>NC_060129.1:0-1200000 GCF_021461395.2 Schistocerca americana | reverse complement strand
CATCGTCAATAAGAAGGTCAGAGGGATACAGTAAACCTGAGGTGAAGCATCGGAATCTATAAGTGGTGTCACTGGAATGGTTCAAACAAAGTCGGTAAGAAGAGTCAGTCTTCTTGTACTTAAGTCGGCATTGTGCCTTTCGTATTTAATTCCGATGCAATTTCGGTGCTTCATCGTCAATAAGAACGTCCAAGGGATACACTAAACCTGAAGTGAAGCATCGGAATCCATAACTAGTGTCAGAGGAATGGTTCAAAACATAGACAGTCAGATGAGTCAGTCTTCTTGTACATTAGTCGGCATTGTGCCTTTTGTATTTATTTCCGATGAAATTTCTGTGTTTCATCGTCAATAAGAAGGTCCAAGGGATACAGTAAACCTGAAGTGAAGGATCGGAATCTATAACTAGTATCACAGGAATGGTTCAAAACATAGACAGTAATAAGGGTCAGTCTTCTTGTACTTAAGTCGGCAATGTTCCTTTTGTATTTAATTCAGATGCAATTTCTGTGTTTCATCGTCCATAAGAATGTCAGAGGGATACAGTAAACCTGAAGTGAAGCATCGGAATCTATAACTAGTGTCACAGGAATGGTTCAAACATAGAGAGTAGGAAGAGTCAGTCTTCTTGTACTTAAGTCGGCATTGTGCCTTTTGTATTTAATCCCGATGCAATGTCTGTGTTTCATCGTCAATAAGAAGGTCAGAGGGATACAGTAAACCTGAAGTGAAGCATCGGAATCCATAACTAGCGTCACAGGAATGGTTCAAAACATAGTCAGTAAGAAGTGTCAGTCTTCTGGTACTTAATTCGGCATTGTGCATTTTTATTTAATTCCGATGCAATTTCTGTGTTTCATCGTCAATAAGAAGGTCAGAGGGATACAGTAAACGTGAAATGAAGCAACGGAATGTATCACTAGTGTCACAGGAATGATTCAAATCATAGACAGTAGGAAGAGTCAGTCTTCTTGTACTTAAGTCGGCATTGTGCCTTTCGTATTTAATTCCGATGCAATCCCGGTGCTTCATCGTCAATAAGAAGGTCCAAGGGGTACAGTAAACCTGAAGTGAAGCATCGGAATCTATAACTAGTGTCAGAGGAATGGTTCAAATGATAGACAGTCAGATGAGTCAGTCTTCTTGTACATTAGTCGGCATTGTGCCTTTTGTATTTAATTCCGATGCCATTTCTGTGTTTCATCGTCAATAAGAAGGTCCAAGGGATAAAGTACACCTGAAGTGAAGCATCGGAATCTATAACTAGTGTCACAGGAATGGTTCAAAACATAGACAGTAATAAGAGTAAGTCTTCTTGTACTTAAGTCGGCAATGGGCCTTTTGTATTTAATTCCGATGCAGTTTCTTTGTTTCATCGTCCATAAGAATGTCAGAGGGATACAGTTAACCTGAAGTGAAGCTTCGGAATCTATAACTAGTGTCACAGGAATGGTTCAAAACATAGACTGTCAGATGAGTCAGTCTTCTTGTACATTAGTCGGCATTGTGCCTTTTGTATTTAATTCCGATGCAATTTCTGTGTTTCATCGTCAATAAGAAGGTCCAAGGGATACAGTACACCTGAAGTGAGTCATCGGAATCTATAACTAGTGTCACAGGAATGGTTCAAAACATAGACAATAATAAGAGTCAGTCCTCTTGTACTTTTGTCGGTATTGTGCCTTTTCTTTTTAATTCCGATGCAATTTCTGTGTTTCATCGTCAATAAGAAGGTATGAGGGATACAGTAAACCTGAAGTGAACCATCGGAAACCATAACTAGTGTCACAGGAATGGTTCAAAACATAGTCAGTAAGAAGTGTCAGTCTTCTGGTATTTAATTCGGCATTGTGCATTTTTATTTAATTCCGATGCAATTTCTGTGTTTCATCGTCAATAAGAAGGTCAGAGGGATACAGTAAACCTGAGGTGAAGCATCGGAATCTGTAAGTGGTGTCACTGGAATGGTTCAAACAAAGTCGGTAAGAAGAGTGAGTCTTCTTGTATTTAAGTCGGCATTGTGCCTTTCGTATTTAATTCCGATGCAATTTCGGTGCCTTATCGTCAATAAGAAGGTCAAGGGATACAGTAAACCTGAAGTGAAGCATCGGAATCTATAACTAGTGTCACAGAAATGGTTCAAAACATAGTCAGTAAGAAGAGTCAGTCTTCTTGTACTTACGTCGGCATTGTGACTTTTGTATTTAATTCCGATGCAATTTCTGTGTTTCATCGTCAACAAGAAGGTCAGAGGCATACAGTAAACCTGAAGTGAAGCATCGGAATGTATAACTAGTGTCACAGGAATGTTTCAAAACATAGACAGTGGGAAGAGTCAGTCTTCTTCTACTTGAGTCGGCATTGTCCATTTTGTATTTATTTCAGATGCAATTTCTGTGTTTCATCGTCAATAAGAAGGTCAGAGGGATTCAGTAAACCTGAAACGAAGCATCGGAATGTATCACTAGTGTCACAGGAATGGTTCAAAGCATAGTCAGTCCGAAGGGTCAGTCTTCTTGTACTTAAGTCGGCATTGTGCCTTATCTATTTAATTCCGATGCAATTTCTGTGTTTCATCGTCAATAAGAAGGTCCAAGGGATGCAGAACACCTGAAGTGAAGTATCGGAATCTATAACTAGTGTCAGAGGAATGGTTCAAAACATAGACAGTCAGATGAGTCAGTCTTCTTGTACATTAGTCGGCATTGTGCCTTTTGTATTTAATAACGATGCAATTTCTGTGTTTCATCGTCAATAAGAAGGTCCAAGGGATACAGTACACCTGAAGTGAAGCTTCGGAATCTATAACTAGTGTCACAGGAATGGTTCAAAACATTGACAGTCAGATGAGTCAGTCTTCTTGTACATTAGTCGGCATTGTGCCTTTTGTATTTAATAACGATGCAATTTCTGTGTTTCATCGTCAATAAGAAGGTCCAAGGGATACAGTACACCTGAAGTGAAGCATCGGAATCTGTAACTAGTGTCACAGGAATGGTTCAAAACATAGACAATAATAAGAGTCAGTCTTCTTGTACTTAAGTCGGCATTGTGCCTTTTCTATTTAATTCCGATGCAATTTTTGCGTTTCGTCGTCAATCAGAAGGTCCAAGGGATACAGTAAACCTGAAGTGAAGCATCGGAATCTATAACTAGTGTCAGAGGAATGGTTCAAAACATAGACAGTCAGATGAGTCAGTCTTCTTGTACATTAGTCTGCATTGTGCCTTTCGTATTTAATTCCGATGAAATTTCTGTGTTTCATCGTCAATAAGAAGGTCCAAGGGATACAGTAAACCTGAAGTGAAGCATCGGAATCTATAACTAGTGTCACAGGAATGGTTCAAAACATTGACAGTAATAAGAGTCAGTCTTCTTGTACTTAAGTCGGCAATGTTCCTTTTGTATTTAATTCCGATGCAATTTCTGTGTTTCATCGTCAATAAGAAGGTCAGAGGTATACAGTAAACCTGAAGTGAGGCATCGGAATCTATAACTAGTGTCACAGGAATGGTTCAAAGCATAGTCAGTCCGAAGGGTCAGTCTTCTTGTACTTAAGTCGGCATTGTGCCTTATCTATTTAATTCCGATGCAATTTCTGTGTTTCATCGTCAATAAGAAGGTCCAAGGGATGCAGAACACCTGAAGTGAAGTATCGGAATCTATAACTAGTGTCAGAGGAATGGTTCAAATCATAGACAGTCAGATGAGTCAGTCTTCTTGTACATTAGTCGGCATAGTGCCTTTTGTATTTAATTCCGATGCCATTTCCGTGTTTCATCGTCAATAAGAAGGTCCAAGGGATACAATACACCTGAATTGAAGCATCGGAATCTATAACTAGTGTCACAGGAATGGTTCAAAACATAGACAGTAATAAGAGTCAGTCTTCTTGTACTTAAGTCGGCAATGGGCCTTTTGTATTTAATTCCGATGCAATTTCTGTGTTTCATCGTCCATAAGAATGTCAGAGGGATACAGTTAACCTGAAGTGAAGCTTCGGAATCTATAACTAGTGTCACAGGAATGGTTCAAAACATAGACAGTCAGATGAGACAGTCTTCTTGTACATTAGTCGGCATTGTGCCTTTTGTATTTAATTCCGATGCAATTTCTGTGTTTCATCGTCAATAAGAAGGTCCAAGGGATACAGTACACCTGAAGTGAAGCATCGGAATCTGTAACTAGTGTCACAGGAATGGTTCAAAACATAGACAATAATAAGAGTCAGTCTTCTTGTACTTAAGTCGGCATTGTGCCTTTTCTATTTAATTCCGATGCAATTTCTGTGTTTCATCGTCAATAAGAAGGTCAGAGGGATACAATAAACCTGAAGTGCACCATCGGAAACCATAAGTAGTGTCACAGGAATGGTTCAAAACATAGTCAGTAAGAAGTGTCAGTCTTCTGGTATTAAATTCGGCATTGTGCATTTTTATTTAATTCCGATGCAATTTCTGTGTTTCATCGTCAATAAGAAAGTCAGAGGGATACAGTAAACCTGAGGTGAAGCATCGGAATCTATAAGTGGTGTCACTGGAATGGTTCAAACAAAGTCGGTAAGAAGAGTGAGTCTTCTTGTACTTAAGTCGGCATTGTGCCTTTCGTATTTAATTCCGATGCAATTTCGGAGCCTTATCGTCAATAAGAAGGTCCAAGGGATACAGTAAACCTGAAGTGAAGCATCGGAATCTATAACTAGTGTCACAGGAATGGTTCAAAACATAGTCAGTAAGAAGAGTCAGTCTTCTTGTACTTAAGTCGGAACTGATCCTTTTCTATTTAATTCCGATGCAATTTCTGCGTTTCGTCATCAATCACAAGGTCCAAGGGATACAGTAAACCTGAAGTGAAGCATCGGAATCTATAACTAGTGTCAGAGGAATGGTTCAAAACATAGACAGTCAGATGAGTCAGTCTTCTTGTACATCAGTCGGCATTGTGCCTTTCGTATTTAATTCCGATGAAATTTCTGTGTTTCATCGTCAATAAGAAGGTCCAAGGGATACAGTAAACCTGAAGTGAAGCATCGGAATCTATAACTAGTGTCACAGGAATGGTTCAAAACATTGACAGTAATAAGAGTCAGTCTTCTTGTACTTAAGTCGGCAATGTTCCTTTTGCATTTAATTCCGATGCAATTTCTGTGTTTCATCGTCTATAAGAATGTCAGAGGGATACAGTAAACCTGAAGTGAAGCATCGGAATCTATAACTAGTGTCACAGGAATGGTTCAAACATAGAGAGTAGGAAGAGTCAGTCTTCATGTACTTAAGTCGGCATTGTGCCTTTTGTATTTAATTCCGATGCAATGTCTGTGTTTCATCGTCAATAAGAAGGTCAGAGGGATACAGTAAACCTGAAGTGAAGCATCGGAATCCATAACTAGTGTCACAGGAATGGTTCAAAACATAGTCAGTAAGAAGTGTCAGTCTTCTGGTACTTAATTCGGCATTGTGCATTTTTATTTAATTCCGATGCAATTTCTGTGTTTCATCGTCAATAAGAAGGTCAGAGGGATACAGTAAACGTGAAATGAAGCATCGGAATGTATCACTAGTGTCACAGGAATGATTCAAATCATAGACAGTAGGAAGAGTCAGTCTTCTTCTACTTAAGTCGGCATTGTGCCTTTTCTATTTAATTCCGATGCAATTTCTGTGTTTCATCGTCAATAAGAAGGTCCAAGGGATACAGTAAACCTGAGGTGAATCATCGGAATCTATAACTAGTGTCACAGGAATGGTTCAAAGCATAGTCAGTACGAAGAGTCAGTCTTCTTGTACTTAAGTCGGCATTGTGCCTTATCTATTTAATTCTGATGCAATTTCTGTGTTTCATCGTCAATAAGCAGGTCCAAGGGATACAGTAAACCTGAGGTGAATCATCGGAATCTATAACTAGTGTCACAGGAATGGTTCAAAACGTAGACAGTAAGAAGAGTCAGTCTTCTTGTACTTAAGTCGGCATTGTGCCGTTTCTATTTAATTCCGATGCAATTTCTGTGTTCCATCGTCAATAAGAAGGTCAGAGGGATACAGTAAACCTGAGGTGAAGCATCGGAATCTATAAGTGGTGTCACAGAAACGGTTCAAACAAAGTCAGTAAGAAGAGTCAATCTTCTTGTACTTAAGTCGCCATTGTGCCTTTCGTATTTAATTCCGATGCAATTTCGGTGCCTTATCGTCAATAAGAAGGTCCAAGGGATACAGTAAACCTGAAGTGAAGCATCGGAATCTATAACTAGTGTCACAGAAATGGTTCAAAACATAGTCGGTAAGAAGAGTCAGTCTTCTTGTACTTACGTCGGCATTGTGACTTTTGTATTTAATTCCGTTGCAATTTCTGTGTTTCATCGTCAATAAGAAGGTCAGAGGGATACAGTAAACCTGAAACGAAGCATCGGAATGAATCACTAGTGTCACAGGAATGATTCAAATCATAGACAGTAGGAAGAGTCAGTCTTCTTCTACTTAAGTCGGCATTGTGCCTTTTCTATTTAATTCCGATGCAATTTCTGTGTTTCATCGTCAATAAGAAGGTCCAAGGGATACAGTAAACCTGAAGTGAGGCATCGGAATCTATAACTAGTGTCACAGGAATGGTTCAAAGCATAGTCAGTACGAAGAGTCAGTCTTCTTGTACTTAAGTCGGCATTGTGCCTTATCTATTTAATTACAATGAAATTTCTGTGTTTCATCGTCAATAAGAAGGTCCAAGTGATGCAGTACACCTGAAGTAATGCATCGGAATGGATAACTAGTGTCACAGAAATTTTTCAAAACGTAGACAGTAAGAAGAGTCAGTCTTCTTGTACTTAAGTCGGCATTGTGCCTTTTCTACTTAATTAAGATGCAATTTCTGTGTTTCATCGTCAATAAGAGGGTCAGAGGGATACAGTAAACCTGAGGTGAAGCATCGGAATCTATAAGTGGTGTCACAGGAACATTTCAAACAAAGTCAGTAAGAAGAGTGAGTCTTCTAGTACTTAAGTCGGCATTGTGCCTTTCGTATTTAATTCCGATGCAATTTCGGTGCTTCATCGTCAATAAGAAGGTCCAAGGGATACAGTAAACCTGAAGTGAAGCATCGGAATCTATAACTAGAGTCACAGGAATGGTTCAAAACATTGTCAGCAAGAAGAGTCAGTCTTCTTGTACTTAAGTCGGAATTGATCCTTTTCTATTTAATTCCGATGCTATTTCTGCGTTTCGTCGTCAATAAGAAGGTCCAAGGGATACAGTAAACCTGAAGTGAAACATCGGAATCTATAACTAGTGTTAGAGGAATGGTTCAAAACATAGACAGTCAGATGAGTCAGTCTTCTTGTACATTAGTCGGCATTGTGCCTTTTGTATTTAATTCTGATGCAATTTGTGTGTTTCATCGTCAATAAGAAGGTCAGAGGGATACAGTAAACCTGAAGTGAAGCATCGGAATCTATAACTAGTGTCACAGGAATGGTTCAAACATAGAGAGTAGGAAGTTTCAGTCTTCTTGTACTTAAGTCGGCATTGTGCCTTTCGTATTTAATTCCGATGCAATTTCTGTGTTTCATCGTCAATAAGAACGTCAGAGGGATACAGTAAGCCTGAAGTGAAGCATCGGAATCCATATCTAATATCACAGGAATGGTTCAAAAGGTAGTCAGTAAGAAGTGTCAGTCTTCTGGTACTTAATTCGGCATTGTGCATTTTTATTTAATTCCGATGCAATTTCTGTGTTACATCGTCAATAAGAAGGTCAGAGGGATACAGTAAACCTGAGGTGAAGCATCGGAATCTATAAGTGGTGTCACAGGATTGATTCAAACAAAGTCAGTAAGAAGAGTCAGTCTTCTTGTACATAAGTCGGCATTGTGCCTTTCGTATTTAATTCCGATGCAATTTCGGTGCCTTATCGTCAATAAGAAGGTCCAAGGGATACAGTAAACCTGAAGTGAAGCATCGGAATCTATAACTAGTGTCACAGAAATGGTTCAAAACATAGTCAGTAAGAAGAGTCAGTCTTCTTGTACTTACGTCGGCATTGTGACTTTTGTATTTAATTCCGATGCAATTTCTGTGTTTCATCGTCAATAAGAAGGTCAGAGGGATACAGTAAACCTGAAGTGAAGCATCGGAATGTATAACTAGTGTCACAGGAATGGTTCAAAACATAGACAGTGGGAAGAGTCAGTCTTCTTCTACTTGAGTCGGCATTGTGCATTTTGTATTTATTTCAGATGCAATTTCTGTGTTTCACCGTCAATAAGAAGGTCAGAGAGATACAGTAAACCTGAAACGAAGCATTGGAATGTATCACTAGTGTCACAGGAATGATTCAAATCATAGACAGTAGGAAGAGTCAGTCTTCTTCTACTTAAGTCGGCGTTGTGCCTTTTCTATTTAATTCCGATGCAATTTCTGTGTTTCATCGTCAATAAGAAGGTCCAAGGGATACAGTAAACCTGAAGTGAGGCATCGGAATCTATAACTAGTGTCACAGGAATGGTTCAAAGCATAGTCAGTACGAAGAGTCAGTCTTCTTGTACTTAAGTCGGCATTGTGCCTTATCTATTTAATTACAATGCAATTTCTGTGTTTCATCGTCAATAAGAAGGTCCAAGGGATGCAGTACACCTGAAGTAATGCATCGGAATGGATAACTAGTGTCACAGAAATTTTTCAAAACGTAGACAGTAAGAAGAGTCAGTCTTCTTGTACTTAAGTCGGCATTGTGCCTTTTCTACTTAATTAAGATGCAATTTCTGTGTTTCATCGTCAATAAGAGGGTCAGAGGGATACAGTAAACCTGAGGTGAAGCATCGGAATCTATAAGTGGTGTCACAGGAACGGTTCAAACAAAGTCAGTAAGAAGAGTCAGTCTTCTAGTACTTAAGTCGGCATTGTGCCTTTCGTATTTAATTCCGATGCAATTTCGGTGCTTCATCGTCAATAAGAAGGTCCAAGGGATACAGTAAACCTGAAGTGAAGCATCGGAATCTATAACTAGTGTCAGAGGAATGGTTCAAATCATAGACAGTCAGATGAGTCAGTCTTCTTTTACATTAGTCGGCATTGTGCCTTTTGTATTTAATTCCGATGCTATTTCTGTGTTTCATCGTCAATAAGAAGGACCAAGGGATACAGTACACCTGAAGTGAAGCATCGGAATCTATAACTAGTGTCACAGGAATGGTACAAAACATAGACAATAATAAGAGTCAGTCTTCTTGTACTTAAGTCGGCAATGGGCCTTTTCTATTTAATTCCGATGCAATTTCTGTGTTTCATCGTCCATAAGAATGTCAGAGGGATACAGTAAACCTGAAGTGAACCATCGGAAACCATAACTAGTGTCACAGGAATGGTTCAAAACATAGTCAGTAAGAAGTGTCAGTCTTCTGGTATTAAATTCGGCATTGTGCATTTTTATTTAATTCCGTTGCAATTTCTGTGTTTCATCGTCAATAAGAAGGTCAGAGGGATACAGTAAACCTGAGGTGAAGCATCGGAATCTATAAGTGGTGTCACTGGAATAGTTCACACAATGTCCGTAAGAAGAGTCAGTCTTCTTGTACTTAAGTCGGCATTGTGCCTTTCGTATTTAATTCCGATGCAATTTCGGTGCCTTATCGTCAATAAGAAGGTCCAAGGGATACTGTAAACCTGAAGTGAAGCATCGGAATCTATAACTAGTGTCACAGAAATGGTTCAAAACATAGTCAGTAAGAAGAGTCAGTCTTCTTGTACTTACGTCGGCATTGTGACTTTTGTATTTAATTCCGATGCAATTTCTGTGTTTCATCGTCAATAAGAAGGAAAGAGGGATACAGTAAACCTGAAGTGAAGCATCGGAATGTATAACTAGTGTCACAGGAATGGTTCAAAACATAGACAGTGGGAAGAGTCAGTCTTCTTCTACTTGAGTCGGCATTGTGCATATTGTATTTATTTCAGATGCAATTTCTGTGTTTCACCGTCAATAAGAAGGTCAGAGGGATACAGTAAACCTGAAACGAAGCATCGGAATGTATCACTAGTGTCACAGGAATGATTCAAATCATAGACAGTAGGAAGAGTCAGTCTTCTTCTACTTAAGTCGGCATTGTGCCGTTTCTATTTAATTCCGATGCAATTTCTGTGTTTCATCGTCAATAAGAAGGTCCAAAGGATACAGTAAACCTGAAGTGAGGCATCGGAATCTATATCTAGTGTCACAGGAATGGTTCAAATCATAGTCAGTACGAAGAGTCAGTCTTCTTGTACTTAAGTCGGCATTGTGCCTTATCTATTTAATTACAATGCAATTTCTGTGTTTCATCGTCAATAAGAAGGTCCAAGGGATGCAGTACACCCGAAGTAATGCATCGGAATGGATAACTAGTGTCACAGAAATTTTTCAAAACGTAGACAGTAAGAACAGTCAGTCTTCTTGTACTTAAGTCGGCATTGTGCCTTTTCTACTTAATTAAGATGCAATTTCTGTGTTTCATCGTCAATAAGAGGGTCAGAGGGATACAGTAAACCTGAGGTGAAGCATCGGAATCTATAAGTGGTGTCACAGGAACGGTTCAAACAAAGTCAGTAAGAAGAGTCAGTCTTCTAGTACTTAAGTCGGCATTGTGCCTTTCGTATTTAATTCCGATGCAATTTCGGTGCTTCATCGTCAATACGAAGGTCCAAGGGATACAGTAAACCTGAAGTGAAGCATCGGAATCTATAACTAGAGTCACAGGAATGGTTCAAAACATTGTCAGTAAGAAGGGTCAGTCTTCTTGTACTTAAGTCGGAATTGATCCTTTTCTATTTAATTCCGATGCTATTTCTGCGTTTCGTCGTCAATAAGAAGGTCCAAGGGATACAGTAAACCTGAAGTGAAACATCGGAATCTATAACTAGTGTTAGAGGAATGGTTCAAAACATAGACAGTCAGATGAGTCAGTCTTCTTGTACATTAGTCGGCATTGTGCCTTTTGTATTTAATTCTGATGCAATTTGTGTGTTTCATCGTCAATAAGAAGGTCAGAGGGATACAGTAAACCTAAAGTGAAGCATCGGAATCTATAACTAGTGTCACAGGAATGGTTCAAACATAGAGAGTAGGAAGAGTCAGTCTTCTTGTACTTAAGTCGGCATTGTGCCTTTCGTATTTAATTCCGATGCAATTTCTGTGTTTCATCGTCAATAAGAACGTCAGAGGGATACAGTAAGCCTGAAGTGAAGCATCGGAATCCATATCTAATGTCACAGGAATGGTTCAAAAGGTAGTCAGTAAGAAGTGTCAGTCTTCTGGTACTTAATTCGGCATTGTGCATTTTTATTTAATTCCGATGCAATTTCTGTGTTTCACCGTCAATAAGAAGGTCAGAGGGATACAGTAAACCTGAGGTGAAGCATCGGAATCTATAAGTGGTGTCACAGGAATGGTTCAAACAAAGTCAGTAAGAAGAGTCAGTCTTCTTGTACTTAAGTCGGCATTGTGCCTTTCGTAATTAATTCCGATGCAATTTCGGTTCTTCATCGTCAATAAGAAGGTCCAAGGGATACAGTAAACCTGATGTGAAGCATCTGAATCTATAACTAGTGTCACAGGAATGGTTCAAAACATAGTCAGTAAGAAGAGTCAGTCTTCTTGTACTTAAGTTGGAATTGTGCCTTTTCTATTTAATTCCGATGCAATTTCTGTGTTTCGTCGTCAATAAGAAGGTCCAAGGGATACAGTAAACATGAAGTGAAACATCGGAATCTATAACTAGTGTCACAGGAATTTTTCAAAACATAGACAGTAAGAAGAGTCAGTCCTCTTGTACTTAAGTCGGCATTGTGCTTTTTGTATCTAATTCCGATGTAATTTCTGTGTTACATCGTCAATAAGAAGGTCAGAGGGATACAGTAAACCTGAAGTGAAGCATCGGAATCTATAACTAGTGTCACAGGAATGGATAAAACATAGACAGTAGGAAGAGTTAGTCTTCTTGTACTTAGGTCAGCATTGTGCCCTTACTATTTAATTCCGATGCAATTTCTGTGTTTCGTCGTCAATAAGAAGGTCCAAGAGATACAGTAGACCTGAAGTGAAGCATCGGAATCAATAACTAGTGTCACAGGAATGGTTCAAAACATAGACAGTAAGATGAGTCAGTCTTCTTGTACATAAGGCGGCATTGTGCCTTTTGTATTTAATTCCGATGTAATTTCTGTGTTTCATCGTCAATAAGAAGGTCCAAGGGATACAGTAAACCTGAAGTGAATCGTCGGAATCTATAACTAGGGTCACAGGAATGGTTCAAAACTTAGACAGTAATAAGAGTCAGTCTTCTTGTACTTAAGTCGGCATTGTGCTTTTTGTATTTAATTCCGATGCAATTTCTGTGTTTCATCGTCAATAAGAAGGTCAGAGGTATACAGTAAACCTGAAGTGAAGCATCGGAATCTATAACTTGTGTCACAGGATCAGTTCAAAACATTGTCAGTATGAAGAGTCACTCTTCTTGTACTTAAGTCGGCATTGTGCCTTTTCTATTTACTTCCGATGCAAATTCTGTGTTTCATCGTCAATAAGAATGTCAGAGAGATACAGTAAATCTGAAGTGAAGCATCGGAATCTAAAACTAGTGTCACAGGAATGGTTCAAAACATAGACAGTTGGAAGAGTCAGTCTTCTTGTACTTCAGTCGGCATTGTGCCTTTTGTATTTAATTCCGATGCAATTTCTGTGTTTTATCGTCAATAAGAAAGGCAGAGGGATGCAGTAAACCTTAAGTGAAGCAGCAGAATCCATAACTAGTGTCACAGGATTGGTTCAAAACATAGACAGTAAGAAGAATCAGTCTACTTGTAGTTAATCGGCATTGCGACTTTTGTATTTAATTCCGACGTAATTTCTGTGTTTCATCGTCAATAAGAAGGTCCACGGGATACAGTACACCTGAAGTGAAGCATCGGAATCTATAACTAGTGTCACAGGAAAGGTTCAAATCATAAACAGTAAGAAGAGTCAGTCTTCTTGTACTTAAGTCAGCATTGTGCACATTCTATTTAATTCCGATGCAATTTCTGTGTTTCATCGTCAATAAGAAGGTCAGAGGGATACAGTAAACCTGTAGTGTAGCATCGGAATCTATAACTAGTGTCACAGGAATGGTCCAAATCATAGACAGTAGGAAGAGTTAGTGTTCTTGTACTTAAGTCGGCATTGTGCGTTTTGTATTTAATTCCGATGCAATTTCTGTGTTTCATCGGCAATGAGAAGGTCAGTGGGATACAGTAAACCTGAAGCGTAGCATGGGAATCTATAACTAGTGTCACAGGAATGGATAAAACATAGACAGTAGGAAGAGTTAGTCTTCTTGTACTTAGGTCAGCATTGTGCCTTTTCTATTTAATTCCGATGCAATTTCTGTGTTTCGTCGTCAATAAGAAGGTCCAAGAGATACAGTAAACCTGAAGTGAAGCATCGGAATCAATAACTAGTGTCACAGGAATGGTTCAAAACATAGACAGAAAGATGAGTCAGTCTTCTTGTACATAAGTCGGCATTGTGCCTTTTGTTTTTAATTCCGATGTAATTTCTGTGTTTCATCGTCAATAAGAAGGTCCAAGGGATACAGTAAACCTGAAGTGAAGCGTCGGAATCTATAACTAGTGTCACAGGAATGGTCCAAATCATAGACAGTAGGAAGAGTCAGTGTTCTTGTACTTGAGTCGGCATTGTGCCTTTTGCATTTAATTCCGATGCAATTTCTGTGTTTCATCGTCAATAAGGTCAGAGGGATACAGTAAACCTGAAGTGAAGCATCGGAATCTATAACTAGTGTCACAGGAATGGTTCAAAACATATACAGTAGGAAGAGTCAGTCTTCTTGTACTTAAGTCGGCATTGTGCCTTTTGCATTTAATTCCGATGCAATTTCTGTGTTTCATCGTCAATAAGGTCAGAGGGATACAGTAAACCTGAAGTGAAGCATCGGAATCAATAACTAGTGTCACAGGAATGGTTCAAAACATAGACAGAAAGATGAGTCAGTCTTCTTGTACATAAGTCGGCATTGTGCCTTTTGTATTTAATTCCGATGCAATTTCTGTGTTTCATCGTCAATAAGAAGGTCAGTGGGATACAGTAATCCTGAAGTAAAGCATCGGAATCTATAACTAGTGTCACAGGAATGGTTCAAATCATAGATATTAGGTTGAGTCAGTCTTCTTGTACTTAAGTCGGCATTGTGCCTTTTCTATTTAATTCCGATGCAATTTCTGTGTTTCGTCGTCAATAAGAATGTCCAAGGGATACAGTAAATCTGAAGTGAAGCATCGGAATCTATAACTAGTGTCACAGGAATGGTTCAAAACATAGACAGTAAGAAGAGTCAGTCTTCTTGTACTTAAGTCGGCATTGTGCCTTTTGTATTTAATTCCGATGCAATTTCTGTGTTTCATCGTCAATAAGAAGGTCAGTGGGATACAGTAAACCTGAAGTTGAGCATGGGAATCTATAACTAGTGTCACAGGAATGGATAAAACGTAGACAGTAGGAAGAGTTAGTCTTCTTGTACTTAGGTCAGCATTGTGCCTTTTCTATTTAATTCCGATGCAATTTCTGTGTTTCGTCGTCAATAAGAAGGTCCAAGAGATACAGTAAACCTGAAGTGAAGCTTCGGAATCAATAACTAGTGTCACAGGAATGGTTCAGAACATAGACAGAAAGATGAGTCAGTCTTCTTGTACATAAGTCGGCATTGTGCCTTTTGTTTTTAATTCCGATGTCATTTCTGTGTTTCATCGTCAATAAGAAGGTGCAAGGGATACAGTAAATCTGAAGTGAAGCGTAGGAATCTATAACTAGGGTCACAGGAATGGTTCAAAACATAGACAGTAATAAGAGTCAGTCTTCTTGTACTTAAGTCGGCATTGTGCTTTTTGTATTTAATTCCGATGCAATTTATGTGTTTCATCGTCAATAAGAAGGTCAGAGGGATACAGTAAACCTGAAGTGAAGCATCGGAAACTATAAATAGTGTCACAGGAATGGTTCAAAGCATAGAGAGTAGGAAGGGTCAGTCTTCTTGTAGTTAAGTCGGCAGTGTGTTTTTTGTATTTAATTCCGATGCTATTTCTGTGTTTCATCGTCAAGAAGAAGGTCAGAGGGATACAGTAAACCTGAAGTGAAGCTTCGGAATCTATAAATAGTGTCACAGAAATGGTTCAAATCATAGTCAGTAAGAAGAGTCAGTCGTCTTGTACTTAAGTCGGCGTTGTTCCTTTTGTATTTTATTCCGATGCAATTTCTGTGTTTCATCGTCAATAAGAAGGTCAGAGGGATACAGTAAACCTGAAGTGAAGCATCGGAATCTATAAATAGTGTCACAGAAATGGTTCAAAACATAGTCAGTAAGAAGAGTCAGTCTTCTTGTACTTAAGTCGGCGTTGTGCCTTTTGTATTTTATTCCGATGCAATTTCTGTGTTTCATCGTCAATAAGAATGTCAGAGGGATACAGTAAACCTGAAGTGAAGCATCGGAATGTATAACTAGTGTCACAGGAATGGTTCAAAGCATAGATAGTTGGAAGAGTCAGTCTTGTTGTACTTAAGTCGGCATTGTGCCATTTGAATTTATTTCCGATGCAATTTCTGTGTTTCATCATCAATAAGAAGGTCAGAGGGATACAGTAAACCTGACGTGAAGCTTCGGAATCTATAACTAGTGTCACAGGAATGGTTTGAACCATAGTCAGTAAGAAGAGTCAGTCTTCTTGCACTTAAGTCTGCATTGTGCCTTTTGTATTTAATTCCGATGCTATTCCTGTGTTTCATCGTCAAAAAGAAGGTATAAGGGATACAGTAAACCTGAAGTGAAGCATCGCAATATATAACTAGTGTCACAGGAATGGTTCAGAATATAGTCAGTAAGAAGAGTCAGTCTTCTTGTACTTAAGTCGGCATTGTGCCTTTTCTATTTACTTCCGATGCAGATTCTGAGTTTCATCGTCAATAAGAAGGTCAGAGGCATACAGTAAACCTGAAGTGAAGCATCAGAATCTATAACTAGTGTCCCAGGAAAGGCTCAAACATAGTCAGTAAGAAGAGTCAGTCTGCTTGTACTTAAGTCGGCATTGTGCCTTTTCTATTTAATTCCGATGCAATTTCTGTGTTTCATCGTCAATAAGAAGGTCAGAGGGATACAGTAAACCTGAAGTGAAGCATCGGAATCTATTACTAGTGTCACAGGAATGGTTCAAAACATTGACAGTAGGAAGAGTCAGTCTTCTTGTACTTAAGTCGGCATTTTGCCTTTTGTATTTAATTCCGATGCAATTTCTGTGTTTCATCGTCAATAAGAAGGTCAGAGGGATACAGTAAACCTGAAATGAAGCATCAGAATCAATTACTAGTGTCACAGGAATGGTTCACAGCATAGACAATAAGAAGAGTCACTCTACTTGTACTTAAGTAGGCATTGTGCCTTTTCTGTTTAATTCCGATGCAATGTCTGTGATTCATCGTCAATAAGAACGACCAAGGGATACAGTAAACCTGAAGCGTAGCATCGGAATCTCTAACTAGTGTCACAGGAAGGGTTCAAAGCATAGACAGTGGGAAGAGACAGTCTACATATAATTAGGTCGGCATTGTGCCTTTTGTATTTAATTCCGATGCAATTTTTGTGTTTCATCGTCAACAAGAAGGTCCAAGGGATACAGTAAACCTGAAGTGAAGAATCGGAATCAATAACTAGTGTCACAGTAATGGTTCAAAACATAGTCAGTAAGAAGTGTCAGTCTTCTTGCACTTAAGACGGCATTGTGCATTTTCTATTTAATTCCTATGCAATTTCTGTGTTTCATCGTCAATAAGAAGGTCAGAGGGATACAGTAAACCTGAAGTGAAGCATCGGAATCTATAAATAGTGTCACAGAAATGGTTCAAAACATAGTCAGTAAGATGAGTCAGTCTTCTTGTACTTAAGTCGGCGTTGTGCCTTTTGTATTTTATTCCGATGCAATTTCTGTGTTTCATTGTCAATAAGAATGTCAGAGGGATACAGTAAACCTGAAGTGAAGCATCGGAATGTATAACTAGTGTCTCAGGAATGGTTCAAAACATAGATTGTAGGAAGAGTCAGTCTTGTTGTACTTAAGTCGGCATTGTGCCTTTTGAATTTATTTCCGATGCAATTTCTGTGTTTCATCATCAATAAGAAGGTCAGAGGGATACAGTAAACCTGACGTGAAGCTTCGGAATCTATAACTAGTGTCACAGGAATGGTTTGAACCATAGTCTGTAAGAAGAGTCAGTCTTCTTGCACTTAAGTCTGCATTGTGCCTTTTGTATTTAATTCCGATGCTATTCCTGTGTTTCATCGTCAATAAGAAGGTATAAGGGATACAGTAAACCTGAAGTGAAGCATCGCAATCTATAACTAGTGTCACAGGAATGGTTCAGAACATAGTCAGTAAGAAGAGTCAGTCTTCTTGTACTTAAGTCGGCATTGTGCCTTTTCTATTTACTTCCGATGCAGATTCTGAGTTTCATCGTCAATACGAAGGTCAGAGGGATACAGTAAACCTGAAGTGAAGCATCGGAATCTATAACTAGTGTCACAGGAATGGTTCAAACATAGTCAGTAAGAAGAGTCAGTCTGCTTGTACTTAAGTCGGCATTGTGCCTTTTCTATTTAATTCCGATGCAATTTCTGTGTTTCATCGTCAATAAGAAGGTCAGAGGGATACAGTAAACCTGAAGTGAAGCATCGGAATCTATAACTAGTGTCACAGGAATGGTTCAAAACATTGACAGTAGGAAGAGTCAGTCTTCTTGTACTTAAGTCGGCATTTTGCCTTTTGTATTTAATTCCGATGCAATTTCTGTGTTTCATCGTCAATAAGAAGGTCAGAGGGATACAGTAAACCTGAAATGAAGCATCAGAATCTATTACTAGTGTCACAGGAATGGTTCAAAGCATAGACAATAAGAAGAGTCACTCTACTTGTACTTAAGTCGGCATTGTGCCTTTTGTATTTAATTCCGATGCAATGTCTGTGATTCATCGTCAATAAGAACGTCCAAGGGATTCAGTAAACCTGAAGCGAAGCATCGGAATCTATAACTAGTGTCACAGGAATGGTTCAAAGCATAGACAGTGGGAAGAGTCAGTCTACATGTACTTAGGTCGGCATTGTGCCTTTTGTATTTAATTCCGATGCAATTTTTGTGTTTCATCGTCAACAAGAAGGTCCAAGGGATACAGTAAACCTGAAGTGAAGAATCGGAATCAATAACTAGTGTCACAGGAATGGTTCAAAACATAGTCAGTAAGAAGAGTCAGTCTTCTTGCACTTAAGTCGGCATTGTGCCTTTTCTATTTAATTCCTATGCAATTTCTGTGTTTCATCGTCAATAAGAAGTTCAGAGGGATACAGTACACCTGAAGCGAAGCATCGGAAACTATAAGTGGTGTCACAGGAGTGGTTCAAAACATAGTCAGTAAGAAGAGTCAGTCTTCTTGTACTTATGTCGGCATTGTGCCTTTCGTATTTAATTCCGATGCAATTTCGGTGTTTCGTCGTCAATAAGAAGGTCCACGGGATACAGTACACCTGAAGTGAAGCATCGGAATCTATAACTAGTGTCACAGGAAAGGTTCAAATCATAAACAGTAAGAAGAGTCAGTCTTCTTGTACTTAAGTCAGCATTGTGCACA
The DNA here is from genome assembly GCF_021461395.2 of Schistocerca americana. Taxonomy (NCBI): domain Eukaryota; kingdom Metazoa; phylum Arthropoda; class Insecta; order Orthoptera; family Acrididae; genus Schistocerca; species Schistocerca americana. The sequence continues at coordinate 1,181,318 of NC_060129.1, read as the reverse complement.
TTCTATTTAATTCCGATGCAATTTCTGTGTTTCATCGTCAATAAGAAGGTCAGAGGGATACAGTAAACGTGAAGTGTAGCATCGGAATCTATAACTTGTGTCACAGGAATGGTCCAAATCATAGACAGTAGGAAGAGTCAGTGTTGTACTTGAGTCGGCATTGTGCATTTTGCATTTAATTCCGATGCAATTTCTGTGTTTCATCGCCAATAAGAAGGTCAGAGGGATACAGTAAACCTGAAGTGAGGCATCGGAATCTATAACTAGTGTCACAGGAATGGTTCAAAACATAGACAGTAGGAAGAGTCAGTCTTCTTGTACTTAAGTCGGCATTGTGCGTTTTGTATTTAATTCCGATGCAATATCTGTGTTTCATCGTCAATAGGAAGGTCAGAGGGATACAGTAAACCTGAAATGAAGCATCAGAATCTATAACTAGTGTCACAGGAATGGTTCAAAACATAGACAGTAAGAAGAGTCAGTCTACGTGTACTAAATTCGGCATTGTGCCATTTCTATTTATTTATGATGCAATTTCTGTGATTCATCGTGAATAAGAAGGTCCAAGGGATACAGTAAACCTGAAGTGAAGCATTGCAATTTGTAACTAGTGTCACAGGAATGGTTCAAAACATAGACAGTAGGAAGTGTCAGTCTTCTTGTACTTAAGTCGGCATTGTGCCTTTTGTATTTAATTCCGATGCAATTTCTGTGTTTCATCGTCAAGAAGAAGATCAGTGGGATACAGTAAACCTGAAGTGAAGCATCGGAATCTATAACTAGTGTCACAGGAATGGTTCAAATCATAGACATTAGGTAGAGTCAGTCTTCTTGTACTTAAGTCGGCATTGTGCCTTTTCTATTTAATTCCGATGCAATTTCTGTGTTTCGTCGTCAATAAGAAGGTCCAAGGGATACAGTAAATCTGAAGTGAAGCATCGGAATCTATAACTAGTGTCACAGGAATGGTTCAAAACATAGACAGTAAGAAGAGTCAGTCTTCTTGTACTTAAGTCGGCATTGTGCCTTTTGTATTTAACTCCGATCCAATTTCTGTTTTTCATTGTCGATAAGAAGGTCCAAGGGATACAGTAAACCTGGAGTGAAGCATCGGAATCTATAAGTAGTGTCACAGGAATTGTTCAAACATAGACAGTAAGAAGAGACAGTCTTCTTGTACTTAAGTCGGAATTGTGCCTTTTGTAATTAATTCCGATAAAATTTCTTAGTTTCATCGTCAATAAGATGGTCCAAGGGATTCAGTAAACCTGAAGTGAAGCATCGGAATCTATAACTAGTGTCACAGGAATGGTTCAAAACATAGAGAGTAAGAAGTGTCAGTCTTCTTGTAATTAAGTCGGCAATGTGCCTTTTGTATTTAATTCCGATGCAATTTCTGTGTTTCATCGTCAATATGAAGGTCAGAGTAATACAGGAAACCTGAAGTGAAGCATTGGAATCTATAACTAGTGTCAGAGGAATGGTTCAAAACATAGACAGTAAGATGAGTCAGTCTTCTTGTACATAAGTCAGCATTGTGCCTTTTCTATTTAATTCCGATGCAATGTATGTGATTCATCGTCATTAAGAAGGTCCAAGGGATACAGTAAACCTGATGAGAAGCATCGGAATCTATAACTAGTGTCACAGAAATGGTTCAAAACATAGGCAGTAAGAAGAGTCAGTCCTCTTGTACTTAAGTCGGCATTGTGCCTTTTCTATTTAATTCCGATGCAATTTCTGTGTTTCATCTTCAATAGGGCGGTCAGAGGGATACAGTAAATCTGAAGTGAAGCATCGGGATCTATAACTAGTGTCAGAGGAATGGATCAAAACATAGACAGTAAGATGAGTCAGTCTTCTTGTACTTAAGTCGGCATTGTGCCTTTTCTATTTTTCCGATGCAATTTCTGTGCTTCGTCGTCAATAAGAAGGTCCAAGGGATACAGTAAACCTGAAGTGAAGCATTGGAATCTATAACTAGTGTCAGAGGAATGGTTCAAAACATAGACAGTAGATGAGTCAGTCTTCTTGTACATAAGTCGGCATTTTGCCTTTTGTATTTAATTCCGATGCAATTTCTGTGTTTCATCGTCAATAAGAAGGTCCAAGGGATACAGTAAACCTGAAGTGAAGCATCGGAATCTATAACTAGTGTCACAGGAATGGTTCAAAACATAGTCAGTAATAAGCGTCAGTCTTCTTGTATTTAAGTCGGCAATTTGCCTTTTGTATTTAATTCCGATGCAATTTCTGTGTTTCATCGTCCATAAGAAGGTCAGAGGGATACAGTAAACCTGAAGTGAAGCATCGGAATCTATCACTAGTGTCACTGGAATGGTTCAAAACATAGAGAGTATTAAGAGTCAGTCTTCTTGTACTTAAGTCGGCATTGTGCCTTTTGTATTTAATTCCGATGCAATTTCTGTGTTTCATCGTCAATAAGAAGATCAGAGGGATACAGTAAACCTGAAGTGAAGCATCGGAATCCATAACTAGTGTCACAGGAATGGTTCAAAACATAGTCAGTAAGAAGAGTCAGTCTTCTGGTACTTAATTCAGCATTGTGCATTTTTATTTAATTCCAATGCAATTTCTGTGTTTCATCTTCAATAAGAAGGTCAGAGGGTTACAGTAAACACGAAGTGAAGCATCGGAATCTATAACTAGTGTCACAGAAATTGTTCAAATCATAGTCAGTAAGAAGAGTAAGTCTTCTTGTACTTAAGTCGGCATTGTGCCTTTTCTATTTAATTCCGATGCAATCTCTGTGTTTCAACCTCAATAAAGTCAGAGGGATACAGTAAACCTGAAGTGAAGCATCGGAATGTATAACTAGTGTCACAGCAATCGTTCAAAACGTAGACAGTAGGAAGAGTCAGTCTTCTTATACTTGAGTCGGCATTGTGCATTTTGTATTTATCTCCGATGCAATTTCTGTGTTTCGTCGTCAATAAGAAGGTCAGAGGGAGACAGTAAACCTGAAATGAAGCATCGGAATGTATCACTAGTGTCACAGGAATGATTCAAAACATAGACAGTAAGATGAGTCAGTCTTCTTGTACATAAGTCGGTATTGTGCCTTTTTATTTAATTACGATGCATTTTCTGTGTTTCATCGTCAATAAGAAGGTCCAAGGGATACAGTAAACCTGAAGTGAAGCATCGGAATCTATAACTAGTGTCACAGGAATGGTTCAAATATAGACAGTAATAAGAGTCAGTCTTCTTGTACTTAAGTCGGCATTGTGCCTTTTCTATTTACTTCCGATGCAATTTCTGTGTTTCGTCGTCCTCAAGAAGGTCAGAGGGATACAGTAAACCGTAAGTGAAGCATCGGAATCTATAACTAATGTCACAGGAATGGTTCAAAACATAATCAGTAAGAAGAGTCAGTCTTCTTGTACTTAATTCGGCATTGTCCCTTTTTATTTAATTACGATGCAATTTCTGTGTTTCATCGTCAATAAGAAGGTCCATGGGATACAGTAAACCTGAAGTGAAGCATCGGAATCTATAACTAGTGTCACAGGAATGGTTCAAAACATAGAGAGTAGGAAGAGTCAGTCTTCTTGTACTTAAGTCAGCATTGTGCCTTTTGTATTTAATTCCGATGCAATTTCTGTGTTTCTTCATCAATAAGAAGGTCAGAGGGATACAGTAACCCTGAAGTGAAGCATCGGAATCCATAACTACTGCCACAGGAATGGTTCAAAACATAGTCAGTAAGAAGAGTCAGTCTGCTGGTACCTAATTCGGCATTGTGCTTTTTTATTTAATTCCGATGCAATTTCTGTGTTTCATCGTCAATAAGAAGGTCAGAGGGATACAGGACACCTGAAGTGAAGCATCGGAATCTATAACTAGTGTCACAGAAATGGTTCAAAACATAGTCAGTAAGAAGAGTCAGTCTTCTTGTACTTATGTCGGCATTGTGCCTTTTGTATTTAATTCCGATGCAATTTCTGTGTTTCATCGTCAATAAGAAGGTCAGAGGGATACAGTTTACCTGAAGTGAAGCATCGGAATGTATAACTAGTGTCACAGGAATCGTTCAAAACATAGATAGTAGGAAGAGTCAGTCTTCCTGTACTTAAGTCGGCATTGTGCCTTTTCTATTTAATTCCGATGCAATTCCTGTGTTTCATCGTCAATAAGAAGGTCCAAGGGATGCAGTAGACCTGAAGTGAAGCATCGGAATCCATAACTAGTGTCACAGGAATGGTTCAAAACATAGTAAGAAGAGTCAGTCTTCTGGTACTTAATTCGGCATTGTGCATTTTTTTTTAATTCCGATGCAATTTCTGTGTTTCATCGTCAATAAGAAGGTCAGAGGGATACAGTAAACCTGAAGTGAAGCATCGGAATCTATAACTAGTGTCACAGGACTGGTTCAAAACATAGACAGTTATAAGAGTCGGTCTTCTTGTACTTAAGTCGGCAATTTGCCTTCTGTATTTAATTCCGATGCAATTTCTGTGATTCATCGTCCATAAGAAGGTCAGAGGGATACAGTAAACCTTAAGTGAAGCATCGGAATCTATAACTAGTGTCACAGGAATGGTTCAAAACAGTCAGTAAGAAGAAACTGTCTTCTTGTACTTAATTCGGCATTGTCTCTTTTTATTTAATTACGATGCAATTTCTGTGTTTCATCGTCAATAAGAAGGTCCAAGGGATACAGTAAACCTGAAGTGAAGCATCGGAATCTATAACTAGTGTCACAGGAATGTTTCAAAGCATAGACCGTAAGAAGCGTTAGTCCTCTTGTACTTATGTCGGCATTGTGCTTTTTGTATCTAATTCCGATGCAATTTCTGTGTTTCATCGTCAATTAGAATGTCAGAGGGATAGAGTAAACCTGAAGTGAATCATCGGAATCTATAACTAGTGTCACAGGAATGGTTTAAAACATAGACAGTAGGAAGAGTCAGTCTTCTTCTACTTAAGTCGGCATGGTGCCTTTTCTATTTAATTCCGATGCAATTTCTGTCTTTCGTCGTCAATAAGAAGGTCCAAGGGATACAGTAAACCTGAAGTGAAGCATCGGAATCTATAACTAGTGTCAGAGGAATGGTTCAAAACATTGACAGTCAGATGAGTCAGTCTTCTTGTACATTAATCGGCATTGTCCCTTTTGTATTTAATTCCGATGCAATTTATGTGTTTCATCGTCAATAAGAAGGTCCAAGGGATACAGTAAACCTGAAGTGAAGCATCGGAATCTATAACTAGTGTCACAGGAATGGTTCAAAACATAGACACTAATAAGAGTCAGTCTTCTTGTACTTAAGTCGGCAATTTGCCTTCTGTATTTAATTCCGATGCAATATCTGTGTTTCATCGTCCATAAGGAGGTCAGAGGGATACAGTAAAACCTGAAGTGAAGCATCGGAATCTATAACTAGTGTCACAGGAATGGTTCAAAACATAGAGTGTAGGAAGAGTCAGTCTTCTTGTACTTAAGTCGGCATTGTGCCTTATGTATTTAATTCCGATGCAATTTCTGTGTTTCATCGTCAATAAGAAGGTCAGAGGGATACAGTATACCTGAAGTGAAGCATCGGAGTGTATAACTAGTGTCACAGGAATCGTTCAAAACATAGATAGTTGGAAGAGTCAGTCTTCTTCCACTTGAGTCGGCATTGTGCATTTTGTATTTATTTCCGATGCAATTTCTGTGCTTCATCGTCAATACGAAGGTGAGAGGGAAACAGTAAACCTGAAATGAAGCATCGGAATGTATCACTAGTGTCACAGGAATGATTCAAAACATAGACAGTAGGAAGAGTCAGTCTTCTTGTACTTAAGTCGGCATTGTGCCTTTTCTATTTAATTCCGATGAACGTTCTGTGTTACATCGTCAATAAGAAGTTCCAAGGGATGCAGTACACCTGAAGTGAAGCATCGGAATCCATAACTAGTGTCACAGGAATGGTTCAAAACGTAGACAGTAAGAAGAGTCAGTCTTCTTGTACTTAAGTCGGCATTGTGCCTTTTCTATTTAATTCCGTTGCAATTTCTGTGTTTCATCGTCAATAAGAAGGGCAGAGGGATACAGTAAACCTGAGGTGAAGCATCGGAATCTATTAGTGGTGTCACAGGAATGGTTAAAGCAAAGTCAGTAAGAAGAGTCAGTCTTCTTGTACTTAAGTCGGCATTGTGCCTTTCGTATTTAATTCCGATGCAATTTCGGTGTTTAATCTTCAATAAGAAGGTCCAAGGGATACAGTAAACCTGAAGTGAAGCATCGGAATCTATAACTAGTGTCACAGGAATGGTTCAAACCATAGTCAGTAAGAAGAGTCAGTGTTCTTGTACTTAAGTCAGAATTGTGCCTTTTCTATTTATTTCCCATGCAATTTCTGTGTTTCGTCGTCAATAAGAAGGTCCAAGGGTTACAGTAAACCTGACGTGAAGCATGAGAATCTATAACAAGTATCACAGGAATTTTTCAAAACATAGACAGTAAGAAGAGTCAGTCCTCTTGTACTAAAGTCGGCATTGTGCTTTTTGTATCTAATTCCGATGGAATTTCTGTGTTTCATCGTCAATAAGAAGTTCAGAGGGATACAGTAAACCTGAAGTGAAGCATCGGAATGTATAACTAGTGTCACAGGAATGGTCAAAACATAGACAGAAGGAAAAGTTAGTCTTCTTGTTCTTAGGTCTGCATTGTGCCTTTTCTGTTTAATTCCGATGCAATTTCTGAGTTTCGTCGTCAATAAGAAGGTCCAAGGGATACAGTAAACCTGAAGTGAAGCATCGGAATCAATAACTAGTGTCACAGGAATGGTTCAAAACATAGACAGTAAGATGAGTCAGTCTTCTTGTACATAAGACGGCATTGTGCCTTTTTATTTAATTACGATGCAATTTCTGTATTTCATCGTCAATAATAAGGTCCAAGGGATACAGTAAACCTGAAGTGAAGCATCGGAATCTATAACTAGTGTCACAGGAATGGTTCAAAACATAGACAGTAATAAGAGTCAGTCTTCTTGTACTTAAGTCGGCAATTTGCCTTCTGTATTTAATTCCGATGCAATTTCTGTGTTTCATCGTCCATAAGAAGGTCAGAGGGATACAGTAAACCTGAAGTGAAGCATCGGAATCTATAACTTGTGTCACAGGAATGGTTCAAACTATAGTCAGTAAGAAGAGTCAGTGTTCTTGTACTTAAGTCGGAATTGTGCCTTTTCTATTTATTTCCGATGCAATTTCTGTGTTTCGTCGTCAATAAGGAGGTCCAAGGGTTACAGTAAACCTGACGTGAAGCATGAGAATCTATAACTAGTATCACAGGAATGGTTTAAAACATAGACAGTACGAAGAGTCAGTCTTCTTGTACTTAAGTCGGCATTGTGCCTTTTCTATTTAATTCCGATGCAATTTCTGTGTTTCGTCGTCAACCAGAAGGTCCAAGGGATACAGTAAACCTGAAGTGAAGCTTCGGAATCTATATCTAGTGTCAGAGGAATGGTTTAAAACATAGACAGTCAGATGAGTCAGTATTCTTGTACATTAGTCGCCAATTTGCCTTCTGTATTTAATTCCGATGCAAATTCTGTGTTTCATCGTCCATAAGAAGGTCAGAGGGATACAGTAAACCTGAAGTGAAGTTTCGGAATCTATAACTAGTGTCACAGGAATGGTTCAAAACATAGAGAGTAGGAAGAGTCAGTCTTCTTGTACTTAAGTCGGCATTGTGATAATTCCGATGCAAATTCTGTGTTTCATCGTCAATAAGAAGGTCAGAGGGATACAGTAAACCTGAAGTGAAGCATCGGAATCCATAACTAGTGTCACAGGAATGGTTCAAAACATAGTCAGTAAGAAGAGTCAGTCTTCTGGTACTTAATTCGGCATTGTGCATTTTTATTTAATTCCGATGCAATTTCTGTGTTTCATCGTCAATAAGAAGGTCAGAGGGATACAGTAAACCTGAAGTGAAGCATCGGAATCAATAACTAGTGTCACAGGACTGGTTCAAAGCATAGACAGTTATAAGAGTCAGTCTTGTTGTACTTAAGTCGGCAATTTGCCTTCTGTATTTAATTCCGATGCAATTTCTGTGTTTCATCGTCAATAATAAGGTCAGAGGGATACAGTAAACCTTAAGTGAAGAATCGGAATCTATAACTAGTGTCACAGGAATGGTTCAAAACATAGTCAGTAAGAAGAGTCAGTCTTCTTGTACTTAATTCGGCATTGTCCCTTTTTATTTAATTACGATGCAATTTCTGTATTTCATCGTCGATAAGAAGGTCCAAGGGATACAGTAAACCTGAAGTGAAGCATCGGAATCTATAACTAGTGTCACAGGAATGTTTAAAACATAGACAGTAAGAAGAGTCAGTCCTCTTGTACTTAAGTCGGCATTGTGCTTTTTGTATCTAATTCCGATGCAATTTCTGTGTTTCATCGTCAATTAGATTGTCAGAGGGATACAGTAAACCTGAAGTGAAGCATCGGAATCTATAACTAGTATCACAGGAATGGTTAAAAACATAGACAGAATGAAGAGTTAGTCTTCTTGTACTTAGGTCTGCATTGTGCCTCTTCAGTTTAATTCCGATGCAATTTCTGAGTTTCGTCGTCAATAAGATGGTCCAAGGGATACAGTAAACCTGAAGTGAAACATCGGAATCAATAACTAGTGTCTAAGGAATGGTTCAAAACATAGACAGTAAGATGAGTCAGTCTTCTTGTACATAAGTCGGCATTGTCCCTTTTTATTTAATTACGATGCAATTTCTGTGTTTCATCGTCAGTAAGAATGTCCAAGGGATACAGTAAACCTGAAGTGAAGCATCGGAATCTATAACTAGTGCCACAGGAATGGTTCAAACATAGACAGTAATAAGAGTCAGTCTTCTTGTACTTAAGTCGGCAATTTGCCTTCTGTATTTAATTCCGATGCAATTTCTGTGTTTCATCGTCCATAAGAAGGTCAGATGGATACAGTAAACCTTAAGTGAAGCATCGGAATCTATAACTAGTGTCACAGGAATGGTTCAAAACAAAGTCAGTAAGTAGAGTCAGTCTTCTTGTACTTAATTCGTCATTGTCCCTTTTTATGTAATTACGAAGCAATTTCTGTGTTTCATCGTCAATAAGAAGGTCCAAGGGATACAGTAAACCTGAAGTGAAGCATCGGAATCTATAATTAGTGTCACATAAATGTTTCAAAACATAGACAGTAAGAAGAGTGAGTCCTCTTGTACTTAAGTCGGCATTGTGCTTTTTGTATCTAATTCCGATGCAATTTCTGTGTTTCATCGTGAATAAGAAGCTCAGAGGGATACCGTAAACCTGAGGTGAAGCATCGGAAACTATAAGTGGTGTCACAGGAATGGTTCAAACAAAGTCAGGAAGAAGAGTCAGTCTTCTTGTACTTAAGTCGGCATTGTGCCTTTCTTATTTAATTCCGATGCAATTTCGGTGCTTCATCGTCAGTAAGAAGGACCAAGTGATACAGTAAACCTGAAGTGAAGCATCGGAATCTATAACTAGTGTCACAGGAATGGTTCAAAACATAGTCAGTAAGAAGAGCCAGTCATCTTGTACTTAAGTCGGCATTGTGCCTCTTCTATTTAATTCCGATTCAATTTCTATGTTTCGTCTTCAATAAGAAGGTCCAAGGGATGCAGTAAACCTGAAGTGAAGCATCGGAATCAATAACTAGTGTCACAGGAATGGTTCAAAACATAGACAGTAAGATGAGTCAGTCTTCTTGTACATAAGTCGCCATTGTGCCTTTTGTATTTAATTCCGATGTAATTTCTGTGTTTCATCGTCAATAAGAAGGTCCAAGGGATACAGTAAACCTGAAGTGAAGCGGCGGAATCTATAACTAGGGTCACAGGAATGGTTCAAAACGTAGACAGTAAGAAGAGTCAGTGTTCTTGTACTTAAGTCAGAATTGTGCCTTTTCTATTTATTTCCCATGCAATTTCTGTGTTTCGTCGTCAATAAGAAGGGCCAAGGGTTACAGTAAACCTGACGTGAAGCATGAGAATCTATAACAAGTATCACAGGAATTTTTCAAAACATAGACAGTAAGAAGAGTCAGTCCTCTTGTACTAAAGTCGGCATTGTGCTTTTTGTATCTAATTCCGATGGAATTTCTGTGTTTCATCGTCAATAAGAAGTTCAGAGGGATACAGTAAACCTGAAGTGAAGCATCGGAATGTATAACTAGTGTCACAGGAATGGTTCAAAACGTAGACAGTAAGAAGAGTCAGTGTTCTTGTACTTAAGTCAGAATTGTGCCTTTTCTATTTATTTCCGATGCAATTTCTGTGTTTCGTCGTCAATAAGGAGGTCCAAGGGTTACAGTAAACCTGACGTGAAGCATGAGAATCTATAACTAGTATCACAGGAATGGTTTAAAACATAGACAGTACGAAGAGTCAGTCTTCTTGTACTTAAGTCGGCATTGTGCCTTTTCTATTTAATTCCGATGCAATTTCTGTGTTTCGTCGTCAACCAGAAGGTCCAAGGGATACAGTAAACCTGAAGTGAAGCTTCGGAATCTATATCTAGTGTCAGAGGAATGGTTCAAAACATAGACAGTCAGATGAGTCAGTATTCTTGTACATTAGTCGCCAATTTGCCTTCTGTATTTAATTCCGATGCAAATTCTGTGTTTCATCGTCCATAAGAAGGTCACAGGGATACAGTAAACCTGAAGTGAAGTTTCGGAATCTATAACTAGTGTCACAGGAATGGTTCAAAACATAGAGAGTAGGAAGAGTCAGTCTTCTTGTACTTAAGTCGGCATTGTGATAATTCCGATGCAAATTCTGTGTTTCATCGTCAATAAGAAGGTCAGAGGGATACAGTAAACCTGAAGTGAAGCATCGGAATCCATAACTAGTGTCACAGGAATGGTTCAAAACATAGTCAGTAAGAAGAGTCAGTCTTCTGGTACTTAATTCGGCATTGTGCATTTTTATTTAATTCCGATGCAATTTCTGTGTTTCATCGTCAATAAGAAGGTCAGAGGGATACAGTAAACCTGAAGTGAAGCATCGGAATCTATAACTAGTGTCACAGGACTGGTTCAAAGCATAGACAGTTATAAGAGTCAGTCTTCTTGTACTTAAGTCGGCAATTTGCCTTCTGTATTTAATTCCGATGCAATTTCTGTGTTTCATCGTCAATAATAAGGTCAGAGGGATACAGTAAACCTTAAGTGAAGAATCGGAATCTATAACTAGTGTCACAGGAGTGGTTCAAAACATAGTCAGTAAGAAGAGTCAGTCTTCTTGTACTTAATTCGGCATTGTCCCTTTTTATTTAATTACGATGCAATTTCTGTATTTCATCGTCGATAAGAAGGTCCAAGGGATACAGTAAACCTGAAGTGAAGCATCGGAATCTATAACTAGTGTCACAGGAATGTTTAAAACATAGACAGTAAGAAGAGTCAGTCCTCCTGTACTTAAGTCGGCATTGTGCTTTTTGTATCTAATTCCGATGCAATTTCTGTGTTTCATCGTCAATTAGATTGTCAGAGGGATACAGTAAACCTGAAGTGAAGCATCGGAATCTATAACTAGTATCACAGGAATGGTTAAAAACATAGACAGAATGAAGAGTTAGTCTTCTTGTACTTAGGTCTGCATTGTGCCTTTTCAGTTTAATTCCGATGCAATTTCTGAGTTTCGTCGTCAATAAGATGGTCCAAGGGATACAGTAAACCTGAAGTGAAACATCGGAATCAATAACTAGTGTTTAAGGAATGGTTCAAAACATAGACAGTAAGATGAGTCAGTCTTCTTGTACATAAGTCGGCATTGTCCCTTTTTATTTAATTACGATGCAATTTCTGTGTTTCATCGTCAATAAGAATGTCCAAGGGATACAGTAAACCTGAAGTGAAGCATCGGAATCTATAACTAGTGCCACAGGAATGGTTCAAACATAGACAGTAATAAGAGTCAGTCTTCTTGTACTTAAGTCGGCAATTTGCCTTCTGTATTTAATTCCGATGCAATTTCTGTGTTTCATCGTCCATAAGAAGGTCAGATGGATACAGTAAACCTTAAGTGAATCATCAGAATCTATAACTAGTGTCACAGGAATGGTTTAAAACATAGACAGTAGGAAGAGTCAGTCTTCTTGTACTTAAGTCGGTATTGTGCCTTTTGTATTTAATTCCGATGCAATTTCTGTGATTCATCGTCAACAAGAAGGTCCAAGGGATACAGTAAACCTGAAGTGAAGCATCGGAATCTATAACTAGTGTCACAGGAATGGTTCAAAACATAGACAGTAATAAGAGTCAGTCTTCTTGTACTTAAGTCGGCATTGTGCATTATCTATTTAATTCCGATGCAATTTCTGTGTTTCATCGTCAATAAGAAGGTCCAAGGGATGCAGTACACCTGAAGTGTAGCATCGGAATCTATAACTAGTGTCACAGGAATGGTTCAAAACGTAGACAGTAAAAAGAGTCAGTCTTCTTGTACTTAAGTCGGCATTGTGCCTTTTCTATTTAATTCCGATGTAATTTCTGTGTTTCTTCGTCAATAAGAAGGTCCAAGGGATACAGTAAACCTGAAGTGAAGCATCAGAATCTATAACTAGTGTCACAGGAATTTTGCAAAGCATAGACAGTAAGAATAGTCAGTCGTCTTGTACTTAAGTCGGCATTGTGCTTTTTGTATCTAATTCCGATGCAATTTCTGTGTTTCATCGTGAATAAGAAGCTCAGATGGATACCGTAAACCTGAGGTGAAGCATCGGAAACTATAAGTGGTGTCACAGGAATGGTTCAAACAAAGTCAGGAAGAAGAGTCAGTCTTCTTGTACTTAAGTCGGCATTGTGCCTTTCTTATTTAATTCCGATGCAATTTCGGTGCTTCATCGTCAGTAAGAAGGACCAAGTGATACAGTAAACCTGAAGTGAAGCATCGGAATCTATAACTAGTGTCACAGGAATGGTTCAAAACATAGTCAGTAAGAAGAGCCAGTCATCTTGTACTTAAGTCGGCATTGTGCCTCTTCTATTTAATTCCGATTCAATTTCTATGTTTCGTCTTCAATAAGAAGGTCCAAGGGATGCAGTAAACCTGAAGTGAAGCATCGGAATCAATAACTAGTGTCACAGGAATGGTTCAAAACATAGACAGTAAGATGAGTCAGGCTTCTTGTACATAAGTCGCCATTGTGCCTTTTGTATTTAATTCCGATGTAATTTCTGTGTTTCATCGTCAATAAGAAGGTCCAAGGGATACAGTAAACCTGAAGTGAAGCGTCGGAATCTATAACTAGGGTCACAGGAATGGTTCAAAACGTAGACAGTAAGAAGAGTCAGTCATCTTTTACTTAAATCGGGATTGTTCCTTTTCTATTTAATTCCGATGCAATTTCTGTCTTTCATCGTTAATAAGAAGGTCAGAGGGATACAGTAAACCTGAAGTGAGGCATCTGAATCTATAACTAGTGTCACAGGAAATGTTCAAAACATTGTCAGTACGAAGAGTCAGTCTTCTTGTACTTAAGACGGCATTGTGCCTTATCTATTTAATTCCGATGCAATTTCTGTGTTTCATCGTCAATAAGAAGGTCCAAGGGATACAGTAAACCTGAAGTGAAGCGTCGGAATCTATAACTAGGGTCACAGGAATGGTTCAAAACATAGACAGTAATAAGAGTCAGTCTTCTTGTACTTAAGTCGGCATTGTGGCTTTTGTATTTAATTCCGATGCAATTTCTGTGTATCATCGTCCATAAGAAGGTCAGAGGGATACAGTAAACCTCAAGTGAAGCATCGGAACCTATAACTAGTGTCACAGGAATGGTTCAAAACATAGAGAGTAGGAAGAGTCAGTCTTCTTGTACTTAAGTCGGCATTGCGCCTTTTGTATTTAATTCCGATGCAATATCTGTTTTTCATCGTCAATAAGAAGGTCAGAGGGACACAGTAAGCCTGAAGTGAAGCATCGGAATCCATAACTAGTGTCACAGGAATGGTTAAAACATAGTCAGTAAGAAGAGTCAGTCTTCTGGTACCTCATTCGGCATTGTGCATTTTTATTTATTCCGATGCAATTTCTGTGTTTCATCGTCAATAAGAAGGTCAGAGGGAAACAGTAAACCTGAAGTGAAGCATCAGAATCTATAACTAGTGTCACAGAAATGGTTCAAAACATAGACAGTAAGAAGAGTCAGTCTTCTTGTACTTAAGTCGGCATTGCGCCTCTTGTATTTAATTCCGATGCAATTTCTGTGTTTCATCGTCAATAAGAAGGTCAGAGGGATACAGTAAACCTGAAGTGAAGCATCGGAATGTATAACTAGTGTCACAGGAATCGTTCAAAACATAGACAGTAGGAAGAGTCAGTCTTCTTGTACTTAAGTCGGCATTGTGCCTTTTCTATTTAATTCCGATGCAATTTCGGTACTTCATCGTCAACAAGAAGGTCCAAGGGATACAGTAAACCAGAAGTGAAGCATCGGAATCTATAACTAGTGTCACAGGAATGTTTCAAAACATAGACAGTAAGAAGAGTCAGTCCTCTTGTACTTAAGTCGGCATTGTGCTTTTCGTATCTAATTCCGATGCAATTTCTGTGTTTCATCTTCAATTAGAATGTCAGAGGGATACAGTAAACCTGAAGTGAATCATCGGAATCTATAACTAGTGTCACAGGAATGGTTTAAAACATAGACAGTAGGAAGAGTCAGTCTTCTTGTACTTAAGTCGGCAATTTGCCTTCTGTATTTAATTCCGATGCAATTTCTGTGTTTCATCGTCAATAAGAAGGTCAGAGGGATACAGTAAACCTGAGGTGAAGAATCGGAATCTATAAGTGGTGTCACAGGAATGGTTCAAACAAAGTCAGTAAGAAGAGTCAGTCTTCTTGTACTTAAGTCGGCATTGTGCCTTTCGTATTTAATTCCGATGCAATTTCGGTACTTCATCGTCAACAAGAAGGTCCGAGGGATACAGTAAACCTGAAGTGAAGAATCGGAATCTATAACTAGTGTCACAGGAATGTTTCAAAACATAGACAGTAAGAAGAGTCAGTCCTCTTGTACTTAAGTCGGCATTGTGCTTTTCGTATCTAATTCCGATGCAATTTCTGTGTTTCATCTTCAATTAGAATGTCAGAGGGATACAGTAAACCTGAAGTGAAATATCGGAATCTATAACTAGTGTCACAGGAATGGTTCAAAACATAGAGAGTAGGAAGAGTCAGTCTTCTTGTACTTAAGTCGGCATTGTGCCTTTTGTATTTAATTCCGATGCTATTTCTGTGTTTCTTCGTCATTAAGAAGGTCAGAGGGATATAGTAAACCTGAAGTGAGGCATCGGAATCCATAACTAGTGTCACAGGAATGGTTCAAAACATAGTCAGTAAGAAGAGTCAGTCTTCCGGTACTTAATTCTACATTGTGCATTTTGTATTTATTTCCGATGCAATTTCTGTGTTTCGTCGTCAATAAGAAGGTCCAAGGGATACAGTAAACGTGACGTGAAGCATCGGAATCTATAACTAGTGTCACAGGAATTTATCAAATCATAGACAGTAAGAAGAGCCAGTCCTCTTGTACTTAAGACGGCATTGTGCTTTTTTTATCTTATTCCGAAGCAATTTCTCTGTTTCATCGTCAATAAGAAGGTCAGAGGGATACAGTAAACCTGAAGTTAAGCATCGGAGTGTATAACTAGTATCACAGGAATGGTTAAAAACAAAGACAGAAGGAAGAGTTAGTCTTCTTGTACTTAGGTCTGCATTGTGCCTTTTCAGTTTAATTCCGATGCAATTTCTGAGTTTCGTCGTCAACAAGAAGGTCCAAGGGATACAGTAAACCTGAAGTGAAGCATCGGAATCTATAACTAGTGTCACAGGAATGGTTCAAAACATAGACAGTAATAAGAGTCAGTCTTCTTGTACTTAAGTCGGCAATTTGCCTTCTGTATTTAATTCCAATGCAATTTCAGTTTTTCATCGTCCATAAGAAGGTCAGAGGGATACAGTAAACCTTAAGTGAAGCATCGGAATCTATAACTAGTGTCACAGGAATGGTTTAAAACATAGACAGTAGGAAGAGTCAGTCTTCTTGTACTTAAGTCGGCATTGTGCCTTTTGTATTTCATTCCGATGCAATTTCTGTGTTTCATCGTCAACAAGAAGGTCCAAGGGATACAGTAAACCTGAAGTGAAGCATCGGAATCTATAACTAGTGTCACAGAAATGGTTCAAACATAGACAGTAATAAGAGTCAGTCTTCTTGTACTTAAGTCGGCAATTTGCCTTCTGTATTTAATTCCGATGCAATTTCTGTGTTTCATCGTCCATAAGAAGGTCAGAGGGATACAGTAAACCTGAAGTGAAGTATCGGAATCTATAAATAGTGTCACAGGAATGGTTCAAAGCATAGAGAGTAGGAAGAGTTAGTCTTCTTGTACGTAAGTCGGCATTGTGCCTTTTGTATTTAATTCCGATGCAATTTCTGTGTTTCATCGTCAACAAGAAGGTCCAAAGGATACAGTAAACCTGAAGTGAAGCATCGGAATCTATAACTAGTGTCACAGGAATGGTTCAAAGCATAGACAGTAATAAGAGTCAGTCTTCTTGTACTTAAGTCGGCAATTTGCCTTCTGTATTTAATTCCGATGCAATTTCTGTGTTTCATCGTCCATAAAAAGGTCAGAGGGATACAGTAAACCTGAAGTGAAGTATCGAAATCTATAACTAGTGTCACAGGAATGTTTCAAAACATAGACAGTAAGAAGAGTCAGTCTTCTGGTACTTAATTCGGCATTGTGCATTTTTATTTAATCTCGATGCAATTTCTGTGTTTCATCGTCAATAAGAAGGTCAGAGGGATACAGTAAACCTGAAGTGAAGCATCGGAATGTATCACTAGTGTCATAGGAATGATTCAAAACATAGGCAGTAGGAAGAGTCAGTCTTCTTGTACTTAAGTCGGCATTGTGCCTTTTCTATTTAATTCCGATGCAATTTCTGCGTTTCATCGTCAATAAGAAGGTCCAAGGGATACAGTAAACCTGAAGTGAGGCATCGGAATCTAAAACTAGTGTTACAGGAATGGTTCAAAACATAGTCAGTACGAAGAGTGAGTCTTCTTGTACTTAAGTCGGCATTGTGCCTTATCTATTTAATTCCGATGCAATTTCTGTGTTTCATCGTCAATAAGAAGGTCAGAGGGATACAGTAAACCTGAGGTGAAGCATCGGAATCTATAAGTGGTGTCACAGGAATGGTTCAAACAAAGTCAGTAAGAAGAGTCAGTCTTCATGTACTTAAGTCGGCATTGTGCCTTTCGTATTTAATTCCGATGCAATTTCGGTGCTTCATCGTCAATAAGAAGGACCAAGGGATACAGTAAACCTGAAGTGATGCATCGGAATCTATAACTAGTGTCACAGGAATGGTTCAAACATAGTCAGTAAGAAGAGTCAGTCTTCTTGTACTTAAGTCGGAATTGTGCCTTTTCTATTTAATTCCGATGCAATTTCTGTGTTTCGTCGTCAATAAGACGGTCCAAGGGATACAGTAAAACTGAAGTGAAGCTTCGGAATCTATAACTAGTGTCACAGGAATTTTTCAAAACATAGACAGTAAGAAGAGTCAGTCCTCTTGTACTTAAGTCCGCATTGTGCTTTTTGTATCTAATTCCGATGCAATTTCTGTGTTTCCTCGTCAATAAGGAGGTCAGAGGGATACAGTAAACCTGATGTGAAGCATCGGAATCTATACCTTTTGTCACAGGAATGGTTAAACACGTAGACAGTAGGAAGAGTCAGTCCTCTTTACTTAAGTCGGCATTGTGCTTTTTGTATCTAATTCCGATGCAATATCTGTGTTTTATCGTCAATAAGAAGGTCAGAGGGATACAGTAAACCTGAAGTGAAGCATCGGAATCTATAACTAGTGTCACAGAAATGGTTAAAAACATAGACAGTAGGAAGAGTTAGTCTTCTTGTACTTAGGTCTGCATTGTGCCTTTTCTGTTTAATTCCGATGCAATTTCTGTGTTTCGTCGTCAAAAAGAAGGTCCAAGGGATACAGTAAACCTGAAGTGAAGCATCGGAATCAATAACTAGTGTCACAGGAATGGTTCAAAACATAGACAGTAAGATGAGTCAGTCTTCTTGTACTTAAGTCGGCATTGCGCCTCTTGTAATTAATTCCTATGCAATTTCTGTGTTTCATCGTCAATAAGAAGGTCAGAGGGATACAGTAAACCTGAAGTGAAGCATCGGAATGTATAACTAGTGTCACAGGAATTTTTCAAAGCATAGACAGTAAGAAGAGTCAGTCCTCTTGTACTTAAGTCGGCATTGTGCTTTTTGTATCTAATTCCGATGCAATTTCTGTGTTTCATCGTCAATAAGAAGGTCGGACGGATACAGTAAACCTGAAGTGAAGCATCGGAATCTATAACTAGTGTCACAGGAATGGTTAAAAACATAGACAGTAGGAAGAATTAGTCTTCTTGTACTTAGGTCGGCATTGTGCATTTTCTATTTAATTCCGATGATATTTCTGTGTTTCGTCGTCAATAAGAAGGTCCAAGGGATACAGTAAACCTGAAGTGATGCATCGGAATCAATAACGAATGTCACAGAAATGGTTCAAAACATAGACAGTAAGATGAGTCAGTCTTCTTGTACATTAGTCGGCATTGTGCCTTTTGTATTTAATTCCGATGTAATTTCTGTGTGTCATCGTCAATACGAAGGTCCAAGGGATACAGTAAACCTGAAGTGAAGCCTCGGAATCTATAACTAGGGTCACAGGAACGGTTCAGAACATAGACAGTACGAAGTGTCAGTCTTCCTGTACTTAAGTCGGCATTGAGCTTTTTGTATTTAATTCCGATGCAATTTCTGTGTTTCATCGTCAATAAGAAGTCAGAGGGATACAGTAAACCTGAAGTGAGGCATCGGAATCTATAACAAGTGTCACAGGAATGGTTCAAAACATAGTCAGTACGAAGAGTCAGTCTTCTTGTACTTAAGTCGGCATTGTTCCTTATCTATTTAATTCCGATGCAATTTCTGTGTTTCATCGTCAATAAGAAGGTCCAAGGGATGCAGTACACCTGAAGTGAAGCTTCGGAATCTATAACTAGTGTCACAGGAATGGTTCAAAACGTAGACAGTAAGAAGAGCCAGTCTTCTTGTACTTAGGAAGGCATTGTGCCTTTTCTATTTAATTCCGATGCAATTTCTGTGTTTCGTCGTCAATAAGATGGTCGAAGGGATACAGTTAACCTGAAGTGAAGCATCGGAATCTATAACCAGTGTCACAGGAATGGTTCAAAACATAGACAGTAAGAAGAGTCAGTCCTCTTGTACTTAAGTCGGCATTGTTCTTTTTGTACCTAATTCCGATGCAATTTCTGTGTTTCATCGTCAATAAGAAGGTCAGAGGGATACAGTATACCTGATGTGAAGCATCGGAATCTATAACTAGTGTCGTAGGAATGGTTCAAAACATAGACAGCAGGAAGAGTCATTCTTCTTGTACTTAAGTCGGCATTGTGCCTTTTCTATTTAATTCCGAAGCAATATCTGTGTTTCATCGTCAATAAGAAGGTCAGAGGGAGACAGTAAACCTGAAGTGAATCATCGGAATCTATAACTAGTGTCACAGGAATGGTTCAAAGCATAGTCAGTAAGAAGAGTCAGTCTTCTTGTACTTAATTCGGCATTGTCCCTTTTTATGTAATTACGATGCAATTTCTGTGTTTCATCGTCAATAAGAAGTTCCAAGGGATACAGTAAACCTGAAGTGAAGCATCGGAATCTATAACTAGTGTCACAGGAATGTTTCAAAACACAGACAGTAAGAAGAGTCAGTCCTCTTGTACTTAAGTCGGCATTGTGGTTTTTGTATCTAATTTCGATGCAATTTCTAAGTTTCATCTTCAATTAGAATGTCAGAGGGATACAGTAAACCTGAAGTGAATCATCGGAATCTATAACTAGTGTCACAGGAATGGTTTAAAACATAGACAGTAGGAAGGGTCAGTCTACATGTACTTAAGTCGTCATTGTCCCTTTTGTATTTAATTCCGATGCAATTTTTGTCTTTCATCGTCAATAAGAAGGTCCAAGGGATACAGTAAACCTGAAGTGAAGAATCGGAATCAATAACTAGTGTCACAGGAATGGTTCAAAACATAGTCAGTGATAAGAGTCAGTCTTCTTGTACGTAAGTCGGCATTGTGCCTTTTCTATTTAATTCCGATGTAATTTCTGTGTTTCACCGTCAATAAGAATGTCCAAGGGATGCAGTACACCTGAAGTGAGGCATCGGAATCTATAACTAGTGTCACAGGAATGGTTCAAAACTTAGACAGTAAGAAGAGTCAGTCCTCTTGTACTTAAGTCGGCATTGTTCATTTTCTATTTAATTCCGATGCAATACCTGTGTTTCATCGTCAATAAGAAGGTCAGAGGGATACGGTAAACCTGAAGTGAAGCACCGGAATCTATAACTAGTGTCACAGGAGTGGTTCAAACCATAGTCAGTAAGAAGAGTCAGTCTTCTTGCACTTAAGTCGGCATTGTGCATTTTGTATATAATTCCGATGCTATTCCAGTGTTTCATCGTCAATAAGAAAGTTTAAGGGATACAGTAAACCTGAAGTGAAGCATCGCAATCTATAACTAGTGTCACAGGAATGGTTCAAAACATAGTCAGTAAGAAGAGTCAGTCTTCTTGTACTTAACTCGGCATTGTGCCTTTTCTATATACTTCCGATGCAGATTCTGTGTTTCATCGTCAATAAGAAGGTCAGAGGGATACAGTAAACCTGAAGTGAAGCATCGGAATCTATAACTAGTGCCACAGGAATTGTTCAAACATAGACAGTAGGAAGAGTCAGTCTTCTTGTACTGAAGTCGGCATTGGGCCTTTGGTATCCAATTCCGATGCAATTTCTGTGTTTCATCGTCAATAAGAAAGCCAGAGGGATACAGTAAACCTGAAGTGAAGCATCAGAATCCATAACTAATGTCACAGGATTGGTTCAAAACATAGACAGTAAGAAGAGTCAGTCTACTTGTAGTTAATCGGCATTTTGCCTTTTGTATTTAATTCCAATGTAATTTCTGTGTTTCATCGTCAATAAGAAGGTCCAAGGAATACAGTACACCTGAAGTGAAGCATCGAAATCTATAACTAGTGTCACAGGAATGGATAAAATCATAGACAGTAGGAAGAGTCAGTCTTCTTGTACTTGAGTCGGCATTGTGCCTTTTGCATTTACTTCCGATGCAATTTCTGTGTTTCATCGTCAATACGAAGGTCAGAGGGATACAGTAAACCTGAAATGAAGCATCAGAATCTATAACTAGTGTCACAGGAATGGTTCAAAACATAGACAGTAAGAAGAGTCACTCTACTTGTACTTAAGTCGGCATTGTGCCTTTTGTATTTAATTCCGATGCAATTTCTGTGTTTCATCGTCAATAAGAAGGTCAGAGGGATACAGTAAACCTGAAGTGAAGCATCGGAATCTATAAGTGGTGTCACAGGAATGGTTCAAATCATAGTCAGTAAGAAGAAACAGTCTTCTTGTACTTAAGTCGGCATTGTGCCTTTCGTATTTAATTCCGATGCAATTTCGGTGTTTCTTCGTCAATAAGAAGGTCCAAGGGATACAGTAAACCTGAAGTAAAGCATCGGAATCTATAACTAGTGTCACAGGATCGGTTCAAAATATAGACTGTAAGAAGCGTCAGACTTCTTGTACTTAAGTTGGCATTGTGCCTTTTCTTTTTAATTCCGATGCAATTTCTGTGTTTCATCATCAATAAGAAGGTCAGAGGGATACAGTAAACCTGAAGTGAAGCATCGGAGTCTATAACTAGTGTCACAGGAGTGGTTCAAATCACAATCAGTAAGAAGAGTCAGTCTTCTTGTACTTAAGTGGGCATTGTGCCTTTTCTATTTAATTCCGATGCAATTTCTGTGTTTCATTGTCAATAAGAAGGTCAGATGGATACAGTAAACCTGAAGTGAAGCATCGGAATCTATAACTAGTGTCACAGGAATGGTTCAAAATATAGAGAGTAAGAAAAGTGAGACTTCTTGTACTTAAGTCGTCATTGTGCCGTTTGTACACTCCTGGAAATTGAAATAAGAACACCGTGAATTCATTGTCCCATGAAGGGGAAACTATATTGACACATTCCTGGGGTCAGATACATCACATGATCACACTGACAGACCCACAGGCACATAGACACAGGCAACAGAGCATGCACAATGTCGGCACTAGTACAGTGTATATCCACCTTTCGCAGCAATGCAGGCTGCTATTCTCCCATGGAGACGATCGTAGAGATGCTGGATGTAGTCCTGTGGAACGGCTTGCCATGCCATTTCCACCTGGCGCCTCAGTTGGACCAGCGTTCGTGCTGGACGTGCAGACCGCGTGAGACGACGCTTCATCCAGTCCCAAACATGCTCAATGGGGAACAGATCCGGAGATCTTGCTGGCCAGGGTAGTTCTTACACCTTCTAGAGCACGTTGGGTGGCATGGGATACATGCGGACGTGCATTGTCCTGTTGGAACAGCAAGTTCCCTTGCCGGTCTAGGAATGGTAGAACGATGGGTTCGATGACGGTTTGGATGTACCGTGCACTATTCAGTGTCCCCTCGACGATCACCAGTGGTGTACGGCCAGTGTAGGAGATCGCTCCCCACACCATGATGCTGGGTGTTGGCCCTGTGTGCCTCGGTCGTATGCAGTCCTGAATGTGGCGCTCACCTGCACGGCGCCAAACACGCATACGACCATCATTGGCACCAAGGCAGAAGCGACTCTCATCGCTGAAGACGACACGTCTCCATTCGTCCCTCCATTCACGCCTGTCGCGACACCACTGGAGGCGGGCTGCACGATGTTGGGGCGTGAGCGGAAGACGGCCTAACGGTGTGCGGGACCGTAGCCCAGCTTCATGGAGACGGTTGCGAATGGTCCTCGCCGATACCCCAGAGAGCAACAGTGTCCCTAAATTGCTTGGAAGTGGCGGTGCGGTCCTCTACGGCACTGCGTAGGATCCTACGTTCTTAACGTGCATCCGTGCGTCGCTGCGGTCCGGTCCCAGGTCGACGGGCACGTGCACCTTCCGCCGACCACTGGCGACAACATCGATGTACTGTGGAGGCCTCACGCCCCACGTGTTGAGCAATTCGGCGGTACGTCCACCCCGCCTCCCGCATGCCCACTATACGCCCTCGCTCAAAGTCCGTAAACTGCACATACGGTTCACGTCCACGCTGTCGCGGCATGCTACCATTGTTAAAGACTGCGATGGAGCTCCGTATACCACGGCAAACTGGCTGACACTGACGGCGGCGGTGCACAAATGCTGCGCAGCTAGCGCCATTCGACGGCCAACACCGCGGTTCCTGGTGTGTCTGCTGTGCCGTGCGTGTGATCATTGCTTGTACAGCCCTCTCGCAGTGTCCGGAGCAAGTATGGTGGGTCTGACACACCGGTGTCAATGTGTTCTTTTTTCTATTTCCAGGAGTGTATTTAATTCCGATGCAATTTCGGTGTTTCATCGTCAATGAGAAGGTCCAAGGGATACAGTAAACCTGAAGTGAGGCATCGGAATCTATAACTAGTGTCACAGGAATGGTTCAAATCAAAGACAGTAGGATGAGTCAGTCTTCTTGTACTTAAGTCGGCATTGTGCCTTTTGTATTTAATTCCGATGCAATTTCTGTGTTTCATCGTCAATAAGAAGGTCCAAGGGATACAGTAACCCTGAAGTGAGGCATCGGAATCTATAACTAGTGTCACAGGAATGGTTCAAACATAGACAGTAGGATGAGTCAGTCTTCTTTTACTTAAGTCGGCATTGTGCCTTTTGTATTTAATTCCGATGCAATTTCTGTGTTTCATCGTCAATAAGAAGGTCAGAGGTATACAGTAAACCTGAAGTGAAGCATTGGAATCTACAACTAGTGTCACAGGAATGGTTCAAATCATAGACAGTAGGAAGAGTCAGTCTTCTTGTACTTGAGTCGGCATTGTGCCTTTTGCATTTAATTCCGATGCAATTTCTGTGTTTTATCGTCAATAAGACGGTCAGAGGAATACAGTAAACCTGAAGTGAAGCATCGGAATCTATAACTAGTGTCACAGGAATGGTTCAAAACATAGACAGTAGGAAGAGTCAGTCTTCTCGTACTTAAGTCGGCATTGTGCCTTTTCTATTTAATTCAGATGCAATTTCTGTGTTTCGTCGTCAATAAGAAGGTCCAAGGGATACAGTAAACCTGAAGTGAAGCATTGGAATCTATAACTAGTGTAACAGGAATAGTTCAAATTTAGACATTAAGATGAGTCAGTCTTCTTGTACATAAGTCGGCATTGTGCCTTTTCTATTTAATTCCAATGCAATTTCTGTGTTTCATCTTCAATAGTAAGGTCAGAGGGATACAGTAAACCTGAAGTGAAACATCGTAATCTATAACTAGTGTCACAGGAATGGTCAAAACATAGACAGTAAGAAGAGTCAGTCATCTAGTACTTAAGTCAGCATTGTGCCTTTTCTGTTTAAGCCGATGCAATTTCTGTGTTTCATCGTCAATAACAAGGTCACAGGGATACAGTAATCCTGAAGTGAGGCATCGGAATCTATAACTAGTGTCACAGGAATGGTTCAAAACATAGACAGTAAGTTGAGTCAGTCTCTTGTACATAAGTCGGCATTGTGCCTTTTGTATTTAATTCCGATGCAATGTCTGTGATTCATCGTCAATAAGAAGGTCAGAGGGATACAGTAAACCTGAAGTGAGGCATCGGAATCTATAACTAGTGTCACAGGAATGGTTCAAAACAAAGGGAGTAGGTAGAGTCGGGTCTTCTTTTACTTAAGTCGGCATTGTGCCTTTTGTACTTAATTCCGATGCAATTTCTCTGTTTCATCGGCAATAAGAAGGTCAGAGGGATACAGTAAACCTGAAGTGAAGCATCGGAATCTATAACTAGTGTCACAGGAATGGTTCAAACATTGTCAGTAATGAGAGTCAGTCTTCTTTTACTTAAGTCGGCATTGTGCCTTTTCATTGAATTCCGATGCAATTTCTGTGTTTCATCGTGAATAAAAAGGTCAGAGGGATACAGTAAACCTGAAGTGAAGCATCGGAATGTATAACTAGTGTCACAGGAATGGATCAAAGCATAGTCAGTAAGAAGAGTCAGTCTTCTAGTACTTAAGTCGGCATTGTGCCTCTTGTATTTAATTCCGATGCAATTTCTGTGTTTCATCGTCAACAAGAAGGTCAGAGGGACACAGTAGACCTGAAGTGAAGCGTTAAAATCTATAACCAGTGTCTCAGGAATGGTTCAAAACCTAGACAGTAAAAGAGTCAGTCTTATTGTACTTAAGTTGGCATTGTGCCTTTTGTGTTTAATTCCGATGCAATTTCTGTGTTGCAACGTCAATAAGAAAGTCCAAGGGATACAGTACACCTGAAGTGAAGCATCGGAATCTATAACTAGTGTCACAGGAATGGTTCAAAACGTAGACAGCAGGAAGGGTCAGTCTTCTTGTACTTAAGTCGGCATTGTGCCTTTTGTATTTCATTCCGATGCAATTTCGGTGTTTTATCGTCAATAAGAAGGTCAGAGGGATGCAGTAAACCGGAAGTGAAGCATCGGAATCTATAACTAGTGTCACAGGAATGGTTCAAAACATGGACAGTAGGAAGTGTCAGTCTTCTTTTACTTCAGTCGGCATTGGGCCTTTTGAATTTAATTCCGATGCAATTTCTGTGTTTCATCGTCAATAAGAAGGTCCAAGGCATACAGTAACCCTGAAGTGAAGCATCGGAATCTGTAACTAGGTTCACAGGAATGGTTCAAAACATAGACAGTAGGAAGATTCAGTCTACATGTACTTAAGTCGGCATTGTGCCTTTTATATTTAATTCCGATGCAATATCTGTGTTTCAACGTCAACAAGAAGGTCAGAGGGATACAGTAAACCTGAAGTGAAGAATCGGAATCCATAACTAGTGTCACAGGAATGGATCAAAACATAGTCAGTAAGAAGAGTCAGTCTACTTGTACTTTAGTCGGCATTGAGCCTTTTGTATTAAATTCCGATGGAATTTCTGTGTTTTATCGTCAATAAGAAGGGTCAAGGGATACAGTAAACCTGAAGAGAGGCATCGGAATCTATAACTAGTGTCACAGCAATGGTTCAAAACATAGTCAGAAAGAAGAGTCAGTCGTCTTGTACTTGAGTCGGAATTGTGCCTTTTGTATTTAATTCCGATGCAATTTCTGTGTTTCATCGTCAATAAGAAGGTCAGAGGGATACAGTAAACATTAAGTGAAGGATCAGAATCCATAAATAGTGTCACAGGATTGGTTCAAAACATAGACAGTAAGAAGAGTCAGTCTACTTGTAGTTATGTCGGCATTGTGCCTTTAGTATTTAATTCCGATGTAATTTCTGTGTTTCATCGTCAATAAGAAGGGCCAAGGGATACAGTACACCTGAAGTGAAGCATCGTAATCTATAACTAGTGTCACAGGAACTGTTCAGATCATAAACAGAAAGAAGAGTCAGTCTTCTTATACTTAAGTCAGCATTGTGCCCTTTCAATTTAATTCCGATGCAATTTCTGTGTTTCTTCGTCAATAAGAAGGTCAGAGGGATACAGTAAACCTGAAGTGAAGCATCAGAATCTATAACTAGTGTCACAGGAATGGTTCAAATCATAGACAGTAGGAATAGTCAGTCTTCTTGTACTTGAGTCGGCATTCTGTCATTTCTATTTAATTCCGATGCATTATCTGTGTTTCGTCGTAAATTAGAAGGTCCAAGGGATACAGTGAATCTCAAGTGAGACATCGGAATCTATAACTAGTGTCACAGGAATGGTTCAAAACGTACACAGTAAGAAGAGTCAGTCTTCTTGTACTTGAGTCGGCATTGTGCCTTTTGTATTTCATTCCGATGCAATTTCTGTGATTCATCGTCAATAAGAAGGTCAGAGGGATACAGTAAACCTGAAGTGAAGCATCGGAATGTATAACTTGTGTCACAGGAATGGATCAAAGCATAGTCAGTAAGAAGAGTCAGTCTTCTAGTACTTAAGTCGGCCTTGTGCCTCTTGTATTTAATTCCGATGCAATTTCTGTGTTTCATCGTCAACAAGAAGGACAGAGGGACACAGTAGACCTGAAGTGAAGCGTTAAAATCTATAACCAGTGTCTCAGGAATGGTTCAAAACCTAGACAGTAAGAAGAGTCAGTCTTATTGTACTTAAGTTGGCATTGTGCCTTTTGTGTTTAATTCCGATGCAATTTCTGTGTTTCATCGTCAATAAGAAAGTCCAAGGGATACAGTACACCTGAAGTGAAGCATCGGAATCTATAACTAGTGTCACAGGAATGGTTCAAAACATGGACAGTAGGAAGTGTCAGTCTTCTTTTACTTCAGTCGGTATTGGGCCTTTTGTATTTCATTCCGATGCAATTTCGGTGTTTCATCGTCAATAAGAAGGTCCAAGGCATACAGTAATCCTGAAGTGAAGCATCGGAATCTGTAACCAGGTTCACAGGAATGGTTCAAAACATAGACAGTAGGAAGATTCAGTCTACATGTGCTTAAGTCGGCATTGTGCCTTTTATATTTAATTCCGATGCAATATCTGTGTTTCAACGTCAATAAGAAGGTCAGAGGGATACAGTAAACCTGAAGTGAAGAATCGGAATCCATAACTAGTGTCACAGGAATGGATCAAAACATAGTCAGTAAGAAGAGTCAGTCTTCTTGTACTTAAGTTGGCATTGTGCATTTTGTATTTAATTCTGATGCAATTTCTGTGTTTCATCGTCAATAAGAATGTCCAAGAGATACAGTAAACCTGAAGAGGAGCATCAGAATTTATAACTAGTGTCACAGGAATGGTTCAAAACATAGACAGTAAGAAGAGGCAGTCTTCCTGTACTTAAGTCGGCATTGTGCCCTTTTCAATTTAATTCCGATGCAATTACGGAGTTTCATCGTCAATAAGAAGGTCAGAGGGATACAGTAAACCTGAAGTGAAGCATCGGAAACTATAACTAGTGTCACAGGAATGGTTCAAATCATAGACAGTAGGAATAGTCAGTCTTCTTGTACTTGAGTCGGCATTGTGTCATTTCTATTTAATTCCGATGCATTTTCTGTGTTTCGTCGTAAATTAGAAGGTCCAAGGGATACAGTAAATCTGAAGTGAGACATCGGAATCTATAACTAGTGTCACAGGAATGGTTCAAAACGTACACAGTAAGAAGAGTCAGTCTTCTTGTACTTGAGTCGGCATTGTGCCTTTTGTATTTCATTCCGATGCAATTTCTGTGATTCATCGTCACTAAGAAGGTCAGAGGGATACAGTAAACCTGAACTGAAGCATCGGAATCTATAACTAGTCTCTCAGGAATGGTTCAAAACATAGTCAGTAAGAAGAGTCAGTCTTCTTGTACTTAAGTCGGCATTGTGCCTTTTCTATTTAATTCCGGTTTAATTTCTGTGTTTCATCGTCAATAAGAAGGTCAGAGGGATACAGTAAACCTGAAGTAAGGCATCGGAATCTATAACTAGTGTCACCGGAATGGTTCAAAACATAGACGGTAAAAAGAGTCAGTCTTCTTGTACTTATGTCGGCATTGTGCCTATTCTAGTTAATTCCGATGCAATTTCCGTGTTTCATCGTCAATAACAAGGTCCAAGGGATGCAGTACACCTGAAATGAAGCATCGGAACCTATTAGTGTCACAGGAATGGTTTCAAACATAGACAGTAAGAAGAGTCAGTATTCTTGTACTTAAGTCGGCATTGTGCCTTTTCTATTTAATTCCGATGCAATTTCTGTGTTCCATCGTCAATGAGAAGGTCCAAGGGATACTGTCAACCTGAAGTGGAGCATCGGAATCTATAACTAGTGTCACAGGAATGGTTTAAAACATAGACAGTAGGAAGGGTAAGTCTTCTTGTACTTAAGTCGGCATTGTGCCTTTTGTATTTCATTCCGATGCAATTTCGGTGTATCATCGTCAATAAGAAGGTCAGAGGGATGAAGTAAACCGGAAGTGAAGCATCGGAATCTATAACTAGTGTCACAGGAATGGTTCAAAACATGGACAGTATGAAGTGTCAGACTTCTTGTACTTCAGTCGTCATTGGGCCTTTTGTATTTAATTCAGATGCAATTTCTGTGTTTCATCGTCAATAAGAAGGTCCAAGGCATACAGTAACCCTGAAGTGAAGCATCGGAATCTGTAACTAGGTTCACAGGAATGGTTCAAAACATAGACAGTAGGAAGGGTAAGTCTTCTTGTACTTAAGTCGGCATTGTGCCTTTTGTATTTCATTCCGATGCAATTTCTGTATTCCATCGTCAATGAGAAGGTCCAAGGGATACTGTCAACCTGAAGTGGAGCATCGGAATCTATAACTAGTGTCACAGGAATGGTTTAAAACATAGACAGTAGGAAGGGTAAGTCTTCTTGTACTTAAGTCGGCATTGTGCCTTTTGTATTTCATTCCGATGCAATTTCGGTGTATCATCGTCAATAAGAAGGTCAGAGGGATGAAGTAAACCGGAAGTGAAGCATCGGAATCTATAACTAGTGTCACAGGAATGGTTCAAAACATGGACAGTAAGAAGAGTCAGTCTTCTTGTACTTAAGTCGGCATTGTGCCCTTTTCAATTTAATTCCGATGCAATTAGTGAGTTTCATCGTCAATAAGAAGGTCAGAGGGATACAGTAAACCTGAAGTGAAGCATCGGAATCTATAACTAGTGTCACAGGAATGGTTCAAATCATAGACAGTAGGAATAGTCAGTCTTCTTGTACTTGAGTCGGCATTGTGTCATTTCTATTTAATTCCGATGCATTTTCTGTGTTTCGTCGTAAATTAGAAGGTCCAAGGGATACAGTAAATCTGAAGTGAGACATCGGAATCTATAACTAGTGTCACAGGAATGGTTCAAAACGTACACAGTAAGAAGAGTCAGTCTTCTTGTACTTGAGTCGGCATTGTGCCATTTGTATTTCATTCCGATGCAATTTCTGTGATTCATCGTCACTAAGAAGGTCAGACGGATACAGTAAACCTGAACTGAAGCATCGGAATCTATAACTAGTGTCTCAGGAATGGTTCAAAACATAGTCAGTAAGAAGAGTAAGTCTTCTTGGACTTAAGTCGGCATTGTGCCTTTTCTATTTAATTCCGGTTTAATTTCTGTGTTTCATCGTCAATAAGAAGGTCAGAGGGATTCAGTAAACCTGAAGTAAGGCATCGGAATCTATAACTAGTGTCACCGGAATGGTTCAAAACATAGACAGTAAGTAGAGTCAGTCTTCTTGTACTTATGTCGGCATTGTGCCTTTTCTAGTTAATTCCGATGCAATTTCCGTGTTTCATCGCCAATAACAAGGTCCAAGGGATGCAGTACACCTGAAATGAAGCATCGGAATCTATTAGTGTCACAGGAATGGTTTCAAACATAGACAGTAAGAAGAGTCAGTATTCTTGTACTTAAGTCGGCATTGTGCGTTTTCTATTTAATTCCGATGCAATTTCTGTGTTCCATCGTCAATGAGAAGGTCCAAGGGATACTGTCAACCTGAAGTGAAGCATCGGAATCTATAACTAGTGTCACAGGAATGGTTCCAAACATAGACAGTAGGAAGGGTAAGTCTTCTTGTACTTAAGTCGGCATTGTGCCTTTTGTATTTCATTCCGATGCAATTTCGGTGTTTCATCGTCAATAAGAAGGTTCAAGGGATACAGTAAACCTGAAGAGAGGCATCGGAATCTATAACTAGTGTCACAGCAATGGTTCAAAACATAGTCAGAAAGAAGAGTCAGTCTGCTTATACTTAAGTCGGCATTGTGCCTTTTGTATTTAATTCCGATGCAATTTCTGTGTTTCATCGTCAATAAGAAGGTCAGAGGGATACAGTAAACATGAAGTGAAGCATCAGAATCCATAAATAGTGTCTGTGATGTTACAAAATAAAATTGATGTTGTTATTCAATGGAAAGTTGGAAATTGAGATTTAGCTTACTGTTTTATCAACGACAATTGGCGTAAGAATCGTGGATTGACCATTGTCATAAAATATTGCATTATGAGATTTGAATAGTTTTTACTTGCAGTTTCGCGTGGCTTGAGGCAGTCACAACTAGCGTGCTACTGATTAAGAAATCGCATTATCGTCTTTCTAATGACTTCATGATCGTAGATACGATCATACACGGTTGTGAAGATATTGTTGTGACAAAACAATTTCCTAAGGAACCAGAAAGTTCTTAAGGGCGCAAAAACAACTGTAACATCACACAAAAGGGAAATTCAATATTAAAGCTGATTCAAAAAGACGATAAAACAGTTTTCTTTTTATCAACATAACACGCACATTGGACTGCTGATCTCCATGTCTGTAATCTTATCAAAATGCATAATTAAAATGAAAATAATACTGAGGAAATAATAGGAATGAGCACTGCTAAATGATTCAGTATTCCCAAAACAAATATTTATTATAACTAAAACATATATCGTACCTTAAGCTTCGTACTACGATGATGGTAGATTTTTATGTCCGTATCATGTTCATTGAGCGCTCTTTTACATGGCCATTGTCTTCTTTGAGTCGCTCGTGCGTCGTCACGGTAAGTTATAACAGTTCTTTACACTTCACTCAAACTTAGACATCACACGTTTTTATACATTTAGTAAAAAATTAGATCAGACTGCCACAAATCTGCGTCCGTCTTACTTGAGAAAAACAGTACAAGTCTTCTTAGCGCTCAAGGCTTCATTTGTTTTCCAGCGAACAAAATAGTGAAGGATCGTATATCTATCCACATTTTTCTGTTTTTATTGCCGCCCAAAGACGACAAATTACATCATTAGAAAATTCCACCGTCGCTATGCGACGCCTCATTATACATTAATCATTATTTACAAACAAGTATTTGCCTTCTGGCTGAAAGTATTAACTACTCGTATTTGCTGTTTTAATGAAGTCAAAAATAGCGAATATCTCATTGCCTCCCATGAGGAGAGAGGGAATGCCGAAGGATTACCTCGATCCTCATGTCCTCATGAGATATTCGTGATTTTTGGTGTGACATTTACATAATGTTACTGGCGTACTATGTACTTAAATTGAAATTACATTTATAAACATATATCAGATATTTATCATTTTTCAAAATAAAGTTTTTCATTCTTTGTTCATCAGTCACTTCATTCCATAATACCAAGACTAACATTTATGTGCATTTTTAAGTTTGGTCCATATTTGCTTATAACAATAAGTGAACGTTCATTTCGCTCTTCAGGGGATAGAATTCAGAAATTACATTCTCTTAAGCTAAACAACTAATACATGAGTACAGTGAGTGCTTATTTTCACTAAACTAGAGTGGACAATGTTCGAGCATCTGTTGACTCATTGTGGTTCAATTACAGTTTAATAACGTAGCACTACACTTCGTGATGCTTTCACTTTCTGTGTTAGCTGTCTACGGCGTTCATCATGCAGTACATCTGTCCTTTCCGCTGTGGTGCCAGGAGTTCATGCGGCTTCCCGGGTTTTTATTTACAATATGAAACAGAAGAAGTGGAAAATTATTAGTATAACTTATAACCTATTGGATACATTTGTTAAGGATCTGGACTGGTCTGGAGTTTAGGGTCTTCCTATAGTGCACATTCATTTTCTTTGTCCATCAAGAGACAGGATTATAATTCATTTTAGCAGTGTTCCGGAGTGCCGGTATTAATGGCTTTAAGGTCTGAGTAATCTAACAATCTACTTCTCAAGATTTTAAACATGGCTGCAGCAGCAATTGTTAAAATTCTTCACAATAAAGGATGGCAGCCAAAAACAGTTGCAGGATAGAATTTTTTTATTAAAATTCTTGACCAAGGTTTCGGTACATATAAATATACCTTCATCAGAAGTAAAATTTCCTGAATAGAAAGACACATTCATTAGAAAAGCCATATCAACGAA
The DNA here is from genome assembly GCF_021461395.2 of Schistocerca americana. Lineage (NCBI taxonomy): Eukaryota > Metazoa > Arthropoda > Insecta > Orthoptera > Acrididae > Schistocerca > Schistocerca americana. The sequence continues at coordinate 1,148,265 of NC_060129.1, read as the reverse complement.
AGTGAGAAACAGAAGCTTAAATAACGGTGAAATTGCTAAAGTAATACAGGCACACAGTCTTTAGTACTTACTAAAATTACATCATGCAGTGGAGAATAATAAAACAATTATGCCAAAAGGCGTCGTCAGTAATTAAAGTATCATCTCCATTTGTACAACATGTGTAATGGGCACAGGATCAAAGCGAACAGTTTAACAATGTTACTTCGCCTATGAACTGATGAGACACGAGTGTGAAGGCACTAAGGCAGATTGTTTCGCCGAGAGAGGGCACTTGCATGTGCCAGACTCACGCATATTACAATCCATAAATACACACATAAGCGCATCAAAAATTATTAAAGGTTGTGTTAATTCAAACTTTGTCTTAATAAATAAAGCGTATCACGCCAATTAAAGACATTTATGTAAACTAGAAATATAGAACCAAATTTACCTGTGTCCTAGTGTCAAACGGATAAAGCTTGCGCTTGGAACATCTAACGAGAGAGGGCACTACTGTAATGCGCGAGAGTCTCGCATAACGTAGGCAGTGAAATACATACTACCGAAACAACCAAAATGTTATAATAACATTTCCGTTTGACACTAGGACACAGGTAAATTTGGTTCTATATTTCTAGTTTACATAAATGTCTTTAATTGGCGTGATACGCTTTATTTATTAAGACAAAGTTTGAATTATCACAACCTTTAATAATTTTTGATGCGCTTATGTATGTATTTATGGATTGTAATATGCGCGAGTCTGGCACATGCAAGTGCCCTCTCTCGGCGAAACAATCTGCCTTAGTGCCTTCACACTCGTGTCTCATCAGTTCATAGGCGAAGTAACATTGTTAAACTGTTCGCTTTGATCCTGTGCCCATTACACATGTTGCACAAATGGAGATGATATTTTAATTACTGACGACGCCTTTTGGCATAATTGTTTTATTATTCTCCAGTGCATGATGTAATTTTAGTAAGTATTAAAGATTGTGTGCCTGTATTACTTTAGCAATTTCACCGTTATTTAAGCTTCTGTTTCTCAATTTCGTTGATATGGCTTTTCTAATGAATGTGTCTTTCTATTCAGGAAATTTTACTTCTGATGAAGGTATATTTATATGTACCGAAAACCTTGGTCAAGAATTTTAATAAAAAAATTCTATCCTGCAACTGTTTTTGGCTGCCATCCTTTATTGTGAAGAATTTTAACAGTTGCTGCTGCAGCCATGTTAAAAATCTTGAAATATGTACCTGCCCAGGTTTCAAAGGCTGTTTCGAAATACATGGACATCTTATTTAAAATCCTGAAAACAGGTATGGCTATTGACTCCACTAAACAGTGTGAGAGACGCCATTTGACACCGAATTATGTGAAGGCTTTTATCAATGTGAAACAGTGTAAGAAGTTTCCATCTACTAAAGCTAAACTGGTGAAACAAATTATGAGTGACAGAATCAGTGACCTTTATAAGAAGAAAGATAAACTAAATGAAGAAGCTTACTCTTTGTATCTCTGTATTACTAGAACTTTTAAAGATTATTTTAACTTTCACGTAGACAGTGTTTGGCATAGTGTTAATGAGTGGTTACACAATCGTAAGGTTGAAATTCAGTGTAGGCATGATTTTAAACTTCATAAACTGGAAAACGTTACCCCAAAATCTAATGTTGTTCATGCAAAAAGAACTGTCAATTGCGAACACCAATTTTTCGACAGAGTACTAAACAAAACTTCTCTAAGCTTTACCCCTCAAGAAAGCGCCATGCTAGCGAGAGGTTTTAAATACAATTTCATGCCTGATATTAACGATCCTAAAGTGATAGATAATTTTATTGTTGACCTTAAAGTTGGTCATGACTCCGTAAAAACTGAAAAATCCCAACAAAATTGGATAGCTCATGAATGTAGCGCAATTATAGAAAGAGAGGTCAAGTCGGTAAAAAACAGTGATTTAAAACAGAGAGGTGGTAACATTATTACTATCATTAACCGTAAATTAAAAAATAATGAGGCTCTCATTACTAAATCAGACAAAGGAAATTCGCTTGTTGTAGCCTATAAAAGTAAATACATTGCTAAAACTTTGGCTTTTTTAGAAGAAAATGGTATATTTGAAATTGAGCAGGATCATACCCCTACGTTACAAAAGCAAATTAGAGATACGTTAAGAAGAAGTAAACATCTTATGAAAGAGTTTCAAAAGAAAACCTTAATTAACATGAACCCTAGAGCACCTACGCTTAGAAGTCAGTTTAAGGTACACAAAAGTCAACACCCAGTTCGTCCCATTGTTAATGGAATAAAGAGCCCACATCACAAATTAGCGAGATTTTTACACACTAAAATTAAAGAAGCCTTTGTTTTTGGAAACAATTACTCTGTTAAAAATAGTGCTGAGGTAATAAACAAGCTAAAATCAATAGAGATCACTTCTTCCTCTCGTTTGGTTTCTTTTGACGTCGTAAGTTTATACACTAATGTTCCAGTGGATATCACTCTTAAGATTATTGAAGGTAACATTCGACAACATAAAACTTTAAGTGAGCTACAGTTGTCGGAACTTATGTCACTACTGCAGGTTGTACTAGATTACAATTACTTTCAGTTTAATGGTAAAATGTATGAGCAACCATTCGGCTTAGCCATGGGTTGCCCGTTAGCTGGCATCTTTGCTGACATCTTTATGAATGCACTAGAAGAAAATTTCTTCAAAAACAACCCTACGTTAGGCAATAGGATTTCTTTTTATGCTCGTTATGTTGATGATATACTCATATTATTTCAAGGGTGTGACCAAGATCTACAACAACTGTTTCATGTTTTCAACAGTTTCCACGAGAAAATGAAATTTACAAAAGAGATACAAAATAACGAGAGAGAACTCAATTTTCTTGATTTGAAACTTAAGTTATCAGGTAACACTATTAGCTTCGACATTTTCCGTAAAGAAACTTTTTCTGATAATATTATTCCAGCAGATTCCTGTCATCCTCAAACTCACAAGATCGCCTTTTTTCATTCTGCAGTTCATCGTGCTGTGAGCACACTTTTAGCACAGAATTGTTTTGAAAACGAAATATTTTTATTAAAATCAATAGCTACTAACAATGGTTACGACCCTAAATTAATTGACCAAATTGCTAAGAAAAAAATAGCTGTAAAATTTTCTACTTTAGGAGATAACAGGGCAAAAAACTATGAGAGTAATAACTTTATTTCTATTCCATTTTTAGGGAACGTTTCATATAAGATTAAAAGACTTTTACAGAAACAATACGGTTATAGAGTTGCTTTTTCCGTAAATAATAGCCTCAAACGTAGAGTAATTCATAATATTGGAGCACGAGAAGAACTCAGCACTAAGTCCGGTGTATACAAAATTACTTGTAACGACTGCCCAAACTATTACATAGGGCAGACAGGTAGACCCATTAAAGTTAGGTATAAAGAACACAGGTTTAGGTAAAAGTGGGGAAAACGTATATAATTCCACCTTTGCTGAACATCTATGGCTCTTACAGCACACGCCAAGTGAACTGGATGACGTAGAGCTGCTTCATGAAGCTGATAAAGGTGACACACTAGACTTGCTCGAAGAATTAGAGATTTTCAAGCATCTGTCTCTAAAAGATGGTTTTGTTCTTAATGAACAGGTGCAGCTTCGAAACAAAAAATTTTTTTAGTCAGTTTCAAACCCCTCATTGCCTTAATGTAATATAGTCTGGCTGACTAGGAGTTATTTTCTTGCTTGTTGATGCCGGTGAAATGCGCTTTTCCTGTCTTGTTGGGATCTACATATTGTGATGTTTGTTAATGATGAATTTCAATGTGTATGTGTGGTTAAATGACTACTATGTTTTATTCATACAGACAACATTTTGGTTGTTTCACTAGTATGTATTTCACTGCCTACGTTACGCCAGACTCTCGCGCATTACAGTAGTGCCCTCTCTCGTTAGATGTTCCAAGCTCAAGCTTTATCCGTTTGACACTAGGACACAGGTAAATTTGGTTCTATATTTCTAGTTTACATAAATGTCTTTAATTGGCGTGATACGCTTTATTTATTAAGACAAAGTTTGAATTAACACAACCTTTAATAATTTTTGATGCGCTTATGTATGTATTTATGGATTGTAATATGCGCGAGTCTGGCACATGCAAGTGCCCTCTCTCGGCGAAACAATCTGCCTTAGTGCCTTCACACTCGTGTCTCAACAGTTCATAGGCGAAGTAACATTGTTAAACTGTTCGCTTTGATCCTGTGCCCATTACACATGTTGTACAAATGGAGATGATATTTTAATTACTGACGACGCCTTTTGGCATAATTGTTTTATTATTCTCCAGTGCATGATGTAATTTTAGTAAGTACTAAAGATTGTGTGCCTGTATTACTTTAGCAATTTCACCGTTATTTAAGCTTCTGTTTCTCAATTTCGTTGATGTGGCTTTTCTAATGAATGTGTCTTTCTATTCAGGAAATTTTACTTCTGGTGAAGGTATATTTATATGTACCAAAACCTTGGTCAAGAATTTTAATAAAAAAATTCTATCCTGCAACTGTTTTTGGCTGCCATCCTTTATTGTGAAGAATCTACTTCTCACTCATCTTAACTTCAGCTCAAGAAAATCTCTTAATTTACATATGAAGATATAGTCACACAAGTGTACAAATGTCTTTCCTCCAGTATGTACGATGGAAGTCATGGCGGTTAGCAGTTTAAAGTTTGGATTGTTTCGTCACCCACACGTCAGCCACTCACAGCGGCTGCACAGTGTTGCGTGAGCTCAAACACTCAGTATCCGTTCGCGCTCAGGCTGTAACAGAGCTGCTGGTCGTCGAGTGCTCCTTTTTTTTTGTGAACTTCGTATCACACGAGTGCATCGATACAAACACCTCGCGCGCGTTTTCCATCGGAGGAGCCAGACACTGAAGCTGCCTCCATACTTCTCTGTCAACTGCCTCCCATGAGGCTCACAGGTAAGTGACGACGAATGTTTTAGCTGTCGCTGCACTTAGAACAACACTGAACTTTGCGTTGCACCTGTTGTCGTAGCCTTGACTTCTTTTTACACTTGCAGTACAACACTACCACTAGTATACAGTGAACAGTTATTTTTATGATGCACGTCGCACTTTAGTGTGCATCTTCACACAGCATTCGTGCTTAGTTCCTTCGCCGATAGAGTTCATTTACAAAACAATTAATTTTGCAGGTTTCCTCCATTGGTACAGAAAGACTTAATTCTACTATTTACAAAAGATCACTTACGGGCTAATATTTACAATTAATGGTCACTCCTTTTGTTAAGTCCAGTGAACAACTGCTTTATGAATGGACTCTTTATATCTCAAGGTTTACTTTCACTAGTGAACCTAAAAATATTCTTTCAAACTTTCTTTTAAGGGCTCATCTCCTCATTATGAAAACTACAGGTTTCGCAACACTCGTTGCATTTATTCTTTAGTGCACCCAAGATCATTTTCTACTGCCACGCAGCATATCTACTACTTAACGAGTATGCATTTAACGCTGAATCTTTTTTTTTGTGCTCTCCTTTGTGCTTGCCAATTTTTTTTTATTTGAGGGCAGACTGGATAACAATAGGTCTCCCTCTTCGCTTCATGTACTCAGCAATCGTTCTCTGTTTTAAAAAAAAAATAGGGTAACGCGCGTCTACTATTTTTCGCATGAATGGAATTACCGACAGTTCACTGGGTTTACACAACCGGTCCATAACAAACATTACCAAAGCTAGCGAAGTTCATCACGCTACGTGTCTCATTTCTCATAAGCACTGCTTTGCCTCGAAGCACACGTGCCTTTTACAAGTCGACCCTTGGTCTGGGTTAATGAACCAGGATCAAAAGGAACGGGCACAAGGAAAATGGATTTCATAAGAGGAGTGTCTGAGGAGACATTTTTACAATAAAATCTGCATGTAAATAAAATTATCATAATAAACATAGGCACATATATAAATTTCAACGTCTTTCATTACAGCATGCTTTGCTACTTCTATGTCTTACTCTGGTTATAGTCAGTATTAAGTTTAAATATCACTGAATTGCTTGTTCTTTGGATTAGCCCTAAATTAGGGTATTGAATGGTCGCTAGATTACACTACAAATCTTCTGAAGATCTTTACTTGGACTTATTTATGATACAGGGGGCTTGCTGTGTGGTTATTTAGTACCTTTATTCTACTGAAATCAATTCGTCAGCTAACATTCCTCATATTCTCTTTACATTGGGCTCCGATCAGAGGGTAATAGTTTACTTTCATAGCAATTAATGGCCTCGTGGAGTACTTACGCTACATTATTGATGCTTCATGGTTTCCTCTATTTGTACTGTATTTCACCTAACTTAGTTTACTACAGCTTATTGTCGCCTTGCGTGAACACATGTGGGTTACCACTTGTTTTTCCATTTAACAGCACGCTTTAACTGAACTTTAAGCTATTTCTTCTACTCCTGTCCACTGTATGGACTGTTTGGCCATGTATCTCTCTTTTCTTTTTTTTTTTTTTTTTTTTTTTTTTTTTTTTTTTTTTTTCAGCAGGTAATTTGTGCTTTTACAACAGAACTTCAAGTACTTACATTACTAAAAATAAATCTATAAATCTTCTTGTACCTTGAGAGAAGTGCTTATTTACGCATCCTTCTCCATTTCTCACCTTTACATATTTATATAGCTCCGGGCAATCGCCTCGCAAGCACTTTTTTTTTCTTAATACTAACTTAAAATTAAATTGAAATTCTTGGTGCAACCCCAATTTCCTGCTTCAGCTTGTTGAAGAAATATCAGTTCAATGTCCATCACTATAAACAATTTTTCCATACATAGCATTTAATACTTAAAGTTTACATGTAGTAGCCGTTACCATGTAGTCAGTGCGCTGTTCAACACAATACTTATCATTAACAGTTCACACAAGGAAATTTCCAGTACGCAAGAGGTAAGAAACCAAAACAGATTCTATCTGCAGTGTCTGTAAACTAACTCTTTGTTTCAATGGACCAGTCGCTCTTGATATGGAGCAGCCCTGAATCGGCAATGATAAAACTTTTGAAACAGAAGACACCTGTCTGAAGAGACATGATGACATCACATTGATGTTTGCTCCTGTATCAACAATGGCTGTGACAGGAATGTTGGCAATAGAAATCTTAATCGAAGCCTGGACCTGTTCATCATAAATGTCATTAATGTCTTGAGCTTCTAGGTCAGGTGCAAGGTCATCTCGTAAGTCGGTCTCATGGTCGTACCGTATCGCATTAGCATACTCAGAATCAGAGTATTCATTAGTGCCCCCACTGGAACCGGGAGCGACCTCTAGGAGGCTGAAAGGTGCTGCCTCTAATTTTCCGCAGGATGTTTAACCTGTTTGTCATTCATGGCCTTAAGTGTTTGTTCCGTTTGATATTGGTGCTGGTTATGTGGTACAAATGCCGGTGTAGAGGGGTAAAATCCACTGGGTGCATTCACTTGTGAATAAAATACTGAAGTGGACTGACAAGGCAGCCAGTCCACAGTGACGGGTAGCCGATAGAAAGGCACACGTACACACTCACGCCGACGGGCGTCAATTCTGGAACAGGATAACTATTGAATGGTAGCAAGAGAAGTACGTAGCTGCTTTATACTTAACTTTATTATTTGATGACTACAGCATTCTTCTTGAGACATTTATACTATAACTCTCAAAGTAGGTAAGGCTAATGGCGCCTTGCTAGGTCATAGCCATGGACTTAGCAGAAGGCTATTCTAACTGGCTCTCGGCAAATGAGAGGAAGGCTTCGTCCGTATGGTCGCTAGCAATCTCCTCGTACAACTGGGGCGAGTGCTATATCGTCTCTCGAGACCTGCCTTGTGGTGGCGCTAGGTCTGCGATCACACAGTGGCGACACGCGGGTCCGACATGTACTAAATGGACCGCGGCCGATTTAAGCTACCACCTAGCAAGTGTGGTGTCTGGCGGTGACACCACAAATACTTGAGACGGCTGCTGTCGCCCGATCTTTTGGTTGCCGGCAGAACCATTTCCTTGTGAAGGAAAGTTCGCATTTGGTACCGTTTGAAAATTGTTCCGCGGTCCTCTATTCTGTGAAAAGTTGTTCTGATGTGCTGGGTGGCCTCCGCCTTGCCCATGCCACTTGCTATTTTTCGACCTATAACTTTGATTGTACACTGGTCCATTTGAAAAATTACCAATCGTTTGTGGAGAATTTCCATACTGCTCAGGCGCAGAATTAAAGGGTGGGTTTCCGTACTGATGTTGTTCCTGGTGGTTGTAAATTGGGTGGTATCTCTGCTGGTTACTGTAATTGGTTTTCTGCTTCCATTTAAAGTTATTGCCATTTGCGTTTTTATAACGGCTGGCAGGTTGGCAACAGTGGTCGCAGTAGCTCGCTCTCTCCTTGGGCGCATTGTTGTCCGCGTGCGATGCATTCTGCTGGCAGCCAGGGAAGAATTTGCCGCTGCCAACCTTGGAGCGCACATCCTCGCTAATTAAATCTAAGGAATCCAACACAGAAAGGAATACATCCGTGTCTTCTTCGGACACATTTACTAGTTTCTCTCTAATAGACACAGGGAGTTTGCTTTTGAGAATCATAATTACGTCCTTGGAAGAAATCGGAGAATCCCAGAATTTAATTTTTGCAAGATACTTCTCGAAGTATCGCCGGAGACTTCTATATTTCTCATTGAAAATTTCCGCACCATACACCTCCTTCCTTAATCTTTGCTGTACCCCATTACTCCAAAATTTTGCCAAGAACATTTTCTCAAACTCTTCATAATTCCTACACGTGTCTACCATTTCCGTTCCCCATAATGCTGCATCACCAGAAATAAAGCCAGTGACGAACTGAATACGCTGTCTGTCTGTCCAGCTCCTGGGAAATATGCCGGAAAAATTCTTTAGGAACACGATGGGGTGTATTTCTCGCTTCTGCTGATGAAAAACAGGAAAAGTGCGATGCTTAATCACACTTTCCTCTTGCATTAAACTCACGATTGTGGGCGGATCATTAATTTTCCCTACTGGGGACTCAACAGGACTGTAGTTTTGCATGTAATCAGGCGGTGAACGATAAGGAGTTGACTGACATTCGTCACCGTCTAAAGAGTTGTTCCCTATAGTTTGCGTATGCGTGTGCGGATTTTCTACCCAGTTTCTCAGCATTCTGACTTCGTCCACTACTTGCTGCTTCCACTCGGGAAGATCCCGTGTAAGTGTCCTCCGAATCTGTCCCAATTCAGAAACCACTGTGTCTCCAGACTTACCAGGAGCAGCTAAGATTTCATAAGTTACATCCTTGACAGTCTCCCTAAGCTCCTCCCTGACCTTCTTTTCGATAAAAATATCTTTACCCTTTATCCATTCACCGTAGTGTTCCGACAGTGCCTCCGTGTTTGCTTTCACGGTGCTCTTAACCTGTTCTTCAATATTGATTGAGTCTATCTGCCTCGACAGATCCTCCACTACACCTTCAATGTCAGATACTGCATGTCTAACTGAGTTTATTTCTTTGGTAGCTGCCTGAATTTTTGTGTTTAATGTTCCAGATACTTCAGCTATTTCACTTTTCACCTGTTTCTGCATTTTCTGAATTTGATCACTGATCTTAGTTTGCACCTCACCCAAATGGGTATTTAATTCAGCCGTAATTTCTTTACGCAGATCTGTTTTGATTGTGCCTAGCTGTGTTTTTAATGATTCGCTTACAGCATCTAACCGGACGTTAACAGCCTCAATTTGTGTTTTTACTGATTCGCTTACAGCATCGAATCGGGCGTTAACAGTCTCATTTTGTGTTTTTACTGATTCGCTTACACCATCTAATCGGGCGTTAACAGTCTCATTTTGTGTTTTTACTGATTCGCTTACAGCATCTAATCGGGCGTTAACAGTCACATTTTCTGTTTTCACTGATTCGCTTACAGCATCTAATCGGGCGTTAACTGTCTCATTTTGTGTTTTTATAGTCTCATTTACTGCGTCAAACTGTTGTTTCAGCATTTCCATTAACGCACCGAGGTCATTTGTAGCTGCAGCGGGAAGAATTTGGACTTTAGGGTCACTTTCCCCTGTTACAGACATGGTTAGTTCAGTTTCCACACGGGAACCTACCGTTCGCGATCGTAAAGGGTATGGAATACTATTAACGTCTTCACTCCCGTCTCCTATTGTCATCTGTCTCTGTTTACTATCTGCCATTTTCGTCAGTAAATCACGTGCTACGTAAGGCTTTCGTCGTTTGTCAGTGACGTGGTGAATCCGCTAAGAGCACCGCTCTCGCGTGAGCAACAAATGAAATTCTATCTGGCGAGAAGACAAGATGGAACCTAAACGTTTCAGAGAAATGAATGAAGATGCTCTTCACTGCAAATTGCACACACTATCCACCATGTTGAAAATGTAATACAGCTATACGAACAATGGGGAGAAATAATTTCTATTATCAGACTACGAATAATTTTACTTTGAAAGATAAAATAAAGCAGATTTTCTATAGCGGGAAGGAGATAGAAAGGATGTGGATCGACTTGGAAAAGCAACGTTGCTACTGAAGCACTACACTGCGTATGCAAAATTTTGACTTACTTTTTGATGGCTTGGTTACCGCTATGTTGTCTCAGCAAATTCGCGTCTCTTCTCTTTCCCTTTCTCTCGATAATTAAACTGCGTTATCGACCAGCGTATTTTCTGTCATTCTCACAGAGAGATGATGTGTACATGAAACGACAGAACATATATTAACACAAGCACATAGAAATTTTCCAAGAATTTGAACTAATTTTTGGTCAAGTCCCTGTTCGGGCGCCAAGTGTGATGTTACAAAATAAAATTGATGTTGTTATTCAATGGAAAGTAGGAAATTGAGATTTAGCTTACTGTTTTATCAACGACAATTGGCGTAAGAATCGTGGATTGACCATTGTCATAAAATATTGCATTATGAGATGTGAATAGTTTTTACTTGCAGTTTCGCGTGGCTTGAGGCAGTCACAACTAGCGTGCTATTGATTAAGAAATCGCATTATCGTCTTTCTAATGACTTCATGATCGTAGATACGATCATACCCGGTTGTGAAGTTATTGTTATGACAATACAATTTCCTAAGGGACCAGAAAGTTCTTAAGGGCGCAAAAACAACTGTAACATCACACAAAAGGGAAATTCAATATTAAAGCTGATTCAAAAAGACGATAAAACAGTTTTCTTTTTATCAATATAACACGCACATTGGACTGCTGATCTCCGTGTCTGTAATCTTATCAAAATGCATAATTAAAATGAAAATAATACTGAGGAGATAATAGGAATGAGCACTGCTAAATGATTCAGTATTCCCAAAACAAATATTTATTATAACTAAAACATATATCGTACCTTAAGCTTCGTACTACGATGACGGTAGATTCTTATGTCCGTATCATGTTCATTGAGCGCTCTTTTATATGGCCATTGTCTTCTTTGAGTCGCTCGTGCGTCGTCACGGTAAGTTATAACCGTTCTTTACACTTCACTCAAACTTAGACATCACACGTTTTTATACATTTAGTAAAAAATTAGATCAGACTGCCACAAATCTGCGTCCATCTTACTTGAGAAAAACAGTACAAGTCTTCTTAGCGCTCAAGGCTTCACTTGTTCTCCTGCGAACAAAATAGTGAAGGATCGTATATCTATCCGCATTTTTCTGTTTTTATTGCCGCCCAAAGACGACAAATTACATCATTAGAAAATTCCACCGTCGCTATGCGACGCCTCATTATATTTTAATCATTATTTACAAATAAGTATTTGCCTTCTGGCTGAAAGTATTAACTACTCGTATTTGCTGTTTTAATGAAGTCAAAAATAGCAAATATCGAATGTCACAGGATTGGTTCAAAACATAGACAGTAAGAAGAGTCAGTCTACTTGTAGTTAAATCGGCATTGTGCCTTTAGTATTTAATTCCGATGTAATTTCTGTGTTTCATCGTCAATAAGAAGGTCCAAGGGATATAGTACACCTGAAGTGAAGCATCATAATTTATAACTAGTGTCACAGGAATGGTTCAAATCATAAACAGTAAGAAGAGTCAGTCTTCTTGTACTTAAGTCAGCATTGTGCCCTTTCAATTTAATTCCGATGCAATTTCTGTGTTTCATCGTCAATAAGAAGGTCAGAGGGATACATTAAACCTGAAGTGAAGCATCGGAATCTATAACTAGTGTCACAGGAATGGTTGAAATCATAGACAGTAGGAATAGTCAGTCTTCTTGTACTTGAGTCGGCATTGTGCCTTTTGCATTTAATTCCGATGCAATTTCTGTGTTTCATCGTCAATAAGAAGGTCAGAGGGATACAGTAAACCTGAAGTGAAGCATCGGAATCCACAACTAGTGTCACAGGAATGGTTCAAAACATAGACAGTAGGAAGAGTCAGTCTTCTTGTACTTAAGTCTGCATTGTGCCTTTTGTATTTAATTCCGATGCAATTTCTGTGTTTCATCTTCGATAAGAAGGTCCAAGGGATACAGTAAACCTGAGGTGAAGCATCGGAATCAATAACTAGTGTCACAGCAATTGTTCAGAACATAGACAGTAAGAAGAGCCAGTCTTCTTGTAGTTAAGTCGGCATTGTGACTTTTGTATTTAATTCCGATGCCATTTCTGTGTTTCATCCTCAATAAGAAGGTCCAAGGGATACAGTAAACCTGAAGTGAAGCATCGGAATCTATAACTAGTGTCACAGGAATGGTTCAAAGCATAGACAGTAAGAAGAATCAGTCTTCTTGTTCTTAAGTCGGCATTGTGCATTTTCTATTTAATTCCCATGCAATATCTGTGTTTCATCGTCACTAAGAAAGTCAGAGGGATACAGTAAACCTGAAGTGAAGCATCGGAATCTATAAATAGTGTCACAGGAATGGTTCAAATCATAGACAGTAGGATGAGTCAGTCTACTTGTACTTAAGACAGCCTTGTGCCTTTTCTATTTAATTCCGGTGCTATTTCTGTGTTTCATCGTCAATAAGAAGGTCCAACGGATACAGTAAACCTGAAGGGAAGCATCGGAATCTATAACTAGTGTCACAGGAATGGTTCAAATATAGACATTAAGATGAATCAGTCTTCTTGTACTTAGGTCGGCATTGTCCCTTTTCTATTTAATTCCGATGCAATTTCTGTGTTTCATCATCAATAGGAAGGTCAGGGGGATGCAGTAAACCCGATGTGAAACACCTTAATCTATAACTAATGTCACAGGAATGGTTCAAAACGTAGACAGTACGAAGAGTCAGTCTTCTTGTACTTAAGTCGGCATTGTGCATTTTCTGTTTAATTCCGATGCAATTTCTGTGTTTCATCGTCAATAAGAAGGTCAGAGGGATACATTAAACCTGAAGTGAAGTATCGGAATCTATAACTAGTGTCACAGGAATGGTTCAAAACATAGACAATAGGAAGGGTCAGTCTTCTTGTACTCAAGTCGGCATTATGCCTTTTCTATTTATTTCCGATGCAATTTCTGTGTTTCGTCGTCAATAAGAAGGTCCAAGGGATACAGTAAACCTGAAGTGAAACATCGGAATCCATAACTAGTGTCACAGGAATGGTTCAAACCATAGTCAGTAAGAAGAATCAGTCTTCTTGTACTTAAGTCGGCATTGTGCCTTTTGTATTTAATTCCGATGCAATTTCTGTGTTTCATCGTCAATAAGAAGGTCGGAGGGATGCAGTATCCTGAAGAGAAGCATCCGAATCTGTAACTAGCGTCACAGGAATGGTTCAAAACATAGACAGTAAGAAGAGTCAGTCTTCTTGTACTTAAGTCGGCATTGTGCCTTTTGTATTTATATTCCGATGCAATTTCTGTGTTTCATCGTCAATAAGAAGGTCAGAGGGATACAGTAAACCTGACGTGAAGCATCGGAATCTGTAACTAGCGTCACAGGAATGGTTCAAATCAAAGACAGTAAGAAGAGTCAGCCTTCTTGTACTTAAGGCGGCATTGTGCCTTTTCAATTTAATTCCGATGAAATTTCTGTGTTTCATCGACAATAAGAAGGTCCAAGGGAAACAGTAAACCAGAAGTCAAGCATCGGAATCTATAACTAGTGTCACAGGAATGGTTCAAACTATACACAGTAAGAATAGTCAGTCTTTTTGTACTTTAGTTGGCATTGTGCCTTTTCTATTTAATTCCGATGCAATTTCTGTGTTTCATCGTCAATAAGAAGGTGAGAGGGATACTATAATCCTGAAGTGAAGCATCGGAATCTATAACTAGTGTCACAGGAATGGTTACAAACATAGTCAGTATGAAGAGTCAGTCTTCTTGTGCTTAAGTAGGCATTGTGCCTTTTCTATTTAATTCCGATGCACTTTCTGTGTTTCATCGTCAATACGAAGGTCCAAGGAATACAGTAAACCTGAAGTGAATCATCGGAAACTATAACTAGTGTCAAAGGAATGGTTCATATCACAGACAGTAAGAAGATTCAGTCTTCTTGTACTTAAGTCGGCATTTTGCCTTTTGTATTTAAATCCGATGCAATTTCTGTGTTTCATCGTCAATAAGAAGGTCAGAGGGATACAGTAAACCTGAAGTGAAGCATCGGAATCTATAACTAGTGTCACAGGAATGATTCAAAACATAGACAGTAAGAAGTGTCAGTCTTCCTGTACTTAAGTCGGCATTGTGCCCTTTTCAATTTAATTCCGACGCAATTACTGTGTTTCATCGTCAATAAGAAGGTCAGAGGGGTACAGTAAACCTGAAGTGAAGCATCGGAATCTCTAACTAGTGTCACAGGAATGGTTCAAAACATAGTCAGTATGAAGAGTCAGTCTTCTTGTACTTACGTCGCCTTTGTCCCTTTTGTATTTAATTCCCATGCAATATCTTTGTTTCATCGTCAATAAGAAGGTCCAAGGGATACAGTAAACCTAAAGAGAAGCATAGGAATCTGTAACTAGCGTCACAGGAATGTTTCAAAACATAGACAGTAAGAAGAGTCAGTCTTCTTGTACTTAAGTCGGCATTGTGCCTTTTCTATTTAATTCCGATGCAATTTCTGTGTTTCATCGTCAATAAGAAGGTCAGAGGGATACAGTAAACCTGTTGTGAAGCATCGGAATCTATAACTAGTGTCACAGGAATAGTACAAAATATAGTCAGAAAGAGGAGTCAGTTTTCTTGTACTTAAGTCGGCATTGTGCTTTTTCTATTTAATTCCGATGCAATTTCAGTGTTTCATCGTCAATATGAACGTCCAAGGGATACAGTAAACCTGAAGTGAAGCTTCGGAATCTATAACTAGTGTCACAGGAATGGTGCAAATCATAGACAGAAGGAAGAGTCAGTCTTCTTGTACTTAAGTCGGCATTGTGCCTTTTCTATATAATTCCGATGCGATTTATGTGTTTCATCGTCAATTAGAAGGTCAGCGGGATACAGTCAACCTGAAGTGAAGCATCGGAATCTGTAACTACCGTCACAGGAATGGTTCAAAACATAGACAGTAAGAAGAGTCAGTCTTCTTGTACTTAAGTCGACATTGTGCCTTTTCTATTTAATTCCGATGCAATTTCTGTATTTCATCGTCAATAAGAAGGTCCAAGGGATACAGTAATCCTGAAGTGAAGCATCGGAAACTATAACTAGTGTCACAGGAATGTTTCAAAAAATACTCAGTAAGAAGTGTCATCTTCTTGTACTTAAGTCAGCATTGTGCCTTTTGTATTACATTCCAATACAATTTCTGTGTTTCATCGTCAATAAGGAGGTCAGAGAGTTACAGTAAACCTGAAGTGAAGCAACGGAATCTCTAACTAGTGTCACAGGAATGGTTCGAAACATAGTCAGTATGAAGAGTCAGTCTTCTTGTACTTACGTCGCTTTTGTCCCTTTTGTATTTAATTCACATGCAATATCTGTGTTTCATCGTCAATAAGAGGGTCCAAGGGATACAGTAAACCTGAAGAGAAGCATAGGAATCTGTAACTAGCGTCACAGGAATGTTTCAAAACATAGACAGTAAGAAGAGTCAGTCTTCTTGTACTTAAGTTGGCATTGTGCCTTTTCTATTTAATTGCGATGCAATTTCTGTGTTTCTTCGTCAATAAGAAGGTCAGAGGGATACAGTAAACCTGAAGTGAAGCATCGGAATCTATAACTACTGTCACAGGAATGGTACAAAAAATAGTCAGAAAGAAGAGTCAGTTTTCTTGTACTTAAGTCGGCATTGTGCTTTTTTATTTTATTCCGATGCAATTTCTGTGTTTCATCGTCAATATGAAGGTCAGTGGGATACAGTAAACCTGACGTGAAGCATCGGAATCTATAACTAGTGTCACAGGAATGGTTCAAATCATAGTCAGTAAGAAGAGTCAGTCTTCTTGTACTTTAGTCGGCATTGCGCTTTTTCTATTTAATTCCGATGCAATTTCAGTGTTTCATCGTCAATATGAACGTCCAAGGGATACAGTAAACCTGAAGTGAAGCTTCGGAATCTATAACTAGTGTCACAGGAATGGTTCAAATCATAGACAGGAGGAAGAGTCAGTCTTCTTGTACTTAAGTCGGCATTGTGCATTTTCTATTTAATTCCGATGCGATTTCTGTGTTTCATCGTCAATAAGAAGGTCAGCGGGATACAGTAAACCTGAAGTGAAGCATCGGAATCTGTAACTACCGTCACAGGAATGTTTCAAAACATAGACAGTAGGAAGAGTCAGTCAACATGTACTTAAGTCGGCATTGTGCCTTTTGTATTTCATTCCCATTTAGTTTCTGTGTTTCATCGTCAATAAGAAGGTCAGAGGGATACAGTAAACCTGAAGTAAAGCATCGGAAACTATAACTAGTGTCTCAGGAATGTTTCAAAAAATAGTCAGTAAGAAGAGTCAGTCTTCTTGTACTGAAGTAGGCATTGTGCCTTTTGTATTTAATTCCAATACAATTTCTGTGTTTCATCGTCAATATGAAGGTCCAAGGGATACAGTAAACCTGAAGTGAAGCATCGGAATCTATAACTAGTGTCACAGGAATGATTCAAAACATAGACAGTAAAAAGTGTCAGTCTTCTTGTACTTAAGTCGGCATTGTGCCTTTTCTATTTAATTCCGATGCAATTTCTGTGTTTCATCGTCAATAAGAAGGTCAGAGGGATACAGTAAACCTGAAGCGAAGCATCGGAATCTATAACTAGTGTCACAGGAATGGTACAAAATATAGTCAGAAAGAAGAGTCAGTTTTTTTGTACTTAAGTCGGCTTTGTGCCTATTTTATTTAATTCCGATGCAATTTCTGTGTTTCATCGTCAATAAGAAGGTCAGTGGGATACAGTAAACCTGAAGTGAAGTATCGGAATCTATAACTAGTGTCACAGGAATGATTCAAATCATAGTCAGTAAGAAGAGTCAGTCTTCTTGTACTTATGCCGGCATTGTGCTTTTTCTATTTAATTTCGATGCAATTTCAGTGTTTCATCGTCAATATGAACGTCCAAGGGATACAGTAAACCTTAAGTGAAGCTTCGGAATCTATAACTAGTGTCACAGGAATGGTTCAAAACATAGACAGACGGAAGAGTCAGTCTTCTTGTACTTAAGTCGGCATTGCGCCTTTTGTATTTAATTCCGATGCAATTTCTGTGTTTCATCGTCAATAAGAAGGTCAGGGTGATACAGTAAACCTGAAGTGTAGCTTCGGAATCTATAACTAGTGTCACAGGAATGGTTCAAAACATAGGCAGTAGGAAGGGTCAGTCTACTTGTACTTAAGTCGGCATTGTGCCTTTTGTATTTAATTCCGATGCAATTTCTGTGTTTCATCGTCAATAAGAAGATCCAAGGGATACAGTAAACCTGAAGTAAAGCATCGGAGTCTATAACTAGTGTCACAGGAATGGTTCAAAGCATAGACAGTAAGAAAGGTCAGTCTTCTGGTACTTAAGTCGGCATTGTGCCTTTTGTCTTTAATTCCGATGCAATCTCTGTGTTTCATCGTCAATAAGAATGTCAGAGGGATACAGTAAACCTGAAGTGAAGCATCGGAATCTATAACTAGTGTCACAGGAATTGGTCAAAACATAGTCGGTAAGAAGAGTCAGTCTTCTTGTACTTAAATCGGCTTTGTGCCTTTTGTATTTAATTCTGATGCAACTTCTGTGTTTCATCGTCAATAAGAAGGTTCAAGGGATACAGTAAACCTGAAATGAAGCATCGAAATCTATAACTAAGATCACAGGAATGTTTCAAAACATAGACAGTAGGAAGAGTCAGTCTACATGTACTTAAGTCGGCATTGTGCCTTTTGTATTTAATTCCGATTCAATTTCTGTGTTTTATCGTCAATAAGAAGGTCAGAGGGATACAGTAAACCTGAAGTGAAGCATCGGAATCTATAACTAGTGTCACAGGAATTGTTCAAAACATAGTCAGTAAGAAGAGTCAGTCTTCTTGTACTTAAGTCGGCTTTGTGCCTTTTGTATTTAATTCCGATGCAACTTCGGTGTTTCATCGTCAATAAGAAGGTCCAAGGGATACAGTAAACCTGAAGTGAAGCATCGGAATCTATAACTAGTGTCACAGGAATGGTTCAAAACATAGTCAGTAAGAAGAGTCAGTCTTCTTGTACTTAAGTCGTCACTGTGCCTTTTATATTTAATTCCGCTGCAATATCTGTGTTTCATCGTCAATAAGAAGGTCAGAGGGATACAGTAAACCTGAAGTGAAGCATCGGAATCTATAGCTAGTGTCACAGGAATGGTTCCAAACATAGTCAGTAAGAAGAGTCAGTCTTCTTTTACTTAAGTCGGCAATGTGCCTCTTCTATTTCATTCCGATGTAATCTCTGTGTTTCATCGTCAATAAGAAGGTCCAAGGGATACAGTAACCTGAAGTGAATCATCGGAATCTATGACTAGTGTCACAGGAAATGTTCAATACATAGTCAGTACGAAGAGTCAGTCATCTTGTACTTAAGTCGGCATTGTGCAATTTGTATATAATTCCGATGCAATTTCTGTGTTTCATCGTCAATACGAAGGTCCACGGGATACAGTAAACCTGAAGTGAAGCATCGGAATCTATAACTAGTGTCACAGGATTGGTTCAAAACAGTCAGTAAGAAGTGTCAGTCTTCTTGTACTTAAGTCGGCATTGTGCCTTTTGTATTTAATTCCGATGCAATTTCTGTGTTTCATCGTCAATAAGAAGGTCATAGGGATACAGTAAACCTGAAGTGAAGCATCGGAATCTATAACTAGTGTCACAGGAATTGTTCAAAACAGTCAGTAAGAAGAGTCAGTCTTCTTGTACTTAAGTTGGCATTGTGCCTTTTGCATTTAATTCCGATGCAATTTCTGTGTTTCATCGTCAATAAGAAGGTCAGAGGGATACAGTAAATATGAAGTGAAGCATCGGAATCTATAACTAGTGTCACAGGACTGGTTCAAAACATAGTCAGTAAGAAGAGTCAGTCTTCTTGTACTTACGTCGGCAATGTGCATTTTGTATTTAATTCCAATGCAATTTCTGTGTTTCATCGTCAATACGAAGGTCCTAGGTATACAGTAAACCTGAAGTAAAGCATCGGAATCTATAAGTAGCGTCACAGGAATGGTTCAAAACATAGACAGTAAGAAGAGTCAGACTTCTTGTACTTTAGACGGCATTATGCCCTATTCAATGTAATTCCGATGCAGTTACTGAGTTTCATCGTCAATAAGAAGGTCAGAGGGATACAGTAAACCTGAAGTGAAGCATCGGAAGCTCGAACTAGTGTCACAGGAATGGTTCAGAACATAGTCAATAAGAAGAGTCAGTCTTCATGTACTTAAGTCGGCATTGTGCCTTTTGTATTTAATTCCGACGCAATTTCTGTGTTTCATCGTCAATAAGAAGGTTCACGGGATACAGTAAACTTGAAGTGAAGCATCGGAACTATAACTAGTGTCACAGGAATGGTTCAAAACATAGACAAAAAGGAGAGTCAGTCTTCTTGTACTTAAGTCGGCATTGTGCGTTTTGAATTAAATTCCGATGCACTTTCTGTGTTTCATCGTCAATAAGAAGTTCAGATGGATACAGTAAACCTGAAGTGAAGCATCGGAATCTATAACTAGTGTCACAGGAATGGTTCAAAACATAGTCAGTAAGAAGAGTCAGTCTTCTTGTACTTAAGTCGGCAATGTGCCTCTCCTATTTCATTCCGATGCAATTTCTGTGTTTCATCGTAAATAAGAAGGTACAAGGGATACAGTAAACCTGAGGTGTAGCATCCGAATCTATAACTAGTGTCACACTAATGGTTCAAATCATAGACAGTAGGATGAGTCAGTCTACATGTACTTAAGTCGGCATTGTGCCTTTTGTATTTAATTCCGATTCAATTTTTGTGTTACATCGTCAACAAGAAGGTCAGAGGGATACAGTAAACCTGAAGTGAAGCATCGGAATCTATAACTAGTGTCACAGGAATGGTTCAAAACATAGACAGTAAGAAGAGTCAGTCTTCTTGTACTTAAGTCGGAATTGTGCCTTTTCTATTTAATTCCGATGCAATTTCTGTGTTTCATCGTCAATAAGAAGGTCAGAGAGATACAGTAAACCTGAAGTGAAGCATCGGAATCTATAGCTAGTGTCACAGGAATGGTTCAAAACATAGTCAGAAAGAAGAGTCGGTCTTCTTGTACTTACGTCGGCATTGTGCCTTTTCTATTTAATTTCGATGCAATTTCTGTGTTTCATCGTCAATAAGAAGGTCAGAGGGATACAGTAAACCTGAAGTGAAGCATCGGAATCTATAACTAGTGTCACAGGAATGGTTCAAAACAGTCAGTAAGAAGAGTCAGTCTTCTTGTACTTAATTCGGCATTGTGCCTTTTCTATTTAATTCCGATGCAATTTCTGTGTTTCATCGTCAATAAGAAGGTCAGAGGGATACAGTAAACCTGAAGTGGAGCATCGGAATCTATAACTAGTGTCACAGGAATTGTTCAAAACAGTCAGTAAGAAGAGTCAATCTTCTTGTACTTAAGTCGGCATTGTGCCTTTTGTATTTAATTCCGATGCAATTTCTGGGTTCCATCGTCAATAAGAAGGTCAGAGGGATACAGTATACCTGAAGTGAAGCATCGGAAGCTCGAACTAGAGTCACAGGAATGGTTCAAAACATAGTCAGTAAGAAGAGTCAGTCTTCATGTACTTAAGTCGGCATTGTGCTTTTTGTATTTAATTTCGATGCAACTTCTGTGTTTCATCGTCAATAAGACGGTCCAAGGGATACAGTAAACCTGAAGTGAAGCATCGGAATCTATAACTAGTGTCACAGGAATGGTTCAAAACATAGACAGTCAGAAGAGTCAGTCTTCTTGTAATTAAGTCGGCATTGTGCCCTTTTCAATTTAATTCCGATGCAATTACTGTGTTCCATCGTCAATAAGAAGGTCAGAGGGATACAGTATACCTGAAGTGAAGCATCGGAAGCTCGAACTAGTGTCACAGGAATGGTTCAAAACATAGTCAGTAAGAAGAGTCAGTCTCCATGTACTTAAGTCGGCATTGTGCCTTTTGTATTTAATTCCGATGGAATTTCTGTGTTTCATCGTCAATAAGAAGGTCCACGGGATACAATAAACCTGAAGTGAAGCTTCGGAATCTATAACTAGTGTCACAGGAATGATTCAAATCATAGACAAATAGGAGCGTCAGTCTTCTTGTACTTAAGTCGGCATTGCGCCTTTTGACTTTAATTCCGATGCAATTTCAGTGTTTCATCGTCAATAAGAAGGTCAGAGGGATACAGTAATCCTAAAGTGAAGCATCGGAATCTATAACTAGTGTCCCAGGAATGGTTCCAAACATAGTCAGTAAGAAGAGTCAGTCTTCTTGTACTTAAGTCGGCAATGTGCCTCTTCTATTTCATTCCGATGCAAATTCTGTGTTTCATCGTCAATAAGAAGGTCCAAGGGATACAGTAACCTGAAGTGAATCATCGGAATCTATGACTAGTGTCACAGGAATTGTTCAAAACATAGTCAGTACCATGAGTCAGTCTTCTTGAACTTAAGTCGGCATTGTGCCTTTTGTATTTAATTCCGATGCAATTTCTGTGTTTCATCGTCAATAAGAAGGTCCACGGGATACAGTCAACCTGAAGTGGAGCATCGGAATCCATAACTAATGTCACAGGAATGGTTCAAATCATAGTCAGTAAGAAGAGTCAGTCTTCTTGTACTTAAGTCGTCACTGTGCCTTTTATATTTAATTCCGCTGCAATATCTGTGTTTCATCGTCAATAAGAAGGTCAGAGGGATACAGTAAACCTGAAGTGAAGCATCGGAATCTATAACTAGTGTCAGAGGAATGGTTCCAAACATAGTCAGTAAGAAGAGTCAGTCTTCTTGTACTTAAGTCGGCAATGTGCCTCTTCTATTTCATTCCGATGCAATTTCTGTGTTTCATCGTCAATAAGAAGGTCCAAGGGATACAGTAACCTGAAGTGAATCATCGGAATCTATGACTAGTGTCACAGGAATAGTTCAAAACATAGTCAGTACGAAGAGTCAGTCTTCTTGTACTTAAGTCGGCATTGTGCCATTTGTATATAATTCCGATGCAATTTCTGTGTTTCATCGTCAATACGAACGTCCACGGGATACAGTAAACCTGAAGTGAAGCATCGGAATCTATAACTAGTGTCACAGGATTGGTTCAAAACAGTCAGTAAGAAGTGTCAGTCTTCTTGTACTTAAGTCGGCATTGTGCCTTTTGTATTTAATTCCGATGCAATATCTGTGTTTCATCGTCAATAAGAAGGTCAGAGGGAACCAGTAAACCTGAAGTGAAGCTTCAGAATCTATAACTAGTGTCACAGGAATTGTTCAAAACAGTCAGTAAGAAGAGTCAGTCTTCTTGTACTTAAGTCGGCATTGTGCCTTTTGTATTTAATTCCGATGCAATTTCTGTGTTTCATCGTCAATAAGAAGGTCAGAGGGATACAGTAAATATGAAGTGAAGCATCGGAATCTATAACTAGTGTCACAGGATTGGTTCAAAACAGTCAGTAAGAAGTGTCAGTCTGCTTGTACTTAAGTCGGCATTGTGCCTTTTGTATTTACTTCCGATGCAATTTCTGTGTTTCATCGTCAATAAGAAGGTCAGAGGGATACAGTAAACCTGAAGTGAAGCATCGGAATCTATAACTAGTGTCACAGGAATTGTTCAAAACAGTCAGTAAGAAGAGTCAGTCTTCTTGTACTTAAGTCGGCATTGTGCGTTTTGAATTAAATTCCGATGCAATTTCTGTGTTTCATCGTCAATAAGAAGTTCAGATGGATACAGTAAACCTGAAGTGAAGCATCGGAATCTATAACTAGTGTCACAGGAATGGTTCAAAACATAGTCAGTAAGAAGAGTCAGTCTTCTTGTACTTAAGTCGGCAATGTGCCTCTCCTATTTCATTCTGATGCAATTTCTGTGTTTCATCGTAAATAAAAGGTCCAAGGGATACAGTAAACCTGAAGTGTAGCATCCGAATCTATAACTAGTGTCACACTAATGGTTCAAATCATAGACAGTATGAAGAGTCAGTCATCTTGTACTTAAGTCGGCAATGTGCCTCTTCTATTTCATTCCGATGCAATTTCTGTGTTTCATCGTAAATAAGAAGGTCCAAGGGACACAGTCACCTGAAGTGAATCATCGGAATCTATGACTAGTGTCACAGGAATTGTTCAAAACATAGTTAGTACGAAGAGTCAGTCTTCTTGTACTTAAGTCGGCATTGTGCCTTTTGTATTTATTTCCGATGCAATTTCTGTGTTTCATCGTCAATAAGAAGGTCCACGGGATACAGTAAACCTGAAATGAAACATCGTAATCTATAACTAGTGTCACACTAATGGTTCAAATCATAGACAGTAAGAAGAGTCAGTCATCTTGTACTTAAGTCGGCAATGTGCCTCTTCTATTTCATTCCGATGCAATTTCTGTGTTTCATCGTAAATAAGAAGGTCCAAGGGATACAGTAAACCTGAGGTGTAGCATCCGAATCTATAACTAGTGTCACACTAATGGTTCAAATCATAGACAGTAGGATGAGTCAGTCTACATGTACTTAAGTCGGCATTGTGCCTTTTGTATTTAATTCCGATTCTATTTTTGTGTTTCATCGTCAACAAGAAGGTCAGAGGGATACAGTAAACCTGAAATGAAGCATCGGAATCTATAACCAGTGTCACTGGAATTATTCAAAACATAGTCAGTAAGAAGAGTCAGTCTTCTTGCACTTAAGTCGGCATTGTGCCTTTTGTATTTAATTCCGATGCAACTTCTGTGTTTCATCGTCAATAAGAAGGTCCAAGGTACACAGTAAACCTGAAGTGAAGCATCGGAATCTATAACTAGTGTCACAGGAATTGTTCAAAACAGTCAGTAAGAAGAGTCAATCTTCTTGTACTTAAGTCGGCATTGTGCCTTTTGTATTTAATTCCGATGCAATTTCTGGGTTCCATCGTCAATTAGAAGGTCAGAGGGATACAGCATACCTGAAGTGAAGCATCGGAAGCTCGAACTAGAGTCACAGGAATGGTTCAAAACATAGTCAGTAAGAAGAGTCAGTCTTCATGTACTTAAGTCGGCATTGTGCTTTTTGTATTTAATTTCGATGCAACTTCTGTGTTTCATCGTCAATAAGAAGGTCCAAGGGATACAGTAAACTTGAAGTGAAGCATCGGAATCTATAACTAGTGTCACAGGAATGGTTCAAATCATAGACAGTCAGAAGAGTCAGTCTTCTTGTAATTAAGTCGGCATTGTGCCCTTTTCAATTTAATTCCGATGCAATTACTGTGTTCCATCGTCAATAAGAAGGTCAGAGGGATACAGTATACCTGAAGTGAAGCATCGGAAGCTCGAACTAGTGTCACAGGAATGGTTCAAAACATAGTCAGTAAGAAGAGTCAGTCTCCTTGTACTTAAGTCGGCATTGTGCATTTTGTATTTAATTCCGATGGAATTTCTGTGTTTCATCGTCAATAAGAAGGTCCACGGGATACAATAAACCTGAAGTGAAGCTTCGGAATCTATAACTAGTGTCACAGGAATGATTCAAATCATAGACAAATAGGAGCGTCAGTCTTCTTGTACTTAAGTCGGCATTGCGCCTTTTGAATTTAATTCCGATGCAATTTCTGTGTTTCATCGTCAATAAGAAGGTCCAAGGGATACAGTAACCTGAAGTGAATCATCGGAATCTATGACTAGTGTCACAGGAATTGTTCAAAACATAGTCAGTACGAAGAGTCAGTCTTCTTGTACTTAAGTCGGCATTGTGCCATTTGTATACAATTCCGATGCAATTTCTGTGTTTCATCGTCAATACGAACGTCCACGGGATACAGTAAACCTGAAGTGAAGCATCGGAATCTATAACTAGTGTCACAGGATTGGTTCAAAACAGTCAGTAAGAAGTGACAGTCTTCCTGTACTTAAGTCGGCATTGTGCCTTTTGTATCTAATTCCGATGCAATTTCTGTGTTTCATCGTCAATAAGAAGGTCAGAGGGATACAGTAAACCTGAAGTGTAGCTTCGGAATCTATAAATAGTGTCACAGGAATTGTTCAAAGCAGTCAGTAAGAAGAGTCAGTCTTCTTGTACTTAAGTCGGCATTGTGCCTTTTGTATTTAATTCCGATGCAATTTCTGTGTTTCATCGTCAATAAGAAGGTCAGAGGGATACAGTAAATATGAAGTGAAGCATCGGAATCTATAACTAGTGTCACAGAATTGGTTCAAAACAGTCAGTAAGAAGTGTCAGTCTTCTTGTACTTAAGTCGGCATTGTGCCTTTTGTATTTAATTCCGATGCAATTTCTGTGTTTCATCGTCAATACGAAGGTCAGAGGGATACAGTAAACCTGAAGTGAAGCATCGGAATCTATAACTAGTGTCACAGGAATGGTTCAAAACATAGACAAAAAGGAGAGTCAGTCTTCTTGTACTTAAGTCGGCATTGTGCGTTTTGAATTAAATTCCGATGCAATTTCTGTGTTTCATCGTCAATAAGAAATTCAGCTGGATACAGTACACCTGAAGTGAAGCATCGGAATCTATAACTAGTGTCACAGGAATGGTTCAAAACATAGTCAGTAAGAAGAGTCAGTCTTCTTGTACTTAAGTCGGCAATGTGCCTCTCCTATTTCATTCTGATGCAATTTCTGTGTTTCATCGTAAATAAGAAGGTCCAAGAAATACAGTAAACCTGAAGTGTAGCATCCGAATCTATAACTAGTGTCACACTAATGGTTCAAATCATAGACAGTAAGAAGAGTCAGTCATCTTGTACTTAAGTCGGCAATGTGCCTCTTCTATTTCATTCCGATGCAATTTCTGTGTTTCATCGTAAATAAGAAGGTCCAAGGGATACAGTCACCTGAAGTGAATCATCCGAATCTATGACTAGTGTCACAGGAATTGTTCAAAACATAGTTAGTACGAAGAGTCAGTCTTCTTGTACTTAAGTCGGCATTGTGCCTTTTGTATTTAATTCCGATGCAATTTCTGTGTTTCATCGTCAATAAGAAGGTCCACGGGATACAGTAAACCTGAAATGAAACATCGTAATCTATAACTAGTGTCACACTAATGGTTCAAATCATAGACAGTAAGAAGAGTCAGTCATCTTGTACTTAAGTCGGCAATGTGCCTCTTCTATTTCATTCCGATGCAATTTCTGTGTTTCATCGTAAATAAGAAGGTACAAGGGATACAGTAAACCTGAGGTGTAGCATCCGAATCTATAACTAGTGTCACACTAATGGTTCAAATCATAGACAGTAGGATGAGTCAGTCTACATGTACTTAAGTCGGCATTGTGCCTTTTGTATTTAATTCCGATTCAATTTTTGTGTTTCATCGTCAACAAGAAGGTCAGAGGGATACAGTAAACCTGAAGTGAAGCATCGGAATCTATAACAAGTGTCACTGGAATTATTCAAAACATAGTCAGTAAGAAGAGTCTGTCTTCTTGCACTTAAGTCGGCTTTGTGCCTTTTGTATTTAATTCCGATGCAACTTCTGTCTTTCATCGTCAATAAGAAGGTCCAAGGGATACAGTAAACCCGAAGTGAAGCATCGGAATCTGTAACTAGCGTCACAGGAACGGTTCAAAACATAGACAGTAAGAAGAGTCAGTCTTCTTGTACTTAAGTCGGAATTGTGCCTTTTCTATTTAATTCCGATGCAATTTCTGTGTTTCATCGTCAATAAGAAGCTCAGAGGGATACAGTAAACCTGAAGTGAAGCATCGGAATCTATAACTAGTGTCACAGGAATGGTACAAAACATAGTCAGTAAGAAGAGTCAGTCTTCTTGTACTTAAGTCGGAATTGTGCCTTTTCTATTTAATTCCGATGCAATTTCTGTGTTTCATCGTCAATAAGTAGGTCAGAGGGATACAGTAAACCTGAAGTGAAGCATCGGAAACTATAGCTGGTGTCACAGGAATGGTTCAAAACATAGTCAGAAAGAAGAGTCGGTCTTCTTGTACTTACGTCGGCATTGTGCCTTTTCTATTTCATTTCGATGATATTTCTGTGTTTCGTCGTCAATAAGAAGGTCAGAGGGATACAGTAAACCTGAAGTGAAGCATCGGAATCTATAACTAGTGTCACAGGAATTGTTCAAAACAGTCAGTAAGAAGAGTCAATCTTCTTGTACTGAAGTCGGCATTGTGCCTTTTGTATTTAATTCCGATGCAATTTCTGTGTTCCATCGTCAATAAGAAGGTCAGAGGGATACAGTATACCTGAAGTGAAGCATCGGAAACTCGAACTAGTGTCACAGGAATGGTTCAAAACATAGTCAGTAAGAAGAGTCAGTCATCATGTACTTAAGTCGGCATTGTGCTTTTTGTATTTAATTTCGATGCAACTTCTGTGTTTCATCGTCAATAAGAAGGTCCAAGGGATACAGTAAACCTGAAGTGAAGCATCGGAATCTATAACTAGTGTCACAGGAATGGTTCAAAACATAGACAGTCAGAAGAGTCAGTCTTCTTGTAATTAAGTCGGCATTGTGCCCTCTTCAATTTAATTCCGATGCAATTACTGTGTTCCATCGTCAATAAGAAGGTCAGAGGGATACAGTATACCTGAAGTGAAGCATCGGAAGCTCGAACTAGTGTCACAGGAATGGTTCAAAACATAGTCAGTAAGAAGAGTCAGTCTCCATGTACTTAAGTCGGCATTGTGCCTTTTGTATTTAATTCCGATGGAATTTCTGTGTTTCATCGTCAATAAGAAGGTCCACGGGATACAATATACCTGACGTGTAGCTTCGGAATCTATAACTAGTGTCACAGTAATGATTCAAATCATAGACAAATAGGAGAGTCAGTCTTCTTGTACTTAAGTCGCCATTGCGCCTTTTAAATTTAATTCCGATGCAATTTCTGTGTTTCATCGTCAATAAGAAGGTCCACGGGATACAGTCAACCTGAAGTGAAGCATCGGAATCTATGTCACAGGAATGGTTCCAAACATAGTCAGTAAGAAGAGTCAGTCTTCTTGTACTTAAGTCGGCAATGGGCCTTTTATATTTAATTCCGCTGCAATATCTGTGTTTCATCGTCAATAAGAATGTCAGAGGGATACAGTAAGCCTGAAGTGAAGCATCGGAATCTATGTCACAGGAATGGTTCCAAACATAGTCAGTAAGGAGAGTCAGTCTTCTTGTACTTAAGTCGGCAATGTGCCTCTTCTATTTCATTCCGATACAATTTCTGTGTTTCATCGTCAATAAGAATGTCAGAGGGATACAGTAAACCTGAAGTGAAGCATCGGAATCCATAACTAATGTCACAGGAATGGTTCAAATCATAGTCAGTAAGAAGAGTCGGTCTTCTTGTACTTAAGTCGGCACTGTGCCTTTTCTATTTAATTCCGATGCAATATCTGTGTTTCATCGTCAATAAGAAGGTCAGAGGGATACAGTAACCTGAAGTGAATCATCGGAATCTATGACTAGTGTCACAGGAATTGTTCAAAACATAGTCAGTACCATGAGTCAGTCTTCTTGAACTTAAGTCGGCATTGTGCCTTTTGTATTTAATTCCGATGCAATTTCTGTGTTTCATCGTCAATAAGAAGGTCCACGGGATACAGTCAACCTGAAGTGAAGCATCGGAATCCATAACTAGTGTCACAGGAATGGTTCAAATCATAGTCAGTAAGAAGAGTCAGTCTTCTTGTACTTAAGTCGTCACTGTGCCTTTTCTATTTAATTCCGCTGCAATATCTGTGTTTCATCGTCAATAAGAAGGTCAGAGGGATACAGTAAACCTGAAGTGAAGCATCGGAATCTATAACTAGTGTCACAGGAATGGTTCCAAACATAGTCAGTAAGAAGAGTCAGTCTTCTTGTACTTAAGTCGGCAATGTGCCTCTTCTATTTCATTCCGATGCAATTTCTGTGTTTCATCGTCAATAAGAAGGTCCAAGGGATACAGTAACCTCAAGTGAATCATCGGAATCTATGACTAGTGTCGCAGGAATTGTTCAAAACATAGTCAGTACGAAGAGTCAGTCTTCTTGTACTTAAGTCGGCATTGTGCCATTTGTATATAATTCCGATGCGATTTCTGTGTTTCATCGTCAATACGAAGGTCCACGGGATACAGTAAACCTGAAGTGAAGCATCGGAATCTATAACTAGTGTCACAGGATTGGTTCAAAACGGTCAGTAAGATGTGTCAGTCTTCTTGTACTTAAGTCGGCATTGTGCCTTTTGTATTTAATTCCGAAGCAATTTCTGTGTTTCATCGTCAATAAGAAAGTCAGAGGGATACAGTAAATATGAAGTGAAGCATCGGAATCTATAACTAGTGTCACAGGAATGGTTCAGAACGTAGTTAGTAAGAAGAGTCAGTCTTCTTGTACTAAAGTCGGCATTGTGCATTTTGTATTTAATTCCGATGCAATTTCTGTGTTTCATCGTCAATAAGAAGGTCAGAGGGATACAGAAAACCTGAAGTGAAGCATCGGAATCTATAACTAGTGTCACAGGAATGGTTCCAAACATAGTCAGTAAGAAGAGTCAGTCTCCTTGTACTTAAGTCGGCAATGTGCCTCTTCTATTTCATTCCGATGCAATTTCTGTGTTTCATCGTCAATAAGAAGGTCCAAGGGATACAGTAAACCTGAAGTGAATCATCGGAATCTATGACTAGTGTCACAGGAATTGTTCAAAACATAGTCAGTACGAAGAGTCAGTCTTCTTGTACTTAAGTCGGCATTGTGCCTTTTGTATTTAATTCCGATGCAATTTCTGTGTTTCATCGTTAATAAGAAGGTCCACGGGATACAGTAAACCTGAAGTCAAGCATCGGAATAAATAACTAGTGTCACAGGAATGGTTCAAAACATAGACAAAAAGGAGAGTCAGTCTTCTTGTACTTAAGTCGGCATTGTGCCTTTTGAATTTAATTCCGATGCAATTTCTGTGTTTCATCGTCAATAAGAAGGTCAGAGGGCTACAGTAAACTTGAAGTGAGGCATCGGAATCTATAACTAGTGTCACAGGAATGGTTCAGAACGTAGTTAGTAAGAAGAGTCAGTCTTCTTGTACTTAAGTCGGCATTGTGCATTTTGTATTTAATTCCGATGCAATTTCTGTGTTTCATCGTCAATAAGAAGGTCAGAGGGATACAGAAAACCTGAAGTGAAGCATCGGAATCTATAACTAGTGTCACAGGAATGGTTCCAAACATAGTCAGTAAGAAGAGTCAGTCTCCTTGTACTTAAGTCGGCAATGTGCCTCTTCTATTTCATTCCGATGCAATTTCTGTGTTTCATCGTCAATAAGAAGGTCCAAGGGATACAGTAACCTGAAGTGAATCATCGGAATCTATGACTAGTGTCACAGGAATTGTTCAAAACATAGTCAGTACGAAGAGTCAGTGTTCTTGTACTTAAGTCGGCATTGTGCCATTTGTATATAATTCCGATGCGATTTCTGTGTTTCATCGTCAATACGAAGGTCCACGGGATACAGTAAACCTGAAGTGAAGCATCGGAATCTATAACTAGTGTCACAGGAATGGTTCAAAACATAGACAGTCAGAAGAGTCAGTCTTCTTGTAATTAAGTCGGCATTGTGCCCTCTTCAATTTAATTCCGATGCAATTACTGTGTTCCATCGTCAATAAGAAGGTCAGAGGGATACAGAAAACCTGAAGTGAAGCATCGGAATCTATAACTAGTGTCACAGGAATGGTTCCAAACATAGTCAGTAAGAAGAGTCAGTCTTCTTGTACTTAAGTCGGCAATGTGCCTCTTCTATTTCACTCCGATGCAATTTCTGTGTTTCATTGTCAATAAGAAGGTCCAAGGGATACAGTAAATCTGAAGTGAAGCTTCGGAATCTATAACTAGTGTCACAGGAATGGTTCAAAACATAGACAGTAAGAAGAGTCAGTCTTCTTGTAATTAAGTCGACATTGTGCCCTTTTCAATTTAATTCCGATGCAATTACTGTGTTTCATCGTATATAAGAATGTCAGAGGGATACAGTGAACCTGAAGTGAAGCATCGGAATCACTAACTAGTGTCACAGGAATGGTTCAAAACATAGTCAGTAAGTCTGTCTTCTTGTACTTAAGTCGGCATTGTGCCTTTTGTATTTAATTCCGATCCAATTTTTGTGTTTCATCGTCAATAAGAAGGTCAGAGGGATACAGTAAATATGAAGTGAAGCATCGGAAACTACAACTAGTGTCACAGGAATTGTTCAAAACATAGTCAGTAAGAAGAGTCAGTCTTCTTGTACTTAAGTCGGCAATGTGCCTCTTCTATTTCATTCCGATGCAAATTCTGTGTTTCATCGTCAATAAGAAGGTCCAAGGGATACAGTAACCTGAAGTGAATCATCGGAATCTATGACTAGTGTCACAGGAATTGTTCAAAACATAGTCAGTACCATGAGTCAGTCTTCTTGAACTTAAGTCGGCATTGTGCCTTTTGTATTTAATTCCGATGCAATTTCTGTGTTTCATCGTCAATAAGAAGGTCCACGGGATACAGTCAACCTGAAGTGAATCATCGGAATCCATAACTAGTGTCACAGGAATGGTTCAAATCATAGTCAGTAAGAAGGGTCAGTCTTCTTGTACTTAAGTCATCACTGTGCCTTTTCTACTTAATTCCGCTGCAATATCTGTGTTTCATCGTCAATAAGAAGGTCAGAGGGATACAGTAAACCTGAAGTGAAGCATCGGAATCTATAACTAGTGTCACAGGAATGGTTCCAAACATAGTCAGTAAGAAGAGTCAGTCTTCTTGTACTTAAGTCGGCAATGTGCCTCTTCTATTTCATTCCGATGCAATTTCTGTGTTTCATCGTCAATAAGAAGGTCCAAGGGATACAGTAACCTGAAGTGAATCATCGGAATCTATGACTAGTGTCACAGGAATTGTTCAAAACATAGTCAGTACGAAGAGTCAGTGTTCTTGTACTTAAGTCGGCATTGTGCCATTTGTATATAATTCCGATGCGATTTCTGTGTTTCATCGTCAATACGAAGGTCCACGGGATACAGTAAACCTGAAGTGAAGCATCGGAATCTATAACTAGTGTCACAGGATTGGTTCAAAACAGTCAGTAAGAAGTGTCAGTCTTCTTGTACTTAAGTCGGCATTGTGCCTTTTGTATTTAATTCCGAAGCAATTTCTGTGTTTCATCGTCAATAAGAAAGTCAGAGGGATACAGTAAATATGAAGTGAAGCATCGGAATCTATAACTAGTGTCACAGGAATGGTTCAGAACGTAGTTAGTAAGAAGAGTCAGTCTTCTTGTACTTAAGTCGGCATTGTGCATTTTGTATTTAATTCCGATGCAATTTCTGTGTTTCATCGTCAATAAGAAGGTCAGAGGGATACAGAAAACCTGAAGTGAAGCATCGGAATCTATAACTAGTGTCACAGGAATGGTTCCAAACATAGTCAGTAAGAAGAGTCAGTCTCCTTGTACTTAAGTCGGCAATGTGCCTCTTCTATTTCATTCCGATGCAATTTCTGTGTTTCATCGTCAATACGAAGGTCCAAGGGATACAGTAAACCTGAAGTTAATCATCGGAATCTATGACTAGTGTCACAGGAATTGTTCAAAACATAGTCAGTTCGAAGAGTCAGTCTTCTTGTACTTAAGTCGGCATTGTGCCTTTTGTATTTAATTCCGATGCAATTTCTGTGTTTCATCGTTAATAAGAAGGTCCACGGGATACAGTAAACCTGAAGTCAAGCATCGGAATCCATAACTAGTGACACAGGAATGGTTCAAAACATAGACAAAAAGGAGAGTCAGTCTTCTTGTACTTAAGTCGGCATTGTGCCTTTTGAATTTATTTCCGATGCAATTTCTGTGTTTCATCGTCAATAAGAAGGTCAGAGGGCTACAGTAAACTTGAAGTGAGGCATCGGAATCTATAACTAGTGTCACAAGAATGGTTCAGAACGTAGTTAGTAAGAAGAGTCAGTCTTCTTGTACTTAAGTCGGCATTGTGCATTTTGTATTTAATTCCGATGCAATTTCTGTGTTTCATCGTCAATAAGAAGGTCAGAGGGATACAGAAAACCTGAAGTGAATCATCGGAATCTATGACTAGTGTCACAGGAATTGTTCAAAACATAGTCAGTACGAAGAGTCAGTCTTCTTGTACTTAAGTCGGCATTGTGCCTTTTGTATTTAATTCCGATGCAATTTCTGTGTTTCATCGTTAATAAGAAGGTCCACGGGATACAGTAAACCTGAAGTCAAGCATCGGAATCCATAACTAATGTCACAGGAAAGGTTCAAATCATAGTCAGTAAGAAGAGTCAGTCTTCTTGTACTTAAGTCGGCACTGTGCTTTTTCTATTTAATTCCGATGCAATATCTGTGTTTCATCGTCAATACGAAGGTCTGAGGGATACAGTAAACCTGAAGTGAAGCATCGGAATCTATAACTAGTGTCACAGGAATGGTTCCAAACATTGTCAGTAAGAAGAGTCAGTCTTCTTGTACTTAAGTCGGCAATGTGCCTCTTCTATTTCATTCCGATGCAATTTCTGTGTTTCATTGTCAATAAGAAGGTCCAAGGGATACAGTAAATCTGAAGTGAAGCTTCGGAATCTATAACTAGTGTCACAGGAATGGTTCAAAACATAGACAGTAAGAAGAGTCAGTCTTCTTGTAATTAAGTCGACATTGTGCCCTTTTCAATTTAATTCCGATGCAATTACTGTGTTTCATCGTATATAAGAATGTCAGAGGGATACAGTGAACCTGAAGTGAAGCATCGGAATCTCTAACTAGTGTTACAGGATTGGTTCAAAACATAGTCAGTAAGTCTGTCTTCTTGTACTTAAGTCGGCATTGTGCCTTTTGTATTTAATTCCGATCCAATTTCTGTGTTTCATCGTCAATAAGAAGGTCAGAGGGATACAGTAAATATGAA
This sequence comes from Schistocerca americana, assembly GCF_021461395.2. Lineage (NCBI taxonomy): Eukaryota > Metazoa > Arthropoda > Insecta > Orthoptera > Acrididae > Schistocerca > Schistocerca americana. The sequence goes on along the minus strand of NC_060129.1, from coordinate 1,113,759 downwards.
GTGAAGCATCGGAAACTACAACTAGTGTCACAGGAATGGTTCAAAACATAGTCAGTAAGAAGAGTCAGTCTTCTAGTACTTACGTCGGCATTGTGCATTTTGTATTGAATTCCGATGCAATTTCTGTGTTTTATCGTCAATAAGAAGGTCCAAGGGATACAGTAAACCTGAAGTGAAGCATCGGAATCTATAACTAGCGTCACAGGAATGGTTCAAAACATAGAAAGTAAGAAGGGTCAGTCTTCTTGTACTTAAGTCGGCATTGTGCCTTCCGTACTTAATTCCGATGCAATTTCGGTGTTTCATCGTCAATAAGAAGGTCCAAGGGATACAGTAAACCTGAAGGGAAGTATCGGAATCTCTAACTAGTGTCACAGGATCGGTTCAAAACAATGACAGTAAGAAGAGTCAGTCTTCTTGTACTTATGTCGGCATTGTGCCTCTTGTATTTAATTCCGATGCAATTTCTGTGTTTCATCGTCAACAAGAAGGTCAGAGGGATACAGTAAACCTGAAGTGAAGCATCGGAATCTATAGCTACTGTCACAGGAATGCTTCAAAACATAGTCAGAAAGAAAAGTCAGTGTTCTTGTACTTACGTCGGCATTGTGCCTTTTCAATTTAATTTCGATGCAATTCCTGTGGTTCATCGTCAATAAGAAGGTCAGAGGGATACAGTAAACCTGAAGTGAAGCATCGGAATCTATAACTAGTGACACAGGTATAGTTCAAATCATAGTCAGTAAGGAGAGTCAGTCTTCTTGTACTTAAGTCGGCATAGTGCCATTTGGATTTAATTCCGATGCAATTTCTGTGTTTCAACGTCAATAAGAAGGTCTGAGGGATACAGTAAACCTGACGTGAAGCATCGGAATCTATAACTAGTGTCACAGGAATGGTTCAAAACAGTCAGTAAGAAGAGTCAGTCTTCTTGTACTTAAGTCGGCATTGTGCCTTTTGTATTTAATTCCGATGTAATTTCTGTGTTTCATCGTCAATAAGAAGGTCAGAGGGATACAGTAAACCTGAAGTGAAGCATCGGAATCTATAACTAGTGTCACAGGAATTGTTCAAAACAGTCAGTAAGAAGAGTCAATCTTCTTGTACTTAAGTCGGCATTGTGCCTTTTGTATTTAATTCCGATGCAATTTCTGTGTTCCATCGTCAATAAGAAGGTCAGAGGGATACAGTAAATATGAAGTGAAGCATCGGAATCTATAACTAGTGTCACAGGACTGGTTCAAAACATAGTCAGTAAGAAGAGTCAGTCTTCTTATACTTACGTCGGCATTGTGCATTTTGTATTTAATTCCGATGCAATTTCTGTGTTTCATCGACAATAAGAAGGTCCACGGGATACAGTAAACCTGAAGTGAAGCATTGGAATCTATAACTAGTGTCACAGGAATGGTTCAAAACATAGACAAAAAGAAGAGTCAGTCTTCTTGTACTTAAGTCGGCATTGTGCCTTTGGAATTTAATTCCGATGCAATTTCTGTGTTTCATCGTCAATAAGAATGTCAGAGGGATACAGTAAACCTGAAGTGAAGCATCGGAATCTATAACTAGTGTCACAGGAATGGTTCAAAACAGTCAGTAAGAAGAGTCTGTCTTCTTGTACTTAAGTCGGCATTGTGCATTTTGTATTTAATTCCGATGCAATTTCTGTGTTTCATCGTCAATAAGAAAGTCCAAGGGATACAGTCAACCTGAAGTGAAGCAACGGAATCTATAACTAGTGTCACAGGAATGGTTCAAAAGATAGACAGTAAGAAGGGTCAGTCTTCTTGTAATTAAGTCGACATTGTGCCCTTTTCAATTTAATTCCGATGCAATTACTGTGTTTCATCGTCTATAAGAATGTCAGAGGGATACAGTGAACCTGAAGTGAAGCATCGGAATCTCTAACTGGTGTCACAGGAATGGTTCAAAGCATAGTCAGTGAGAAGAGTCTGTCTTCTTGTACTTAAGTCGGCATTGTGCCTTTTGTATTTAGTTCCGATCCAATTTCTGTGTTTCATCGACAATAAGTAGGTCAGAGGAATGCAGTAAATATGAAGTGAAGCATCGGAATCTATAACTAGTGTCACAGGAATGGTTCAAAACATAGTCAGTAAGAAGGGTCAGTCTTCTTGTACTTAAGTCGGCATTGTGCCTTCCGTATTTAATTCCGATGCAATTTCGGTGTTTCATCGTCAATAAGAAGGTCCAAGGGATACAGTAAACCTGAAGGGAAGCATCGGAATCTCTAACTAGTGTCACAGGATCGGTTCAAAACAATGACAGTAAGAAGAGTCAGTCTTCTTGTACTTATGTCGGCATTGTGCCTTTTGTATTTAATTCCGATGCAATTTCTGTGTTTCATCGTCAATAAGAAGGTCAGAGGGATACAGTAAACCTGAAGTGAAGCATCGGAATCTATAGCTAGTGTCACAGGAATGGTTCAAAACATAGTCAGAAAGAAGAGTCAGTCTTCTTGTACTTACGTCGGCATTGTGCCTTTTCTATTAATTTTGGATGCAATTTCTGTGTTTCATCGTTAATAAGAAGGTCAGAGGGATACAGTAAACCTGAAGTGAAGCATCGGAATCTATAACTAGTGACACAGGAATGGTTCAAATCATAGTCAGTAAGGAGAGTCAGCCTTCTTGTACTTAAGTCGGCATTGTGCCATTTGGATTTAATTCCGATGCAATTTCTGTGTTTCAACGTCAATAAGAAGGTCAGAGGGATACAGTAAACCTGACGTGAAGCATCGGATTCTATAACTAGTGTCACAGGAATGGTTCAAAACAGTCAGTAAGAAGAGTCAGTCTTCTTGTACTTAAGTGGGCATTGTGCCTTTTGTATTTAATTCCGATGCAATTTCTGTGTTTCATCGACAATAAGAAGGTCAGGGGGATACAGTAAACCTGAAGCGAAGCATCGGAATCTATAACTAGTGTCACCGGAATTGTTCAAAACAGTCAGTAAGAAGAGTCAATCTTCTTGTACTTAAGTCGGCATTGTGCCTTTTGTATTTAATTCCGATGCAATTTCTGTGTTCCATCGTCAATAAGAAGGTCAGAGGGATACAGTAAATATGAAGTGAATCATCGGAATCTATAACTAGTGTCACAGGACTGGTTCAAAACATAGTCAGTAAGAAGAGACAGTCTTCTTGTACTTACGTCGGCATTGTGCATTTTGTATTTAATTCCGATGCAATTTCTGTGTTTCATCGTCAATAAGAAGGTCCTAGGGATACAGTAAACCTATAGTGAAGCATCGGAATCGATAACTAGCGTCACAGGAATGGTTCAAAACATAGACAGTAAGAAGAATCAGACTTCTTGTACTTAAGTCGGCATTATGCCCTTTTCAATTTAATTCCGATGCAATTACTGTGTTTCATTGTCAATAAGAAGGTCAGAAGGATACAGTATACCTGAAGTGAAGCATCGGAAGCTCGAACTAGTGTCACAGGTATGGTTCAAAACATAGTCAGTAAGAAGAGTCAGTCTTCATGTACTTAAGTCGGCATTGTGCCTTTTGCATTTAATTCCGATGCAATTTCTGTGTTTCATCGTCAATAAGAAGATCCACGGGATACAGTAAACCTGAAGTGAAGCATCGGAATCTATAACTAGTGTCACAGGAATGATTCAAATCATAGACAAATAGGAGAGTCAGTCTTCTTGTACTTAAGTCGGCAATGCGCCTTTTGAATTTAATTCCGATTCAATTTCTGTGTTTCATCGTCAATAAGAAGGTCAGAGGGATACAGTAAACCTGAAGTGAAGCATCGGAATCTATAACTAGTGTCCCAGGAATGGTTCCAAACATAGTCAGTAAGAAGAGTCAGTCTTCTTGTACTTAAGTCGGCAATGTGCCTCTTCTATTTCATTCCGATGCAAATTCTGTGTTTCATCGTCAATTAGAAGGTCCAAGGGATACAGTAATCTGAAGTGAATCATCCAAATCTATGACTAGTGTCAAAGGAATTGTTCAAAACATAGTCAGGACGATGAGTCAGTCTTCTTGTACTTAAGTCCGGATTGTGCCATTTGTATTTAATTCCGATGCAATTTCTGTGTTTCATCGTCAATAAGAAGGTCCACGGGATACAGTCAACCTGAAGTGAAGCATCGGAATCTATAACTAGTGTCACAGGAATGGTTCAGAACGTAGTCAGTAAGAAGAGTCAGTCTTCTTGTACTTAAGTCGGCATTGTGCATTTTGTAATTAATTTAGATGCAATTTCTGTGTTTCATCGTCAATAAGAAGGTCAGAGGGATACAGTAAACCTGAAGTGTACCATCGGAATCTATGACTAGTGTCACAAAATTGTTCAAAACATAGTCAGTACGAAGAGTCAGTCTTCTTGTACTTATGTCGGCATTGTGCCTTTTGTATTTAATTCCGATGCAATTTCTGTGTTTCATCGTTAATAAGAAGGTCCACGGGATACAGTAAACCTGAAGTGAAGCATCGGAATCCATAACTAATGTCACAGGAATGGTTCAAATCATAGTCAGTAAGAAGAGTCAGTCTTCCTGTACTTAAGTCGTCACTGTGCCTTTTCTATTTAATTCCGCTGCAATATCTGTGTTTCATCGTCAATAAGAAGGTCAGAGGGATACAGTAAACCTGAAGTGAAGCATCGGAATCTATAACTGGTGTCACAGGAATGGTTCCAAACATAGTCAGTAAGAAGAGTCAGTCTTCTTGTAATTAAGTCGGCATTGTGCCCTTTTCAACTTAATTCCGATGCAATTACTGTGTTTCATTGTCAATAAGAAGGTCAGAAGGATACAGTATACCTGAAGTGAAGCATCGGAAGCTCGAACTAGTGTCACAGGTATGGTTCAAAACATAGTCAGTAAGAAGAGTCAGTCTTCATGTACTTAAGTCGGCATTGTGCCTTTTGTATTTAATTTCGATGCAACTTCTGTGTTTCATCGTCAATAAGAAGGTCCAAGGGATACAGTAAACCTGAAGTGAAGCATCGGAATCTATAACTAGTGTCACAGGAATGGTTCAAAACATAGACAGTAAGAAGAGTCAGTCTTCTTGTAATTAAGTCGGCATTGTGCCCTTTTCAACTTAATTCCGATGCAATTACTGTGTTTCATTGTCAATAAGAAGGTCAGAAGGATACAGTATACCTGAAGTGAAGCATCGGAAGCTCGAACTAGTGTCACAGGTATGGTTCAAAACATAGTCAGTAAGAAGAGTCAGTCTTCATGTACTTAAGTCGGCATTGTGCCTTTTGTATTTAATTTCGATGCAACTTCTGTGTTTCGTCGTCAATAAGAAGGTCCAAGGGATACAGTAAACCTGAAGTGAAGCATCGGAATCTATAACTAGTGTCACAGGAATGGTTCAAAACATAGTCAGTAAGAAGAGTCAGTCTTCATGTACTTAAGTCGGCATTGTGCCTTTTGCATTTAATTCCGATGCAATTTCTGTGTTTCATCGTCAATAAGAAGATCCACGGGATACAGTAAACCTGAAGTGAAGCATCGGAATCTATAACTAGTGTCACAGGAATGATTCAAATCATAGACAAATAGGAGAGTCAGTCTTCTTGTACTTAAGTCGGCAATGCGCCTTTTGAATTTAATTCCGATTCAATTTCTGTGTTTCATCGTCAATAAGAAGGTCAGAGGGATACAGTAAACCTGAAGTGAAGCATCGGAATCTATAACTAGTGTCCCAGGAATGGTTCCAAACATAGTCAGTAAGAAGAGTCAGTCTTCTTGTACTTAAGTCGGCAATGTGCCTCTTCTATTTCATTCCGATGCAAATTCTGTGTTTCATCGTCAATTAGAAGGTCCAAGGGATACAGTAATCTGAAGTGAATCATCCAAATCTATGACTAGTGTCAAAGGAATTGTTCAAAACATAGTCAGGACGATGAGTCAGTCTTCTTGTACTTAAGTCAGGATTGTGCCTTTTGTATTTAATTCCGATGCAATTTCTGTGTTTCATCGTCAATAAGAAGGTCCACGGGATACAGTCAACCTGAAGTGAAGCATCGGAATCTATAACTAGTGTCACAGGAATGGTTCAGAACGTAGTCAGTAAGAAGAGTCAGTCTTCTTGTACTTAAGTCGGCATTGTGCATTTTGTATTTAATTTAGATGCAATTTCTGTGTTTCATCGTCAATAAGAAGGTCAGAGGGATACAGTAAACCTGAAGTGTACCATCGGAATCTATGACTAGTGTCACAAAATTGTTCAAAACATAGTCAGTACGAAGAGTCAGTCTTCTTGTACTTATGTCGGCATTGTGCCTTTTGTATTTAATTCCGATGCAATTTCTGTGTTTCATCGTTAATAAGAAGGTCCACGGGATACAGTAAACCTGAAGTGAAGCATCGGAATCCATAACTAATGTCACAGGAATGGTTCAAATCATAGTCAGTAAGAAGAGTCAGTCTTCCTGTACTTAAGTCGTCACTGTGCCTTTTCTATTTAATTCCGCTGCAATATCTGTGTTTCATCGTCAATAAGAAGGTCAGAGGGATACAGTAAACCTGAAGTGAAGCATCGGAATCTATAACTGGTGTCACAGGAATGGTTCCAAACATAGTCAGTAAGAAGAGTCAGTCTTCTTGTACTTAAGTCGGCAATGTGCCTCTTCTATTTCATTCCGATGCAATTTCTGTGTTTCATCGTCAATAAGAAGGTCCAAGGGATACAGTAACCTGAAGTGAATCATCGGATTCTATGACTAGTGTCACAGGAATTGTTCAAAACATAGTCAGTACGAAGAGTCAGTCTTCTTGTACTTAAGTCGGCATTGTGCCATTTGTATATAATTCCGATGCGATTTCTGTGTTTCATCGTCAATACGAAGGTCCACGGGATACAGTAAACCTGAAGTGAAGCATCGGAATCTATAACTAGTGTCACAGGATTGGTTCAAAACAGTCAGTAAGAAGTGTCAGTCTTCTTGTACTTAAGTCGGCATTGTGCCTTTTGTATTTAATTCCGAAGCAATTTCTGTGTTTCATCGTCAATAAGAAAGTCAGAGGGATACAGTAAACCCAAAGTGAAGCATCGGAATCTACAACTAGTGTCACAGGAATTGTTCAAAACAGTCAGTAAGAAGAGTCAGTCTTCTTGGACTTAAGTCGGCAATGTGCCTTTTGTATTTAATTCCGATGCAATTTCTGTGTTTCATCGTCAATAAGAAGGTCAGAGGGATACAGTAAATATGAAGTGAAGCATCGCAATCTATAACTAGTGTCACAGGACTGGTTCAAAACATAGTCAGTAAGAAGAGTCAGTTCTTATACTTACGTCGGCATTGTGCATTTCGTATTTAATTCCGATGCAATTTCTGTGTTTCATCGTCAATAAGAAGGTCCTAGGGATACAGTAAACCTAAAAAAAAGCGTCGGAATCTATAACTAGTGTCACAGGAATGGTTCAAAACATAGAAAAAAAGGAGAGTCAGTCTTCTTGTACTTAAGTCGGCATTGTGCCTTTAGAATTTAATTCCGATGCAATTTCTGTGTTTCATCGTCAATAAGAAGGTCAGAGGGCTACAGTAAACATGAAGTGAGGCATCGGAATCTATAACTAGTGTCACAGGAATGGTTCAGAACGTAGTCAGTAAGAAGAGTCAGTCTTCTTGTACTTAAGTCGGCATTGTGCATTTTGTATTTACTTCCGATGCAATTTCTGTGTTTCATCGTCAATAAGAAGGTCAGAGGGATACAGAAAACCTGAAGTGAAGCATCGGAATCTATGACTAGTGTCACAGGAATGGTTCCAAACATAGTCAGTAAGAAGAGTCAGTCTCCTTGTACTTAAGTCGGCAATGTGCCTCTTCTATTTAATTCCGATGCAATTTCTGTGTTTCATCGTCAATAAGAAGGTCCAAGGGATACAGTAAACCTGAAGTGAATCATCGGAATCTATGACTAGTGTCACAGGAATTGTTCAAAACATAGTCAGTACGAAGAGTCAGTCTTCTCGCACTTAAGTCGGCATTGTGCCTTTTGTATTTAATTCCGATGCAATTTCTGTGTTTCATCGTTAATAAGAAGGTCCACGGGATACAGTAAACCTGAAGTGAAGCATCGGAATCCATAACTAATGTCACAGGAAAGGTTCAAATCATAGTCAGTAAGAAGAGTCAGTCTTCTTGTACTTAAGTCGGCGCTGTGCTTTTTCTATTTAATTCCGATACAATATCTGTGTTTCATCGTCAATACGAAGGCCTGAGGGATACAGTAAACCTGAAGTGAAGCATCGGAATCTATAACTAGTGTCACAGGAATGGTTCCAAACATTGTCAGTAAGAAGAGTCAGTCTTCTTGTACTTATGTCGGCAATGTGCCTCTTCTATTTCATTCCGATGCAATTTCTGTGTTTCATCGTCAATAAGAAGGTCCAAGGGATACAGTAAATCTGAAGTGAAGCTTCGGAATCTATAACTAGTGTCACAGGAATGGTTCAAAACATAGACAGTAAGAAGAGTCAGTCTTCTTGTAATTAAGTCGACATTGTGCCCTTTTCAATTTAATTCCGATGCAATTACTGTGTTTCATCGTCTATAAGAATGTCAGAGGGATACAGTGAACCTGAAGTGAAGCATCGGAATCTCTAACTAGTGTCACAGGAATGGTTCAAAACATAGTCAGTAAGTCTGTCTTCTTGTACGTAAGTCGGCATTGTGCCTTTTGTATTTAATTCCGATCCAATTTCTGTGTTTCATCGTCAATAAGAAGGTCAGAGGGATACAGTAAATATGAAGTGAAGCATCGAAAACTACAACTAGTGTCACAAGAATGGTTCAAAACCTAGTCAGTAAGAAGAGTCAGTCTTCTAGTACTTACGTCGGCATTGTGCATTTTGTATTTAATTCCGATGCTATTTCTGTGTTTCTTCGTCAATAAGAAGGTCCTAGGGATACAGTAAACCTGAAGTGAAGCATCGGAATCTATAACTAGCGTCACAGTAATGGTTCAAAACATAGACAGTAAGAATAGTCAGTCTTCCTGTACTTTAGTCCTCATTGTTCCTTCCGTATTTAATTCCGATGCAATTTCGGTGTTTCATCGTCAATAAGAAGGTCCAAGGGATACAGTAAACCTGAAGGGAAGTATCGGAATCTCTAACTAGTGTCACAGGATCGGTTCAAAACAATGACAGTAAGAAGAGTCAGTCTTCTTGTACTTATGTCGGCATTGTGCCTCTTGTATTTAATTCCGATGCAATTTCTGTGTTTCATCGTCAACAAGAAGGTCAGAGGGATACAGTAAACCTGAAGTGAAGCATCGGAATCTATAGCTACTGTCACAGGAATGGTTCAAAACATAGTCAGAAAGAAGAGTCGGTCTTGTAGTACTTACGTCGGCATTGTGCCTTTTCAATGTAATTTCGATGCAATTCCTGTGTTTCATCGTCAATAAGAAGGTCAGAGGGATACAGTAAACCTAAAGTGAAGCATCGGAATCTATAACTAGTGACACAGGAATGGTTTAAATCATTGTCAGTAAGGAGAGTCAGTCTTCTTGTACTTAAGTCGGCATTGTGCCATTTGGATTTAATTCCGATGCAATTTCTGTGTTTCAACGTCAATAAGAAGGTCTGAGGGATACAGTAAACCTGACGTGAAGCATCGGAATCTATAACTAGTGTCACAGGAATGGTTCAAAACAGTCAGTAAGAAGAGTCAGTCTTCTTGTACTTAAGTCGGCATTGTGCCTTTTGTATTTAATTCCGATGTAATTTCTGTGTTTCATCGTCAATATGAAGGTCAGAGGGATACAGTAAACCTGAAGTGAAGCATCGGAATCTATAACTAGTGTCACAGGAATTGTTCAAAACAGTCAGTAAGAAGAGTCAATCTTCTTGTACTTAAGTCGGCATTGTGCCTTTTGTATTTAATTCCGATGCAATTTCTGTGTTCCATCGTCAATAATAAGGTCAGAGGGATACAGTAAATATGAAGTGAAGCATCGGAATCTATAACTAGTGTCACAGGACTGGTTCAAAACATAGTCAGTAAGAAGAGTCAGTCTTCTTGTACTTACGTCGGTATTGTGCATTTTGTATTTAATTCCGATGCAATTTCTGTGTTTCATCGACAATAAGAAGGTCCACGGGATACAGTAAACCTGAAGGGAAGCATCGGAATCTATAACTAGTGTCACAGGAGTGGTTCAAAACATAGACAAAAAGAAGAGTCAGTCTTCTTGTACTTAAGTCGGCATTGTGCCTTTTGAATTTAATTCCGATGCAATTTCTGTGTTTCATCGTCAATACGAATGTCAGAGGGATACAGTAAACCTGAAGTGAAGCATCGGAATCTATAACTAGTGTCACAGGAATGGTTCAAAACAGTCAGTAAGAAGAGTCTGTCTTCTTGTACTATATCGGCATTGTGCATTTTGTATTTAATTCCGATGCAATTTCTGTGTTTCATCGTCAATAAGAAGGTCCAAGGGATACAGTAAACCTGAAGTGAAGCATCGGAATCTATAACTAGTGTCACAGGAATGGTTAAAAAAATAGACAGTAAGAAGGGTCAGTCTTCTTGTAATTAAGTCGACATTGTGCCCTTTTCAATTTAATTCCGATGCAATTACTGTGTTTCATCGTCTATAAGAATGTCAGAGGGATACAGTGAACCTGAAGTGAAGCATCGGAATCTCTAACTGGTGTCACAGGAATGGTTCAAAACATAGTCAGTAAGAAGAGTCTGTCTTCTTGTACTTAAGTCGGCATTGTGCCTTTTGTATTTAATTCCGATCCAATTTCTGTGTTTCATCGACAATAAGAAGGTCAGAGGGATACAGTAAATATGAAGTGAAGCATCGGAATCTATAACTAGTGTCACAGGAATGGTTCAAAACATAGTCAGTAAGAAGAGTCAGTCTTCTAGTACTTACGTCGGCATTGTGCATTTTGTATTTAATTCCGATGCAATTTCTGTGTTTCATCGTCAATAAGAAGGTCCTAGGGATACAGTAAACCTGAAGTGAAGCATCGGAATCTATAACTAGCGTCACAGGAATGGTTCAAAACATAGACAGTAAGAAGGGTCAGTCTTCTTGTACTTAAGTCGGCATTGTGCCTTCCGTATTTAATTCCGATTCAATTTCGGTGTTTCATCGTCAATAAGAAGGTCCAAGGGATACAGTAAACCTGAAGGGAAGCATCGGAATCTCTAACTAGTGTCACAGGATCGGTTCAAAACAATGACAGTAAGAAGAGTCAGTCTTCTTGTACTTATGTCGGCATTGTGCCTTTTGTATTTAATTCCGATGCAATTTCTGTGTTTCATCGTCAATAAGAAGGTCAGAGGGATACAGTAAACCGGAAGTGAAGCATCGGAATCTATAGCTAGTGTCACAGGAATGGTTCAAAACATAGTCAGAAAGAAGAGGCAGTCTTCTTGTACTTACGTCGGCATTGTGCCTTTTCTATTTAATTTCGATGCAATTTCTGTGTTTCATCGTCAATAAGAAGGTCAGAGGGATACAGTAAACCTGAAGTGAAGCATCGGAATCTATAACTAGTGACACAGGAATGGTTCAAATCATAGTCAGTAAGGAGAGTCAGTCTTCTTGTACTTAAGTCGGCAATGCGCCTTTTGAATTTAATTCCGATGCAATTTCTGTGTTTCATCGTCAATACGAAGGTCAGAGGGATACAGTAAACCTGAAGTGAAGCATCGGAATCTATAACTAGTGTCACAGGAATGATTCAAATCATAGACAAATAGGAGAGTCAGTCTTCTTGTACTTAAGTCGGCAATGCGCCTTTTGAATTTAACTCCGATGCAATTTCTGTGTTTCATCGTCAATAAGAAGGTCAGAGGGATACTGTAAACCTGAAGTGAAGCATCGGAATCTATAACTAGTGTCCCAGGAATGGTTCCAAACATAGTCAGTAAGAAGAGTCAGTCTTCTTGTACTTAAGCCCGCAATGTGCCTCTTCTATTTCATTCCGATGCAAAATCTGTGTTTCATCGTCAATTAGAAGGTCCAAGGGATACAGTAATCTGAAGTGAATCATCGGAATCTATGACTAGTGTCACAGGAATTGTTCAAAACATAGTCAGGACGATGAGTCAGTCTTCTTGTACTTAAGTCGGCATTGTGCCTTTTGTATTTAATTCCGATGCAATTTCTGTGATTCATCGTCAATAAGAAGGTCCACGGGATACAGTCAACCTGAAGTGAAGCATCGGAATCCATAACTAATGTCGAAGGAATGGTTCAAATCATAGTCAGTAAGAAGAGTCAGTCTTTCTTGTACTTAAGTCGGCACTGTGCCTTTTCTATTTAATTCCGCTGCAATATCTGTGTTTCATCGTCAATAAGAAGGTCAGAGGGATACAGTAAACCTGAAGTGAAGCATCGGAATCTATTACTAGTGTCACAGGAATGGTTCAAAACATAGTCAGTAAGAAGAGTCAGTCTTCTTGTACTTAAGTCGGCATTGTGCCTTTTGTATTTAATTCCGATGCAATTTCTGTGTTTCAACGTCAATAAGAAGGTCCGAGGGATACAGTAAATATGAAGTGAAGCATCGGAATCTATAACTAGAGTCACAGGACTGGTTCAAAACATAGTCAGTAAGAAGAGTCAGTCTTCTTATACTTACGTCGGCATTGTGCATTTCGTATTTAATTCCGATGCAATTTCTGTGTTTCATCGTCAATAAGAAGGTCCTAGGGATACAGTAAACCTAAAGTGAAGCATCGGAATCTATAACTAGTGTCACAGGAATGGTTCAAAACATAGACAAAAAGGAGAGTCAGTCTTCTTGTACTTAAGTCGGCATTGTGCCTTTTGAATTTAATTCCGATGCAATTTCTGTGTTTCATCGTCAATAAGAAGGTCAGAGGGATACACTAAACCTGAAGTGAAGCATCGGAATCTATAACTAGTGTCACAGGAATGGTTCAGAACGTAGTCAGTAAGAAGAGTCAGTCTTCTTGTACTTAAGTCGGCATTGTGCATTTTGTATTTAATTTAGATGCAATTTCTGTGTTTCATCGTCAATAAGAAGGTCAGAGGGATACAGTAAACCTGAAGTGTAGCATCGGAATCTATGACTAGTGTCACAGGAATTGTTCAAAACATAGTCAGTACGAAGAGTCAGTCTTCTTGTACTTATGTCGGCATTGTGCCTTTTGTATTTAATTCCGATGCAATTTCTGTGTTTCATCGTTAATAAGAAGGTCCACGGGATACAGTAATCCTGAAATGAAGCATCGGAATCCATAACTAATGTCACAGGAATGGTTCAAATCATAGTCAGTAAGAAGAGTCAGTCTTCTTGTACTTAAGTCGGCACTTTGCCTTTTCTATTTAATTACGATGCAATATCTGTGTTTCATCGTCAATATGAAGGTCAGAGGGATACAGTAAACCTGAGGTGAAGCATCGGTATCTATAACTAGTGTCACAGAAATGGTTCCAAACATTGTCAATAAGAAGAGTCAGTCTTCTTGTACTTAAGTCGGCAATGTGCCTCTTCTATTTCATTCCGATGCAATTTCTGTGTTTCATCGTCAATAAGAAGGTCCATGGGATACAGTAACCTGAAGTGAATCATCGGAATCTATGACTAGTGTCACAGGAATTGTTCAAAACAGTCAGTAGGAAGACTCAGTCTTCTTGTACTTAAGTCGGCATTGTGCCTTTTGTATTTAATTCCGATGCAATTTCTGTGTTTCATCGACAATAAGAAGGTCCACGGGATACAGTAAACCTGAAGTGAAGCATCGGAATCTATAACTAGTGTCACAGGAATGGTTCAAAACATAGACAAAAAGAAGAGTCAGTCTTCTTGTACTTAAGTCGGCGTTGTGCCTTTTGAATTTAATTCCGATGCAATTTCTGTGTTTCATCGTCAATAAAAATATCAGAGGGATACAGTAAACCTAAACTGAAGCATCGGAATCTATAACTAGTGTCACAGGAATGGTTCAAAACATAGTCAGTAAGAAGAGTCTGTCTTCTTGTACTTAAGTTGGCATTGTGCCTTTTGTATTTAATTCCGATCCAATTTCGGTGTTTCATCGTCAATAAGAAGGTCAGAGGGATACAGTAAATATGAAGTGAAGCATCGGAATCTATAACTAGTGTCACAGGAATGGTTCAAATCATAGTCAGTAAGAAGAGTCAGTCTTCTAGTACTTACGTCGGCATTGTGCATTTTGTATTTAATTCCGATGCAATTTCTGTGTTTCATCGTCAATAAGAAGGTCCTAGGGATACAGTAAACCTGAAGTGAAGCATCGGAATCTATAACTAGCGTCACAGGAATGGTTCAAAACATAGACAGTAAGAAGGGTCAGTCTTCTTGTACTTAAGTCGGCATTGTGCCTTCCGTATTTAATTCCGATGCAATTTCGGTGTTTCATCGTCAATAAGAAGGTCCAAGGGATACAGTAAACCTGAAGGGAAGCATCGGAATCTCTGACTAGTGTCACAGGATCGGTTCAAAACAATGACAGTAAGAAGAGTCAGTCTCCTTGTACTTATGACGGCATTGTGCCTTTTGTATTTAATTCCGATGCAATTTCTGTGTTTCATCGTCAATAAGAAGGTCCACGGTATACAGTAAACCTGAAGTGAAGCATCGGAATCTATAACTAGTGTCACAGGAATGGTTCAAAACATAGACAAAAAGGAGAGTCAGTCTTCTTGCACTTAAATCGGCATTGTGCCTTTCTATTTAATTCAGATGCACTTTCTGTGTTTCATCGTCAATAAGAAGGTTCAAGGGATACAGTAAACCTGAAATGAAGCATCGGAATCTATAACTAAGGTCACAGGAATGTTTCAAAGCATAGACAGTAGGTAGAGTCAATCTACATGTACTTAAGTCGGCATTCTGTCTTTTGTATTTAATTCCGATTCAATTTCTGTGTTTTATCGTCAATAAGAAGGTCCAAGGGATACAGTAAACCTGAAGTGAAGGATCGGATGCTATAACTAGTGTCACAGGAATGGTTCAAAACATAGACAGTAAGAAGAGTCAGTCTTCTTGTAATTAAGTCGGCATTGTGCCCTTTATAATTTAATTCCGATGCAATTACTGTGTTTCATCGTCAATAAGAAGGTCAGAGGGATACACTATACCTGAAGTGAAGCATCAGAATCTCTAACTAGTGTCACAGGAATGGTTCAAAACATAGTCAGTAAGAAGAGTCAGTCTTCTTGTACTTAAGCGGCATTGTGCCTTTTGTATTTAATTCCGATGAAATATCTGTGTTTGATCCTCAATAAGAAGGTCCAAAGGATACAGTAAACCTGAAGTGAAGCATCGGAATCTGTAACTAGCGTCACAGGAATGGTTCAAATCATAGACAGTAAGAAGAGTCAGTCTTGTTGTACTTATGTCGGAATTGTGCCTTTTCTATTTTATTCCGATGCAATTTCTGTGTTTCGTCGTCAATAAGAAGGTCAGAGGGATACAGTAAACCAGAAGTGAAGCATCGGAATCTATAGCTAGAGTCACAGGAATGGTTCAAAACATAGTCAGAAAGAAGAGTCAGTCTTCTTGTACTTACGTCGGCATTGTGCCTTTTCTATTTAATTCCGATGCACTTTCTGTGTTTCATCGTCAATAAGAAGTTTCAAGAGAAACAGTAAACCTGAAATGAAGCATCGGAATCTATAACTAAGGTCACAGGAATGTTTCAGTTTATAGACAGTTGGAAGAGTCAGTCTATATGTACTTAAGTCGGCATTGTGCCTTTTGTATTTAATTCCGATTCAATTTCTGTGTTTCATCGTCAATAAGAAGGTCAGAGGGATACAGTAAACCTGAAGTGTAGCATCGGAATCTATAACTAGTTTCACAGGAATTGTTCAAAACATAGTCAGTAAGAAGAGTCAGTCTTCTTGTACTTAAGTCGGCTTTGTGTCTTTTGTATTTAATTCCGATGCAACTTCTGTGTTTCATCGTCAATAAGAAGGTCCAAGGGATTCAGTAAACCTGAAGTGAAGGTTCGGAATCTATAACTAGTGTCACAGGAATGGTTCAAAACATAGACAATAAGGAAAGTCAGTCTTCTTGTAATTAAGTCGGCATTG
This sequence comes from Schistocerca americana, assembly GCF_021461395.2. Taxonomy (NCBI): domain Eukaryota; kingdom Metazoa; phylum Arthropoda; class Insecta; order Orthoptera; family Acrididae; genus Schistocerca; species Schistocerca americana. Next base: position 1,097,701 of record NC_060129.1, on the reverse strand, counting down.
TGCCCTTTTCAATTTAATTCCGATGCAATTACTGTGTTTCATCGTCAAAAAGAAGGTCAGAGGGATACAGTAAACCTGAAGTGAAGCATCGGAATCTCTAACTAGTGTCACAGGAATGGTTCAAAACATAGTCAGTAAGAAGAGTCAGTCTTCTTTTACTTAAGCGGCATTGTGCCTTTTGTATTTAATTCCAATGCAATATCTGTGTTTGATCGTCAATAAGTAGGTCCAAGGGATACAGTAAACCTGAAGTGAAGCATTGGAATCTGTAACTAGCGTCACAGGAATGGTTCAAAACATAGACAGTAAGAAGACTCAGTCTTCTTGTACTTAAGTCTGAATTGTGCCTTCTCTATTTAATTCCGATGCAATTTCAGTGTTTCATCGTCAATAAGAAGGTCAGAGGGATACAGTAAACCTGAAGTGAAGCATCGGAATCTATAGCTAGTGTCACAGGAATGGTTCAAAACATAGACAGAAAGGAGAGTCAGTCTTCTTGTACTTAAGTCGGCATTGTCCCTTTTCTATTTAATTCCGATGCAATTTCTGTGTTTCATCGTCAATAAGAAGGTCAGAGGGAACAGTAAACCTTAAGTGAAGCATCGGAATCTATAACTAGTGTCACAGGAATGGTTCAAATCATAGTCAGTAAGGAGAGTCAGTCTTCTTGTACTTAAGTCGGCATTGTGTCATTTGTATTTAATTCCGATGCAATTTCTGTGTTTTAACGTCTATAAGAAGGTCAGAGGGATACAGTAAACCTGAAGTGAAGCATCGGAATCTATAACTAGTGTCTCAGGAATGGTTCAAAACAGTCAGTGAGAAGAGTCAGTCTTCTTGTACTTAAGTCGGCATTGTGCTTTTTGTATTTAATTCCGATGCAATTTCTGTGTTTCATCGTCAATAAGATGGTCAGAGGGATACAGTAAACCTGAAGTGAAGCATCGGAATCTATAACTAGTGTCACAGGAATTGTTCAAAACATAGTCAGTAAGAAGCGTCAGACTTCTTGTACTTACGTCGGCTTGGTGCCTTTTGTATTTAATTCCGATGCAATTTCTGAGTTTCATCGTCAATAAGAAGGACAAAGGGATACAGTAAATCTGAAGTGAAGCATCGGAATCTATAACTAGCGTCACAGGAATGGTTCAAAACATAGACAGTAAGAAGAGTCAGACTTCTTGTACTTAAGTCGGCATTATGCCCTTTTCAATTTAATTCCGATGCAATTACTGTGTTTCATCGTCAATAAGAAGGTCAGAGGGTTAGATTATACCTGAAGTGAAGCATCGGAAGCTCGAACTAGTGTCACAGGAATGGTTCAACATAGTCAGTAAGAAGAGTCAGTCTTCTTGTACTTAAGTCGGCATTGTGCCTTTGTATCTAATTCCGATGCAATATCTGTGTTTCATTGTCAATAAGAAGGTCCAAGGGATACAGTAAACCTGAAGGGAAGGATCGTAATCTGTAGCCAGCGTCACAGGAATGGTTCAAAACATAGTCAGTAAGGAGAGTCAGTCTTCTTGTACTTAAGTCGGCATTGTGCCTTTTCTATTTAATTCCGATGCAATTTCTGTGTTTCATCGTCAATGAGAACGTCCAAGGGATACAATAAACCTGAAGTGAAGCATCGGAATCTGTAACTAGTGTCACAGGAGTGGTTCAAAACATAGACAGTAGGAAGAGACAGTCTTGTTGTACTTAAGTCGGCATTGTGCCTTTTCTATTTAATTACGATGTAATTTCTGTGTTTCATCGTCAATAAGAAGGTCAGAGGGATACAGTAAACCTGAAGTGAAACATCGGAATCTGTAACTAGCGTCACAGGAATGGTTCATATCATAGACAGTAAGAAGAGTCAGTCTTCTTGTACTTAAGTCGGCATTGTGCCTTTTCTATTTATTTCCGATGCACTTTCTGAGTTTCATCGTCAATAAGAAGGTCCAAGGGATACGATAAACCTGAAATGAAGCATCGGAATCTATAACTAAAGTCACAGGAATGTTTCAAAACATAGACAGTAGGATGAGTCAGTCTACAAGTACTTAAGTCGGCATTGTGCCTTTTGTATTTAATTTCGATGCAATTTCTGTGTTTTATCGTCAATAAGAAGGTCAGAGAGATACAGTGAACCTGAAGTTAAGCATCAGAATATATAACTAGTGTCACAGGAATGGATCTAAACATAGTCAGTAAGAAGAGTCAGTCTTCTTATACTTAAGTGGGCATTGTGACTGTTCTATTTAATTCCGATGCAATTTCTGTGGCTCATCGTCAATAAGAAGGTCCAAGAGATACCGTATACCTGAAGTGAAGCATCGGAATCTATAAATAGTGTCACAGGAATGGTTCAAAACATAGTATTGAGAGTCAGTCTTCTTCTACTTAAGTCGGCATTGTGCCCTTTTCAATTTTATTCGGATGCAATTACTGTGTTTCATCGTCAATAAGAAGGACAGAGGGATACAGTTAACCTGAAGTGAAGCATCGGAATCTCTAACTAGTGTCACAGGAATGGTTCAAAACATAGTCAGTAAGAAGAGGCAGTCTTCTTGTACTTACGTCGGCATTGTGCCTTTTGTATTTAATTCCGATGCAATATCTGTGTTTCATCGTCAATAAGAAGGTCCAAGGGATACAGTAAACCTGAAGTGAAGCATCGGAATCTGTAACTAGCGTCACAGGAATGGATCAAAACATAGTCAGTAAGAAGAGTCAGTCTTCTTGTACTTACGCTGGCATTGTGCCTTTTCTATTTAATTCCCATGCAATTTCTGTGTTTCTTCGTCAATAAGACCTTCAGAGGGATAAAGTAAACCTGAAGTGAAGCATCGGAATGAATAGCTAGTGTCACAGGAATGGTTCAAAATATAGTCAGAATGAAGAGTCAGTCTTCTTGTACTTATGTCGGCATTGTGCCTTTTGTATATAATTCCGATGCAATATCTGTCTTTCATCGTCAATAGGAAGGTTCAAGGGATACAGTAAACCTGAAATGAAGCATCGGAATCTATAACTAAGGTCACATGAATGTTTCAAAACATAGACAGTAGGAAGAGTCAGTCTACATGTACTTAAGTCGGCATTGTGCCTTTTGTATTTAATTCCGATTCAATTTTTGTGTTTCATCGTCAATAAGAAGGTCAGAGGGATACAGTAAACCTGAAGTGTAGCATCGGAATCTGTAACTAGTTTAACAGGAATTGTTCAAACCGTAGTCAGTAAGAAGAGTCAGTCTTCTTGTACTTAAATCGGCTTTGTGCCTTTTGTATTTAAATCCGATGCAACTTCTGTGTTTCATCGTCAATAAGAAGGTCCAAGGGATACAGTAAACCTGAAGTGAAGGATCGGAATCTATAACTAGTGTCACAACAACGGTTCAAAACATAGACAGTAAGAAGAGTCAGTCTACTTGTAATTAACTCGGCATTGTGCCCTTTTTAATTTAATTCCGATGCAATTACTGTGTTTCATCGTCAATAAGAAGGTCAGAGGGATACAGTAAACCTGAAGTGAAGCATCGGAATCTCTAACTAGTGTCACAGGAATGGTTCAAAACATAGTCAGTAAGAAGAGTCAGTCTTCTTGTACGTAAGAGGCATTGTGCCTTTTGTATTTAATTCCAATGCAATATCTGTGTTTGATCGTCAATAAGAAGGTCCAAGGGATACAGTAAACCTGAAGTGAAGCATCAGAAACTGTAACTAGCGTCACAGGAATGGTTCAAAACATAGACAGTAAGAAGACTCAGTCTTCTTGTACTTAAGTCGGCACTGTGCCTTTTCTATTTAATTCCGCTGCAATATCTGTGTTTCATCGTCAATAAGAAGGTCAGAGGGATACAGTAAACCTGAAGTGAAGCATCGGAATCTATAACTAGTGTCACAGGAATGGTTCCAAACATAGTCAGTAAGAAGAGTCAGTCTTCTTGTACTTAAGTCGGCAATGTGCCTCTTCTATTTCATTCCGATGCAATTTCTGTGTTTCATCGTCAATAAAAAGGTCCAAGGGATACAGTAACCTGAAGTGAATCATCGGAATCTATGACTAGTGTCACAGGAATTGTTCAAAACATAGTCAGTACGAAGAGTCAGTCTTCTTGTACTTAAGTCGGCATTGTGCCATTTGTATATAATTCCGATGCAATTTCTGTGTTTCATCGTCAATACGAAGGTCCACGGGATACAGTAAACCTGAAGTGGAGCATCGGAATCTATAACTAGTGTCACAGGATTGGTTCAAAACAGTCAGTAAGAAGTGTCAGTCTTCTTGTACTTAAGTCGGCATTGCGCCTTTTGTATTTAATTCCGATGCAATTTCTGTGTTTCATCGTCAATAAGAAGGTCAGAGGGATACAGTAAATATGAAGTGAAGCATCGGAATCTATAACTAGTGTCACAGGACTGGTTCAAATCATAGTCAGTAAGAAGAGTCAGTCTTCTTATACTTACGTCGGCATTGTGAATTTCGTATTTAATTCCGATGCAATTTCTGTGTTTCATCGTCAATAAGAAGGTCCTAGGGATACAGTAAACCTAAAGTGAAGCATCGGAATCTATAACTAGTGTCACAGGAATGGTTCAAAACATAGACAAAAAGGAGAGTCAGTCTTCTTGTACTTAAGTCGGCATTGTGCCTTTTGTATTTATTTCCGATGCAATTTCTGTGTTTCATCGTCAATAAGAAGGTCAGAGGGATACAGTAAACCTGAAGTGGAGCATCGGAATCTATAACTAGTGTCACAGGAATGGATCAGAACGTAGTCAGTAAGAAGAGTCAGTCTTCTTGTACTTAAGTCGGCATTGTGCATTTTCTATTTAATTCCGATTCAATTTCTGTGTTTCATCGTCAATAAGAAGGTCAGAGGGATACAGGAAACCTGAAGTGAAGCATCGGAATCTATAACTAGTGTCACAGGAATGGTTCCTAACATAGTCAGTAAGAAGAGTCAGTCTCCTTGTACTTAAGTCGGCAATGTGCCTCTTCTATTTCATTCCGATGCAATTTCTGTGTTTCATCGTCAATAAGAAGGTCCAAGGGATACAGTAAACCTGAAGTGAATCATCGGAATCTATGACTAGTGTCACAGGAACTGTTCAAAACATAGTCAGTACGAAGTGTCAGTCTTCTTGTACTTAAGTCGGCATTGTGCCTATTGTATTTAATTCCGATGCAATTTCTGTGTTTCATCGTTAATTAGAAGGTCCACGGGATACAGTAAACCTGAAGTGAAGCATCGGAATCCATAACTAATGTCCCAGGAATGGTTGAAATCATAGTCCGTAAGAAGGGTCAGTCTTCTTGTACTTAAGTCGGCACTGTGCCTTTTCTATTTAATTCCGATGCAATATCTGTGTTTCATCGTCAATAAGAAGGTCAGAGGGATACAGTAAACCTGAAGTGAAGCATCGGAATCTATAACTAGTGTCACAGGAATGGTTCCAAACATTGTCAGTAAGAAGAGTCAGTCTTCTTGTACTTATGTCGGCAATGTGCCTCTTCTATTTCATTCCGATGCAATTTCTGTGTTTCATCGTCAATAAGAAGGTCCAAGGGATACAGTAACCTGAAGTGAATCATCGGAATCTATGACTAGTGTCACAGGAATTGTTCAAAACAGTCAGTACGAAGAGTCAGTCTTCTTGAACTTAAGTCGGCATTGTGCCTTTTGTATTTAATTCCGATGCAATTTCTGTGTTTCATCGACAATAAGAAGGTCCACGGTATACAGTAAACCTGAAGTGAAGCATCGGAATCTATAACTAGTGTCACAGGAATGGTTCAAAACATAGACAAAAAGAAGAGTCAGTCTTCTTGTACTTAAGACGGCATTGTGCCTTGTGAATTTAATTCCGATGCAATTTCTGTGTTTCATCGTCAATAAGAATGTCAGAGGGATACAGTAAACCTGAAGTGAAGCATTGGAATCTATAACTAGTGTCACAGGAATGGTTCAAAACATAGTCAGTAAGAAGAGTCTGTCTTCTTGTACTTAAGTCGGCATTGTGCATTTTGTATTTAATTCCGATGCAATTTCTGTGTTTCATCGTCAATAAGAAGGTCCAAGGGATACAGTAAACCTGAAGTGAAGCATCGGAGTCTATAACTAGTGTCACAGGAATGGTTCAAAACATAGACAGTAAGAAGAGTCAGTCTTCTTGTAATTAAGTCGACATTGTGCCCTTTTCAATTTAATTCCGATGCAATTACTGTGTTTCATCGTCTATAAGAATGTCAGAGGGATACAGTGAACCTGAAGTGAAGCATCGGAATCTCTAACTAGTGTCACAGGATCGGTTCAAAACAATGACAGTAAGAAGAGTCAGTCTTCTTGTACTTATGACGGCATTGTGCCTTTTGTATTTAATTCCGATGCAATTTCTGTGTATCATCGTCAATAAGAAGGTCCACGGTATACAGTAAACCTGAAGTGAAGCATCGGAATCTATAACTAGTGTCACAGGAATGGTTCAAAACATAGACAAAAAGGGGAGTCAGTCTTCTTGCATTTAAGTTGGCATTGTACCTTTTGAATTTAATTCCGATGCAATTTTCTTGTTTCATCGTCAATACGAAGGTCAGAGGGATACAGTAAACCTGACGAGAAGCATCGGAATCTATAACTAGTGTCACAGGAATGGTTCCAAACATAGTCAGTAAGAAGAGTCAGTCTTCTTGTACTTAAGTCGGCAATGTGCCTCTTCTATTTCATTCCGATGCGATTTCTGTGTTTCATCGTCAATACGAAGGTCCAAGGGATACAGTAACCTGAAGTGAATCATCGGAATCTATGACTAGTGTCACAGGAATTGTTCAAAACATAGTCAGTACGAAGAGTCAGTCTTCTTGTACTTAAATCGGCATTGTGCCATTTGTATATAATTCCGATGCAATTTCTGTGTTTCATCGTCAATACGAAGGTCCACGGGATACAGTAAACCTGAAGTGGAGCATCGGAATCTATAACTAGTGTCACAGGATTGGTTCAAAACAGTCAGTAAGAAGTGTCAGTCTTCTTGTACTTAAGTCGGCATTGTGCCTTTTGTATTTAATTCCGATGCGATTTCTGTCTTTCATCGTCAATAAGAAGGTCAGAGGGATACAGTAAACCTGAAGTGAAGCATCGGAATCTAAAACTAGTGTCACAGGAATTGTTCAAACAGTCAGTAAGAAGAGTCAGTCTTCTTGTACTTAAGTCGGCAGTGTGCCTTTTGTATTTAATTCCGATGCAATTTCTGTGTTTCATCGTCAATAAGAACGTCAGAGGGATACAGTAAATATGAAGTGAAGCATCGGAATCTATAACTAGTGTCACAGGACTGGTTCAAAACATAGTCAGTAAGAAGAGTCAGTCTTCTTATACTTACGTCGGCATTGTGCATTTCGTATTTAATTCCGATGCAATTTCTGTGTTTCATCGTCAATAAGAAGGTAATAGGTATACAGTAAACCTAAAGTGAAGCATCGGAATCTATAACTAGTGTCACAGGAATGGTTCAAAACATAGACAAAAAGGAGAGTCAGTCTTCTTGTACTTAAGTCGGCATTGTGCCTTTTGTATTTATTTCCGATGCAATTTCTGTGTTTCATCGTCAATAAGAAGGTCAGAGGGATACAGTAAACCTGAAGTGAAGCATCGGAATCTATAACTAGTGTCACAGGAATGGTTCAGAACGTAGTCAGTAAGAAGAGTAAGTCTTCTTGTACTTAAGTCGGCATTGTGCATTTTGTATTTAATTCCGATTCAATTTCTGTGTTTCATCGTCAATAAGAAGGTCAGAGGGATACAGGAAACCTGAAGTGAAGCATCGGAATCTATAACTAGTGTCACAGGAATGGTTCCAAACATAGTCAGTAAGATGAGTCAGTCTCCTTGTACTTAAGTCGGCAATGTGCCTCTTCTATTTCATTCCGATGCAATTTCTGTGTTTCATCGTCAATAAGAAGGTCCAAGGGATACAGTAAACCTGAAGTGAATCATCGGAATCTATGACTAGTGTCACAGGAATTGTTCAAAACATAGTCAGTACGAAGTGTCAGTCTTCTTGTACTTAAGTCGGCATTGTGCCTTTTGTATTTAATTCCGATGCAATTTCTGTGTTTCATCGTTAATAAGAAGGTCCACGGGATACAGTAAACCTGAAGTGAAGCATCGGAATCCATAACTAATGTCACAGGAATGGTTCAAATCATAGTCTGTAAGAAGAGTCAGTCTTCTTGTACTTAAGTCGGCACTGTGCCTTTTCTATTAAATTCCGATGCAATATATGTGTTTCATCGTCAATAAGAAGGTCAGAGGGATACAGTAAACCTGTAGTGAAGCATCGGAATCTATAACTAGTGTCACAGGAATGGTTCCAAACATTGTCAGTAAGAAGAGTCAGTCTTCTTGTACTTATGTCGGCAATGTGCCTCTTCTATTTCATTCCGATGCAATTTCTGTGTTTCATCGTCAATAAGAAGGTCCAAGGGATACAGTAACCTGAAGTGAATCATCGGAATCTGTGACTAGTGTCACAGGAATTGTTCAAAACAGTCAGTACGAAGAGTCAGTCTTCTTGTACTTAAGTCGGCATTGTGCCTTTTATATTTAATTCCGATGCAATTTCTGTGTTTCATCGACAATAAGAAGGTCCAAGGGGATACAGTAAACCTGAAGTGAAGCATCGTAATCTATAACTAGTGTCACAGGAATGGTTCAAAACATAGACAAAAAGAAGAGTCAGTCTTCTTGTACTTAAGTCGGCATTGTGCCTTTTGAATTTAATTCCGATGCAATTTCTGTGTTTCATCGTCAATAAGAATGTCAGAGGGATACAGTAAACCTGAAGTGAAGCATTGGAATCTATAACTAGTGTCACAGGAATGGTTCAAAACAGTCAGTAAAAAGAGTCTGTCTTCTTGTACTTAAGTCGGCATTGTGCATTTTGTATTTAATTCCGATGCACTTTCTGTGTTTCATCGTCAATAAGAAAGTCCAAGGGATACAGTAAACCTGAAGTGAAGCATCGGAATCTATAACTAGTGTCACAGGAATGGTTCAAAACATAGACAATAAGAAGAGTCAGTCTTCTTGTAATTAAGTCGACATTGTGCCCTTTTCAATTTAATTCCGATGCAATTACTGTGTTTCATCGTCTATGAGAATGGTAGAGGGATACAGTGAACCTGAAGTGAAGCACGGAATCTCTACCTAGTGTCACAGGATCGGTTCAAAACAATGACAGTAAGAAGAGTCAGTCTTCTTGTACTTATGTCGGCATTGTGCCTTTTGTATTTAATTCCGATGCAATTTCTGTGTATCATCGTCAATAAGAAGGTCCACGGTATACAGTAAACCTGAAGTGAAGCATCGGAATCTATAACTAGTGTCATAGGAATGGTTCAAAACATAGACAAAAAGGGGAGTCAGTCTTCTTGCACTTAAGTCGGCATTGTACATTTTGAATTTAATTCCGATGCAATTTCTGTGTTTCATCGTCAATACGAAGGTCAGAGGGATACAGTAAACTTGAAGTGAAGCATTGGAATCTATAACTAGTGTCACAGGAATGGTTCAAAACATAGTCAGTAAGAAGAGTCAGTCTTCTTGTACTTAAGTTGTCATTGTGCCTTTTCTATTTAATTCCGATGCAATTTTTTTGTTTCATCGTCAATACGAAGGTCAGAGGGATACAGTAAACCTGAAGTGAAGGATCGGAATCTATAACTAGTGTCACAGGAATGGTTCCAAACATAGTCAGCAAGAAGAGTCAGTCTTCTTGTACTTAAGTCGGCAATGTGCCTCTTCTATTTCATTCCGATGCAATTTCTGTGTTTCATCGTCAATAAGAAGGTCCAAGGGATACAGTAACCTGAAGTGAATCATCGGAATCTATGACTAGTGTCACAGGAATTGTTCAAAACATAGTCAGTACGAAGAGTCAGTCTTCTTGTACTTAAGTCGGCATTGTGCCATTTGTATATAATTCCGATGCAATTTCTGTGTTTCATCGTCAATACGAAGGTCCACGGGATACAGTAAACCTTAAGTGGAGAATCGGAATCTATAACTAGTGTCACAGGATTGGTTCAAAGCAGTCAGTAAGAAGTGTCAGTCTTATTGTACTTAAGTCGGCATTGTGCCTTTTGTATTTAATTCCGATGCGATTTCTGTGTTTCATCGTCAATAAGAAGGTCAGAGGGATACAGTAAACCTGAAGTGAAGCATCGGAATCTATAACTAGTGTCACAGGAATGGTTCAAAACATAGACAAAAAGGAGAGTCAGTCTTCTTGTACTTAAGTCGGCATTGTGCCTTTTGTATTTATTTCCGATGCAATTTCTGTGTTTCATCGTCAATAAGAAGGTCAGAGGGATACAGTAAACCTGAAGTGAAGCATCGGAATCTATAACTAGTGTCACAGGAATGGTTCCAAACATTGTCAGTAAGAAGAGTCAGTCTTCTTGTACTTATGTCGGCAATGTGCCTCTTCTATTTCATTCCGATGCAATTTCTGTGTTTCATCGTCAATAAGAAGGTCCAAGGGATACAGTAACCTGAAGTGAATCATCGGAATCTGTGACTAGTGTCACAGGAATTGTTCAAATCAGTCAGAACGAAGAGTCAGTCTTCTTGTACTTAAGTCGGCATTGTGCCTTTTATATTTAATTCCGATGCAATTTCTTCGTTTCATCGACAATAAGAAGGTCCAAGGGGATACAGTAAACCTGAAGTGAAGCATCGGAATCTATAACTACTGTCACAGGAATGGTTCAAAACATAGACAAAAAGAAGAGTCAGTCTTCTTGTACTTAAGTCGGCATTGTGCCTTTTGAATTTAATTCCGATGCAATTTCTGTGTTTCATCGTCAATAAGAATGTCAGAGGGATACAGTAAACCTGAAGTGAAGCATTGGAATCTATAACTAGTGTCACAGGAATGGTTCAAAACAGTCAGTAAGAAGAGTCTGTCTTCTTGTACTTAAGTCGGCATTGTGCATTTTGTATTTAATTCCGATGCAATTTCTGTGTTTCATCGTCAATAAGAAGGTCCAAGGGATACAGTAAACCTGAAGTGAAGCATCGGAATCTATAACTAGTGTCACAGGAATGGTTCAAAACATAGACAATAAGAAGAGTCAGTCTTCTTGTAATTAAGTCGACATTGTGCCCTTTTCAATTTAATTCCGATGCAATTACTGTGTTTCATCGTCTATAAGAATGTCAGAGGGATACAGTGAACCTGAAGTGAAGCATCGGAATCTCTAACTAGTGTCACAGGATCGGTTCAAAACAATGACAGTAAGAAGAGTCAGTCTTCTTGTACTTATGACGGCATTGTGCCTTTTGTATTCAATTCCGATGCAATTTCTGTGTATCATCGTCAATAAGAAGGTCCACGGTATACAGTAAACCTGAAGTGAAGCATCGGAATCTATAACTAGTGTCATAGGAATGGTTCAAAACATAGACAAAAAGGGGAGTCAGTCTTCTTGCACTTCAGTCGGCATTGTACCTTTTGAATTTAATTCCGATGCAATTTCTGTGTTTCATCGTCAATACGAAGGTCCAAGGGATACAGTAAACCTGAAGTGTGGCATCCGAATCTATAACTAGTGCCACACTAATGGTTCAAATCATAGACAGTAAGAAGAGTCAGTCATCTTGTACTTATGTCGTCATTGTGCCTTTTCTATTTAATTCCGATGCAATTTTTTTGTTTCATCGTCAATACGAAGGTCAGAGGGATACAGTAAACCTGAAGTGAAGCATCGGAATCTATAACTAGTGTCACAGGAATGGTTCCAAACATAGTCAGTAAGAGGAGTCAGTCTTCTTGTACTTAAGTCGGCAATGTGCCTCTTCTATTTCATTCCGATGCAATTTCTGTGTTTCATCGTCAATAAGAAGGTCCAAGGGATACAGTAACCTGAAGTGAATCATCGGAATCTATGACTAGTGTCACAGGAATTGTTCAAAACATAGTCAGTACGAAGAGTCAGTCTTCTTGTACTTAAGTCGGCATTGTGCCATTTGTATATAATTCCGATGCAGTTTCTGTGTTTCATCGTCAATAAGAAGGTCAGAGGGATACAGTAAACCTGAAGTGAAGCATCGGAATCTATAACTAGTGTCACAGGAATTGTTCAAACAGTCAGTAAGAAGAGTCAGTCTTCTTGTACTTAAGTCGGCATTGTGCCTTTTGTAACTAATTCCGATGCAATTTCTGTGTTTCATCGTCAATAAGAAGGTCAGAGGGATACAGTAAATATGAAGTGAAGCATCGGAATCTGTAACTAGTGTCACAGGACTGGTTCAAAACATAGTCAGTAAGAAGAGTCAGTCTTCTTATACTTACGTCGGCATTGTGCATTTCGTATTTAATTCCGATGCAATTTCTGTGTTTCATCGTCAATAAGAAGGTCCTAGGGATACAGTAAACCTAAAGTGAAGCATCGGAATCTATAACTAGTGTCACAGGAATGGTTCAAAACATAGACAAAAAGGAGAGTCAGTCTTCTTGTACTGAAGTCGGCATTGTGCCTTTTGTATTTACTTCCGATGCAATTTCTGTGTTTCATCGTCAATAAGAAGGTCAGAGGGATACAGTAAACCTGAAGTGAAGCATCGGAAGCTATAACTAGTGTCACAGGAATGGTTCAGAACGTAGTCAGTAGGAAGGGTCAGTCTTCTTGTACTTAAGTCGGCATTGTGCATTTTGTATTTAATTCCGATGCAATTTCTGTGTTTCATCGTCAATAAGAAGGTCAGAGGGATACAGGAAACCAGAAGTGAAGCATCGGAATCTATAACCAGTGTCACAGGAATGGTTCCAAACATAGTCAGTAAGAAGAGTCAGTCTCCTTGTACTTAAGTCGGCAATGTGCCTCTTCTATTTCATTCCGATGCAATTTCTGTGTTTCATCGTCAATAAGAAGGTCCAAGGGATACAGTAAACCTGAAGTGAATCATCGGAATCTATGACTAGTGTCACAGGAATTGTTCAAAACATAGTCAGTATGAAGTGTCAGTCTTCTTGTACTTAAGTCGGCATTGTGCCTTTTGTATTTAATTCCGATGCAATTTCTGTGTTTCATCGTTAATAAGAAGGTCCACGGGATACAGTAAACCTGAAGTGAAGCATCGGAATCCATAACTAATGTCACAGGAATGGTTCAAATCATAGTCTGTAAGAAGAGTCAGTCTTCTTGTACTTAAGTCGGCACTGTGCCTTTTCTATTTAATTCCGATGCAATATCTGTGTTTCATCGTCAATAAGAAGGTCAGAGGGATACAGTAAACCTGAAGTGAAGCATCGGAATCTATAACTAGTGTCACAGGAATGGTTCCAAACAATGTCAGTAAGAAGAGTCAGTCTTCTTGTACTTATGTCGGCAATGTGCCTCTTCTATTTCATTCCGATGCAATTTCTGTGTTTCATCGTCAATAAGAAGGTCCAAGGGATACAGTAACCTGAAGTGAATCATCGGAATCTATGACTAGTGTCACAGGAATTGTTCAAAACAGTCAGTACGAAGAGTCAGTCTTCTTGTACTTAAGTCGGCATTGTGCCTTTTGTATTTAATTCCGATGCAATTTCTGTGTTTCATCGACAATAAGAAGGTCCACGGGATACAGTAAACCTGAAGTGAAGCATCGGAATCTATAACTAGTGTCACAGGAATGGTTCAAAACATAGACAAAAAGAAGAGTCAGTCTTCTTGTACTTAAGTCGGCATTGTGCCTTTTGAATTTAATTCCGATGCAATTTCTTTGTTTCATCGTCAATAAGAATGTCAGAGCGATACAGTAAACCTGAAGTGTAGCATCCGAATCTATAACTAGTGTCACACTAATGGTTCAAATCATAGACAGTAAGAAGAGTCAGTCATCTTGTACTTAAGTCGTCATTGTGCCTTTTCTATTTAATTCCGATGCAATTTTTTTGTTTTATCGTCAATACGAAGGTCAGAGGGATACAGTAAACCTGAAGTGAAGCATCGGAATCCATAACTAATGTCACAGGAATGGTTCAAATCATAGTCAGTAAGAAGTGTCAGTCTTCTTGTACTTAAGTCGGCATTGTGCCTTTTCTATTTAATTCCGATGCAATATCTGTGTTTCATCGTCAATAAGAAGGTCAGAGGGATACAGTAAACCTGAAGTGAAGCATCGGAATCTATAACTAGTGTCACAGGAATGGTTCCAAACATAGTCAGTAAGAAGAGTCAGTCTTCTTGTACTTAAGTCGGCAAAGTGCCTCTTCTATTTCATTCCGATGCAATTACTGTGTTTCATCGTCAATAAGAAGGTCCAAGGGATACAGTAACCAAAAGTGAATCAACGGAATCTATGACTAGTGTCACAGGAATTGTTCAAAACATAGTCAGTACGAAGAGTCAGTCTTCTTGTACTTAAGTCGGCATTGTGGCTTTTGTATTTAATTCCGATGCAATATCTGTGTTTCATCGTCAATAAGAAGGTCAACGGGATACAGTAAACCTGAAGTGAAGCATCGGAATCCATAACTAATGTCACAGGAATGGTTCAAATCATAGTCAGTAAGAAGAGTCAGTCTTCTTGTACTTATGTCGGCACTGTGCCTTTTCTATTTAATTCCGATGCAATATCTGTGTTTCATCATCAATAAGAAGGTCAGAGGGATACAGTAAACCTGAAATGAAGCATCGGAATCCATAACTAGTGTCTCAGAAATGGTTCCAAACATAGTCAGTAAGAAGAGTCAGTCTTCTTGTAGTTAAGTCGGCAATGTGCCTCTTCTATTTCATTCCGATGCAATTTCTGTGTTTCATCGTCAATAAGAAGATCCAAGGGATACAGTAACCTGAAGTGAATCATCGGAATCTATGACTAGTGTCACAGGAATTGTTCAAAACATAGTCAGTACGAAGAGTCAGTCTTCTTGTACTTAAGTCGGCATTGTGCCTTTTGTATTTAATTCCGATGCAATTTCTGTGTTTCATCGTCAATAAGAAGGTCCACGGGATACAGTAAACCTGATGTGAAGCATCGGAACCTATAACTAGTGTCCCAGGAATGGTTCAAAACATAGACAAAAAGAAGAGTCAGTCTTCTTGTACTTAAGTTGGCATTGTGCCTTTTGAATTTTATTCCGATGCAATTTCTGTGTTTCATCGTCAATAAGAAGGTCAGAGGGATACAGTGAAACTGAAGTGAAGCATCGGAATCTATAACTAGTGTCACAGGAATGGTTCAAAACACTCAGTACGAAGAGTCATTCGTCTTGTACTTAAGTCGGCATTGTGCATTTTGTATTTAATTCCGATGCAATTTCTGTAATTCATCGTCAATACGAAGGTCCAAGGGATACGGTAAACCTGAAGTGAAGCATCGGAATCTATAACTAGTGTCACAGGAATGGTTCAAAACATAGTCAGTAAGAAGAGTCAGTCATCTTGTACTTATGTCGGCATTGTGCCTTTTGTATTTAATTCCGATTCAATTTCTGTGTATTATCGTCAATAAGAAGGTCAGAGGGATACAGTAAACCTGAAGTGTAGCATCTGAATCTATAACTAGTGTCATAAGAATTGTTCAAAACATAGTCAGTAAGAAGAGTCAGTCTTCGTGTACTTAAGTCGGCTTTGTGCCTTTTGTATTTAATTCCGATGCAACTTCTGTGTTTCATCGTCAATAAGAAGGTCCAAGGGATACAGTAAACCTGAAGTGAAGGATCGGAATCTATAACTAGTGTCACAGGAATGGTTCAAAACATAGACAGTATGAAGAGTCAGTCTTCTTGTAATTAAGTCGGCATTGTGCCCTTTATAATTTAATTCCGATGCAATTACTGTGTTTCAACGTCAATAAGAAGGTCAGAGGGATACACTAAACCTGAAGTGAAGCATCAGAATCTCTAACTAGTGTCACAGGAATGGATCAAAGCATAGTCAGTAAGAAGAGTCAGTCCTCTTGTACTTAAGCGGCATTGTGCCATTTGTATTTAATTCCGATGAAATATCTGTGTTTGATCCTCAATAAGAAGGTCCAAGGGATACAGTAAACCTGAAGTGAAGCATCGGAATCTGCAACTAGCGTCACAGGAATGGTTCAAAACATAGACAGTAAGAAGAGTCAGTCTTGTTGTACTTAAGTCGGAATTGTGCCTTTTCTATTTTATTCCGATGCAATTTCTGTGTTTCGTCGTCAATAAGAAGGTCAGAGGGATACAGTAAACCTGAAGTGAAGCATCGGAATCTATAGCTAGTGTCACAGAAATGTTTCATAACATAGTCAGAAAGAAGATTCAGTCTTCTTGTACTTAAGTCGTCATTGTGCCTTTTCTATTTAATTCCGATGCAATTTCTGTGTTTCATCGTCAATAAGAAGGTCAGAGGGATACAGTAAACCTGAAGTGAAGCATCGGAATCTATATCTAGTGTCACAGGAACGGTTCAAATCATAGTCTGTAAGAGAGTCAGTCTTCTTGTACTTAAGTCGGCATTGTGCCATTTGTATTTAATTCCGAAGCAATTTCTGTGTTTCAACGTCTATAAGAATGTCAGAGGGATACAGTAAACCTGAAGTGAAGCATCGGAATCTATAACTAGGGTCACAGGAATTGTTCAAAACAGTCAGTAAGAAGAGTCAGTCGTCTTGTAGTTAAGTCGCCATTGTGCCTTTTGTTTTTAATTCCGATGCAATTTCTGTGTTTCATCGTCAATACGAAGGTCAGAGGGATACAGTAAATATGAAGTGAAGCATCGGAATCTATAACTAGTGTCACAGGAATGGTTCAAAACATAGTCAGTAAGAAGAGTCAGTCTTCTTGTACTTACGTCGGCATTGTGTATTTTGTATTTAATTCCGATACAATTACTGTGTTTCATCGTCAATAAGAAGGTCCAAGGGATACAGTAAACCTGAAGTGAAGCATCGGAATCTGTAACTAGCGTCACAGGAATGGTTCAAAACATAGACAGTAAGAAGAGTCAGTCTCCTTGTACTTAAGTCGGCATTGTGCCTTTTGTATTTAATTCCGATCCAATTTCTGTGTTTCATCGTCAAAAAGAAGGTCAGAGGGATACAGTTAACCTGAAGTGAAGCATCGGATTCTATAAATAGTGTCACAGGAATGGTTCAAAACATTGACAGTAGGAAGAGTCAGTCTTCTTGTACTTAAGTCGGCATTGTGCCATTTCTATTTAATTCCGATGCACTTTCTGTGTTTCATCGTCAATAACAAGGTTCAAGGGATACAGTAAACCTGAAATGAAGCATCGGAATCTATAACTAAGGTCACAGGAATGTTTCAAAACATAGACAGTAGGAAGAGTCAGTCTATATGTACTTAAGTCGGCATTGTGCCTTTTGTATTTAATTCCGATTCTATTTCTGTGTTTCATCGTCAATAAGATGGTCAGAGTGATACAATAAGCCTGAAGTATAGCATCGGAATCTATAACTAGTTTCACAGGAATTGTTCAAAACATAGTCAGTAAGAAGAGTCAGTCTTCTTGTACTTAAGTCGGCAATGTGCCTCTTCAATTTCATTCCGATGCAACTTTTGTGTTTCATCGTCAATAAGAAGGTCCAAGGGATACAGTAAACCTGAAGTGAAGGATCGGAATCTATAACTAGTGTCACAGGAATGGTTGAAAACATAGACAGTAAGGAGAGTCAGTCTTCTTGTAATTAAGTCGGCATTGTGCCCTTTTCTATTTAATTCAGATGCAATTACTGTGTTTCATCGTCAATAAGAAGGTCAGAGGGTTACAGTAAACCTGAAGTGCAGCATCGGTATCTCTAACTAGTGTCACAGGAATGGTTCAAAACCTAGTCAGTAAGAAGAGTCAGTCTTCTTTTACTTAAGCGGCATTGTGCCTTTTGTATTTAATTCCAATGCAATATCTGTGTTTGATCGTCAATAAGAAGGTCCAAGGGATACAGTAAACCTGAAGTGAAGCATCGGAATCTTTAACTAGTCTCACAGGAATTGTTCAAAACAGTCAGTAAGAAGAGTCAGTCGTCTTGTACTTAAGTCGGCATTGTGCCTTTTGTATTTAATCCGATGCAACTTCTGTGTTTCATCGTCAATAAGAAGGTCAGAGGGATACAGTAAAAATGAAGCGAAGCATCGGAATCTATAACTAGTGTCACAGGACTGGTTCAAAACATAGTCAGTAAGAAGAGTCAGTCTTCTTGTACTTAAGTCGGCATTGTGCCTTTGTATTTAATTCCAATGCAATTTCTGTGTTTCATTGTCAATAAGAAGGTCCAAGGGATACAGTAAACCTGAAGGGAAGGATCGTAATCTGTAACCAGCGTCACAGGAATGGTTCAAAACATAGTCAGTAAGGAGAGTCAGTCTTCTTGTACTTAAGTCGGCATTGTGCCTTTTCTATTTAATTCCGAAGCAATTTCTGTGTTTCATCGTCAATAAGAAGGTCCAAGGCGTACAGTATACCAGAAGTGAAGCATCGGATTCTATACCTAGTGTCACAGGAATGGTTCATATCATAGACAGTAAGAAGAGTCAGTCTTCTTGTACTTAAGTCGGCATTGTGCCTTCTCTATTTATTTCCGATGCACTTTCTGAGTTTCATCGTCAATAAGAAGGTCCAAGTTATACATTAAACCTGAAATGAAGCATCGGAATCTATAACTAAGTTCACAGGAATGTTTCAAAGCATAGACAGTAGGATGAGTCAGTCTACATGTACTTAAGTCGGCATTGTGCCTTTTGTATTTAATTTCGATGCAATTTCTGTGTTTCATCGTCAATAAGACGGTCAGAGAGATACAGTAAACCTGAAGTGAAGCATCGGAATATATAACTAGTGTCACAGGAATGGTTCTAAACATAGTCAGTAAGAAGAGTCAGTCTTCTTGTACTTAAATCGGCTTTGTGCCTTTTGTATTTAATTCCGATGCAACTTCTGTGTTTCATCGTCAATAAGAAGTTCCAAGGGATACAGTAAACCTGAAGTGAAGGATCGGAATCTATAACTAGTGTCACAGGAGCGGTTCAAAACATAGACAGTAAGAAGAGTCAGTCTTCTTGTAATTAACTCGGCATTGTGCCCTTTTCAATTTAATTCCGATGCAATTACTGTGTTTCATCGTCAATAAGAAGGTCAGAGGGATACAGTAAACATGAAGTGAAGCATCGGAATCTGTAACTAGCGTCACAGGAATGGTTCAAAACATAGACAGTAAGAAGAGTCAGTCTTCTTGTACTTAAGTCAGCGTTGTGCCTTTTCTATTTAATTCCGAAGCAATTTCTGTGTTTCATCGTCAATAAGAAGGTCCAAGGGATACGGTATACCTGAAGTGAATCATCGGATTCTATACCTAGTGTCACAGGAATGGTTCATATCATAGCCAGTAAGAAGAGTCAGTCTTCTTGTACTTAAGTCGGCATTGTGCCTTTTCTATTTAATTCCGATGCACTTTCTGAGTTTCATCGTCAATACGAAGGTCCAAGGGATACATTAAACCTGAAATGAAGCATCGGAATCTATAATTAAGGTCACAGGAATGTTTCAAAACATAGACAGTAGGATGAGTCAGTCTACATGTACTTAAGTCGGCATTGTGCCTTTTATATTTAATTCCGATGCAATTTCTGTGTTTCATCGTCAATAAGAAGGTCAGAGAGATACAGTAAACCTGAAGTGAAGCATCGGAATATATAACTAGTGTCACAGGAATGGTTCTAAACATAGTCAGTAAGAAGAGTCAGTCTTCTTGTACTTAAGTCGGCATTGTGCCTTTTCTATTTAATTCCGATGCAATTTCTGTGTCTCATCGTCAATAAGAAGGTCCAAGGAATACCGTAAACCTGAGTGAAGCATCGGAATCTATAACTAGTGTCACAGGAATGGTTCAAAACATAGTATTGAGAGTCAGTCTTCTTCTACTTAAGTCGGCATTGTGCCCTTTTCAATTTAATTCCGATGCAATTACTGTGTTTCATCGTCAATAAGAAGGTCAGAGGGATACAGTAAACCTGAAGTGAAGCATCGGAATCAATAGCTAGTGTCACAGGAATGGTTCAAATCATAGTCAGAAAGAAGAGTCAGTCTTCTTGTACTTAAGTCGGCATTGTGCCTTTTCTATTTAATTCCGATGCAATTTCTGTGTTTCATCGTCAATAAGAAGGTCAGAGGGATACAGTAAACCTGAAGTGAAGCATCGGAATCTATAACTAGTGTCACAGGAATTGTTCAAAACAGTCAGTAAGAAGAGTCAGTCGTCTTGTAGTTAAGTCGGCATTGTGCCTTTTGTATTTAATTCCGATGCAATTTCTGTGTTTCATCGTCAATACGAAGGTCAGAGGGATACAGTAAATATGAAGTGAAGCATCTGAATCGATAACTAGTGTCACAGGAATGGTTCAAAACATAGTCAGTAAGAAGAGTCAGTCTTCTTGTACTTACGTCGGCATTGTGTATTTTGTATTTAATTCCGATACAATTACTGTGTTTCATCGTCAATAAGAAGGTCCAAGGGATACAGTAAACCTGAAGTGAAGCATCGGAATCTGTAACTAGCGTCACAGGAATGGTTCAAAACATAGACAGTAAGAAGAGTCAGTCTCCTTGTACTTAAGTCGGCATTGTGCCTTTTGTATTTAATTCCGATCCAATTTCTGTGTTTCATCGTCAAAAAGAAGGTCAGAGGGATACAGTAAACCTGAAGTGAAGCATCGGATTCTATAAATAGTGTCACAGGAATGGTAAAAACATTGACAGTAGGAAGAGTCAGTCTTCTTGTACTTAAGTCGGCATTGTGCCTTTTGTATTTAATTCCGATTCAATTTCTGTGTTTCATCGTCAATAAGATGGTCAGAGTGATACAATAAACCTGAAGTATAGCATCGGAATCTATAACTAGTTTCACAGGAATTGTTCAAAACATAGTCAGTAAGAAGAGTCAGTCTTCTTGTACTTAAGTCGGCAATGTGCCTCTTCAATTTCATTCCGATGCAACTTCTGTGTTTCATCGTTAATAAGAAGGTCCAAGGGATACAGTAAACCTGAAGTGAAGGATCGGAATCTATAACTAGTGTCACAGGAATGGTTCAAAACATAGACAGTAAGGAGAGTCAGTCTTCTTGTAATTAAGTCGGCATTGTGCCCTTTTCTATTTAATTCTGATGCAATTACTGTGTTTCATCGTCAATAAGAAGGTCAGAGTGTTACAGTAAACCTGAAGTGCAGCATCGGAATCTCTAACTAGTGTCACAGGAATGGTTCAAAACCTAGTCAGTAAGAAGAGTCAGTCTTCTTTTACTTAAGCGGCATTGTGCCTTTTGTATTTAATTCCAATGCAATATCTGTGTTTGATCGTCAATAAGAAGGTCCAAGGGATACAGTAAACCTGAAGTGAAGCATCGGAATCTGTAACTAGCGTCACAGGAATGGTTCAAAACATAGACTGTAAGAAGACTCAGTCTTCTTGTACTTAAGTCGGAATTGTGCCTTTTCTATTTAATTCCGTTGCAATTTCTGTGTTTCATCGTCAATAAGAAGGTCAGAGGGATACAGTAAACCTGAAGTGAAGCATCGGAATCTATAGCTAGTGTCACAGGAATGGTTCAAAACATAGTCAGAAAGGAGAGTCAGTCTTCTTGTACTTAAGTCGGTTTTGTCCCTTTTCTATTTAATTCCGATGCAATTTCTGTGTTTCATCGTCAATAAGAAGGTCAGAGGGAACAGTAAACCTGAAGTGAAGCATCGGAATCTATAACTAGTGTCACAGGAATTGTTCAAAACAGTCAGTAAGAAGAGTCAGTCGTCTTGTAGTTAAGTCGGCATTGTGCCTTTTGTATTTAATTCCAATGCAATTTCTGTGTTGCATTGTCAATAAGAAGGTCCAAGGGATACAGTAAACCTGAATGGAAGGATCGTAATCTGTAACCAGCGTCACAGGAATGGTTCAAAACATAGTCAGCAAGGAGAGTCAGTCTTCTTGTACTTAAGTCGGCATTGTGCCTTTTCTATTTAATTCCGAAGCAATTTCTGTGTTTCATCGTCAATAAGAAGGTCCAAGGGGTACAGTATACCAGAAGTGAAGCATCGGATTCTATACCTAGTGTCACAGGAATGGTTCATATCATAGACAGTAAGAAGAGTCAGTCTTCTTGTACTTAAGTCGGCATTGTGCCTTTTCTATTTATTTCCGATGCACTTTCTGAGTTTCATCGTCAATAAGAAGGTCCAAGTTATACATTAAACCTGAAATGAAGCATCGGAATCTATAACTAAGGTCACAGGAATGTTTCAAAACATAGACAGTAGGATGAGTCAGTCTACATGTACTTAAGTCGGATTTGTGTCTTTTGTATTTAATTTCGATGCAATTTCTGTGTTTCATCGTCAATAAGACGGTCAGAGAGATACAGTAAACCTGAAGTGAAGCATCGGAATATATAACTAGTGTCACAGGAATGGTTCTAAACATAGTCAGTAAGAAGAGTCAGTCTTCTTGTACTTAAGTCGGCATTATGCCTTTTCTATTTAATTCCGATGCAATTTCTGTGTCTCATCGTCAATAAGAAGGTCTAAGGGATACCGTATACCTGAAGTGAAGCATCGGAATCTATAACTAGTGTCACAGGAATGGTTCAAAACATAGTATTGAGAGTCAGTCTTCTTCTACTTAAGTCGGCATTGTGCCCTTTTCAATTTAATTCCGATGCAATTACTGTGTTTCATCGTCAATAAGAAAGTCAGAGGGATACAGTTAACCTGAAGTGAAGCATCGGAATCTCTAACTAGTGGCACAGGAATGGTTCAAAACATAGTCAGTAAGAAGAGGCAGTCTTCTTGTACTTACGTCGGCATTGTGCCTTTTGTATTTAATTCCGATGCAATATCTGTGTTTCATCGTCAATAAGAAGGTCCAAGGGATACAGTAAACCTGAAGTGAAGCATCGGAATCTGTAACTAGCGTCACAGGAATGGATCAAATCATAGTCAGTAAGAAGAGTCAGTCTTCTTGTACTTACGTTGGCATTGTGCCCTTTGTATATAAATCCGATGCAATATCTGTGTTTCATCGTCAATAAGAAGGTTCAAGGGATACAGTAAACCTGAAATGAAGCATCGGAATCTATAACTAAGGTCACATGAATGTTTCAAAACATAGACAGTAGGAAGAGTCAGTCTACATGTACTTAAGTCGGCATTGTGCCTTTTGTATTTAATTTCGATTCAATTTCTGTGTTTCATCGTCAATAAGAAGGTCAGAGGGATACAGTAAACCTGAAGTGTAGCATCGGAATCTATAACTAGTTTCACAGGAATTGTTCAAAACATAGTCAGTAAGAAGAGTCAGTCTTCTTGTACTTAAATCGGCTTTGTGCCTTTTGTATTTAATTCCGATGCAACTTCTGTGTTTCATCGTCAATAAGAAGTTCCAAGGGATACAGTAAACCTGAAGTGAAGGATCGGAATCTATAACTAGTGTCACAGGAGCGGTTCAAAACATAGACAGTAAGAAGAGTCAGTCTTCTTGTAATTAACTCGGCATTGTGCCCTTTTCAATTTAATTCCGATGCAATTACTGTGTTTCATCGTCAATAAGGAGGTCAGAGGGATACAGTAAACCTGAAGTGAAGCATCGGAATCTCTAACTAGTGTCACAGGAATGGTTCAAAACATAGTCAGTAAGAAGAGTCAGTCTTCTTGTACTTAAGCGGCATTGTGCCTTTTGTATTTAATTCCAATGCAATATCTGTGTTTGATCATCAATAAGAAGGTCAGAGGGATACAGTAAATATCAAGTGAAGCATCGGAATCTATAACTAGTGTCACAGGAAAGGTTCAAAACATAGTCAGTAAGAAGAGTCGTTCTTCTTGTACTTACGTCGGCTTTGTGCCTTTTGTATCTAATTCCGATGCAATTTTTGAGTTTCATCGTCAATAAGAAGGTCAAAGGGATACAGTAAACCTGAAGTGAAGCATCGGAATCTATAACTAGCGTCACAGGTTGGTTCAAAACATAGACAGTAAGAAGAGTCAGACTTCTTGTACTTAAGTCGGCATTATGCCCTTTTCAATTTCATTCCGATGCAATTACTGTGTTTCATCGTCAATAAGAAGGTCAGAGGGTTACAGTATACCTGACGTGAAGCATCGGAAGCTGGAACTAGTGTCACAGCAATGGTTCAAACATAGTCAGTAAGAAGAGTCAGTCTTCTTGTACTTAAGTCGGCATTGTTCCTTTGTATCTAATTCCGATGCAATATCTGTGTTTCATTGTCAATAAGAAGGTCCAAGGGATACAGTAAACCTGAAGGGAAGGGTCGTAATCTGTAACCAGCGTCACAGGAATGGCTCAAAACATAGTCAGTAAGGAGTGTCAGTCTTCTTGTACTTAAGTCGGCATTGTGCCTTTTCTATTTAATTCCGATGCAATTTCTGTGTTTCATCGTCAATAAGAACGTCTAAGGGATACAATAAACCTGAAGTGAAGCATCGGAATCTGTAACTAGTGTCACAGGAGTGGATCAAAACATAGACAGTAGGAAGAGACAGTCTTGTTGAACTTAAGTCGGCATTGTGCCTTTTCTATTTAATTCCGACGCAATTTCTGTGTTTCATCGTCAATTAGAAGGTCAGAGGGATACAGAAAACATGAAGTGAAGCATCGGAATCTGTAACTAGCGTCACAGGAATGGTTCAAAACATAGACAGTAAGAAGAGTCAGTCTTCTTGTACTTAAGTCAGCGTTGTGCCTTTTCTATTTAATTCCGAAGCAATTTCTGTGTTTCATCGTCAATAAGAAGGTCCAAGGGATACAGTATACCTGAAGTGAATCATCGGATTCTATACCTAGTGTCACAGGAATGGTTCATATCATAGCCAGTAAGAAGAGTCAGTCTTCTTGTACTTAAGTCGGCATTGTGCCTTTTCTATTTAATTCCGATGCACTTTCTGAGTTTCATCGTCAATACGAAGGTCCAAGGGATACATTAAACCTGAAATGAAGCATCGGAATCTATAACTAAGGTCACAGGAATGTTTCAAAACATAGACAGTCGGATGAGTCAGTCTACATGTACTTAAGTCGGCATTGTGCCTTTTATATTTAATTCCGATACAATTTCTGTGTTTCATCGTCAATAAGAAGGTCAGAGAGATACAGCAAACCTGAAGTGAAGCATCGGAATATATAACTAGTGTCACAGGAATGGTTCTAAACATAGTCAGTAAGAAGAGTCAGTCTTCTTGTACTTAAGTCGGCATTGTGCCTTTTCTATTTAATTCCGATGCAATTTCTGTGTCTCATCGTCAATAAGAAGGTCCAAGGGATACCGTAAACCTGAGTGAAGCATCGGAATCTATAACTAGTGTCACAGGAATGGTTCAAAACATAGTATTGGGAGTCAGTCTTCTTCTACTTAAGTCGGCATTGTGCCCTTTTCAATTTAATTCCGATGCAATTACTGTGTTTCATCGTCAATAAGAAGGTCAGAGGGATACAGTAAACCTGAAGTGAAGCATCGGAATCAATAGCTAGTGTCACAGGAATGGTTCAAATCATAGTCAGAATGAATAGTCAGTCTTCTTGTACTTAAGTCGGCATTGTGCCTTTTCTATTTAATCCCGATGCAATATCTGTGTTTCATCGTCAATAAGAAGGTCAGAGGGATACAGTAAACCTGAAGTGAAGAATCGGAATCTATAACTAGTGTCACAGGAATGGTTCAAATCATAGTCAGTAAGAAGAGTCAGTCTTTTTGTACTTACGTCGGCATTGTGCTTTTTCTATTTCATTACGATGCAATTTCAGTGTTTCATCGTCAATAAGAATGTCAGAGGGACACAGTAAACCTGAAGCGATGCATCGGAATCTCTAACTAGTGTCACAGGAATGGTTCAAAACATAGTCAGTAAGAAGAGTCAGTCTTCTTGTACTTACAGCGGCATTGTGCCTTTTGTATTTAATTCCGATGGAATATCTGTGTTTCATCGTCAATAAGAATGTCCAAGGGATACAGTAAACCTGAAGTGAAGCATCGGAATCTGTAACTAGCGTCACAGGAATGGATCAAAACATAGTCAGTAAGAAGAGTCAGTCTTCTTGTACTTACGTCGGCATTGTGCCTTTTCTATTTAATTCCGATGCAATTACTGTGTTTCATTGTCAATAAGACCTTCAGAGGGATAAAGTAAACCTGAAGTGAAGCATCGGAATCAATAGCTAGTGTCACAGGAATGGTTCAAAACATAGTCAGAATGAAGAGTCAGTCTTCTTGTACTTAAGTCGGCATTGTGCCTTTTCTATTTAATTCCGATGCAATATCTGTGTTTCATCGTCAATAAGGTCAGAGGGATACAGTAAACCTGAAGTGAAGCATCGGAATCTATAACTAGTGTCACAGGAATGGTTCAAATCATAGTCAGTAAGAAGAGTCAGTCTTTTTGTACTTAAGTCGGCATTGTGCTTTTTCTATTTCATTACGATGCAATTTCAGTGTTTCATCGTCAATAAGAATGTCAGAGGGATACAGTAAACCTGAAGTGAAGCATCGGAATCTCTAACTAGTGTCACAGGAATGGTTCAAAACATAGTCAGTAAGAAGAGTCAGTCTTCTTGTACTTAAGTCGGCATTGTGCCTTTTGTATATAATTCCGATGCAATATCTGTGTTTCATCGTCAATAAGAAGGTCCAAGGGATACAGTAAACCTGAAGTGAAGCATCGGAATGTGTAACTAGCATCACAGGAATGGTTCAAACATTGTCAGTAAGACGAGTCAGTCTTATTGTACTTAAGTCGGCATTGTGCCTTTTCTATTTAATTCCGATGCAATTTCTGTGTTTCATCATCAATAAGAACGTCCTAGGGATACAGTAAACCTGAAGTGAAGCATCGGAATCTATAACTAGTGTCACAGGAATGGTTCAAAACATAGACAGTAAGAAGAGTCTTCTTGTACTTAAGTCGGCATTGTGCCTTTTCTTTTTAATTCCGATGCAATTTCTGTGTTTCATCGTCAATAAGAAGGTCAGAGGGATACAGTAAACCTGAAGTGAAGCATCGGAATCTATAACTAGTGTCACAGGAATGATTCAAAACATAGTCAGTAAGAAGAGTCAGTCCTCTTGTACTTAAGTCGGCATTGTGCCTTTTGTATTTAATTCCGATGCAATTTCTATGTTTCATCGTCAATAAGAAGGTCCAAGGAATACAGTAAACCTGAAGTGAAGCATCGGAATCTATAACTAGTGTCACAGGAATGGTTCAAAACATAGACAGTAGGAAGAGTCAGTCTTCTTGTACTTAAGTCGGCATTGTGCCTCTTGTATTTAATTCCGATGCAATTTCTGTGATTCATCGTCAATAAGAAGGTCAGAGGGATACAGTAAACCTGAAGTGAAGCATCGGAATCTATAACTAGTGTCACAGGAATGGTTCTAAACAGTCAGTAAGAAGAGTCAGTCTTCTTGTACTTAAGTCGGTATTGTGCCTTTTGTATTTAATTCCGATGCAATTTCTGTGATTCATCGTCAATAAGAAGGTCAGAGGGATACAGTAAACCTGAAGGGAAGCATCGGAATCTATAACTAGTTTCACAGGAATGGTTCAAAACAGTCAGTAAGAAGAGTCATTCTTCATGTACTTAGGTCGGCATTGTGCCTTTTGTATTTAATTCCGATGCAATTTCTGTGTTTCATCGCCAATAAGAAGGTCAGAGGCATACAGTAACCCTGAAGTGAAGCCTCGGAATCTATAACTAGTGTCACAGGTATGGTTAAAATCATAGTCAGTAAGAAGAGTTAGTCTTCTTGTACTTTAGTAGGCATTGTGCCTTTCGTATTTAATTCCAATGCAATTTCTGTGTTTCATCGTCCATAAGAAGGTCAGAGGGATACAGTAAACCTGAAGTGAAGCATCGGAATCTATAACTAGTGTCACAGGAATGGTTCAAATCATAGAGAGTAAGAAGAGTCAGTCTTCTTGTACTTAAGTTAAAAAGGGCACAATGCCGACTTAATTCCGATGCAATTACTGTGTTTCATCGTCAATAAGAAGGTCAGAGGGATACAGTAAACCTGAAGTGAAGCATCGGAATCTCTAACTAGTGTCACGGGAATGGTTCAAAGCATAGTCAGTAAGAAGAGTCAGTCTCCTTGTACTTAAGTCGGCATTGTGCCTTTTCTATTCCGATGCTATTTCTGTATTTCATCGTCAATAAGAAGGTCCAAGAGATACAGTGAACCTGAAGTGAAGCATCGGAATCTATATCTAGTGTCACAGGAATGGTTCAAAACATAGACAGTAGGAAGAGTCAGTCTTCTTGTACTTAAGTCGGCATTGTGCCTTTTGTATTTAATTCCGATGCAATTTCTGTGTTTCATCGTCAATAAGAAGGTCAGCGGGATACAGTAAACCTGAAGTGAAGCATCGGAATCTGTAACTACTGCACAGGAATTTTTCAAAACATAGACAGTAAGAAGAGTCAGTCTTCTTGTACTTAAGTCGGCATTGTGCCTTTTCTATTTAATTCCGATGCAATTTCTGTATTTCATCGTCAATAAGAAGGTCCAAGAGATACGGTGAACCTGATGTTAAGCATCGGAATCTATATCTAGTGTCAGAGGAATGGTTCAAAACATAGACAGTAAGGAGAGTCAGTCTTCTAGTACTTACGTCGGCATTGTGCCATTTGTATTTAATTCCGAAGCAATTTCTCTGTTTCATCGTCAATAAGACGGTCAGAGTGATACAGTAAACCTGAAGTGAAGCATCGGAATCTATAACTAGTGTCACAGGAATGGTTCAAAGCAGTCAGTAAGAAGAGTCAGTCTTCTTGTACTTAAGTCGGCATTGTTGCTTTTGTATTTAATTCCGATGTAATTTCTGTGTTTCATCGTCAATAAGAAGGTCAGAGGCATACAGTAAACCTGAAGAGTAGCATCGGAATCTATAACTAGTGTCACAGGAATGGTTCAAAACATAGACAGTAGGAAGGGTCAGTCTTCTTGTACTTAAGTCGGCATTGTGCCTTTTCTATTTACTTCCGATGCAATTTCTGTGGTTCATTGTTAATTAGAAGGTCCAAGGGATACAGTAAACCTGAAGTGAAGCATCGGAATCTATAACTAGTGTCACAGGAATGGTTCAAAGCATAAACAGTAAGAAAGGTCAGTCTTCTTGTACTTAAGTCGGCATTGTGCCTTTTGTATTTAATACCGATGCAATTTCTGTGTTTCATCGTCAATAAGAAGGTCAGAGGGATACAGTAAGCCTGAAGTGAAGCATCGGAATCTATAACTAGTGTCACAGGAATGGTTCAAATCATAGTCAGTAAGAAGACTCAGTCTTCTTGTACTGAAGTCGGCATTGTGCCTTTTCTATTTAATTCCAATGCAATATCTGTGTTTCATCGTCAATTAGAAGGTCAGAGGGATACAGTAAACCTGAAGTGAAGCATCGGAATCTATAACTAGTGTCACAGGAATGGTTCCAAACATAGTCAGTAAGAAGAGTCAGTCTTCTTGTACGTAAGTCGGCAATGTGCCTCTTCTATTTCATTCCGATGCAATTACTGTGTTTCATCGTCAATAAGAAGGTCCAAGGGATTCAGTAACCAAAAGTGAATCAACGGAATCTATGACTAGTGTCACAGGAATTGTTCAAAACATAGTCAGTACGAAGAGTCAGTCTTCTTGTACTTAAGTCGGCATTGTGCCTTTTGTATTTGATTCCGATGCAATATCTGTGTTTCATCATCAATAAGAGGGTCAGAGGGATACAGTATACCTGAAATGAAGCATCGGAATCTATAACTAGTGTCTCAGAAATGGTTCCAAACATAGTCAGTAAGAAGAGTCAGTCTTCTTGTAGTTAAGTCGGCAATGTGCCTCTTCTATTTCATTCCGATGCAATTTCTGTGTTTCATCGTCAATAAGAAGATCCAAGGGATACAGTAACCTGAAGTGAATCATCGGAATCTATGACTAGTGTCACAGGAATTGTTCAAAACATAGTCAGTACGAAGAGTCAGTCTTCATGTACTTAAGTCGGCATTGTGCCTTTTCTATTTAATTCCGATGCAATTTCTGTGGTTCATTGTTAATTAGAAGGTCAAAGGGATACAGTAAACCTGAAGTGAAGCATCGGAATCTATAACTAGTGTCACAGAAATGGTTCAAAACATAGTCAGTAAGAAGAGTCAGTCTTCTTGTACTTAAGTCGGCTTTGTGCATTTTGTATTTAATTCCGATGCAATTACTGTGTTTCATCGTCAATAAGAAGGTCCAAGGGATACAGTAAACCTGAAGTGTAGCATCCGAATCTATAACTAGTGTCACACTAATGGTTCAAATCATAGACAGTAAGAAGAGTCAGTCATCTTGTACTTAAGTCGTCATTGTGCCTTTTCTATTTAATTCCGATGCAATTTTTTTGTTTCATCGTCAATACGAAGGTCAGAGGGATACAGTAAACCTGAAGTGAAGCATCGGAATCTATAACTAGTGTCACAGGAATGGTTCCAAACATAGTCAGTAAGAGGAGTCAGTCTTCTTGTACTTAAGTCGGCAATGTGCCTCTTCTATTTCATTCCGATGCAATTTCTGTGTTTCATCGTCAATAAGAAGGTCCAAGGGATACAGTAACCTGAAGTGAATCATCGGAATCTATGACTAGTGTCACAGGAATTGTTCAAAACAGAGTCAGTACGAAGAGTCAGTCTTCTTGTACTTAAGTCGGCATTGTGCCATTTGTATATACTTCCGATGCAGTTTCTGTGTTTCATCGTCAATACGAAGGTCCACGGTATACAGTAAACCTGAAGTGGAGCATCGGAATCTATAACTAGTGTCACAGGATTGGTTCAAAACAGTCAGTAAGAATTGTCAGTCTTCTAGTACTTAAGTCGGCATTGTGCCTTTTGTATTTAATTCCGATGCGAATTCTGTGTTTCATCGTCAATAAGAAGGTCAGAGGGATACAGTAAACCTGAAGTGAAGCATCGGAATCTATAACTAGTGTCACAGGAATTGTTCAAACAGTCTGTAAGAAGAGTCAGTCTTCTTGTACTTAAGTCGCATTGTGCCTTTTGTAACTAATTCCGATGCAATTTCTGTGTTTCATCGTCAATAAGAAGGTCAGAGGGATACAGTAAATATGAAGTGAAGCATCGGAATCTGTAACTAGTGTCACAGGACTGGTTCAAAACATAGTCAGTAAGAAGAGTCAGTCTTCTTATACTTACGTCGGCATTGTGCATTTCGTATTTAATTCCGATGCAATTTCTGTGTTTCATCGTCAATAAGTAGGTCCTAGGGATACAGTAAACCTAAAGTGAAGCATCGGAATCTATAACTAGTGTCACAGGAATGGTTCAAAACATAGACAAAAAGGAGAGTCAGTCTTCTTGTACTTAAGTCGGCATTGTGCCTTTTGTATTTATTTCCGATGCAATTTCTGTGTTTCATCGTCAATAAGAAGGTCAGAGGGATACAGTAAACCTGAAGTGAAGCATCGGAATCTATAACTAGTGTCACAGGAATGGTTCAGAACGTAGTCAGTAAGAAGAGTCAGTCTTCTTGTACTTAAGTCGGCATTGTGCATTTTGTATTTAATTCCGATGCAATTTCTGTGTTTCATCGTCAATAAGAAGGTCAGAGGGATACAGGAAACCTGAAGTGAAGCATCGGAATCTATAACTAGTGTCACAGGAATGGTTCCAAACATAGTCAGTAAGAAGAGTCAGTCTCCTTGTACTTAAGTCGGCAATGTGCCTCTTCTATTTCATTCCGATGCAATTTCTGTGTTTCATCGTCAATAAGAAGGTCCAAGGGATACAGTAAACCTGCAGTGAATCATCGGAATCTATGACTAGTGTAACAGGAATTGTTCAAAACATAGTCAGTACGAAGTGTCAGTCTTCTTGTACTTAAGTCGGCATTGTGCCTTTTGTATTTAATTCCGATGCAATTTCTGTGTTTCATCGTTAATAAGAAGGTCCACGGGATACAGTAAACCTGAAGTGAAGCATCGGAATCCATAACTAATGTCACAGGAATGGTTCAAATCATAGTCCGTAAGAAGAGTCAGTCTTCTTGTACTTAAGTCGGCACTGAGCCTTTTCTATTTAATTCCGATGCAATATCTGTGTTTCATCGTCAATAAGAAGGTCAGAGGGATACAGTAAACCTGAAGTGAAGCATCGGAATCTATAACTAGTGTCACAGGAATGGTTCCGAACATTGTCAGTAAGAAGAGTCAGTCTTCTTGTACTTATGTCGTCAATGTGCCTCTTCTATTTCATTCCGATGCAATTTCTGTGTTTCATCGTCAATAAGAAGGTCCAAGGGATACAGTAACCTGAAGTGAATCATCGGAATCTATGACTAGTGTCACAGGAATTGTTCAAAACAGTCAGTACGAAGAGTCAGTCTTCTTGTACTTAAGTCGGCATTGTGCCTTTTGTATTTAATTCCGATGCAATTTCTGTGTTTCATCGACAATAAGAAGGTCCACGGGATACAGTAAACCTGAAGTGAAGCATCGGAATCTATAACTAGTGTCAGAGGAATGGTTCAAAACATAGACAGTAAGGAGAGTCAGTCTTCTAGTACTTACGTCGGCATTGTGCCATTTGTATTTAATTCCGATGCAATTTCTGTGTTTCATCGCCAATAAGAAGGTCAGAGGCATACAGTAACCCTGAAGTGAAGCCTCGGAATCTATAACTAGTGTCACAGGTATGGTTAAAATCATAGTCAGTAAGAAGAGTTAGTCTTCTTGTACTTTAGTAGGCATTGTGCCTTTCGTATTTAATTCCAATGCAATTTCTGTGTTTCATCGTCCATAAGAAGGTCAGAGGGATACAGTAAACCTGAAGTGAAGCATCGGAATCTATAACTAGTGTCACAGGAATGGTTCAAATCATAGAGAGTAAGAAGAGTCAGTCTTCTTGTACTTAAGTTAAAAAGGGCACAATGCCGACTTAATTCCGATGCAATTACTGTGTTTCATCGTCAATAAGAAGGTCAGAGGGATACAGTAAACCTGAAGTGAAGCATCGGAATCTCTAACTAGTGTCACGGGAATGGTTCAAAGCATAGTCAGTAAGAAGAGTCAGTCTCCTTGTACTTAAGTCGGCATTGTGCCTTTTCTATTCCGATGCTATTTCTGTATTTCATCGTCAATAAGAAGGTCCAAGAGATACAGTGAACCTGAAGTGAAGCATCGGAATCTATATCTAGTGTCACAGGAATGGTTCAAAACATAGACAGTAGGAAGAGTCAGTCTTCTTGTACTTAAGTCGGCATTGTGCCTTTTGTATTTAATTCCGATGCAATTTCTGTGTTTCATCGTCAATAAGAAGGTCAGCGGGATACAGTAAACCTGAAGTGAAGCATCGGAATCTGTAACTACTGCACAGGAATTTTTCAAAACATAGACAGTAAGAAGAGTCAGTCTTCTTGTACTTAAGTCGGCATTGTGCCTTTTCTATTTAATTCCGATGCAATTTCTGTATTTCATCGTCAATAAGAAGGTCCAAGAGATACGGTGAACCTGATGTTAAGCATCGGAATCTATATCTAGTGTCAGAGGAATGGTTCAAAACATAGACAGTAAGGAGAGTCAGTCTTCTAGTACTTACGTCGGCATTGTGCCATTTGTATTTAATTCCGAAGCAATTTCTCTGTTTCATCGTCAATAAGACGGTCAGAGTGATACAGTAAACCTGAAGTGAAGCATCGGAATCTATAACTAGTGTCACAGGAATGGTTCAAAGCAGTCAGTAAGAAGAGTCAGTCTTCTTGTACTTAAGTCGGCATTGTTGCTTTTGTATTTAATTCCGATGTAATTTCTGTGTTTCATCGTCAATAAGAAGGTCAGAGGCATACAGTAAACCTGAAGAGTAGCATCGGAATCTATAACTAGTGTCACAGGAATGGTTCAAAACATAGACAGTAGGAAGGGTCAGTCTTCTTGTACTTAAGTCGGCATTGTGCCTTTTCTATTTACTTCCGATGCAATTTCTGTGGTTCATTGTTAATTAGAAGGTCCAAGGGATACAGTAAACCTGAAGTGAAGCATCGGAATCTATAACTAGTGTCACAGGAATGGTTCAAAGCATAAACAGTAAGAAAGGTCAGTCTTCTTGTACTTAAGTCGGCATTGTGCCTTTTGTATTTAATACCGATGCAATTTCTGTGTTTCATCGTCAATAAGAAGGTCAGAGGGATACAGTAAGCCTGAAGTGAAGCATCGGAATCTATAACTAGTGTCACAGGAATGGTTCAAATCATAGTCAGTAAGAAGACTCAGTCTTCTTGTACTGAAGTCGGCATTGTGCCTTTTCTATTTAATTCCAATGCAATATCTGTGTTTCATCGTCAATTAGAAGGTCAGAGGGATACAGTAAACCTGAAGTGAAGCATCGGAATCTATAACTAGTGTCACAGGAATGGTTCCAAACATAGTCAGTAAGAAGAGTCAGTCTTCTTGTACGTAAGTCGGCAATGTGCCTCTTCTATTTCATTCCGATGCAATTACTGTGTTTCATCGTCAATAAGAAGGTCCAAGGGATTCAGTAACCAAAAGTGAATCAACGGAATCTATGACTAGTGTCACAGGAATTGTTCAAAACATAGTCAGTACGAAGAGTCAGTCTTCTTGTACTTAAGTCGGCATTGTGCCTTTTGTATTTGATTCCGATGCAATATCTGTGTTTCATCATCAATAAGAGGGTCAGAGGGATACAGTATACCTGAAATGAAGCATCGGAATCTATAACTAGTGTCTCAGAAATGGTTCCAAACATAGTCAGTAAGAAGAGTCAGTCTTCTTGTAGTTAAGTCGGCAATGTGCCTCTTCTATTTCATTCCGATGCAATTTCTGTGTTTCATCGTCAATAAGAAGATCCAAGGGATACAGTAACCTGAAGTGAATCATCGGAATCTATGACTAGTGTCACAGGAATTGTTCAAAACATAGTCAGTACGAAGAGTCAGTCTTCATGTACTTAAGTCGGCATTGTGCCTTTTCTATTTAATTCCGATGCAATTTCTGTGGTTCATTGTTAATTAGAAGGTCAAAGGGATACAGTAAACCTGAAGTGAAGCATCGGAATCTATAACTAGTGTCACAGAAATGGTTCAAAACATAGTCAGTAAGAAGAGTCAGTCTTCTTGTACTTAAGTCGGCTTTGTGCATTTTGTATTTAATTCCGATGCAATTACTGTGTTTCATCGTCAATAAGAAGGTCCAAGGGATACAGTAAACCTGAAGTGTAGCATCCGAATCTATAACTAGTGTCACACTAATGGTTCAAATCATAGACAGTAAGAAGAGTCAGTCATCTTGTACTTAAGTCGTCATTGTGCCTTTTCTATTTAATTCCGATGCAATTTTTTTGTTTCATCGTCAATACGAAGGTCAGAGGGATACAGTAAACCTGAAGTGAAGCATCGGAATCTATAACTAGTGTCACAGGAATGGTTCCAAACATAGTCAGTAAGAGGAGTCAGTCTTCTTGTACTTAAGTCGGCAATGTGCCTCTTCTATTTCATTCCGATGCAATTTCTGTGTTTCATCGTCAATAAGAAGGTCCAAGGGATACAGTAACCTGAAGTGAATCATCGGAATCTATGACTAGTGTCACAGGAATTGTTCAAAACAGAGTCAGTACGAAGAGTCAGTCTTCTTGTACTTAAGTCGGCATTGTGCCATTTGTATATACTTCCGATGCAGTTTCTGTGTTTCATCGTCAATACGAAGGTCCACGGTATACAGTAAACCTGAAGTGGAGCATCGGAATCTATAACTAGTGTCACAGGATTGGTTCAAAACAGTCAGTAAGAATTGTCAGTCTTCTAGTACTTAAGTCGGCATTGTGCCTTTTGTATTTAATTCCGATGCGAATTCTGTGTTTCATCGTCAATAAGAAGGTCAGAGGGATACAGTAAACCTGAAGTGAAGCATCGGAATCTATAACTAGTGTCACAGGAATTGTTCAAACAGTCTGTAAGAAGAGTCAGTCTTCTTGTACTTAAGTCGCATTGTGCCTTTTGTAACTAATTCCGATGCAATTTCTGTGTTTCATCGTCAATAAGAAGGTCAGAGGGATACAGTAAATATGAAGTGAAGCATCGGAATCTGTAACTAGTGTCACAGGACTGGTTCAAAACATAGTCAGTAAGAAGAGTCAGTCTTCTTATACTTACGTCGGCATTGTGCATTTCGTATTTAATTCCGATGCAATTTCTGTGTTTCATCGTCAATAAGTAGGTCCTAGGGATACAGTAAACCTAAAGTGAAGCATCGGAATCTATAACTAGTGTCACAGGAATGGTTCAAAACATAGACAAAAAGGAGAGTCAGTCTTCTTGTACTTAAGTCGGCATTGTGCCTTTTGTATTTATTTCCGATGCAATTTCTGTGTTTCATCGTCAATAAGAAGGTCAGAGGGATACAGTAAACCTGAAGTGAAGCATCGGAATCTATAACTAGTGTCACAGGAATGGTTCAGAACGTAGTCAGTAAGAAGAGTCAGTCTTCTTGTACTTAAGTCGGCATTGTGCATTTTGTATTTAATTCCGATGCAATTTCTGTGTTTCATCGTCAATAAGAAGGTCAGAGGGATACAGGAAACCTGAAGTGAAGCATCGGAATCTATAACTAGTGTCACAGGAATGGTTCCAAACATAGTCAGTAAGAAGAGTCAGTCTCCTTGTACTTAAGTCGGCAATGTGCCTCTTCTATTTCATTCCGATGCAATTTCTGTGTTTCATCGTCAATAAGAAGGTCCAAGGGATACAGTAAACCTGCAGTGAATCATCGGAATCTATGACTAGTGTAACAGGAATTGTTCAAAACATAGTCAGTACGAAGTGTCAGTCTTCTTGTACTTAAGTCGGCATTGTGCCTTTTGTATTTAATTCCGATGCAATTTCTGTGTTTCATCGTTAATAAGAAGGTCCACGGGATACAGTAAACCTGAAGTGAAGCATCGGAATCCATAACTAATGTCACAGGAATGGTTCAAATCATAGTCCGTAAGAAGAGTCAGTCTTCTTGTACTTAAGTCGGCACTGAGCCTTTTCTATTTAATTCCGATGCAATATCTGTGTTTCATCGTCAATAAGAAGGTCAGAGGGATACAGTAAACCTGAAGTGAAGCATCGGAATCTATAACTAGTGTCACAGGAATGGTTCCGAACATTGTCAGTAAGAAGAGTCAGTCTTCTTGTACTTATGTCGTCAATGTGCCTCTTCTATTTCATTCCGATGCAATTTCTGTGTTTCATCGTCAATAAGAAGGTCCAAGGGATACAGTAACCTGAAGTGAATCATCGGAATCTATGACTAGTGTCACAGGAATTGTTCAAAACAGTCAGTACGAAGAGTCAGTCTTCTTGTACTTAAGTCGGCATTGTGCCTTTTGTATTTAATTCCGATGCAATTTCTGTGTTTCATCGACAATAAGAAGGTCCACGGGATACAGTAAACCTGAAGTGAAGCATCGGAATCTATAACTAGTGTCACAGGAATGGTACAAAACATAGACAAAAGGAAGAGTCAGTCTTCTTGTACTTAAGTCGGCATTGTGCCTTTTGAATTTAATTCCGATGCAATTTCTT
The DNA here is from genome assembly GCF_021461395.2 of Schistocerca americana. Taxonomy (NCBI): domain Eukaryota; kingdom Metazoa; phylum Arthropoda; class Insecta; order Orthoptera; family Acrididae; genus Schistocerca; species Schistocerca americana. Next base: position 1,060,115 of record NC_060129.1, on the reverse strand, counting down.
TGTTTCATCGTCAATAAGAATGTCAGAGGGATACAGTAAACCTGAAGTGTAGCATCCGAATCTATAACTAGTGTCACACTAATGGTTCAAATCATAGACAGTAAGAAGAGTCAGTCATCTTGTACTTAAGTCGTCATTGTGCCTTTTCTATTGAATTCCGATGCAATTTTTTTGTTTTATCGTCAATACGAAGGTCAGAGGGATACAGTAAACCTGAAGTGAAGCATCGGAATCCATAACTAATGTCACAGGAATGGTTCAAATCATAGTCAGTAAGAAGTGTCAGTCTTCTTGTACTTAAGTCGGCATTGTTCCTTTTCTATTTAACTCCGATGCAATATCTGTGTTTCATCGTCAATAAGAAGGTCAGAGGGATACAGAAAACCTGAAGTGAAGCATCGGAATCTATAACTAGAGTCACAGGAATGGTTCCAAACATAGTCAGTAAGAAGAGTCAGTCTTCTTGTACTTAAGTCGGCAATGTGCCTCTTCAATTTCATTCCGATGCAATTACTGTGTTTCATCGTCAATAAGAAGGTCCAAGGGATACAGTAACCAAAAGTGAATCAACGGAATCTATGACTAGTGTCACAGGAATTGTTCAAAACATAGTCAGTACGAAGAGTCAGTCTTCTTGTACTTAGTCGGCATTGTGCCTTTTGTATTTAATTCCGATGCAATATCTGTGTTTCATCGTCAATAAGAAGGTCAACGGGATACAGTAAACCTGAAGTGAAGCATCGGAATCCATAACTAATGTCACAGGAATGGTTCAAATCATAGTCAGTAAGAAGAGTCAGTCTTCTTGTACTTATGTCGGCACTGTGCCTTTTCTATTTAATTCCGATGCAAAATCTGTGTTTCATCATCAATAAGAAGGTCAGAGGGATACAGTAAACCTGAAATGAAGCATCGGAATCTATAACTAGTGTCTCAGAAATGGTTCCAAACATAGTCAGTAAGAAGAGTCAGTCTTCTTGTAGTTAAGTCGGCAATGTGCCTCTTCTATTTCATTCCGATGCAATTTCTGTGTTTCATCGTCAATAAGAAGATCCAAGGGATACAGTAACCTGAAGTGAATCATCGGAATCTATGACTAGTGTCACAGGAATTGTTCAAAACATAGTCAGTACGAAGAGTCAGTCTTCTTGTACTTAAGTCGGCATTGTGCCTTTTGAATTTTATACCGATGCAATTTCTGTGTTTCATCGTCAATAAGAAGGTCAGAGGGATACAGTGAAACTGAAGTGAAGCATCGGAATCTATAACTAGTGTCACAGGAATGGCTCAAAACACTCAGTAAGAAGAGTCAGTCGTCTTGTACTTAAGTCGGCATTGTGCATTTTGTATTTAATTCCGATGCAATTTCTGTAATTCATCATCAATACGAAGGTCCAAGGGATACGGTAAACCTGAAGTGAAGCATCGGAATCTATAACTAGTGTCACAGGAATGGTTCAAAACATAGACAGTAAGAAGAGTCAGTCATCTTGTACTTATGTCGGCATTGTGCCTTTTGTATTTAATTCCGATTCAATTTCTGTGTTTTATCGTCAATAAGAAGGTCAGAGGGATATACTAAACCTGAAGTGAAGCATCAGAATCTCTAACTAGTGTCACAGGAATGGATCAAAGCATAGTCAGTAAGAAGAGTCAGTCTTCTTGTACTTAAGCGGCATTGTGCCTTTTGTATTTAATTCCGATGAAATATCTGTGTTTGATCCTCAATAAGAAGGTCCAAGGGATACAGTAAACCTGAAGTGAAGCATCGGAATCTGTAACTAGCGTCACAGGAATGGTTCAAAACGTAGACAGTAAGAAGAGTCAGTCTTGTTGTACTTAAGTCGGAATTGTGCCATTTGTATTTAATTCCGAAGCAATTTCTGTGTTTCAACGTCTATAAGAATGTCAGAGGGATACAGTAAACCTGAAGTGAAGCATCGGAATCTATAACTAGTGTCACAGGAATTGTTCAAAACAGTCAGTAAGAAGAGTCAGTCGTCTTGTAGTTAAGTCGGCATTGTGCCTTTTGTATTTAATTCCGATGCAATTTCTGTGTTTCATCGTCAATACGAAGGTCAGAGGGATACAGTAAATATGAAGTGAAGCATCGGAATCTATAACTAGTGTCACAGGAATGGTTCAAAACATAGTCAGTAAGAAGTGTCAGTCTTCTTGTACTTACGTCGGCATTGTGTATTTTGTATTTAATTCCGATACAATTACTGTGTTTCATCGTCAATAAGAAGGTCCAAGGGATACAGTAAACCTGAAGTGAAGCATCGGAATCTGTAACTAGCGTCACAGGAATGGTTCAAAACATAGACAGTAAGAAGAGTCAGTCTCCTTGTACTTAAGTCGGCATTGTGCCTTTGTATTTAATTCCGATCCAATTTCTGTGTTTCATCGTCAAAAAAAAGGTCAGAGGGATACAGTAAACCTGAAGTGAAGCATCGGATTCTATAAATAGTGTCACAGGATTGGTTCAAAACATTGACAGTAGGAAGAGTCAGTCTTCTTGTACTTAAGTCGGCATTGTGCCTTTTCTATTTAATTCCGATGCACTTTCTGTGTTTCATCGTCAATAAGAAGGTTCAAGGGATACAGTAAACCTGAAATGCAGCATCGGAATCTATAACTAAGGTCACAGGAATGTTTCAAAACATAGACAGTAGGAAGAGTCAGTCTATATGTACTTAAGTCGGCATTGTGCCTTTTGTATTTAATTCCGATTCATATTCTATGTTTCATCGTCAATAAGATGGTCAGATTGATACAATAAGCCTGAAGTATAGCATCGGAATCTATAACCAGTTTCACAGGAATTGTTCAAACCATAGTCAGTAAGAAGAGTCAGTCTTCTTGTACTTAAGTCGGCAATGTGCCTCTTCAATTTCATTCCGATGCAACTTCTGTGTTTCATCGTCAATAAGAAGGTCCAAGGGATACAGTAAACCTGAAGTGAAGGATCGGAATCTATAACTAGTGTCACAGGAATGGTTGAAAACATAGACAGTAAGGAGAGTCAGTCTTCTTGTAATTAAGTCGGCATTGTGCCCTTTTCTATTTAATTCACTTGCAATTACTGTGTTTCATCGTCAATAAGAAGGTCAGAGTGTTACAGTAAACCTGAAGTGCAGCATCGGAATCTCTAACTAGTGTCACAGGAATGGTTCAAAACCTAGTCAGTAAGAAGAATCAGTCTTCTTTTACTTAAGCGGCATTGTGCCTTTTGTATTTAATTCCAATGCAATATCTGTGTTTGATCGTCAATAAGAAGGTCCAAGGGATACAGTAAACCTGAAGTGAAGCATCGGAATCTGTAACTAGCGTCACAGGAATGGTTCAAAACATAGACTGTAAGAAGACTCAGTCTTCTTGTACTTAAGTCGGAATTGTGCCTTTTCTATTTAATTCCGTTGCAATTTCTGTGTTTCATCGTCAATAAGAAGGTCAGAGGGATACAGTAAACCTGAAGTGAAGAATCGGAATCTATTGCTAGTGTCACAGGAATGGTTCAAAACATAGTCAGAAAGGAGAGTCAGTCTTCTTGTACTTAAGTCGGCATTGTCCCTTTTCTATTTAATTCCGATGCAATTTCTGTGTTTCATCGTCAATAAGAAGGTCAGAGGGAACAGTAAACCTTAAGTGAAGCATCGGAATCTATAACTAGTGTCACAGGAATGGTTCAAATCATAGTCAGTAAGGAGAGTCAGTCCTCTTGTACTTAAGTCGGCATTGTGCCATTTGCATTTAATTCCGATGCAATTTCTGTGTTTCATCGTCAATAAGATGGTCAGAGGGATACAGTAAACCTGAAGTGAAGCATCGGAATCTTTAACTAGTCTCACAGGAATTGTTCAAAACAGTCAGTAAGAAGAGTCAGTCGTCTTGTACTTAAGTCGGCATTGTGCCTTTTGTATTTAATCCGATGCAATTTCTGTGTTTCATCGTCAATAAGAAGGGCAGAGGGATACACTAAATATGAAGTGAAGCATCGGAATCTATAACTAGTGTCACAGGACTGGTTCAAAACATAGTCAGTAAGAGGAGTCAGTCTTCTTGTACTTAAGTCGGCATTGTGCCTTTTGTATTTAATTCCAATGCAATTTCTGTGTTTCATTGTCAATAAGAAGGTCCAAGGGATACAGTAAACCTGAAGGGAAGGATCGTAATCTGTAACCAGCGTCACAGGAATGGTTCAAAACATAGTCAGTAAGGAGAGTCAGTCTTCTTGTACTTAAGTCGGCATTGTGCCTTTTCCATTTAATTCCGAAGCAATTTCTGTGTTTCATCGTCAATAAGAAGGTCCAAGGGGTACAGTATACCAGAAGTGAAGCATCGGATTCTATACCTAGTGTCACAGGAATGGTTCATATCATAGACAGTAAGAAGAGTCAGTCTTCTTGCACTTAAGTCGGCATTGTGCCTTTTCTATTTATTTCCGATGCACTTTCTGAGTTTCATCGTCAATAAGAAGGTCCAAGTTATACATTAAACCTGAAATGAAGCATCGGAATCTATAACTAAGGTCACAGGAATGTTTCAAAACATAGACAGTAGGATGAGTCAGTCTACATGTACTTAAGTCGGCATTGTGCCTTTTGTATTTAATTTCGATGCAATTTCTGTGTTTCATCGTCAATAAGACGGTCAGAGAGATACAGTAAACCTGAAGTGAAGCATCGGAATATATAACTAGTGTCACAGGAATGGTTCTAAACATAGTCAGTAAGAAGAGTCAGTCTTCTTGTACTTAAGTCGGCATTGTGCCTTTTCTATTTAATTCCGATGCAATTTCTGTGTCTCATCGTCAATAAGAAGGTCCAAGGGATACCGTATACCTGACGTGAAGCATCGGAATCTATAACTAGTGTCACAGGAATGGTTCAAAACATAGTATTGAGAGTCAGTCTTCTTGTACTTAAGTCGGCATTGTGCCCTTTTCAATTTAATTCCGATGCAATTACTGTGTTTCATCGTCAATAAGAAAGTCAGAGGGATACAGTTAACCTGAAGTGAAGCATCGGAATCTCTAACTAGTGGCACAGGAATGGTTCAAAACATAGTCAGTAAGAAGAGGCAGTCTTCTTGTACTTACGTCGGCATTGTGCCTTTTGTATTTAATTCCGATGCAATATCTGTGTTTCATCGTCAATAAGAAGGTCCATGGGATACAGTAAACCTGAAGTGAAGCATCGGAATCTGTAACTAGCGTCACAGGAATGGATCAAATCATAGTCAGTAAGAAGAGTCAGTCTTCTTGTACTTACGTTGGCATTGTGCCCTTTGTATATAAATCCGATGCAATATCTGTGTTTCATCGTCAATAAGAAGGTTCAAGGGATACAGTAAACCTGAAATGAAGCATCAGAATCTATAACTAAGGTCACATGAATGTTTCAAAACATAGACAGTAGGAAGAGTCAGTCTACATGTACTTAAGTCGGCATTGTGCCTTTTGTATTTAATTCCGATTCAATTTCTGTGTTTCATCGTCAATAAGAAGGTCAGAGGGATAAAGTAAACCTGAAGTGTAGCATCGGAATCTATAACTAGTTTCACAGGAATTGTTCAAAGCATAGTCAGTAAGAAGAGTCAGTCTTCTTGTACTTAAATCGGCTTTGTGCCTTTTGTATTTAATTCCGTTGCAACTTCTGTGTTTCATCGTCAATAAGAAGTTCCAAGGGATACAGTAAACCTGAAGTGAAGGATCGGAATCTATAACTAGTGTCACAGGAGCGGTTCAAAACATAGACAGTAAGAAGAGTCAGTCTTCTTGTAATTTACTCGGCATTGTGCACTTTTCAATTTAATTACGATGCAATTACTGTGTTTCATCGTCAATAAGAAGGTCAGAGGGATACAGTAAACCTGAAGTGAAGCATCGGAATCTCTAACTAGTGTCACAGGAATGGTTCAAAACATAGTCAGTAAGAAGAGTCAGTGTTCTTGTACTTAAGCGGCATTGTGCCTTTTGTATTTAATTCCAATGCAATATCTGTGTTTGATCGTCAATAAGAAGGTCAGAGGGATACAGTAAATATCAAGTGAAGCATCGGAATCTATAACTAGTGTCACAGGAATGGTTCAAAACATAGTCAGTAAGAAGAGTCGTTCTTCTTGTACTTACGTCGGCTTTGTGCCTTTTGTATCTAATTCCGATGCAATTTTTGAGTTTCATCGTCAATAAGAAGGTCAAAGGGATACAGTAAACCTGAAGTGAAGCATCGGAATCTATAACTAGCGTCACAGGTTGGTTCAAAACATAGACAGTAAGAAGAGTCAGACTTCTTGTACTTAAGTCTGCATAATGCCCTTTTCAATTTCATTCCGATGCAATTACTGTGTTTCATCGTCAATAAGAAGGTCAGAGGGTTACAGTATACCTGACGTGAAGCATCGGAAGCTGGAAATAGTGTCACAGCAATGGTTCAAACATAGTCAGTAAGAAGAGTCAGTCTTCTTGTACTTAAGTCGGCATTGTGCCTTTGTATCTAATTCCGATGCAATATCTGTTTTTCATTGTCAATAAGAAGGTCCAAGGGATACAGTAAACCTGAAGGGAAGGATCGTAATCTGTAACCAGCGTCACAGGAATGGCTCAAAACATAGTCAGTAAGGAGTGTCAGTCTTCTTGTACTTAAGTCGGCATTGTGCCTTTTCTATTTAATTCCGATGCAATTTCTGTGTTTCATCGTCAATAAGAACGTCTAAGGGATACAATAAACCTGAAGTGAAGCATCGGAATCTGTAACTAGTGTCACAGGAGTGGTTCAAAACATAGACAGTAGGAAGAGACAGTCTTGTAGAACTTAAGTCGGCATTGTGCCTTTTCTATTTAATTCCGACGCAATTTCTGTGTTTCATCGTCAATAAGAAGGTCAGAGGGATACAGAAAACATGAAGTGAAGCATCGGAATCTGTAACTAGCGTCACAGGAATGGTTCAAAAGATAGACAGTAAGAAGAGTCAGTCTTCTTGTACTTAAGTCAGCGTTGTGCCTTTTCTATTTAATTCCGAAGCAATTTCTGTGTTTCATCGTCAATAAGAAGGTCCAAGGGATACAGTATACCTGAAGTGAATCATCGGATTCTATACCTAGTGTCACAGGAATGGTTCATATCATAGCCAGTAAGAAGAGTCAGTCTTCTTGTACTTAAGTCGGCATTGTGCCTTTTCTATTTAATTCCGACGCACTTTGTGAGTTTCATCGTCAATACGAAGGTCCAAGGTATACATTAAACCTGAAATGAAGCATCGGGATCTATAACTAAGGTCACAGGAATGTTTCAAAACATAGACAGTAGGATGAGTCAGTCTACATGTACTTAAGTCGGCATTGTGCCTTTTATATTTAATTCCGATGCAATTTCTGTGTTTCATCGTCAATTAGAAGGTCAGAGAGATACAGTAAACCTGAAGTGAAGCATCGGAATATATAACTAGTGTCACAGGAATAATTCTAAACATAGTCAGTAAGAAGAGTCAGTCTTCTTGTACTTAAGTCGGCATTGTGGCTTTTCTATTTAATTCCGATGCAATTTCTGTGTCTCATCGTCAATAAGAAGGTCCAAGGGATACCGTAAACCTGAGTGAAGCATCGGAATCTATAACTAGTGTCACAGGAATGGTTCAAAACATAGTATTGAGAGTCAGTCTTCTTCTACTTAAGTCGGCATTGTGCCCTTTTCAATTTAATTCCGATGCAATTACTGTGTTTCATCGTCAAAAAGAAGGTCAGAGGGATACAGTAAACCTGAAGTGAAGCATCGGATTCTATAAATAGTGTCACAGGAATGGTTCAAAACATTGACAGTAGGAAGAGTCAGTCTTCTTGTACTTAAGTCGGCATTGTGCCTTTTCTATTTAATTCCGATGCACTTTCTGTGTTTCATCGTCAATAAGAAGGTTCAAGGGATACAGTAAACCTGAAATGAAGCATCGGAATCTATAACTAAGGTCACAGGAATGTTTCAAAACATAGACAGTAGGAAGAGTCAGTCTATATGTACTTAAGTCGGCATTGTGCCTTTTGTATTTAATTCCGATTCAATTTCTGTGTTTCATCGTCAATAAGATGGTCAGAGTGATACAATAAACCTGAAGTATAGCATCGGAATCTATAACTAGTTTCACAGGAATTGTTCAAAACATAGTCAGTAAGAAGAGTCAGTCTTCTTGTACTTAAGTCGGCAATGTGCCTCTTCAATTTCATTCCGATGCAACCTCTATGTTTCATCGTCAATACGAAGGTCCAAGGGATACAGTAAACCTTAAGTGAAGGATCGGAATCTATAACTAGTGTCACAGGAATGGTTCAAAACATAGACAGTAAGGAGAGTCAGTCTTCTTGTAATTAAGTCGGCATTGTGCCCTTTTCTATTTAATTCTGATGCAATTACTGTGTTTCATCGTCAATAAGAAGGTCAGAGTGTTACAGTAAACCTGAAGTGCAGCATCGGAATCTCTAACTAGTGTCACAGGAATGGTTCAAAACCTAGTCAGTAAGAAGAGTCAGTCTTCTTTTACTTAAGCGGCATTGTGCCTTTTGTATTTAATTCCGATGCAATATCTGTGTTTCATCGTCAATAAGAAGGTCCATGGGATACAGTAAACCTGAAGTGAAGCATCGGAATCTGTAACTAGCGTCACAGGAATGGATCAAATCATAGTCAGTAAGAAGAGTCAGTCTTCTTGTACTTACGTTGGCATTGTGCCCTTTGTATATAAATCCGATGCAATATCTGTGTTTCATCGTCAATAAGAAGGTTCAAGGGATACAGTAAACCTGAAATGAAGCATCGGAATCTATAACTAAGGTCACATGAATGTTTCAAAACATAGAAAGTAGGAAGAGTCAGTCTACATGTACTTAAGTCGGCATTGTGCCTTTTGTATTTAATTCCGATTCAATTTCTGTGTTTCATCGTCAATAAGGAGGTCAGAGGGATACAGTAAACCTGAAGTGAAGCACCGGAATCTCTAACTATTGTCACAGGAATGGTTCAAAACATAGTCAGTAAGAAGAGTCAGTCTTCTTGTACTTAAATCGGCTTTGTGCCTTTTGTATTTAATTCCGATGCAACTTCTGTGTTTCATCGTCAATAAGAAGTTCCAAGGGATACAGTAAGCCTGAAGTGAAGGATCGGAATCTATAACTAGTGTCGCAGGAGCGGTTCAAAACATAGACAGTAAGAAGAGTCAGTCTTCTTGTAATTAACTCGGCATTGTGCCCTTTTCAATTTAATTCCGATGCAATTACTGTGTTTCATCGTCAATAAGGAGGTCAGAGGGATACAGTAAACCTGAAGTGAAGCATCGGAATCTCTAACTAGTGTCACAGGAATGGTTCAAAACATAGTCAGTAAGAAGAGTCAGTCTTCTTGTACTTAAGCGGCATTGTGCCTTTTGTATTTAATTCCAATGCAATATCTGTGTTTGATCGTCAATAAGAAGGTCAGAGGGATACAGTAAATATCAAGTGAAGCATCGGAATCTATAACTAGTGTCACAGGAATGGTTCAAAACATAGTCAGTAAGAAGAGTCGTTCTTCTTGTACTTACGTCGGCTTTGTGCCTTTTGTATCTAATTCCGATGCAATTTTTGAGTTTCATCGTCAATAAGAAGGTCAAAGGGATACAGTAAACCTGAAGTGAAGCATCGGAATCTATAACTAGCGTCACAGTTTGGTTCAAAACATAGACAGTAAGAAGAGTCAGACTTCTTGTACTTAAGTCGGCATTATGCCCTTTTCAATTTAATTCCGATGCAATTACTGTGTTTCATCGTCAATAAGAAGGTCAGAGGGTTACAGTATACCTGACGTGAAGCATCGGAAGCTGGAACTAGTGTCACAGCAATGGTTCAAACATAGTCAGTAAGAAGAGTCAGTCTTCTTGTACTTAAGTCGGCATTGTGCCTTTGTATCTAATTCCGATGCAATATCTGTGTTTCATTGTCAATAAGAAGGTCCAAGGGATACAGTAAACCTGAAGGGAAGGATCGTAATCTGTAACCAGCGTCACAGGAATGGCTCAAAACATAGTCAGTAAGGAGTGTCTGTCTTCTTGTACTTAAGTCGGCATTGTGCCTTTTCTATTTAATTCCGATGCAATTTCTGTGTTTCATCGTCAATAAGAACGTCTAAGGGATACAATAAACCTGAAGTGAAGCATCGGAATCTGTAACTAGTGTCACAGGAGTAGATCAAAACATAGACAGTAGGAAGAGACAGTCTTGTTGAACTTAAGTCGGCATTGTGCCTTTTCTATTTAATTCCGACGCAATTTCTGTGTTTCATCGTCAATTAGAAGGTCAGAGGGATACAGAAAACATGAAGTGAAGCATCGGAATCTGTAACTAGCGTCACAGGAATGGTTCACAACATAGACAGTAAGAAGAGTCAGTCTTCTTGTACTTAAGTCAGCGTTGTGCCTTTTCTATTTAATTCCGAAGCAATTTCTGTGTTTCATCGTCAATAAGAAGGTCCAAGGGATACAGTATACCTGAAGTGAATCATCGGATTCTATACCTAGTGTCACAGGAATGGTTCATATCATAGCCAGTAAGAAGAGTCAGTCTTCTTGTACTTAAGTCGGCATTGTGCCTTTTCTATTTAATTCCGATGCACTTTCTGAGTTTCATCGTCAATACGAAGGTCCAAGGGATACATTAAACCTGAAATGAAGCATCGGAATCTATAACTAAGGTCACAGGAATGTTTCAAAACATAGACAGTCGGATGAGTCAGTCTACATGTACTTAAGTCGGCATTGTGCCTTTTATATTTAATTCCGATACAATTTCTGTGTTTCATCGTCAATAAGAAGGTCAGAGAGATACAGTAAACCTGAAGTGAAGCATCGGAATATATAACTAGTGTCACAGGAATGGTTCTAAACATAGTCAGTAAGAAGAGTCAGTCCTCTTGTACTTAAGTCGGCATTGTGCCTTTTCTATTTAATTCCGATGCAATTTCTGTGTCTCATCGTCAATAACAAGGTCCAAGGGATACCGTAAACCTGAGTGAAGCATCGGAATCTATAACTAGTGTCACAGGAATGGTTCAAAACATAGTATTGAGAGTCAGTCTTCTCCTACTTAAGTCGGCATTGTGGTCTTTTCAATTTAATTCCGATGCAATTACTGTGTTTCATCGTCAATAAGAAGGTCAGAGGGATACAGTAAACCTGAAGTGAAGCATCGGAATCAATAGCTAGTGTCACAGGAATATTTCAAATCATAGTCAGAATGAATAGTCAGTCTTCTTGTACTTAAGTCGGCATTGTGCCTTTTCTATTTAATCCCGATGCAATATCTGTGTTTCATCGTCAATAAGAAGGTCAGAGGGATACAGTAAACCTGAAGTGAAGAATCGGAATCTATAACTAGTGTCACAGGAATGGTTCAAATCATAGTCAGTAAGAAGAGTCAGTCTTTTTGTACTTACGTCGGCATTGTGCTTTTTCTATTTCATTACGATGCAATTTCAGTGTTTCATCGTCAATAAGAATGTCAGAGGGACACAGTAAACCTGAAGCGATGCATCGGAATCTCTAACTAGTGTCACAGGAATGGTTCAAAACATAGTCAGTAAGAAGACACAGTCTTCTTGTACTTAAGTCGGCATTGTGCCTTTTGTATATAATTCCGATTCAATATCTGTGTTTCATCGTCAGTAAGAAGGTCCAAGGGATACAGTAAACCTGAAGTGAAGCATCGGAATGTGTAACTAGCGTCACAGGAATGGTTCAAAACATAGTCAGTAAGAAGAGTCAGTCTTATTGTACTTAAGTCGGCATTGCGCCTTTTCTATTTAATTCCGATGCAATTTCTGTGTTTCATCGTCAATAAGAACGTCCAAGGGATACAGTAAACCTGAAGTGAAGCATCGGAATCTATAACTAGTGTCTCAGGAATGGTTCAAAACATAGACAGTAAGAAGAGTCTTCTTGTACTTAAGTCGGCATTGTGCCCTTTCTATTTAATTCCGATGCAATTTCTGTGTTTCATCGTCAATAAGAAGGTCAGAGGGATACAGTAAACCTGAAGTGAAGCATCGGAATCTGTAACTAGCGTCACAGGAATGGTTTAAAACATAGACAGTAAGAAGAGTCAGTCTTCTTGTACTTAAGTCGGCATTGTGCCTTTTCTATTTAATTCCGATGCAATTTCTGTGTTTCATCGTGAATAAGAAGGTCCAAGGGATACATTAAACCTGAAATGAAGCATCGGAATCTATAACTAAGGTCACAGGTATGTTTCAAAACATAGACAGTAGGATGAGTCAGTCTACATGTACTTAAGTCGGCATTGTGCCTTTTGTATTTAATTCCGATGCAATTTCTGTGTTTCATCGTCAATGAGAAGGTCAGAGAGATACAGTAAACCTGAAGTGAAGCATCGGAATATATAACTAGTGTCACAGGAATGATTCTAAACATAGTCAGTAAGAAGAGTCAGTCTTCTTGTACTTAATTTGGCATTGTGCCTTTTCTATTTAATTCCGATGCAATTTCTATGTCTCATCGTCAATAAGAAGGTACAAGGGATACCGTAAACCTGAAGTGAAGCATCGGAATCTATAACTAGTGTCACAGGAATGGTTCAAAACATAGTATTGAGAGTCAGTCTTCTTCTACTTTTGTCGGCATTGTGCCCTTTTCAATTTAATTCCAATGCAATTACTGTGTTTCATCGTCAATGAGAAGGTCAGAGGGATACAGTAAACCTGAAGTGAGGCATCGGAATCTCTAACTAGTGTCACAGGAATGGTTCAAAACATAGTCAGTAAGAAGAGTCAGTCTTCTTGTACTTACAACGGCATTGTGCCTTTTGTATTTAATTCCGATGGAATATCTGTGTTTCATCGTCAATAAGAATGTCCAAGGGATACAGTAAACCTGAAGTGAAGCATCGGAATCTGTAACTAGCGTCACAGGAATGGATCAAAACATAGTCAGTAAGAAGAGTCAGTCTTCTTGTACTTACGTCGGCATTGTGCCTTTTCTATTTAATTCCGATGCAATTACTGTGTTTCATTGTCAATAAGACCTTCAGAGGGATAAAGTAAACCTGAAGTGAAGCATCGGAATCAATAGCTAGTGTCACAGGAATTGTTCAAAACATAGTCAGAATGAAGAGTCAGTCTTCTTGTACTTAAGTCGGCATTGTGCCTTTTCTATTTAATTCCGATGCAATATCTGTGTTTCATCGTCAATAAGAAGGTCAGAGGGATACAGTAAACCTGAAGTGAAGCATCGGAATCTATAACTAGTGTCACAGGAATGGTTCAAATCATAGTCAGTAAGAAGAGTCAGTCTTTTTGTACTTCAGTCGGCATTGTGCTTTTTCTATTTCATTACGATGCAATTTCAGTGTTTCATCGTCAATAAGAATGTCAGAGGGATACAGTAAACCTGAAGTGAAGCATCGGAATCTCTAACTAGTGTCACAGGAATGGTTCAAAACATAGTCAGTAAGAAGAGTCAGTCTTCTTGTACTTAAGTCGGCATTGTGCCTTTTGTATATAATTCCGATGCAATATCTGTGTTTCATCGTCAATAAGAAGGTCCAAGGGATACAGTAAACCTGAAGTGAAGCATCGGAATGTGTAACTAGCATCACAGGAATGGTTCAAACATAGTCAGTAAGACGAGTCAGTCTTATTGTACTTAAGTCGGCATTGTGCCTTTTCTATTTAATTCCGATGAAATTTCTGTGTTTCATCATCAATAAGAACGTCCTAGGGATACAGTAAACCTGAAGTGAAGCATCGGAATCTATAACTAGTGTCACAGGAATGGTTCAAAACATAGACAGTAAGAAGAGTCTTCTTGTACTTAAGTCGGCATTGTGCCTTTTCTATTTAATTCCGATGCAATTTCTGTGTTTCATCGTCAATACGAAGGTCAGAGGGATACAGTAAACCTGAAGTGAAGCATCGGAATCTATAACTAGTGTCACAGGAATGATTCAAAACATAGTCAGTAAGAAGAGTCAGTCCTCTTGTACTTAAGTCGGCATTGTGCCTTTTGTATTTAATTCCGATGCAATTTCTATGTTTCATCGTCAATAAGAAGGTCCAAGGAATACAGTAAACCTGAAGTGAAGCATCGGAATCTATAACTAGTGTCACAGGAATGGTTCAAAACATAGACAGTAGGAAGAGTCAGTCTTCTTGTACTTAAGTCGGCATTGTGCCTCTTGTATTTAATTCCGATGCAATTTCTGTGATTCATCGTCAATAAGAAGGTCAGAGGGATACAGTAAACCTGAAGTGAAGCATCGGAATCTATAACTAGTGTCACAGGAATGGTTCTAAACAGTCAGTAAGAAGAGTCAGTCTTCTTGTACTTAAGTCGGTATTGTGCCTTTTGTATTTAATTCCGATGCAATTTCTGTGATTCATCGTCAATAAGAAGGTCAGAGGGATACAGTAAACCTGAAGGGAAGCATCGGAATCTATAACTAGTTTCACAGGAATGGTTCAAAACAGTCAGTAAGAAGAGTCATTCTTCATGTACTTAGGTCGGCATTGTGCCTTTTGTATTTAATTCCGATGCAATTTCTGTGTTTCATCGCCAATAAGAAGGTCAGAGGCATTCAGTAACCCTGAAGTGAAGCCTCGGAATCTATAACTAGTGTCACAGGTATGGTTAAAATCATAGTCAGTAAGAAGAGTTTGTCTTCTTGTACTTTAGTAGGCATTGTGCCTTTCGTATTTAATTCCAATGCAATTTCTGTGTTTCATCGTCCATAAGAAGGTCAGAGGGATACAGTAAACCTGAAGTGAAGCATCGGAATCTATAACTAGTGTCACAGGAATGATTCAAAACATAGTCAGTATGAAGAGTCAGTCCTCTTGTACTTAAGTCGGCATTGTGCCTTTTCTATTTAATTCCGATGCAATTTCTGTATTTCATCGTCAATAAGAAGGTCCAAGAGATACAGTGAACCTGATGTGAAGCATCGGAATCTATATCTAGTGTCAGAGGAATGGTTCAAAACATAGACAGTAAGGAGAGTCAGTCTTCTAGTACTTACGTCGGCATTGTGCCATTTGTATTTAATTCCGAAGCAATTTCTGTGTTTCATCGTCAATAAGAAGGTCAGAGTGATACAGTAAACCTGAAGTGAAGCATCGGAATCTATAACTAGTGTCACAGGAATGGTTCAAAGCAGTCAGTAAGAAGAGTCAGTCTTCTTGTACTTAAGTCGGCAATGTTGCTTTTGTATTTAATTCCGATGTCATTTCTGTGTTTCATCGTCAATAAGAAGGTCAGAGGGATACAGTAAACCTGAAGAGTAGCGTCGGAATCTATAACTAGTGTCACAGGAATGGTTCATAACATAGACAGTAGGAAGGGTCAGTCTTCTTGTACTTAAGTCGGCATTGTGCCTTTTCTATTCAATTCCGATGCAATTTCTGTGGTTCATTGTTAATTAGAAGGTCCAAGGGATACAGTAAACCTGAAGTGAAGCATCGGAATCTATAACTAGTGTCACAGGAATGGTTCAAAGCATAAACAGTAAGAAAGGTCAGTCTTCTTGTACTTAAGTCGGCATTGTGCCTTTTGTATTTAATACCGATGCAATTTCTGTGTTTCATCGTCAATAAGAAGGTCAGAGGGATACAGTAAGCCTGAAGTGAAGCATCGGAATCTATAACTAGTGTCACAGGAATGGTTCAAATCATAGTCAGTAAGAAGACTCAGTCTTCTTGTACTTAAGTCGGCATTGTGATTTTTCTATTTAATTCCAATGCAATATCTGTGTTTCATCGTCAATTAGAAGGTCAGAGGGATACAGTAAACCTGAAGTGAAGCATCGTAATCTATAACTAGTGTCACAGGAATGGTTCAAAACAAAGACAAAAAGAAGAGTCAGTCTTCTTGTACTTAAGTCGGCATTGTGCCTTTTGAATTTAATTCCGATGCAATTTCTGTGTTTCATCGTCAATAAGAAGGTCAGAGGGATACAGTAAACCTGAAGTGAAGCATCGGAATCTATAACTAGTGTCACATTAATGGTACAAAATATAGTCAGAAAGAGGAGTCAGTCTTCTTGTACTTAACTCGGCATTGTGCCTTTTCTATTTAATTCCGATGCAATTTCTGTGTTTCATCGTCAATAAGAAGGTCAGAGGGATACAGTAAATCTGAAGTTAAGCATCGGAATCTATAACTAGTGTCACAGGAATGGTTCAAATCATAGTCAGTAGGAAGAGTCAGTCTTCTTGTACTTAAGTCGGAATTGTGCTTTTTCTATTTAATTCCGATGCAATTTCGGTGTTTCATCGTCAATAAGATCCTCTAAGGGATACAGTAAACCTGAAGTGAAGCATCGGAATCTATATCTAGTGTCACAGGAATGGTTAAAACATAGACAGTAGGAAGAGACAGTCTTCTTGTACTTAAGTCGGCATTGTGCCTTTTCTATTTAATTCCGATGCAATTTCTGTGTTTCATCGTCAATAAGAAGGTCGGCGGGATACAGTAAACCTGAAGTGAAGCATCGGAATCTGTAACTACCGTCACAGGAATGGTTCAAAACATAGACAGTAAGAAGAGTCAGTCTTCTTGTACTTAAGTCGGCATTGTGCCTTTTCTATTTAATTCCGATGCAATTTCTGAATTTCATCGTCAATAAGAAGGTCCAAGAGATACAGTGAACCTGAAGTGAAGCATCGGAATCTATATCTAGTGTCACAGGAATGGTTCAGAACATAGACAGTAAGGAGAGTCAGTCTTCTAGTACTTACGTCGGCATTGTGCCATTTGTATTTGATTCCGAAGCAATTTCTGTGTTTCATCGTCAATAAGAAGGTCAGCGGGATACAGTAAACCTGAAGTGAAGCATCGGAATCTGTAACTACCGTCACAGGAATGGTTCAAAACATAGACAGTAAGAAGAGTCAGTCTTCTTGTACTTAAGTCGGCATTGTTGCTTTTGTATTTAATTCCAATGTAATTTCTGTGTTTCATCGTCAATAAGAAGGTCAGAGGAATACAGTAAACCTGAAGAGTAGCATCGGAATCTATAACTAGTGGCACAGGAATGGTTCAAAACATAGACAGTAGGAAGGGTCAGTCTTCTTGTACTTAAGTCGGCATTGTGCCTTTTCTATTTAATTCCGATGCAATTTCTGTGGTTCATTGTTAATTAGAAGGTCCAAGGGATACAGTAAACCTGAAGTGAAGCATCGGAATCTATAACTAGTGTCACAGGAATGGTTCAAAGCATAAACCGTAAGAAAGGTCAGTCTTCTTGTACTTAAGTCGGCATTGTGCCTTTTGTATTTAATTCCGATGCAGTTTCTGTGTTTCATCGTCAATAAGAAGGTCAGAGGGATACACTAAACCTGAAGTGAAGCATCGGAATCTACAACTAGTGTCACAGGAATGGTTCAAATCATAGTCAGTAAGAAGACTCAGTCTTCTTGTACTTAAGTCGGCATTGTGCCTTTTCTATTTAATTTCAATGCAATATCTGTGTTTCATCGTCAATTAGGAGGTCCGAGGGATACAGTAAACCTGAAGTGAAGCATAGGAATCTATAACTAGTGTCACAGGAATGGTTCAAAACATAGACAGTAAGAAGAGTCAGTCTTCTTGTTCTTAAGTCGGCATTGTGCATTTTGTATTTAATTCCGATGCAATTTCTGTGTCTCATCGTCAATAAGAAGGACCAAGGGATACAGTAAACCCGAAGTGGAGCATCGGAATCTTTAACTAGTGTCACAGGAAAGGTTCAAAACATAGACTGTAGGAAGAGTCAGTCTTCTTGTACTTAAGTCGGCATTGTGCCTTTTCTATTTAATTCCGATGCAATTTCTGCGTTTCATCGTCAAAAAGAAGGTCAGAGGGATACAGTAAACCTGAAGCATCGGAATCTATAACTAGCGTCACAGGAATGGTTCAAATATAGACAGTAGGAAGAGTCAGTCTTCTTGTACTTAAGTCGGCATTGTGCTTTTTTATTTAATTCCGATGCAATTTCTGTGTTTCAACGTCAATAAGAAGGTGCAAGGGATACAGAAAACTTGAATTTAAACATTGGAATCTAGAACTAGTGTCACAGGAATGGTTCAAAACATAGACAGTAGGACGATTCGGTCAACATGTACTTAAGTCAGCATTGTGCCTTTTGAATTTAATTCCGATGCAATTACTGTGTTTCATCGTCAATAAGAAGGTCAGAGGGATACAGTAAACCTGAAGTGATGCATCGGAATCTTTAACTAGTGTCACAGGAATGGTTCAAAATATAGTCAGTAAGAAGAGTCAGTCTTCTTGCACTTACGTCGGCATTGTGACTTTTGTATTTAATTCCGATGCAATATCTGTGTTTCATCGTCAATAAGAAGGTCCAAGGGATACAGTAAACCTGAAGTGAAGCATCGGAATCTGTATCTAGCGTCACAGAAATGGTTCAAAACATAGAGAGTAAGAAGAGTCAGTCTTCTTGTACTTAAGTCGGCATTGTGCCTTTTCTATTTCATTCCGATGCAATTTCTGTGTTTCATCGTCAATAAGAAGGTCAGAGTGATACAGTAAACCTGAAGAGTAGCATAGGAATCTGTAACTAGCGTCACAGGAATGGTTCAAAACATAGACACTAAGTAGAGTCAGTCTTCTTGTACTTAAGTCGGCATTGTGCCTTTTCTATTTAATTCCGATGCAATTTCTGTATTCCATCGTCAGTAAGAAGGTCCAAGAGATACAGTGAACCTGAAGTGAAGCATCGGAAACTATATCTAGTGTCACAGGAATGGTTCAAATCATAGTCAGTAGGAAGAGTCAGTCTTCTTGTACTTAAGTCGGAATTGTGCTTTTTCTATTTAATTCCGATGAAATTTCAGTGTTTCATCGTCAATAAGATCGTCCAAGGGATACAGTAAACCTGAAGTTAAGCATCGGAATCTATAACTAGTGTCACAGGAATGGTTCAAAACATAGACAGTAGGAAGAGTCCGATGCAATTTCTGAGTTTCATCGTCAATAAGAAGGTCAGCGGGATACAGTAAACCTGAAGTGAAGCATCGGAATCTGTAACTACCGTCACAGGAATGGTTCAAAACATAGACAGTAAGAAGAGTCAGTCTTCTTGTACTTAAGTCGGCATTGTGCCTATTCTATTTAATTCCGATGCATTTTCTGTATTTCATCGTCAGTAAGAAGGTCCAAGAGATACAGTGAACCTGAGGTGAAGCATCGGAATCTATATCTAGTGTCACAGGAATGGTTCAAAACATAGACAGTAAGGAGAGTCAGTCCTCTTGTACTTAAGTCGGCACTGTGCCATTTGTATTTAATTCCGATGCAATTTTTGTATTTCATCGTCAATAAGAAGGTCAGAGGGATACAGTAAACCTGAAGTGAAGCATCGGAATCTATAACTAGTGTCACAGGAATGGTTCAAAACATAGACAGTAGGAAGAATCAGTCTTCTTGTACTTAAGTCGGCATTGTGCCTTTTCTATTTAATTCCGATGCACTTTCTGTGTTTCATCGTCAATAAGAAGGTCCAAGGGATACAGTAAACCTGAAATGAAGCAACGAAATCTATAACTAGTGTCAAAGGAATGTTTCAAAACATAGACAGTAGGAAGAGTCAGTCTACATGTACTTAAGTCTCAATTGTGCCTTTTGTATTTTATTCCGATGCAATTTCTGTGTTTCATCGTCAATAAGAAGGTCTAAGGGATACAGTAAACCTGAAGTGAAGCATCGGAATCTATATCTAGTGTCACAGGAATGGTTCAAATCATAGTCAGTAAGAAGACTCAGTCTTCTTGTACTTAAGTCGGCATTGTGCTTTTTATATTTAATTCCGATGCAATTTCTGTGGTTCATTGTTAATTAGAAGGTCCAAGGGATACAGTAACCCTGAAGTGAAGCATCGGAATCTATAACTAGTGTCACAGGAATAGTTCAAAGCATAGACAGTAAGATAGGTCAGTCTTCTTGTACTTAAGTCGGCATTGTGCCGTTTGTATTTATTTCCGATGCAATTTCTGTGTTTCATCGTCAATAAGAAGGTCAGAGGGATACAGTAAACCTGAAGTGAAGCATCGGAATCTATATCTAGTGTCACAGGAATAGTTCAAAACATAGACAGTAGGAAGAGTCAGTCTTCTTGTACTTTAGTCGGCATTGTGCCTTTTCTATTTAATTCCGATGCAATTTCTGTGTTTCAACGTCAATAAGAAAGTGCAAGGGATACAGTAAACCTGAAGTGAAGCATCGCAATCTATAACTACTGTCACAGGAATGGTTCAAATCATAGACAGTAAGAAGAGTCAGTCTTCTTGTACTTACGTCGGCTTAGTGCCTTTTGTATTTAATTCCGATGCAATATCTGTGTTTCATCGTCAATAAGAAGGTCAGAGGGATACAGTAAACCTGAAGAGTAGCATAGGAATCTGTAACTAGCGTCACAGGAATGGTTCAAAACATATACAGTAAGAAGAGTCAGTCTTCTTGTACTTAAGTCGGCATTGGGCCATTTCTATTTAATTCCCATGCAATTACTGTGTTTCATCGTCAATAAGGTCAGAGGGATACAGTAAACCTGAAGTGAAGCATCGGAATCTATAACTAGTGTCACAGGAATGGTACAAAATATAGTCAGAAAGAAGAGTCAGTCTTCTTGTACTTAAGTCGGCATTGTGATTTTTCTATTTAATTCCGATGCAATTTCTGTGTTTCATCGTCAATAAGAAGATCAGAGGGATACAGTAAACCTGAAGTGAATCATCGGAATCTATAACTAGTGTCACAGGAATGGTTCAAAACATAGTCAGCACGAAGTGTCAGCCTTCTTGTACTTAAGTCGACATTGTGCCTTTCGTATTTAATTCCGATGCAATATCTGTGTTTCATCGTCAATAAGAAGGTCCATGGGATACAGTAAACCTGAAGTTAAGCATCGGAATCTATAACTAGTATCACAGGAATGGTTCAAAACAAAGACAAAAAGAAGAGTCAGTCTTCTTGTACTTAAGTCGACATTGTGCCTTCTGATTTTAATTCCGATGCAATTTCTGTGTTTCATCGTCAATAAGAAGGTCAGAGGGATACAGTAAACCTAAAGTGAAGCATCGGAATCTATAACTAGTGTCACAGGAATGGTTCAAAACAGTCAGTAAGAAGAGTCAGTCTTCATGTACTTAAGTCGGCATTGCGCATTTTGTATTTAATTCCGATGCAATTTCTGTGTTTCATCGTCAATAAGAAGGACCAAGGGATATAGCAAATCTGAAGTGAAGCATCGGAAGCTATAACTAGTGTCACAGGAATGGTTCATAACATAGACAGTAAGAAGAGTCAGTCTTTTTGAACTTAAGTCGGCATTGTGCCCTTTTCAATTTTATTCCGATGCAATTACTGTGATTCATCGTCAATAAGATGGTCAGAGGGATAGAGTAAACCTGAAGTGAAGCATCGGCATCATTAACTAGTGTCACAGAAATGGTTCAAAGTATAGTCAGTAAGAAGAGTCAGTCTTCTTGTACTTACGTCGGCATTGTGCCTTTTGTATTTAATTCCGATGCAATATCTGTGATTCATCGTCAATAAGAAGATCCAATGGATACAGAAAACCTGAAGTGAAGCATTGGAATCTAGAACTAGAGTCACAGGAATTGTTTCAAGCATAGACACTAGGAAGAGTCAGTCTACATGTACTTAAGTCAGCATTGTGCCTTTTGTATTTAATTCCGATGCAATATCTGTGTTTCATCGTCAATAAGAAGGTCAAAGGGATACAGTAACCCTGAAGTGAACCATCGGAATCTATAACTAGTGTCACAAGAATGGTTCAAAACATAGTCAGTAAGAAGAGTCAGTCTTCTTGTACTTAAGTCGGCATTGTGCCTTTCGTATTTAATTCCAATGCAATTTCTGTGTTTCATCGTCAATAAGAAGGTCCAAGGGATACAGTAAACCTGATGTGAAGCATCGTAATCTATAACTAGTGTCACAGGAATGGTTCAAATCATAGACAGTAAGAAGAGCCAGTCTTCTTGTACTTAAGTCGGCATAGTGCCCTTTTTAATTTAATTCCGATGCAATTACTGTGTTTCATCGTCAATAAGAAGGTCAGAGGGATACAGTAAACCTGAAGTGAAGCATCGGAATCTCTAACAAGTGTCACAGGAATGGTTCAAAACATAGTCAGTAAGAAGAGTCAGTCTTCTTGTACTTACTTCGGCTTAGTGCCTTTTGTATTTAATTCCGATGCAATATCTGTGTTTCATCGTCAATAAGAAGGTCAGAGGGATACACTAAACCTGAAGAGTAGCATAGGAATCTGTAACTAGCGTCACAGGAATGGTTCAAAACATATACAGTAAGAAGAGTCAGTCTTCTTGAACTTAAGTCGGCATTGTGCCATTTCTATTTAATTCCGATGCAATTACTGTGTTTCATCGTCAATAAGAAGGTCAGAGGGATACAGTAAACCTGAAGTGAAGCATCGGAATCTATAACTAGTGTCACAGGAATGGTACAAAATATAGTCAGAAAGAAGAGTCAGTCTTCTTGTACTTAAGTCGGCATTGTGATTTTTCTATTTAATTCCGATGCAATTTCTGTGTTTCATCGTCAATAAGGAGATCAGAGGGATACAGTAAACCTGAAGAGTAGCATCGGAATCTATAACTAGTGTCACAGGAATGGTTCAAAACATAGTCAGTAAGAAGAGTCAGTCTTCTTGTACTTACTTCGGCTTAGTGCCTTTTGTATTTAATTCCGATGCAATATCTGTGTTTCATCGTCAATAAGAAGGTCAGAGGGATACAGTAAACCTGAAGAGTAGCATAGGAATCTGTAACTAGCGTCACAGGAATGGTTCAAAACATATACAGTAAGAAGAGTCAGTCTTCTTGTACTTAAGTCGGCATTGTGCCATTTCTATTTAATTCCGATGCAATTACTGTGTTTCATCGTCAATAAGAAGGTCAGAGGGATACAGTAAACCTGAAGTGAAGCATCGGAATCTATAACAAGTGTCACAGGAATAGTTCAAAACATAGACAGTAGGAAGAGTCAGTCTTCTTGTACTTACGTCGGCATTGTGCCTTTTGTATTTAATTCCGATGCAATTTCTGTGTTTCATCGTCAATAAGAACGTCCAAGGGATACAGTAAACCTGAAGTGAAGCATCGGAATCTGTACCTAGCGTCACAGGAATGGTTCAAAACATAGACAGTAAGAAGAGTCAGTCTTCTTGTACTTAAGTCGGCATTGTGCCTTTTCTATTTAATTGCGATGCAATTTCTGTGTTTCATCGTCATTAAGAAGGTCAGAGGGATACAGTAAACCTAAAGTGAAGCATCGGAATCTATAACTAGTGTCACAGGAATGGTTCAAATCGTAGTCAGTAAGGAGAGTCAGTCTTCTTGTACTTAAGTCGGCATTGTGCCTTTTGTATTTAATTCCGATGCAATATCTGTGTTTCATCGTCAATAAGGAGGTCCAAGGGATACAGTAAACCTGAAGTGAAGCATCGGAATCTGTAACTAGCGTCACAGGAATGGTTCAAAACATAGTCTGTAAGAAGAGTCAGTCTTCTTGTACCTAAGTCGGCATTGTGCCTTTTCTATTTAATTCCGATGCAATTTCTGTGTTTCATCGTCAATATAAACGTCCAAGGGATACAATAAACCTGAAGTGAAGCATCGGAATCTATAACTAGTGTCACAGGAGTGGTTCAAAACATAGACAGTAGGAAGAATCAGTCTTCTTGTACTTAAGTCGGCATTGTGCCTTTTGTATTTAATTCCGATGCAATTTCTGTGTTTCATCGTCAATAAGAAGGTCCAAGGGATACAGTAAACCTGAAGTGAAGCATCGGAATCTATAACTGGTGTCACAGGAATGGTTCAAATCATAGACAGTAAGAAGAGTCAGTCTTCTTGTACTTAAGTCGGCACTGTGCCCTTTCTATTTAATTCCGATGCAATTTCTGTGTTTCTGCGTAGATAAGAAGGTCAGAGGGATACAGTAAACCTGAAGTGTAGCATCGGAATATATAACTAGTGTCACAGGAATGGTTCAAAACATAGACAGTAGGAAGAGTCAGTCTTCTTGTACTTAAGTCGGCATTGTGCCTTTCCTATTTAATTCCGATGCAATTTCTGTGTTTCATCGTCAAAAAGAAGGTCCAATGGATACAGTAAACCTGAAATGAGGCATCGGAATCTTTAACTAAGGACACAGGAATGTTTCAAAACATAGACATTAGGAACAGTCAGTCTACATGTACTTAAGTCGGCATTGTGCCTTTTGTATTTAATTCCGATGCAATTTCTGTGTTTCATCGTCAATAAGAAGGTCAGAGGGATACAGTAAACCTGAAGTGAAGCATCGGAATATATAACTAGTGTCACAGGAATGGTTCAAATCATAGACAGTAAGAAGAGTCAGTCTTCTTGTACTTAAGTGGGCATTGTGCCTTTTCTATTTAATTCCGAAGCAATTTCTGTGTTTCATCGTCAATAAGAAGGTCCAAGGGATACAGTAAACCTGAAGTGAAGCATCGGAATCTATAACTAGTGTCACAGGAATGGTTCAAATCATAGACAGTAAGAAGAGTCAGTCTTCTTGTACTTAAGTCGGCATTGTGCCTTTTCTATTTAATTCCGATGCAATTTCTGTGTTTCATCGTCAATAAGAAGGTCCAAGGTATACAGTAAACCTGAAGTGAAGCATCGGAATCTATAACTAGTGTCACAGGAACGGTTCAAAACATAGACAGTAAGAGGAGTCAGTCTTCTTCTACTTAAGTCGGCATTGTGAATTTTGTATTTAATTCCGATCCAATTTCTGTGTTTCATCGTCAAAAAGAAGGTCCAATGGATACAGTAAACCTGAAATGAGGCATCGGAATCTATAACTAAGGACACAGGATGGTTTCAAAACATAGACATTAGGAAGAGTCAGTCTACATGTACTTATGTCGGCATTGTGCCTTTTGTATTTAATTCCGATGCAATTTCTGTGTTTCATCGTCATTAAGAAGGTCAGAGGGATACAGTAAACCTGATGTGAAGCATCGGAATATATAACTAGTGTCACAGGAATGGTTCAAAACATAGTCAGTAAGAAGAGTCAGTCTTCTTGTACTTAAGTCGGCATTGTGCCTTTTGCATTTCATTCCGATGCAATTTCTGTGTTTCATCGTCAATACGAAGGTCCAAGGGATACAGTAAACCTGAAGTGAAGCATCGGAATCTATACCTACTGTCACAGGAATGGTTCAAAACATAGACAGTAAGAAGAGTCAGTGTTTTTGTACTTAAGTCGGCATTGTGCCATTTTCAATTTTATTCCGATGCAATTACTGTGTTTCATCGTAAATAAGAAGGTCAGAGGGGTACAGTAAACCTGAAGTGAAGCATCTGAATCCCTAACTTGTGTCACAGGAATGGTTAAAAATATAGTCAGTTGGAAGAGTCAGTCTTCTTGTACTTACGTCGGCATTGTGCCTTTTGTGTTTAATTCCGATGCAATATCTGTGTTTCATCGTCAATAAGAAGGTCCAAGGGATACAGTAAACCTGAAGTGAAGCATCGGAATCGGTAACTAGCGTCACAGGAATGGTTCAAAAAATACACAGTAGGAAGAGTCAGTCTTCTTGTACTTAAGTCGGCATTGTGCCATTTCTATTTAATTCCGATGCAATTTCTGTGTTTCAACGTCAATAAGAAGGTGCGAGGGATACAGAAAAACCTGAAGTGAAGCATAGGAATCTAGAACTAGAGTCACAGGAATGGTTTTCAAACATAGACAGTAAGAAGAGTCAGTCTAAATGTACTTAAGTGAGCATTGTGCCTTTTGTATTTAATTCCGATGCAATTTCAATGTTTCATCGTCAATACGAGGGTCAGATTGATACAGTAAACCTGAAGTGAAGCATCGGAATCTATAACTAGCGTCACAGGAATGGTTCAAAACATAGACAAAAAGAAGAGTCAGTCTTCTTGTACTTAAGTCGGCATTGTGCCTCTTCTATCTCATTCCGATGGAATTTCTGTGTTTCATCGTCAATAAGAAGGTCAGAGGGATACAGTAAACCTGAAGTGAAGCATCGGAATCTATAACTAGTGTCACAGGAATGGTTCAAATCATAGACAGTAAGAAGAGTCAGTCTTCTTGTACTTAAGTCGGCATTGTGCCTTTTCTATTTAATTCCGATGCAATTTCTGTGTTTCTCCGTCAATAAGAAGGTCAGCGGGATACAATAAACCTGAAGTGAAGCATCGGAATCTATAACTAGTGTCACAGGAATGGTTCAAATCATAGTCAGTAAGAAGAGTCAGTCTTCTTGTGCTTAAGACGGCATTGTGCCTTTTCTATTTCATTCCGATGCAATATCTGTGTTTCATCGTCAACAAGAAGGTCCAAGGGATACAGTAAACCTGAAGTGATCATCGGAATCTGTAACTAGTGTCACAGGAGTGGTTCAAAACATAGTCAGTACGAAGAGACAGTCCTTCTTGTACTTAAGTCGGCATTGTTCCTTTTGTATTTAATTCCGATGCAATTTTGTGTTTCATCGTCAATAAGAAGGTCCAAGGGATACAGTAAACCTGAAGTGAAGTATCGGAATCTATAACTAGTGCCACAGGAATGGTTCAAAACATAGACAAAAAGTGGAGTCAGTCTTCTTGTACTTAAGTCGGCATTGTGCCTTTTGAATTTAAAACCGATGCAATTCCTGTGCTTCATCGTCAATAAGAAGGTCAGAGGGTCCAGTAAACCTGAAGTGAACCATCGGAATCAATAACTAGTGTCACAGGGATGGTTCAAAACAGTCAGTAAGAAGAGTCTGTCCTCTTGTACTTAAGTCGGCATTGTGCATTTTGTATTTAATTCCGATGCAATTTTTGTGTTTCATCGTCAATAAGAAGGTCCAAGGGATACAGTAAACCTGAAGTGAAGCATCGGAATCTATAACTAGTGTCACAGGAACGGTTCAAACATAGACAGTAAGAAGAGTCAGTCTTCTTCTACTTAAGTCGGCATTGTGAATTTTGTATTTATTTCCGATCCAATTTCTGTGTTTCATCGTCAAAAAGAAGGTCAGAGGGATACTGTATACCTAAAGTGAGGCATCGGAATCTATAACTAGTGTCACAGGAATGGTTCAAAACATAGCCAGTAGGAAGAGTCAGTCTTCTTGTACTTAAGTCGGCATTGTGCCTTTTGTATTTAACTCCGATGCACTATCTGTGTTTCATCGTCAATAAGAAGATCCAAGGGATACAGTAAACCTGAAATGAAGCTTCGTAATCTATAACTAGTGTCACAGGAATGGTTCAAAACATAGTCAGTACGAAGAGTCAGTCTTCTTGTACTTAAGCCGGCATTGTTCCTTTTGTATTTATATCCGATGCAATTTCTGTGTTTCATCGTCAATAAGAAGGTCCAAGGGATACCGTATACCTGAAGTGAAGCATCGGAATCTATAACTAGTGTCACAGGAATTGTTCAAAACATAGTCAGTATGAAGAGTCAGTCTTCTTGTACTTATGTTGGCATTGTGCCTTTTGTATTTCATTCCGATGCAATTTCTGTGTTTCATCGTCAAAAAGAAGGTCAGAGGGATACAGTAAAGCTGAATTGAACGTTCGGAATCTATAACTAGTGTCACAGGAATGGTTCAAAACATAGACAGTAGGAAGAGTCAGTCTTCTTGTACTTACGTCGGCATTGTGCCTTTTGCATTTCATTCCGATGCAATTTCTGTGTTTCACCGTCAATACGAAGGTCCAAGGGATACAGTAAACCTGAAGTGAAGCATCGGAATCTATACCTACTGTCACAGGAATGGTTCAAAACATAGACAGTAAGAAGAGTCGGTCTTTTTGTACTTAAGTCGGCATTGTGCCTTTTCTATTTAATTCCGATGCAATTTCTGTGTTTCATCGTCAAAAAGAAGGTCAGAGGGATACAGTAAAGCTGAATTGAAGCATCGGAATCTATATCTAGTGTCACATAAATGGTTCAAAACATAGACAGTAGGAAGAGTCAGTCTTCTTGTACTTATGTCGGCATTGTGCCATTTCTATTTACTTCCGATGCAATTTCTGTGTTTCAACGTCAAGAAGAAGGTGCAAGGGATACAGAAAACCTGAACTGAAGCATAGGAATTTAGAACTAGAGTCACAGGAATGGTTTCAAACATAGACAGTACGAAGAGTCAGTCTAAATGTACTTAAGTCAGCATTGTGCCTTTTGTATTTAATTCCGATGCAATTTCAATGTTTCATCGTCAATACGAAGGTCAGAGGGATACTGTATACCTAAAGTGAGGCATCGGAATCTATAACTAGCGGCACAGGAATGGTTCAAAACATAGACAGTAAGAAGAGTCAGTCTTCTTGTACTTAAGTCGGCGTTGTGCCTTTTCTATCTCATTCCGATGGAATTTCTGTGTTTCATTGTCAATAAGAAGGTCAGAGGGATACAGTAAACCTGAAGTGAAGAATCGGAATCTATAACTAGTGTCACAGGAATGGTTCAAATCATAGACAGTAAGAAGAGTCAGTCTTCTTGTACTTAAGTCGGCATTGTGCCTTTTCTATTTAATTCCGATGCAATTTCTGTGTTTCTTCGTCAATAAGAAGGTCAGCGGGATACAATAAACCTGAAGTGAAGCACCGGAATCTATAACTAGTGTCACAGGAATGGTTCAAATCATAGTCAGTAAGAAGAGTCAGTCTTCTTGTACTTAAGACGGCATTGTGCCTTTTCTATTTCATTCCGATGCAATATCTGTGTTTCATCGTCAATAAGAAGGTCGGAGGGATACAGTAAACCTGAAGTGAAGCTATGAATCTATAACTAGTGTCACAGGAATGGTTCCAAACATAGTCAGTAAGAAGAGTCAGTCTTCTTATACTTAAGTCGGCATTGTGCCTTTTCTATTTAATTCCGATGCAATTACTGTGTTTCATCGTCAACAAGAAGGTCCAAGGGATACAGTAAACCTGAAGTGAATCATCGGTATCTGTAACTAGTGTCACAGGAATGGTTCAAAACACAGTCAGTACGAAGAGTCAGTCTTCTTGTACTTAAGTCGGCATTGTTCTTTTTGTATTTAATTCCGATGCAATTTTGTGTTCCATCGTCAATAAGAAGGTCCAAGGGATACAGTAAACCTGAAGTGAAGTATCGGAATCTATAACTAGTGTCACAGGAATGGTTCAAAAACATAGACAAAAAGTGGAGTCAGTCTTCTTGTACTTAAGTCGGCATTGTGCCTTTTGAATTTAAATCCGATGCAATTCCTGTGTTTCATCGTCAATAAGAAGGTCAGAGGGATACAGTAAACCTGAAGTGAAGCATCGGAATCAATAACTAGTGTCACAGGGATGGTTCAAAACAGTCAGTAAGAAGAGTCAGTCTTCTTGTACTTAAGTCGGCATTGTGCATTTTGTATTTAATTCCGATGCAATTTCTGAGTTTCGTCGTCAATAAGAAGGTCCAAGGGATACAGTAAACCTGAAGTGAAGCATCGGAATCTATAACTAGTGTCACAGGAACGGTTCAAACATAGACAGTAAGAAGAGTCAGTCTTCTTCTACTTAAGTCGGCATTGTGAATTTTGTATTTAATTCCGATCCAATATCTGTGTTTCATCGTCAAAATGAAGGTCAGAGGGATACTGTATACCTGAAGTGAAGCATCGGAATCTATAACTAGTGTCACAGGAATGGTTCAAAACATAGACAGTAGGAAGAGTCAGTCTTCTTGCACTTATGTCGGCATTGTGCCTTTTGTATTTAACTCCGATGCACTATCTGTGTTTCATCGTCAATAAGAAGATCCAAGGGATACAGTAAACCTGAATGAAGCGTCGGAATCTATAACTAGTGTCACAGGAATGGTTCAAAACATAGTCAGTACGGAGAATCAGTCTTCTTGTACTTAAGTCGGCATTGTTCCTTTTGTATTTATATCCGATGCAATTTCTGTGTTTCATCGTCAATAAGAAGGTCCAAGGGATACCGTAAACCTGAAGTGAAGCATCGGAATCTATAACTAGTGTCACAGGAATGGTTCAAATCATAGACAAAAAGTAGAGTCAGTCTTATTGTACTTATGTCAGCATTGTGAATTTTGTATTTAATTCCGATCCAATTTCTGTGTTTCATCGTCAAAAAGAAGGTCAGAGGGATACAGTTAAGCTGAATTGAAGCATCGGAATCTATAACTAGTGTCACAGGAATGGTTCAAAACATAGACAGTAGGAAGAGTCAGTCTTCTTGTACTTAAGTCGGCATTGTGCCGTTTCTATTTAATTCCGATGCAATTTCTGTGTTTCAACGTCAATAAGAAGGTGCAAGGGATACAGAAAACCTGAAGTGAAGCATAGGAATCTAGAACTAGAGTCACAGGAATGGTTTCAAACATAGACAGTACGAAGAGTCAGTCTACATGTATGTAAGTCAGCATTGTGCCTTTTGTATTTAATTCCGATGCAATTTCAATGTTTCATCGTCAATACGAAGGTCAGAGGGATACAGTAAACCTGAAGTGAAGCATCGGAATCTATAACTAGCATCACAGGAATGGTTCAAAACATAGACAGTAAGAAGAGTCAGTCTTCTTGTACTTAAGTCGGCATTGTGCCTTTTCTATTTCATTCCGATGGAATTTCTGTGTTTCATCGTCAATAAGAAGGTCTGAGGGATACAGTATACCTGAAGTGAAGCATCGGAATCTATAACTAGTGTCACAGGAATGGTTCAAATCATAGACTGTAAGAAGAGTCAGTCTTCTTGTACTTAAGTCGGCATTGTGCCTTTTCTATTTAATTCCGATGCAATTTCTGTGTTTCTTCGTCAATAAGAAGGTCAGCGGGATACAATAAACCTGAAGTGAAGCATCGGAATCTATAACTAGTGTCACAGGAATGGTTCAAATCATAGTCAGTAAGAAGAGTCAGTCTTCTTGTACTTAAGACGGCATTGTGCCTTTTCTATTTCATTCCGATGCAATATCTGTGTTTCATCGTCAATAAGAAGGTCGGAGGGATACAGTGAGCCTGAAGTGAAGCATCGGAATCTATAACTAATGTCACAGGAATGGTTCCAAACATAGTCAGTAAGAAGAGTCAGTCTTCTTATACTTAAGTCGGCATTGTGCCTTTTCTATTTAATTCCGATGCAATTTCTGTGTTTCATCGTCAACAAGAAGGTCCAAGGGATACAGTAAACCTGAATTGAATCATCGGAATCTGTAACTAGTGTCACAGGAATGGTTCAAAACATAGTCAGTACGAAGAGTCAGTCTTCTTGTACTTAAGTCGGCGTTGTTCCTTTTGTATTTAATTCCGATGCAATTTTGTGTTTCATCGTCAATAAGAATGTCCAAGGGATACAGTAAACCTGAAGTGAAGTATCGGAATCTATAACTAGTGTCACAGGAATGGTTAAAAACATAGACAAAAAGTAGAGTCAGTCTTCTTGTACTTAAGACGGCATTGTGCCTTTTGAATTTAAAACCAATGCAATTCCTGTGTTTTATCGTCAATAAGAAGGTCAGAGGGATACAGTAAACCTCAAGTGAAGCATCGGAATCAATAACTAGTGTCACAGGGATGGTTCAAAACAGTCAGTAAGAAGAGTCAGTCTTCTTATACTTAAGTCGGCATTGTGCATTTTGTATTTAATTCCGATGCAATTTTTGTGTTTCATCGTCAATAAGAAGGTCCAAAGGATACAGTAAACCTGAAGTGAAGCATCGGAATCTATAACTAGTGTCACAGGAATGGTTCAAAGCATAGACAGTAGGTAGAGTCAGTCTTCTTGTACCCTAGTCGCCATTGTGCCTTTTCTATTTAATTCCGATGCAATTTCTGTGTTTCATCGTCAACAAGAAGGACCAAGGGATACAGTAAACCTGATGTGAATCTTCGGATTCTGTAACTAGTGTCACAGGAATGGTTCAAAACATAGTCAGTACGAAGAGTCAGTCTTCTTGTACTTAAGTCGGCATTGTTCCTTTTGTATTTATATCCGATGCAATTTCTGTGTTTCATCGTCAATAAGAAGGTCCAAGGGATACAGTAAACCTGAAGTGAAGCATCGGAATCTATAACTAGTGTCACAGGAATGGTTCAAATCATAGACAAAAAGTAGAGTCAGTCTTATTGTACTTAAGTCGGCATTGTGAATTTTGTATTTTATTCCCATCCAATTTCTGTGTTTCATCGTCAAAAAGAACGTCCAAGGGATACAGTAATCCTGAAATGAGGCATCGGAATCTAAAACTAAGGACACAGGAATGTTTCAAATCATAGACAGTAGGAGAGTCAGTCTACATGTACTTAAGTCGGCATTGTGCCTTTTGTATTTAATTCCGATGCAATTTCTGTGTTTCATCGTCAATAAGAAGGTGAGAGGGATACAGTAAACATGAAGTGAAGCATCGGAATATATAACTAGTGTCACAGGAATGGTTCAAAACATAGACAGTAGGAAGAGTCAGTCTTCTTGTACTTAAGTCGGCATTGTGCCTTTTCTATTTAATTCCGATGGAATTTCTGTATTTCGACGTCAATAAGAAGGTGCAAGGGATACAGAAAACCTGAAGTGAAGCTTTGGAATCTAGAACTAGAGTCACAGGAATGGTTCAAAACATAGACAGTAGGAAGAGTCAGTCTACATGTACTTAAGTCAGCATTGTGCCTTTTGTATTTAATTACGATGCTATTTTTGTGTTTCATCGTCAAAACGAAGGTCAGAGGGATACCGTAAACCTGAAGTGAAGCATCGGAATCTCTAACTAGTGTCACAGGAATGGTTCAAAATATAGTCGGTAGGAAGAGTCAGTCTTCTTGTACTTACGTCGGCATTGTGCCTTTTGTATTTAATTCCGATGCAATATCTGTGTTTCATCGACAATAAGAAGGTCCAAGAGATACATGAACCTGAAGTGAAGCATCGGAATCTGTAACTAGCGTCACAGGAATGGTTCAAAACATAGACAGCAGGAAGAGTCAGTCTTCTTGTACTTAAGTCGGCATTGCGCCATTTCTATTTAATTCCGATGCAATTTCTGTGTTTCAACGTCAATAAGAAGGTGCAAGGGATACAGAAAACCTGAAGTGAAGCATAGGAATCTAGAACTAGAGTCACAGGAATGGTTTCCAACATAGACAGTACGAAGAGTCAGTCTACATGTACTTAAGTCAGCATTGTGCCTTTTGTATTTAATTCCGATGCAATTTCAATGTTTCATCGTCAATACGAAGGTCTGAGGGATACAGTAAACCTGAAGTGAAGCATCGGAATCTATAACTAGTGTCACAGGAATTGTCCAAAACATAGTCAGTAAGAAGAGTCAGTCTTCTTGTACTTAAGTCGGCATTGTGCCTTTTGTATTTCATTCCGATGCAATTTCTGTGTTTCATCGTCAATAAGAAGGTCCAAGGGATACAGTAAACCTGAAGTGAAGCATCGGAATCTGTAACTAGTGTCACAGGAATGGTTCAAAACATAGACAGTAAGAAGAGTCAGTCTTCTTGTACTTATGTCGGCATTGTGCATTTTCTATTTAATTCCGATGCAAATTCTGTGTTTCATCGTCAATAAGAACGTCCAAGGGATACAATAAACCTGAAGTGAAGCATCGGAATCTATAACTAGTGTCACAGGAGTGGTTCAAAACATAGACAATAGGAAGAGCCAGTCTTCTAGTACTTAAGTCGGCATTGTGCCTTTTCTATTTAATTCCGATGCAATTTCTGTGTTTCATCGTCAATAAGAACGTCCAAGGGATACAGTAAACCTGAAGTGAAGCATCGGAATCTGTACCTAGCGTCACAGGAATGGTTCAAAACATAGACAGTAAGAAGAGTCAGTCTTCTTGTACTTAAGTCGGCATTGTGCCTTTTCTATTTAATTGCGATGCAATTTCTGTGTTTCATCGTCAATAAGAAGGTCAGAGGGATACAGTAAACCTGAAGTGAAGCATCGGAAGCTATAACTAGTGTCACAGGAATGGTTCAAATCATAGTCAGTAAGGAGAGTCAGTCTTCTTGTACTTAAGTCGGCATTGTGCCATTTGTATTTAATTCCGATGCAATATATGTGTTTCATCGTCAAGAAGAAGGTCCAAGGGATTCAGTAAACCTGAAGTGAAGCATCGGAATCTGTAACTAGCGTCACAGGAATGGTTCAAAACATAGTCTGTAAGAAGAGTCAGTCTTCTTGTACCTAAATCGGCATTGTGCCTTTTCTATTTAATTCCGATGCAATTTCTGTGTTTCATCGTCAATATAAACGTCCAAGGGATACAATTAACCTGAAGTGAAGCATCGGAATCTATAACTAGTGTCGCAGGAGTGGTTCAAAACATAGACTGTAGGAAGAATCAGTCTTCTTGTACTTAAGTCGGCATTGTGCCTTTTCTATTTCATTCCGATGCAATTTCTGTGTTTCATCGTCAATCAGAACATCCAAGGGATACAGTAAACCTGAAGTGAAGCATCGGAATCTGTAACTAGCGTCACAGAAATGGTTCAAAACATAGACAGTAAGAAGAGTCAGTCTTCTTGTACTTAAGTCGGCATTGTGCCTTTTCTATTTAATTCCGATGCAATTTTTGTGTTTCATCGTCAATAAAAAGGTCCAAGGGATACACTAAACCTGAAGTGAAGCATAGGAATCTAGAACTAGAGTCACAGGAATGGTTTCAAACATAGACAGTACGAAGAGTCAGTCTACATGTACGTAAGTCAGCATTGTGCCTTTTGTATTTAATTCCGATGCAATTTCAATGTTTCATCGTCAATACGAAGGTCAGAGGGATACAGTAAACCTGAAGTGAAGCATCGGAATCCATAACTAGCATCACAGGAATGGTTCAAAACATAGACAGTAAGAAGAGTCAGTCTTCTTGTACTTAAGTCGGCATTGTGCCTTTTCTATTTCATTCCGATGGAATTTCTGTGTTTCATCGTCAATAAGAAGGTCTGAGGGATACAGTATACCTGAAGTGAAGCATCGGAATCTATAACTAGTGTCACAGGAATGGTTCAAATCATAGACAGTAAGAAGAGTCAGTCTTCTTGTACTTAAGTCGGCATTGTGCCTTTTCTATTTAACTCCGATGGAATTTCTGTGTTTCTTCGTCAATAAGAAGGTCAGCGGGATACAATAGACCTGAAGTGAAGCATCGGAATCTATAACTAGTGTCACAGGAATGGTTCAAATCATAGTCAGTAAGAAGAGTCAGTCTTCTTGTACTTAAGACGGCATTGTGCCTTTTCTATTTCATTCCGATGCAATATCTGTGTTTCATCGTCAATAAGAAGGTCGGAGGGATACAGTGAACCTGAAGTGAAGCATCGGAATCTATAACTAATGTCACAGGAATGGTTGCAAACATAGTCAGTAAGAAGAGTCAGTCTTCTTATACTTAAGTCGGCATTGTGCCTTTTCTATTTAATTCCGATGCAATTTCTGTGTTTCATCGTCAACAAGACGGTCCAAGGGATACAGTAAACCTGAAGTGAATCATCGGAATCTGTAACTAGTGTCACAGGAATGGTTCAAAACATAGTCAGTACGAAGAGTCAGTCTTCTTGTACTTAAGTCGGCATTGTTCCTTTTGTATTTAATTCCGATGCAATTTTGTGTTTCATCGTCAGAAAGAATGTCCAAGGGATACAGTAAACCTGAAGTGAAGTATCGGAATCTATAACTAGTGTCACAGGAATGGTTCAAAACATAGACAAAAAGTAGAGTCAGTCTTCTTGTACTTAAGACGGCATTGTGCCTTTTGAATTTAAAACCGATGCAATTCCTGTGTTTTATCGTCAATACGAAGGTCAGAGGGATACAGTAAACCTGAAGTGAAGCATCGGAATCAATAACTAGTGTCACAGGGATGGTTCAAAACAGTCAGTAAGAAGAGTCAGTCTTCTTATACTTAAGTCGGCATTGTGCATTTTGTATTTAATTCCGATGCAATTTTTGTGCTTCATCGTCAATAAGAAGGTCCAAAGGTTACAGTAAACCTGAAGTGAAGCATCGGAATCTATAACTAGTGTCACAGGAATGGTTCAAAGCATAGACAGTAGGTAGAGTCAGTCTTCTTGTACCCTAGTCGCCATTGTGCCTTTTCTATTTAATTCCGATGCAATTTCTGTGTTTCATCGTCAACAAGAAGGTCCAAGGGATACAGTAAACCTGAAGTGAATCTTCGGATTCTGTAACTAGTGTCACAGGAATGGTTCAAAACATAGTCAGTACGAAGAGTCAGTCTTCTTGTACTTAAGTCGGCATTGTTCCTTTTGTATTTACATCCGATGCAATTTCTGTGTTTCATCGTCAATAAGAAGGTCCAAGGGATACAGTAAACCTGAAGTGAAGCATCGGAATCTATAACTAGTGTCACAGGAATGGTTCAATCATAGACAAAAAGTAGAGTCAGTCTTATTGTACTTAAGTCGGCATTGTGAATTTTGTATTTTATTCCCATCCAATTTCTGTGTTTCATCGTCAAAAAGAACGTCCAAGGGATACAGTAAACCTGAAATGAGGCATCGGAATCTAAAACTAAGGACACAGGAATGTTTCAAATCATAGACAGTAGGAGAGTCAGTCTACATGTACTTAAGTCGGCATTGTGCCTTTTGTATTTAATTCCGATGCAATTTCTGTGTTTCATCGTCAATAAGAAGGTGAGAGGGATACAGTAAACATGAAGTGAAGCATCGGAATATATAACTAGTGTCACAGGAATGGTTCAAAACATAGACAGTAGGAAGAGTCAGTCTTCTTGTACTTAAGTCGGCATTGTGCCTTTTCTATTTAATTCCGATGGAATTTCTGTGTTTCAACGTCAATAAGAAGGTGCAAGGGATACAGAAAACCTGAAGTGAAGCTTTGGAATCTAGAACTAGAGTCACAGGAATGGTTCAAAACATAGACAGTAGGAAGAGTCAGTCTACATGTACTTAAGTCAGCATTGTGCCTTTTGTATTTAATTACGATGCTTTTTTTGTGTTTCATCGTCAAAACGAAGGTCAGAGGGATACCGTAAACCTGAAGTGAAGCATCGGAATCTCTAACTAGTGTCACAGGAATGGTTCAAAATATAGTCAGTAGGAAGAGTCAGTCTTCTTGTACTTACGTCGGCATTGTGCCTTTTGTATTTAATTCCGATGCAATATCTGTGTTTCATCGACAATAAGAAGGTCCAAGAGATACATGAACCTGAAGTGAAGCATCGGAATCTGTAACTAGCGTCACAGGAATGGTTCAAAACATAGACAGCAGGAAGAGTCAGTCTTCTTGTACTTAAGTCGGCACTGTGCCATTTCTATTTAATTCCGATGCAACTTCTGTGTTTCAACGTCAATAAGAAGGTGCAAGGGATACAGAAAACCTGAAGTGAAGCATATGAATCTAGAACTAGAGTCACAGGAATGGTTTCCAACATAGACAGTACGAAGAGTCAGTCTACATGTACTTAAGTCAGCATTGTGCCTTTTGTATTTAATTCCGATGCAATTTCAATGTTTCATCGTCAATACGAAGGTCTGAGGGATACAGTAAACCTGAAGTGAAGCATCGGAATCTATAACTAGTGTCACAGGAATTGTCCAAAACATAGTCAGTAAGAAGAGTCAGTCTTCTTGTACTTAAGTCGGCATTGTGCCTTTTGTATTTCATTCCGATGCAATTTCTGTGTTTCATCGTCAATAAGAAGGTCCAAGGGATACAGTAAACCTGAAGTGAAACATCGGAATCTGTAACTAGTGTCACAGGAATGGTTCAAAACATAGACAGTAAGAAGAGTCAGTCTTCTTGTACTTATGTCGGCATTGTGCATTTTCTATTTAATTCCGATGCAAATTCTGTGTTTTATCGTCAATAAGAACGTCCAAGGGATACAATAAACCTGAAGTGAAGCATCGGAATCTATAACTAGTGTCACAGGAGTGGTTCAAAACATAGACAATAGGAAGAGCCAGTCTTCTAGTACTTAAGTCGGCATTGTGCCTTTTCTATTTAATTCCGATGCAATTTCTGTGTTTCATCGTCAATAAGAACGTCCAAGGGATACAGTAAACCTGAAGTGAAGCATCGGAATCTGTACCTAGCGTCACAGGAATGGTTCAAAACATAGACAGTAAGAAGAGTCAGTCTTCTTGTACTTAAGTCGGCATTGTGCCTTTTCTATTTAATTGCGATGCAATTTCTGTGTTTCATCGTCAATAAGAAGGTCAGAGGGATACAGTAAACCTGAAGTGAAGCATCGGAAGCTATAACTAGTGTCACAGGAATGGTTCAAATCATAGTCAGTAAGGAGAGTCAGTCTTCTTGTACTTAAGTCGGCATTGTGCCATTTGTATTTAATTCCGATGCAATACATGTGTTTCATCGTCAATAAGAAGGTCCAAGGGATTCAGTAAACCTGAAGTGAAGCATCGGAATCTGTAACTAGCGTCACAGGAATGGTTCAAAACATAGTCTGTAAGAAGAGTCAGTCTTATTGTACCTAAATCGGCATTGTGCCTTTTCTATTTAATTCCGATGCTATTTCTGTGTTTCATCGTCAATATAAACGTCCAAGGGATACAATTAACCTGAAGTGAAGCATCGGAATCTATAACTAGTGTCGCAGGAGTGGTTCAAAACATAGACTGTAGGAAGAATCAGTCTTCTTGTACTTAAGTCGGCATTGTGCCTTTTCTATTTAATTCCGATGCAATTTCTGTGTTTCATCGTCAATAAGAACATCCAAGGGATACAGTAAACCTGAAGTGAAGCATCGGAATCTGTAACTAGCGTCACAGAAATTGTTCAAAACATAGACAGTAAGAAGAGTCAGTCTTCTTGTACTTAAGTCGGCATTGTGCCTTTTCTATTTAATTCCGATGCAATTTTTGTGTTTCATCGTCAATAAAAAGGTCCAAGGGATACACTAAACCTGAAGTGAAGCATCGGAATCTATAACTAGTGTCACAGGAATGGTTCAAATCATAGACAGTAAGAAGAGTCAGTCTTCTTTTACTTAAGTCGGCATTGTGCCTTTTCTATTTAATTCCGATGCAATTTCTGTGTTTCTTCGTCAATAAGACGGTCAGCGGGATACAGTGAACCTGAAGTGAAGCATCGGAATCTATAACTAGTGTCACTGAAATGGTTCAAATCATAGTCAGTAAGAAGAGTCAGTCTTCTTGTACTTAAGACGGCATTGTGCCTTTTCTATTTCATTCCGATGCAATTTCTGTGTTTCATCGTCAATAAGAAGGTCAGAGGGATACAGTAAACCTGAAGTGAAGCATCGGAAACTATAACTAGTGTCACAGGAATGGTTCCAAACATAGTCAGTAAGAAGAGTCAGTCTTCTTGTACTTAGGTCGGCATTGTGCCTTTTCTATTTAATTCCGATGCAATTTCTGTGTTTCATCGTCAATAAGAAGGTCCAAGGGATACAGTAAACCTGAAGTGAAGCATC
This sequence comes from Schistocerca americana, assembly GCF_021461395.2. NCBI lineage: Eukaryota > Metazoa > Arthropoda > Insecta > Orthoptera > Acrididae > Schistocerca > Schistocerca americana. The sequence continues at coordinate 1,020,620 of NC_060129.1, read as the reverse complement.
GGAATCTATAACAAGTTTCACAGGAATGGTTCAAAACATAGACAAATGTAGAGTCAGTTTTCTTGTACTTAGGTCGGCATTGTGCCTTTTCTATTTAATTCCGATGCAATTCCTGTGTTTCATCGTCAATAAGAAGGTCAGAGGGATACAGTAAACCTGAAGTGAAGCATCGGAATCTATAACTAGTGTCACAGTGATGGTTCAAAACAGTCAGTAAGAAGAGTCAGTCTCCTTGTACTTAAGTCGGCATTGTGCATTTTGTATCTAATTCCGATGCAATTTCTGTGTTTCATCGTCAATAAGAAGGTCAGAGGGATACAGTAAACCTGAAGTGAAGCATCGGAATCTGTAACTAGTATCACAGGAACGGTTCAAGACATAGACAGTAAGAAGAGTCAGTCTTCTTCTACTTAAGTCGGCATTGTGAATTTTGTATTTAATTCCGATCCAATTTCTGTGTTTTACCGTCAAAAGGAAGGTCAGAGGTATACTGTAAACCTGAAGTGAAGCATCGGAATATATAACTAGTGTCATGGGTATGGTTCAAAACATAGTCAGTAAGAAGAGTCAGTCTTCTTGTACTTAAGTCGGCATTGTGCCTTTTGTATTTAATTCCGATGCAATTTCTGTGATTCATAGTCAATAAGATGGTCCAAGGGATACAGTAATCCTGAAGTGAAGCATCGGAATCTATAACTAGTGTCACAGGAATGGTTCAAAACATAGACAGTAAGGAGAGTCAGTCTTCTTGTACTTAAGTCGGCATTGTGCCCTTTTCAATTTAATTCCGTTTCAATTACTGTGTTTCATCGTCAATAAGAAGGTCAGAGGGATACACTAAACCTGAAGTGAAGCATCGGAATCTCTAACTAGTGTCACAGGAATGGTTCAAAAGCATAGTCAGTAAGAAGAGTCAGTCTTCTTGTACTTACGTCGGCATTGTGCCTTTTGTTTTTAATTCCGATGCAATATCTGTGTTTCATCGTCAATAAGATGGTCCAAGAGATACAGTATACCTGAAGTGAAGCATCGGAATCTATAACTAGTGTCACAGGAATGGTTCATAACATAGACAGTTAGGAGAGTCAGTCTTATTGTACTTAAGTCGGCATTGTGCCTTTTCTATTTAATTCCGATGTAATTTCTGAGTTTCATCGTCAATAAGAAGGTCAGAGGGATACAGTATACCTGAAGTGAAGCATCGGAATCTATTAGTGTCACAGGAGTGGTTCAAAACATAGTCAGTAAGAAGAGTCAGTCTTCTTGTACTTAAGTCGGCATTGTTCCTTTTGTATTTAATTCCGATGCAATATCTGTGTTTCATCGTCAATAAGAAGGTCAGAGGGATACAGTAACCCTGAAGTGAAGCATCGGAATCTATAACTAGTGTCACAGGACTGGTTCAAACATTGTCAGAAAGAAGAGTCAGTCTTCTTGTACTTAAGTCGGCATTGTGCCTGTTCTATTTAATTGCGATGAAATATCTGTGTTACATTGTCAATAAGAAGGTCAGAGGGATACAGTAAACCTGAAGTGAAGCATCGGAATCTATAACTAATGTCACAGGAATGGTTGCAAACATAGTCAGTAAGAAGAGTCAGTCTTCTTATACTTAAGTCGGCATTGTGCCTTTTCTATTTAATTCCGATGCAATTTCTGTGTTTCATCGTCAACAAGACGGTCCAAGGGATACAGTAAACCTGAAGTGAATCATCGGAATCTGTAACTAGTGTCACAGGAATGGTTCAAAACATAGTCAGTACGAAGAGTCAGTCTTCTTGTACTTAAGTCGGCATTGTTCCTTTTGTATTTAATTCCGATGCAATTTTGTGTTTCATCGTCAGAAAGAATGTCCAAGGGATACAGTAAACCTGAAGTGAAGTATCGGAATCTATAACTAGTGTCACAGGAATGGTTCAAAACATAGACAAAAAGTAGAGTCAGTCTTCTTGTACTTAAGACGGCATTGTGCCTTTTGAATTTAAAACCGATGCAATTCCTGTGTTTTATCGTCAATACGAAGGTCAGAGGGATACAGTAAACCTGAAGTGAAGCATCGGAATCAATAACTAGTGTCACAGGGATGGTTCAAAACAGTCAGTAAGAAGAGTCAGTCTTCTTATACTTAAGTCGGCATTGTGCATTTTGTATTTAATTCCGATGCAATTTTTGTGCTTCATCGTCAATAAGAAGGTCCAAAGGTTACAGTAAACCTGAAGTGAAGCATCGGAATCTATAACTAGTGTCACAGGAATGGTTCAAAGCATAGACAGTAGGTAGAGTCAGTCTTCTTGTACCCTAGTCGCCATTGTGCCTTTTCTATTTAATTCCGATGCAATTTCTGTGTTTCATCGTCAACAAGAAGGTCCAAGGGATACAGTAAACCTGAAGTGAATCTTCGGATTCTGTAACTAGTGTCACAGGAATGGTTCAAAACATAGTCAGTACGAAGAGTCAGTCTTCTTGTACTTAAGTCGGCATTGTTCCTTTTGTATTTACATCCGATGCAATTTCTGTGTTTCATCGTCAATAAGAAGGTCCAAGGGATACAGTAAACCTGAAGTGAAGCATCGGAATCTATAACTAGTGTCACAGGAATGGTTCAATCATAGACAAAAAGTAGAGTCAGTCTTATTGTACTTAAGTCGGCATTGTGAATTTTGTATTTTATTCCCATCCAATTTCTGTGTTTCATCGTCAAAAAGAACGTCCAAGGGATACAGTAAACCTGAAATGAGGCATCGGAATCTAAAACTAAGGACACAGGAATGTTTCAAATCATAGACAGTAGGAGAGTCAGTCTACATGTACTTAAGTCGGCATTGTGCCTTTTGTATTTAATTCCGATGCAATTTCTGTGTTTCATCGTCAATAAGAAGGTGAGAGGGATACAGTAAACATGAAGTGAAGCATCGGAATATATAACTAGTGTCACAGGAATGGTTCAAAACATAGACAGTAGGAAGAGTCAGTCTTCTTGTACTTAAGTCGGCATTGTGCCTTTTCTATTTAATTCCGATGGAATTTCTGTGTTTCAACGTCAATAAGAAGGTGCAAGGGATACAGAAAACCTGAAGTGAAGCTTTGGAATCTAGAACTAGAGTCACAGGAATGGTTCAAAACATAGACAGTAGGAAGAGTCAGTCTACATGTACTTAAGTCAGCATTGTGCCTTTTGTATTTAATTACGATGCTTTTTTTGTGTTTCATCGTCAAAACGAAGGTCAGAGGGATACCGTAAACCTGAAGTGAAGCATCGGAATCTCTAACTAGTGTCACAGGAATGGTTCAAAATATAGTCAGTAGGAAGAGTCAGTCTTCTTGTACTTACGTCGGCATTGTGCCTTTTGTATTTAATTCCGATGCAATATCTGTGTTTCATCGACAATAAGAAGGTCCAAGAGATACATGAACCTGAAGTGAAGCATCGGAATCTGTAACTAGCGTCACAGGAATGGTTCAAAACATAGACAGCAGGAAGAGTCAGTCTTCTTGTACTTAAGTCGGCACTGTGCCATTTCTATTTAATTCCGATGCAACTTCTGTGTTTCAACGTCAATAAGAAGGTGCAAGGGATACAGAAAACCTGAAGTGAAGCATATGAATCTAGAACTAGAGTCACAGGAATGGTTTCCAACATAGACAGTACGAAGAGTCAGTCTACATGTACTTAAGTCAGCATTGTGCCTTTTGTATTTAATTCCGATGCAATTTCAATGTTTCATCGTCAATACGAAGGTCTGAGGGATACAGTAAACCTGAAGTGAAGCATCGGAATCTATAACTAGTGTCACAGGAATTGTCCAAAACATAGTCAGTAAGAAGAGTCAGTCTTCTTGTACTTAAGTCGGCATTGTGCCTTTTGTATTTCATTCCGATGCAATTTCTGTGTTTCATCGTCAATAAGAAGGTCCAAGGGATACAGTAAACCTGAAGTGAAACATCGGAATCTGTAACTAGTGTCACAGGAATGGTTCAAAACATAGACAGTAAGAAGAGTCAGTCTTCTTGTACTTATGTCGGCATTGTGCATTTTCTATTTAATTCCGATGCAAATTCTGTGTTTTATCGTCAATAAGAACGTCCAAGGGATACAATAAACCTGAAGTGAAGCATCGGAATCTATAACTAGTGTCACAGGAGTGGTTCAAAACATAGACAATAGGAAGAGCCAGTCTTCTAGTACTTAAGTCGGCATTGTGCCTTTTCTATTTAATTCCGATGCAATTTCTGTGTTTCATCGTCAATAAGAACGTCCAAGGGATACAGTAAACCTGAAGTGAAGCATCGGAATCTGTACCTAGCGTCACAGGAATGGTTCAAAACATAGACAGTAAGAAGAGTCAGTCTTCTTGTACTTAAGTCGGCATTGTGCCTTTTCTATTTAATTGCGATGCAATTTCTGTGTTTCATCGTCAATAAGAAGGTCAGAGGGATACAGTAAACCTGAAGTGAAGCATCGGAAGCTATAACTAGTGTCACAGGAATGGTTCAAATCATAGTCAGTAAGGAGAGTCAGTCTTCTTGTACTTAAGTCGGCATTGTGCCATTTGTATTTAATTCCGATGCAATACATGTGTTTCATCGTCAATAAGAAGGTCCAAGGGATTCAGTAAACCTGAAGTGAAGCATCGGAATCTGTAACTAGCGTCACAGGAATGGTTCAAAACATAGTCTGTAAGAAGAGTCAGTCTTATTGTACCTAAATCGGCATTGTGCCTTTTCTATTTAATTCCGATGCTATTTCTGTGTTTCATCGTCAATATAAACGTCCAAGGGATACAATTAACCTGAAGTGAAGCATCGGAATCTATAACTAGTGTCGCAGGAGTGGTTCAAAACATAGACTGTAGGAAGAATCAGTCTTCTTGTACTTAAGTCGGCATTGTGCCTTTTCTATTTAATTCCGATGCAATTTCTGTGTTTCATCGTCAATAAGAACATCCAAGGGATACAGTAAACCTGAAGTGAAGCATCGGAATCTGTAACTAGCGTCACAGAAATTGTTCAAAACATAGACAGTAAGAAGAGTCAGTCTTCTTGTACTTAAGTCGGCATTGTGCCTTTTCTATTTAATTCCGATGCAATTTTTGTGTTTCATCGTCAATAAAAAGGTCCAAGGGATACACTAAACCTGAAGTGAAGCATCGGAATCTATAACTAGTGTCACAGGAATGGTTCAAATCATAGACAGTAAGAAGAGTCAGTCTTCTTTTACTTAAGTCGGCATTGTGCCTTTTATATTTAATTCCGATGCAATTTCTGTGTTTCTTCGTCAATAAGACGGTCAGCGGGATACAGTGAACCTGAAGTGAAGCATCGGAATCTATAACTAGTGTCACTGAAATGGTTCAAATCATAGTCAGTAAGAAGAGTCAGTCTTCTTGTACTTAAGACGGCATTGTGCCTTTTCTATTTCATTCCGATGCAATTTCTGTGTTTCATCGTCAATAAGAAGGTCAGAGGGATACAGTAAACCTGAAGTGAAGCATCGGAAACTATAACTAGTGTCACAGGAATGGTTCCAAACATAGTCAGTAAGAAGAGTCAGTCTTCTTGTACTTAGGTCGGCATTGTGCCTTTTCTATTTAATTCCGATGCAATTTCTGTGTTTCATCGTCAATAAGAAGGTCCAAGGGATACAGTAAACCTGAAGTGAAGCATCGGAATCTATAACAAGTTTCACAGGAATGGTTCAAAACATAGACAAATGTAGAGTCAGTTTTCTTGTACTTAGGTCGGCATTGTGCCTTTTCTATTTAATTCCGATGCAATTCCTGTGTTTCATCGTCAATAAGAAGGTCAGAGGGATACAGTAAACCTGAAGTGAAGCATCGGAATCTATAACTAGTGTCACAGTGATGGTTCAAAACAGTCAGTAAGAAGAGTCAGTCTCCTTGTACTTAAGTCGGCATTGTGCATTTTGTATCTAATTCCGATGCAATTTCTGTGTTTCATCGTCAATAAGAAGGTCAGAGGGATACAGTAAACCTGAAGTGAAGCATCGGAATCTGTAACTAGTATCACAGGAACGGTTCAAGACATAGACAGTAAGAAGAGTCAGTCTTCTTCTACTTAAGTCGGCATTGTGAATTTTGTATTTAATTCCGATCCAATTTCTGTGTTTTACCGTCAAAAGGAAGGTCAGAGGTATACTGTAAACCTGAAGTGAAGCATCGGAATATATAACTAGTGTCATGGGTATGGTTCAAAACATAGTCAGTAAGAAGAGTCAGTCTTCTTGTACTTAAGTCGGCATTGTGCCTTTTGTATTTAATTCCGATGCAATTTCTGTGATTCATAGTCAATAAGATGGTCCAAGGGATACAGTAATCCTGAAGTGAAGCATCGGAATCTATAACTAGTGTCACAGGAATGGTTCAAAACATAGACAGTAAGGAGAGTCAGTCTTCTTGTACTTAAGTCGGCATTGTGCCCTTTTCAATTTAATTCCGTTTCAATTACTGTGTTTCATCGTCAATAAGAAGGTCAGAGGGATACACTAAACCTGAAGTGAAGCATCGGAATCTCTAACTAGTGTCACAGGAATGGTTCAAAAGCATAGTCAGTAAGAAGAGTCAGTCTTCTTGTACTTACGTCGGCATTGTGCCTTTTGTTTTTAATTCCGATGCAATATCTGTGTTTCATCGTCAATAAGATGGTCCAAGAGATACAGTATACCTGAAGTGAAGCATCGGAATCTATAACTAGTGTCACAGGAATGGTTCATAACATAGACAGTTAGGAGAGTCAGTCTTATTGTACTTAAGTCGGCATTGTGCCTTTTCTATTTAATTCCGATGTAATTTCTGAGTTTCATCGTCAATAAGAAGGTCAGAGGGATACAGTATACCTGAAGTGAAGCATCGGAAACTATTAGTGTCACAGGAGTGGTTCAAAACATAGTCAGTAAGAAGAGTCAGTCTTCTTGTACTTAAGTCGGCATTGTTCCTTTTGTATTTAATTCCGATGCAATATCTGTGTTTCATCGTCAATAAGAAGGTCAGAGGGATACAGTAACCCTGAAGTGAAGCATCGGAATCTATAACTAGTGTCACAGGACTGGTTCAAACATTGTCAGAAAGAAGAGTCAGTCTTCTTGTACTTAAGTCGGCATTGTGCCTGTTCTATTTAATTGCGATGAAATATCTGTGTTACATTGTCAATAAGAAGGTCAGAGGGATACAGTAAACCTGAAGTGAAGCATCGGAATCTATAACTAGTGTCACAGGAGTGGTTCAAAACATAGACAGTAGGAAGAGTCGTTCTTCTTGTACTTATGTCGGCATTGTGCCTTTTGTATTTAATTCCGATGCAATTTCTGTATTTCATCGTCAATAAGAACTTCCAAGGGATACAGTAAACCTGAAGTGAAGCATCGGAATCTATAACTAGTGTCACAGGAATGGTTCAAATCATAGACAGTAAGAAGAGTCAGTCTTCTTGTACTTAAGTCGGCGTTGTGCCTTTTCTATTTAATTCCGATGCAATTCCTGTGTTTCATCGTCAATAAGAAGGTCCAGGGGATACAGTAAACCTGAAGTGAATCTTCGGAATCTGTAAGTAGTGTCACAGGAATGGTTCAAAACATAGTCAGTACGAAGAGACAGTCTTCTTGTACTTAATTCGGCATTGTTCCTTTTGAATTTAATTCCTATGCAATTTCTGTGTTTCATCGTCAATAAGAAGGTCCAAGGGATACAGTAAACCTGAAGTGAAGCATCGGAATCTATAACTAGTGTCACAGGAATGGTTCAAAACATAGACAAAAAGTAGAGTCAGTCTTCTTGTACTTAAGTCGGAATTGTGCCTTTTGAATTTAATTCCGATGCAATTCCTGTGTTTCATCGTCAATAAGAAGGTCAGAGGGAGACAGTAAACCTGAAGTGAAGCATCGGAATCTATAACTAGTGTCACAGGGATGGTTCAAAACAGTCAGTAAGAAGAGTCAGTCTTCTTGTACTTAAGTCGTCATTGTGCATTTTGTATTTAATTCCGATGCAATTTCTGTGTTTCATCGTCAATAAGAAGGTCAGAGGGATACAGTAAACTTAAAGTGAAGCATCGGAATCTATAACAAGTGTCACAGGAACGGTTCAAAACATAGACAGTAAGAAGAGTCAGTCTTCTTCTACTTAAGTCGGCATTGTGAATTTTGTATTTAATTCTGATCCAATTTCTGTGTTTCATCGTCAAAAGGAAGGTCAGAGGACTACTGTAAACCTGAAGTGAAGCATCGGAATCTATAACTAGTGTCACAGGAATGGTTCAAAACATAGACAGTAGGAAGAGTCAGTCTTCTTGTACTTAAGTCGGCATTGTGCCTTTTGTATTTAACTGCGATGCACTATCTCTGCTTCATCGTCAATAAGAAGATCCAAGGAATACAGTAAACCCGAAATGAAGCATAGGAATCTAAAACTAGTGTCACAGGAATGGTTCAAAACATAGACAGTAGGTAGAGTCAGTCTTCTTGTACCCTAGTCGGCATTGTGCATATTGTATTTAATTCCGATGCAATTTCTGTGTGTCATCGTCAATAAGAAGGTCGAAGGGATACAGTAAACCTGAAATGAAGCATCGGAATCTATAACTAAGGACACAGCAATGTTTCAAAACATAGACAGTAGGAAGAGTCAGTCTACATGTACTTAAGTCGGCATTGTGCCTTTTGTATTTAATTAAGATGCAATTTCTGTGTTTCATCGTCAATAAGAAGGTCAGAGGGATACAGTAAACCTGAAAGGAAGCATCGGAATCTCTAACTAGTGTCACAGGAATGGTTCAAAACATAGACAGTACGAAGAGTCAGTCTTCTTGTACTTAAGTCGGCATTGTGCCTTTTGTATTTAATTCGGATGCTATTGCTGTGTTTCCCGGTCAATAAGAACGTCCAAGGGATACAGTAAACCTGAAGCGAAGCATCGGAATCTGTAACTAGCGTCACAGGAATGGTTCAAAACATAGACAGTAAGAAGAGTCGGTCTTCTTGTACTTAAGTCGGCATTGTGCCTTTCTATTTAATTCCGATGCAATTTTTGTGTTTCATCGTCAATAAGAAGGTCCAAGGGATACAGTAACCCTGAAGTGAAGCATCGGAATCTACAGCTAGTGTCACAGGAATGGTTCAAATCATAGACAGTAAGAAGAGTCAGTCTTCTTGTACTTAAGTCGGCATTGTGCCTTTTCCATCTAATTCCGATGCAATTTCTGTGTTTCTTCGTCAATAAGAAGTTCAGCGGGATACAGTAAACCTGAAGTGAAGCATCGGAATCTATAACTAGTGTCACAGGAATGGTTCAAATCATAGTCAGTAAGAAGAGTCAGCCTTCTTGTACTTAAGACGGCATTGTGCCTTTTCTATTTCATTCCGATGCAATATCTGTGTTTCATCGTCAATAAGAAGGTCAGAGGGATACAGTAAACCTGAAGTGAAGCATCGGAATCTATAACTAGTGTCACAGGAATGGTTCCAAACATAGTCAATAAGAAGAGTCAGTCTTCTTGTACTTAAGTCCGGATTGTGCCTTTTCTATTTAATTCCGAAGCAATTTCTGTGTGTCATCGTCAATAAGAAGGTCCAGCGGAATATGTAACTAGTGTCACAGGAATGGTTCAAAACATAGTCAGTACGAAGAGACAGTCTTCTTGTACTTAAGTCGGCATTGTTCCTATTGTAATTAATTCCGATGCAATTTCTGTGTTTCATCGTCAATAAGAAGGTCCAAGGGATACAGTAAACCTGAAGTGAAGCATCGGAATCTATAACTAGTGTCACAGGATTGGTTCAAAACATAGACAAGAAGTAGAGTCAGTCTTCTTGTTCTTAAGTCGGAATTGTGCCTTTTGAATTTAATTCCGATGCAATTCCTGTGTTTCATCGTCAATAAGAAGGTCAGAGGAATACAGTAAACCTGAAGTGAAGCATCGGAATCTATAACTAGTGTCACAGGGATGGTTCAAAACAGTCAGTAAGAAGAGTCAGTCTTCTTGTACTTAAGTCGGCATTGTGCATTTTGTATTTAATTCCGATGCAATTTCTGTGTTCCATCGTCAATAAGAAGGTCAGAGGGATACAGTAAACCTGAAGTGAAGCATCGGAATCTATAACTAGTGTCACAGGAATGGTTCAAAACATAGACAGTAGGAAGAGTCAGTCTTCTTGTACTTAAGTCAGCATTGTGCCTTTTCTATTTAATTCCGATGCACTTTCTGTGTTTCATCGTCAATAAGAAGGTCCAAGGGATACAGTAACCCTGTAATGAAGCATCGGAATCCATAACTAGCGTCACTAGATTGTATCAAACATAGACAGTAGGAAGAGTCAGTCTACATGTACTTAAGTCGGCATTGTGCCTTTTGTATTTAATTACGATGCTATTTTTGTGTTTCATCGTCAAAACGAAGGTCAGAGGGATACCGTAAACCTGAAGTGAAGCATCGGAATCTATAACTAGTGTCACAGGAATAATTCCAAACATAGTCAGTAAGAAGAGTCAGTCTTCTTGTACTTAAGTCGGCATTGTGCCTTTTCTATATAATTCCGATGCAATTTCTATGTTTCATCGTCAATAAGAAGGTCCAAGGTATACAGTAAACCTGAAGTGAATCATCGGAATCTATAACTAGTGTCACAGGAATGGTTCAAAACATAGTCTGTACGAAGAGTAAGTCTTCTTGTACTTAAGTCGGCATTGTGCCTTTTGTATTTAATTCCGATGCAATTTCTGGGTTTCATCGTCAATAAGAACGTCCAAGGGATACAGTAAACCTGAAGTGAAGCATCGGAATCTATAACTTGTGTCACAGGAATGGTTCAAAACATAGTCAGTAAGAAGAGTCAGTCTTCTTGTACTTAAGTCGGCATTGTGCCTTTTCTATTAAATTCCGATGCAATTTCTGTGTTTCATCGTCAATAAGAAGGTCAGAGGGATACAGTAAACCTGAAGTGAAGCATCGGAATCTATAACTAGTGTCACAGGAATGGTTCAAAACAGAGACATAAAGAAGAGTCAGTCTCCTTGTACTTAAGTGAGCATTGTTCCTTTTCTATTTAATTCCGATGCACTTTCAGTGTTTCATCGTCAATAAGAAGGTCCAAGGGATACAGTAAACGTGAAATGAAGCATCGTAATCCATAACTAGCGTCTCAGGAATGTTTAAAACATAGACAGTAGGAAGAGTCAGTCTACATGTACTTAAGTCGGCATTGTGCATTTTGTATTTAATTCCGATGCAATTTCTGTGTTTCATCGTCAATAAGAAGGTCAGAGGGATACAGTAACCCTGTAATGAAGCATCGGAATCCATAACTAGCGTCACTAGATTGTATCAAACATAGACAGTAGGAAGAGTCAGTCTACATGTACTTAAGTCGGCATTGTGCCTTTTGTATTTATATCCGATGCAATTTCTGTGTTTCATCGTCAATAAGAAGGTCCAAGGGATACAGCAAACCTGAAGTGAAGCATCGGAATCTATAACTAGTGTCACAGGAATGGTTCAATCATAGACAAAAAGTAGAGTCAGTCTTATTGTACTTAAGTCGGCATTGTGAATTTTGTATTTTATTCCCATCCAATTTCTGTGTTTCATCGTCAAAAAGAACGTCGAAGGGATACAGTAAACCTGAAATGAGGCATCGGAATCTAAAACTAAGGACACAGGAATGTTTCAAATCATAGACAGTAGGAGAGTCAGTCTACATGTACTTAAGTCGGCATTGTGCCTTTTGTATTTAATTCCGATGCAATTTCTGTGTTTCATCGTCAATAAGAAGGTGAGAGGGATACAGTAAACATGAAGTGAAGCATCGGAATATATAACTAGTGTCACAGGAATGGTTCAAAACATAGACAGTAGGAAGAGTCAGTCTTCTTGTACTTAAGTCGGCATTGTGCCTTTTCTATTTAATTCCGATGGAATTTCTGTGTTTCAACGTCAATAAGAAGGTGCAAGGGATACAGAAAACCTGAAGTGAAGCTTTGGAATCTAGAACTAGAGTCACAGGAATGGTTCAAAACATAGACAGTAGGAAGAGTCAGTCTACATGTACTTAAGTCAGCATTGTGCCTTTTGTATTTAATTACGATGCTATTTTTGTGTTTCATCGTCAAAACGAAGGTCAGAGGGATACCATAAACCTGAAGTGAAGCATCGGAATCTCTAACTAGTGTCACAGGAATGGTTCAAAATATAGTCAGTAGGAAGAGTCAGTCTTCTTGTACTTACGTCGGCATTGTGCCTTTTGTATTTAATTCCGATGCAATATCTGTGTTTCATCGACAATAAGAAGGTCCAAGAGATACATGAACCTGAAGTGAAGCATCGGAATCTGTAACTAGCGTCACAGGAATGGTTCAAAACATAGACAGCAGGAAGAGTCAGTCTTCTTGTACTTAAGTCGGCATTGTGCCATTTCTATTTAATTCCGATGCAATTTCTGTGTTTCAACGTCAATAAGAAGGTGCAAGGGATACAGAAAACCTGAAGTGAAGCATAGGAATCTAGAACTAGAGTCACAGGAATGGTTTCCAACATAGACAGTACGAAGAGTCAGTCTACATGTACTTAAGTCAGCATTGTGCCTTTTGTATTTAATTCCGATGCAATTTCAATGTTTCATCGTCAATACGAAGGTCTGAGGGATACAGTAAACCTGAAGTGAAGCATCGGAATCTATAACTAGTGTCACAGGAATTGTCCAAAACATAGTCAGTAAGAAGAGTCAGTCTTCTTGTACTTAAGTCGGCATTGTGCCTTTTGTATTTCATTCCGATGCAATTTCTGTGTTTCATCGTCAATAAGAAGGTCCAAGGGATACAGTAAACCTGAAGTGAAACATCGGAATCTGTAACTAGTGTCACAGGAATGGTTCAAAACATAGACAGTAAGAAGAGTCAGTCTTCTTGTACTTATGTCGGCATTGTGCATTTTCTATTTAATTCCGATGCAAATTCTGTGTTTCATCGTCAATAAGAACGTCCAAGGGATACAATAAACCTGAAGTGAAGCATCGGAATCTATAACTAGTGTCACAGGAGTGGTTCAAAACATAGACAATAGGAAGAGCCAGTCTTCTAGTACTTAAGTCGGCATTGTGCCTTTTCTATTTAATTCCGATGCAATTTCTGTGTTTCATCGTCAATAAGAACGTCCAAGGGATACAGTAAACCTGAAGTGAAGCATCGGAATCTGTACCTAGCGTCACAGGAATGGTTCAAAACATAGACAGTAAGAAGAGTCAGTCTTCTTGTACTTAAGTCGGCATTGTGCCTTTTCTATTTAATTGCGATGCAATTTCTGTGTTTCATCGTCAATAAGAAGGTCAGAGGGATACAGTAAACCTGAAGTGAAGCATCGGAAGCTATAACTAGTGTCACAGGAATGGTTCAAATCATAGTCAGTAAGGAGAGTCAGTCTTCTTGTACTTAAGTCGGCATTGTGCCATTTGTATTTAATTCCGATGCAATATATGTGTTTCATCGTCAATAAGAAGGTCCAAGGGATTCAGTAAACCTGAAGTGAAGCATCGGAATCTGTAACTAGCGTCACAGGAATGGTTCAAAACATAGCCTGTAAGAAGAGTCAGTCTTATTGTACCTAAATCGGCATTGTGCCTTTTCTATTTAATTCCGATGCTATTTCTGTGTTTCATCGTCAATATAAACGTCCAAGGGATACAATTAACCTGAAGTGAAGCATCGGAATCTATAACTAGTGTCGCAGGAGTGGTTCAAAACATAGACTGTAGGAAGAATCAGTCTTCTTGTACTTAAGTCGGCATTGTGCCTTTTCTATTTAATTCCGATGCAATTTCTGTGTTTCATCGTCAATAAGAACATCCAAGGGATACAGTAAACCTGAAGTGAAGCATCGGAATCTGTAACTAGCGTCACAGAAATTGTTCAAAACATAGACAGTAAGAAGAGTCAGTCTTCTTGTACTTAAGTCGGCATTGTGCCTTTTCTATTTAATTCCGATGCAATTTTTGTGTTTCATCGTCAATAAAAAGGTCCAAGGGATACACTAAACCTGAAGTGAAGCATCGGAATCTATAACTAGTGTCACAGGAATGGTTCAAATCATAGACAGTAAGAAGAGTCAGTCTTCTTGTACTTAAGTCGGCATTGTGCCTTTTCTATTTAATTCCGATGCAATTTCTGTGTTTCTTCGTCAATAAGACGGTCAGCGGGATACAGTGAACCTGAAGTGAAGCATCGGAATCTATAACTAGTGTCACTGAAATGGTTCAAATCATAGTCAGTAAGAAGAGTCAGTCTTCTTGTACTTAAGACGGCATTGTGCCTTTTCTATTTCATTCCGATGCAATTTCTGTGTTTCATCGTCAATAAGAAGGTCAGAGGGATACAGTAAACCTGAAGTGAAGCATCGGAAACTATAACTAGTGTCACAGGAATGGTTCCAAACATAGTCAGTAAGAAGAGTCAGTCTTCTTGTACTTAGGTCGGCATTGTGCCTTTTCTATTTAATTCCGATGCAATTTCTGTGTTTCATCGTCAATAAGAAGGTCCAAGGGATACAGTAAACCTGAAGTGAAGCATCGGAATCTATAACAAGTTTCACAGGAATGGTTCAAAACATAGACAAATGTAGAGTCAGTTTTCTTGTACTTAGGTCGGCATTGTGCCTTTTCTATTTAATTCCGATGCAATTCCTGTGTTTCATCGTCAATATGAAGGTCAGAGGGATACAGTAAACCTGAAGTGAAGCATCGGAATCTATAACTAGTGTCACAGTGATGGTTCAAAACAGTCAGTAAGAAGAGTCAGTCTCCTTGTACTTAAGTCGGCATTGTGCATTTTGTATCTAATTCCGATGCAATTTCTGTGTTTCATCGTCAATAAGAAGGTCAGAGGGATACAGTAAACCTGAAGTGAAGCATCGGAATCTATAACTAGTATCACAGGAACGGTTCAAGACATAGACAGTAAGAAGAGTCAGTCTTCTTCTACTTAAGTCGGCATTGTGAATTTTGTATTTAATTCCGATCCAATTTCTGTGTTTCACCGTCAAAAGGAAGGTCAGAGGTATACTGTAAACCTGAAGTGAAGCATCGAAATCTATAACTAGTGTCACAGGAATGGTTCGAAACATAGACAGTAGGAAGAGTCAGTCTTCTTGTACTTAAGTCGGCATTGTGCCTTTTGTATTTAACTGCGATGCACTATCTGTGCTTAATAGTCAATAAGAAGATCCTAGGGATACAGTAAACCTGAAATGAAGTATCGGAATCTATAACTAGTGTCACAGGAATGGTTCAAAACATAGACAGTAGGTAGAGTCAGTCTTCTTGTACCCTAGTCGGCATTGTGCATTTTCTATTTAATTCCGATGCACTTTCTGTGCTTCATCGTCAATAAAAAGGTCCAAGGGATACAGTAAACCTGAAATGAGGCATCGGAATCTATAACTAAGGACACAGGAATGTTTCAAAACATAGACACTAGGAAGAGTCAGTCTACATGTACTTAAGTCGGCATTGTCCCTTTTGTATTTAATTCCGATGCAATTTCTGTGTTTCATCGTCAATAAGAAGGTCAGAGGGATACAGTAAACCTGAAGAGAGCATCGGAATATATAACTAGTGTCATGGGTATAGTTCAAAACATAGTCAGTAAGAAGAGTCAGTCTTCTTGTACTTAAGTCGGCATTGTGCCTTTTGTATTTAATTCCGAGGCAATTTCTGTGATTCATAGTCAATAAGATGGTCCAAGGGATACAGTAATCCTGAAGTGAAGCATCGGAATCTATAACTAGTGTCACAGGAATGGTTCAAAACATAGACAGTAAGGAGAGTCAGTCTTCTTGTACTTAAGTCGGCATTGTGCCCTTTTCAATTTAATTCCGTTTCAATTACTGTGTTTCATCGTCAATAAAAAGGTCAGAGGGATACACTAAACCTGAAGTGAAGCATCGGAATCTCTAACTAGTGTCACAGGAATGGTTCAAAAGCATAGTCAGTAAGAAGAGTCAGTCTTCTTGTACTTACGTCGGCATTGTGCCTTTTGTTTTTAATTCCGATGCAATATCTGTGTTTCATCGTCAATAAGATGGTCCAAGAGATACAGTATACCTGAAGTGAAGCATCGGAATCTATAACTAGTGTCACAGGAATGGTTCATAACATAGACAGTTAGGAGAGTCAGTCTTATTGTACTTAAGTCGGCATTGTGCCTTTTCTATTTAATTCCGATGTAATTTCTGAGTTTCATCGTCAATAAGAAGGTCAGAGGGATACAGTATACCTGAAGTGAAGCATCGGAATCTATTAGTGTCACAGGAGTGGTTCAAAACATAGTCAGTAAGAAGAGTCAGTCTTCTTGTACTTAAGTCGGCATTGTGCCTTTTGTATTTAATTCCGATGCAATATCTGTGTTTCATCGTCAATAAGAAGGTCAGAGGGATACAGTAACCCTGAAGTGAAGCATCGGAATCTATAACTAGTGTCACAGGACTGGTTCAAACATTGTCAGAAAGAAGAGTCAGTCTTCTTGTACTTAAGTCGGCATTGTGCCTGTTCTATTTTATTGCGATGAAATATCTGTGTTACATTGTCAATAAGAAGGTCAGAGGGATACAGTAAACCTGAAGTGAAGCATCGGAATCTATAACTAGTGTCACAGGAGTGGTTCAAAAAATAGACAGTAGGAAGAGTCGTTCTTCTTGTACTTAAGTCGGCATTGTGCCTTTTGTATTTAATTCCGATGCAATTTCTGTATTTCATCGTCAATAAGAACTTCCAAGGGATACAGTAAACCTGAAGTGAAGCATCGGAATCTATAACTAGTGTCACAGGAATGGTTCAAATCATAGACAGTAAGAAGAGTCAGTCTTCTTGTACTTAAGTCGGCGTTGTGCCTTTTCTATTTAATTCCGATGCAATTCCTGTGTTTCATCGTCAATAAGAAGGTCCAGGGGATACAGTAAACCTGAAGTGAATCTTCGGAATCTGTAAGTAGTGTCACAGGAATGGTTCAAAACGTAGTCAGTACGAAGAGACAGTCTTCTTGTACTTAATTCGGCATTGTTCCTTTTGAATTTAATTCCTATGCAATTTCTGTGTTTCATCGTCAATAAGAAGGTCCAAGGGATACAGTAAACCTGAAGTGAAGCATCGGAATCTATAACTAGTGTCACAGGAATGGTTCAAAACATAGACAAAAAGTAGAGTCAGTCTTCTTGTACTTAAGTCGGAATTGTGCCTTTTGAATTTAATTCCGATGCAATTCCTGTGTTTCATCGTCAATAAGAAGGTCAGAGGGAGACAGTAAACCTGAAGTGAAGCATCGGAATCTATAACAAGTGTCACAGGAACGGTTCAAAACATAGACAGTAAGAAGAGTCAGTCTTCTTCTACTTAAGTCGGCATTGTGAATTTTGTATTTAATTCTGATCCAATTTCTGTGTTTCATCGTCAAAAGGAAGGTCAGAGGACTACTGTAAACCTGAAGTGAAGCATCGGAATCTATAACTAGTGTCACAGGAATGGTTCAAAACATAGACAGTAGGAAGAGTCAGTCTTCTTGTACTTAAGTCGGCATTGTGCCTTTTGTATTTAACTGCGATGCACTATCTCTGCTTCATCGTCAATAAGAAGATCCAAGGAATACAGTAAACCCGAAATGAAGCATAGGAATCTAAAACTAGTGTCACAGGAATGGTTCAAAACATAGACAGTAGGTAGAGTCAGTCTTCTTGTACCCTAGTCGGCATTGTGCATATTGTATTTAATTCCGATGCAATTTCTGTGTGTCATCGTCAATAAGAAGGTCGAAGGGATACAGTAAACCTGAAATGAAGCATCGGAATCTATAACTAAGGACACAGCAATGTTTCAAAACATAGACAGTAGGAAGAGTCAGTCTACATGTACTTAAGTCGGCATTGTGCCTTTTGTATTTAATTAAGATGCAATTTCTGTGTTTCATCGTCAATAAGAAGGTCAGAGGGATACAGTAAACCTGAAAGGAAGCATCGGAATCTCTAACTAGTGTCACAGGAATGGTTCAAAACATACACAGTACGAAGAGTCAGTCTTCTTGTACTTAAGTCGGCATTGTGCCTTTTGTATTTAATTCGGATGCTATTGCTGTGTTTCCCCGTCAATAAGAACGTCCAAGGGATACAGTAAACCTGAAGCGAAGCATCGGAATCTGTAACTAGCGTCACAGGAATGGTTCAAAACATAGACAGTAAGAAGAGTCGGTCTTCTTGTACTTAAGTCGGCATTGTGCCTTTCTATTTAATTCCGATGCAATTTTTGTGTTTCATCGTCAATAAGAAGGTCCAAGGGATACAGTAACCCTGAAGTGAAGCATCGGAATCTACAGCTAGTGTCACAGGAATGGTTCAAATCATAGACAGTAAGAAGAGTCAGTCTTCTTGTACTTAAGTCGGCATTGTGCCTTTTCCATCTAATTCCGATGCAATTTCTGTGTTTCTTCGTCAATAAGAAGTTCAGCGGGATACAGTAAACCTGAAGTGAAGCATCGGAATCTATAACTAGTGTCACAGGAATGGTTCAAATCATAGTCAGTAAGAAGAGTCAGTCTTCTTGTACTTAAGACGGCATTGTGCCTTTTCTATTTCATTCCGATGCAATATCTGTGTTTCATCGTCAATAAGAAGGTCAGAGGGATACAGTAAACCTGAAGTGAAGCATCGGAATCTATAACTAGTGTCACAGGAATGGTTCCAAACATAGTCAATAAGAAGAGTCAGTCTTCTTGTACTTAAGTCGGCATTGTTCCTTTTGTATTTAATTCCGATGCAATATCTGTGTTTCAACGTCAATAAGAAGGTCAGAGGGAGACAGTAAACCTGAAGTGAAGCATCGGAATCTATAACTAGTGTCACAGGGATGGTTCAAAACAGTCAGTAAGAAGAGTCAGTCTTCCTGTACTTAAGTCGTCATTGTGCATTTTGTATTTAATTCCGATGCAATTTCTGTGTTTCATCGTCAATAAGAAGGTCAGAGGGATACAGTAAACTTAAAGTGAAGCATCGGAATCTATAACAAGTGTCACAGGAACGGTTCAAAACATAGACAGTAAGAAGAGTCAGTCTTCTTCTACTTAAGTCGGCATTGTGAATTTTGTATTTAATTCTGATCCAATTTCTGTGTTTCATCGTCAAAAGGAAGGTCAGAGGACTACTGTAAACCTGAAGTGAAGCATCGGAATCTATAACTAGTGTCACAGGAATGGTTCAAAACATAGACAGTAGGAAGAGTCAGTCTTCTTGTACTTAAGTCGGCATTGTGCCTTTTGTATTTAACTGCGATGCACTATCTCTGCTTCATCGTCAATAAGAAGATCCAAGGAATACAGTAAACCCGAAATGAAGCATAGGAATCTAAAACTAGTGTCACAGGAATGGTTCAAAACATAGACAGTAGGTAGAGTCAGTCTTCTTGTACCCTAGTCGGCATTGTGCATATTGTATTTAATTCCGATGCAATTTCTGTGTGTCATCGTCAATAAGAAGGTCGAAGGGATACAGTAAACCTGAAATGAAGCATCGGAATCTATAACTAAGGACACAGCAATGTTTCAAAACATAGACAGTAGGAAGAGTCAGTCCACATGTACTTAAGTCGGCATTGTGCCTTTTGTATTTAATTAAGATGCAATTTCTGTGTTTCATCGTCAATAAGAAGGTCAGAGGGATACAGTAAACCTGAAAGGAAGCATCGGAATCTCTAACTAGTGTCACAGGAATGGTTCAAAACATAGACAGTACGAAGAGTCAGTCTTCTTGTACTTAAGTCGGCATTGTGCCTTTTGTATTTAATTCGGATGCTATTGCTGTGTTTCCCCGTCAATAAGAACGTCCAAGGGATACAGTAAACCTGAAGCGAAGCATCGGAATCTGTAACTAGCGTCACAGGAATGGTTCAAAACATAGACAGTAAGAAGAGTCGGTCTTCTTGTACTTAAGTCGGCATTGTGCCTTTCTATTTAATTCCGATGCAATTTTTGTGTTTCATCGTCAATAAGAAGGTCCAAGGGATACAGTAACCCTGAAGTGAAGCATCGGAATCTACAGCTAGTGTCACAGGAATGGTTCAAATCATAGACAGTAAGAAGAGTCAGTCTTCTTGTACTTAAGTCGGCATTGTGCCCTTTCCATCTAATTCCGATGCAATTTCTGTGTTTCTTCGTCAATAAGAAGTTCAGCGGGATACAGTAAACCTGAAGTGAAGCATCGGAATCTATAACTAGTGTCACAGGAATGGTTCAAATCATAGTCAGTAAGAAGAGTCAGTCTTCTTGTACTTAAGACGGCATTGTGCCTTTTCTATTTCATTCCGATGCAATATCTGTGTTTCATCGTCAATAAGAAGGTCGGAGGGATACAGTAAACCTGAAGTGAAGCTATGAATCTATAACTAGTGTCACAGGAATGGTTCCAAACATAGTCAATAAGAAGAGTCAGTCTTCTTGTACTTAAGTCGGCATTGTGCCTTTTCTATTTAATTCCGAAGCAATTTCTGTGTGTCATCGTCAATAAGAAGGTCCAGCGGAATATGTAACTAGTGTCACAGGAATGGTTCAAAACATAGTCAGTACGAAGAGACAGTCTTCTTGTACTTAAGTCGGCATTGTTCCTTTTGTAATTAATTCCGATGCAATTTCTGTGTTTCATCGTCAATAAGAAGGTCCAAGGGATACAGTAAACCTGAAGTGAAGCATCGGAATCTATAACTAGTGTCACAGGATTGGTTCAAACATAGACAAGAAGTAGAGTCAGTCTTCTTGTTCTTAAGTCGGAATTGTGCCTTTTGAATTTAATTCCGATGCAATTCCTGTGTTTCATCGTCAATAAGAAGGTCAGAGGGATACAGTAAACCTGAAGTGAAGCATCGGAATCTATAACTAGTGTCACAGGGATGGTTCAAAACAGTCAGTAAGAAGAGTCAGTCTTCTTGTACTTAAGTCGGCATTGTGCATTTTGTATTTAATTCCGATGCAATTTCTGTGTTTCATCGTCAATAAGAAGGTCAGAGGGATACAGTAAACCTGAAGTGAAACATCGGAATCTATAACTAGTGTCACAGGAATGGTTCAAAACATAGACAGTAGGAAGAGTCAGTCTTCTTGTACTTAAGTCAGCATTGTGCCTTTTCTATTTAATTCCGATGCACTTTCTGTGTTTCATCGTCAATAAGAAGGTCCAAGGGATACAGTAACCCTGTAATGAAGCATCGGAATCCATAACTAGCGTCACTAGATTGTATCAAACATAGACAGTAGGAAGAGTCAGTCTACATGTACTTAAGTCGGCATTGTGCCTTTTGTATTTAATTCCGATGCAATTTCTGTATTTCATCGTCAAGAAGAAGGTCAGAGGGATACAGTAAATCTGAAGTGAAGCATCGGAAACTATAACTAGTGTCACAGGAATGGTTCAAAACATAGACAGTAAGAAGAGTCAGTCATCTTGTACTTAAGTCGGCATTGTGCCTCTTCTATTTAATTCCGATGCAATTTTTGTGTTTCATCGTCAATAAGAAGGTCCAAGGGATACAGTAACCCTGAAGTGAAGCATCGGAATCTATAACTAGTGTCACAGGAATGGTTCAAATCATAGACAGTAAGAAGAGTCAGTCTTCTTGTACTTAAGTCGGCATTGTGCCTTTTCCATTTAATTCCGATGCAATTTCTGTGTTTCTTTGTCAATAAGAAGTTCAGCGGGATACAGTAAACCTGAAGTGATGCATCGGAATCTATAACTAGTGTCACAGGAATGGTTCAAATCATAGTCAGTAAGAAGAGTCAGTCATCTTGTACTTAAGACGGCATTGTGCCTTTTCTATTTCATTCCGATGCAATATCTGTGTTTCATCGTCAATAAGAAGGTCAGAGGGATACACTAAACCTGAAGTGAAGCATCGGAATCTATAACTAGTGTCACAGGAATGGTTCCAAA
Source organism: Schistocerca americana (assembly GCF_021461395.2). Classification (NCBI taxonomy): domain Eukaryota; kingdom Metazoa; phylum Arthropoda; class Insecta; order Orthoptera; family Acrididae; genus Schistocerca; species Schistocerca americana. The sequence goes on along the minus strand of NC_060129.1, from coordinate 998,666 downwards.
CATAGTCAATAAGAAGAGTCAGTCTTCTTGTACTTAAGTCGGCATTGTGCATATTGCATTTAATTCCGATGCAATTTCTGTGTGTCATCGTCAATAAGAAGGTCCAGCGGAACCTGTAACTAGTGTCACAGGAATGGTTCAAAACATAGTCAGTACGAAGAGACAGTCTTCTTGTACTTAAGTCGGCATTGTTCCTTTTGTAATTAATTCCGATGCAATTTCTGTGTTTCATCGTCAATAAGAAGGTCCAAGGGATACAGTAAACCTGAAGTGAAGCATCGGAATCTATAACAAGTGTCACAGGATTGGTTCAAAACATAGACAAGAAGTAGAGTCAGTCTTCTTGTTCTTAAGTCGGAATTGTGCCTTTTGAATTTAATTCCGATGCAATTCCTGTGTTTCATCGTCAATAAGAAGGTCAGAGGGATACAGTAAACCTGAAGTGAAGCATCGGAATCTATAACTAGTGTCACAGGGATGGTTCAAAACAGTCAGTAAGAAGAGTCAGTCTTCTTGTACTTAAGTCGGCATTGTGCATTTTGTATTTAATTCCGATGCAATTTCTGTGTTTCATCGTCAATAAGAAGGTCAGAGGGATACAGTAAACCTGAAGTGAAGCATCGGAATCTATAACTAGTGTCACAGGAATGGTTCAAAACATAGACAGTAGGAAGAGTCAGTCTTCTTGTACTTAAGTCAGCATTGTGCCTTTTCTATTTAATTCCGATGCACTTTCTGTGTTTCATCGTCAATAAGAAGGTCCAAGGGATACAGTAACCCTGTAATGAAGCATCGGAATCCATAACTAGCGTCACTAGATTGTATCAAACATAGACAGTAGGAAGAGTCAGTCTACATGTACTTAAGTCGGCATTGTGCCTTTTGTATTTAATTCCGATGCAATTTCTGTATTTCATCGTCAATAAGAAGGTCAGAGGGATACAGTAAATCTGAAGTGAAGCATCGGAAACTATAACTAGTGTCACAGGAATGGTTCAAAACATAGACAGTAAGAAGAGTCAGTCATCTTGTACTTAAGTCGGCATTGTGCCTCTTCTATTTAATTCCGATGCAATTTTTGTGTTTCATCGACAATAAGAAGGTCCAAGGGATACAGTAACCCTGAAGTGAAGCATCGGAATCTATAACTAGTGTCACAGGAATGGTTCAAATCATAGACAGTAAGAAGAGTCAGTCTTCTTGTACTTAAGTCGGCATTGTGCCTTTTCCATTTAATTCCGATGCAATTTCTGTGTTTCTTTGTCAATAAGAAGTTCAGCGGGATACAGTAAACCTGAAGTGATGCATCGGAATCTATAACTAGTGTCACAGGAATGGTTCAAATCATAGTCAGTAAGAAGAGTCAGTCATCTTGTACTTAAGACGGCATTGTGCCTTTTCTATTTCATTCCGATGCAATATCTGTGTTTCATCGTCAATAAGAAGGTCAGAGGGATACACTAAACCTGAAGTGAAGCATCGGAATCTATAACTAGTGTCACTGGAATGGTTCCAAACATAGTCAATAAGAAGAGTCAGTCTTCTTGTACTTAAGTCGGCATTGTGCCTTTTCTATTTAATTCCGAAGCAATTTCTGTGTGTCATCGTCAATAAGAAGGTCCAGCGGAATCTGTAACTAGTGTCACAGGAATGGTTCAAAACATAGTCAGTACGAAGAGACTGTCTTCTTGTACTTAAGTCGGCATTGTTCCTTTTGTAATTAATTACGATGCAATTTCTGTGTTTCATCGTCAATAAGAAGGTCCAAGGGATACAGTAAACCTGAAGTGAAGCATCGGAATCTATAACTAGTGTCACAGGAACGGTTCAAAACATAGACAAGAAGTAGAGTCAGTCTTCTTGTTCTTAAGTCGGAATTGTGCCTTTTGAATTTAATTCCGATGCAATTCCTGTGTTTCATCGTCAATAAGAAGGTCAGAGGGATACAGTAAACCTGAAGTGAAGCATCGGAATCTATAACTAGTGTCACAGGGATGGTTCAAAACAGTCAGTAAGAAGAGTCAGTCTTCTTGTACTTAAGTCGGCATTGTGCATTTTGTATTTAATTCCGATGCAATTTCTGTGTTTCATCGTCAATAAGAAGGTCAGAGGGATACAGTAAACCTGAAGTGAAGCATCGGAATCTATAACTAGTGTCACAGGAATGGTTCAAAATATAGACAGTAGGAAGAGTCAGTCTTCTTGTACTTAAGTAGGCATTGTGCCTTTTCTATTTAATTCCGATGCACTTTCTGTGTTTCATCGTCAATACGAAGGTCCAAGGGATACAGTAACCCTGTAATGAAGCATCGGAATCCATAACTAGCGTCACAGGAATGTTTCAAACATAGACAGTAGGAAGAGTCAGTCTACATGTACTTAAGTCGGCATTGTGCCTTTTGTATTTAATTCCGATGCAATTTCTGTGTTTCATCGTCAATAAGAAGGTGAAAGGGATACAGTAAACATGAAGTGAAGCATCGGAATATATAACTAGTGTCACAGGAATGGTTCAAAACATAGACAGTAGGAAGAGTCAGTCTTCTTGTACTTAAGTCGGCATTGTGCCTTTTCTATTTAATTCCGATGGAATTTCTGTGTTTCAACGTCAATAAGAAGGTGCAAGGGATACAGAAAACCTGAAGTGAAGCTTTGGAATCTAGAACTAGAGTCACAGGAATGGTTCAAAACATAGACAGTAGGAAGAGTCAGTCTACATGTACTTAAGTCAGCATTGTGCCTTTTGTATTTAATTACGATGCTATTTTTGTGTTTCATCGTCAAAACGAAGGTCAGAGAGATACCGTAAACCTGAAGTGAAGCATCGGAATCTCTAACTAGTGTCACAGGAATGGTTCAAAATATAGTCAGTAGGAAGAGTCAGTCTTCTTGTACTTACGTCGGCATTGTGCCTTTTGTATTTAATTCCGATGCAATATCTGTGTTTCATCGACAATAAGAAGGTCCAAGAGATACATGAACCTGAAGTGAAGCATCGGAATCTGTAACTAGCGTCACAGGAATGGTTCAAAACATAGACAGCAGGAAGAGTCAGTCTTCTTGTACTTAAGTCGGCATTGTGCCATTTCTATTTAATTCCGATGCAATTTCTGTGTTTCAACGTCAATAAGAAGGTGCAAGGGATACAGTAAACCTGAAGTGAAGCATCGGAATCTGTAACTAGAGTCACAGGAATGGTTCAAAACATAGTCTGTAAGAATAGTCAGTCTTCTTGTACCTAATTCGGCATTGTGCCTTTTCTATTTAATTACGTTGCTATTTCTGTGTTTCATCGTCAATATAAACGTCCAAGGGATACAATTAACGTGAAGTGAAGCATCGGAATCTATAACTAGTGTCGCAGGAGTGGTTCAAAACATAGACTGTAGGAAGAATCAGTCTTCTTGTACTTAAGTCGGCATTGTGCCTTTTCTATTTAATTCCGATGCAATTTCTGTGTTTCATCGTCAATAAGAACATCCAAGGGATACAGTAAACCTGAAGTGAAGCATCGGAATCTGTAACTAGCGTCACAGAAATTGTTCAAAACATAGACAGTAAGAAGAGTCAGTCTTCTTGTACTTAAGTCGGCATTGTGCCTTTTCTATTTAATTCCGATGCAATTTTTGTGTTTCATCGTCAATAAAAAGGTCCAAGGGATACACTAAACCTGAAGTGAAGCATCGGAATCTATAACTAGTGTCACAGGAATTGTCCAAAACATAGTCAGTAAGAAGAGTCAGTCTTCTTGTACTTAAGTCGGCATTGTGCCTTTTGTATTTCATTCCGATGCAATTTCTGTGTTTCATCGTCAATAAGAAGGTACAAGGGATACAGTAAACCTGAAGTGAAGCATCGGAATCTGTAACTAGTGTCACAGGAATGGTTCAAAACATAGACAGTAAGAAGAGTCAGTCTTCTTGTACTTATGTCGGCATTGTGCATTTTCTATTTAATTCCGATGCAAATTCTGTGTTTCATCGTCAATAAGAACGTCCAAGGGATACAATAAACCTGAAGCGAAGCATCGGAATCTATAACTAGTGTCACAGGAGTGGTTCAAAACATAGACAATAGGAAGAGCCAGTCTTCTAGTACTTAAGTCGGCATTGTGCCTTTTCTATTTAATTACGATGCAATTTCTGTGTTTCATCGTCAATAAGAACGTCCAAGGGATACAGTAAACCTGAAGTGAAGCATCGAAATCTGTACCTAGCGTCACAGAAATGGTTCAAAACATAGACAGTAAGAAGAGTCAGTCTTCTTGTACTTAAGTCGGCATTGTGCCTTTTCTATTTAATTGCGATGCAATTTCTGTGTTTCATCGTCAATAAGAAGGTCAGAGGGATACAGTAAACCTGAAGTGAAGCATCGGAAGCTATAACTAGTGTCACAGGAATGGTTCAAATCATAGTCAGTAAGGAGAGTCAGTCTTCTTGTACTTAAGTCGGCATTGTGCCATTTGTATTTAATTCCGATGCAATATATGAGTTTCATCGTCAATAAGAAGGTCCAAGGGATTCAGTAAACCTGAAGTGAAGCATCGGAATCTGTAACTAGCGTCACAGGAATGGTTCAAAACATAGTCTGTAAGAAGAGTCAGTCTTCTTGTACCTAAATCGGCATTGTGCCTTTTCTATTTAATTACGATGCTATTTCTGTGTTTCATCGTCAATATAAACGTCCAAGGGATACAATTAACCTGAAGTGAAGCATCGGAATCTATAACTAGTGTCGCAGGAGTGGTTCAAAACATAGACTGTAGGAAGAATCAGTCTTCTTGTACTTAAGTCGGCATTGTGCCTTTTCTATTTAATTCCGATGCAATTTCTGTGTTTCATCGTCAATAAGAACATCCAAGGGATACAGTAAACCTGAAGTGAAGCATCGGAATCTGTAACTAGCGTCACAGAAATTGTTCAAAACATAGACAGTAAGAAGAGTCAGTCTTCTTGTACTTAAGTCGGCATTGTGCCTTTTCTATTTAATTCCGATGCAATTTTTGTGTTTCATCGTCAATAAAAAGGTCCAAGGGATACACTAAACCTGAAGTGAAGCATCGGAATCTATAACTAGTGTCACAGGAATGGTTCAAATCATAGACAGTAAGAAGAGTCAGTCTTCTTGTACTTAAGTCGGCATTGTGCCTTTTCTATTTAATTCCGATGCAATTTCTGTGTTTCTTCGTCAATAAGACGGTCAGCGGGATACAGTGAACCTGAAGTGAAGCATCGGAATCTATAACTAGTGTCACTGAAATGGTTCAAATCATAGTCAGTAAGAAGAGTCAGTCTTCTTGTACTTAAGACGGCATTGTGCCTTTTCTATTTCATTCCGATGCAATTTCTGTGTTTCATCGTCAATAAGAAGGTCAGAGGGATACAGTAAACCTGAAGTGAAGCATCGGAAACTATAACTAGTGTCACAGGAATGGTTCCAAACATAGTCAGTAAGAAGAGTCAGTCTTCTTGTACTTAAGTCGGCATTGTGCCTTTTCTATTTAATTCCGATGCAATTTCTGTGTTTCATCGTCAATAAGAAGGTCCAAGGGATACAGTAAACCTGAAGTGAAGCATCGGAATCTATAACAAGTTTCACAGGAATGGTTCAAAACATAGACAAATGTAGAGTCAGTTTTCTTGTACTTAAGTCGGCATTGTGCCTTTTCTATTTAATTCCGATGCAATTCCTGTGTTTCATCGTCAATAAGAAGGACAGAGGGATACAGTAAACCTGAAGTGAAGCATCGGAATCTATAACTAGTGTCACAGTGATGGTTCAAAACAGTCAGTAAGAAGAGTCAGTCTCCTTGTACTTAAGTCGGCATTGTGCATTTTGTATCTAATTCCGATGCAATTTCTGTGTTTCATCGTCAATAAGAAGGTCAGAGGGATACAGTAAACCTGAAGTGAAGCATCGGAATCTATAACTAGTATCACAGGAACGGTTCAAGACATAGACAGTAAGAAGAATCAGTCTTCTTCTACTTAAGTCGGCATTGTGAATTTTGTATTTAATTCCGATCCAATTTCTGTGTTTCACCGTCAAAAGGAAGGTCAGAGGTATAATGTAAACCTGAAGTGAAGCATCGAAATCTATAACTAGTGTCACAGAAATGGTTCGAAACATAGACAGTAGGAAGAGTCAGTCTTATTGTACTTAAGTCGGCATTGTGCCTTTTGTATTTAACTGCGATGCACTATCTGTGCTTAATAGTCAATAAGAAGATCCTAGGGATACAGTAAACCTGAAATGAAGTATAGGAATCTATAACTAGTGTCACAGGAATGGTTCAAAACATAGACAGTAGGTAGAGTCAGTCTTCTTGTACCCTAGTCGGCATTGTGCATTTTCTATTTAATTCCGATGCACTTTCTGTGCTTCATCGTCAATAAAAAGGTCCAAGGGATACAGTAAACCTGAAATGAGGCATCGGAATCTATAACTAAGGACACAGGAATGTTTCAAAACATAGACACTAGGAAGAGTCAGTCTACATGTACTTAAGTCGGCATTGTGCCTTTTGTATTTAATTCCGATGCAATTTCTGTGTTTCATCGTCAATAAGAAGGTCAGAGGGATACAGTAAACCTGAAGTGAGCATCGGAATATATAACTAGTGTCATGGGTATGGTTCAAAACATAGTCAGTAAGAAGAGTCAGTCTTCTTGTACTTAAGTCGGCATTGTGCCTTTTGTATTTAATTCCGATGCAATTTCTGTGATTCATAGTCAATAAGATGGTCCAAGGGATACAGTAATCCTGAAGTGAAGCATCGGAATCTATAACTAGTGTCACAGGAATGGTTCAAAGCATAGACAGTAAGGAGAGTCAGTCTTCTTGTACTTAAGTCGGCATTGTGCCTTTTTCAATTTAATTCCGTTTCAATTACTGTGTTCCATCGTCAATAAGAAGGTCAGAGGCATACAGTAAACCTGAAGTGAAGCATCGGAATCTCTAACTAGTGTCACAGGAATGGTTCAAAAGCATAGTCAGTAAGAAGAGTCAGTCTTCTTGTACTTACGTCGGCATTGTGCCTTTTGTTTTTAATTCCGATGCAATATCTGTGTTTCATCGTCAATAAGATGGTCCAAGAGATACAGTATACCTGAAGTGAAGCATCGGAATCTATAACTAGTGTCACAGGAATGGTTCATAACATAGACAGTTAGGAGAGTCAGTCTTATTGTACTTAAGTCGGCATTGTGCCTTTTCTATTTAATTCCGATGTAATTTCTGAGTTTCATCGTCAATAAGAAGGTCAGAGGGATACAGTATACCTGAAGTGAAGCATCGGAATCTATTAGTGTCACAGGAGTGGTTCAAAACATAGTCAGTAAGAAGAGTCAGTCTTCTTGTACTTAAGTCGGCATTGTGCCTTTTGTATTTAATTCCGATGCAATATCTGTGTTTCATCGTCAATAAGAAGGTCAGAGGGATACAGTAACCCTGAAGTGAAGCATCGGAATCTATAACTAGTGTCACAGGACTGGTTCAAACATTGTCAGAGAGAAGAGTCAGTCTTCTTGTACTTAAGTCGGCATTGTGCCTGTTCTATTTAATTGCGATGAAATATCTGTGTTTCATTGTCAATAAGAAGGTCAGAGGGATACAGTAAACCTGAAGTGAAGCATCGGAATCTATAACTAGTGTCACAGGAGTGGTTCAAATCATAGTCAGTAAGGAGAGTCAGTCTTCTTGTACTTAAGTCGGCATTGTGCCATTTGTCTTTAATTCCGATGCAATTACTGTGTTTCAACGTCAATAAGAAGGTCAAAGGGATACAGTAAACCTGAAATGAAGCATTGGGATCTATAACTAGTGTCACAGGAATGGTTCAAAACATAGTCAGTAAGAAGAGTCAGTCTTCTTGTACTTAAGTCATCATTGTGCCTTTGTATTTAATTCCGAGGCAATATCTGTGTTTCATCTTCAATACGAAGGTCCAAGGGATGCAGTAAACCTGAAGTGAAGCATCGGAATCTGTAACTAGCGTCACAGGAATGGTTCAAAACATAGTCTGTAAGAAGAGTCAGTCTTCTTGTACATAAGTCGGCATTGTGCCTTTTCTACTTAATTCCGATGCAATTTCTGTATTTCATCGTTAATAAGAACGTCCAAGGGATACAATAAACCTGAAGTGAAGCATCGGAATCTATAACTAGTGTCACAGGAGTGGTTCAAAACATAGACAGTAGGAAGAGTCGTTCTTCTTGTACTTATGTCGGCATTGTGCCTTTTGTATTTAATTCCGATGCAATTTCTGTGTTTCATCGTCAATAAGAACTTCCAAGGGATACAGTAAACCTGAAGTGAAGCATCGGAATCTATAACTAGTGTCACAGGAATGGTTCAAATCATAGACAGTAAGAAGAGTCAGTCTTCTTGTACTTAAGTCGGCGTTGTGCCTTTTCTATTTAATTCCGATGCAATTGCTGTGTTTCATCGTCAATAAGAAGGTCCAGGGGATACAGTAAACCTGAAGTGAATCTTCGGAATCTGTAAGTAGTGTCACAGGAATGGTTCAAAACATAGTCAGTACGAAGAGACAGTCTTCTTGTACTTAATTCGGCATTGTTCCTTTTGAATTTAATTCCTATGCAATTTCTGTGTTTCATCGTCAATAAGAAGGTCCAAGGGATACAGTAAACCTGAAGTGAAGCATCGGAATCTATAACTAGTGTCACAGGAATGGTTCAAAACATAGACAAAAAGTAGAGTCAGTCTTCTTGTACTTAAGTCGGAATTGTGCCTTTTGAATTTAATTCCGATGCAATTCCTGTGTTTCATCGTCAATAAGAAGGTCAGAGGGAGACAGTAAACCTGAAGTGAAGCATCGGAATCTATAACTAGTGTCACAGGGATGGTTCAAAACAGTCAGTAAGAAGAGTCAGTCTTCTTGTACTTAAGTCGTCATTGTGCATTTTGTATTTAATTCCGATGCAATTTCTGTGTTTCATCGTCAATAAGAAGGTCAGAGGGATACAGTAAACTTAAAGTGAAGCATCGGAATCTATAACAAGTGTCACAGGAACGGTTCAAAGCATAGACAGTAAGAAGAGTCAGTCTTCTTCTACTTAAGTCGGCATTGTGAATTTTGTATTTAATTCTGATCCAATTTCTGTGTTTCATCGTCAAAAGGAAGGTCAGAGGACTACTGTAAACCTGAAGTGAAGCATCGGAATCTATAACTAGTGACACAGGAATGGTTCAAAACATAGACAGTAGGAAGAGTCAGTCTTCTTGTACTTAAGTCGGCATTGTGCCTTTTGTATTTAACTGCGATGCACTATCTCTGCTTCATCGTCAATAAGAAGATCCAAGGAATACAGTAAACCCGAAATGAAGCATTGGAATCTAAAACTAGTGTCACAGGAATGGTTCAAAACATAGACAGTAGGTAGAGTCAGTCTTCTTGTACCCTAGTCGGCATTGTGCATATTGTATTTAATTCCGATGCAATTTCTGTGTGTCATCGTCAATAAGAAGGTCGAAGGGATACAGTAAACCTGAAATGAAGCATCGGAATCTATAACTAAGGACACAGCAATGTTTCAAAACATAGACAGTAGGAAGAGTCAGTCTACATGTACTTAAGTCGGCATTGTGCCTTTTGTATTTAATTAAGATGCAATTTCTGTGTTTCATCGTCAATAAGAAGGTCAGAGGGATACAGTAAACCTGAAAGGAAGCATCGGAATCTCTAACTAGTGTCACAGGAATGGTTCAAAACATAGACAGTACGAAGAGTCAGTCTTCTTGTACTTAAGTCGGCATTGTGCCTTTTGTATTTAATTCGGATGCTATTGCTGTGTTTCCCCGTCAATAAGAACGTCCAAGGGATACAGTAACCCTGTAATGAAGCATCGGAATCCATAACTAGCGTCACAGGAATGTTTCAAACATAGACAGTAGGAAGAGTCAGTCTACATGTACTTAAGTCGGCATTGTGCCTTTTGTATTTAATTCCGATGCAATTTCTGTGTTTCATCGTCAATAAGAAAGTCAGAGGGATACAGTAAACCTGAAGTGAAGCATCGGAATCTATAACTAGTGTCACAGGAATGGTTCAAATCATAGACAGTAAGAAGAGTCGGTCTTCTTATACTTAAGTCGGCATTGTGCCTTTCTATTGAATTCCGAAGCAATTTCTGTGTGTCATCGTCAATAAGAAGGTCCAGCGGAATAAGTAACTAGTGTCACAGGAATGGTTCAAAACATAGTCAGTACGAAGAGACAGTCTTCTTGTACTTAAGTCGGCATTGTTCCTTTTGTAATTAATTCCGATGCAATTTCTGTGTTTCATCGTCAATAAGAAGGTCCAAGGGATACAGTAAACCTGAAGTGAAGCATCGGAATCTATAACTAGTGTCACAGGATTGGTTCAAAACATAGACAAGAAGTAGAGTCAGTCTTCTTGTTCTTAAGTCGGAATTGTGCCTTTTGAATTTAATTCCGATGCAATTCCTGTGTTTCATCGTCAATAAGAAGGTCAGAGGGATACAGTAAACCTGAAGTGAAGCATCGGAATCTATAACTAGTGTCACAGGGATGGTTCAAAACAGTCAGTAAGAAGAGTCAGTCTTCTTGTACTTAAGTCGGCATTGTGCATTTTGTATTTAATTCCGATGCAATTTCTGTGTTTCATCGTCAATAAGAAGGTCGGAGGGATGCAGTAAACCTGAAGTGAAGCATCGGAATCTATAACTAGTGTCACAGGAATGGTTCAAAACATAGACAGTAGGAAGAGTCAGTCTTCTTGTACTTAAGTCAGCATTGTGCCTTTTCTATTAAATTCCGATGCACTTTCTGTGTTTCATCGTCAATAAGAAGGTCCAAGGGATACAGTAACCCTGTAATGAAGCATCGGAATCCATAACTAGCGTCACAGGATTGTATCAAACATAGACAGTAGGAAGAGTCAGTCTACATGTACTTAAGTCGGCATTGTGCCTTTTGTATTTAATTCCGATGCAATTTCTGTATTTCATCGTCAATAAGAAGGTCAGAGGGATACAGTAAATCTGAAGTGAAGCATCGGAAACTATAACTAGTGTCACAGGAATGGTACAAAACATAGACAGTAAGAAGAGTCAGTCATCTTGTTCTTAAGTCGGCATTGTGCCTTTTCTATTTAATTCCGATGCAATTTTTGTGTTTCATCGTCAATAAGAAGGTCCAAGGGATACAGTAACCCTGAAGTGAAGCATCGGAATCTATAACTAGTGTCACAGGAATGGTTCAAATCATAGACAGAAAGAAGAGTCAGTCTTCTTGTACTTAAGTCGGCATTGTGCCTTTTCCATTTAATTCCGATGCAATTTCTGTGTTTCTTTGTCAATAAGAAGTTCAGCGGGATACAGTAAACCTGAAGTGAAGCATCGGAATCTATAACTAGTGTCACAGGAATGGTTCAAATCATAGTCAGTAAGAAGAGTCAGTCTTCTTGTACTTAAGACGGCATTGTGCCTTTTCTATTTCATTCCGATGCAATATCTGTGTTTCATCGTCAATAAGAAGGGCAGAGGGATACACTAAACCTGAAGTGAAGCATCGGAATCTATAACTAGTGTCACAGGAATGGTTCCAAACATAGTCAATAAGAAGAGTCAGTCCTCTTGTACTTAAGTCGGCATTGTGCATATTGTATTTAATTCCGATGCAATTTCTGTGTGTCATCGTCAATAAGAAGGTCCAGCGGAACCTGTAACTAGTGTCACAGGAATGGTTCAAAACATAGTCAGTACGAAGAGACAGTCTTCTTGTACTTAAGTCGGCATTGTTCCTTTTGTAATTAATTTCGATGCAATTTCAGTGTTTCATCGTCAATAAGAAGGTCCAAGGGATACAGTAAACCTGAAGTGAAGCATCGGAATCTATAACTAGTGTCACAGGAATGGTTGAAACATAGACAAGAAGTAGAGTCAGTCTTCTTGTACTTAAGTCGGAATTGTGCCTTTTGAATTTAATTCCGATGCAATTCCTGTGTTTCATCGTCAATAAGAAGGTCAGAGGGATACAGTAAACCTGAAGTGAAGCATCGGAATCTATAACTAGTGTCACAGGGATGGTTCAAAACAGTCAGTAAGAAGAGTCAGTCTTCTTGTACTTAAGTCGGCATTGTACATTTTGTATTTAATTCCGATGCAATTTCTGTGTTTCATCGTCAATAAGAAGGTCAGAGGGATACAGTAAACCTGAAGTGAAGCATCGGAATCTATAACTAGTGTCACAGGAATGGTTCAAATCATAGTCAGTAAGAAGAGTCAGTCTTCTTGTACTTAAGACGGCATTGTGCCTTTTCTATTTCATTCCGATGCAATATCTGTGTTTCATCGTCAATAAGAAGGTCAGAGGGATACAGTAAACCTGAAGTGAAGCATCGGAATCTATAACTAGTGTCACAGGAATGGTTCCAAACATAGTCAATAAGAAGAGTCAGTCTTCTTGTACTTATGTCGGCATTGTGCCTTTTCTATTTAATTCCGAAGCAATTTCTGTGTGTCATCGTCAATAAGAAGGTCCAGCGGAATCTGTAACTAGTGTCACAGGAATGGTTCAAAACATAGTCAGTACGAAGAGACTGTCTTCTTGTACTTAAGTCGGCATTGTTCCTTTTGTAATTAATTCCGATGCATTTTCTGTGTTTCATCGTCAATAAGAAGGTCCAAGGGATACAGTAAACCTGAAGTGAAGCATCGGAATCTATAACTAGTGTCACAGGAACGGTTCAAAACATAGACAAGAAGTAGAGTCAGTCTTCTTGTTCTTAAGTCGGAATTGTGCTTTTTGAATTTAATTCCGATGCAATTCCTGTGTTTCATCGTCAATAAGAAGGTCAGAGGGATACAGTAAACCTGAAGTGAAGCATCGGAATCTATAACTAGTGTCACAGGGATGGTTCAAAACAGTCAATAAGAAGAGTCAGTCTTCTTGTACTTAAGTCGGCATTGTGCATTTTGTATTTAATTCCGATGCAATTTCTGTGTTTCATCGTCAATAAGAAGGTCAGAGGGATACAGTAAACCTGAAGTGAAGCATCGGAATCTATAACTAGTGTCACAGGAATGGTTCAAAATATAGACAGTAGGAAGAGTCAGTCTTCTTGTACTTAAGTCAGCATTGTGCCTTTTCTATTTAATTCCGATGCACTTTCTGTGTTTCATCGTCAATACGAAGGTGCAAGGGATACAGTAACCCTGTAATGAAGCATCGGAATCCATAACTAGCGTCACAGGAATGTTTCAAACATAGACAGTAGGAAGAGTCAGTCTACATGTACTTAAGTCGGCATTGTGCCTTTTGTATTTAATTCCGATGCAATTTCTGTGTTTCATCGTCAATAAGAAAGTCAGAGGGATACAGTAAATCTGAAGTGAAGCATCGGAAACTATAACTAGTGTCACAGGAATGGTTCAAAACATAGACAGTAGGAAGAGTCAGTCATCTTGTACTTAAGTCGGCATTGTGCCTTTTCTATTTAATTCCGATGCAATTTTTGTGTTTCATCGTCAATAAGAAGGTCCAAGGGATACAGTAACCCTGAAGTGAAGCATCGGAATCTATAACTAGTGTCACAGGAATGGTTCAAATCATAGACAGTAAGAAGAGTCAGTCTTCTCGTACTTAAGTCGGCATTGTGCCTTTTCCATTTAATTCCGATGCAATTTCTGTGTTTCTTCGTCAATAAGAAGTTCAGCGGGATACAGTAAACCTGAAGTGAAGCATCGGAATCTGTAACTAGTGTCACAGGAATGGTTCAAATCATAGTCAGTAAGAAGAGTCAGTCTTCTTGTACTTAAGACGGCATTGTGCCTTTTCTATTTCATTCCGATGCAATATCTGTGTTTCATCGTCAATAAGAAGGTCAGAGGGATACACTAAACCTGAAGTGAAGCATCGGAATCTATAACTAGTGTCACAGGAATGGTTCCAAACATAGTCAATAAGAAGAGTCAGTCTTCTTGTACTTAAGTCGGCATTGTGCATATTGTATTTAATTCCGATGCAATTTCTGTGTGTCATCGTCAATAAGAAGGTCCAGCGGAACCTGTAACTAGTGTCACAGGAATGGTTCAAAACATAGTCAGTACGAAGAGACAGTCTTCTTGTACTTAAGTCGGCATTGTTCCTTTTGTAATTAATTCCGATGCAATTTCTGTGTTTCATCGTCAATAAGAAGGTCCAAGGGATACAGTAAACCTGAAGTGAAGCATCGGAATCTATAACTAGTGTCACAGGAATGTTTCAAAACATAGACAAGAAGTAGAGTCAGTCTTCTTGTACTTAAGTCGGAATTGTGCCTTTTGAGTTTAATTCCGATGCAATTCCTGTGTTTCATCGTCAATAAGAAGGTCAGAGGGATACAGTAAACCTGAAGTGAAGCATCGGAATCTATAACTAGTGTCACAGGGATGGTTCAAAACAGTCAGTAAGAAGAGTCAGTCTTCTTGTACTTAAGTCGGCATTGTACATTTTGTATTTAATTCCGATGCAATTTCTGTGTTTCATCGTCAATAAGAAGGTCAGAGGGATACAGTAAACCTGAAGTGAAGCATCGGAATCTATAACTAGTGTCACAGGAATGGTTCAAAACATAGACAGTAGGAAGAGTCAGTCTTCTTGTACATAAGTCAGCATTGTGCCTTTTCTATTTAATTCCGATGCACTTTCTGTGTTTCATCGTCAATAAGAAGGTCCAAGGGATACAGTAACCCTGCAATGAAGCATCGGAATCCATAACTAGCGTCACAGGAATGTTTCAAACATAGACAGTAGGAAGAGTCAGTCTACATGTACTTAAGTCGGCATTGTGCCTTTTGTATTTAATTCCGATGCAATTTCTGTGTTTCATCGTCTATAAGAAGGTCAGAGGGATACAGTAAATCTGAAGTGAAGCATCGGAATCTATAACTAGTGTCACAGGAATGGTTCAAAACATAGACAGTAAGAAGAGTCAGTCATCTTGTACTTAAGTCGGAATTGTGCCTTTTGTATTTAATTCCGATGCAATTTCTGTGTTTAATCGTCAATAAGAAGGTCCAAGGGATACAGTAAGCCTGAAGTGAAGCTTCGGAATCTATAACTAGTGTCACAGGAATGGTTCAAAATATCGACACTAAGAAGAGTCAGACTTCTTGTACTTAAGTCGGCATTGTGCTTTTTCTATTTAATACCGATGCAATTTCTGTGTTTCATCGTCAATAAGAAGGTCAGCGGGATACAGTAAAACTCAAGTGAAGCATCGGAATCTATAACTAGTGTCACAGGAATGGTTCCAAACATAGTCAATAAGAAGAGTCAGTCTTCTTGTACTTAAGTCGGCATTGTGCCTTTTCTACATAATTCCGATGCAATTTCTGTGTTTCATCGTCAATAAGAAGGGCCCAGGGATACAGTAAACCTGAAGTGAGTCA
Organism: Schistocerca americana; assembly: GCF_021461395.2. Taxonomy (NCBI): domain Eukaryota; kingdom Metazoa; phylum Arthropoda; class Insecta; order Orthoptera; family Acrididae; genus Schistocerca; species Schistocerca americana. Next base: position 983,250 of record NC_060129.1, on the reverse strand, counting down.
TCGGAATCTATAACTAGTGTCAGAGGAATGGTTCAAATCATAGTCTGTACGAAGAGTCTGTCTTCTTGTATTTAAGTCGGCATTGTGCCTTTTGTATTTAATTCCCATGCAATTTCTGTGTTTCATCGTCAATAAGAACGTCCAAGGGATACAGTAAACCTGAAGTGAAGCATCGGAATCTATAACTAGTGTCACAGGAATGGTTCAAATCATAGACAGTAAGAAGAGTCAGTCTTCTTGTACTTAAGTCGGCATTGTGCTTTTTCTGTTTAATTCCGATGCAATTGCTGTGTTTCATCGTCAATAAGAATGTCAGAGGGATAAAGTAAACCAGAACTGATGCATCGGAATCTATAACTAGTGTCACAGGAATGGTTCAAATCTTAGTCAGTAAGAAGAGTCAGTCTTCTTGTACTTAAGTCGGCATTGTGCCTTTTCTATTAAATTCCTATGAAATATCTGTGTTTCATCATCAATAAGAAGGTCAGAGGGATACAGTAAAACTCAAGTGAAGCATCGGAATCTATAACTAGTGTCACAAGAATGGTTCCAAACATAGTCAATAAGAAGAGTCAGTCTTCTTGTACTTAAGTCGGCATTGTGCCTTTTCTACATAATTCCGATGCAATTTTTGTGTTTCATAGTCAATAAGAAGGGCCCAGGGATACAGTAAACCTGAAGTGAATCATCGGAATCTATAACTAGTGTCAGAGGAATGGTTCAAATCATAGTCTGTACGAAGAGTCTGTCTTCTTGTACTTAAGTCGGCATTGTGCCTTTTGTATTTAATTCCCATGCAATTTCTGTGTTTCATCGTCAATAAGAACGTCCAAGGGATACAGTAAACCTGAAGTGAAGCATCGGAATCTATAACTAGTGTCACAGGAATGGTTCAAATCATAGACAGTAAGAAGAGTCAGTCTTCTTGTACTTAAGTCGGCATTGTGCTTTTTCTGTTTAATTCCGATGCAATTGCTGTGTTTCATCGTCAATAAGAATGTCAGAGGGATAAAGTAAACCAGAACTGAAGCATCGGAATCTATAACTAGTGTCACAGGAATGGTTCAAATCATAGTCAGTAAGAAGAGTCAGTCTTCTTGTACTTAAGTCGGCATTGTGCCTTTTCTATTAAATTCCTATGAAATATCTGTGTTTCATCATCAATAAGAAGGTCAGAGGGATACAGTAAAACTCAAGTGAAGCATCGGAATCTATAACTAGTGTCATAGGAATGGTTCCAAACACAGTCAGTAAGAAGAGTCAGTCTTCTTGTACTTAAGTCGGCATTGTACATATTGTATTTAATTCCGATGCAATTTCTGTGTTTCATCGTCAATAAGAAGGTCAGAGGGATACAGTAAAACTCAAGTGAAGCATCTGAATCTATAACTAGTGTCACAGGAATGGTTCCAATCATAGTCAGTAAGAAGAGTCAGTCTTCTTAAACTTAAGTCGGCATTGTGCTTTTTCTACATAATTCCGATGCAATTTCTGTGTTTCATCGTCAATAAGAAGGGCCAAGGGATACAGTAAACCTGAAGTGAATCATCGGATTCTATAACTAGTGTCAGAGGAATGGTTCAAATCATAGTCTGTACGAAGAGTCTGTCTTCTTGTACTTAAGTCGGCATTGTGCCTTTTGTATTTAATTCCCAAGCAATTTCTGTGTTTCATCGTCAATAAGAACGTCCAAGGGATTCAGTAAACCTGAAGTGAAGCATCGGAATCTATAACTAGTGTCACAGGAATGGTTCAAATCATAGACAGTAAGAAGAGTCAGTCTTCTTGTACTTAAGTCGGCATTGTGCCTTTTCTGTTTAATTCCGATGCAATTGCTGTGTTTCATTGTCAATACGAATGTCAGAGGGATACAGTAAACCAGAACTGAAGCATCGGAATCTGTAACTAGTGTCACTGGAATGGTTCAAATCATAGTCAGTAAGAAGAGTCAGTCTTCTTGTACTTAAGTCGGCATTGTGCCTTTTCTATTAAATTCCGATGCAATATCTGTGTTTCATCATCAATAAGAAGGTCAGAGGGATACAGTAAAACTCAAGTGAAGCATCGGAATCTATAACTAGTGTCATAGGAATGGTTCCAAACATAGTCAGTAAGAAGAGTCAGTCTTCTTGTACTTAAGTCGGCATTGTGCATATTGTATTTAATTCCGATGCAATTTCTGTGTTTCATCGTCAATAAGAAGGTCGGAGGGATACAGTAAACCTGAAGTGTAGCATCGGAATCTATAACTAGTGTCACAGGAATGGTTCAAAACATAGACAGTAAGAAGAGTCAGTCTTCTTGTACCTAAGTCGGCATTGTGCCTTTTCTGTTTAATTCCGATGCCATTTCTGTGTTTCATCGTCAATAAGAAGGTCAGAGGGATACAGTAAACCTAAAGTGAAGCATCGGAATCTATAACTAGTGTCACAGGAATGGTTCAAATCATAGTCAGTAAGAAGAGTCAGTCTTCTTGTACTTAAGTCGGCATTGTACATTTTGTATTTAATTCCGATGCAATTTCTGTGTTTCATCGTCAATAAGAAGGTCAGAGGGATACAGTAAACCTGAAGTGAATCATCGGAATCTATAACTAGTGTCACAGGAATGGTTCAAATCATAGTCAGTAAGAGGAGTCAGTCTTCTTGTACTTAAGACGGCATTGTGCCTTTTCTATTTCATTCCGATGCAATATCTGTGTTTCATCGTCAATAAGAAGGTCAGAGGGATACACTAAACCTGAAGTGAAGCATCGGAATCTATAACTAGTTTCACAGGAATGGTTCCAAACATAGTCAATAAGAAGAGTCAGTCTTCTTGTACTTAAGTCGGCATTGTGCATATTGTATTTAATTCCGATGCAATTTCTGTGTGTCATCGTCAATAAGAAGGTCCAGCGGAACCTGTAACTAGTGTCACAGGAATGGTTCAAAACATAGTCAGTACGAAGAGACAGTCTTCTTGTACTTAAGTCGGCATTGTTCCTTTTGTAATTAATTCCGATGCAATTTCTGTGTTTCATCGTCAATAAGAAGGTCCAAGGGATACAGTAAACCTGAAGTGAAGCATCGGAATCTATAACTAGTGTCACAGGAATGGTTCAAAACATAGACAGTAGGAAGAGTCAGTCTTCTTGTACTTAAGTCGGAATTGTGCCTTTTGAATTTAATTCCGATGCACTTTCTGTGTTTCATCGTCAATAAGAAGGTCCAAGGGATACAGTAACCCTGCAATGAAGCATCGGAATCCATAACTAGCGTCACAGGAATGTTTCAAACATAGACAGTAGGAAGAGTCAGTCTACATGTACTTAAGTCGGCATTGTGCCTTTTGTATTTAATTCCGATGCAATTTCTGTGTTTCATCGTCTATAAGAAGGTCAGAGGGATACAGTAAATCTGAAGTGAAGCATCGGAATCTATAACTAGTGTCACACGAATGGTTCAAAACATAGACAGTAAGAAGAGTCAGTCATCTTGTACGTAAGTCGGAATGGTGCCTTTTGTATTTAATTCCGATGCAATTTCTGTGTTTAATCGTCAATAAGAAGGTCCAAGGGATACAGTAAGCCTGAAGTGAAGCTTCGGAATCTATAACTAGTGTCACAGGAATGGTTCAAAATATAGACACTAAGAAGAGTCAGACTTCTTGTACTTAAGTCGGCATTGTGCTTTTTCTATTTAATACCGATGCAATTTCTGTGTTTCATCGTCAATAAGAAGGTCAGCGGGATACAGTAAACCTGAAGTGAAGCATCGGAATCTCTAACTAGTGTCACAGGAATGGTTCAAAACATAGACTGTAGGAAGAGTCAGTCTTATTGTACCAGAGTCGGGATTGTGTATTTTCTATTTCATTCGGATGCCATTTCTGTGTTTCATCGTTAATAAGATGGTCAGAGGGATACAGTAAACCTGAGGTGAAGCATCGGAATCTGTTACTAGCGTCACAGGAATGGTTCAAAGCATAGACAGTAAGAAGAGTCAGTCTTCTTGTACTTAAGTCGGCATTGTGCCTTTTCTATTTAATTCCGATGCAATTTGTGTGTTTCATCGTCAATATGAAGGTCCAAGGGATACAGTAAACCTGAAGTGAAGCATTGGAATCTATAACTAGTGTCACAGGAATGGTTCAAATCATAAACAGTAAGAAGAGTCAGTCTTCTTGTACCTAAGTCGGCATTGTGCCTTTTCTGTTTAATTCCGATGCAATTTCTGTGTTTCATCGTCAATAAGAAGGTCAGAGGGATACAGTAAACCTGAAGTGAAGCATCGGAATCTATAACTAGTGTCACAGGAATGGTTCAAATCATAGTCAGTAAGAAGAGTCAGTCTTCTTGTACTTAAGTCGGCATTGTGCCTTTTCTATAAAATTCCGATGCAATATCTGTGTTTCATCGTCAATAAGAAGGTCAGAGGGATACAGTAAAACTCAAGTGAAGCATCGGAATCTATAACTAGTGTCACAGGAATGGTTCCAAACATAGTCAATAAGAAGAGTCAGTCTTCTTGTACTTAAGTCGGCATTGTGCCTTTTCTACATAATTCCGATGCAATTTCTGTGTTTCATCGTCAATAAGAAGGGCCCAGGGATACAGTAAACCTGAAGTGAATCATCGGAATCTATAACTAGTGTCAGAGGAATGGTTCAAATCATAGTCTGTACGAAGGGTCTGTCTTCTTGTACTTAAGTCGGCATTGTGCCTTTTGTATTTAATTCCCATGCAAGCTCTGTGTTTCATCGTCAATAAGAACGTCCAAGGGATACAGTAAACCTGAAGTGAAGCATCGGAATCTATAACTAGTGTCACAGGAATGGTTCAAATCATAGACAGTAAGAAGAGTCAGTCTTCGTGTACTTAAGTCGGCATTGTGCTTTTTCTGTTTAATTCCGATGCAATTGCTGTGTTTCATCGTCAATAAGAATGTCAGAGGGATAAAGTAAACCAGAACTGAAGCATCGGAATCTATAACTAGTGTCACAGGAATGGTTCAAATCATAGTCAGTAAGAAGAGTCAGTCTTCTTGTACTTAAGTCGGCATTGTGCCTTTTCTATTAAATTCCTATGAAATATCTGTGTTTCATCATCAATAAGAAGGTCAGAGGGATACAGTAAAACTCAAGTGAAGCATCGGAATCTATAACTAGTGTCATAGGAATGGTTCCAAACACAGTCAGTAAGAAGAGTCAGTCTTCTTGTACTTAAGTCGGCATTGTGCATATTGTATTTAATTCCGATGCAATTTCTGTGTTTCATCGTCAATAAGAAGGTCAGAGGGTACAGTAAAACTCAAGTGAAGCATCGGAATCTATAACTAGTGTCACAGGAATGGTTCCAATCATAGTCAGTAAGAAGAGTCAGTCTTCTTAAACTTAAGTCGGCATTGTGCCTTTTCAACATAATTCCGATGCAATTTCTGTGTTTCATCGTCAATAAGAAGGGCCAAGGGATACAGTAAACCTGAAATGAATCATCGGATTCTATAACTAGTGTCAGAGGAATGGTTCAAATTATAGTCTGTACGAAGAGTCTGTCTTCTTGTACTTAAGACGGCATTGTGCCTTTTGTATTTAATTCCCAAGCAATTTCTGTGTTTCATCGTCAATAAGAACGTCCAAGGGATTCAGTAAACCTGAAGTGAAGCATCGGAATCTATAACTAGTGTCACAGGAATGGTTCAAATCATAGACAGTAAGAAGAGTCAGTCTTCTTGTACTTAAGTCGGCATTGTGCCTTTTCTGTTTAATTCCGATGCAATTGCTGTGTATCATCGTCAATACGAATGTCAGAGGGATACAGTAAACCAGAACTGAAGCTTCGGAATCTATAACTTGTGTCACAGGAATGGTTCAAATCATAGTCAGTAAGAAGAGTCAGTCTTCTTGTACTTAAGTCGGCATTGTGCCTTTTCTATTAAATTCCGATGCAATATCTGTGTTTCATCATCAATAAGAAGGTCAGAGGGATACAGTAAAACTCAAGTGAAGCATCGGAATCTATAACTAGTGTCATAGCAATGGTTCCAAACATAGTCAGTAAGAAGAGTCAGTCTTCTTGTACTTAAGTCGGCATTGTGCATATTGTATTTAATTCCGATGCAATTTCTGTGTTTCATCGTCAATAAGAAGGTCGGAGGGATACAGTAAACCTGAAGTGTAGCATCGGAATCTATAACTAGTGTCACAGGAATGGTTCAAAACATAGACAGTAAGAAGAGTCAGTCTTCTTGTACCTAAGTCGGCATTGTGCCTTTTCTGTTTAATTCCGATGCCATTTCTGTGTTTCATCGTCAATAAGAAGGTCAGAGGGATACAGTAAACCTAAAGTGAAGCATCGGAATCTATAACTAGTGTCACAGGAATGGTTCAAATCATAGTCAGTAAGAAGAGTCAGTCTTCTTGTACTTAAGTCGGCATTGTACATTTTGTATTTAATTCCGATGCAATTTCTGTGTTTCATCGTCAATATGAAGGTCAGAGGGATACAGTAAACCTGAAGTGAAGCATCGGAATCTATAACTAGTGTCACAGGAATGGTTCCAAACATAGTCAATAAGAAGAGTCAGTCTTCTTGTACTTAAGTCGGCATTGTGCATATTGTATTTAATTCCGATGCAATTTCTGTGTGTCATCGTCAATAAGAAGGTCCAGCGGAACCTGTAACTAGTGTCACGGGAATGGTTCAAAACATAGTCAGTACGAAGAGACAGTCTTCTTGTACTTAAGTCGGCATTGTTCCTTTTGTAATTAATTCCGATGCAATTTCTGTGTTTCATCGTCAATAAGAAGGTCCAAGGGATACAGTAAACCTGAAGTGAAGCATCGGAATCTATAACTAGTGTCACAGGAATGGTTCAAAACATAGACAAGAAGTAGAGTCAGTCTTCTTGTACTTAAGTCGGAATTGTGCCTTTTGAATTTAATTCCGATGCAATTCCTGTGTTTCATCGTCAATAAGAAGGTCAGAGGGATACAGTAAACCTGAAGTGAAGCATCGGAATCTATAACTAGTGTCACAGGGATGGTTCAAAACAGTCAGTAAGAAGAGTCAGTCCTCTTGTTCTTAAGTCGGCATTGTACATTTTGTATTTAATTCCGATGCAATTTCTGTGTTTCATCGTCAATAAGAAGGTCAGAGGGATACAGTAAACCTGAAGTGAAGCATCGGAATCTATAACTAGTGTCACAGGAATGGTTCAAAACATAGACAGTAGTAAGAGTCAGTCTTCTTGTACTTAAGTCAGCATTGTGCCTTTTCTATTTAATTCCGATGCACTTTCTGTGTTTCATCGTCAATAAGAAGGTCCAAGGGATACAGTAACCCTGCAATGAAGCATCGGAATCCATAACTAGCGTCACAGGAATGTTTCAAACATAGACAGTAGGAAGAGTCAGTCTACATGTACTTAAGTCGGCATTGTGCCTTTTGTATTTAATTCCGATGCAATTTCTGTGTTTCATCGTCTATAAGAAGGTCAGAGGGATACAGTAAATCTGAAGTGAAGCATCGGAATCTATAACTAGTGTCACAGGAATGGTTCAAAACATAGACAGTAAGAAGAGTCAGTCATCTTGTACTTAAGTCGGAATTGTGCCTTTTGTATTTAATTCCGATGCAATTTCTGTGTTTAATCGTCAATAAGAAGGTCCAAGGGATACAGTAAGCCTGAAGTAAAGCTTCGGAATCTATAACTAGTGTCACAGGAATGGTTCAAAATATAGACACTAAGAAGAGTCAGACTTCTTGTACTTAAGTCGGCATTGTGCTTTTTCTATTTAATACCGATGCAATTTCTGTGTTTCATCGTCAATAAGAAGGTCAGCGGGATACAGTAAACCTGAAGTGAAGCATCGGAATCTCTAACTAGTGTCACAGGAATGGTTCAAAACATAGACTGTAGGAAGAGTCAGTCTTATTGTACCTAAGTCGGGATTGTGCCTTTTCTATTTCATTCGGATGCCATTTCTGTGTTTCATCGTTAATAAGATGGTCAGAGGGATACAGTAAACCTGAGGTGAAGCATCGGAATCTGTTACTAGCGTCACAGGAATGGTTCAAAGCATAGACAGTAAGAAGAGTCAGTCTTCTTGTACTTAAGTCGGCATTGTGCCTTTTCTATTTCATTCCGATGCAATTTGTGTGTTTCATCGTCAATATGAAGGTCCAAGGGATACAGTAAACCTGAAGTGAAGCATCGGAATCTACAACTAGTGTCACAGGAATGGTTCAAATCATAAACAGTAAGAAGAGTCAGTCTTCTTGTACCTAAGTCGGCATTGTGCCTTTTCTGTTTAATTCCGATGCAATTTCTGTGTTTCATCGTCAATAAGAAGGTCAGAGGGATACAGTAAACCTGAAGTGAAGCATCGGAATCTATAACTAGTGTCACAGGAATGGTTCAAATCATACTCAGTAAGAAGAGTCAGTCTTCTTGTACTTAAGTCGGCATTGTGCCTTTTCTATTAAATTCCTATGAAATATCTGTGTTTCATCATCAACAAGAAGGTCAGAGGGATACAGTAAAACTCAAGTGAAGCATCGGAATCTATAACTAGTGTCATAGGAATGGTTCCAAACACAGTCAGTAAGAAGAGGCAGTCTTCTTGTACTTAAGTCGGCATTGTGCATATTTTATTTAATTCCGATGCAATTTCTGTGTTTCATCGTCAATAAGAAGGTCAGAGGGATACAGTAAAACTCAAGTGAAGCATCGGAATCTATAACTAGTGTCACAGGAATGGTTCCAATCATAGTCAGTAAGAAGAGTCAGTCTTCTTAAACTTAAGTCGGCATTGTGCCTTTTCTACATAATTCCGATGCAATTTCTGTGTTTCATCGTCAATAAGAAGGGCCAAGGGATACAGTAAACCTGAAGTGAATCATCGGATTCTATAACTAGTGTCAGAGTAATGGTTCAAATCATAGTCTGTACGAAGAGTCTGTCTTCTTGTACTTAAGTCGGCATTGTGCCTTTTGTATTTAATTCCCAAGCAATTTCTGTGTTTCATCGTCAATAAAAACGTCCAAGGGATTCAGTAAACCTGAAGTGAAGCATCGGAATCTATAACTAGTGTCACAGGAATGGTTCAAATCATAGACAGTAAGAAGAGTCAGTCTTCTTGTACTTAAGTCGGCATTGTGCCTTTTCTGTTTAATTCCGATGCAATTGCTGTGTTTCATCGTCAATACGAATGTCAGAGGGATACAGTAAACCAGAACTGAAGCATCGGAATCTATAACTAGTGTCACAGGAATGGTTCAAATCATAGTCAGTAAGAAGAGTCAGTCTTCTTGTACTTAAGTCGGCATTGTGCCTTTTCTATTAAATTCCGATGCAATATCTGTGTTTCATCATCAATAAGAAGGTCAGAGGGATACAGTAAAACTCAAGTGAAGCATCGGAATCTATAACTAGTGTCATAGAAATGGTTCCAAACATAGTCAGTAAGAAGAGTCAGTCTTCTTGTTCTTAAGTCGGCATTGTGCATATTGTATTTAATTCCGATGCAATTTCTGTGTTTCATCGTCAATAAGAAGGTCGGAGGGATACAGTAAACCTGAAGTGTAGCATCGGAATCTATAACTAGTGTCACAGGAATGGTTCAAAACGTAGACAGTAAGAAGAGTCAGTCTTCTTGTACCTAAGTCGGCATTGTGCCTTTTCTGTTTAATTCCGATGCCATTTCTGTGTTTCATCGTCAATAAGAACGTCAGAGGGATACAGTAAACCTAAAGTGAAGCATCGGAATCTATAACTAGTGTCACAGGAATGGTTCAAATCATAGTCAGTAAGAAGAGTCAGTCTTCTTGTACTTAAGTCGGCATTGTGCCTTTTCTATAATATTCCGATGCAATATCTGTGTTTCATCGTCAATAAGAAGGTCAGAGGGATACAGTAAAACTCAAGTGAAGCATCGGAATCTATAACTAGTGTCACAGGAATGGTTCCAAACATAGTCAGTAAGAAGAGTCAGTCTTCTTGTACTTAAGTCGGCATTGTGCCTTTTCTACATAATTCCGATGCAATTTCTGTGTTTCATCGTCAATAAGAAGGGCCAAGGGATACACTAAACCTGAAGTGAATCATCGGAATCTATAACTAGTGTCAGAGGAATGGTTCAAATCATAGTCTGTACGAAGAGTCTGTCTTCTTGTACTTAAGTCGACATTGTGCCTTTTGTATTTAATTCCCATGCAATTTCTGTGTTTCATCGTTAATAAGAACGTCCAAGGGATTCAGTAAACCTGAAGTTTAGCATCGGAATCTATAACTAGTGTCACAGGAATGGTTCAAATCATAGAAAGTAAGAAGAGTCAGTCTTCTTGTACTTAAGTCGGCATTGTGCCTTTTCTGTTTAATTCCGATGCAATTGCTGTGTTTCATCGTCAATACGAATGTCAGAGGGATACAGTAAACCAGTACTGAAGCATCGGAATCTATAACTAGTGTCACAGGAATGGTTCAAATCATAGTCAGTAAGAAGAGTCAGTCTTCTTGTACTTAAGTCGGCATTGTGCCTTTTCTATTAAATTCCGTACAATATCTGCGTTTCATCATCAATAAGAAGGTCAGAGGGATACAGTAAAACTCAAGTGAAGCATCGGAATCTATAACTAGTGTCACAGGAATGGTTCAAATCATAGACAGTAGGAAGAGTCAGTCTTCTTGTACTTAAGTCGGCATTGTGCCTTTTGTATTTAATTCCGATGCAATTTTTGTGTTTCATCGTCAATAAGAAGGTCCAAGGGATTGAGTAAACCTGAAGTGAAGCATCGGAATTTATAACTAGTGTCACAGGTATGGTTCAAAGCATTGACAGTAAGAAAGGTCAGTCTTCTTGTACTTAAGTCGGCATGTGCCTTTTGGATTTAATTCCGATGCAATTTCTGTGTTTCATCGTCAATAAGAAGGTCAGATTGATACAGTAAACCTGAAGTGAAGCATCGGAATCTATAACTAGTGTCACAGGAATGGTTCAAAACATAGACAACAAGAAGAGTCAGTCTTCTTGTACTTAAGTCAGCATTGTGCCTTTTCTATTTAATTCCGATGCACTTTCTGTGTTTCATCGTCAATAAGAAGGTCCAAGGGATACAGTAAACCTGAAATGAAGCATCGGAATCCATAACTAGCGTCTCAGGAATGTTTCAAACATAGACAGTAGGAAGAGTCAGTCTACATGTACTTAAGTCGGCATTGTGCATTTTGTATTTAATTCCGATGCAATTTCTGTGTTTCATCGTCAATAAGAAAGTCAGAGGGATACAGTAAACCTGAAGTGAAGCATCGGAATCTCTAACTAGTTTCGCATGAATGGTTCAAAACATAGATAGTAAGAAGAGTCAGTCATCTTGTACTTAAGTCGGCATTGTGCTTTTCGTATTTAATTCCGATGCAATTTCTGTGTTTCATCGTCATAAAGAAGGTCCAAGGGATACAGTAAACCTGAAGTGAAGCATCGGAATCTATAACTAGTGTCACAGAAATGGTTCAAAATATAGACAGTAAGAAGAGTCAGACTTCTTGAACTTATGTCGGCATTGTTCCTTTTCTATTTAATACCGATGCAATTTCTGTGTTTCATCGTCAATAAGGAGGTCAGCGGGATACAGTAAACCCGAAGTGAAGCATCGGAATCTCTAACTAGTGTCACAGGAACGGTTCAAAATATAGACAGTAGGAAGAGTCAGTCTTCTTGTACCTAAGTAGGCATTGTGCCTTTTCTATTTAATTCCGATGCAATTTCTGTGTTTCACCGATAATAAGATGGTCAGAGGGATACAGTAAACCTGAAGTGAAGCATCGGAATCTGTAACTAGCGTCACAGGAATGGTTCAAACCATAGACAGTAAGAAGAGTCAGTCTTCTTGTACTTAAGTTGGCATTGTGCCTTTTCTATTTAATTCCGATGCAATTTCTGTGTTTCATCGTCAATATGAAGGTCCAAGGGATACAGTAAATTTGAAGTGAAGCATCGGAATCTATAACTAGTGTCACAGGAATGATTCAAAACATAGACAGTAATAAGACTCAGTCTTCTTGTACTTAAGTCGGCATTGTACCTTTTGTATTTAAGTCCGATCCAATTTCTGTGTTTCATCGTCAAAAAGAAGGTCAGAGGGATACAGTAAACCTGAAGTGAAGCATCGGAATCTATAACTAGTGTCACAGGAATGGTTGAAAACATAGACAGTAGGAAGAGTCAGTCTTGTTGTACAGAAGTCGGCATTGGGCCTTTTGTATTTAACTCCGATGCACTATCTGTGTTTCATCGTCAATAAGAAGATCCAAGGGATACAGTAAACCTGAAGTGAAGCATCGGAATCTATATCTAGTGTCACAGGAATGGTTCCAAACATAGACAGTAGGAAGATTCAGTCTTCTTGTACTTAAGTCGGCATTGTGCCTTTTCTATTTAATTCCGATGCACTTTCTTTCTTTCATCGTCAATAAGAGGGTCCAAGGGATACAGTAAACCTGAAATGAAGAATCGGAATCTATAATTAAGGTCACAGGAATGTTTAAAAACATAGACAGTAGGAAGAGTCAGTCTACATGTACTTAAGTCGGCATTGTGCCTTTTGTATTTAATTCCGATGCATTTTCTGTGTTTCATCGTCAATAAGAAGGTCAGAGGGATACAGTAAACGTGAAGTGAAGCATCGGAATCTATGACTAGTGTCACAGGAATGGTTCAAACATAGTCAGTAAGAAGAGTCAGTCTTCTTGTACTTATGTCGGCATTGTGCATTTTGTATTTAATTCCGATGCAATTTCTGTGTTTCATCGTCAATAAGAAGGTCCAAGGGATTTAGTAAACCTGAAGTGAAGCATTGGAATCTATAACTAGTGTCACAGGAATGGTTCAAAACATAGTCAGTAAGAAGAGTCAGTCTTCTTGTACTTAAGTCATCATTGTGCCTTTTGTATTTAATTCCGATGCAATATCTGTGTTTCATCTTCAATAAGAAGGTCCAAGGGATGCAGTAAACCTGAAGTGAAGCATCGGAATCTGTAACTAGCGTCACAGGAATGGTTCAAAACATAGTCTGTAAGAAGAGTCAGTCTTCTTGTACTTAAGTCGGCATTGTGCCTTTTCTACTTAATTCCGATGCAATTTCTGTATTTCATCGTTAATAAGAACGTCCTAGGGATACAATAAACCTGAAGTGAAGCATCGGAATCTATAACTAGTGTCACAGGAGTGGTTCAAAACATAGACAGTAGGAAGAGTCAGTCTTCTTGTACTTAAGTCGGCATTGTGCCTTTTCTATTTAATTCCGATGCAATTTCTGTGTTTCATCGTCAATAAGAACGTCCAAAGGGATACAGTAAACCTGAAGTGAAGCATCGGAATCTGTAACTAGCGTCACAGGAATGGTTCAAAACATAGTCTGTAAGAAGAGTCAGTCTTCTTGTACTTAAGTCGGCATTGTGCCTTTTCTACTTAATTCCGATGCAATTTCTGTGTTTCATCGTCAATAAGAACGTCCAAGGGATGCAGTAAACCTGAAGTGAAGCATCGGAATCTGTAACTAGCGTCACAGGAATGGTTCAAAACATAGTCTGTAAGAAGAGTCAGTCTTCTTGTACTTAAGTCGGCATTGTGCCTTTTCTACTTAACTCCGATGCAATTTCTGTATTTCATCGTTAATAAGAACGTCCTAGGGATACAATAAACCTGAAGTGAAGCATCGGAATCTATAACTAGTGTCACAGGAGTGGTTCAAAACATAGACAGGAGGAAGAGTCAGTCTTCTTGTACTTAAGTCGGCATTGTGCCTTTTCTATTTAATTCCGATGCACTTTCTTTGTTTCATCGTCAATAAGAGGGTCCAAGGGATACAGTAAACCTGAAATGAAGCATCGGAATCTATAATTAAGGTCACAGGAATGTTTAAAAACATAGACAGTAGGAAGAGTCAGTCTACATGTACTTAAGTCGGCATTGTGCCGTTTGTATTGAACTGCGATGCACTATCTCTGCTTCATCGTCAATAAGAAGATCCAAGGAATACAGTAAACCCGAAATGAAGCATCGGAATCTAAAACTAGTGTCACAGGAATGGTTCAAAACATAGACAGTAGGTAGAGTCAGTCTTCTTGTACCCTAGTTGGCATTGTGCATTTTCTATGTAATTCCGATGCACTTTCTGTGTTTCGTCGTCAATAAGAAGGTCGAAGGGATACAGTAAACCTGAAATGAAGCATCGGAATCTATAACTAAGGACACAGGAATGTTTCAAAACATAGACAGTAGGAAGAGACAGTCTACATGTACTTAAGTCGGCATTGTGCCTTTTGTATTTAATTCCGATGCAATTTCTGTGTTTCATCGTCAATAAGAAGGTCAGAGGGATACAGTAAACCTGAAAGGAAGCATCGGAATCTCTAACTAGTGTCACAGGAATGGTTCAAAACATAGACAGTAGGAAGAGTCAGTCTTCTTGTACTTAAGTCGGCATTGTGCCTTTTCTATTTAATTCCGATGCAATTGCTGTGTTTCACCGTCAATAAGAACGTCCAAGGGATACAGTAAACCTGAAGCGAAGCATCGGAATCTGTAACTAGCGTCTCAGGAATTGTTCAAAACATAGACAGTAAGAAGAGTCAGTCTTCTTGTACTTAAGTCGGCATTGTGCCTTTTCTATTTAATTCCGATGCAATTTTTGTGTTTCATCGTAAATAAGAAGGTCCAAGGGATACAGTAACCCTGAAGTGAAGCATCGGAATCTATAACTAGTGTCACAGGAATGGTTCAAATCATAGACAGTAAGAAGAGTCAGTCTTATTGTACTTAAGTCGGCATTGTGCCTATTCCATTTAATTCCAATGCAATTTCTGTGTTTCTTCGTCAATAAGAAGTTCAGCGGGATACAGTAAACCTGAAGTGAAGCATCGGAATCTATAACTAGTGTCACAGGAATGGTTCAAATCATAGTCAGTAAGAAGAGTCAGTCTTCTTGTACTTAAGACGGCATTGTGCCTTTTCTATTTCATTCCGATGCAATATCTGTGTTTCATCGTCAATAAGAAGGTCAGAGGGATACAGTAAACCTGAAGTGAAGCATCGGAATCTATAACTAGTGTCGCAGGAATGGTTCCAAACATAGTCAATAAGAAGAGTCAGTCTTCCTGTACTTAAGTCGGCATTGTGCCTTTTCTATTTAATTCCGATGCAATTTCTGTGTGTCATCGTCAATAAGAAGGTCCAGCGGAATCTGTAACTAGTGTCACAGGAATGGTTCAAAACATAGTCAGTACGAAGAGAAAGTCTTCGTGTACTTAAGTCGGCATTGTTCCTTTTGTAATTAATTCCGATGCAATTTCTGTGTTTCATCGTCAATAAGAAGGTCCAAGGGATACAGTAAACCTGAAGTGAAGCATCGGAATCTATAACTAGTGCCACAGGAATGGTTCAAAACATAGACAAGAAGTACAGTCAGTCTTCTTGTACTTAAGTCGGAATTGTGCCTTTTGAATTTAATTCCGATGCAATTCCTGTGTTTCATCGTCAATAAGAAGGTCAGAGGGATGCAGTAAACCTGAAGTGAAGCATCGGAATCTATAACTAGTGTCACAGGGATGGTTCAAAACAGTCAGTAAGAAGAGTCAGTCTTCTTGTACTTAAGTCGGCATTGTGCATTTTTTATTTAATTCCGATGCAATTTCTGTGTTTCATCGTCAATAAGAAGGTCAGAGGGATACAGTAAACCTGAAGTGAAGCATCGGAATCTATAACTAGTGTCAGAGGAATGGTTCAAAACATAGACAGTAGGAAGAGTCAGTCTTCTTGTACTTAAGTCAGCATTGTGCCTTTTCTATTTAATTCCGATGCACTTTCTGTGTTTCATCGTCAATACGAAGGTCCAAGGGATACAGTAACCCTGCAATGAAGCATCGGAATCCATAACTAGCGTCACAGGAATGTTTCAAACATAGACAGTAGGAAGAGTCAGTCTACATGTACTTAAGTCGGCATTGTGCCTTTTGTATTTAATTCCGATGCAATTTCTGTGTTTCATCGTCAATAAGAAGGTCAGAGGGATACAGTAAATCTGAAGTGATGCATCGGAATCTATAACTAGTGTCACAGGAATGGTTCAAAACATAGACAGTAAGAAGAGTCAGTCATCTTGTACTTAAGTCGGCATTGTGCCTTTTCTATTTAATTCCGATGCAATTTTAGTGTTTCATCGTCAATTAGAAGGTCCAAGGGATACAGTAACCCTGAAGTGAAGCATCGGAATCTATAACTAGTGACACAGGAATGGTTCAAATCATAAACAGTAAGAAGAGTCAGTCATCTTGTACTTCAGTCGGCATTATGCCTTTTCCATTTAATTCCGATGCAATTTCTGTGTTTCTTCGTCAATAAGAAGTTCAGCGGGATACGGTAACCCTGAAGTGAAGCATCGGAATCCATAATTAGCGTCACAGGAATGTTTCAAACATAGACAGTAGGAAGAGTCAGTCTACATGTACTTAAGTCGGCATTGTGCCTTTTGTATTTAATTCCGATGCAATTTCTGTGTTTCATCGTCAATAAGAAGGTCAGAGGTATACAGTAAATCTGAAGTGAAGCATCGGAATCTATAACTAGTGTCACAGGAATGGTTCAAAACATAGACAGTATGAAGAGTCAGTCATCTTGTACTTAAGTCGGCATTGTGCTATTTCTATTTAATTCCGATGCAATTTCTGTGTGTCATCGTCAATAAGAAGGTCCAGCGGAATCTGTAACTAGTTTCACAGGAATGGTTCAAAACATAGTCAGTACGAAGAGACAGTCTTCTTGTACTTAAGTTGGCATTGTTCCTTTTGTAATTAATTCCGATGCAATTTCTGTGTTTCATCGTCAATAAGAAGGTCCAAGGGATACAGTAAACCAGAAATGAAGCATCGGAATCTATAACTAGTGTCACAGGAATGGTTCAAAACATAGACAAGAAGTAGAGTCAGTCTTCTTGTACTTAAGTCGGATTTGTGCCTTTTGAATTTAATTCCGATGCAATTCCTGTGTTTCATCGTCAATAAGAAGGTCAGAGGGATACAGTAAACCTGAAGTGAAGCATCGGAATCTATAACTAGTGTCACATTGATGGTTCAAAACAGTCAGTAAGAAGAGTTAGTCTTCTTGTACTTAAGTCGGCATTGTGCATTTTGTATTTAATTCCGATGCAATTTCTGTGTTTCATCGTCAATAAGAAGGTCAGAGGGATACAGTAAACCTGAAGTGAAGCATCGGAATCTATAACTAGTGTCACAGGAATAGTTCAAAACATAGACAGTAGGAAGAGTCAGTCTTCTTGTACTTAAGTCAGCATTGTGCCTTTTCTATTTAATTCCGATGCACTTTCTGTGTTTCATCGTCAATACGAAGGTCCAAGGGATACAGTAACCCTGCAATGAAGCATCGGAATCCATAACTAGCGTCACAGGAATGTTTCAAACATAGACAGTAGGAAGAGTCAGTCTACATGTACTTAAGTCGGCATTGTGCCTTTTGTATTTAATTCCGATGCAATTTCTGTGTTTCATCGTCAATAAGAAGGTCAGAGGGATACAGTAAATCTGAAGTGAAGCATCGGAATCTATAACTAGTGTCACAGGAATGGTTCAAAACATAGACAGTAAGAAGAGTCAGTCACATTGTACTTAAGTCGGCATTGTGCCTTTTCTATTTAATTCCGATGTAATTTTTGTGTTTCTTCGTCAATAAGAAGTTCAGCGGGATACAGTAAACCTGAAGTGAAGCATCGGAATCTATAACTAGTGTCACAGGAATGGTTCAAAACATAGACAGTAAGAAGAGTCAGTCATCTTGTACTTAAGTCGGCATTGTGCCTTTTCTATTTTATTCCGATGCAATTTTTGTGTTTCATCGTCAATAAGAAGGTCCAAGGGATACAGTAACCCTGAAGTGAAGCATCGGAATCTATAACTAGTGTCACAGGAATGGTTCAAATCATAGACAGTAAGAAGAGTCAGTCTTCTTGTACTTATGTCGGCATTGTGCCTTTTCTATTTCATTCCGATGCAATATCTGTGTGTCATCGTCAATAAGAAGGTCAGAGGGATACAGTAAACCTGAAGTGAAGCATCGGAATCTATAACTAGTGTCACAGGAATGGTTCCAAACATAGTCAATAAGAAGAGTCAGTCTTCTTGTACTTAAGTCGGCATTGTGCATATTGTATTTAATTCCGATGCAATTTCTGTGTGTCATCGTCAATAAGAAGGTCCAGCGGAATCTGTAACTAGTGTCACAGGAATGGTTCAAAACATAGTCAGTACGAAGAGACAGTCTTCTTGTACTTAAGTCGGCATTGTTCCTTTTGTAATTAATTCCAATGCAATTTCTGTGTTTCATCGTCAATAAGAAGGTCCAAGGGATACAGTAAACCTGAAGTGAAGCATCGGAATCTATAACTAGTGTCACAGGAACGGTTCAAAACATAGACAAGAAGTAGTGTCAGTCTTCTTGTACTTAAGTCGGAATTGTGCCTTTTGAATTTAATTCCGATGCAATTCCTGTGTTTCATCGTCAATAAGAAGGTCAGAGGGATACAGTAAACATGAAGTGAAGCATCGGAATCTACAACTAGTGTCACAGGGATGGTTCAAAACAGTCAGTAAGAAGAGTCAGTCTTCTTGTACTTAAGTCGGCATTGTACGTTTTGTATTTAATTCCGATGCAATGTCTGTGTTTCATCGTCAATAAGAAGGTCAGAGGGATACAGTAAACCTGAAGTGAAGCATCGGAATCTATAACTAGTGTCACAGGAATGGTTCAAAACATAGACAGTAGGAAGAGTCAGTCTTCTTGTACTTAAGTCAGCATTGTGCCTTTTCTATTTAATTCCGATGCACTTTCTGTGTTTCATCGCTAATAAGATGGTCCAAGGGATACAGTAACCCTGCAATGAAGCATCGGAATCCATAACTAGCGTCACAGGAATGTTTCAAACATAGACAGTAGGAAGAGTCAGTCTACATGTACTTAAGTCGGCATTGTGCCTTTTGTATTTAATTCCGATGCAATTTCTGTGTTTCATCGTCAATAAGAAGGTCAGAGGGATACAGTAAATCTGAAGTGAAGCATCGGAATCTATAACTAGTGTCACAGGAATGGTTCAAAACATAGACAGTATGAAGAGTCAGTCATCTTGTACTTAAGTCGGCATTGTGCCTTTTCTATTTAATTCCGATGCAATTTTTGTGTTTCATCGTCAATAAGAAGGTCCAAGGGATACAGTAACCCTGAAGTGAAGCATCGGAATCTATAACTAGTGACACAGGAATGGTTCAAATCATAAACAGTAAGAAGAGTCAGTCTTCTTGTACTTAAGTCGGCATTGTGCCTTTTCCATTTAATTCCGATGCAATTTCTGTGTTTCTTCGTCAATAAGAAGTTCAGCGGGATACAGTAACCCTGAAGTGAAGCATCGGAATCCATAATTAGCGTCACAGGAAAGTTTCAAACATAGACAGTAGGAAGAGTCAGTCTACATGTACTTAAGTCGGCATTGTGCCTTTTGTATTTAATTCCGATGCAATTTCTGTGTTTCATCGTCAATAAGAAGGTCAGAGGGATACAGTAAATCTGAAGTGAAGCATCGCAATCTATAACTAGTGTCACAGGAATGGTTCAAAACATAGACAGTATGAAGAGTCAGTCATCTTGTACTTAAGTCGGCATTGTGCCCTTTCTATTTAATTCCGATGCAATTTTTGTGTTTCATCGTCAATAAGAAGTTCCAAGGGATACAGTAACCCTGAAGTGAAGCATCGGAATCTATAACAAGTGTCACAGGAATGGTTCAAATCATAGTCAGTAAGAAGAGTCAGTCTTCTTGTACTTAAGACGGCATTGTGCCTTTTGAATTTAATTCCGATGCAATTCCTGTGTTTCATCGTCAATAAGAAGGTCAGAGGGATACAGTAACCCTGCAATGAAGCATCGGAATCCATAACTAGCGTCACAGGAATGTTTCAAACATAGACAGTAGGAAGAGTCAGTCTACATGTACTTAAGTCGGCATTGTGCCTTTTGTATTTAATTCCGATGCAATTTCTGTGTTTCATCGTCAATAAGAAGGTCAGAGGGATACAGTAAATCTGAAGTGAAGCATCGGAATCTATAACTAGTGTCACAGGAATGGTTCAAAACATAGACAGTATGAAGAGTCAGTCATCTTGTACTTAAGTCGGCATTGTGCCTTTTCTATTTAATTCCGATGCAATTTTTGTGTTTCATCGTCAATAAGAAGGTCCAAGGGATACAGTAACCCTGAAGTGAAGCATCGGAATCTATAACTAGTGACACAGGAATGGTTCAAATCATAAACAGTAAGAAGAGTCAGTCTTCTTGTACTTAAGTCGGCATTGTGCCTTTTCCATTTAATTCCGATGCAATTTCTGTGTTTCTTCGTCAATAAGAAGTTCAGCGGGATACAGTAACCCTGAAGTGAAGCATCGGAATCCATAATTAGCGTCACAGGAAAGTTTCAAACATAGACAGTAGGAAGAGTCAGTCTACATGTACTTAAGTCGGCATTGTGCCTTTTGTATTTAATTCCGATGCAATTTCTGTGTTTCATCGTCAATAAGAAGGTCAGAGGGATACAGTAAATCTGAAGTGAAGCATCGGAATCTATAACTAGTGTCACAGGAATGGTTCAAAACATAGACAGTATGAAGAGTCAGTCATCTTGTACTTAAGTCGGCATTGTGCCCTTTCTATTTAATTCCGATGCAATTTTTGTGTTTCATCGTCAATAAGAAGTTCCAAGGGATACAGTAACCCTGAAGTGAAGCATCGGAATCTATAACAAGTGTCACAGGAATGGTTCAAATCATAGTCAGTAAGAAGAGTCAGTCTTCTTGTACTTAAGACGGCATTGTGCCTTTTGAATTTAATTCCGATGCAATTCCTGTGTTTCATCGTCAATAAGAAGGTCAGAGGGATACAGTAAACCTGAAGTGAAGCATCGGAATCTATAACTAGTGTCACAGGAATGGTTCAAATCATAGTCAGTAAGAAGAGTCAGTCTTCTTGTACTTAAGACGGCATTGTGCCTTTTCTATTTCATTCCGATGCAATATCTGTGTTTCATCGTCAATAAGATGGTCCAAGGGATACAGTAACCCTGCAATGAAGCATCGGAATCCATAACTAGCGTCACAGGAATGTTTCAAACATAGACAGTAGGAAGAGTCAGTCTACATGTACTTAAGTCGGCATTGTGCCTTTTGTATTTAATTCCGATGCAATTTCTGTGTTTCATCGTCAATAAGAAGGTCAGAGGGATACAGTAAATCTGAAGTGAAGCATCGGAATCTATAACTAGTGTCACAGGAATGGTTCAAAACATAGACAGTATGAAGAGTCAGTCATCTTGTACTTAAGTCGGCATTGTGCCTTTTCTATTTAATTCCGATGCAATTTTTGTGTTTCATCGTCAATAAGAAGGTCCAAGGGATACAGTAACCCTGAAGTGAAGCATCGGAATCTATAACTAGTGACACAGGAATGGTTCAAATCATAAACAGTAAGAAGAGTCAGTCTTCTTGTACTTAAGTCGGCATTGTGCCTTTTCCATTTAATTCCGATGCAATTTCTGTGTTTCTTCGTCAATAAGAAGTTCAGCGGGATACAGTAACCCTGAAGTGAAGCATCGGAATCCATAATTAGCGTCACAGGAAAGTTTCAAACATAGACAGTAGGAAGAGTCAGTCTACATGTACTTAAGTCGGCATTGTGCCTTTTGTATTTAATTCCGATGCAATTTCTGTGTTTCATCGTCAATAAGAAGGTCAGAGGGATACAGTAAATCTGAAGTGAAGCATCGGAATCTATAACTAGTGTCACAGGAATGGTTCAAAACATAGACAGTATGAAGAGTCAGTCATCTTGTACTTAAGTCGGCATTGTGCCCTTTCTATTTAATTCCGATGCAATTTTTGTGTTTCATCGTCAATAAGAAGTTCCAATGGATACAGTAACCCTGAAGTGAAGCATCGGAATCTATAACAAGTGTCACAGGAATGGTTCAAATCATAGTCAGTAAGAAGAGTCAGTCTTCTTGTACTTAAGACGGCATTGTGCCTTTTGAATTTAATTCCGATGCAATTCCTGTGTTTCATCGTCAATAAGAAGGTCAGAGGGATAGAGTAAACCTGAAGTGAAGCATCGGAATCTATAATTAGTGTCACAGGAATGGTTCCAAACATAGTCAATAAGAAGAGTCAGTCTTCCTGTACTTAAGTCGGCATTGTGCCTTTTCTATTTAATTCCGATGCAATTTCTGTGTGTCATCGTCAATAAGAAGGTCCAGCGGAATCTGTAACTAGTGTCACAGGAATGGTTCAAAACATAGTCAGTACGAAGAGACAGTCTTCTTGTACTTAAGTCGGCATTGTTCCTTTTGTAATTAATTCCGATGCAATTTCTGTGTTTCATCGTCAATAAGAAGGTCCAAGGGATACTGTAAACCAGAAATGAAGCATCGGAATCTATAACTAGTGTCACAGGAATGGTTCAAAACATAGACAAGAAGTAGAGTCAGTCTTCTTGTACTTAAGTCGGAATTGTGCCTTTTGAATTTAATTCCGATGCAATTCCTGTGTTTCATCGTCAATAAGAAGGTCAGAGGGATACAGTAAACCTGAAGTGAAGCATCGGAATCTATAACTAGTGTCACATTGATGGTTCAAAACAGTCAGTAAGAAGAGTCAGTCTTCTTGTACTTAAGTCGGCATTGTGCATTTTATATTTAATTCCGATGCAATTTCTGTGTTTCATCGTCAATAAGAACGTCAGAGGGATACAGTAAACCTGAAGTGAAGCATCGGAATCTATAACTAGTGTCACAGGAATGGTTGAAAACATAGACAGTAGGAAGAGTCAGTCTTCTTGTACTTAAGTCAGCATTGTGCCTTTTCTATTTAATTCCGATGCACTTTCTGTGTTTCATCGTCAATACGAAGGTCCAAGGGATACAGTAACCCTGCAATGAAGCATCGGAATCCATAACTAGCGTCACAGGAATGTTTCAAACCTAGACAGTAGGAAGAGTCAGTCTACATGTACTTAAGTCGGCATTGTGCCTTTTGTATTTAATTCCGATGCAATTTCTGTGTTTCATCGTCAATAAGAAGTTCAGCGGGATACAGTAAACCTGAAGTGAAGCATCGGAATCTATAACTAGTGTCACAGGAATGGTTCAAAACATAGACAGTAAGAAGAGTCAGTCATCTTGTACTTAAGTCGGCATTGTGCCTTTTCTATTTTATTCCCATGCAATTTTTGTGTTTCATCGTCAATAAGAAGGTCCAAGGGATACAGTAACCCTGAAGTGATGCATCGGAATCTATAACTAGTGTCACAGGAATGGTTCAAATCATAGACAGTAAGAAGAGTCAGTCTTCTTGTACTTATGTCGGCATTGTGCCTTTTCTATTTCATTCCGATGCAATATCTGTGTGTCATCGTCAATAAGAAGGTCAGAGGGATACAGTAAACCTGAAGTGAAGCATCGGAATCTATAACTAGTGTCACAGGAATGGTTCCAAACATAGTCAATAAGAAGAGTCAGTCTTCTTGTACTTAAATCGGCATTGTGCATATTGTATTTAATTCCGATGCAATTTCTGTGTGTCATCGTCAATAAGAAGGTCCAGCGGAATCAGTAACTAGTGTCACAGGAATGGTTCAAAACATAGTCAGTACGAAGAGACAGTCTTCTTGTACTTAAGTCGGCATTGTTCCTTTTGTAATTAATTCCAATGCAATTTCTGTGTTTCATCGTCAATAAGAAGGTCCAAGGGATACAGTAAACCTGAAGTGAAGCATCGGAATCTATAACTAGTGTCACAGGAACGGTTCAAAACATAGACAAGAAGTAGAGTCAGTCTTCCTGTACTTAAGTCGGAATTGTGCCTTTTGAATTTAATTCCGATGCAATTCCTGTGTTTCATCGTCAATAAGAAGGTCAGAGGGATACAGTAAACATGAAGTGAAGCATCGGAATCTACAACTAGTGTCACAGGGATGGTTCAAAACAGTCAGTAAGAAGAGTCAGTCTTCTTGTACTTAAGTCGGCATTGTACGTTTTGTATTTAATTCCGATGCAATTTCTGTGTTTCATCGTCAATAAGAAGGTCAGAGGGATACAGTAAACCTGAAGTGAAGCATCGGAATCTATAACTAGTGTCACAGGAATGGTTCAAAACATAGACAGTAAGAAGAGTCAGTCATCTTGTACTTAAGTCGGCATTGTGCCTTTTCTATTTAATTCCGATGTAATTTTTGTGTTTCTTCGTCAATAAGAAGTTCAGCGGGATACAGTAAACCTGAAGTGAAGCATCGGAATCTATAACTAGTGTCACAGGAATGGTTCAAAACAAAGACAGTAAGAAGAGTCAGTCATCTTGTACTTAAGTCGGCATTGTGCCTTTTCTATTTAATTCCGATGCAATTTTTGTGTTTCAACGTCAATAAGAAGGTCCAAGGGATACAGTAACCCTGAAGTGAAGCATCGGAATCTATAACTAGTGTCACAGGAATGGTTCAAATCATAGACAGTAAGAAGAGTCAGTCTTCTTGTACTTATGTCGGCATTGTGCCTTTTCTATTTCATTCCGATGCAATATCTGTGTGTCATCGTCAATTAGAAGGTCAGAGGGATACAGTAAACCTGAAGTGAAGCATCGGAATCTATAACTAGTGTCACAGGAATGGTTCCAAACATAGTCAATAAGAAGAGTCAGTCTTCTTGTACTTAAGTCGGCATTGTGCATATTGTATTTAATTCCGATGCAATTTCTGTGTGTCATCGTCTATAAGAAGGTCCAGCGGAATCTGTAACTAGTGTCACAGGAATGGTTCAAAACATAGTCAGTACGAAGAGACAGTCTTCTTGTACTTAAGTCGGCATTGTTCCTTTTGTAATTAATTCCAATGCAATTTCTGTGTTTCATCGTCAATAAGAAGGTCCAAGGGATACAGTAAACCTGAAGTGAAGCATCGGAATCTATAACTAGTGTCACAGGAACGGTTCAAAACATAGACAAGAAGTAGTGTCAGTCTTCTTGTACTTAAGTCGGAATTGTGCCTTTCGAATTTAATTCCGATGCAATTCCTGTGTTTCATCGTCAATAAGAAGGTCAGAGGGATACAGTAAACATGAAGTGAAGCATCGGAATCTACAACTAGTGTCACAGGGATGGTTCAAAACAGTCAGTAAGAAGAGTCAGTCTTCTTGTACTTAAGTCGGCATTGTACGTTTTGTATTTAATTCCGATGCAATTTCTGTGTTTCATCGTCAATAAGAAGGTCAGAGGGATACAGTAAACCTGAAGTGAAGCATCGGAATCTATAACTAGTGTCACAGGAATGGTTCTAAACATAGACAGTAGGAAGAGTCAGTCTTCTTGGACTTAAGTCAGCATTGTGCCTTTTCTATTTAATTCCGATGCACTTTCTGTGTTTCATCGTCAATAAGAAGGTCCAAGGGATACAGTATCCCTGCAATGAAGCATCGGAATCCATAACTAGCGTCACAGGAATGTTTCAAACATAGACAGTAGTAAGAGTCAGTCTACATGTACTTAAGTCGGCATTGTGCATTTTGTATTTAATTCCGATGCAATTTCTGTGTTTCATCGTCAATAAGAAGGTCAGAGGGATACAGTAAATCTGAAGTGAAGCATCGGAATCTATAACTAGCGTCACAGGAATGGTTCAAAACATAGACAGTAAGAAGAGTCAGTCATCTTGTACTTAAGTCGGCATTGTGCCTTTTGTATTTAATTCCGATGCAATTTCTGTGTTTAATCGTCAATAAGAAGGTCCAAGGGATACAGTAAGCCTGAAGTGAAGCCACGGAATCTATAACTAGTGTCACAGGAATGGTTCAAAATATAAACACTAAGAAGAGTCAGACTTCTTGTACTTAAGTCGGCATTGTGCCTTTTCTATTTAATACCGATGCAATTTCTGTGTTTCATCGTCAATAAGAAGGTCAGCGAGATACAGTAAACCTGAAGTGAAGCATCGGAATCTCTAACTAGTGTCACAGGAATGGTTCAAAACATAGACAGAAGGAAGAGTCAGTCTTATTGTACCTAAGTCGGCATTGTGCCTTTTCTATTTAATTCCGATGCCATTTCTGTGTTTCATCGTTAATAAGATGGTCAGAGGGATACAGTAAACCTGAGGTGAAGCATCGGAATCTGTTACTAGCGTCACAGGAATGGTTCAAAGCATAGACAGTAAGAAGAGTCAGTCTTCTTGTACTTATGTCAGCATTGTGCCTTTTCTATTTAATTCCGATGCAATTTCTGTGTTTCATCGTCAATAAGAAGGTCCAAGGGATACAGTAAACCTGAAGTAAAGCATCGGAATCTATAACTAGTGTCACAGGAATGGTTCAAATCATAGACAGTAAGAAGAGTCAGTCTTCTTGTACCTAAGTCGGCATTGTGCCTTTTATATTTAATTCCGATGCAATTTCTGTGTTTCATCGTCAATAAGAAGGTCAGAGGGATACAGTAAACCTGAAGTGAAGCAGCGGAATCTATAACTAGTGTCACAGGAATGGTTCAAATCTTAGTCAGTAAGAAGAGTCAGTCTTCTTGTACTTAAGTCGGCATTGCACCGTTTGTATTTAAGTCCGATCCAATTTCTGTGTTTCATCGTCAAAAAGAAGGTCAGAGGGATACAGTAAACCTGAAGTAAAGCATCGGAATCTATGACTAGTGTCACTGGAATGGTTCAAAACATAGTCAGTAAGAAGAGTCAGTCTTCTTGTACTTATGTCAGCAATGTGCATTTTGTATTTAATTCCGATGCAATTTCTGTGTTTCATCGTCAATAAGAAGGGCCAAGGGATACAGCAAACCTGAAGTGAATCATCGGAATCTATAACTAGTGTCAGAGGAATGGTTCAAATCATAGTCTGTATGAAGAGTCTGTCTTCTTGTTCTTAAGTCGGCATTGTGCCTTTTGTATTTAATTCCAATGCAATTTCTGTGTTTCATCGTCAATAAGAACGTCCAAGGGATACAGTAAACCTGAAGTGAAGCATCGGAATCTATAACTAGTGTCACAGGAATGGTTCAAATCATAGGCAGTAAGAAGAGTCAGTGTTCTTGTACTTAAGTCGGCATTGTGCCTTTTCTGTTTAATTCCGATGCAATTGCTGTGTTTCATCGTCAATAAGATTGTCAGAGGGATACAGTAAACCAGAACTGAAGCATCGGAATCTATAACTAGTGTCACAGGAATGGTTCAAATCATAGTCAGTAAGAAGAGTCAGTCTTCTTGTATTTAAGTCGGCATGTGCCTTTTGGATTTAATTCCGATGCAATTTCTGTGTTTCATCGTCAATAAGAAGGTCAGATTGATACAGTAAACCTGAAGTGAAGCATCGGAATCTATAACTAGTGTCACAGGAATGGTTCAAAACATAGACAAAAAGAAGAGTCAGTCTTCTTGTACTTAAGTCAGCATTGTGCCTTTTCTATTTAATTCCGATGCACTTTCTGTGTTTCATCGTCAATAAGAAGGTCCAAGGGATACAGTAAACCTGAAATGAAGCATCGGAATCCATAACTAGCGTCTCAGGAATGTTTCAAACATAGACAGTAGGAAGAGTCAGTCTACATGTACTTAAGTCGGCATTGTGCATTTTGTATTTAATTCCGATGCAATTTCTGTGTTTCATCGTCAATAAGAAAGTCAGAGGGATACAGTAAGCCTGAAGTGAAGCATCGGAATGTATAACTAGTTTCACATGAATGGTTCAAAACATAGATAGTAAGAAGAGTCAGTCATCTTGTACTTAAGTCGGCATTGTGCCTTTCGTATTTAATTCCGATGCAATTACTGTGTTTCATCGTCAATAAGAAGGTCCAAGGGATAGAGTAAACCTGAAGTGAAGCATCGGAATCTATAACTAGTGTCACAGAAATGGTTCAAAATATAGACAGTAAGAAGAGTCAGACTTCTTGAACTCAAGTCGGCATTGTTCCTTTTCTATTTAATACTGATGCAATTTCTGTGTTTCATCGTCAATAAGGAGGTCAGCGGGATACAGTAAACCTGAAGTGAAGCATCGGAATCTCTAACTAGTGTCACAGTAATAGTTCAAAACATAGACAGTAGGAAGAGTCAGTCTTCTTGTACCTAAGTCGGCATTGTGCCTTTTCTATTTAATTCCGATGCAATTTCTGTGTTTCATCGTTAATAAGATGGTCAGAGGGATACAGTAAACCTGAAGTGAAGCATCGGAATCTGTAACTAGCGTCACAGGAATGGTTCAAACCATAGAGAGTAAGAAGAGTCAGTCTTCTTGTACTTAAGTTGGCATTGTGCCTTTTCTATTTAATTCCGATGCAAATTCTGTGTTTCATCGTCAATAAGAAGGTCCAAGGGATACAGTAAATTTGAAGTGAAGCATCGGAATCTATAACTAGTGTAACAGGAATGATTCAGAACATAGACAGTAATAAGAGTCAGTCTTCTTGTACTTAAGTCGGCATTGTACCTTTCGTATTTAAGTCCGATCCAATTTCTGTGTTTCATAGTCAAAAAGATGGTCAGAGGGATACAGTAAACCTGAAGTGAAGCATCGGAATCTATAACTAGTGTCACAGGAATGGTTCAAAACATAGACAGTAGGAAGAGTCAGTCTTGTTGTACTTAAGTCGGCATTGTGCCTTTTCTATTTCATTCCGATGCACTTTCTGTGTTTCATCGTCAATAAGAAGGTCAGAGGGATACAGTAAACCTGAAGTGAAGCATCGGAATCTATAACTAGTGTCACAGGAATGGTTCAAAGCATAGACAGTAAGAAGAGTCAGTCATCTTGTACTTAAGTCGGCATTGTGCCTTTTCTATTTAATTCCGATGTAATTTCTGTGTTTCATCGTCAATAAGAGGGTCCAAGGGATACAGTAAACCTGAAATGAAGCATCGGAATCTATAACTAAGGTCACAGGAATGTTTAAAAACATAGACAGTAGGAAGAGTCAGTCTACATGTACTTAAGTCGGCATTGTGCCTTTTGTATTTAATTCCGATGGATTTTCTGTGTTTCATCGTCAATAAGAAGGTCAGAGGGATACAGTAAACTTGAAGTGAAGCATCGGAATCTATGACTAGTGTCACAGGAATGGTTCAAAACATAGTCAGTAAGAAGAGTCAGTCTTCTTGTACTTATGTCGGCATTGTGCATTTTGTATTTAATTCCGATGCAATTTCTGTGTTTCATCGTCAATAAGAAGGTCAGAGGGATACAGTAAACCTGAAGTGAAGCATCGGAATCTATAACTAGTGTCACAGGAATGGTTCAAAGCATAGACAGTAAGAAGAGTCAGTCATCTTGTACTTAAGTCGGCATTGTGCCTTTTCTATTTAATTCCGATGTAATTTTTGTGTTTCTTCGTCAATAAGAAGTTCAGCGGGATACAGTAAACCTGAAGTGAAGCATCGGAATCTATAACTAGTGTCACAGGAATGGTTCAAAACATAGACAGTAAGAAGAGTCAGTCATCTTGTACTTAAGTCGGCATTGTGCCTTTTCTATTTAATTCCGATGCAATTTTTGTGTTTCATCGTCAATAAGAAGGTCCAAGGGATACAGTAACCCTGAAGTGAAGCATCGGAATCTATAACTAGTGTCACAGGAATGGTTCAAATCATAGACAGTAAGAAGAGTCAGTCTTCTTGTACTTATGTCGGCATTGTGCCTTTTCTATTTCATTCCGATGCAATATCTGTGTGTCATCGTCAATAAGAAGGTCAGAGGGATACAGTAAACCTGAAGTGAAGCATCGGAATCTATAACTAGTGTCACAGGAATGGTTCCAAACATAGTCAATAAGAAGAGTCAGTCTTCTTGTACTTAAGTCGGCATTGTGCATATTGTATTTAATTCCGATGCAATTTCTGTGTGTCATCGTCAATAAGAAGGTCCAGCGGAATCTGTAACTAGTGTCACAGGAATGGTTCAAAACATAGTCAGTACGAAGAGACAGTCTTCTTGTACTTAAGTCGGCATTGTTCCTTTTGTAATTAATTCCAATGCAATTTCTGTGTTTCATCGTCAATAAGAAGGTCCAAGGGATACAGTAAACCTGAAGTGAAGCATCGGAATCTATAACTAGTGTCACAGGAACGGTTCAAAACATAGACAAGAAGTAGAGTCAGTCTTCTTGTACTTAAGTCGGAATTGTGCCTTTTGAATTTAATTCCGGTGCAATTTCTGTGTTTCATCGTCAATAAGAAGGTCAGAGGGATACAGTAAACATGAAGTGAAGCATCGGAATCTACAACTAGTGTCACAGGGATGGTTCAAAACTGTCAGTAAGAAGAGTCAGTCTTCTTGTACTTAAGTTGGCATTGTACGTTTTGTATTTAATTCCCATGCAATTTCTGTGTTTCATCGTCAATAAGAAGGTCAGAGGGATACAGTAAACCTGAAGTGAAGCATCGGAATCTATAACTAGTGTCACAGGAATGGTTCAAAACATAGACAGTAGGAAGAGTCAGTCTTCTTGTACTTAAGTCAGCATTGTGCCTTTTCTATTTAATTCCGATGCACTTTCTGTGTTTCATCGTCAATAAGAAGGTCCAAGGGATACAGTATCCCTGCAATCAAGCATCGGAATCCATAACTAGCGTCACAGGAATGTTTCAAACATAGACAGTAGCAAGAGTCAGTCTACATGTACTTAAGTCGGCATTGTGCCTTTTGTATTTAATTCCGATGCAATTTCTGTGTTTCATCGTCAATACGAAGGTCAGAGGGATACAGTAAATCTGAAGTGAAGCATCGGAATCTATAACTAGTGTCACAGGAATGGTTCAAACATAGACAGTAAGAAGAGTCAGTCATCTTGTACTTAAGTCGGCATTGTGCCTTTTGTATTTAATTCCGATGCAATTTCTGTGTTTAATCGTCAATAAGAAGGTCCAAGGGATACAGTAAGCCTGAAGTGAAGCCACGGAATCTATAACTAGTGTCACAGGAATGGTTCAAAATATAGACACTAAGAAGAGTCAGACTTCTTGTACTTAAGTCGGCATTGTGCCTTTTCTATTTAATACCGATGCAATTTCTGTGTTTCATCGTCAATAAGAAGGTCAGCGAGATACAGTAAACCTGAAGTGAAGCATCGGAATCTCTAACTAGTGTCACAGGAATGGTTCAAAACATAGACAGTAGGAAGAGTCAGTCTTATTGTACCTAAGTCGGCATTGTGCCTTTTCTATTTAATTCCGATGCCATTTCTGTGTTTCATCGTTAATAAGATGGTCAGAGGGATACAGTAAACCTGAGGTGAAGCATCGGAATCTGTTACTAGCGTCACAGGAATGGTTCAAAGCATAGACAGTAAGAAGAGTCAGTCTTCTTGTACTTAAGTCGGCATTGTGCCTTTTCTATTTAATTCCGATGCAATATCTGTGTTTCATCGTCAATAAGAAGGTCCAAGGGATACAGTAAACCTGAAGTGAAGCATCGGAATCTATAACTAGTGTCACAGGAATGGTTCAAATCATAGACAGTAAGAAGAGTCAGTCATCTTGTACCTACGTCGGCATTGCACCTTTTGTATTTAAGTCCGATCCAATTTCTGTGTTTCATCGTCAAAAAGAAGGTCAGAGGGATACAGTAAACCTGAAGTGAAGTATCGGAATCTATGACTAGTGTCACTGGAATGGTTCAAAACATAGTCAGTAAGAAGAGTCAGTCTTCTTGTACTTATGTCAGCAATGTGCATTTTGTATTTAATTCCGATGCAATTTCTGTGTTTCATCGTCAATAAGAAGGGCCAAGGGATACAGCAAACCTGAAGTGAATCATCGGAATCTATAACTAGTGTCAGAGGAATGGTTCAAATCATAGTCTGTATGAAGAGTCTGTCTTCTTGTTCTTAAGTCGGCATTGTGCCTTTTGTATTTAATTCCCATGCAATTTCTGTGTTTCATCGTCAATAAGAACGTCCAAGGGATACAGTAAACCTGAAGTGAAGCATCGGAATCTATAACTAGTGTCACAGGAATGGTTCAAATCATAGGCAGTAAGAAGAGTCAGTCTTCTTGTACTTAAGTCGGCATTGTGCCTTTTCTGTTTAATTCCGATGCAATTGCTGTGTTTCATCGTCAATAAGATTGTCAGAGGGATACAGTAAACCAGAACTGAAGCATCGGAATCTATAACTAGTGTCACAGGAATGGTTCAAATCATAGTCAGTAAGAAGAGTCAGTCTTCTTGTACTTAAGTCGGCATTGTGCCCTTTGTATTAAATTCCGATGCAATATCTGTGTTTCATCATCAATAAGAAGGTCAGAGGGATACAGTAAATCTCAAGTGAAGCATCGGAATCTATAACTAGTGTCATAGGAATGGTTCCAAACACAGTCAGTAAGAAGAGTCAGTCTTCTTGTACTTAAGTCGGCATTGTGCATATTGTATTTAATTCCGATGCAATTTCTGTGTTTCATCGTCAATAAGAAGATCAGAGGGATACAGTAAAACTCAAGTGAAGCATCGGAATTTATAACTAGTGTCACAGGAATGGTTCCAAACATAGTCAGTAAGAAGTGTCAGTCTTCTTGTACTTAAGTCGGCATTGTGCCTTTTCTACATAATTCCGATGCAATTTCTGTGTTTCATCGTCAATAAGAAGGGCCAAGGGATACAGTAAACCTGAAGTGAATCATCGGAATCTATAACTAGTGTCAGAGGAATGGTTCAAATCATAGTCTGTACGAAGAGTCTGTCTTCTTGTACTTAAGTCGGCATTGTGCCTTTTGTATTTAATTCCCATGCAATTTCTGTGTTTCATCGTCAATAAGAAGGTCCAAGGGATACAGTAAACCTGAAGTGAAGCATCGGAATCTATAACTAGTGTCACAGGAATGGTTCAAATCCTAGACAGTAAGAATAGTCAGTCTTCTTGTACTTAAGTCGGCATTGTGCCTTTTTTGTTTAATTCCGATGCAATTGCTGTGTTTCATCGTCAATAAGAATGTCAGAGGGATACAGTAAACCAGAACTGAAGCATCGGAATCTATAACTAGTGTCACAGGAATGGTTCAAATCATAGTCAGTAAGAAGAGTTAGTCTTCTTGTACTTAAGTCGGAATGTGCCTTTTGGATTTAATTCCGATGCAATTTCTGTGTTTCATCTTCAATAAGAAGGTCAGATTGATACAGTAAACCTGAAGTGAAGCATCGGAATCTATAACTAGTGTCACAGGAATGGTTCAAAACATAGACAAAAACAAGAGTCAGTCTTCTTGTACTTAAGTCAGCATTGTGCCTTTTCTATTTAATTCCGATGCACTTTCTGTGTTTCATCGTCAATAAGAAGGTCCAAGGGATACAGTAAACCTGAAATGAAGCATCGGAATCCATAACTAGCGTCTCAGGAATGTTTCAAACATAGACAGTAGGAAGAGTCAGTCTACATGTACTTAAGTCGGCATTGTGCTTTTTGTATTTAATTCCGATGCAATTTCTGTGTTTCATCGTCAATAAGAAGGTCCAAGGGATACAGTAAACCTGAAGTGAAGCATCGGAATCTATAACTAGTGTCACAGAAATGGTTCAAAATATAGACAGTAAGAAGAGTCAGACTTCTTGAACTTAAGTCGGCATTGTTCCTTTTCTATTTAATACTGATGCAATTTCTGTGTTTCATCGTCAATAAGGAGGTCAGCGGGATACAGTAAACCTGACGTGAAGCATCGGAATCTCTAACTAGTGTCACAGTAATAGTTCAAACATAGACAGTAGGAAGAGTCAGTCTTCTTGTACCTAAGTCGGCATTGTGCCTTTTCTATTTAATTCCGATGCAATTTCTGTGTTTCATCGTTAATAAGATGGTCAGAGGGATACAGTAAACCTGAAGTGAAGCATCGGAATCTGTAACTAGCGTCACAGGAATGGTTCAAACCATAGAGAGTAAGAAGAGTCAGTCTTCTTGTACTTAAGTTGGCATTGTGCCTTTTCTATTTAATTCCGATGCAATTTCTGTGTTTCATCGTCAATAAGAAGGTCCAAGGGATACAGTAAATTTGAAGTGAAGCATCGGAATCTATACCTAGTGTCACAGGAATGATTCAAAACATAGACAGTAATAAGAGTCAGTCTTCTTGTACTTAAGTCGGCATTGTACCTTTTGTATTTAAGTCCGATCCAATTTCTGTGTTTCATAGTCAAAAAGAAGGTCAGAGGGATACAGTAAACCTGAAGTGAAGCATCGGAATCTATAACTAGTGTCACAGGAATGGTTCAAAACATAGACAGTTGGAAGAGTCAGTCATGTTGTACTTAAGTCGGCATTGTGCCTTTTGTATTTAACTCCGATGCACTATCTGTGTTTCACCGTCAATAAGAAGATCCAAGGGATACAGTAAACCTGAAGTGAAGCATCGGAATCTATATCTAGTGTACAGTAATGGTTCCAAACATAGACAGTAGGAAGATTCAGTCTTCTTGTACTTATGTCGGCATTGTGCCTTTTCTATTTCATTCTGATGCACTTTCTGTGTTTCATCGTCAATAAGAGGGTCCAAGGGATACAGTAAACCTGAAATGAAGCATCGGAATCTATAACTAAGGTCACAGGAATGTTTAAAAACATAGACAGTAGGAAGAGTCAGTCTACATGTACTTAAGTCGGCATTGTGCCTTTTGTATTTAATTCCGATGCATTTTCTCTGTTTCATCGTCAATAAGAAGGTCAGAGGGATACAGTAAACTTGAAGTGAAGCATCGGAATCCATAACTAGTGTCACAGGAATGGTTCAAATCATAGACAGTAAGAAGAGTCAGTCTTCTTGTACTTAAGTCGGCATTGTGCCTTTTCTATTTCATTCCGATGCAATTTCTGTGTTTCTTCATTAATAAGAAGGTCAGCAGGATACAGCAAACCTGAAGTGAAGCATCGGAATCTATAACTAGTGTCACAGGAATGGTTCAAATCATAGTCAGTAAGAAGAGTCAGTCTTCTTGTACTTAAGACGGCATTGTGCCTTTTCTATTTCATTCCGATGCAATATCTGTGTTTCATCCTCAATAAGAAGGTCAGAGGGATACAGTAAACCTGAAGAGAAGCATCGGAATCTATAACTAGTATCACAGGAATGGTTCAAATATAGTCAGAAAGAAGAGTCAGTCTTCTTGTACTTAAGTCGGCATTGTGCCTTTTCTATTTAATTCCGATGCAATTTCTGTGTTTCATCGTCAATAAGAAGGACAGAGGGATACAGTAAACCTGTAGTGAAGCATGGGAATCTATAACTAGCGTCACAGGAATGGTTCAAATCATAGTCAGTAAGAAGAGTCAGTCTTCTTGTACTTAAGTCGGCATTGTGCTTTTTCTATTTAATTCCGATGCAATTTCAGTGTTTCATCGACAATAAGAAGGTCAGAGGGATACAGTAAACCTGAAGTTAAGCATCGGAATCTGTAACTTGCGTCACAGGAATGGTTCAAAACATAGACGGTAAGATGAGTCAGTCTTCCTGTACTTAAGTCGGCATTGTGCATTTTCTATTTAATTCCGATGCAATTTCTGTGTTTCATCGTCAATAAGGAGGTCAGAGGGATACAGTAAACCTGAAGTGAAGCATCGGAATCTATATCTAGTGTTACAGGAATGGTTCAAAACATAGACAGTATGGAGAGTCAGTCTTCTTGTACTTAAGTCGGCATTGTTCCTTTTGTATTTAATTCCGATGCAATATCTGTGTTTCAACGTCAATAAGAAGGTCAGAGGGGTACAGTAAACCTGAGGTGAAGCATCGGAATCTATAACTAGTATCACAGGACGGTTCAAAACAGTCAGAAAGACGAGTCAGTCGTCTTGTACTTAAGTCGGCATTGTGCCTTTTGTATTTAATTCCGATGCAATATCTGTGTTTCATCGTCAACAAGGACGGTCAGAGGGATACAGTAAACCTGAAGTGAAGCATCGGAATCTATAACTAGTGTCACAGGATTGGTTCAAAACATAGACAGTAGGAAGAGTCAGTCTTCTTGTACTTAAGTCAGCATTGTGCATTTTCAATGTAATTCCGATCCACTTTCTGTGTTTCATCGTCAATAGGAAGGTCCAAGGGATACGGTAAACCTGAAATGAAGCATCGGAATCTATAAGTAGTGTCACAGGAATGTTTCAAATCATATACAGTAGGAAGAGTCAGTCTACATGTACTTAAGTCGGCATTGTGCCTTTTGTATTTAATTCCGATGCAATTTCTGTGTTTCATCGCCAACAAGAAGGTCAGAGGGATACTGTAAACCTGAAGTGAAGCATCGGAATCTATAACTAGTGTCACAGGAATGGTTCAAACCATAGTCAGTAAGAAGAGTCAGTCTTCTTGTACTTAAGTCGGCATTGTGCCTTTTGTATTTAATTCCGATGCAATTTCTGTGTTTCATCGTCAATAAGAAGGTCCAATGGATACAGTAAACCTGAAGTGAAGCATAGGAATCTATAACTAGGGTCACAGGAATGGTTCAAAGCATAGACAGTAGGAAGAGTCAGTCTTCATGTACTTAAGACGGCATTGTGCCTTTTCTATTTAATTCCGATGCAATTTCTGTGTTTCATCGTCTATAAGAAGGTCAGAGGGGTACAGTAAAACTCAAGTGAAGCATCGGAATCTATAACTAATGTCATAGGAACGGTTCCAAACATAGTCAGTAAGAAGAGTCAGTCTTCTTGTACTTAAGTCGGCATTGTGCCTTTTGTATTTAATTCCGATGCAATTTCTGTGTTTCATCGTCAATAAGAAGGTCGGAGGGATACAGTAAGCCTGATGTGTAGCATCGGAATCTATAACTAGTGTCACAGGAATGTACAAAACATAGACAGTAGGAAGAGTCAGTCTTCTTGTACTTAAGTCGGCATTGTGCCTTTTGTATTTAATTCCGATGCAATTTCTGTGTTTCATCGTTAATAAGTAGGTCCAAGGGATTCAGTAAACCTGAAGTGAAGCATCGGAATCTATAACTAGTGTCACAGGTATGGTTCAAAACATAGACAGTAAGAAAGGTCAGTCTTCTTGTACTTAAGTCGGCATTGTGCCTTTTGTATTTAATTCCGATGCAATTTCTGTGTTTCATCGTCAATAAGAAGGTCAGAGGGATACAGTAAACCTGAAGGGAAGCATCGGAATCTGTAACTAGTGTCACAGGAATGGTTCAAAACATAGACTAATAGAAGAGTCAGTCTTCTTGTACTTAAGTCAGCATTGTGCCTTTTCTATTTAATTCCGATGCACTTTCTATGTTTCATCGTCAATAAGAAGGTCCAAGGGATACAGTAAACGTGAAATGAAGCATGGGAATCTATAACTAGCGTCACAGGAATGGTTCAAATCATAGTCAGTAAGAAGAGTCAGTCTTCTTGTACTTAAGTCGGCATTGTGCTTTTTCTATTTAATTCCGATGCAATTTCAGTGTTTCATCGACAATAAGAAGGTCAGAGGGATACAGTAAACCTGAAGTTAAGCATCGGAATCTGTAACTTGCGTCACAGGAATGGATCAAAACATAGACGGTAAGATGAGTCAGTCTTCCTGTACTTAAGTCGGCATTGTGCATTTTCTATTTAATTCCGATGCAATTTCTGTGTTTCATCGTCAATAAGGAGGTCAGAGGGATACAGTAAACCTGTAGTGAAGCATGGGAATCTATAACTAGCGTCACAGGAATGGTTCAAATCATAGTCAGTAAGAAGAGTCAGTCTTCTTGTACTTAAGTCGGCATTGTGCTTTTTCTATTTAATTCCGATGCAATTTCAGTGTTTCATCGACAATAAGAAGGTCAGAGGGATACAGTAAACCTGAAGTTAAGCATCGGAATCTGTAACTTGCGTCACAGGAATGGTTCAAAACATAGACGGTAAGATGAGTCAGTCTTCCTGTACTCAAGTCGGCATTGTGCATTTTCTATTTAATTCCGATGCAATTTCTGTGTTTCATCGTCAATAAGGAGGTCAGAGGGATACAGTAAACCTGAAGTGAAGCATCGGAATCTATATCTAGTGTTACAGGAATGGTTCAAAACATAGACAGTATGGAGAGTCAGTCTTCTTGTACTTAAGTCGGCATTGTTCCTTTTGTATTTAATTCCGATGCAATATCTGTGTTTCAACGTCAATAAGAAGGTCAGAGGGGTACAGTAAACCTGAGGTGAAGCATCGGAATCTATAACTAGTATCACAGGACGGTTCAAAACAGTCAGAAAGACGAGTCAGTCGTCTTGTACTTAAGTCGGCATTGTGCCTTTTGTATTTAATTCCGATGCAATATCTGTGTTTCATCGTCAACAAGGACGGTCAGAGGGATACAGTAAACCTGAAGTGAAGCATCGGAATCTATAACTAGTGTCACAGGTATGGTTCAAAACATAGACAGTAAGAAAGGTCAGTCTTCTTGTACTTAAGTCGGCATTGTGCCTTTTGTATTTAATTCCGATGCAATTTCTGTGTTTCATCGTCAATAAGAAGGTCAGAGGGATACAGTAAACCTGAAGGGAAGCATCGGAATCTATAACTAGTGTCACAGGAATGGTTCAAAACATAGACTAATAGAAGAGTCAGTCTTCTTGTACTTAAGTCAGCATTGTGCCTTTTCTATTTAATTCCGATGCACTTTCTGTGTTTCATCGTCAATAAGAAGGTCCAAGGGATACAGTAAACGTGAAATGAAGCATCGGAATCCATAACTAGCGTCTCAGGAATGTTTAAAACATAGACAGTAGGAAGAGTCAGTCTACATGTACTTAAGTCGGCATTGTGAATTTTGTATTTAATTCCGATGCAATTTCTGTGTTTCATCGTCAATAAGAAGGTCCAAGGGATACAGTAAACCTGAAGTGATGCATCGGAATCTATAACTAGTGTCACCGGAATGGTTCAAATCATAGACAGTAAGAAGAGTCAGTCTTCTTGTTCTTAAGTGGGCATTGTGCCTTTTCTATTTCATTCCGATGCAATATCTGTGTTTCTTCATTAATAAGAAGGTCAACGGGATACAGCAAACCTGAAGTGAAGCATCGGAATCTATAACTAGTGTCACAGGAATGGTTCAAATCATAGTCAGTAAGAAGAGTCAGTCTTCTTGTACTTAAGACGGCATTGTGCCTTTTCTATTTCATTCCAATGCAATATCTGTGTTTCATCGTCAATAAGAAGGTCAGAGGGATTTAGTAAACCTGTAGTGAAGCATCGGAATCTATAACTAGCGTCACAGGAATGGTTCAAATCATAGTCAGTAAGAAGAGTCAGTCTTCTTGTACTTAAGTCGGCATTGTGCTTTTTCTATTTAATTCCGATGCAATTTCAGTGTTTCATCGACAATAAGAAGGTCAGAGGGATACAGTAAACCTGAAGTGAAGCATCGGAATCTGTAACTTGCGTCACAGGAATGGTTCAAAACATAGACGGTAAGATGAGTCAGTCTTCCTGTACTTAAGTCGGCATTGTGCATTTTCTATTTAATTCCGATGCAATTTCTGTGTTTCATCGTCAATAAGGAGGTCAGAGGGATACAGTAAACCTGAAGTGAAGCATCGGAATCTATATCTAGTGTCACAGGAATGGTTCAAAACATAGACAGTATGGAGAGCCAGTCTTCTTGTACTTAAGTCGGCATTGTTCCTTTTGTATTTAGTTCCGATGCAATATCTGTGTTTCAACGTCAATAAGAAGGTCAGAGGGGTACAGTAAACCTGAGGTGAAGCATCGGAATCTATAACTGGTATCACAGGACGGTTCAAAACAGTCAGTAAGACGAGTCAGTCGTCTTGTACTTAAGTCGGCATTGTGCCTTTTGTATTTAATTCCGATGCAATTTCTGTGTTTCATCGTCAACAAGGACGGTCAGAGGGATACAGTAAACCTGAAGTGAAGCATCGGAATCTATAACTAATGTCACAGGATTGGTTCAAAACATAGACAGTAGGAAGAGTCAGTCTTCTTGTACTTAAGTCAGCATTGTGCATTTTCAATGTAATTCCGATCCACTTTCTGTGTTTCATCGTCAATAGGAAGGTCCAAGGGATACGGTAAACCTGAAATGAAGCATCGGAATCTATAAGTAGTGTCACAGGAATGTTTCAAATCATAGACAGTAGGAAGAGTAAGTCTACATGTACTTAAGTCGGCATTGTGCCTTTTGTTTTTAATTCCGATGCAATTTCTGTGTTTCATCGCCAACAAGAAGGTCAGAGGGATACAGTAAAACTCTAGTGAAGCATCTATAACTAGTGTCACAGGAATAATTACAAACATAGTCAGTAAGAAGAGTCAGTCTTCTTGTACTTAAGACGGCATTGTGCCTTTTCTGTTTAATTCCGATGCAATTTCTGTTCATCGTAAATAAGAAGGTCAGAGGGATACAGTAAACCTGAAGTGAAGCATCGGAATCTATAACTAGTGTCACAGGAATGGTTCAAATCATAGTCAGTAAGAAGAGTCTGTCTTCTTGTACTTAAGTCGGCATAGTGCCTTTTCTATTAAATTCCGATGCAATATCTGTGTTTCATCGTCAATAAGAAGGTCAGAGGGATACAGTAAAACTCAAGTGATGCATCGGAATATATAACTAATGTCATAGGAATGGTTCCAAACATAGTCAGTAAGAAGAGTCAGTCTTCTTGTACTTAAGTCGGCATTGTGCCTTTTGTATTTAATTCCGATGCAATTTCTGTGTTTCATCGTCAATAAGAAGGTCGGAGGGATACAGTAAGCCTGATGTGTAGCATCGGAATCTATAACTAGTGTCACAGGAATGTACAAAACATAGACAGTAGGAAGAGTCAGTCTTCTTGTACTTAAGTCGGCATTGTGCCTTTTGTATTTAATTCCGATGCAATTTCTGTGTTTCATCGTTAATAAGTAGGTCCAAGGGATTCAGTAAACGTGAAATGAAGCATCGGAATCCATAACTAGCGTCTCAGGAATGTTTAAAACATAGACAGTAGGAAGAGTCAGTCTACATGTACTTAAGTCGGCATTGTGAATTTTGTATTTAATTCCGAAGCAATTTCTGTGTTTCATCGTCAATAAGAGGGTCAGAGGGATACAGTAAACCTGAAGTGAAGCATCGGAATCTATAACTAGTGTCACATGAATGGTTCATAACATAGTAAGAAGAGGCAGTCTTCTTGTATTTAAGTCGGCATTGTGTCTTTTGTATTTAATTCCGATGCAATTTCTGTGTTTCATCGTCAATAAGAAGGTCCAAGGGATACAGTAAACCTGAAGTGAAGCATCGGAATCTATAACTAGTGTTACAGGAATGGTTCAAAATATAGACAGTAAGAAGAGTCAGACTTCTTGTACTTAAATCGGCCTTGTGCCTTTTCTATTTAATACCGATGCAATTTCTGTGTTTCATCGTCAATAAGAAGGTCAGCGGGATACAGTAAACCTGAAGTGAAGCATCGGAATCTCTAACTGGTGTCACAGGAATGGTTCAAAACATAGACAGTAGGAAGAGTCAGTCTTCTTGTACCTAAGTCGGCATTGTGCCTTTTCTATTTAATTCCGATGCAATTTCTGTGTTTCATCGTTAATAAGATGGTCAGAGGGATACAGTAAACCTGAAGTGAAGCATCGGAATCTGTAACTAGCGTCACAGGAATGGTTCAAAGTATTGACAGTAGGAAGAGTCAGTCTTCTTGTACTTAAGTCGGCATTGTGCCTTTTCTATTTAATTCCGATGCAATTTCTGTGTTTCATCGTCATAAGAACGTACAAGGGATACAGTAAACCTGAAGTGAAGCATCGGAATCTATAACTAGTGTCACAGGAATGGTTCAAATCATAGCCAGTACGAAGAGTCAGTCTTCTTGTACTTAAGTCGGCATTGTGCCTTTTCTGTTTAATTCCGATGCAATTTCTGTGTTTCATCGTCAATAAGAAGGTCAGAGGGATACAGTAAAACTCAAGTGAAACATCGGAATCTATAACTAGTGTCATAGGAATGGTTCAAATCATAGTCAGTAAGAAGAGTCAGTCTTCTTGTACTTATGTCGCCTTTTGCCTTTTCTATTAAATTCCGATGCCATATCTGTGTTTCATCGTCAATAAGAAGGTCAGAGGGATACAGTAAAACTCAAGTGAAGCATCGGAATCTATAACTAGTGTCACAGGAAAGGTTCCAAACATAGTCAGTAAGAAGAGTCAGTCTTCTTGTACTTAAGTCGGCATTGTGCCTTTTCTATTTAATTCCGATGCAATTTCTGTGTTTCAACGTCAATAAGAAGTTCCAAGGGATACAGTAAACCTGAAGTGAATCATCGGAATCTATAACTAGTGTCACAGGAATGGTTCAAAACATAGTCAGTACGAAGAGTCAGTCTTCTTGTACTTAAGTCGGCATTGTGCGTTTTGTATTTAATTCCGATGCAATTTCTGTGTTTCATCGTCAATTAGAAGGTCCAAGGGATACAGTAAATTTGAAGTGAAGCATCGGAATCTATAACTAGTGTCACAGGAATGGTTCAAATTATCGACAGTAAGAAGAGTCAGTCTTCTTGTACTTAAGTCGGCATTGCACCTTTTGTATTTAAGTCCGATCCAATTTCTGTGTTTCATCGTCAAAAAGAAGGTCAGAGGGATACAGTAAACCTGAAGTGAAGCATCGGAATCTATGACTAGTGTCACTGGAATGGTTCAAAACATAGTCAGTAAGAAGAGTCAGTCTTCTTGTACTTATGTCAGCAATGTGCATTTTGTATTTAATTCCGATGCAATTTCTGTGTTTCATCGACAATAAGAAGGTCCAAGGGATTCAGTAAACCTAAAGTGAAGCAGCGGAATCTATAACTAGTGTCACAAGAATGGTTCAAAACATAGACAGTAAGAAGAGTCAGTCTTCTTGTACTTAAGTCGGCATTGTGCTTTTTATATTTAATTCCGATGCAATTTCTGTGTTTTATCGTCAATAAGAAGGTCAGAGGGATACAGTAAACATGAAGTGAAACATCGGAATCTTTAACTAGCGTCACAGGAATGGTTCAAAACATAGACAGTAAGAAGAGTCACTTTTCTTGTACTTAAGTCGGCATTGTGCCTTTTCTATATAAGTCCGATGTAATTTCTGTGTTTCATCGTCAATAAGAAGGTCCAAGGGATACAGTAAACCTGAAGTGAAGCATCGGAATCTACGACTAGTGTCACAGGAATGGTTCAAAACATAGACAGTAAGAAGAGTCAGTCTTCTTGTACTTAAGTCGGCATTGTGCCTTTTCTGTTTAATTCCGATGCAATTTCTGTGTTTCATCGTCCATAAGAAGGTCAGAGGGATACAGTAAACCTGAAGTGAAGCATCGGAATCTATAACTAGTGTCACAGGAATGGTTCAAATCATAGTCAGTAAGAAGAGTCAGTCTTCTTGTACTTAAGTCGGCATTGTGCCTTTTCTAAAAACTTCCGATGTAATTTCTGTGTTTCATCGTCAATAAGAAGCTCAGAGGGATAGAGTAAAACTGAAGTGAAGCATCTGAATCTATAACTAGTGTCACAGGAATAATTCCAAACATTGTCAGTAAGAAGAGTCAGTCTTCTTGTACTTAAGTCGTCATTGTCCCTTTTCAATATAATTCCGATGCAATTTCTGTGTTTCATCGTCAATACGAAGGTCCAGGGGATACAGTAAACCTGAAGTGAATCATCGGAATCTATAACTAGTGTCACAGGAATGGTTCAAAGCATAGTCTGTACGAAGAGTCAGTCTTCTTGTATTTAAGTCGGCATTGTGCCTTTTGTATTTACTTCCGATGCAATTTCTGGGTTTCAGCGTCAATAAGAACGGCCAAGGGATACAGTAAACCAGAAGTGAGGCATCGGAATCTATATATAGTGTCACAGGAATGGTTCAAATCATAGACAGTAAGAAGAGTCAGTCTTCTTGTACTTAAGTCGGCATTGTGCCTTTTCTGTTTAATTCCGATGCAATTTCTGTGTTTCATCGTACATAAGAAGGTCAGAGGGATACAGTAAACCTGAAGTGAAGCATCGGAATCTATAAGTAGTGTCACAGGAATGGTTCAAATCATAGTCAGTAAGAAGAGTCAGTCTCCTTGTACTTAAGTCGGCATTGTGCCTTTTCTAAAAACTTCCGATGTAATTTCTGTGTTTCATCGTCAATAAGAAGGTCAGAGGGATACAGTAAAACTGAAGTGAAGCATCTGAATCTATAACTAGTGTCACAGGAATAATTCCAACCGTAGTCAGTAAGAAGAGTCAGTCTTCTTGTACTTAAGTCGTCATTGTGCCTTTTCAATATAATTCCGATGCAATTTCTGTGTTTCATCGTCAATAAGAAGGTCCAAGGGATACAGTAAACCTGAAGTGAATCATCGGAATCTATAACTAGTGTCACAGGAATGGTTCAAAGCATAGTCTGTACGAAGAGTCAGTCTTCTTGTATTTAAGTCGGCAATGTGCCTTTTGTATTTAATTCCGATGCAATTTCTGGGTTTCAGCGTCAATAAGAACGGCCAAGGGATACAGTAAACAAGAAGTGAAGCGTCGGAATCTATATATAGTGTCACAGGAATGGTTCAAATCATAGACAGTAAGAAGAGTCAGTCTTCTTGTACTTAAGTCGGCATTGTGCCTTTTCTGTTTAATTCCGATGCAATTTCTGTGTTTCATCGTAAATAAGAAGGTCAGAGGG
This sequence comes from Schistocerca americana, assembly GCF_021461395.2. Lineage (NCBI taxonomy): Eukaryota > Metazoa > Arthropoda > Insecta > Orthoptera > Acrididae > Schistocerca > Schistocerca americana. The sequence goes on along the minus strand of NC_060129.1, from coordinate 938,529 downwards.
ATACAGTAAACCTGAAGTGAAGCATCGGAATCTATAACTAGTGTCACAGGAATGGTTCAAATCATAGCCAGTACGAAGAGTCAGTCTTCTTGTACTTAAGTCGGCATTGTGCCTTTTCTGTTTAACTCCGATGCAATTTCTGTGTTTCATCGTCAATAAGAAGGTCAGAGGGATACAGTAAAACTCAAGTGAAACGTCGGAATCTATAACTAGTGTCATAGGAATGGTTCAAATCATAGTCAGTAAGAAGAGTCAGTCTTCTTGTTCTTATGTCGCCTTTTGCCTTTTCTATTAAATTCCGATGCCATATCTGTGTTTCATCGTCAATAAGAAGGTCAGAGGGATACAGTAAAACTCAAGTGAAGCATCGGAATCTATAACTAGTGTCAGAGGAATGGTTCCAAACATAGTCAGTAAGAAGAGTCAGTCTTCTTGTACTTAAGTCGGCATTGTGCCTTTTCTATTTAATTCCGATGCAATTTCTGTGTTTCAACGTCAATAAGAAGTTCCAAGGCATACAGTAAACCTGAAGTGAATCATCGGAATCTATAACTAGTGTCACCGGAATGGTTCAAAACATAGTCTGTACGAAGAGTCAGTCTTCTTGTACTTAAGTCGGCATTGTGCGTTTTGTATTTAATTCCGATGCAATTTCTGTGTTTCATCGTCAATTAGAAGGTCCAAGGGATACAGTAAATTTGAAGTGAAGCATCGGAATCTATAACTAGTGTCACAGGAATGGTTCAAAACATCGACAGTAAGAAGAGTCAGTCTTCTTGTACTTAAGTCGGCATTGCACCTTTTGTATTTAAGTCCGATCCAATTTCTGTGTTTCATCGTCAAAAAGAAGGTCAGAGGGATACAGTAAACCTGAAGTGAAGCATCGGAATCTATGACTAGTGTCACTGGAATGGTTCAAAACATAGTCAGTAAGGAGAGTCAGTCTTCTTTTACTTATGTCAGCAATGTGCATTTTGTATTTAATTCCGATGCAATTTCTGTGTTTCATCGACAATAAGAAGGTCCAAGGGATTCAGTAAAGCTAAAGTGAAGCAGCGGAATCTATAACTAGTGTCACAAGAATGGTTCAAAACATAGACAGTAAGAAGAGTCAGTCTTCTTGTACTTAAGTCGGCATTGTGCTTTTTATATTTAATTCCGATGCAATTTCTGCGTTTTATCGTCAATAAGAAGGTCAGACGGATACAGTAAACATGAAGTGAAACATCGGAATCTTTAACTAGCGTCACAGGAATGGTTCAAAACATAGACAGTAAGACGAGTCACTTTTCTTGTACTTAAGTCGGCATTGTGCCTTTTCTATATAAGTCCGATGTAATTTCTGTGTTTCATCGTCAATAAGAAGGTCCAAGGGATACAGTAAACCTGAAGTGAAGCATCGGAATCTACGACTAGTGTCACAGGAATGGTTCAAACATAGACAGTAAGATGAGTCAGTCTTCTTGTACTTAAGTCGGCATTGTGCCTTTTCTGTTTAATTCCGATGCAATTTCTGTGTTTCATCGTCCATAAGAAGGTCAGAGGGATACAGTAAACCTGAAGTGAAGCATCGGAATCTATAACTAGTGTCACAGGAATGGTTCAAATCATAGTCAGTAAGAAGAGTCAGTCTTCTTGTACTTAAGTCGGCATTGTGCCTTTTCTAAAAACTTCCGATGTAATTTCTGTGTTTCATCGTCAATAAGAAGCTCAGAGGGATATAGTAAAACTGAAGTGAAGCATCTGAATCTATAACTAGTGTCACAGGAATAATTCCAAACATAGTCAGTAAGAAGAGTCAGTCTTCTTGTACTTAAGTCGTCATTGTGCCTTTTCAATATAATTCCGATGCAATTTCTGTGTTTCATCGTCAATAAGAAGGTCCAAGGGATACAGTAAACCTGAAGTGAATCATCGGAATCTATAACTAGTGTCACAGGAATGGTTCAAAGCATAGTCTGTACGAAGAGTCAGTCTTCTTGTATTTAAGTCGGCATTGTGCCTTTTGTATTTAATTCCGATGCAATTTCTGGGTTTCAGCGTCAATAAGAACGGCCAAGGGATACAGTAAACCAGAAGTGAAGCATCGGAATCTATATATAGTGTCACAGGAATGGTTCAAATCATAGACAGTAAGAAGAGTCAGTCTTCTTGTACTTAAGTCGGCATTGTGCCTTTTCTGTTTAATTCCGATGCAATTTCTGTGTTTCATCGTAAATAAGAAGGTCAGAGGGATACAGTAAACCTGAAGTGAAGCATCGGAATCTATAACTAGTGTCACAGGAATGGTTCAAATCATAGTCAGTAAGAAGAGTCAGTCTTCTTGTACTTAAGTCGGCATTGTGCCTTTTCTAAAAACTTCCGATGTAATTTCTGTGTTTCATCGTCAATAAGAAGGTCAGAGGGATACAGTAAAACTGAAGTGAAGCATCTGAATCTATAACTAGTGTCACAGGAATAATTCCAAACATAGTCAGTAAGAAGAGTCAGTCTTCGTGTACTTAAGTCGTCATTGTGCCTTTTCAATATAATTCCGATGCAATTTCTGTGTTTCATCGTCAATAAGAAGGTCCAAGGGATACAGTAAACCTGAAGTGAATCATAGGAATCTATAACTAGTGTCACAGGAATGGTTCAAAGCATAGTCTGTACGAAGAGTCAGTCTTCTTGTATTTAAGTCGGCATTGTGCCTTTTGTATTTAATTCCGATGCAATTTCTGGGTTTCAGCGTCAATAAGAACGGCCAAGGGATACAGTAAACCAGAAGTGAAGCATCGGAATCTATATATAGTGTCACAGGAATGGTTCAAATCATAGACAGTAAGAAGAGTCAGTCTTCTTGTACTTTAGTCGGCATTGTGCCTTTTCTGTTTAATTCCATATGCAATTTCTGTGTTTCATCGTAAATAAGAAGGTCAGAGGGATACAGTAAACCTGAAGTGAAGCATCCGAATCTATAACTAGTGTCACAGGAATGGTTCAATACAGTCAGTAAGAAGAGTCAGTCTTCTTGTACTGAAGTCGGCATTGTGCCCTTTGTATTTAATTCCGATGCAATTTTTGTGTTTCATCGTCAATAAGAAGGTCCAAGGGATACAGTAAATTTGAAGTGAAGCATCGGAATCTGTAACTAGTGTCACAGGAATGATTCAAAATATAGACAGTAAGAAGAGTCAGTCTTCTTGTACTTAAGTCGGCATTGTACCTATTGTATTTAAGTCCGAACCAATTTCTGTGTTTCATCGTCAAAAAGAAGGTCAGAGGGATATAGTAAACCTGAAGTGAAGCATCGGAATCTATAACTAGTGTCACAGGAATGGTTCAAATCATAGTCAGTAAGAAGAGTCAGTCTTCTTGTACTTAAGTCGGCATTGTGCCTTTTGTATTTAATTCCGATGCAATTTCTGTGTTTCATCGTCAATAAGAAGGTCAGAGGGATACAGTAAACCTGAAGTGAAGCATCCGAATCTATAACTAGTGTCACAGGAATGGTTCAAAACAGTCAGTAAGAAGAGTCAGTCTTCTTGTACTGAAGTCGGCATTGTGCCCTTTGTATTTAATTCCGATGCAATTTTTGTGTTTCATCGTCAATGAGAAGGTCCAAGGGATACAGTAAATTTGAAGTGAAGCATCGGAATCTGTAACTAGTGTCACAGGAATGATTCAAAACATAGACAGTAAGAAGAGTCAGTCTTCTTGTACTTAAGTCGGCATTGTACCTATTGTATTTAAGTCCGAACCAATTTCTGTGTTTCATCGTCAAAAAGAAGGTCAGAGGGATATAGTAAACCTGAAGTGAAGCATCGGAATCAATAACTAGTGTCACAGGAATGGTTCAAAACATAGACAGTAGGAAGGGTCAGTCTTCTTGTACTTAAGCCGGCATTGTGCCTTTTGTATTTAACTCCGATGCACTAACTGTGTTTCATCGTCAATAAGAAGATCCAAGGGATACAGTAAACCTGAAGTGAAGCATCGGAAACTATATCTAGTGTCACAGGAATGGTTCCAAACATAGACAGTAGGAACATTCAGTCTTCTTGTACTTAAGTCGGCATTGTGCCTTTTCTATTTAATTCCGATGCACTTTCTGTGTTTCATCGTCAATAAGATGGTCCAAGGGATACAGTTAACCTGAAATGAAGCTTCGGAATCTATAACTAAGGTCACAGGAATGTTTCAAATCATAGACAGTAGGAAGAGTCACTCTACATGTAGTTAAGTCGGCATAGTGCCTTTTGTATTTAATTCCGATGCAATTTCTGTGTTTCATCGTCAATAAGAAGGTCAGAGGGATACAGTAAACCTAAAGTGAAGCATCGGAATCTACGACTAGTGTCACAGGAATGGTTCAAAACATAGTCAGTAAGAAAAGTCAGTCTCCTTGTACTTATGTCGGCATTGTGCATTTTGTATTTAATTCCGATGCAATTTCTGTGTTTCATCGTCAATAAGAAGGTCCAAGGGATTTAGTAAACCTGAAGTGAAGCAGCGGAATCTATAACTAGTTTCACAGGAATGGTTCCAAACATAGACAGTAAGAAGAGCCAGTCTTCTTGTACTTAAGTCGGCATTGTGCCTTTTCTATTTAATTCCGATGCAATTTCTGTGTTTCATCGCCAATAAGAAGGTCCAAAGGGTTACAGTAAACCTGAAGTGAAGCATCGGAATCTATAACTAGCGTCACAGGAATGGTTCAAATCATAGTCAGTAAGAAGAGTCAGTCTTCTTTTACTTAAGTCGGCATTGTGCTTTTTCTATTTAATTCCGATGCAATTTTAGTGTTTCATCGTCAATAAGAAGGTCAGAGGGATACAGTAAACCTGAAGTGAAGCATCGGAATCTGTATCTAGTGTCACAGGAATGGTTCAAATCATAGACAGTAAGGAGAGTCAGTCTTCTTGTACTTAAGTCGGCATTGTTCCTTTTGTATTTAATTCCGATGCAATATCTGTGTTTCAACGTCAATAAGAAGGTCAGAGGGGTACAGTAAACCTGAGGTGAAGCATCCGAATCTATAACTAGTGTCACAAGACGGTTCAAAACAGTCAGTAAGAAGAGTCAGTTTTCTTGTACTTCAGTCGGCATTGTGCCTTTTGTATTTAATTCCGTTGCAATTTCTATGTTTCATCGTCAATAAGAAGGTCAGAGGGATACAGTAAACCTGAAGTGAAGCATCGGAATCTATAACTAGTGTCACAGGATTGGTTCATTGTGCCTTTTCAATTTAATTCCGATTCACTTTCTGTGTTTCATCGTCAATAAGAACGTCCAAGAAATACAGTAAACCTGAAGTGAAGCAGCGGAATCTATAACTAGTGTCACAGGAATGGTTCAAAACATAGACAGTAAGAAGAGTCAGTCTTCTTGTACTTAAGTCGGCATTGTGCCTTTTCTATTTAATTCCGATGCAATTTCTGTGTTTCAACGTCAATAAGAAGTTCCAAGGCATACAGTAAACCTGAAGTGAATCATCGGAATCTATAACTAGTGTCACCGGAATGGTTCAAAACATAGTCTGTACGAAGAGTCAGTCTTCTTGTACTTAAGTCGGCATTGTGCGTTTTGTATTTAATTCCGATGCAATTTCTGTGTTTCATCGTCAATTAGAAGGTCCAAGGGATACAGTAAATTTGAAGTGAAGCATCGGAATCTATAACTAGTGTCACAGGAATGGTTCAAAACATCGACAGTAAGAAGAGTCAGTCTTCTTGTACTTAAGTCGGCATTGCACCTTTTGTATTTAAGTCCGATCCAATTTCTGTGTTTCATCGTCAAAAAGAAGGTCAGAGGGATACAGTAAACCTGAAGTGAAGCATCGGAATCTATGACTAGTGTCACTGGAATGGTTCAAAACATAGTCAGTAAGGAGAGTCAGTCTTCTTTTACTTATGTCAGCAATGTGCATTTTGTATTTAATTCCGATGCAATTTCTGTGTTTCATCGACAATAAGAAGGTCCAAGGGATTCAGTAAAGCTAAAGTGAAGCAGCGGAATCTATAACTAGTGTCACAAGAATGGTTCAAAACATAGACAGTAAGAAGAGTCAGTCTTCTTGTACTTAAGTCGGCATTGTGCTTTTTATATTTAATTCCGATGCAATTTCTGCGTTTTATCGTCAATAAGAAGGTCAGACGGATACAGTAAACATGAAGTGAAACATCGGAATCTTTAACTAGCGTCACAGGAATGGTTCAAAACATAGACAGTAAGACGAGTCACTTTTCTTGTACTTAAGTCGGCATTGTGCCTTTTCTATATAAGTCCGATGTAATTTCTGTGTTTCATCGTCAATAAGAAGGTCCAAGGGATACAGTAAACCTGAAGTGAAGCATCGGAATCTACGACTAGTGTCACAGGAATGGTTCAAACATAGACAGTAAGATGAGTCAGTCTTCTTGTACTTAAGTCGGCATTGTGCCTTTTCTGTTTAATTCCGATGCAATTTCTGTGTTTCATCGTCTATAAGAAGGTCAGAGGGATACAGTAAACCTGAAGTGAAGCATCGGAATCTATAACTAGTGTCACAGGAATGGTTCAAATCATAGTCAGTAAGAAGAGTCAGTCTTCTTGTACTTAAGTCGGCATTGTGCCTTTTCTAAAAACTTCCGATGTAATTTCTGTGTTTCATCGTCAATAAGAAGCTCAGAGGGATATAGTAAAACTGAAGTGAAGCATCTGAATCTATAACTAGTGTCACAGGAATAATTCCAAACATAGTCAGTAAGAAGAGTCAGTCTTCTTGTACTTAAGTCGTCATTGTGCCTTTTCAATATAATTCCGATGCAATTTCTGTGTTTCATCGTCAATAAGAAGGTCCAAGGGATACAGTAAACCTGAAGTGAATCATCGGAATCTATAACTAGTGTCACAGGAATGGTTCAAAGCATAGTCTGTACGAAGAGTCAGTCTTCTTGTATTTAAGTCGGCATTGTGCCTTTTGTATTTAATTCCGATGCAATTTCTGGGTTTCAGCGTCAATAAGAACGGCCAAGGGATACAGTAAACCAGAAGTGAAGCATCGGAATCTATATATAGTGTCACAGGAATGGTTCAAATCATAGACAGTAAGAAGAGTCAGTCTTCTTGTACTTAAGTCGGCATTGTGCCTTTTCTGTTTAATTCCGATGCAATTTCTGTGTTTCATCGTAAATAAGAAGGTCAGAGGGATACAGTAAACCTGAAGTGAAGCATCGGAATCTATAACTAGTGTCACAGGAATGGTTCAAATCATAGTCAGTAAGAAGAGTCAGTCTTCTTGTACTTAAGTCGGCATTGTGCCTTTTCTAAAAACTTACGATGTAATTTCTGTGTTTCATCGTCAATAAGAAGGTCAGAGGGATACAGTAAAACTGAAGTGAAGCATCTGAATCTATAACTAGTGTCACAGGAATAATTCCAAACATAGTCAGTAAGAAGAGTCAGTCTTCGTGTACTTAAGTCGTCATTGTGCCTTTTCAATATAATTCCGATGCAATTTCTGTGTTTCATCGTCAATAAGAAGGTCCAAGGGATACAGTAAACCTGAAGTGAATCATAGGAATCTATAACTAGTGTCACAGGAATGGTTCAAAGCATAGTCTGTACGAAGAGTCAGTCTTCTTGTATTTAAGTCGGCATTGTGCCTTTTGTATTTAATTCCGATGCAATTTCTGGGTTTCAGCGTCAATAAGAACGGCCAAGGGATACAGTAAACCAGAAGTGAAGCATCGGAATCTATATATAGTGTCACAGGAATGGTTCAAATCATAGACAGTAAGAAGAGTCAGTCTTCTTGTACTTTAGTCGGCATTGTGCCTTTTCTGTTTAATTCCATATGCAATTTCTGTGTTTCATCGTAAATAAGAAGGTCAGAGGGATACAGTAAACCTGAAGTGAAGCATCCGAATCTATAACTAGTGTCACAGGAATGGTTCAATACAGTCAGTAAGAAGAGTCAGTCTTCTTGTACTGAAGTCGGCATTGTGCCCTTTGTATTTAATTCCGATGCAATTTTTGTGTTTCATCGTCAATAAGAAGGTCCAAGGGATACAGTAAATTTGAAGTGAAGCATCGGAATCTGTAACTAGTGTCACAGGAATGATTCAAAATATAGACAGTAAGAAGAGTCAGTCTTCTTGTACTTAAGTCGGCATTGTACCTATTGTATTTAAGTCCGAACCAATTTCTGTGTTTCATCGTCAAAAAGAAGGTCAGAGGGATATAGTAAACCTGAAGTGAAGCATCGGAATCTATAACTAGTGTCACAGGAATGGTTCAAATCATAGTCAGTAAGAAGAGTCAGTCTTCTTGTACTTAAGTCGGCATTGTGCCTTTTGTATTTAATTCCGATGCAATTTCTGTGTTTCATCGTCAATAAGAAGGTCAGAGGGATACAGTAAACCTGAAGTGAAGCATCCGAATCTATAACTAGTGTCACAGGAATGGTTCAAAACAGTCAGTAAGAAGAGTCAGTCTTCTTGTACTGAAGTCGGCATTGTGCCCTTTGTATTTAATTCCGATGCAATTTTTGTGTTTCATCGTCAATGAGAAGGTCCAAGGGATACAGTAAATTTGAAGTGAAGCATCGGAATCTGTAACTAGTGTCACAGGAATGATTCAAAACATAGACAGTAAGAAGAGTCAGTCTTCTTGTACTTAAGTCGGCATTGTACCTATTGTATTTAAGTCCGAACCAATTTCTGTGTTTCATCGTCAAAAAGAAGGTCAGAGGGATATAGTAAACCTGAAGTGAAGCATCGGAATCAATAACTAGTGTCACAGGAATGGTTCAAAACATAGACAGTAGGAAGGGTCAGTCTTCTTGTACTTAAGCCGGCATTGTGCCTTTTGTATTTAACTCCGATGCACTAACTGTGTTTCATCGTCAATAAGAAGATCCAAGGGATACAGTAAACCTGAAGTGAAGCATCGGAAACTATATCTAGTGTCACAGGAATGGTTCCAAACATAGACAGTAGGAACATTCAGTCTTCTTGTACTTAAGTCGGCATTGTGCCTTTTCTATTTAATTCCGATGCACTTTCTGTGTTTCATCGTCAATAAGATGGTCCAAGGGATACAGTTAACCTGAAATGAAGCTTCGGAATCTATAACTAAGGTCACAGGAATGTTTCAAATCATAGACAGTAGGAAGAGTCACTCTACATGTAGTTAAGTCGGCATAGTGCCTTTTGTATTTAATTCCGATGCAATTTCTGTGTTTCATCGTCAATAAGAAGGTCAGAGGGATACAGTAAACCTAAAGTGAAGCATCGGAATCTACGACTAGTGTCACAGGAATGGTTCAAAACATAGTCAGTAAGAAAAGTCAGTCTCCTTGTACTTATGTCGGCATTGTGCATTTTGTATTTAATTCCGATGCAATTTCTGTGTTTCATCGTCAATAAGAAGGTCCAAGGGATTTAGTAAACCTGAAGTGAAGCAGCGGAATCTATAACTAGTTTCACAGGAATGGTTCCAAACATAGACAGTAAGAAGAGCCAGTCTTCTTGTACTTAAGTCGGCATTGTGCCTTTTCTATTTAATTCCGATGCAATTTCTGTGTTTCATCGCCAATAAGAAGGTCCAAAGGGTTACAGTAAACCTGAAGTGAAGCATCGGAATCTATAACTAGCGTCACAGGAATGGTTCAAATCATAGTCAGTAAGAAGAGTCAGTCTTCTTTTACTTAAGTCGGCATTGTGCTTTTTCTATTTAATTCCGATGCAATTTTAGTGTTTCATCGTCAATAAGAAGGTCAGAGGGATACAGTAAACCTGAAGTGAAGCATCGGAATCTGTATCTAGTGTCACAGGAATGGTTCAAATCATAGACAGTAAGGAGAGTCAGTCTTCTTGTACTTAAGTCGGCATTGTTCCTTTTGTATTTAATTCCGATGCAATATCTGTGTTTCAACGTCAATAAGAAGGTCAGAGGGGTACAGTAAACCTGAGGTGAAGCATCCGAATCTATAACTAGTGTCACAAGACGGTTCAAAACAGTCAGTAAGAAGAGTCAGTTTTCTTGTACTTCAGTCGGCATTGTGCCTTTTGTATTTAATTCCGTTGCAATTTCTATGTTTCATCGTCAATAAGAAGGTCAGAGGGATACAGTAAACCTGAAGTGAAGCATCGGAATCTATAACTAGTGTCACAGGATTGGTTCATTGTGCCTTTTCAATTTAATTCCGATTCACTTTCTGTGTTTCATCGTCAATAAGAACGTCCAAGAAATACAGTAAACCTGAAGTGAAGCAGCGGAATCTATAACTAGTGTCACAGGAATGGTTCAAAACATAGACAGTAAGAAGAGTCAGTCTTCTTGTACTTAAGTCGGCATTGTGCTTTTTCTATTTAATTCCGATGCAATTTCTGTGTTTTATCGTCAATAAGAAGGTCAGAGGGATACAGTAAACCTGAAGTGAAACATCGGAATCTTTAACTAGCGTCACAGGAATGGTTCAAAAATAGACAGTAAGAAGAGTCACTCTTCTTGTACTTAAGTCGGCATTGTGCCTTTTCTATTTAAGTCCGATGTAATTTCTGTGTTTCATCGTCAATAAGAAGGTCCAAGGGATACAGTAAACCTGAAGTGAAGCATCGGAATCTATAACTAGAGTCACAGGAATGGTTCAAAACATAGACAGTAAGAAGAGTCAGTCTTCTTGTACTTAAGTCGGCATTGTGCCTTTTCTGTTTAATTCCGATGCAATTTCTGTGTTTCATCGTCCATAAAAAGGTCAGAGGGATACAGTAAACCTGAAGTGAAGCATCGGAATCTATAACTAGTGTCACAGGAATGGTTCAAATCATAGTCAGTAAGAAGAGTCAGTCTTCTTGTACTAAAGTCGGCATTGTGCCTTTTCTAAAAACTTCCGATGTAATTTCTGTGTTTCATCGTCAATAAGAAGGTCAGAGGGATACAGTAAAACTGAAGTGAAGCATCTGAATCTATAACTAGTGTCACAGGAATAATTCCAAACATAGTCAGTAAGAAGAGTCAGTCTTCTTGTACTTAAGTCGTCATTGTGCCTTTTCAATATAATTCCGATGCAATTTCTGTGTTTCATCGTCAATAAGAAGGTCCAAGGGATACAGTAAACCTGAAGTGAATCATCGGAATCTATAACTAGTGTCACAGGAATGGTTCAAAGCAAAGTCTGTTCGAAGAGTCAGTCTTCTTGTATTTAAGTCGGCATTGTGCCTTTTGTATTTAATTCCGAAGCAATTTCTGGGTTTCAGCGTCAATAAGAACGGCCAAGGGATACAGTAAACCAGAAGTGAAGCATCGGAATCTATATATAGTGTCACAGGAATGGTTCAAATCATAGACAGTAAGAAGAGTCAGTCTTCTTGTACTTAAGTCGGCATTGTGCCTTTTCTGTTTAATTCCGATGCAATTTCTGTGTTTCATCGTAAATAAGAAGGTCAAAGGGATACAGTAAACCTGAAGTGAAGCATCGGAATCTATAACTAGTGTCACAGGAATGGTTCAAATCATAGTCAGTAAGAAGAGTCAGTCTTCTTGTACTTAAGTCGGCATTGTGCCTTTTGTATTTAATTCCGATGCAATTTCTGTGTTTCATCGTCAATAAGAAGGTCAGAGGGATACAGTAAGCCTGAAGTGAAGCATCCGAATCTATAACTGGTGTCACAGGAATGGTTCAAAACAGTCAGTAAGAAGAGTCAGTCTTCTTGTACTGAAGTCGGCATTGTGCCCTTTGTATTTAATTCCGATGCAATTTTTGTGTTTCATCGTCAATAAGAAGGTCCAAGGGATACAGTAAATTTGAAGTGAAGCATCGGAATCTGTAACTAGTGTCACAGGAATGATTCAAAACATAGACAGTAAGAAGAGTCAGTCTTCTTGTACTTAAGTCGGCATTGTACCTATTGTATTTATGTCCGAACCAATTTCTGTGTTTCATCGTCAAAAAGAAGGTCAGAGGGATATAGTAAACCTGAAGTGAAGCATCGGAATCAATAACTAGTGTCACAGGAATGGTTCAAAACATAGACAGTAGGAAGAGTCAGTCTTCTTGTACTTAAGTCGGCATTGTGCCTTTTGTATTTAACTCCGATGCACTATCTGTGTTTCATCGTCAATAAGAAGATCCAAGGGATACAGTAAACCTGAAGTGAAGCATCGGAAACTATATCTAGTGTCACAGGAATGGTTCCAAACATAGACAGTAGGAAGATTCAGTCTTCTTGTACTTAAGTCGGCATTGTGCCTCTTCTATTTAATTCCGATGCACTTTCTGTGTTTCATTGTCAATAAGATGGTCCAAGGGATACAGTTAACCTGAAATGAAGCATCGGAATCTATAACTAAGGTCACAGGAATGTTTCAAAACATAGACAGTAGGAAGAGTCACTCTACATGTACTTAAGTCGGCATTGCACCTTTTGTATTTAAGTCCGATCCAATTTCTGTGTTTCATCGTCAAAAAGAAGGTCAGAGGGATACAGTAAACCTGAAGTGAAGCATCGGAATCTATGACTAGTGTCACTGGAATGGTTCAAAACATAGTCAGTAAGAAGAGTCAGTCTTCTTGTACTTATGTCAGCAATGTGCATTTTGTATTTAATTCCGATGCATATTCTGTGTTTCATCGTCAATAAGAAGGTCCAAGTGATTCAGTAAACCTAAAGTGAAGCAGCGGAATCCATAACTAGTGTCACAGAAATGGTTCAAAACATAGTCTGTACGAAGAGTCAGTCTTCTTGTACTTAAGTCGGCATTGTGCGTTTTGTATTTAATTCTGATGCATATTCTGTGTTTCATCGTCAATAAGAAGGTCCAAGGGATACAGTAAATTTGAAGTGAAGCATCGGAATCTATAACTAGTGTCACACAAATGGTTCAAAACATAGACAGTAAGAAGAGTCAGTCTTCTTGTACTTAAGTCGGCATTGTACCTTTTGTATTTAAGTCCGATCCAATTTCTGTGTTTCATCGTCAAAAAGAAGGTCAGAGGGATACAGTAAACCTGAAGTGAAGCATCGGAATCTATGACTAGTGTCACTGGAATGGTTCAAAACATAGTCAGTAAGAAGAGTCAGTCTTCTTGTACTTATGTCAGCAATGTGCATTTTGTATTTAATTAAGATGCAATTTCTGTGTTTCATCGACAATAAGAAGGTCCAAGGGATTCAGTAAACCTAAAGTGAAGCAGCGGAATCTATAACTAGTGTCACAAGAATGGTTCAAAACATAGACAGTAAGAAGAGTCAGTCTTCTTGTACTTAAGTCGGCATTGTGCTTTTTCTATTTAATTCCGATGCAATTTCTGTGTTTTATCGTCAATAAGAAGGTCAGAGGGATACAGTAAACCTGAAGTGAAACATCGGAATCTTTAACTAGCGTCACAGGAATGGTTCAAAAATAGACAGTAAGAAGAGTCACTCTTCTTGTACTTAAGTCGGCATTGTGCCTTTTCAATTTAAGTCCGATGTAATTTCTGTGTTTCATCGTCAATAAGAAGGTCCAAGGGATACAGTAAACCTGAAGTGAAGCATCGGAATCTATAACTAGAGTCACAGGAATGGTTCAAAACATAGACAGTAAGAAGAGTCAGTCTTCTTGTACTTAAGTCGGCATTGTGCCTTTTCTGTTTAATTCCGATGCAATTTCTGTGTTTCATCGTCCATAAAAAGGTCAGAGGGATACAGTAAACCTGAAGTGAAGCATCGGAATCTATAACTAGTGTCACAGGAATGGTTCAAATCATAGTCAGTAAGAAGAGTCAGTCTTCTTGTACTTAAGTCGGCATTGTGCCTTTTCTAAAAACTTCCGATGTAATTTCTGTGTTTCATCGTCAATAAGAAGGTCAGAGGGATACAGTAAAACTGAAGTGAAGCATCTGAATCTATAACTAGTGTCACAGGAATAATTCCAAACATAGTCAGTAAGAAGAGTCAGTCTTCTTGTACTTAAGTCGTCATTGTGCCTTTTCAATATAATTCCGATGCAATTTCTGTGTTTCATCGTCAATAAGAAGGTCCAAGGGATACAGTAAACCTGAAGTGAATCATCGGAATCTATAACTAGTGTCACAGGAATGGTTCAAAGCAAAGTCTGTTCGAAGAGTCAGTCTTCTTGTATTTAAGTCGGCATTGTGCCTTTTGTATTTAATTCCGATGCAATTTCTGGGTTTCAGCGTCAATAAGAACGGCCAAGGGATACAGTAAACCAGAAGTGAAGCATCGGAATCTATATATAGTGTCACAGGAATGGTTCAAATCATAGACAGTAAGAAGAGTCAGTCTTCTTGTACTTAAGTCGGCATTGTGCCTTTTCTGTTTAATTCCGATGCAATTTCTGTGTTTCATCGTAAATAAGAAGGTCAAAGGGATACAGTAAACCTGAAGTGAAGCATCGGAATCTATAACTAGTGTCACAAGAATGGTTCAAAACATAGACAGTAAGAAGAGTCAGTCTTCTTGTACTTAAGTCGGCATTGTGCTTTTTCTATTTAATTCCGATGCAATTTCTGTGTTTTATCGTCAATAAGAAGGTCAGAGGGATACAGTAAACCTGAAGTGAAACATCGGAATCTTTAACTAGCGTCACAGGAATGGTTCAAAAATAGACAGTAAGAAGAGTCACTCTTCTTGTACTTAAGTCGGCATTGTGCCTTTTCAATTTAAGTCCGATGTAATTTCTGTGTTTCATCGTCAATAAGAAGGTCCAAGGGATACAGTAAACCTGAAGTGAAGCATCGGAATCTATAACTAGAGTCACAGGAATGGTTCAAAACATAGACAGTAAGAAGAGTCAGTCTTCTTGTACTTAAGTCGGCATTGTGCCTTTTCTGTTTAATTCCGATGCAATTTCTGTGTTTCATCGTCCATAAAAAGGTCAGAGGGATACAGTAAACCTGAAGTGAAGCATCGGAATCTATAACTAGTGTCACAGGAATGGTTCAAATCATAGTCAGTAAGAAGAGTCAGTCTTCTTGTACTTAAGTCGGCATTGTGCCTTTTCTAAAAACTTCCGATGTAATTTCTGTGTTTCATCGTCAATAAGAAGGTCAGAGGGATACAGTAAAACTGAAGTGAAGCATCTGAATCTATAACTAGTGTCACAGGAATAATTCCAAACATAGTCAGTAAGAAGAGTCAGTCTTCTTGTACTTAAGTCGTCATTGTGCCTTTTCAATATAATTCCGATGCAATTTCTGTGTTTCATCGTCAATAAGAAGGTCCAAGGGATACAGTAAACCTGAAGTGAATCATCGGAATCTATAACTAGTGTCACAGGAATGGTTCAAAGCAAAGTCTGTTCGAAGAGTCAGTCTTCTTGTATTTAAGTCGGCATTGTGCCTTTTGTATTTAATTCCGATGCAATTTCTGGGTTTCAGCGTCAATAAGAACGGCCAAGGGATACAGTAAACCAGAAGTGAAGCATCGGAATCTATATATAGTGTCACAGGAATGGTTCAAATCATAGACAGTAAGAAGAGTCAGTCTTCTTGTACTTAAGTCGGCATTGTGCCTTTTCTGTTTAATTCCGATGCAATTTCTGTGTTTCATCGTAAATAAGAAGGTCAAAGGGATACAGTAAACCTGAAGTGAAGCATCGGAATCTATAACTAGTGTCACAGGAATGGTTCAAATCATAGTCAGTAAGAAGAGTCAGTCTTCTTGTACTTAAGTCGGCATTGTGCCTTTTGTATTTAATTCCGATGCAATTTCTGTGTTTCATCGTCAATAAGAAGGTCAGAGGGATACAGTAAGCCTGAAGTGAAGCATCCGAATCTATAACTGGTGTCACAGGAATGGTTCAAAACAGTCAGTAAGAAGAGTCAGTCTTCTTGTACTGAAGTCGGCATTGTGCCCTTTGTATTTAATTCCGATGCAATTTTTGTGTTTCATCGTCAATAAGAAGGTCCAAGGGATACAGTAAATTTGAAGTGAAGCATCGGAATCTGTAACTAGTGTCACAGGAATGATTCAAAACATAGACAGTAAGAAGAGTCAGTCTTCTTGTACTTAAGTCGGCATTGTACCTATTGTATTTATGTCCGAACCAATTTCTGTGTTTCATCGTCAAAAAGAAGGTCAGAGGGATATAGTAAACCTGAAGTGAAGCATCGGAATCAATAACTAGTGTCACAGGAATGGTTCAAAACATAGACAGTAGGAAGAGTCAGTCTTCTTGTACTTAAGTCGGCATTGTGCCTTTTGTATTTAACTCCGATGCACTATCTGTGTTTCATCGTCAATAAGAAGATCCAAGGGATACAGTAAACCTGAAGTGAAGCATCGGAAACTATATCTAGTGTCACAGGAATGGTTCCAAACATAGACAGTAGGAAGATTCAGTCTTCTTGTACTTAAGTCGGCATTGTGCCTTTTCTATTTAATTCCGATGCACTTTCTGTGTTTCATTGTCAATAAGATGGTCCAAGGGATACAGTTAACCTGAAATGAAGCATCGGAATCTATAACTAAGGTCACAGGAATGTTTCAAAACATAGACAGTAGGAAGAGTCACTCTACATGTACTTAAGTCGGCATTGCACCTTTTGTATTTAAGTCCGATCCAATTTCTGTGTTTCATCGTCAAAAAGAAGGTCAGAGGGATACAGTAAACCTGAAGTGAAGCATCGGAATCTATGACTAGTGTCACTGGAATGGTTCAAAACATAGTCAGTAAGAAGAGTCAGTCTTCTTGTACTTATGTCAGCAATGTGCATTTTGTATTTAATTCCGATGCATATTCTGTGTTTCATCGTCAATAAGAAGGTCCAAGTGATTCAGTAAACCTAAAGTGAAGCAGCGGAATCCATAACTAGTGTCACAGAAATGGTTCAAAACATAGTCTGTACGAAGAGTCAGTCTTCTTGTACTTAAGTCGGCATTGTGCGTTTTGTATTTAATTCTGATGCATATTCTGTGTTTCATCGTCAATAAGAAGGTCCAAGGGATACAGTAAATTTGAAGTGAAGCATCGGAATCTATAACTAGTGTCACACAAATGGTTCAAAACATAGACAGTAAGAAGAGTCAGTCTTCTTGTACTTAAGTCGGCATTGTACCTTTTGTATTTAAGTCCGATCCAATTTCTGTGTTTCATCGTCAAAAAGAAGGTCAGAGGGATACAGTAAACCTGAAGTGAAGCATCGGAATCTATGACTAGTGTCACTGGAATGGTTCAAAACATAGTCAGTAAGAAGAGTCAGTCTTCTTGTACTTATGTCAGCAATGTGCATTTTGTATTTAATTCCGATGCAATTTCTGTGTTTCATCGACAATAAGAAGGTCCAAGGGATTCAGTAAACCTAAAGTGAAGCAGCGGAATCTATAACTAGTGTCACAAGAATGGTTCAAAACATAGACAGTAAGAAGAGTCAGTCTTCTTGTACTTAAGTCGGCATTGTGCTTTTTATATTTAATTCCGATGCAATTTCTGCGTTTTATCGTCAATAAGAAGGTCAGAGGGATACAGTAAACATGAAGTGAAACATCGGAATCTTTAACTAGCGTCACAGGAATGGTTCAAAACATAGACAGTAAGAAGAGTCACTTTTCTTGTACTTAAGTCGGCATTGTGCCTTTTCTATATAAGTCCGATGTAATTTCTGTGTTTCATCGTCAATAAGAAGGTCCAAGGGATACAGTAAACCTGAAGTGAAGCATCGGAATCTACGACTAGTGTCACAGGAATGGTTCAAAACATAGACAGTAAGAAGAGTCAGTCTACTTGTACTTAAGTCGGCATTGTGCCTTTTCTGTTTAATTCCGATGCAATTTCTGTGTTTCATCGTCCATAAGAAGGTCAGAGGGATACAGTAAACCTGAAGTGAAGCATCGGAATCTATAACTAGTGTCACAGGAATGGTTCAAATCATAGTCAGTAAGAAGAGTCAGTCTTCTTGTACTTAAGTCGGCATTGTGCCTTTTCTAAAAACTTCCGATGTAATTTCTGTGTTTCATCGTCAATAAGAAGCTCAGAGGGATACAGTAAAACTGAAGTGTAGCATCTGAATCTATAACTAGTGTCACAGGAATAATTCCAAACATAGTCAGTAAGAAGAGTCAGTCTTCTTGTACTTAAGTCGTCATTGTGCCTTTTCAATATAATTCCGATGCAATTTCTGTGTTTCATCGTCAATAAGAAGGTCCAAGGGATACAGTAAACCTGAAGTGAATCATCGGAATCTATAACTAGTGTCACAGGAATGGTTCAAAGCATAGTCTGCACGAAGAGTCAGTCTTCTTGTATTTAAGTCGGCATTGTGCCTTTTGTATTTAATTCCGATGCAATTTCTGGGTTTCAGCGTCAATAAGAACGGCCAAGGGATACAGTAAACCAGAAGTGAAGCATCGGAATCTATATATAGTGTCACAGGAATGGTTCAAATCATAGACAGTAAGAAGAGTCAGTCTTCTTGTACTTAAGTCGGCCTTGTGCCTTTTCTGTTTAATTCCGACGCAATTTCTGTGTTTCATCGTAAATAAGACGGTCAGAGGGATACAGTAAACCTGAAGTGAAGCATCGGAATCTATAACTAGTGTCACAGGAATGGTTCAAATCATAGTCAGTAAGAAGAGTCAGTCTTCTTGTACTTAAGTCGGCATTGTGCCTTTTCTAAAAACTTCTGATGTAATTTCTGTGTTTCATCGTCAATAAGAAGGTCAGAGGGATACAGTAAAACTGAAGTGAAGCATCTGAATCTATAACTAGTGTCACAGGAATAATTCCAAACATAGTCAGTAAGAAGAGTCAGTCTTCTTGTACTTAAGTCGTCATTGTGCCTTTTCAATATAATTCCGATGCAATTTCTGTAATTCATCGTCAATAAGAAGGTCCAAGGGATACAGTAAACCTGAAGTGAATCATCGGAATCTATAACTAGTGTCACAGGAATTGTTCAAAGCATAGTCTGTACGAAGAGTCAGTCTTCTTGTATTTAAGTCGGCATTGTGCCTTTTGTATTTAATTCCGATGCAATTTCTGGGTTTCAGCGTCAATAAGAACGGCCAAGGGATACAGTAAACCAGAAGTGAAGCATCGGAATCTATATATAGTGTCACAGGAATGGTTCAAATCATAGACAGTAAGAAGAGTCAGTCTTCTTGTACTCAAGTCGGCATTGTGCCTTTTCTGTTTAATTCCGATGCAATTTCTGTGTTTCATCGTAAATAAGAAGGTCAGAGGGATACAGTAAACCTGAAGTAAAGCATCCGAATCTATAACTAGTGTCACAGGAATGGTTCAAAACAGTCAGTAAGAAGAGTCAGTCTTCTTGTACTGAAGTCGGCATTGTGCCCTTTGTATTTAATTCCGATGCAATTTTTGTGTTTCATCGTCAATAAGAAGGTCCAAGGGATTCAGTAAATTTGAAGTGAAGCATCGGAATCTGTAACTAGTGTCACAGGAATGATTCAAAACATAGACAGTAAGAAGAGTCAGTCTTCTTGTACTTAAGTCGGCATTGTACCTATTGTATTTAAGTCCGAACCAATTTCTGTGTTTCATCGTCAAAAAGAAGGTCAGAGGGATATAGTAAACCTGAAGTGAAGCATCGGAATCAATAACTAGTGTCACAGGAATGGTTCAAATCATAGTCAGTAAGAAGAGTCAGTCTTCTTGTACTTAAGTCGGCATTGTGCCTTTTGTATTTAATTCCGATGCAATTTCTGTGTTTCATCGTCAATAAGAAGGTCAGAGGGATACAGTAAACCTGAAGTGAAGCATCCGAATCTATAACTAGTGTCACAGGAATGGTTCAAAACAGTCAGTAAGAAGAGTCAGTCTTCTTGTACTGAAGTCGGCATTGTGCCCTTTGTATTTAATTCCGATGCAATTTTTGTGTTTCATCGTCAATAAGAAGGTCCAAGGGATACAGTAAATTTGAAGTGAAGCATCGGAATCTGTAACTAGTGTCACAGGAATGATTCAAAACATAGACAGTAAGAAGAGTCAGTCTTCTTGTACTTAAGTCGGCATTGTACCTATTGTATTTAAGTCCGAACCAATTTCTGTGTTTCATCGTCAAAAAGAAGGTCAGAGGGATATAGTAAACCTGAAGTGAAGCATCGGAATCAATAACTAGTGTCACAGGAATGGTTCAAAACATAGACAGTAGGAAGGGTCAGTCTTCTTGTACTTAATTCGGCATTGTGCCTTTTGTATTTAACTCCGATGCACTATCTGTGTTTCATCGTCAATAAGAAGATCCAAGGGATACAGTAAACCTGAAGTGAAGCATCGGAAACTATACCTAGTGTCACAGGAATGGTTCCAAACATAGACAGTAGGAAGATTCAGTCTTCTTGTACTTAAGTCGGCATTGTGCCTTTTCTATTTAATTCCGATGCACTTTCTGTGTTTCATCGTCAATAAGATGGTCCAAGGGATACAGTTAACCTGAAATGAAGCATGGGAATCTATAACTAAGGTCACAGGAATGTTTCAAAACATAGACAGTAGGAAGAGTCACTCTACATGTACTTAAGTCGGCATAGTGCCTTTTGTATTTAATTCCGATGCAATTTCTGTGTTTCATCGTCAATAAGAAGGTCAGAGGGATACAGTAAACCTGAAGTGAAGCATCGGAATCTACGACTAGTGTCACAGGAATGGTTCAAAACATAGTCAGTAAGAAAAGTCAGTCTCCTTGTACTTATGTCGGCATTGTGCATTTTGTATTTAATTCCGATGCAATTTCTGTGTTTCATCGTCAATAAGAAGGTCCAAGGGATTTAGTAAACCTGCAGTGAAGCAGCGGAATCTATAACTAGTTTCACAGGAATGGTTCCAAACATAGACAGTAAGAAGAGCCAGTCTTTTTGTACTTAAGTCGGCATTGTGCGTTTTGTATTTAATTCCGATGCAATTTCTGTGTTTCATCGTCAATAAGAAGGTCCAAGGGATACAGTAAATTTGAAGTGAAGCATCGGAATCTATAACTAGTGTCACACAAATGGTACAAAACATAGACAGTAAGAAGAGTCAGTCTTCTTGTACTTAAGTCGGCATTGTGCCTTTTCTAAAAACTTCCGATGTAATTTCTGTGTTTCATCGTCAATAAGAAGGTCAGAGGGATACAGTAAAACTGAAGTGAAGCATCTGAATCTATAACTAGTGTCACAGGAATAATTCCAAACATAGTCAGTAAGAAAAGTCAGTCTTCTTGTACTTAAGTCGTCATTGTGCCTTTTCAATATAATTCCGATGCAATTTCTGTGTTTCATCGTCAATAAGAAGGTCCAAGGGATACAGTAAACCTGAAGTGAATCATCGGAATCTATAACTAGTGTCACAGGAATGGTTCAAAGCATAGTCTGTACGAAGAGTCAGTCTTCTTGCATTTAAGTCGGCATTGTGCCTTTTGTATTTAATTCCGATGCAATTTCTGGGTTTCAGCGTCAATAAGAACGGCCAAGGGATACAGTAAACCAGAAGTGAAGCATCGGAATCTATATATAGTGTCACAGGAATGGTTCAAAACAGTCAGTAAGAAGAGTCAGTCTTCTTGTACTGAAGTCGGCATTGTGCCCTTTGTATTTAATTCCGATGCAATTTTTGTGTTTCATCGTCAATAAGAAGGTCCAAGGGATACAGTAAATTTGAAGTGAAGCATCGGAATCTGTAACTAGTGTCACAGGAATGATTCAAAACATAGACAGTAAGAGGAGTCAGTCTTCTTGTACTTAAGTCGGCATTGTACCTATTGTATTTAAGTCCGAACCAATTTCTGTGTTTCATCGTCAAAAAGAAGGTCAGAGGGATATAGTAAACCTGAAGTGAAGCATCGGAATCAATAACTAGTGTCACAGTAATGGTTCAAAACATAGACAGTAGGAAGGGTCAGTCTTCTTGTACTTAAGTCGGCATTGTGCCTTTTGTATTTAACTCCGATGCACTATCTGTGTTTCATCGTCAATAAGAAGATCCAAGGGATACAGTAAACCTGAAGTGAAGCATCGGAATCTACGACTAGTGTCACAGGAATGGTTCAAAACATAGTCAGTAAGAAAAGTCAGTCTCCTTGTACTTATGTCGGCATTGTGCATTTTGTATTTAATTCCGATGCAATTTCTGTGTTTCATCGTCAATAAGAAGATCCAAGGGATTTAGTAAACCTGAAGTGAAGCAGCGGAATCTATAACTAGTTTCACAGGAATGGTTCCAAACATAGACAGTAAGAAGAGCCAGTCTTCTTGTACTTAAGTCGGCATTGTGCCTTTTCTATTTAATTCCGATGCAATTTCTGTGTTTCATCGCCAATAAGAAGGTCCAAAGGGTTACAGTAAACCTGAAGTGAAGCATCGGAATCTATAACTAGCGTCACAGGAATGGTTCAAATCATAGTCAGTAAGAAGAGTCAGTCTTCTTGTACTTAAGTCGGCATTGTGCTTTTTCTATTTAATTCCGATGCAATTTTAGTGTTTCATCGTCAATAAGAAGGTCAGAGGGATACAGTAAACCTGAAGTGAAGCATCGGAATCTATATCTAGTGTCACAGGAATGGTTCAAATCATAGACAGTAAGGAGAGTCAGTCTTCTTGTACTTAAGTCGGCATTGTTCCTTTTGTATTTAATTCCGATGCAATATCTGTGTTTCAACGTCAATAAGAAGGTCAGAGGGGTACAGTAAACCTGAGGTGAAGCATCCGAATCTATAACTAGTGTCACAAGACGGTTCAAAACAGTCAGTAAGAAGAGTCAGTTTTCTTGTACTTCAGTCGGCATTGTGCCTTTTGTATTTAATTCCGTTGCAATTTCTGTGTTTCATCGTCAATAAGAAGGTCAGAGGGATACAGTAAACCTGAAGTGAAGCATCGGAATCTATAACTAGTGTCACAGGATTGGTTCATTGTGCCTTTTCAATTTCATTCCGATTCACTTTCTGTGTTTCATCGTCAATAAGAACGTCCAAGGGATACAGTAAACCTGAAGGGAAGCATCGGAATCTATAACTAGTGTCACAGAAATGGTTCAAAACATAGTCTGTACGAAGAGTCAGTCTTCTTGTACTTAAGTCGGCATTGTGCGTTTTGTATTTAATTCCGATGCAATTTCTGTGTTTCATCGTCAATAAGAAGGTCCAAGGGATGCAGTAAATTTGAAGTGAAGCATCGGAATCTATAACTAGTGTCACACAAATGGTTCAAAACATAGACAGTAAGAAGAGTCAGTCTTCTTGTACTTAAGTCGGCATTGTACCTTTTGTATTTAAGTCCGATCCAATTTCTGTGTTTCATCGTCAAAAAGAAGGTCAGAGGGATACAGTAAACCTGAAGTGAAGCATCGGAATCTATGACTAGTGTCACTGGAATGGTTCAAAACATGGTCAGTAAGAAGAGTCAGTCTTCTTGTACTTATGTCAGCAATGTGCATTTTGTATTTAATTCCGATGCAATTTCTGTGTTTCATCGTCAATAAGAAGGTCCAAGGGATTCAGTAAACCTAAAGTGAAGCAGCGGAATCTATAACTAGTGTCACAGGAATGGTTCAAAACATAGACAGTAAGAAGAGTCAGTCTTCTTGTACTTAAGTCGGCATTGTGCTTTTTCTATTTAATTCCGATGCAATTTCTGTGTTTTATCGTCAATAAGAAGGTCAGAGGGATACAGTAAACCTGAAGTGAAACATCGGAATCTTTAACTAGCGTCACAGGAATGGTTCAAAACATAGACAGTAAGAAGAGTCAGTCTTCTTGTACTTAAGTCTTCATTGTGCCTTTTCTGTTTAATTCCGATGCAATTTCTGTGTTTCATCGTCCATAAGAAGGTCAGAGGGATACAGTAAACCTGAAGTGAAGCATCGGAATCTATAACTAGTGTCACAGGAATGGTTCAAATCATAGTCAGTAAGAAGAGTCAGTCTTCTTGTACTTAAGTCGGCATTGTGCCTTTTCTAAAAACTTCCGATGTAATTTCTGTGTTTCATCGTCAATAAGAAGGTCAGAGGGATACAGTAAAACTGAAGTGAAGCATCTGAATCTATAACTAGTGTCACAGGAATAATTCCAAACATAGTCAGTAAGAAGAGTCAGTCTTCTTGTACTTAAGTCGTCATTGTGCCTTTTCAATATAATTCCGATGCAATTTCTGTGTTTCATCGTCAATAAGAAGGTCCAAGGGATACAGTAAACCTGAAGTGAATCATCGGAATCTATAACTAGTGTCACAGGAATGGTTCAAAGCAAAGTCTGTTCGAAGAGTCAGTCTTCTTGTATTTAAGTCGGCATTGTGCCTTTTGTATTTAATTCCGATGCAATTTCTGGGTTTCAGCGTCAATAAGAACGGCCAAGGGATACAGTAAACCAGAAGTGAAGCATCGGAATCTATATATAGTGTCACAGGAATGGTTCATATCATAGACAGTAAGAAGAGTCAGTCTTCTTGTACTTAAGTCGGCATTGTGCCTTTTCTGTTTAATTCCGATGCAATTTCTGTGTTTCATCGTAAATAAGAAGGTCAAAGGGATACAGTAAACCTGAAGTGAAGCATCGGAATCTATAACTAGTGTCACATGAATGGTTCAAATCATAGTCAGTAAGAAGAGTCAGTCTTCTTGTACTTAAGTCGGCATTGCGCCTTTTGTATTTAATTCCGACGCAATTTCTGTGTTTCATCGTCAATAAGAAGGTCGGAGGGATACAGTAAACCTTAAGTGAAGCATCCGAATCTATAACTAGTGTCACAGGAATGGTTCAAAACAGTCAGTAAGAAGAGTCAGTCTTCTTGTACTGAAGTCGGCATTGTGCCCTTTGTATTTAATTCCGATGCAATTTTTGTGTTTCATCGTCAATAAGAAGGTCGAAGGGATACAGTAAATTTGAAGTGAAGCATCGGAATCTGTAACTAGTGTCACAGGAATGATTCAAAACATAGACAGTAAGAAGAGTCAGTCTTCTTGTACTTAAGTCGGCTTTGTACCTATTGTATTTATGTCCGAACCAATTTCTGTGTTTCATCGTCAAAAAGAAGGTCAGAGGGATATAGTAAACCTGAAGTGAAGCATCGGAATCAATAACTAGTGTCACAGGAATGGTTCAAAACATAGACAGTATGAAGAGTCAGTCTTCTTGTACTTATGTCGGCATTGTGCCTTTTGTATTTAACTCCGATGCACTATCTGTGTTTCATCGTCAATAAGAAGATCCAAGGGATACAGTAAACCTGAAGTGAAGCATCGGAAACTATATCTAGTGTCACAGGAATGGTTCCAAACATAGACAGTAGGAAGATTCAGTCTTCTTGTACTTAAGTCGGCATTGTGCCTTTTCTATTTTATTCCGATGCACTTTCTGTGTTTCATCGTCAATAAGATGGTCCAAGGGATACAGTTAACCTGAAATGAAGCATCGGAATCTATAACTAAGGTCACAGGAATGTTTCAAAACATTGACAGTAGGAAGAGTCACTCTACATGTACTTAAGTCGGCATAGTGCCTTTTGTATTTAATTCCGATGCAATTTCTGTGTTTCATCGTCAATAAGAACGTCAGAGGGATACAGTAAACCTGAAGTGAAGCATCGGAATCTACGACTAGTGTCACAGGAATGTTTCAAAACATAGTCAGTAAGAAAAGTCAGTCTCCTTGTACTTATGTCGGCATTGTGCATTTTTATTTAATTCCGATGCAATTTCTGTGTTTCATCGTCAATAAGACGGTCCGAGGGATTTAGTAAACCTGAAGTGAAGCAGCGGAATCTATAACTAGTTTCTCAGGAATGGTTCCAAACATAGACAGTAAGAAGAGCCAGTCTTCTTGTACTTAAGTCGGCATTGTGCCTATTCTATTTAATTCCGATGCAATTTCTGTGTTTCATCGCCAATAAGAAGGTCCAAGGGATACAGTAAACCTGAAGTGAAGCATCGGAATCTATAACTAGCGTCACAGGAATGGTTCAAATCATAGTCAGTAAGAAGAGTCAGTCTTCTTGTACTTAAGTCGGCATTGTGCTTTTTCTATTTCATTCCGATGCAATTTTAGTGTTTCATCGACAATAAGAAGGTCAGAGGGATACAGTAAACCTGAAGTGAAGCATCGGAATCTATAACTAGTGTCACAGGATTGGTTCATTGTGCCTTTTCAATTTAATTCCGATTCACTTTCTGTGTTTCATCGTCAATAAGAACGTCCAAGGGATACAGTAAACCTGAAGTGAAGCATCGGAATCTATAACTAGTGTCACAGAAATGGTTCAAAACATAGTCTGTACGAAGAGTCAGTCTTCTTGTACTTAAGTCGGCATTGTGCGTTTTGTATTTAATTCCGATGCAATTTCTGTGTTTCATCGTCAATAAGAAGGTCCAAGGGATACAGTAAATTTGAAGTGAAGCATCGGTATCTATAACTAGTGTCACAGGAATGGTTCAAAACATAGACAGTAAGAAGAGTCAGTCTTCTTGTACTTAATTCGGCATTGTACCTTTTGTATTTAAGTCCGATCCAATTTCTGTGTTTCATCGTCAAAAAGAAGGTCAGAGGGATACAGTAAACCTGAAGTGAAGCATCGGAATCTATGACTAGTGTCACTGGAATGGTTCAAAACATAGTCAGTAAGAAGAGTCAGTCTTCTTGTACTTATGTCAGCAATGTGCATTTTGTATTTAATTCCGATGCAATTTCTGTGTTTCATCGTCAATAAGAAGGTCCAAGGGATTCAGTAAACCTAAAGTGAAGCAGCGGAATCTATAACTAGTGTCACAGGAATGGTTCAAAACATAGACAGTAAGAAGAGTCAGTCTTCTTGTACTTAAGTCGGCATTGTGCTTTTTCTGTTTAATTCCGATGCAATATCTGTGTTTCATCGTCCATAAGAAGGTCAGAGGGATACAGTAAACCTGAAGTGAAGCATCGGAATCTATAACTAGTGTCACAGGAATGGTTGAAATCATAGTCAGTAAGAAGAGTCAGTCTTCTTGTACTTAAGTCGGCATTGTGCCTTTTCTAAAAACTTCCGATGTAATTTCTGTGTTTCATCGTCAATAAGAAGGTCAGAGGGATACAGTAAAACTGAAGTGAAAAATCTGAATCTATAACTAGTGTCACAGGAATAATTCCAAACATAGTCAGTAAGAAGAGTCAGTCTTCTTGTACTTAAGTCGTCATTGTGCCTTTTCAATATAATTCCGATGCAATTTCTGTTTTTCATCGTCAATAAGAAGGTCCAAGGGATACAGTAAACCTGAAGTGAATCATCGGAATCTATAACTAGTGTCACAGGAATGGTTCAAAGCATAGTCTGTACGAAGAGTCAGTCTTCTTGTATTTAAGTCGGCATTGTGCCTTTTGTATTTAATTCCGATGCAATTTCTGGGTTTCAGCGTCAATAAGAACGGCCAAGGGATACAGTAAACCAGAAGTGAAGCATCGGAATCTATATATAGTGTCACAGGAATGGTTCAAATCATAGACAGTAAGAAGAGTCAGTCTTCTTGTACTTAAGTCGGCATTGTGCCTTTTCTGTTTAATTCCGATGCAATTTCTGTGTTTCATCGTAAATAAGAAGGTCAGAGGGATACAGTAAACCTGAAGTGAAGCATCCGAATCTATAACTAGTGTCACAGGAATGGTTAAAACAGTCAGTAAGAAGAGTCAGTCTTCTTGTACTGAAGTCGGCATAGTGCCCTTTGTATTTAATTCCGATGCAATTTTTGTGTTTGATCGTCAATAAGAAGGTCCAAGGGATACAGTAAATTTTAAGTGAAGCATCGGAATCTGTAACTAGTGTCACAGGAATGATTCAAAACATAGACAGTAAGAAGAGTCAGTCTTCTTGTACTTAAGTCGGCATTGTACCTATTGTATTTAAGTCCGAACCAATTTCTGTGTTTCATCGTCAAAAAGAAGGTCAGAGGGATATAGTAAACCTGAAGTGAAGCATCGGAATCAATAACTAGTGTCACGGGAATGGTTCAAAACATAGACAGTAGGAAGAGTCAGTCTTCTTGTACTTAAGTCGGCATTGTGCCTTTTGTATTTAACTCCGATGCACTATCTGTGTTTCATCGTCAATAAGAAGATCCAAGGGATACAGTAAACCTGAAGTGAAGCATCGGAAACTATATCTAGTGTCACAGGAATGGTTCCAAACATAGACAGTAGGAAGATTCAGTCTTCTTGTACTTAAGTCGGCATTGTGCCTTTTCTATTTAATTCCGATGCACTTTCTGTGTTTCATCGTCAATAAGATGGTCCAAGGGATACAGTTAACCTGAAATGAAGCATCGGAATCTATAACTAAGGTCACAGGAATGTTTCAAAACATAGACAGTAGGAAGAGTCACTCTACATGTACTTAAGTCGGCATAGTGCCTTTTGTATTTAATTCCGATGCAATTTCTGTGTTTCATCGTCAATAAGAAGGTCAGAGGGATACAGTAAACCTGAAGTGAAGCATCGGAATCTACGACTAGTGTCACAGGAATGGTTCAAAACATAGTCAGTAAGAAAAGTCAGTCTCCTTGTACTTATGTCGGCATTGTGCATTTTGTATTTAATTCCGATGCAATTTCTGTGTTTCATCGTCAATAAGAAGGTCCAAGGGATTTAGTACACCTGAAGTGAAGCAGCGGAATCTATAACTAGTTTCACAGGAATGGTTCCAAACATAGACAGTAAGAAGAGCCAGTCTTCTTGTACTTAAGTCGGCATTGTGCCTTTTCTATTTAATTCCGATGCAATTTCTGTGTTTAATCGCCAATAAGAAGGTCCAAGGGATACAGTAAACCTGAAGTGAAGCATCGGAATCTATAACTAGCGTCACAGGAATGGTTCAAATCATAGTCAGTAAGAAGAGTCAGTCTTCTTGTACTTAAGTCGGCATTGTGCTTTTTCTATTTAATTCCGATGCAATTTTAGTGTTTCATCGTCAATAAGAAGGTCAGAGGGATACAGTAAACCTGAAGTGAAGCAACGGAATCTATATCTAGTGTCACAGGAATGGTTCAAATCATAGACAGTAAGGAGAGTCAGTCTTCTTGTACTTAAGTCGGCATTGTTCCTTTTGTATTTAATTCCGATGCAATATCTGTGTTTCAACGTCAATAAGAAGGTCAGAGGGGTACAGTAAACCTGAGGTGAAGCATCCGAATCTATAACTAGTGTCACAGGACGGTTCAAAACAGTCAGTAAGAAGAGTCAGTCTTCTTGTACTTCAGTCGGCATTGTGCCTTTTGTATTTAATTCCGATGCAATTTTTTGTGTTTCATCGTCAATAAGAAGGTCAGAGGGATACAGTAAACCTGAAGTGAAGCATCGGAATCTATAACTAGTGTCACAGGATTGGTTCATTGTGCCTTTTCAATTTAATTCCGATTCACTTTCTGTGTTTCATCGTCAATAAGAACGTCCAAGGGATACAGTAAACCTGAAGTGAAGCATCGGAATCTATAACTAGTGTCACAGAAATGGTTCAAATCATAGTCAGTAAGAAGAGTCAGTCATCTTGTACTTAAGTCGGCATTGTGCCTCTTCAATAAAATTCCGATGCAATATCTGTGTTTCATCGTCAATAAGAAGGTCAGAGGGATACAGTAAAACTCAAGTGAAGCATCGGAATCTATAACTAGTGTCACAGGAATAATTCCAAACATAGTCAGTAAGAAGAGTCAGTCTACTTGTACTTAAGTCGGCATTGTGCCTTTTCTATATAATTCCGATGCAATTTCTGTGTTTCATCGTCAATAAGAAGGTCCAAGGGATACAGTAAACCTGAAGTGAATCATCGGAATCTATAACTAGTGTGGTGTCACCGCCAGACACCACACTTGCTAGGTGGTAGCTTAAATCGGCCGCGGTCCATTTATTACATGTCGGACCCGCGTGTCGCCACTGTGTAATCGCAGACCTAGCGCCACCACCAAGGCAGGTCTCGTGATACGAGAGAGCACTCGCCCCAGTTGTACGAGAACCTAGCTACCGACCAGATGTACGAAGCCTTTCTCTCTCATTAGCCGAGAGACAGAATAGCCATCAGCTAAGTTAATGGCTACGAACTAGCAAGGCGCCATTAGCCATACAGTGATTGTACTTAAAGTCTTCTGTGTATCGTCAAGATCGATGTACCTCAATGATATTAAAGATAAGTATTAATCAAGCTACGTACTTGTCTTCCTAACATTAATTACGTATCCTGTTCCAGTACTTCACGCCCGTCTGCTTTAGTCTTGCATGCATTTTCAGCCATCTCAACTTCACGGTGTCGGCCCAGATACCGACACAACATTGGCGACGATTTAAAGTGTTCTTTCTGATTGCTTACATTTAATTGTGTCATGGCTTCGCCACATTCTCCAGATGTACTGTCCGAATTTTATCGCTTGCAGTATCAGCAGACGCAGGCATTACTGGATGCCCTTGGACAGCTCGTCCAGGGTCAACGTACCATTCAAACCGATGCGGCCGCCGCCGCTTCTTCGCTACCGCTGCCACTAAACGCTGTTGCACCTCCCTTTCGACCATACGTGGCAGCCGATGAGACCTGGCACGAGTGGTCTCGCCAGTTCAACTTTCATCTAGCAGCCTACAGAATTCAAGGTAAAGAGCGGCAGCCGTTTTTGCTTTCTTGTGTCGGTGTGTCCACCTACCGTGTGATAGTGAAATTGTTTCCACGACGCGACGTAGCAACTCTGTCCTACGAGGAAATTTTGTCTGCATTAGATGCCTATTTCAAAGAAACAGTTAATGTGGTTGCAAAAGGGTATACGTTCTTTCGTACAAAACGTACGGCCGGTCAAACTAATAGGGAGTGGGTAGCAACATTGCAAGGACTTACTAGGGACTGTGCTTTTGAATGTGACTGTGGTCTTTCTTATTCAGATACAATGGTGCGTGATGCAATTGCACAGAACGTTTCTGATGTTCGCATACGGGAGCAAATTTTGAAACTAGTTGATCCCTCCCTTCAACAAGTGATAGACATATTGGATAGACAGGACACACTTGACTGTGCTCAGGAATCTTTTGAAACTTCGCCAGCCGTGTGTAACATTAACCGGCCCGCTGGACGCGCTGCGCGGCTCGGTAACCGGGCCTCGCGCACGTCCGCCCAACTGCCATCGCACAAACAAACGCAGCTGCCGCCGCGCGCTAAGCCACGTGTGCCGCGCCAGCATACAAATGTAGTGAAATCGTGCCCGCGGTGTGCTACTAGACATTCGCGTGAACATTGCCCGTCACGCCGAGCTATTTGCTTTTTCTGCAATAAGAAAGGACATGTTCAAAGTGTTTGCCAGAAAAAGCTCAGATCAGACAATCACAATCATTCCAGGCCCTTTGCTTCGCGCCGGAATCGAACCAAGGACACTCAGGCTCGTGGACCTTCGCCTATGGACATTCATGTCGTTAATTCCACTTCGTCCAGTGACACTTTCTCTAACAGTAACTGTGATCGTCCCACAAAAACTGTGCGTCGACGTCGCCGGAAATCACGTCAATTAGCAAGTGATTCTGTACCAGTGTCTGTTCCAATTGCACAAAACAGTCGCTCTTGTCGTCAGCAGGACAATAAACTTTTTGTGGACTTAGACTTTGAAGGCAAAGTGATACCATTCCAGCTCGATACCGGAGCTGCAGTTTCATTGCTCAATCATGACACGTACAAACAACTGGGCAAACCTCCGTTGCGTTCCGCAAATGTTAAGCTAACTACATATTCCGGACAGACAATTCCTGTGTTAGGACAGTGCAGCCTTCTTGCGACATACAAGGGACAAACAAAACTTGTGTCATTTTACGTTCTTCGTTCTTCTTCTGCAGTGAACTTGTTTGGTCTAGAGTTGTTTCAGTTGTTTAACATGTCTATTGTAAATCAGGTGCTATCTGTGAATCAAACTGTGCCTTCAGACAGTGTTTCTAGTGTATGTGCAGAATTTGCAGACATTTTTGCACCGGGCTTAGGTTGCGCTAAAAACTATGAAGCACATTTGGAACTGGAAGGAAACGCGCAACCGAAATTTTTCAGAGCGCGCAATGTTCCCCACGCATTGCGTCAGGAGGTCGCAAGAACATTGAACAATGTAGAATCACAAGGTGTGAGTGAATGTGCGCAATGCCTCTTTCATTTCAGCTCCGCTTCATCGCTTACGCCGTACAGGTGTGCCGTTCGTCTGGACGACGGAATGCGAACGCGCCTTTCGCCAGTTGAAATTGGCGTTGCTTTCTAATACTTGCCTCACGCCTTTCGATCCCCAGAAACCCCTTTTGTTGATGGTAGATGCATCGGATTTCGGGATCGGTGCTGTGCTTGCGCACAAAGTGGGCTCCCATGATCGCCCTATTGCCTTTGCGTCCAAATTGCTCTCGTCTGCGCAAAGAAATTATTCTCAGATAGAGAAAGAAGCTTTGGCTCTCGTGTTTGGTGTTACTAAGTTCCATGATTTCTTGTATGGTCGTCACTTTACCATCATCACAGACCACAAACCTTTGACATCGCTTTTTCATCCGACCAAGCCTGTACCTCCACGTACAGCGCAGAAATTCATTCGCTGGTCTATTTTCCTCTCGCAGTACCGCTACGATATCTTGTATCGGTCCACTGCTAAGCACGGAAACGCCGATGCGTTGTCCCGTTTGCCTGTTGCTGAGGATAAAGCATTCGATTCTTCCGAACTTGCTTGCATGTTCATTGATTCGGAAACCGATGAAGTGGTCGAATCGTTTCCGATTGATTTTCGTCGTGTCGCTACAGCCACAGCTGCTGACCCTGTCCTTGCTACTGTTTTACGTTTTGTTGCTACGCAATGGCCTTTGTCAAAGTCTCGGATCGAGGTTCCGTTGGTTCGCCGATTTTTTGCTCACAAGGAGAGACTTTTTGTTCGACGTGGTGTTTTGTTGTTGCGTTCTGATAATGAACAGTCCAGAGTCGTGGTCCCACGTTCGTTACAGTCCTCTGTTTTACGGCTTCTTCACCAAGGACATTGGGGTATAGTGCGAACGAAACAACTTGCTCGTCAGCACTGTACTTGGTTCGGAATCGATGCTGCGATTACGAATATGTGTTCTTCGTGCCCGGCGTGTGCCGAACAACAGTCCGCACCGCCGCGGAAAGTCTTTGCGTGGCCAAAAGCCACTTCCCCTTGGCAACGCTTGCACATTGATTTTGCTGGTCCATTCTGGAATGCTCGATGGTTGGTTCTGGTCGACGCCTTCAGTAATTTTCCTTTTGTTGTCCGGATGTCTTCCACGACGTCCTCCGCCACCATCCAAGCGTTGTCTGCTATCTTTTGCATTGAAGGTCTTCCGCAGACTATTGTTTCCGACAATGGCCCACAGTTCATGTCCGCAGAATTTCAGTCATTCTGCCAGGCCAATGGTATTCAACATCTGACATCCGCGCCGTTTTCGCCTCAGTCCAACGGTGCCGCTGAACGATTGGTCCGGACTTTCAAGTCACAGATGCTGAAATTGACAGAGTCGCATTCTCGGGAGGACGCATTGTTGCTCTTTTTGTCTTCGTATCGCTCTCAGCCCCGAGATGGTCGCTCGCCGGCTGAGTTGCTCCACGGTCGTCCTCATCGCACCTTGATGTCTTTGCTGCATCCGCCGCATCAGGTTCCTGTGCAGCGGCAGACTCCTGCTTTTGCTCCAGGCGACGTTGTATTTTATCGCAACTATCGAGGTTCACGGCGTTGGCTCGCAGGGCGCATTCTTCGCTGCCTCGGCCGCGCGATGTATTTGGTTTTGGGGGCCTCTGGTGAGGTGCGTCGGCATCTCAATCAGCTGCGCCTCTGTCGTCGCTCGGGTTCTGCCGCTCCCCGTCTGCTTTCAGCGACGGTGCCGTCCGGTCAGCGCCCTGGGGACCCATCTACTGGCTCGCCTCATCCCCAGGTGTTACCGACGATGCCTTCCATTTTGCCCCATGGCGACGCGCCGCCGCCGCCGCAGCAGCAGCAGCCGCCGCCGCCGCCGCTTGTTCTCCCGCCGGCGCCGCCCGCATTCGACGCTTCGTTGCCGCCGCCAAGCGCCTCCCAGGGTCACGCGCCGCCGTTCGCTTCCCGTGACCAGCTGTCCTCCGCCATGGACCTCCCGCCCGCTCCGGACCACATGACGTCATCGCGCGTCGGCTACCCCGACGCAATGGAGGTTGATCCTTCGGTCCCTCCTGTCTCTTTACGGGCGCATACACCGCATGTTGACGTGCACCCTGGACTAGTTTTTCAGGCGTTTCCTAGCTCTCCTCGGACCGGATGGCCGGGTGCTGGTGGCACAGCCTCGCCTGTTGTTAGGCTCCCCACCTCATCGCATACGTCAACATGTGGTCCTCCCCACGGCGGGCGGAAGCCTTATCACACGGCCGTTCGCCGATTTGCGGGGGAGGAATGTGGTGTCACCGCCAGACACCACACTTGCTAGGTGGTAGCTTAAATCGGCCGCGGTCCATTTAGTACATGTCGGACCCGCGTGTCGCCACTGTGTAATCGCAGACCTAACGCCACCACCAAGGCAGGTCTCGTGATACGAGAGAGCACTCGCCCCAGTTGTACGAGAACCTAGCTACCGACCAGATGTACGAAGCCTTTCTCTCTCATTAGCCGAGAGACAGAATAGCCATCAGCTAAGTTAATGGCTACGAACTAGCAAGGCGCCATTAGCCATACAGTGATTGTACTTAAAGTCTTCTGTGTATCGTCAAGATCGATGTACCTCAATGATATTAAAGATAAGTATTAATCAAGCTACGTACTTGTCTTCCTAACATTAATTACGTATCCTGTTCCAGTACTTCACGCCCGTCTGCTTTAGTCTTGCGTGCATTTTCAGCCATCTCAACTTCACGGTGTCGGCCCAGATACCGACACAACAACTAGTGTCACAGGAATGGTTCAAAGCATAGTCTGTACGAAGAGTCAGTCTTCTTGTACTTAAGTCGGCATTGTGCCTTTTGTATTTAATTCCGATGCAATTTCTTGGTTTCATCGTCAATAAGAACGTCCAAGGGATACAGTAAACCTGAAGTGAAGCATCGGAATCTATAACTAGTGTCACAGGAATGGTTCAAATCATAGACAGTAAGAAGAGTCAGTCTTCTTGTACTTAAGTCGGCATTGTGCCTTTTCTGTTTAATTCCGATGCAATTTCTGTGTTTCATCGTAAATAAGGAGGTCAGAGGGATACAGTAAACCTGAAGTGAAGCAACGGAATCTATAACTTGTGTCGCAGGAATGGTTAAAACCATAGTCAGTAAGAAGAGTCAGTCTTCTTGGACTTAAGTCGGCATTGTACTTTTTCTATTTAATTCCGATGCAATTTCAGTGTTTCATCGTCAATAAGAAGGTCAGAGGGATACAGTAAACCTGAAGTGAAGCATCGGAATCTGTAACTTGCGTCACAGGAATGGTTCAAAACATAGACTGTAAGAAGAGTCAGTCTTCCTGTACTTAAGTCGGCATTGTTCCTTTTGTATTTAATTCCGATGCAATATCTGTGTTTCAACGTCAATAAGAAGGTCAGAGGGGTACAGTAAACCTGAGGTGAAGCATCGGAATCTATAACTAGTGTCACAGGACAGTTCAAAACAGTCAGTAAGAAGAGTCAGTCTTCTTGTACTTAAGTCGGCATTGTGCCTTTTGTATTTAATTCCGATGCAATTTCTGTGTTTCATCGTCAATAAGAAGGTCACAGAGATACAGTAAACCTGAAGTGAAGCATCGGAATCTATAACTAATGTCACAGGATTGATTCAAAACATAGACAGTAGAAAGAGTCAGTATTTTTGTACTTAAGTCAGCATTGTGCCTATTCAATTTAATTCCGATTCACTTTCTGTGTTTCATCGTCAATAGGAAGGTCCAAGGGATACAGTAAACCTGAAATGAAGCATCGGAATCTAAAAGTAGTGTCACAGGAATGTTTCAAATCATAGGCAGTAGGAAGAGTCAGTCGACAAGTACTTATGTCGGCATTGTGCCTTTTGTATTTAATTCCGATGCAATTTCTGTGTTTCATCGCCAACAAGAAGGTCAGAGGGATACAGTAAACCTGAAGTGAAGCATCGGAATCTATAACTGGGGTCACAGGAATGGTTCAAATCATAGTCAGTAAGAAGAGTCAGTCTTCTTGTACTTAAGTCGGCATTGTGCCTTTTGTATTTAATTCCGATGCAATTTCTGTGATTCATCGTCAATATGAAGGTCAGAGGGTTACAGTAAACCTGAAGTGAAGCATCGTAATCTGTAACTAGTGTCACAGGAATGGTTCAAATCATAGTCAGTAGGAAGAGTCAGTCTTCTTGTACTTAAGTCGGCATTGTGCCTTTTCTATAAAATTCCGATGCAATATCTGTGTTTCATCGTCAATAAGAAGGTCAGAGGGATACAGTAAAACTCAAGTGAAGCATCGGAATCTATAACTAGTGTCACAGGAATAATTCCAAACATAGTCAGTAAGAAGAGTCAGTCTTCTTGTACTTAAGTCGGCATTGTGCCTTTTCTATATAATTCTGATGCAATTTCTGTGTTTCATCGTCAATAAGAAGGTCCAAGGGATACAGTAAACCTGAAGTGAATCATCGGAATCTATAACTAGTGTCACAGGAATGGTTCAAAACATAGTCTGTACGAAGAGTCAGTCTTCTTGTACTTAAGTCGGCATTGTGCCTTTTGTATTTAATTCCGATGCAATTTCTGGGTTTCATCGTCAATAAGAACGTCCAAGGGATACAGTAAACCTGAAGTGAAGCATCGGAATCTATAACTTGTGTCACAGGAATGGTTCAAATCATAGTCAGTAAGAAGAGTCAGTCTTCTTGTATTTAAGTCGGCATTGTGCCTTTTCTATAAAATTCCGATGCAATATCTGTGTTTCATCGTCAATAAGAAGGTCATAGGGATACAGTAAAACTCAAGTGAAGCATCGGAATCTATAACTAGTGTCACAGGAATAATTCCAAACATAGTCAGTAAGAAGAGTCAGTCTTCTTGTACTTAAGTCGGCATTGTGCCTTTTCTATATAAATCCGATGCAATTTCTATGTTTCATCGTCAATAAGAAGGTCCAAGGTATACAGTAAACCTGAAGTGAATCATCGGAATCTATAACTAGTGTCACAGGAATGGTTCAAAACATAGTCTGTACGAAGAGTCAGTCTTCTTGTACTTAAGTCGGCATTGTGCCTTTTGTATTTAATTCCGATGCAATTTCTGGGTTTCATCGTCAATAAGAACGTCCAAGGGATACAGTAAACCTGAAGTGAAGCATCGGAATCTATAACTTGTGTCACAGGAATGGTTCAAAACATAGTCAGTAAGAAGAGTCAGTCTTCTTGTACTTAAGTCGGCATTGTGCCTTTTCTATTAAATTCCGATGCAATTTCTGTGTTTCATCGTCAATAAGAAGGTCAGAGGGATACAGTAAACCTGAAGTGAAGCATCGGAATCTATAACTAGTGTCACAGGAATGGTTCAAAACAGAGACATAAAGAAGAGTCAGTCTCCTTGTACTTAAGTGAGCATTGTTCCTTTTCTATTTAATTCCGATGCACTTTCAGTGTTTCATCGTCAATAAGAAGGTCCAAGGGATACAGTAAACGTGAAATGAAGCATCGTAATCCATAACTAGCGTCTCAGGAATGTTCAAAACATAGACAGTAGGAAGAGTCAGTCTACATGTACTTAAGTCGGCATTGTGCATTTTGTATTTAATTCCGATGCAATTTCTGTGTTTCATCGTCAATAAGAAGGTCAGAGGGATACAGTAAACCTGAAGTGAAACATCGGAATCCATAACTAGTGTCACATGAATGGTTCATAACATAGACAGTAAGAAGAGGCAGTTATCAGGTATTTAAGTCGGCATTGTGCCTTTTGTATTTAATTCCGATGCAATTTCTGTGTTTCATCGTCAATAAGAAGGTCCAAGGGATACAGTAAACCTGAAGTGAAGCATCGGAATCTATAACTAGTGTCACAGGAGTGGTTCAAAATATAGACAGTAAGAAGAGTCAGACTTCTTGTACTTAAGTCGGCATTGTGCCTTTTCTATTTAATACCGATGCAATTTCTGTTTTTCATCGTCAATAAGAAAGTCAGCGGGATACAGTAAACCTGAAGTGAAGCATCGGAATCTCTAACTAATGTCACAGGAATGGCTCAAAACATAGACAGTAGGAAGAGTCAGTCTTCCTGTACCTAAGTCGGCATTGTGCCTTTTCTATTTAATTCCGATGCAATTTCTGTGTTTCATCGTTAATAAGATGGTCAGAGGGATACAGTAAACCTGAAGTGAAGCACCGGAATCTGTAACTAGCGTCACAGGAATGGTTCAAAGCTTAGACTGTAAGAAGAGTCAGTCTTCTTGTACTTAAGTAGGCATTGTCCCTTTTCTATTTAATTCCGATGCAATTTCTGTGTTTCATCGTCAATAAGAAGGTCCAAGGGATACAGTAAACCTGATGTGAAGCATCGTAATCTATAACTAGTGTCACAGGAATGGTTCAAATCATAGACAGTAAGAAGAGTCAGTCTTCTTGTACTTAAGTCGGCATTGTGCCTTTTCTATTTAATTCCGATGCAATATCTGTGTTTCATCGTCTGTAAGAACGTCCAAG
Organism: Schistocerca americana; assembly: GCF_021461395.2. NCBI lineage: Eukaryota > Metazoa > Arthropoda > Insecta > Orthoptera > Acrididae > Schistocerca > Schistocerca americana. Next base: position 900,028 of record NC_060129.1, on the reverse strand, counting down.
GGATACTGTAAACCTGAAGTAAAGCATCGGAATCTATATCTAGTGTCACAGGAATGGTTCAAAGCATTCACAGTAGGAAGAGTCAGTCTTCTTGTACTTAAGTCGGCATTGTGCCTTTTGTATTTAATTCCGATGCAATTTCTGTGATTCATCGTCAATAAGAAGGTCAGAGGGATACAGTTAACCTGAAGTGAATCATCGGAATCAATAACTAGTGTCACAGGAATGGTTCAAAACAGTCAGCAAGAAGAATCAGTCTTCTTGTACTTAAGTCGGCATTGTGCCTTCTCTTTTTAATTCCGATGCAATTTCTGTGTTTCATCGTCAATAAGAAGGTCAGAGGGATACAGTAAACCTGAAGTGAAGCATCGGAATCTGTAACTAGTGTCACAGGAATGGTTGAAATCATAGTCAGTAAGAAGAGTCAGTCTTCTTGTACTTAAGTCGGCATTGTGCCTTTTCTATACAATTCCGATGCAATATCTGTGTTTCATCGTCAATAAGAAGGTCAGAGGGATACAGTAAAACTCAAGTGAAGCATCGGAATCTATAACTAGTGTCACAGGAATAATTCCAAACATAGTTAGTAAGAAGAGTCAGTCTTCTTGTACATAAGTCGGCATTGTGCCTTTTCTATATAATTCCGATGCAATTTCTGTGTTTCATCGTCAATAAGAAGGTCCAAGGGATACAGTAAACCTGAAGTGAATCATCGGAATCTATAACTAGTGTCACAGGAATGGTTCAAAACATAGTCTGTACGAAGAGTCAGTCTTCTTGTACTTAAGTCGGCATTGTGCCTTTTGTATTTAATTCCGATGCAATTTCTGGGTTTCATCGTCAATAAGAACGACCAAGGGATACAGTAAACCTGAAGTGAAGCATCGGAATCTATAACTTGTGTCACAGGAATGGTTCAAAACATAGTCAGTAAGAAGAGTCAGTCTTCTTGTACTTAAGTCGGCATTGTGCCTTTTCTATAAAATTCCGATGCAATATCTGTGTTTCATCGTCAATAAGAAGGTCAGAGGGATACAGTAAAACTCAAGTGAAGCATCGGAATCTATAACTAGTGTCACAGGAATAATTCCAAACATAGTCAGTAAGAAGAGTCAGTCTTCTTGTACTTAAGTCAGCATTGTGGCTTTTCTATATAATTCCGATGCAATTTCTGTGTTTCATCGTCAATAAGAAGGTCCAAGGTATACAGTAAACCTGAAGTGAATCATCGGAATCTATAACTAGTGTCACAGGAATGGTTCAAAACATAGTCTGTACGAAGAGTCAGTCTTCTTGTACTTAAGTCGGCATTGTGCCTTTTGTATTTAATTCCGATGTAATTTCTGGGTTTCATCGTCAATAAGAACGTCCAAGGGATACAGTAAACCTGAAGTGAAGCATCGGAATCTATAACTTGTGTCACAGGAATGGTTCAAAACATAGTCAGTAAGAAGAGTCAGTCTTCTTGTACTTAAGTCGGCATTGTGCCTTTTCTATTAAATTCCGATGCAATTTCTGTGTTTCATCGTCAACAAGAAGGTCAGAGGGATACAGTAAACCTGAAGTGAAGCATCGGAATCTGTAACTAGGGTCACAGGATGGTTCAAATCATAGTCAGTAAGAAGAGTCAGTCTTCTTGTACTTAAGTCGGCATTGTGCCTTTTGTATTTAATTCCGATGCAATTTCTTGGTTTCATCGTCAATAAGAACGTCCAAGGGATACAGTAAACCTGAAGTGAAGCATCGGAATCTATAACTAGTGTCACAGGAATGGTTCAAATCATAGACAGTAAGAAGAGTCAGTCTTCTTGTACTTAAGTCGGCATTGTGCCTTTTCTGTTTAATTCCGATGCAATTTCTGTGTTTCATCGTAAATAAGGAGATCAGAGGGATACAGTAAACCTGAAGTGAAGCATCGGAATCTATAACTAGTGTCACAGGAATGGTTCAAAACATAGTCTGTACGAAGAGTCAGTCTTCTTGTACTTAAGTCGGCATTGTGCCTTTTGTATTTAATTCCGATGTAATTTATGGGTTTCATCGTCAATAAGAACGTCCAAGGGATACAGTAAACCTGAAGTGAAGCAACGGAATCTATAACTTGTGTCGCAGGAATGGTTAATACCATAGTCAGTAAGAAGAGTCAGTCTTCTTGGAGTTAAGTCGGCGTTGTGCTTTTTCTATTTAATTCCGATGCAATTTCAGTGTTTCATCGTCAATAAGAAGGTCAGAGGGATACAGTAAACCTGAAGTGAAGCATCGGAATCTGTAACTTGCGTCACAGGAATGGTTCAAAACATAGACGGTAAGAAGAGTCAGTCTTCCTGTACTTAAGTCGGCATTGTTCCTTTTGTATTTCATTCCGATGCAATATCTGTGTTTCAACGTCAATAAGAAGGTCAGAGGGGTACAGTAAACCTGAGGTGAAGCATCGGAATCTATAACTAGTGTCACAGGACGGTTCAAAACAGTCAGTAAGAAGAGTCAGTCTTCTTGTACTTAAGTCGGCATTGTGCCTTTTGTATTTAATTCCGATGCAATATCTGTATTTCATCGTCAATACGAAGGTCAAAGGGATACAGTAAACCTGAAGTGAAGCATCGGAATCTATAACTAGTGTCACAGGATTGGTTCAAAACATAGACAGTAGAAAGAGTCAGTCTTTTTGTACTTAAGTCAGCATTGTGCCTATTCAATTTAATTCCGATTCACTTTCTGTGTTTCATCGTCAATAGGAAGGTCCAAGGGATACAGTAAACCTGAAGTGAAGCATCGGAATCTATAACTTGTGTCACAGGAATGGTTCAAATCATAGTCAGTAAGAAGAGTCAGTCTTCTTGTACTTAAGTCGGCATTGTGCCTTTTCTATAAAATTCCGATGCAATATCTGTGTTTCATCGTCAATAAGAAGGTCAGAGGGATACAGTAAAACTCAAGTGAAGCATCGGAATCTATAACTTGTGTCACAGGAATGGTTCAAAACATAGTCAGTAAGAAGAGTCAGTCTTCTTGTACTTAAGTCGGCATTGGCCTTTTCTATTAAATTCCGATGCAATTTCTGTGTTTCATCGTCAATAAGAAGGTCAGAGGGATACAGTAAACCTGAAGTGAAGCATCGGAATCTATAACTAGTGTCACAGGAATGGTTCAAAACAGAGACATAAAGAAGAGTCAGTCTCCTTGTACTTAAGTCAGCATTGTTCCTTTTCTATTTAATTCCGATGCACTTTCAGTGTTTCATCGTCAATAGGAAGGTCCAAGGGATACAGTAAACCTGAAATGAAGCATCGGAATCCATAACTAGCGTCTCAGGAATGTTTAAAACATAGACAGTAGGAAGAGTCAGTCTACATGTACTTAAGTCGGCATTGTGCATTTTGTATTTAATTCCGATGCAATTTCTGTGTTTCATCGTCAATAAGAAGGTCAGAGGGATACAGTAAACCTGAAGTGAAACATCGGAATCCATAACTAGTGTCACATGAATGGTTCATAACATAGACAGTAAGAAGAGGCAGTTATCTGGTATTTAAGTCGGCATTGTGCCTTTTGTATTTAATTCCGATGCAATTTCTGTGTTTCATCGTCAATAAGAAGGTCCAAGGGATACAGTAAACCTGAAGTGAAGCATCGGAATCTATAACTAGTGTCACTGGAATGGTTCAAAATATAGACAGTAAGAAGATTCAGACTTCTTGTACTTAAGTCGGCATTGTGCCTTTTCTATTTAATACCGATGCAATTTCTGTTTTTCATCGTCAATAAGAAAGTCAGCGGGATACAGTAAACCTGAAGTGAAGCATCGGAATCTCTAACTATTGTCACAGGAATGGCTCAAAACATAGACAGTAGGAAGAGTCAGTCTTCCTGTACCTAAGTCGGCATTGTGCCTTTTCTATTTAATTCCGATGCAATTTCTGTGTTTCATCGTTAATAAGATGGTCAGAGGGATACAGTAAACCTGAAGTGAAGCATCGGAATCTGTATCTAGCGTCACAGGAATGGTTCAAAGCATAGACAGTAAGAAGAGTCAGTCTTCTTGTACTTAAGTCGGCATTGTGCCTTTTGAATTTAATTCCGATTCACTTTCTGTGTTTCATCGTCAATAGGAAGGTCCAAGGGATACAGTAAACCTGAAATGAAGCATCGGAATCTATAAGTAGTGTCACAGGAATGTTTCAAATCATAGGCAGTAGGAAGAGTCAGTCGACATGTACTTATGTCGGCTATGTGCCTTTTGTATTTAATTCCGATGCAATTTCTGTGTTTCATCGCCAACAAGAAGGTCAGAGGGATACAGTAAACCTGAAGTGAAGCATCAGAATCTATAACTGGGATCACAGGAATGGTTCAAATCATAGTCAGTAAGAAAAGTCAGTCTTCTTGTACTTAAGTCGGCATTGTGCCTTTTCTATTTAATTCCGATGCAATTTCAGTGTTTCATCGTCAATATGAAGGTCAGAGGGTTACAGTAAACCTGAAGTGAAGCATCGTAATCTGTAACTAGCGTCACAGGAATGGTTCAAAACATAGACAGTAAGAAGAGTCAGTCTTCTTGTACTTAAGTCGGCATTGTGCCTTCTCTGTTTAATTCCGATGCAATTTCTGTGTTTCATCGTCAATAAGAAGGTCAGAGGGATACAGTAAACCTGAAGTGAAGCATCGGAATCTATAACTAGTGTCACAGGAATGGTTCAAATCATAGTCAGTAAGAAGAGTCAGTCTTCTTGTACTTAAGTCGGCATTGTGCCTTTTCTATAAAATTCCGATGCAATATCTGTGTTTCATCGTCAATAAGAAGGTCAGAGGGATACAGTAAAACTCAAGTGAAGCATCGGAATCTATAACTAGTGTCACAGGAATAATTCCAAACATAGTTAGTAAGAAGAGTCAGTCTTCTTGTACATAAGTCGGCATTGTGCCTTTTCTATATAATTCCGATGCAATTTCTGTGTTTCATCGTCAATAAGAAGGTCCAAGGGATACAGTAAACCTGAAGTGAATCATCGGAATCTATAACTAGTGTCACAGGAATAGTTCAAAACATAGTCTGTACGAAGAGTCAGTCTTCTTGTACTTAAGTCGGCATTGTGCCTTTTGTATTTAATTCCGATGCAATTTCTGGGTTTCATCGTCAATAAGAATGTCCAAGGGATACAGTAAACCTGAAGTGAAGCATCGGAATCTATAACTTGTGTCACAGGAATGGTTCAAATCATAGTCAGTAAGAAGAGTCAGTCTTCTTGTACTTAAGTCGGCATTGTGACTTTTCTATAAAATTCCGATGCAATATCTGTGTTTCATCGTCAATAAGAAGGTCAGAGGGATACAGTAAAACTCAAGTGAAGCATCGGAATCTATAACTAGTGTCACAGGATTAATTCCAAACATAGTCAGTAAGAAGAGTCAGTCTTCTTGTACTTAAGTCGGCATTGTGGCTTTTCTATATAATTCCAATGCAATTTCTGTGTTTCATCGTCAATAAGAAGGTCCAAGGTATACAGTAAACCTGAAGTGAATCATCGGAATCTATAACTAGTGTCACAGGAATGGTTCAAAACATAGTCTGTACGAAGAGTCAGTCTTCTTGTACTTAAGTCGGCATTGTGCCTTTTGTATTTAATTCCGATGCAATTTCTCGGTTTCATCGTCAATAAGAACGTCCAAGGGATACAGTAAACCTGAAGTGAAGCATCGGAATCTATAACTTGTGTCACAGGAATGGTTCAAAACATAGTCAGTAAGAAGAGTCAGCCTTATTGTACTTAACTCGGCATTGTGCCTTTTCTATTAAATTCCGATGCAATATCTGTGTTTCATCGTCAATAAGAAGGTCAGAGGGATACAGTAAAACTCAAGTGAAGTATCGGAATCTATAACTAGTGTCATAGGAATGGTTTCAACCATAGTCAGTAAGAAGAGTCAGTCTTCTTGTACTTAAGTCGGCATTCTGCCTGTTGTAATTAATTCCCATGCAATTCCTGTGTTTCATCGTCAATAAGAAGGTCGGAGGGATACAGTAAACCTGAAGTGTAGCATCGGAATCTATAACTAGTGTCACAGGAATGGTTCAAAACATAGACAGCAGGAAGAGTCAGTCTTCTTGTACTTAAGTCGGCATTGTTCCTTTTGTATTTAATTCCGACGCAATTTCTGTGTTTCATCGTCAATAAGAAGGTCCAAGGGATTCAGTAAACCTGAAGTGAAGCATCGGAATCTATAACTAGTGTCACAGTAATGGTTCAAAACATAGACAAAAAGAAGAGTCAGTCTCCATGTACTTAAGTCAGCATTGTTCCTTTTCTATTTCATTCCGATGCACTTTCTGTGTTTCATCGTCAATAAGAAGGTCCAAGGGATACAGTAAACGTGAAATGAAGCATCGGAATCCATAACTAGCGTCTCAGGAATGTTAAAAACATAGACAGTAGGAAGAGTCAGTCTACATGTACCTAAGTCGGCATTGTGCATTTTGTATTTAATTCCGATGCAATTTCTGTGTTTCAAAGTCAATAAGAAGGTCAGAGGGATACAGTAAACCTGAAGTGAAGCATCGGAATCCATAACTAGTGTCACATGAATGGTTGATAACATAGACAGTAAGAAGAGGCAGTTATCTTGTATTTAAGTCGGCATTGTGCCTTTTGTATTTAATTCCGATGCAATCTCTGTGTTTCATCGTCAATAAGAAGGTCAAAGGGATACAGTAAACCTGAAGTGAAGCATCGGAATCTATAACTAGTGTCACAGGAATGGTTCAAAATATAGACAGTAAGAAGAGTCAGACTTCTTGTACTTAAGTCGGCATTGTGCCTTTTCTATTTAATACCGATGCAATTTCTGTGTTTCATCGTCAATAAGAAAGTCAGCGGGATACAGTAAACCTGAAGTGAAGCATCGGAATCTCTAACTAGTGTCACAGGAATGGTTCAAAACATAGACAGTAGAAAGAGTCAGTCTTCCTGTACCTAAGTCGGCATTGTGCCTTTTCTATTTAATTCCGATGCAATTTCTGTGTTTCATCGTTAATAAGATAGTCAGAGGGATACAGTAAACCTGAAGTGAAGCATCGGAATCTGTATCTAGCGTCACAGGAATGGTTCAAAGCATAGACAGTAAGAAGAGTCAGTCTTCTTGTACTTAAGTCGGCATTGTGCCTTTTCTATTTAATTCCGATGCAATTTCTGTTTTTCATCGTCAATAAGAAAGTCAGCGGGATACAGTAAACCTGAAGTGAAGCATCGGAATCTCTAACTAGTGTCACAGGAATGGCTCAAAACATAGACAGTAGGAAGAGTCAGTCTTCCTGTACCTAAGTCGGCATTGTGCCTTTTCTATTTAATTCCGATGCAATTTCTGTGTTTCATCGTTAATAAGATGGTCAGAGGGATACAGTAAACCTGAAGTGAAGCATCGGAATCTGTATCTAGCGTCACAGGAATGGTTCAAAGCATAGACAGTAAGAAGAGTCAGTCTTCTTGTACTTAAGTCGGCGTTGTGCCTTTTGAATTTAATTCCGATTCACTTTCTGTGTTTCATCGTCAATAGGAAGGTCCAAGGGATACAGTAAACCTGAAATGAAGCATCGGAATCTATAAGTAGTGTCACAGGAATGTTTCAAATCATAGGCAGTAGGAAGAGTCAGTCGACATGTACTTATGTCGGCATTGTGCCTTTTGTATTTAATTCCGATGCAATTTCTGTGTTTCATCGCCAACAAGAAGGTCAGAGGGATACAGTAAACCTGAAGTGAAGCATCAGAATCTATAACTGGGATCACAGGAATGGTTCAAATCATAGTCAGTAAGAAAAGTCAGTCTTCTTGTACTTAAGTCGGCATTGTGCCTTTTCTATTTAATTCCGATGCAATTTCTGTGTTTCATCGTCAATATGAAGGTCAGAGGGTTACAGTAAACCTGAAGTGAAGCATCGTAATCTGTAACTAGCGTCACAGGAATGGTTCAAAACATAGACAGTAAGAAGAGTCAGTCTTCTTGTACTTAAGTCGGCATTGTGCCTTCTCTGTTTAATTCCGATGCAATTTCTGTGTTTCATCGTCAATAAGAAGGTCAGAGGGATACAGTAAACCTGAAGTGAATCATCGGAATCTATAACTAGTGTCACAGGAATGGTTCAAAACATAGTCTGTACGAAGAGTCAGTCTTCTTGTACTTAAGTCGGCATTGTGCCTTTTGTATTTAATTCCGATGCAATTTCTGGGTTTCATCGTCAATAAGAACGTCCAAGGGATACAGTAAACCTGAAGTGAAGCATCGGAATCTATAACTTGTGTCACAGGAATGGTTCAAATCATAGTCAGTAAGAAGAGTCAGTCTTCTTGTACTTAAGTCGGCATTGTGACTTTTCTATAAAATTCCGATGCAATATCTGTGTTTCATCGTCAATAAGAAGGTCAGAGGGATACAGTAAAACTCAAGTGAATCATCGGAATCTATAACTAGTGTCACAGGAATAATTCCAAACATAGTCAGTAAGAAGAGTCAGTCTTCTTGTACTTAAGTCGGCATTGTGGCTTTTCTATATAATTCCGATGCAATTTCTGTGTTTCATCGTCAATAAGAAGGTCCAAGGTATACAGTAAACCTGAAGTGAATCATCGGAATCTATAACTAGTGTCACAGGAATGGTTCAAAACATAGTCTGTACGAAGAGTCAGTCTACTTGTACTTAAGTCGGCATTGTGCCTTTTGTATTTAATTGCGATGCAATTTCTGGGTTTCATCGTCAATAAGAACGTCCAAGGGATACAGTAAACCTGAAGCGAAGCATCGGAATCTATAACTTGTGTCACAGGAATGGTTCAAATCATAGTCAGTAAGAAGAGTCAGTCTTCTTGTACTTAAGTCGGCATTGTGACTTTTCTATAAAATTCCGATGCAATATCTGTGTTTCATCGTCAATAAGAAGGTCAGAGGGATACAGTAAAACTCAAGTGAAGCATCGGAATCTATAACTAGTGTCACAGGAATAATTCCAAACATAGTCAGTAAGAAGAGTCAGTCTTCTTGTACTTAAGTCGGCATTGTGGCTTTTCTATATAATTCCGATGCAATTTCTGTGTTTCATCGTCAATAAGAAGGTCCAAGGTATACAGTAAACCTGAAGTGAATCATCGGAATCTATAACTAGTGTCACAGGAATGGTTCAAAACATAGTCTGTACGAAGAGTCAGTCTTCTTGTACTTAAGTCGGCATTCTGCCTGTTGTAATTAATTCCCATGCAATTCCTGTGTTTCATCGTCAATAAGAAGGTCGGAGGGATACAGTAAACCTGAAGTGTAGCATCGGAATCTATAACTAGTGTCACAGGAATGGTTCAAAACATAGACAGTAGGAAGAGTCAGTCTTCTTGTACTTAAGTCGGCATTGTTCCTTTTGTATTAATTCCGACGCAATTTCTGTGTTTCATCGTCAATAAGAAGGTCCAAGGGATTCAGTAAACCTGAAGTGAAGCATCGGAATCTATAACTAGTGTCACAGGTATGGTTCAAAGCATAGACAGTAAGAAAGGTCAGTCTTCTTGTACTTAAGTCGGCATTGTGCCTTTTGTATTTAATTCCGATGCAATTTCAGTGTTTCATCGTCAATAAGAAGGTCAGAGGGATACAGTAAACCTGAAGTGAAGCATCGGAATCTATAACTAGTGTCACAGTAATGGTTCAAAACATAGACAAAAAGAAGAGTCAGTCTCCTGGTACTTAAGTCAGCATTGTTCCTTTTCTATTTCATTCCGATGCACTTTCTGTGTTTCATCGTCAATAAGAAGGTCCAAGGGATACAGTAAACGTGAAATGAAGCATCGGAATCCATAACTAGCGTCTTAGGAATGTTAAAAACATAGTCAGTAGGAAGAGTCAGTCTACATGTACTTAAGTCGGCATTGTGCATTTTGTATTTAATTCCGACGCAATTTCTGTGTTTCAAAGTCAATAAGAAGGTCAGAGGGATACAGTAAACCTGAAGTGAAGCATCGGAATCCATAACTAGTGTCACATGAATGGTTGATAACATAGACAGTAAGAAGAGGCAGTTATCTTGTATTTAAGTCGGCATTGTGCCTTTTGTATTTAATTCCGATGCAATTTCTGTGTTTCATCGTCAATAAGAAGGTCAAAGGGATACAGTAAACCTGAAGTGAAGCATCGGAATCTATAACTAGTGTCACAGGAATGGTTCAAAATATAGACAGTAAGAAGAGTCAGACTTCTTGTACTTAAGTCGGCATTGTGCCTTTTCTATTTAATACCGATGCAATTTCTGTGTTTCATCGTCAATAAGAAAGTCAGCGGGATACAGTAATCCTGAAGTGAAGCATCGGAATCTCTAACTAGTGTCACAGGAATGGTTCAAAACATAGACAGTAGGAAGAGTCAGTCTTCCTGTACCTAAGTCGGCATTGTGCCTTTTCTATTTAATTCCGATGCAATTTCTGTGTTTCATCGTTAATAAGACGGTCAGAAGGATACAGTAAACCAGAAGTGAAGTATCGGAATCTGTATCTAGCGTCACAGGAATGGTTCAAAGCATGGACAGTAATAAGAGTCAGTCTTCTTGTACTTAAGTCGGCATTGTGCCTTTTCTATTTAATTCCGATGCAATTTCTGTGTTTCATCGTCAATAAGAAGGTACAAGGGATACAGTAAACCTGAAGTGAAGCATCGGAATCTATAACTAGTGTCACAGGAATGGTTCAAATCATAGACAGTAAGAAGAGTCAGTCTTCTTGTACTTAATTCGGCATTGTGCCTTTTCTGTTTAATTCCGATGCAATTTCTGTGTTTCATCGTCAATAAGAAGGTCAGAGGGATATAGTAAACCTGAAGTGAAACATCGGAATCTATAACTAGTGTCACAGGAATGGTTCAAATCATAGTCAGTAAGAAGAGTCAGTCTTCTTGTACTTATGTCGGCATTGTGCCTTTTCTATTAAATTCCGATGCCATATTTGTGTTTCATCGTCAATAAGAAGGTCAGAGGGATACAGTAAAACTCAAGTGAAGCATCGGAATCTATAACTAGCGTCACAGGAATGGTTCCAAACATAGTCAGTAAGAAGAGTCAGTCTTCTTGTACTTAAGTCGGCATTGTGCCTTTTCTATTTAATTCCGATGCAATTTCTGTGTTTCATCGTCAATAAGAAGGTCCAAGGGATACAGTAAACCTGAAGTGAATCATCGGAATCTATAACTAGTGTCACAGGAATGGTTCCAAACATAGTCTGTACGAAGAGTCAGTCTTCTTGTACTTATGTCGGCATTGTGCCTTTTGTATTTAATTCCGATGCAATTTCTGGGTTTCATCGTCAATAAGAACGTCCAAGGGATACAGTAAACCTGAAGTGAAGCATCGGAATCTATAACTTGTGTCACAGGAATGGTTCAAATCATAGTCAGTAAGAAGAGTCAGTCTTCTTGTACTTAAGTCGGCATTGTGCCTTTTCTATAAAATTCCGATGCAATATCTGTGTTTCATCGTCAATAAGAAGGTCAGAGGGATACAGTAAAACTCAAGTGAAGCATCGGAATCTATAACTAGTGTCACAGGAATAATTCCAAACATAGTCAGTAAGAAGAGTCAGTCTTCTTGTACTTAAGTCGGCATTGTGCCTTTTCTATATAATTCCGATGCAATTTCTGTATTTCATCGTCAATAAGAAGGTCCTGAAGTGAATCATCGGAATCTATGACTAGTGTCACAGGAATGGTTCAAAACATAGACTGTACATAGAGTCAGTCTTCTTGTACTTAAGTCGGCATTGTTCCTTTTCTATTTAATTCCGATGCACTTTCTGTGTTTCATCGTCAATAAGAAGGTCCAAGGGATACAGTAAACGTGAAATGAAGCATCGGAATCCATAACTAGCGTCTCAGGAATTTTTAAAACATAGACAGTAGGAAGAGTCAGTCTACATGTACTTAAGTCGGCATTGTGCATTTTGTATTTAATTCCGATGCAATTTCTGTGTTTCATCGTCAATAAGAAGGTCAGAGGGATACAGTAAACCTGAAGTGAAGCATCGGAATCCATAACTAGTGTCACATGAATGGTTCATAACATAGACAGTAAGAAGAGGCAGTTATCTTGTATTTAAGTCGGCATTGTGGCTTTTGTATTTTATTCCGATGCAATTTCTGTGTTTCATCGTCAACAAGAAGGTCCAAGGGATACAGTAAACCTGAAGTGAAGCATCGGAATCTATAACTAGTGTCACAGGAATGGTTCAAAATATAGACAGTAAGAAGAGTCAGACTTCTTGTACTTAAGTCGGCATTGTGCCTTTTCTATTTAATACCGATGCAATTTCTGTGTTTCATCGTCAATAAGAAAGTCAGCGGGATACAGTAAACCTGAAGTGAAGCATCGGAATCTCTAACTATTGTCACAGGAATGGTTCAAAACATAGACAGTTGGAAGAGTCAGTCTTCCTGTACCTAAGTCGGCATTGTGCCTTTTCTATTTAATTCCGATGCAATTTCTGTGATTCATCGTTAATAAGATGGTCAGAGGGATACAGTAAACCTGAAGTGAAGCATCGGAATCTGTATCTAGCGTCACAGGATTGGTTCAAAGCATAGACAGTAAGAAGAGTCAGTCTTCTTGTACTTAAGTCGGCATTGTGCCTTTTCTATTTAATTCCGAGGCAATTTCTGTGTTTCATCGTCAATAAGAAGGTACAAGGGATACTGTAAACCTGAAGTGAAGCATCGGAACCTATAACTAGTGTCACAGGAATGGTTCAAATCATAGACAGTAAGAAGAGTCAGTCTTCTTGTACTTAACTCGGCATTGTGCCTTTTCTGTTTAATTCCGATGCAATTTCTGTGTTTCATCGTCAATAAGAAGGTCAGAGGGATACAGTAAGTTTGAAGTGAAGCATCGGAATCTATAACTAGTGTCACAGGAATGGTTCAAAACATAGACAGTTGGAAGAGTCAGTCTTCTTGTACTTAAGTCGGCATTGTGCCTTTTCTATATAATTCCGATGCAATTTCTGTGTTTCATCGTCAATAAGAAGGTCCAAGGTATACAGTAAACCTGAAGTGAATCATCGGAATCTATAACTAGTGTCACAGGAATGGTTCAAAACGTAGTCTGTACATAGAGTCAGTCTTCTTGTACTTAAGTCGGCATTGTGCCTTTTGTATTTAATTCCGATGCAATTTCTGGGTTTCATCGTCAATAAGAACGTCCAAGGGATACAGTAAACTTGAACTGAAGCATCGGAATCTATAACTTGTGTCACAGGAATGGTTCAAAACATAGTCAGTAAGAAGAGTCAGTCTTCTTGTACTTAAGTCGGCATTGTGCCTTTTGTAATTAATTCCCATGCAATTTCTGTGTTTCATCGTCAATAAGAAGGTCGGAGGGATACAGTAAACCTGAAGTGTAGCATCGGAATCTATAACTAGTGTCACAGGAATGGTTCAAAACATAGACAGTAGGAAGAGTCAGTCTTCTTGTACTTAAGTCGGCATTGTGCCTTTTGTATTTAATTCCGACGCAATTTCTGTGTTTCATCGTCAATAAGAAGGTCCAAGGGCTTCAGTAAACCTGAAGTGAAGCATCGGAATCTATAACTAGTGGCACAGGAATGGTTCAAAGCATAGACAGTAAGAAAGGTCAGTCTTCTTGTACTTAAGTCGGCATTGTGCCTTTTGTATTTAATTCCGATGCAATTTCTGTGTTTCATCGTCAATAAGAAGGTCAGAGGTATACAGTAAACCTGAAGTGAAGCATCGCAATCTATAACTAGTGTCACAGGAATGGTTCAAAACATAGACAAAAAGAAGAGTCAGTCTCCTTGTACTTAAGTCAGCATTGTTCCTTTTCTATTTAATTCCGATGCACTTTCTGTGTTTCAACGTCAATAAGAAGGTCCAAGGGATACAGTAAACGTGAAATGAAGCATCGGAATCCATAACTATCGTCTCAGGAATTTTTAAAACATAGACAGAAGGAAGAGTCAGTCTACATGTACTTAAGTCGGCATTGTGCATTTTGTATTTAATTCCGATGCAATTTCTGTGTTTCATCGTCAATAAGAAAGTCAGCGGGATACAGTAAACCTGAAGTGAAGCATCGGAATCTCCAACTATTGTCACAGGAATGGTTCAAAACATAGACAGTTGGAAAAGTCAGTCTTCCTGTACCTAAGTCGTTATTGTGCCTTTTCTATTTAATTCCGATGCAATTTCTGTGTTTTATCGTTAATAAGATAGTCAGAGGGATACAGTAAACCTGAAGTGAAGCATCGGAATCAGTATCTAGCGTCACAGGAATGGTTCAAAGCATAGACAGTAAGAAGAGTCAGTCTTCTTGTACTTATGTCAGCATTGTGCATTTTGTATTTAATTCCGATAAAATTTCTGTGTTTCATCGTCAATAAGAAGGTCCAAGGGACTCAGTAAACCTAAAGTGAAGCAGCGGAATCTATAACTAGTGTCACAGGAATGGTTCAAAACATAGACAGTAAGTAGAGTCAGTCTTCTTGTACTTAAGTCGGCATTGTGCCTTTTCGATTTAATTCCGATGCAATTTCTGTGTTTTATCGTCAATAAGAAGGTCCAAGGGATACAGTAAACCTGAAGTGAAGCATCGGAATCTATAACTAGTGTCACAGGAATGGTTCAAACCATAGTCAGTAAGAAGAGTCAGTCTTCTTGTACTTAAGTCGGCATTGTGCCTTTTGTATTTAATTCCGATGCAATTTCTGTGTTTCATCGTCAATAAGAAGGTCCAAGGGATACAGTAAACCTGAAGTGAAGCATCGGAATCTATAACTAGGGTCACAGTAATGGTTTAAAAAAATAGACAGGAGGAAGAGTCAGTCTTCATGTACTTAAGTCGGCATTGTGCCTTTTCTATTTAATTCCGATGCAATTTCTGTGTTTCATCGTCAATAAGACGGTCAGAGGGATACAGTAAACCTGAAGTGAAGCATCGGAATCTATAACTAGTGTCACAGGAATGGTTCAAAACATAGACAGTAAGAAGAGTCAGTCTTCTTGTACTTAAGTCGGCATTGTGCCTTTTCTATTTAAGTCCGATGTAATTTCTGTGTTTCATCGTCAATAAGAAGGTCCAAGGGATACAGTAAACCTGAAGTGAAGCATCGGAATCTATAACAAGTGTCACAGGAATGGTTCAAACATAGACAGTATGAAGTGTCAGTCATCTTGTACTTAAGTTGGCATTGTGCCTTTTCTATTTAATTCAGATGCAATTTCTGTGTTTCATCGTCAATAAGAAGGTCAGAGGGATACAGTAAACCTGAAGTGAGGCATCGGAATCTATAACTAGTGTCACAGGAATGGTTCAAAACATAGTCAGTAAGAAGTGTCAGACTTCTTGTACTTAAGTCGGCATTGTGCCTTTTCTATTTAATACCGATGCAATTTCTGTGTTTCATCGTCAATAAGAAAGTCAGCGGGATACAGTAAACCTGAAGTGAAGCATCGGAATCTCTAACTAGTGTCACAGGAATGGTTCAAAACATAGACAGTAGGAAGAGTCAGTCTTCCTGTACCTAAGTCGGCATTGTGCCTTTTCTATTTAATTCCGATGCAATTTCTGTGTTTCATCGTCAATAAGAAGGTACAAGGGATACAGTAAACCATAAGTGAAGCATCGGAATCTATAACTAGTGTCACAGGAATGGCTCAAATCATAGACAGTAAGAAAAGTCAGTCTTCTTGTACTTAAGTCGGCATTGTGCCTTTTCTGTTTAATTGCGATGCATTTTCTGTGTTTCATCGTCAATAAGAAGGTCAGAGGGATACAGTAAACCTGAAGTGAAACATCGGAATCTATAACTAGTGTCACAGGAATGGTTCAAATCATAGTCAGTAAGAAGAGTCAGTCTTCTTGTACTTATGTCGGCATTGTGGCTTTTCTATTAAATTCCGATGCCAAATCTGTGTTTCATCGTCAATAAGAAGGTCAGAGGGTTACAGTAAAACTCAAGTGAAGCATCGGAATCTATAACTAGTGTCACAGGAATGGTTCCAAACATAGTCAGCAAGAAGAGTCAGTCTTCTTGTACTTAAGTCGGCATTGTGCTTTTTCTATTTAATTCCGATGCAAATTCTGTGTTTCATCGTCAATAAGAAGGTCCAAGGGATACAGTAAACCTGAAGTGAATCATCGGAATCTATAACTAGTGTCACAGGAATGGTTCAAAACATAGTCTGTTCCAAGAGTCAGTCTTCTTGTACTTAAGTCGGCATTGTGCCTTTTGTATTTAATTCCGATGCAATTTCTGTGTTTCATCGTCAATAAGAAGGTCCAAGGGATACAGTAAATTTGAAGTGAAGCATCGTAATCTGTAACTAGTGTCACAGGAATGGTTCAAAACATAGACAGAAAGAAGAGTCAGTCTTCTTGTACTTAAGTCGGCATTGTGCCTTTTCGATTTAATTCCGATGCAATTTCTGTGTTTTATCGTCAATAAGAAGGTCCAAGGGATACAGTAAACCTGAAGTGAAGCATCGGAATCTATAACTAGTGTCACAGGAATGGTTCAATCCATAGTCAGTAAGAAGAGTCAGTCTTCTTGTACATAAGTCAGCATTGTGCTTTTTGTATTTAATTCCGATGCAATTTCTGTGTTTCATCGTCAATAAGAAGGTCCAACGGATACAGTAAACCTGAAGTGAAGCATCGGAATCTATAACTAGGGTCACAGGAATGGTTCAAAACATAGACAGTAGGAAGAATCAGTCTTCATGTACTTAAGTCAGCATTGTGCCTTTTCTATTTAATTCCGATGCAATTTCTGTGTTTCATCGTCAATAAGAAGGTCAGAGGGATACAGTAAAACTCAAGTGAAGCATCGGAATCTATAATTGGTGTCACAGGAATGGTTCAAAACATAGACAGTAGGAAGAGTCAGTCTTCCTGTACCTAAGTCGGCATTGTGCCTTTTCTATTTAATTCCGATGCAATTTCTGTGTTTCATCGTTAATAAGATGGTCAGAGGGATACAGTAAACCTGAAGTGAAGCATCGGAATCTGTAACTAGCGTCACAGGAATGGTTCAAAGCATAGACAGTAAGAAGAGTCAGTCTTCTTGTACTTAAGTCGGCATTGTGCCTTTTCTATTTAATTCAGATGCAATTTCTGTGTTTCATCGTCAATAAGAAGGTACAAGGGATTCAGTCAACCTGAAGTGAAGCATCGGAATCTATAACTAGTGTCACAGGAATGGTTCAAATCATAGACAGTAAGAAGAGTCAGTCTTCTTGTACTTAACTCGGCATTGTGCCTTTTCTGTAAAATTCCGATGCAATTTCTGTGTTTCATCGTCAATAAGAAGGTCAGAGGGATACAGTAAACCTGAAGTGAAACATCGGAATCTATAACTAGTGTCACAGGAATGGTTCCAAACATAGTCTGTACGAAGAGTCAGTCTTCTTGTACTTAAGTCGGCATTGTGCCTTTTGTATTTAATTCCGATGCAATTTCTGTGTTTCATCGTCAATAAGAAGGTCCAAGGGATACAGTAAATTGGAAGTAAAGCATCGGAATCTATAACTAGTGTCACAGGAATGGTTCAAAACATAGACAGTAAGAAGAGTCAGTCTTCTTGTACTTAAGTCGGCATTGTACCTTTTGTATTTAAGACCGATCCAATTTCTGTGTTTCATCGTCAAAAAGAAGGTCAGAGGGATACAGTAAACCTGAAGTGAAGCATCGGAATCTATGACTAGTGTCACAGGAATGGTTCAAAACATAGTCAGTAAGAAGAGTCGGTCTTCTTGTACTTATGTCAGCATTGTGCATTTTGTATTTAATTCCGAAGCAATTTCTGTGTTTCATCGTCAATACGAAGGTCCAAGGGATTCAGTAATCCTAAAGTGATGCAGCGGAATCTATAACTAGTGTCACAGGAATGGTTCAAAACGTAGACATTAAGAAGAGTCAGTCTTCTTGTACTTAAGTCGGCATTGTGCCTTTTCGATTTAATTCCGATGCAATTTCTGTGTTTTATCGTCAATAAGAAGGTCCAAGGGATACAGTAAACCTGAAGTGAAGCATCGGAATCTATAACTAGTGTCACAGGAATGGTTCAAACCATAGTCAGTAAGAAGAGTCTGTCTTCTTGTACTTAAGTCGGCATTGTGCCTTTTGTATTTAATTCCGATGCAATTTCTGTGTTTCATCGTCAATAAGAAGGTCCAAGGGATACAGTAAACCTGAAGTGAAGCATCGGAATCAATAACTATGGTCACAGGAATGGTTCAAAACATAGACAATAGGAAGAGTCAGTCTTCATGTACTTAAGTCGGCATTGTGCCTTTTCGATTTAATTCCGATGCAATTTCTGTGTTTCATCGTCAATAAGAAGGTCAGAGGGATACAGTAAGTCTCAAGTGAAGCATCGGAATCTATAACTAGTGTCACAGGAATAATTCCAAACATTGTCAGTAAGAAGAGTCAGTCTTCTTGTACTTAAGTCGGCATTGTGCCTTTTCTATATAATTCCGATGCAATTTCTGTGTTTCATCGTCAATAAGAAGGTCCAAGGGATACAGTAAACCTGAAGTGAGTCATCGGAATCTATAACCAGTGTCACAGGAATGGTTCAAAACATAGTCTGTACGAAGAGTCGGTCTTCTTGTACTTAAGTCGGCATTGTGCCTTTTGTATTTAATTCCGATGCAATTTCTGTGTTTCATCGTCAATAAGAAGGCCCAAGGGATACAGTAAACCTGAAGTGAAGCATCGGAATCTATAACTAGGGTCACAGGAATGGTTCAAAATATAGACAGTAGGAAGAGTCAGTCTTCATGTACTTAAGTCGGCATTGTGCCTTTTCTATTTAATTCCGATGCAATTTCTGTGTTTCATCGTCAATAAGAAGGTACAAGGGATACAGTAAACCTGAAGTGAAGCATCGAAAACTATAACTAGTGTCACAGGAATGGTTCAAATCATAGACAGTAAGAAGAGTCAGTCATCTTGTACTTAACTCGGCGTTGTGCCTTTTCTGTTTAATTCCGATGCAATTTCTGTGTTTCATCGTCAATAAGAAGGTCAGAGGGATACAGTAAACCTGAAGTGAAACATCGGAATCTATAACTAGTGTCACAGGAATGGTTCAAATCATAGTCAGTAAGAAGAGTCAGTCTTCTTGTACTTATGTCGGCATTGTGCCTTTTCTATTAAATTCCGATGCCATATCTGTGTTTCATCGTCAATAAGAAGGTCAGAGGGATACAGTAAAACTCAAGTGAAGCATCGGAATCTGTAACTAGTGTCACAGGAATGGTTCCAAACATAGTCAGTAAGAAGAGTCAGTCTTCTTGTACTTAAGTCGGCATTGTGCCTTTTCTATTTAATTCCGATGCAAATTCTGTGTTTCATCGTCAATAAGACGGTCCAAGGGATACAGTAAACCTGAAGTGAATCATCGGAATCTATAACCAGTGTCACAGGAATGGTTCCAAACATAGTCTGTACGAAGAGTCGGTCTTCTTGTACTTAAGTCGGCATTGTGCCTTTTGTATTTAATTCCGATACAATTTCTGGGTTTCATCGTCAATAAGAACGTCCAAGGGATACAGTAAACCTGAAGTGAAGCATCGGAATCTATAACTAGTGTCACAGGAATGGTTCAAATCATAGACAGTAAGAAGAGTCAGTCTTCTTGTACTTATGTCGGCATTGTGCCTTTTCTGTTTAATTCCGATGCAATTTCTGTGTTTCATCGTAAATAAGAAGGTCAGAGGGATACAGTAAACCTGAAGTGAAGCATCGGAATCTATAACTAGTGTCACAGGAATGGTTCAAATCATAGTCAGTAAGAAGAGTCAGTCTTCTTGTACTTATGTCGGCATTGTGCCTTTTCTATTAAATTCCGATGCCATATCTGTGTTTCATCGTCAATAAGAAGGTCAGAGGGATACAGTAAAACTCAAGTGAAGCATCGGAATCTATAACTAGTGTCATAGGAATGGTTCCAAACATAGTCAGTAAGATGAGTCAGTCTTCTTGTACTTAAGTCGGCATTGTCCCTTTTGTATTTAATTCCGATGCAATTTCTGTGTTTCATCGTCAATAAGATGGTCGGAGGGATACAGTAAACCTGAAGTGTAGCATCGGAATCTATAACTAGTGTCACAGGAATGGTTCAAAACATAGACAGTAGGAAGAGTCAGTCTTCTTGTACTTAAGTCGGCATTGTGCCTTTTGTATTTAATTCCGATGCATTTTCTATGTTTCATCGTCAATAAGAAGGTCAGAGGGATACAGTAAACCTGAAGTGAAGCATCGGAATCCATAACTAGTGTCACAGGAATGGTTCAAAACATAGACAAAAAGAAGAGTCAGTCTTCTTGTACTTAAGTCAGCATTGTGCTTTTTGTATTTAATTCCGATGCAATTTCTGTGTTTCATCGTCAATAAGAAGGTCCAACGGATACAGTAAACCTGAAGTGAAGCATCGGAATCTATAACTAGGGTCACAGGAATGGTTCAAAACATAGACAGTAGGAAGAATCAGTCTTCATGTACTTAAGTCAGCATTGTGCCTTTTCTATTTAATTCCGATGCAATTTCTGTGTTTCATCGTCAATAAGAAGGTCAGAGGGATACAGTAAAACTCAAGTGAAGCATCGGAATCTATAATTGGTGTCACAGGAATGGTTCAAAACATAGACAGTAGGAAGAGTCAGTCTTCCTGTACCTAAGTCGGCATTGTGCCTTTTCTATTTAATTCCGATGCAATTTCTGTGTTTCATCGTTAATAAGATGGTCAGAGGGATACAGTAAACCTGAAGTGAAGCATCGGAATCTGTAACTAGCGTCACAGGAATGGTTCAAAGCATAGACAGTAAGAAGAGTCAGTCTTCTTGTACTTAAGTCGGCATTGTGCCTTTTCTATTTAATTCAGATGCAATTTCTGTGTTTCATCGTCAATAAGAAGGTACAAGGGATTCAGTAAACCTGAAGTGAAGCATCGGAATCTATAACTAGTGTCACAGGAATGGTTCAAATCATAGACAGTAAGAAGAGTCAGTCTTCTTGTACTTAACTCGGCATTGTGCCTTTTCTGTAAAATTCCGATGCAATTTCTGTGTTTCATCGTCAATAAGAAGGTCAGAGGGATACAGTAAACCTGAAGTGAAACATCGGAATCTATAACTAGTGTCACAGGAATGGTTCCAAACATAGTCTGTACGAAGAGTCAGTCTTCTTCTACTTAAGTCGGCATTGTGCCTTTTGTATTTAATTCCGATGCAATTTCTGTGTTTCATCGTCAATAAGAAGGTCCAAATGATACAGTAAATTTGAATTAAAGCATCGGAATCTATAACTAGTGTCACAGGAATGGTTCAAAACATAGACAGTAAGAAGAGTCAGTCTTCTTGTACTTAAGTCGGCATTGTACCTTTTGTATTTAAGACCGAACCAATTTCTGTGTTTCATCGTCAAAAAGAAGGTCAGAGGGATACAGTAAACCTGAAGTGAAGCATCGGAATCTATGACTAGTGTCACAGGAATGGTTCAAAACATAGTCAGTAAGAAGAGTCGGTCTTCTTGTACTTATGTCAGCATTGTGCATTTTGTATTTAATTCCGAAGCAATTTCTGTGTTTCATCGTCAATAAGAAGGTCCAAGGGATTCAGTAATCCTAAAGTGATGCAGCGGAATCTATAACTAGTGTCACAGGAATGGTTCAAAACGTAGACAGTAAGAAGAGTCAGTCTTCTTGTACTTAAGTCGGCATTGTGCCTTTTCGATTTAATTCCGATGCAATTTCTGTGTTTTATCGTCAATAAGAAGGTCCAAGGGATACAGTAAACCTGAAGTGAAGCATCGGAATCTATAACTAGTGTCACAGGAATGGTTCAAACCATAGTCAGTAAGAAGAGTCTGTCTTCTTGTACTTAAGTCGGCATTGTGCCTTTTGTATTTAATTCCGATGCAATTTCTGTGTTTCATCGTCAATAAGAAGGTCCAAGGGATACAGTAAACCTGAAGTGAAGCATCGGAATCTATAACTAGGGTCACAGGAATGGTTCAAAACATAGACAATAGGAAGAGTCAGTCTTCATGTACTTAAGTCGGCATTGTGCCTTTTCGATTTAATTCCGATGCAATTTCTGTGTTTCATCGTCAATAAGAAGGTCAGAGGGATACAGTAAGTCTCAAGTGAAGCATCGGAATCTATAACTAGTGTCACAGGAATAATTCCAAACATTGTCAGTAAGAAGAGTCAGTCTTCTTGTACTTAAGTCGGCATTGTGCCTTTTCTATATAATTCCGATGCAATTTCTGTGTTTCATCGTCAATAAGAAGGTCCAAGGGATACAGTAAACCTGAAGTGAGTCATCGGAATCTATAACCAGTGTCACAGGAATGGTTCAAAACATAGTCTGTACGAAGAGTCGGTCTTCTTGTACTTAAGTCGGCATTGTGCCTTTTGTATTTAATTCCGATGCAATTTCTGTGTTTCATCGTCAATAAGAAGGCCCAAGGGATACAGTAAACCTGAAGTGAAGCATCGGAATCTATAACTAGGGTCACAGGAATGGTTCAAAATATAGACAGTAGGAAGAGTCAGTCTTCATGTACTTAAGTCGGCATTGTGCCTTTTCTATTTAATTCCGATGCAATTTCTGTGTTTCATCGTCAATAAGAAGGTACAAGGGATACAGTAAACCTGAAGTGAAGCATCGGAATCTATAACTAGTGTCACAGGAATGGTTCAAATCATAGACAGTAAGAAGAGTCAGTCATCTTGTACTTCACTCGGCATTGTGCCTTTTCTGTTTAATTCCGATGCAATTTCTGTGTTTCATCGTCAATAAGAAGGTCAGAGGGATACAGTAAACCTGAAGTGAAACATCGGAATCTATAACTAGTGTCACAGGAATGGTTCAAATCATAGTCAGTAAGAAGAGTCAGTCTTCTTGTACTTATGTCGGCATTGTGCCTTTTCTATTAAATTCCGATGCCATATCTGTGTTTCATCGTCAATAAGAAGGTCAGAGGGATACAGTAAAACTCAAGTGAAGCATCGGAATCTGTAACTAGTGTCACAGGAATGGTTCCAAACATAGTCAGTAAGAAGAGTCAGTCTTCTTGTACTTAAGTCGGCATTGTGCCTTTTCTATTTAATTCCGATGCAAATTCTGTGTTTCATCGTCAATAAGACGGTCCAAGGGATACAGTAAACCTGAAGTGAATCATCAGAATCTATAACCAGTGTCACAGGAATGGTTCCAAACATAGTCTGTACGAAGAGTCGGTCTTCTTGTACTTAAGTCGGCATTGTGCCTTTTGTATTTAATTCCGATACAATTTCTGGGTTTCATCGTCAATAAGAACGTCCAAGGGATACAGTAAACCTGAAGTGAAGCATCGGAATCTATAACTAGTGTCACAGGAATGGTTCAAATCATAGACAGTAAGAAGAGTCAGTCTTCTTGTACTTATGTCGGCATTGTGCCTTTTCTGTTTAATTCCGATGCAATTTCTGTGTTTCATCGTAAATAAGAAGGTCAGAGGGATACAGTAAACCTGAAGTGAAGCATCGGAATCTATAACTAGTGTCACAGGAATGGTTCAAATCATAGTCAGTAAGAAGAGTCAGTCTTCTTGTACTTAAGTCGGCATTGTGCCTTTTCTATTAAATTCCGATGCCATATCTGTGTTTCATCGTCAATAAGAAGGTCAGAGGGATACAGTAAAACTCAAGTGAAGCATCGGAATCTATAACTAGTGTCATAGGAATGGTTCCAAACATAGTCAGTAAGATGAGTCACTCTTCTTGTAATTAAGTCGGCATTGTCCCTTTTGTATTTAATTCCGATGCAATTTCTGTGTTTCATCGTCAATAAGAAGGTCGGAGGGATACAGTAAACCTGAAGTGTAGCATCGGAATCTATAACTAGTGTCACAGGAATGGTTCAAAACATAGACAGTAGGAAGAGTCAGTCTTCTTGTACTTAAGTCGGCATTGTGCCTTTTGTATTTAATTCCGATGCATTTTCTATGTTTCATCGTCAATAAGAAGGTCAGAGGGATACAGTAAACCTGAAGTGAAGCATCGGAATCCATAACTAGTGTCACAGGAATGGTTCAAAACATAGACAAAAAGAAGAGTCAGTCTTCTTGTACTTAAGTCAGCATTGTGCCTTTTCTATTTAATTCCGATGCCCGTTCTGTGTTTCATCGTCAATAAGAAGGTCAGAGGGATACAGTAAACCTGAAGTGAAGCATCGGAATCTATAACTAGTGTCACATGAATGGTTCATAACATAGACAGTAAGAAGAGGCAGTCATCTTGTATTTAAGTCGGCATTGTGCCTTTAGTATTTAATTCCGATGCAATTTCTGTGTTTAATCGTCAATAAGAAGATCCAAGGGAGACAGTAAACCTGAAGTGAAGCATCGGAATCTATAAATAGTGTCACAGGAATGGTTCAAAACTTAGACAGTAGGAAGAGTCAGACTTCTTGTACTTAAGTCGGCATTGTGCCTTTTGTACTTAATACCGATGCAATTTCTGTGTTTCATCGTCAATAAGAAGGTCAGCGGGATACAGTAAACCTGAAGTGAAGCATCGGAATCTGTAACTAGCGTCACAGGAATGGTTCAAAGCATAGACAGTAAGAAGAGTCAGTCTTCCTGTACTTAAGTCGGCATTGTGCCTTTTCTATTTAATTCCGATGCAAGTTCTGTGTTTCATCGTCAATAAGAAGGTCAGAGGGATACAGTAAACCTGAAGTGAAGCATCGGAATCTATAACTAGTGTCACACGAATGGTCCAAAACGTAGACAGTAAGAAGAGTCAGTCTTCTTGTACTTAAGTCGGCATTGTAACTTTTGTATTTAAGTCCGATCCAATTTCTGTGTTTCATCGTCAAAAAGAAGGTCAGAGGGATACAGTAAACCTGAAGTGAAGCATTGGAATTTATGACTAGTGTCACAGGAATGGTTCAAAACATAGTCAGTAAGAAGAGTCAGTCTTCTTGTACTTATGTCAGCATTGTGCATTTTGTATTTCATTCCGATGCAATTTCAGTGTTTCATCGTCAATAAGAAGGTCCAAGGGATTCAGTAAACCTAAAGTGAAGCAGCGGAATCTATAACTAGTGTCACAGGAATGGTTCAAAACATAGACAGTAAGAAGAGTCAGTCTTCTTGTACTTAAGTCCGCATTGTGCTTTTTCTATTTCATTCCGATGCAATTTCTGTGTTTTATCGTCAATAAGAAGGTCCAAGGGATACAGTAAACCTGAAGTGAAGCATCGGAATCTATAACTAGTGCCACAGGAATGGTTCAAATCATAGTCAGTAAGAAGAGTCAGTCTTCTTGTACTTAAGACGGCATTGTGCCTTTTCTATTTCATTCCGATGCAATATCTGTGTTTCATCGTCAATAAGATGCTCAGAGGGATACAGTAAACCTGAAGTGAAGCATCGGAATCTATAACTAGTATCACAGGAATGGTTCAAATATAGTCAGAAAGAATAGTCAGTCTTCTTGTACTTATGTCGGCATTGAGCCTTTTCTATTTAATTCCGATGCAATTTCTGTGTTTCATCGTCAATAAGAAGGTCAGAGGGATACAGTAAACCTGAAGTGAAGCATCGGAATCTATAACTAGCGTCACAGGAATGGTTCAAATCATAGTCAGTACGAAGAGTCAGTCTTCTTGTACTTAAGTCGGCATTGTGCCTTTTGTATTTAATTCCGATGCAATTTCTGTTTTTCATCGTCAATAAGAAGGTCAGAGGGATACAGTAAACCTGAAGTGAACTATCGGAATCTATAACTAGTGTCACAGGATTGGTTCAAAACATAGACAGTAGGAAGAGTTAGTCTTCTTGTACTTATGTCAGCATTGTGCCTTTTCAATTTAATTCCGATCCACTTTCTGTGTTTCATCGCAATAAGAAGGTCCAAGGAATACAGTACATCTGAAATGAAGCATCGGAATCTATAACTAGTGTCACAGGAATGGTTCAAAACATAGACAGTAGGAAGAGTCAGTCTACATGTACTTAAGTCGGCATTGTGCCTTTTGTATTTAATTCCGATGCAATTTCTGTGTTTCATCGCCAACAAGAAGGTCAGAGGGATACAGTAAACCTGAAGTGAAGCATCGGAATCTGTAACTAGTGTCACAGGAATGGTTCAAACCATAGTCAGTAAGAAGAGTCAGTCTTCTTGAACTTAAGTCGGCTTTGTGCCTTTTGTATTTAATTCCGATGCAATTTCTGTGTTTCATCGTCAATAAAAAGGTCTAAGGGATACAGTAAACATGATGTGAAGCTTCGGAAGCTATAACTAGGGTCACAGGAATGATTCAAAGCATAGACAGTAGAAAGAGTCAGTCTTCATGTACTTAAGTCGGCATTGTGCCTTTTCTATTTAATTCCGATGCAATTTCTCTGTTTCATCGTCAATAAGAAGGTCAGAGGTATACAGCAAACCTGAAGTGAAGCATCGTAATGTATAACTAGCGTCACAGGAATGGTTCAAAACATAGACAGTAAGAAGACTCAGTTTTCTTGTACTTAAGTCGGCATTGTGCCTTTTCTATTTAAGTCCGATGTAATTTCTGTGTTTCATCGTCAATAAGAAGGTCCAAGGGATACAGTAGACCTGAAGTGAAGCATCGGAATCTATAACTAGTGTCACAGGAATGGTTCAAAACATAGACAGTAAGAAGTGTCAGTCTTCTTGTTCTTAAGTTGGCATTGTGCCTTTTCTATTTAATTCCGATGCAATTTCTGTGTTTCATCGTCAATAAGAAGGTCGGAGGGATACAGTAAACCTGAAGTGAAGCATCGGAATCTATAACTAGTGTCACAGGAATGGTTCAAACATAGTGAGTACGAAGAGTCAGTCTTCTTGTACTTAAGTCGGCCGTGTGCCTTTTGTATTTAATTCCGATGCAATTTCTGTGTTTCATCGTCAACAAGAATGTCAGAGGGATACAGTAAACCTTAAGTGAAGCATCGGAATCTCTAACTAGTGACACAGGAATGGTTCAAAACATAGACAGTAAGAAGGGTCAGTCTTCTTGTACTTAAATCGGCATTGTGCCTTTTGTATTTAATTCCGATGCAATTTCTGTGTTTCATTGTCAAGAAGAAAGTCCAAGGGATACAGTAAACCTGAAGTGAAGCATCGGAATCTATAACTAGTGTCATGGGAATGGTTCAAACGTAGACAAAAAGAAGAGTCACTCTTCTTGTGCTTATGTCAGCATTGTGCCTTTTGTATTTAATTCCGATGCAATTTCTGTGATTCATCGTCAATAAGAAGGTCAGAGGGATACTGTAAACCTGAAGTGAAGCATCGGAAACTATAACTAGTGTCACAGGAATGGTTCAAAACAGAGACAGTAAGAAGAGTCGGTCTTCTTGTACTTACGTCAGCATTGTGTCTTTTGTATTTAATTAAGATGCAATTTCTGTGTTTCGTCGTCAATAAGAAGGTCAGAGGGTTACAGTAAACCTGAAGTGAAGCATCGGAATCTATAACTAGTGTCACAGGAATGGTTCAAAACAGTAAGTAAGAGAGTAAGTCTTCTTGTACTTAAGTGGCATTGTGCCTTTTCTATTTAATTCCGATGCAATTTCTGTGTTTCATCGTCAATAAGAAGGTACAAGGGATACAGTAAACCTGAAGTGAAACATCGGAATCTATAACTAGTGTCACAGGAATGGTTCAAATCATAGACAGTAAGAAAAGTCAGTCTTCTTGTACTTAAGTCGGCATTGTGCCTTTTCTGTTTAATTGCGATGCAATTTCTGTGTTTCATCGTCAATAAGAAGGTCAGAGGGATACAGTAAACCTGAAGTGAAACATCGGAATCTATAACTAGTGTCACAGGAATGGTTCAAATCATAGTCAGTAAGAAGAGTCAGTCTTCTTGTACTTATGTCGGCATTGTGCCTTTTCTATTAAATTCCGATGCCATATCTGTGTTTCATCGTCAATAAGAAGGTCAGAGTAATACAGTAAAACTCAAGTGAAGCATCGGAATCTATAACTAGTGTCACAGGAATGGTTCCAAACATAGTCAGTAAGAAGAGTCAGTCTTCCTGTACCTAAGTCGGCATTGTGCCTTTTCTATTTAATTCCGATGCAATTTCTGTGTTTCATCGTTAATAAGATGGTCAGAGGGATACAGTAAACCTGAAGTGACGCATCGGAATCTGTAACTAGCGTCACAGGAATGGTTCAAAGCATAGACAGTAAGAAGAGTCAGTCTTCTTGTACTTAAGTCGGCATTGTGCCTTTTCTATTTAATTCCGATGCAATTTCTGTGTTTCATCGTCAATAAGAAGGTACAAGGGATACAGTAAATCTGAAGTGAAACATCGGAATCTATAACTAGTGTCACAGGAATGGATCAAATCATAGTCAGTAAGAAGAGTCAGTCTTCTTGTACTTATGTCGGCATTGTGCCTTTTCTATTAAATTCCGATGCCATATCTGTGTTTCATCGTCAATAAGAAGGTCAGAGGGATACAGTGAACCTGAAGTGAATCATCGGAATCTATAACTAGTGTCACAGGAATGGTTCCAAACATAGTCTGTACGAAGAGTCAGTCTTCTTGTACTTAAGTCGGCATTGTGCCTTTTGTATTTAATTCCGATGCAATTTCTGTGTTTCATCGTCAATAAGAAGGTCCTAGGGATACAGTAAATTTGATGTGAAGCATCGGAATCTATAACTAGTGTCACAGGAATGGTTCAAAACATAGACAGTAAGAAGAGTCAGTCTTCTTGTACTTAAGTCGGCATTGTACCTTTTGTATTTAAGACCGATCCAATTTCTGTGTTTCATCGTCAAAAAGAAGGTCAGAGGGATACAGTAAACCTGAAGTGAAGCATCGGAATCTGTGACTAGTGTCACAGGAATGGTTCAAAACATAGTCAGTAAGAAGAGTCAGTCTTCTTGTACTTATGTCAGCATTGTGCACCTTGTATTTAATTCCGATGCAATTTCTGTGTTTCATCGCCAATAAGAAGGTCCAAGGGATTCAGTAAACCTGAAGTGAAGCATCGGAATCTATAACTAGGGTCACAGGAATGGTTCAAAACATAGACAATAGGAAGAGTCAGTCTTCATGTACTTAAGTCGGCATTGTGCCTTTTCTATTTAATTCCGATGCAATTTCTGTGTTTCATCGTCAATAAGAAGGTCAGAGGGATACAGTAAATCTCAAGTGAAGCATCGGAATCTAAAACTAGTGTCACAGGAATAATTCCAAACATTGTCAGTAAGAAGAGTCAGTCTTCTTGTACTTAAGTCGGCATTGTGCATATTCTATATAATTCCGATGCAATTTCTGTGTTTCATCGTCAATAAGAAGGTCCAAGGGATACAGTAAACCTGAAGTGAGTCATCGGAATCTATAACCAGTGTCACAGGAATGGTTCACAACATAGTCTGTACGAAGAGTCGGTCTTCTTGTACTTAAGTCGGCATTGTGCCTTTTGTATTTAATTCCGATGCAATTTCTGTGTTTCATCGTCAATAAGAAGGCCCAAGGGATACAGTAAACCTGAAGTGAAGCATCGGAATCTATAACTAGGGTCACAGGAATGGTTCAAAATATAGACAGTAGGAAGAGTCAGTCTTCATGTACTTAAGTCGGCATTGTGCCTTTTCTATTTAATTCCGATACAATTTCTGTGTTTCATCGTCAATAAGAAGGTACAAGGGATACAGTAAACCTGAAGTGAAGCATCGGAATCTATAACTAGTGTCACAGGAATGGTTCAAATCATAGACAGTAAGAAGAGTCAGTCATCTTGTACTTAACTCGGCGTTGTGCCTTTTCTGTTTAATTCCGATGCAATTTCTGTGTTTCATCGTCAATAAGAAGGTCAGAGGGATACAGTAAACCTGAAGTGAAACATCGGAATCTATAACTAGTGTCACAGGAATGGTTCAAATCATAGTCAGTAAGAAGAGTCAGTCTTCTTGTACTTATGTCGGCATTGTGCCTTTTCTATTAAATTCCGATGCCATATCTGTGTTTCATCGTCAATAAGAAGGTCAGAGGGATACAGTAAAACTCAAGTGAAGCATCGGAATCTGTAACTAGTGTCACAGGAATGGTTCCAAACATAGTCAGTAAGAAGAGTCAGTCTTCTTGTACTTAAGTCGGCATTGTGCCTTTTCTATTTAATTCCGATGCAAATTCTGTGTTTCATCGTCAATAAGACGGTCCAAGGGATACAGTAAACCTGAAGTGAATCATCGGAATCTATAACCAGTGTCACAGGAATGGTTCCAAACATAGTCTGTACGAAGAGCCGGTCTTCTTGTACTTAAGTCGGCATTGTGCCTTTGGTATTTAATTCCGATACAATTTCTGGGTTTCATCGTCAATAAGAACGTCCAAGGGATACAGTAAACCTGAAGTGAAGCATCGGAATCTATAACTAGTGTCACAGGAATGGTTCAAATCATAGACAGTAAGAAGAGTCAGTCTTCTTGTACTTATGTCGGCATTGTGCCTTTTCTGTTTAATTCCGATGCAATTTCTGTGTTTCATCGTAAATAAGAAGGTCAGAGGGATACAGTAAACCTGAAGTGAAGCATCGGAATCTATAACTAGTGTCACAGGAATGGTTCAAATCATAGTCAGTAAGAAGAGTCAGTCTTCTTGTACTTAAGTCGGCATTGTGCCTTTTCTATTAAATTCCGATGCCATATCTGTGTTTCATCGTCAATAAGAAGGTCAGAGGGATACAGTAAAACTCAAGTGAAGCATCGGAATCTATAACTAGTGTCATAGGAATGGTTCCAAACATAGTCAGTAAGATGAGTCAGTCTTCTTGTACTTAAGTCGGCATTGTCCCTTTTGTATTTAATTCCGATGCAATTTCTGTGTTTCATCGTCAATAAGATGGTCGGAGGGATACAGTAAACCTGAAGTGTAGCATCGGAATCTATAACTAGTGTCACAGGAATGGTTCAAAACATAGACAGTAGGAAGAGTCAGTCTTCTTGTACTTAAGTCGGCATTGTGCCTTTTGTATTTAATTCCGATGCATTTTCTATGTTTCATCGTCAATAAGAAGGTCAGAGGGATACAGTAAACCTGAAGTGAAGCATCGGAATCCATAACTAGTGTCACAGGAATGGTTCAAAACATAGACAAAAAGAAGAGTCAGTCTTCTTGTACTTAAGTCAGCATTGTGCTTTTTGTATTTAATTCCGATGCAATTTCTGTGTTTCATCGTCAATAAGAAGGTCCAACGGATACAGTAAACCTGAAGTGAAGCATCGGAATCTATAACTAGGGTCACAGGAATGGTTCAAAACATAGACAGTAGGAAGAATCAGTCTTCATGTACTTAAGTCAGCATTGTGCCTTTTCTATTTAATTCCGATGCAATTTCTGTGTTTCATCGTCAATAAGAAGGTCAGAGGGATACAGTAAAACTCAAGTGAAGCATCGGAATCTATAATTGGTGTCACAGGAATGGTTCAAAACATAGACAGTAGGAAGAGTCAGTCTTCCTGTACCTAAGTCGGCATTGTGCCTTTTCTATTTAATTCCGATGCAATTTCTGTGTTTCATCGTTAATAAGATGGTCAGAGGGATACAGTAAACCTGAAGTGAAGCATCGGAATCTGTAACTAGCGTCACAGGAATGGTTCAAAGCATAGACAGTAAGAAGAGTCAGTCTTCTTGTACTTAAGTCGGCATTGTGCCTTTTCTATTTAATTCAGATGCAATTTCTGTGTTTCATCGTCAATAAGAAGGTACAAGGGATTCAGTAAACCTGAAGTGAAGCATCGGAATCTATAACTAGTGTCACAGGAATGGTTCAAATCATAGACAGTAAGAAGAGTCAGTCTTCTTGTACTTAACTCGGCATTGTGCCTTTTCTGTAAAATTCCGATGCAATTTCTGTGTTTCATCGTCAATAAGAAGGTCAGAGGGATACAGTAAACCTGAAGTGAAACATCGGAATCTATAACTAGTGTCACAGGAATGGTTCCAAACATAGTCTGTACGAAGAGTCAGTCTTCTTGTACTTAAGTCGGCATTGTGCCTTTTGTATTTAATTCCGATGCAATTTCTGTGTTTCATCGTCAATAAGAAGGTCCAAGGGATACAGTAAATTTGAATTAAAGCATCGGAATCTATAACTAGTGTCACAGGAATGGTTCCAAACATAGTCTGTACGAAGAGTCAGTCTTCTTGTACTTATGTCAGCATTGTGCATTTTGTATTTAATTCCGAAGCAATTTCTGTGTTTCATCGTCAATAAGAAGGTCCAAGGGATTCAGTAATCCTAAAGTGATGCAGCGGAATCTATAACTAGTGTCACAGGAATGGTTCAAAACGTAGACAGTAAGAAGAGTCAGTCTTCTTGTACTTAAGTCGGCATTGTGCCTTTTCGATTTAATTCCGATGCAATTTCTGTGTTTTATCGTCAATAAGAAGGTCCAAGGGATACAGTAAACCTGAAGTGAAGCATCGGAATCTATAACTAGTGTCACAGGAATGGTTCAAACCATAGTCAGTAAGAAGAGTCTGTCTTCTTGTACTTAAGTCGGCATTGTGCCTTTTGTATTTAATTCCGATGCAATTTCTGTGTTTCATCGTCAATAAGAAGGTCCAAGGGATACAGTAAACCTGAAGTGAAGCATCGGAATCTATAACTAGGGTCACAGGAATGGTTCAAAACATAGACAATAGGAAGAGTCAGTCTTCATGTACTTAAGTCGGCATTGTGCCTTTTCGATTTAATTCCGATGCAATTTCTGTGTTTCATCGTCAATAAGAAGGTCAGAGGGATACAGTAAGTCTCAAGTGAAGCATCGGAATCTATAACTAGTGTCACAGGAATAATTCCAAACATTGTCAGTAAGAAGAGTCAGTCTTCTTGTACTTAAGTCGGCATTGTGCCTTTTCTATATAATTCCGATGCAATTTCTGTGTTTCATCGTCAATAAGAAGGTCCAAGGGATACAGTAAACCTGAAGTGAGTCATCGGAATCTATAACCAGTGTCACAGGAATGGTTCAAAACATAGTCTGTACGAAGAGTCGGTCTTCTTGTACTTAAGTCGGCATTGTGCCTTTTGTATTTAATTCCGATGCAATTTCTGTGTTTCATCGTCAATAAGAAGGCCCAAGGGATACAGTAAACCTGAAGTGAAGCATCGGAATCTATAACTAGGGTCACAGGAATGGTTCAAAATATAGACAGTAGGAAGAGTCAGTCTTCATGTACTTAAGTCGGCATTGTGCCTTTTCTATTTAATTCCGATGCAATTTCTGTGTTTCATCGTCAATAAGAAGGTACAAGGGATACAGTAAACCTGAAGTGAAGCATCGGAATCTATAACTAGTGTCACAGGAATGGTTCAAATCATAGACAGTAAGAAGAGTCAGTCATCTTGTACTTCACTCAGCATTGTGCCTTTTCTGTTTAATTCCGATGCAATTTCTGTGTTTCATCGTCAATAAGAAGGTCAGAGGGATACAGTAAACCTGAAGTGAAACATCGGAATCTATAACTAGTGTCACAGGAATGGTTCAAATCATAGTCAGTAAGAAGAGTCAGTCTTCTTGTACTTATGTCGGCATTGTGCCTTTTCTATTAAATTCCGATGCCATATCTGTGTTTCATCGTCAATAAGAAGGTCAGAGGGATACAGTAAAACTCAAGTGAAGCATCGGAATCTGTAACTAGTGTCACAGGAATGGTTCCAAACATAGTCAGTAAGAAGAGTCAGTCTTCTTGTACTTAAGTCGGCATTGTGCCTTTTCTATTTAATTCCGATGCAAATTCTGTGTTTCATCGTCAATAAGACGGTCCAAGGGATACAGTAAACCTGAAGTGAATCATCGGAATCTATAACCAGTGTCACAGGAATGGTTCCAAACATAGTCTGTACGAAGAGTCGGTCTTCTTGTACTTAAGTCGGCATTGTGCCTTTTGTATTTAATTCCGATACAATTTCTGGGTTTCATCGTCAATAAGAACGTCCAAGGGATACAGTAAACCTGAAGTGAAGCATCGGAATCTATAACTAGTGTCACAGGAATGGTTCAAATCATAGACAGTAAGAAGAGTCAGTCTTCTTGTACTTATGTCGGCATTGTGCCTTTTCTGTTTAATTCCGATGCAATTTCTGTGTTTCATCGTAAATAAGAAGGTCAGAGGGATACAGTAGACCTGAAGTGAAGCATCGGAATCTATAACTAGTGTCACAGGAATGGTTCAAATCATAGTCAGTAAGAAGAGTCAGTCTTCTTGTACTTAAGTCGGCATTGTGCCTTTTCTATTAAATTCCGATGCCATATCTGTGTTTCATCGTCAATAAGAAGGTCAGAGGGATACAGTAAAACTCAAGTGAAGCATCGGAATCTATAACTAGTGTCATAGGAATGGTTCCAAACATAGTCAGTAAGATGAGTCACTCTTCTTGTAATTAAGTCGGCATTGTCCCTTTTGTATTTAATTCCGATGCAATTTCTGTGTTTCATCGTCAATAAGAAGGTCGGAGGGATACAGTAAACCTGAAGTGTAGCATCGGAATCTATAACTAGTGTCACAGGAATGGTTCAAAACATAGACAGTAGGAAGAGTCAGTCTTCTTGTACTTAAGTCGGCATTGTGCCTTTTGTATTTAATTCCGATGCATTTTCTATGTTTCATCGTCAATAAGAAGGTCAGAGGGATACAGTAAACCTGAAGTGAAGCATCGGAATCCATAACTAGTGTCACAGGAATGGTTCAAAACATAGACAAAAAGAAGAGTCAGTCTTCTTGTACTTAAGTCAGCATTGTGCCTTTTCTATTTAATTCCGATGCCCGTTCTGTGTTTCATCGTCAATAAGAAGGTCAGAGGGATACAGTAAACCTGAAGTGAAGCATCGGAATCTATAACTAGTGTCACATGAATGGTTCATAACATAGACAGTAAGAAGAGGCAGTCATCTTGTATTTAAGTCGGCATTGTGCCTTTAGTATTTAATTCCGATGCAATTTCTGTGTTTAATCGTCAATAAGAAGATCCAAGGGAGACAGTAAACCTGAAGTGAAGCATCGGAATCTATAACTAGTGTCACACGAATGGTCCAAAACATAGACAGTAAGAAGAGTCAGTCTTCTTGTACTTAAGTCGGCATTGTAACTTTTGTATTTAAGTCCGATCCAATTTCTGTGTTTCATCGTCAAAAAGAAGGTCAGAGGGATACAGTAAACCTGAAGTGAAGCATTGGAATTTATGACTAGTGTCACAGGAATGGTTCAAAACATAGTCAGTAAGAAGAGTCACTCTTCTTGTACTTATGTCAGCATTGTGCATTTTGTATTTCATTCCGATGCAATTTCAGTGTTTCATCGTCAATAAGAAGGTCCAAGGGATTCAGTAAACCTAAAGTGAAGCAGCGGAATCTATAACTAGTGTCACAGGAATGGTTCAAAACATAGACAGTAAGAAGAGTCAGTCTTCTTGTACTTAAGTCCGCGTTGTGCTTTTTCTATTTCATTCCGATGCAATTTCTGTGTTTTATCGTCAATAAGAAGGTCCAAGGGATACAGTAAACCTGAAGTGAAGCATCGGAATCTATAACTAGTGCCACAGGAATGGTTCAAATCATAGTCAGTAAGAAGAGTCAGTCTTCTTGTACTTAAGACGGCATTGTGCCTTTTCTATTTCATTCCGATGCAATATCTGTGTTTCATCGTCAATAAGATGCTCAGAGGGATACAGTAAACCTGAAGTGAAGCATCGGAATCTATAACTAGTATCACAGGAATGGTTCAAATATAGTCAGAAAGAATAGTCAGTCTTCTTGTACTTATGTCGGCATTGAGCCTTTTCTATTTAATTCCGATGCAATTTCTGTGTTTCATCGTCAATAAGAAGGTCAGAGGGATACAGTAAACCTGAAGTGAAGCATCGGAATCTATAACTAGCGTCACAGGAATGGTTCAAATCATAGTCAGTACGAAGAGTCAGTCTTCTTGTACTTAAGTCGGCATTGTGCCTTTTGTATTTAATTCCGATGCAATTTCTGTTTTTCATCGTCAATAAGAAGGTCAGAGGGATACAGTAAACCTGAAGTGAACTATCGGAATCTATAACTAGTGTCACAGGATTGGTTCAAAACATAGACAGTAGGAAGAGTTAGTCTTCTTGTACTTATGTCAGCATTGTGCCTTTTCGATTTAATTCCGATCCACTTTCTGTGTTTCATCGCAATAAGAAGGTCCAAGGAATACAGTACATCTGAAATGAAGCATCGGAATCTATAACTAGTGTCACAGGAATGGTTCAAAACATAGACAGTAGGAAGAGACAGTCTACATGTACTTAAGTCGGCATTGTGCCTTTTGTATTTAATTCCGATGCAATTTCTGTGTTTCATCGCCAACAAGAAGGTCAGAGGGATACAGTAAACCTGAAGTGAAGCATCGGAATCTATAACTAATGTCACAGGAATGGTTCAAACCATAGTCAGTAAGAAGAGTCAGTCTTCTTGAACTTAAGTCGGCTTTGTGCCTTTTGTATTTAATTCCGATGCAATTTCTGTGTTTCATCGTCAATAAAAAGGTCTAAGGGATACAGTAAACATGATGTGAAGCTTCGGAAGCTATAACTAGGGTCACAGGAATGATTCAAAGCATAGACAGTAGAAAGAGTCAGTCTTCATGTACTTAAGTCGGCATTGTGCCTTTTCTATTTAATTCCGATGCAATTTCTCTGTTTCATCGTCAATAAGAAGGTCAGAGGTATACAGCAAACCTGAAGTGAAGCATCGTAATGTATAACTAGCGTCACAGGAATGGTTCAAAACATAGACAGTAAGAAGACTCAGTTTTCTTGTACTTAAGTCGGCATTGTGCCTTTTCTATTTAAGTCCGATGTAATTTCTGTGTTTCATCGTCAATAAGAAGGTCCAAGGGATACAGTAGACCTGAAGTGAAGCATCGGAATCTATAACTAGTGTCACAGGAATGGTTCAAAACATAGGCAGTAAGAAGTGTCAGTCTTCTTGTTCTTAAGTTGGCATTGTGCCTTTTCTATTTAATTCCGATGCAATTTCTGTGTTTCATCGTCAATAAGAAGGTCGGAGGGATACAGTAAACCTGAAGTGAAGCATCGGAATCTATAACTAGTGTCACAGGAATGGTTCAAACATAGTGAGTACGAAGAGTCAGTCTTCTTGTACTTAAGTCGGCCATGTGCCTTTTGTATTTAATTCCGATGCAATTTCTGTGTTTCATCGTCAACAAGAATGTCAGAGGGATACAGTAAACCTTAAGTGAAGCATCGGAACCTCTAACTAGTGACACAGGAATGGTTCAAAACATAGACAGTAAGAAGG
Organism: Schistocerca americana; assembly: GCF_021461395.2. Classification (NCBI taxonomy): domain Eukaryota; kingdom Metazoa; phylum Arthropoda; class Insecta; order Orthoptera; family Acrididae; genus Schistocerca; species Schistocerca americana. The sequence continues at coordinate 862,664 of NC_060129.1, read as the reverse complement.
GTCAGTCTTCTTGTACTTAAATCTGCATTGTGCCTTTTGTATTTAATTCCGATGCAATTTCTGTGTTTCATTGTCAAGAAGAAAGTCCAAGGGATACAGTAAACCTGAAGTGAAGCATCGGAATCTATAACTAGTGTCATGGGAATGGTTCAAACGTAGACAAAAAGAAGAGTCAGTCTTCTTGTGCTTATGTCAGCATTGTGCCTTTTGTATTTAATTCCGATGCAATTTCTGTGATTCATCGTCAATAAGAAGGTCAGAGGGATACTGTAAACCTGAAGTGAAGCATCGGAAACTATAACTAGTGTCACAGGAATGGTTCAAAACAGAGACAGTAAGAAGAGTCGGTCTTCTTGTACTTACGTCAGCATTGTGTCTTTTGTATTTAATTAAGATGCAATTTCTGTGTTTCGTCGTCAATAAGAAGGTCAGAGGGTTACAGTAAACCTGAAGTGAAGCATCGGAATCTATAACTAGTGTCACAGGAATGGTTCAAAACAGTAAGTAAGAGAGTAAGTCTTCTTGTACTTAAGTGGCATTGTGCCTTTTCTATTTAATTCCGATGCAATTTCTGTGTTTCATCGTCAATAAGAAGGTACAAGGGATACAGTAAACCTGAAGTGAAACATCGGAATCTATAACTAGTGTCACAGGAATGGTTCAAATCATAGACAGTAAGAAAAGTCAGTCTTCTTGTACTTAAGTCGGCATTGTGCCTTTTCTGTTTAATTGCGATGCAATTTCTGTGTTTCATCGTCAATAAGAAGGTCAGAGGGATACAGTAAACCTGAAGTGAAACATCGGAATCTATAACTAGTGTCACAGGAATGGTTCAAATCATAGTCAGTAAGAAGAGTCAGTCTTCTTGTACTTATGTCGGCATTGTGCCTTTTCTATTAAATTCCGATGCCATATCTGTGTTTCATCGTCAATAAGAAGGTCAGAGTAATACAGTAAAACTCAAGTGAAGCATCGGAATCTATAACTAGTGTCACAGGAATGGTTCCAAACATAGTCAGTAAGAAGAGTCAGTCTTCCTGTACCTAAGTCGGCATTGTGCCTTTTCTATTTAATTCCGATGCAATTTCTGTGTTTCATCGTTAATAAGATGGTCAGAGGGATACAGTAAACCTGAAGTGACGCATCGGAATCTGTAACTAGCGTCACAGGAATGGTTCAAAGCATAGACAGTAAGAAGAGTCAGTCTTCTTGTACTTAAGTCGGCATTGTGCCTTTTCTATTTAATTCCGATGCAATTTCTGTGTTTCATCGTCAATAAGAAGGTACAAGGGATACAGTAAATCTGAAGTGAAACGTCGGAATCTATAACTAGTGTCACAGGAATGGATCAAATCATAGTCAGTAAGAAGAGTCAGTCTTCTTGTACTTATGTCGGCATTGTGCCTTTTCTATTAAATTCCGATGCCATATCTGTGTTTCATCGTCAATAAGAAGGTCAGAGGGATACAGTAAACCTGAAGTGAATCATCGGAATCTATAACTAGTGTCACAGGAATGGTTCCAAACATAGTCTGTACGAAGAGTCAGTCTTCTTGTACTTAAGTCGGCATTGTGCCTTTTGTATTTAATTCCGATGCAATTTCTGTGTTTCATCGTCAATAAGAAGGTCCTAGGGATACAGTAAATTTGATGTGAAGCATCGGAATCTATAACTAGTGTCACAGGAATGGTTCAAAACATAGACCGTAAGAAGAGTCAGTCTTCTTGTACTTAAGTCGGCATTGTACCTTTTGTATTTAAGACCGATCCAATTTCTGTGTTTCATCGTCAAAAAGAAGGTCGGAGGGATACAGTAAACCTGAAGTGAAGCATCGGAATCTATGACTAGTGTCACAGGAATGGTTCAAAACATAGTCAGTAAGAAGAGTCAGTCTTATTGTACTTATGTCAGCATTGTGCACCTTGTATTTAATTCCGATGCAATTTCTGTGTTTCATCGCCAATAAGAAGGTCCAAGGGATTCAGTAAACCTGAAGTGAAGCATCGGAATCTATAACTAGGGTCACAGGAATGGTTCAAAACATAGACAATAGGAAGAGTCAGTCTTCATGTACTTAAGTCGGCATTGTGCCTTTTCTATTTAATTCCGATGCAATTTCTGTGTTTCATCGTCAATAAGAAGGTCAGAGGGATACAGTAAATCTCAAGTGAAGCATCGGAATCTAAAACTAGTGTCACAGGAATAATTCCAAACATTGTCAGTAAGAAGAGGCAGTCTTCTTGTACTTAAGTCGGCATTGTGCATATTCTATATAATTCCGATGCAATTTCTGTGTTTCATCGTCAATAAGAAGGTCCAAGGGATACAGTAAACCTGAAGTGAGTCATCGGAATCTATAACCAGTGTCACAGGAATGGTTCACAACATAGTCTGTACGAAGAGTCGGTCTTCATGTACTTAAGTCGGCATTGTGCCTTTTGTATTTAATTCCGATGCAATTTCTGGGTTTCATCGTCAATAAGAACGTCCAAGGGATACAGTAAACCTGAAGTGATGCATCGGAATCTATAACTAGTGTCACAGGAATGGTTCAAATCATAGACAGTAAGAAGAGTCAGTCTTCTTGTACTTATGTCGGCATTGAGCCTTTTCTGTTTAATTCCGATGCAATTTCTGTGTTTCATCGTAAATAAGAAGGTCAGAGGGGTACAGTAAACCTGAAGTGAAGCATCGGAATCTGTAACTAGTGTCACAGGAATGGTTCAAATCATAGTCAGTAAGAAGAGTCAGTCTTCTTGTACTTAAGTCGGCATTGAGCCTTTTCTATTAAATTCCGATGCCATATCTGTGTTTCATCGTCAATAAGAAGGTCAGAGGGATACAGTAAAACTCAAGTGAAGCATCGGAATCTATAACTAGTGTCATAGGAATGGTACCAAACATAGTCAGTAAGAAGAGTCAGTCTTCTTGTACTTAAGTCGGCATTGTCCCTTTTGTATTTAATTCCGATGCAATTTCTGTGTTTCATCGTTAATAAGAAGGTCGGAGGGATACAGTAAACCTGAAGTGTAGCATCGGAATCTATAACTAGTGTCACAGGAATGGTTAAAAACATAGACAGTAGGAAGAGTCAGTCTTCTTGTACTTAAGGCGGCATTGTGCCTTTTGTATTTAATTCCGATGCAATTTCTGTGTTTCATCGTCAATAAGAAAGTCAGAGGGATACAGTAAACCTGAAGTGAAGCATCGGAATCTGTAACTAGTGTCACATGAATGGTTCATAACATAGACAGTAAGAAGAGGCAGTTATCTTGTATTTAAGTCGTCATTGTGCCTTTTGTATTTAATTCCGATGCAATTTCTGTGTTTAATCGTCCATAAGAAGGTCCAAGGGAGACAGTAAACCTGAAGTGAAGCATCGGAATCTATAACTAGTGTCACAGGAATGGTTCAGAACATAGACAGTAGGAAGAGTCAGACTTCTTGTACTTAAGTCGGCATTGTGCCTTTTCTATTTAATACCGATGCAATGTCTGTGTTTCATCGTCAATAAGAAGGTCAGCAGGATACAGTAAACCTGAAGTGAAGCATCGGAATCTGTAACTAGCGTCACAGGAATGGTTCAAAGCATAGACAGTAAGAAGAGTCAGTCTTCCTGTACTTAAGTCGGCATTGTGCTTTTTCTATTTAATTCCGATGCAAGTTCTGTGTTTCATCGTCAATAAGAAGGTTCAAGGGATACAGTAAACCTGAAGTGAAGCATCGGAATCTATAACTAGTGTCACAGGAATGGTTCAAATCATAGACAGTAATAAGAGTCAGTTTTCTTGTACTTAAGTCGGCATTGTGCCTTTTCTGTTTAATTCCGATGCAATTTCTGTGTTTCATCGTCAATAAGAAGGTCAGAGTGATACAGTAAACTTGAAGTGAAACATCGGAATCTATAACTAGTGTCACAGGAATGGTTCAAATCATAGTCAGTAAGAAGAGTCAGTCTTCTTGTACTTAAGTCGGCATTGTGCCCTTTCTATTAAATTCCGATGCCATATCTGTGTTTCATTGTCAATAAGAGGGTCAGAGGGATACAGTAAAACTCAAATGAAGCATCGGAATCTATAACTAGTGTCACAGGAATGGTTCCCAACATAGTCAGTAAGAAGAGTCAGTCTTCTTGTACTTAAGTCGGCATTGTGCCTTTTCTATTTAATTCCGATGCAATTTCTGTGTTTCATCGTCAATAAGAAGGTCCAAGGGATACAGTAAACCTGAAGTGAATCATCGGAATCTATAACTAGTCTCACAGGAATGGTTCAAAAACATAGTCTGTACGAAGAGTCAGTCTTCTTGTACATAAGTCGGCATTGTGCCTTTTGTATTTAATTCCGATGCAATTTCTGTGTTTCATCGTCAATAAGAAGGTCCAAGGGATACAGTAAATTTGAAGTGAAGCATCGGAATCTATAACTAGTGTCACAGGAATGGTCCAAAACATAGACAGTAAGAAGAGTCAGTCATCTTGTACTTAAGTCGGCATTGTAACTTTTGTATTTAAGTCCGATCCAATTTCTGTGTTTCATCGTCAAAAAGAAGGTCAGAGGGATACAGTAAACCTGAAGTGAAGCATTGGAATTTATGACTAGTGTCACAGGAATGGTTCAAAACATAGTCAGTAAAAAGAGTCAGTCTTCTTGTACTTATGTCAGCATTGTGCATTTTGTATTTCATTCCGATGCAATTATAGTGTTTCATCGTCAATAAGAAGGTCCAAGGGATTCAGTAAACCTAAAGTGAAGCAGCGGAATCAATAACTAGTGTCACAGGAATGGTTCAAAACATAGACAGTAAGAAGAGTCAGTCTTCTTGTACTTAAGTCGGCATTGTGCTTTTTCTATTTCATTCCGATGCAATTTCTGTGTTTTATCGTCAATAAGAAGGTCCAAGGGATACAGTAAACCTGAAGTGAAGCATCGGAATCTATAACTAGTGCCACAGGAATGGTTCAAATCATAGTCAGTAAGAAGAGTCAGTCTTCTTGTACTTAAGACGGCATTGTGCCTTTTCTATTTCATTCCGATGCAATATCTGTGTTTCATCGTCAATAAGATGCTCAGAGGGATACAGTAAACCTTAAGTGAAGCATCGGAATCTATAACTAGTATCACAGGAATGGTTCAAATATAGTCAGAAAGAATAGTCAGTCTTCTTGTACTTATGTCGGCATTGTGCCTTTTCTATTTAATTCCGATGCAATTTCTATGTTTCATCGTCAATAAGAAGGTCAGAGGGATACAGTAAACCTGAAGTGAAGCATCGGAATCTATAACTAGCGTCACAGGAATGGTTCAAATCATAGTCAGTACGAAGAGTCAGTCTTCTTGTACTTAAGTCGGCATTGTGCTTTTTCTAATTAATTCCGAAGCAATTTCAGTGTTTCATCGTCAATAAGAAGGTCGGAGGGATACAGTAAACCTGAAGTGAACCATCGTAATCTGTAACTTGCGTCACAGGAATGGTTCAAAGCATAGACGGTAAGATGATTCAGTACTCCTGTACTTAAGTCGGCATTGTATATTTCCTATTTAATTCCGATGCAATTTCTGTGTTTCATCGTCAATAAGAAGGTCAGAGGGATACAGTAAACCTGAAGTGAAGCATCGGAATCTATAACTAGTGTCACAGGACGGTTCAAAACAGTCAGTAAGAAGAGTCAGTCTTGTTGTACTTAAGTCGGTATTGTGCCTTTTGTATTTAATTCCGATGCAATTTCTGTTTTTCATCATCAATAAGAAGGTCGGAGGGATACATGAAACATGAAGTGAAGCCTCGGAAGCTATAACTAGGGTCACAGGAATGGTTCAAAGCATACACAGTAGAAAGAGTCAGTCTTCATGTACTTAAGTCGGCATTGTGCCTTTTCTATTTAATTCCGATGCAATTTCTGTGTTTCATCGTCAATAAGAAGGTCAGAGGTATTCAGCAAACCTGAAGTGAAGCACGTTAATCTGTAACTAGCGTCACAGGAATGGTTCAAAACATAGACAGTAAGAAGACTCTGTCCTCTTGTACTTAAGTCGGCATTGTGCCTTTTCTATTTATGTCCGATGTAATTTCTGTGTTTCATCGTCAATAAGAAGGTCCAAGGGATACAGTAAACCTGAAGTGAAGCACGGAATCTATAACTAGTGTCACAGGAATGGTTCAAAACATAGACAGTAAGAAGTGTGAGTCTTCTTGTTCTTAAGTCGGCATTGTGCCTTTTCCAATTAATTCCGATGCAATTTCTGTGTTTCATCGTCAATAAGAAGGTCAGAGGTATTCAGCAAACCTGAAGTGAAGCACGTTAATCTGTAACTAGCGTCACAGGAATGGTTCAAAACATAGACAGTAAGAAGACTCTGTCCTCTTGTACTTAAGTCGGCATTGTGCCTTTTCTATTTATGTCCGATGTAATTTCTGTGTTTCATCGTCAATAAGAAGGTCCAAGGGATACAGTAAACCTGAAGTGAAGCATCGGAATCTATAACTAGCGTCACAGGAATGGTTCAAAACATAGACAGTAAGAAGACTCTGTCCTCTTGTACTTAAGTCGGCATTGTGCCTTTTCTATTTATGTCCGATGTAATTTCTGTGTTTCATCGTCAATAAGAAGGTCCAAGGGATACAGTAAACCTGAAGTGAAGCATCGGAATCTATAACTAGCGTCACAGGAATGGTTCAAATCATAGTCAGTACGAAGAGTCAGTCTTCTTGTACTTAAGTCGGCATTGTGCTTTTTCTAATTAATTCCGATGCAATTTCTGTGTTTCATCGTCAATAAGAAGGTCGGAGGGATACAGTAAACCTGAAGTGAAGCATCGGAATCTATAACTAGTGTCACAGGAATGGTTCAAACATAGTGAGTACGAAGAGTCCGTCTTCTTGTACTTAAGACGGCAATGTGCCTTTTGTATTTAATTCCGATGCAATTTCTGTGTTTCATCGTCAATAAGAATGTCAGAGGGATACAGTAAACCTTAAGTGAAGCATCGGAATCTCTAACTAGTGACACAGGAATGGTTCAAAACATAGACAGTAACAAGGGTCAGTCTTCTTGTACTTAAATCGGCATTGTGCCATTTATATTTAATTCCGATGCAATTTCTGTGTTTCATCGTCAATAAGAAGGTCCAAGGGATACAGTAAACCTGAAGTGAATCATCGGAATCTATAACTAGTGTCACAGGAATGGTTCAAAACATAGTCTGTACGAAGAGTCAGTCTTCTTGTACTTATGTCGGCATTGTGCCTTTCGTATTTAATTCCGATGCAATTTCTGTGTTTCATCGTCAATAAGAAGGTCCAAGGGATACAGTAAGCCTGAAGTGAAGCATCGGAATCTATAACTAGTGTCACAGGAATGGTTCAAATCATAGTCAGTAAGAAGAGTCAGTCTTCTTGTACTTAAGAGGGCATTGTGCTTTTCTATTTCATTCCGATGCAATATCTGTGTTTCATCGTCAATAAGATGGTCAGAGGGATACAGTAAACCTGAGGTGAAGCATTTTAATCTCCGAGGGCCATTCAGAAAGTAACCTCCGGTTGATTTAAAAAAATACACCAAGTTAAATAAAAATATTTTAATATATACATCTTACAACTACATCTTTGCACTATTTTTCTACATAGTTTCCATAGCGATTGAGGCACTTATCGTATCTCTTCACAAGCTTTGAAATTCCTTCTGCATAAAAATCACCCGCTTGTGAATGGAGCCAGCCTGTGACCGCATCTTTGAGCTCTTCGTCGTCATGAAACCGCTGTGACCCGAGCCATTTCTTCAAATGCATGAAAATGTGATAATCACTTGGCGCCAGGTCTGGGCTGTAAGGTGGATGGTTGATAACGTCCCTCTTGAAGGACTCAAGAAGGGCCGTTGTTCTGCGAGCAGAGTGAGGACGGGCGTTATCGTGCAAAAAAAACGATACCGGAAGTCAGCATACCACGGCGTTTGTTCTGTATAGCCCGTCGTAACTTTTTTATTGTTTCACAGTACACGTCTTGATTAATAGTCGTACCACGTTCCATGAATTCAACCAATAACACCCCTTTGGCATTCCAAAACACCGTTGCCATCAGTTTACTGTCAGAAAAATCTTGCGAGGCTTTTCTTGGTTTGGTAGGCGAATTTGAATGTGCCCACATCTTTGATTGTTCTTTTGTCTCAGGGTTCGCGTACTTAATCCAGGTTTCGTCACCGGTCACGATTCTGTTTAACAATGGTTCTCCTTCGTCCTCATAACGTGACAGAAAGTCTAATGCAGAGGCCATTCTTTGAGTTTTGTGGTGGTCGGTAAGAATTTTTGGCACCCATCGTGCACAGAACTTACGGTAACCCAATCTTGCTGTCACTATCTCGTACAAGAGAGTCTTAGAAGTATGTGGAAAACCAGTAGACAACTCCGACATTGAGAAACGTCGATTTTCACGAACTTTTGCATCAACTGTCTGAACGAGTTCGTCAGTCACCAATGATGGTCTACCACTCCTCTCTTCATCATGAACGTTTTCTCGTCCACTTTTAAATAAACGTACCCATTCACGGACAACTCCTTCACTCATAACTCTTGGTCCATACACGGCACAAAGCTCACGATGAATAGCTGCTGCAGAATATCCTTTGGCTGTAAAAAACCTTATGACAGCACGCACTTCACATTTGGCGGGGTTTTCTATTGCAGCACACATTTCAAACTGCCACAAAAACTAAACTAGCGCAGGTACGACGTTCACTCGACCACGGCTTGATGCCGACTGACCTGTTGAGTGCGTGAACGCACAGATGGCGTCGCTACTCCCCCCACAACTCAAACTGTGACCCATCGGAGGTTACTTTCTGAACCGCCCTCGTATAACTACTTTCACAGGAATGGTTCAAATATAGTCAGAAAGAAGAGTCAGTCTTCTTGTACTTAAGTCGGCATTGTGCCTTTTCTATTTAATTCCGATGCAATTTCTGTGTTTCATCGTCAATAAGAAGGTAAGAGGGATACAGTAAACCTGAAGTGAAGCATCGGAATGTATCACTAGCGTCACAGGAATGGTTCAAATCATAGTCAGTAAGAAGAGTCAGTCTTCTTGTACTGAAGTCGGCATTGTGCTTTTTCTATTTAATTCCGTTGCAATTTCAGTGTTTCATCGTCAATAAGCAGGTCAGAGGGATACAGTAAACCTGAAGTGAAGCACCGGAATCTGTAACTTGCGTCACAGGAATGGTTCAAAACATAGACGGTAAGATGAGTCAGTCTTCTTGTACTTAAGTCGGCATTGTGCATTTTCTATTTAATTCCGATGCAATTTCTGTGTTTCATCGTCCATAAGAAGGTCAGAGGGATACACTAAACCTGAAGTGAAGCATCGGAATCTATATCTAGTGTCACAGGAATGGTTCAAAACATAGACAGTAAGGAGAGTCAGTCTTCTTGTACTTAAGTCGGCATTGTTCCTTTTGTATTTAATTCCGATGCAATATCTGTGTTTCAACGTCAATAAGAAGGTCAGAGGGGTAGAGTAAACCTGAAGTGAAGCATCGGAATCTATAACTAATGTCACAGGACGGTTCAAAACAGTCAGTAAGAAGAGTCAGTCTTCTTGTACTTAAGTCGGCATTGTCCCTTTTGTATTTAATTCCGATGCAATTTCTGTGTTTCATTGTCAATAAGAAGGTCCAAGGGATACAGTGAACCTGAAGTGAAGCATCGGAATCTATAACGAGTGTAACAGGAATGGTTCAAATCATAGACAGTAAGAAGAGTCAGTCTTCTTGTACTTAAGTCGGCATTGTGCCTTTTCTATTTAATTCCGATGCAATTTCTGTGTTTCTTCGTCAATAAGAAGGTCTGCGGGATACAGTAAGCCTGAAGTGAATCATCGGAATCTATAACTAGTGTCACAGGAATGGTTCAAATCATAGTCAGTAAGTAGAGTCAGTCTTCTTGTACTTAAGACGGCATTGTGCCTTTTCTATTTCATTCCGATGCAATATCTGTGTTTCATCGTCAATATGAAGGTCAGAGGGATACAGTAAACCTGAAGTGAAGCATCGGAATGTATAACTAGCGTCACAGGGATGGTTCTAATCATAGTCAGTAAGAAGAGTCAGTCTTCTTGTACTGAAGTCGGCATTGTGCTTTTTCTATTTAATTCCGTTGCAATTTCAGTGTTTCATCGTCAATAAGAAGGTCAGAGGGATACAGTAAACCTGAAGTGTAGCACCGGAATCTGTAACTTGCGTCACAGGAATGGTTCAAAACATAGACAGTAGGAAGAGTCACTCTTCTTGTACTTAAGTCAGCATTTTGCCTTTTCAATTTAATTCCGATTCACTTTCTGTGTTTCATCGTCAATAAGAAGGTCCAAGGGATACAGTAAGCCTGAAGTGAAGCATCGGAATCTATAACTAGGGTCACAGGAATGGTTCAAAACATAGACAGTAGGAAGAGTCAGTCTTCATGTACTTAAGTCGGCATTGTGCCTTTTCTATTTAATTCCGATGCAAATTCTGTGTTTCATCGTCAATAAGAAGGTCAGAGGGATAGAGTAAACCTGAAGTGAAGCACCGGAATCTGTAACTCGCGTCACAGGAATGGTTCAAAACATAGACGGTAAGATGAGTCAGTCTTCTTGTACTTAAGTCGGCATTGTGCATTTTCTATTTAATTCTGATGCAATTTCTGTGTTTCATCGTCCATAAGAAGGTCAGAGGGATACAGTAAACCTGAAGTGAAGCATCGGATATCAAGTGTCACAGGAATGGTTCAAAACATAGACAGTAAGGACAGTCAGTCTTCTTGTACTTAAGTCGGCATTGTTCCTTTTGTATTTAATTCCGATGCAATATCTGTGTTTCAACGTCAATAAGAAGGTCAGAGGGGTACAGTAAACCTGAAGTGAAGCATCGGAATCTATAACTAGTGTCACAGGACGGTTCAAAACAGTCAGTAAGAAGAGTCAGTCTTCTTGTACTTAAGTCGGCATTGTCCCTTTTGTATTTAATTCCGATGCATTTTCTGTGTTTCATCGTCAATAAGAAGTTCAGAGGGATACAGTAAACCTGAAGTGAAGCATCGGAATCTATAACTAGTGTCACAGGATTGGTTCAAAACATAGACAGTAGGAAGAGTCAGTCTTCTTGTACTTAAGTCAGCATTTTGCCTTTTCAATTTAATTCCGATTCACTTTCTGTGTTTCATCGTCAATAAGAAGGTCCAAGGGATACAGTAAACCTGAAGTGATCATATCGGAATCTATAACTAGGGTCACAGGAATGTTTCAAAACATAGACAGCAGGAAGAGTCAGTCTTCATGTACTTAAATCGGCATTGTGCCTTTTCTATTTAATTCCGACGCAATTTCTGTGTTTCATCGTCAATAAGAAGGTCAGAGAGATACAGTAAACCTGAAGTGAAGCATTCGAATCTATAACTAGTGTCAGAGGAATGGTTCAAAAGAGTCAGTAAGAAGAGTCAATCTTCTTGTACTTAAGTCGGCATTGTGCCTTTTGTATTTAATTCGGATGCAATTTCTGTGTTTCATCGTCAATAAGAAGGTCTAAGGGGTACAGTAAATTTGAAGTGAAGCATCGGAATCCATAACTAGTGTCACAGGAATGGTTCAAAACATAGACAGTAAGAAGAGTCAGTCTTCTTGTACTTAAGTCGGCATTGTACTTTTTGTATTTAATTCCGATCCAATTTCTGTGTTTCATCGTCAAAAAGAAGGTCAGAGGGATACAGTAAACCTGAAGTGAAGCATCGGAATCTATAAGTAGTGTCACAGGAATGGTTCAAAACATAGACAGTAGGAAGAGTCGGTCTTGTTGTACTTAAGTCGGCATTGTGCCTTTTGTATTTAACTCCGATGCACTATCTGTGTTTCATCGTCAATAAGAAGATCCAAGGGATACAGTAAACCTGAAGTGAAGCATCCGAATCGATAACTAGTGTCGCAGGAAGGGTTCAAAAGAGTCAGTAAGAAGAGTCAATCTTCTTGTACTTAAGTCGGCATTGTGCCTTTTGTATTTAATTCGGATGCAATTTCTGTGTTTCATCGTCAATAAGATGGTCCAAAGGATACAGCAAACCTGAAGTGAAGCATCGGAATCTATAACTATTGACACAGGAATGGTTCAAATCATAGATAGTAAGATGAGTCAGTCTTCTTGTACTTAAGTCGGCAATTTGCCATCTGTATTTAATTCCGATGCAATTTCTGTGTTTCATCGTCCATAAGAAGGTCAGAGGGATACAGTAAACCTGAAGTGAAACATCGGAGTCTATAACTAGTGTCACAGGAATGGTTCAAATCATAATCAGTAAGAAGAGTCAGTCTTCTTGTACTTAAGTCGGAATTGTGCCTTTTCTATTAAATTCCGATGCCATATCTGTGTTTCATCGTCAATAAGAAGGTCATAGGGATACAGCAAAACTCAAGTGAAGCATCGGAATCTATAACTAGTGTCACAGGAATGGTTCCAAACACAGTCAGTAAGAAGAGTCACTCCTCTTGTACTTAAGTCGGCATTGTGCCTTTTCTATTTAATTCCGATGCTATTTCTGTGTTTCATCGTCAATAAGAAGGTCCAAGGAATACAGTAAACCTGAAGTGAATCATCGGAATCTATAACTAGTGTCACAGGAATGGTTCAAAACATAGTCAGTACGAAGAGTCAGTCTTCTTGTACTTAAGTCGGCATTGTGTCTTTTGTATTTAACTCCGATGCAATTTCTGTGTTTCATCGTCAATAAGAACGTCCAAGGGATACAGTAAACCTGAAGTGAAGCATCGCAATCTATAACTAGTGTCACAGGAATGGTTCAAAGCATAGACAAAAAGAAGAGTCAGTCTTCTTGTACTTAAGTCGGCATTGTGCCTTTTGTATTTAATTCCGTGCAATTTCTGTGTTTCGTCGTCAATAAGAAGGTCAGAGGGATACAGTAAACCTAAAGTGAAGCATCCGAATCTATAACTAGTGTCACAGGAATGGTTCAAAACAGTCAGTAAGATGAGTCAATCATCTAGTACATAAGTCGGCATTGCGCCTTTTGTATTTAATTCCGATGCAATTTCTGAGTTTCATCGTCAATAAGTAGGTCTAAGGGGTACAGTAAATTTGAAGTGAAGCATCGGAATCTATAACTAGTGTCACAGGAATGGTTCAAAACATAGACAGTAAGAAGAGTCAGTCTTCTTGTACTTAAGTCGGCATTGTACTTTTTGTATTTAAGTCCGATCCAATTTCTGTGTTTCATCGTCAAAAAGAAGGTCAGAGGGATACAGTAAACCTGAAGTGAAGCATCGGAATCTATAACTAGTGTCACAGGAATGGTTCAAATCATAGACAGTAGGAAGAGTCATTCTTGTTGTACTTAAGTCGGCATTGTGCCTTTTGTATTTAACTCCGATGCACTATCTGTGTTTCATCGTCAATAAGAAGATCCAAGGGATACAGTAAACCGGAAGTGAAGCATCGGAATCTATATCTAGTGTCACAGGAATGGTTCCAAACATAGACAGTAGGAAGATTCAGTCTTCTTGTACTTAAGTCCGCATTCTGCCTTTTCTATTTAATTCCGATGCACTTTCTGTGTTTCATCGTCAATAAGGGGGTATAAGGGATACAGTAAACCTGAAATGAAGCATCGGAATCTATAACTAAGGTCACAGGAATGTTTCAAAACATAGACAGTAGGAAGAGTCAGTCTACATGTACTTACGTCTTCATTGTGCGTTTTGTATTTAATTCCGATGCAATTTCTGTGTTTCATCGTCAATAAGAAGGACAGAGGGCTACACTAAACATGAAGTGAAGCATCGGAATCTATGACTAGTGTCACAGGAATCGTTCAAAACATAGTCAGTAAGAAGAGTCAGTCTTCTTGTACTTATGTCGGCATTGTGCATTTTGTATTTAATTCCGATGCAATTTCTGTGTTTCAACGTCAATAAGAAGGTCAGAGGGATACAGTAAACCTGAAGTGAAGCATCGGAATCTATAACTAGTGTCACAGGAATGGTTCAAAACATAGTCAGTAAGAAGAGTCTGTCTTCATGTACTTAAGTCGGCATTGTGCCGTTTGTATTTAATTCCGATGCAATATCTGTGTTTCATCGTCTATAAGAAGGTCAGAGGGATACAGTAAATCTGAAGTGAAGCATCGGAATCTATAACTAGTGTCACAGGAATGGTTCAAAGCATAAACAGTAAGAAGAGTCAGTCTTCTTGTACTTAAGTCGGCATTGTACCTTTTGTATTTAAGTCCGATCCAATTTCTGTGTTTCATCGTCAAAAAGAAGGTCAGAGGGATACAGTAAACCTGAAGTGAAGCATCGGAATCTATAACTAGTGTCACAGGAATGGTTCAAGCATAGACTGTAAGAATAGTCAGTCTTCTTGTACTTAAGTCGGCATTGTGCCTTTTCTATTTAATTCCGATGCAATTTCTGTGTTTCATCGTCAATAAGATGGTCCAAAGGATACAGCAAACCTGAAGTGAAGCATCGGAATCTATAACTAGTGACACAGGAATGGTTCAAATCATAGATAGTAAGAAGAGTCAGTCTTCTTGTACTTAAGTCGGCAATTTGCCTTCTGTATTTAATTCCGATGCAATTTCTGTATTTCATCGTCCATAAGAAGGTCATAGGGATACAGCAAAACTCAAGTGAAGCATCGGAATCTATAACTAGTGTCACAGGAATGGTTCCAAACATAGTCAGTAAGAAGAGTCAGTCTTCTTGTACTTAAGTCGGCATTGTGCCTTTTCTATTTAATTCCGATGCAATTTCTGTGTTTCATCGTCAATAAGAAGGTCCAAGGGAGACAGTAAACCTGAAGTGAATCATCGGAATCTATAACTAGTGTCACAGGAATGGTTCAAAACATAGTCTGTACGAAGAGTCAGTCTTCCTGTACTTAAGTCGGCATTGTGCCTTTTGTATTTAATTCCGATCCAATTTCTGTGTTTCATCGTCAATAAGAACGTCCAAGGGATACAGTAAACCTGAAGTGAAGCATCGGAATCTATAACTAGTGTCACAGGAATGGTTCAAATCATAGACAAAAAGAAGAGTCAGTCTTCTTGTACTTAAGTCGGCATTGTGCCTTTTGTGTTTAATTCCGATGCAATTTCTGTGTTTCATCGTCAATAAGAAGGTCAGAGGGATACAGTAAACCTGAAGTGAAGCATCCGAATCTATAACTAGTGTCACAGGAATGGTTCAAAACAGTCAGTAAGATGAGTCAATCTTCTTGTACTTAAGTCGGCATTGTGCCTTTTTTATTTAATTCCGATGCAATTTCTGTGTTTCATCGTCAATAAGAAGGTCTAAGGGGTACAGTAAATTTGAAGTGAAACATCGGAATCTATAACTAGTGTCACAGGAATGGTTCAAAACATAGACAGTAAGAAGAGTCAGTCTTCTTGTACTTAAGTCGGCATTGTACTTTTTGTATTTAAGTCCGATCCAATTTCTGTGTTTCATCGTCAAAAAGAAGGTCAGAGGGATACAGTAATCCTGAAGTGAAGCATCGGAATCTATAACTAGTGTCACAGGAATGGTTCAAAACATAGACAGTCGGAAGAGTCAGTCTTGTTATACTTAAGTCGGAATTGTGCCTTTTGTATTTAACAACGATGCACTATCTGTGTTTCATCGTCAATAAGAAGATCCAAGGGATACAGTAAACCGGAAGTGAAGCATCAGAGTCTATATCTAGTGTCACAGGAATGGTTCCAAACATAGACAGTAGAAAGATTCAGTCTTCTTGTACTTAAGTCCGCATTGTGCCTTTTCTATTTAATTCCGATGCACTTTCTGCGTTTCATCGTCAATAAGGGGGTCCAAGGGATACAGTAAACCTGAAATGAAGCATCGGAATCTATAACTAAGGTCACAGGAATGTTTCAAAACATAGACAGTAGGAAGAGTCAGTCTACATGTACTTACGTCGGCATTGTGCCTTTTGTATTAAATTCCGATGCAATTTCTGTGTTTCATCGTCAATAAGAAGGTCAGAGGGGTACAGTAAACATGAAGTGAAGCATCGGAATCTATGACTAGTGTCACAGGAAAGGTTCAAAACATAGTCAGTAAGAAGAGTCAGTCATCTTGTACTTATGTCGGCATTGTGCATTTTGTATTTAATTCCGATGCAATTTCTGTGTTTCATCCTCAATAAGAAGGTCCAAGGGATTCAGTAAACCTGAAGTGAAGCAGCGGAATCTATAACTAGTATCCCAGGAATGGTTCAAAACATAGACAGTCAGAAGAGTCAGTCTTCTTGTACTTAAGTCGGCATTATGCCTTTTCTATTTAATTCCGATGCAATTTCTGTGTTTCATCGTCAATAAGAAGGTCCAAGGGATACAGTGAACCTGAAGTGAAGCATCGGAATCTATAACGAGTGTCACACGAATGGTTCAAATCATAGACAGTAAGAAGAGTCAGTCTTCTTGTAGTTAAGTCGGCATTGTGCCTTTTCTATTTAATTCCGATGCAATTTCTGTGTTTCTTCGTCAATAAGAAGGTCTGCGGGATACAGTAAGCCTGAAGTGAAGCATCGGAATCTATAACTAGTGTCACAGGAATGGTTCAAATCATAGTCAGTAAGAAGAGTCAGTCTTCTTGTACTTAAGACGGCATTGTGCCTTTTCTATTTAATTCCGTTGCAATTTCAGTGTTTCATCGTCAATAAGAAGGTCAGAGGGATACAGTAAACCTGAAGTGAAGCACCGGAATCTGTAACTTGCGTCACAGGAATGGTTCAAAACATAGACGGTAAGATTAGTCAGTCTTCTTGTACTTAAGTCGGCATTGTGCATTTTCTATTTAATTCCGATGCAATTTCTGTGTTTCATCGTCCATAAGATGGTCAGAGGAATACAGTAAACCTGAAGTGAAGCATCGGAATCTATATCTAGTGTCACAGGAATGGTTCAAAACATAGACAGTAGGAAGAGTCAGTCTTGTTGTACTTAAGTCGGCATTGTGCCTTTTGTATTTAACTCAGATGCACTATCTGTGTTTCATCGTCAATAAGAAGATCCAAGGGATACAGTAAACCTGAAGTGGAGCATCCGAATCTATAACTAGTGTCACAGGAATGGTTCAAAAGAGTCAGTAAGAAGAGTCAATCTTCTTGTACTTAAGTCGGCATTGTGCCTTTTGTATTTAATTCGGATGCAATTTCTGTGTTTCATCGTCAATAAGAAGGTCTAAGGGGTACAGTAAATTTGAAGTGAAGCATCGGAATCTATAACTAGTGTCACAGGAATGGTTCAAGCATAGACTGTAAGAATAGTCAGTCTTCTTGTATTTAAGTCGGCATTGTGCCTTTTCTATTTAATTCCGATGCAATTTATGTGTTTCATCGTCAATAAGATGGTCCAAAGGATACAGCAAACCTGAAGTGAAGCATCGGAATCTATAACTATTGACACAGGAATGGTTCAAATCATAGATAGTTAGAAGAGTCAGTCTTCTTGTACTTAAGTCGGCAATTTGCGTTCTGTATTTAATTCCGATGCAATTTCTGTGTTTCATCGTCCATAAGAAGGTCAGAGGGATACAGTAAACCTGAAGTGAAACATCGGAATCTATAACTAGTGTCACAGGAATGGTTCAAATCATAGTCAGTAAGAAGAGTCAGTCTTCTTGTACTTAAGTCGGAATTGTGCCTTTTCTATTAAATTCCGATGCCATATCTGTGTTTCATCGTCAATAAGAAGGTCATAGGGATACAGCAAAACTCAAGTGAAGCATCGGAATCTATAACTAGTGTCACAGGAATGGTTCCAAACACAGTCAGTAAGAAGAGTCAGTCCTCTTGTACTTAAGTCGGCATTGTGCCTTTTCTATTTAATTCCGATGCTATTTCTGTGTTCCATCGTCAATAAGAAGGTCCAAGGAATACAGTAAACCTGAAGTGAATCATCGGAATCTGTAACTAGTGTCACAGGAATGGTTCAAAACATAGTCTGTAAGAAGAGTCAGTCTTCTTGTACTTAAGTCGGCATTGTGTCTTTTGTATTTAATTCCGATGCAATTTCTGTGTTTCATCGTCAATAAGAACGTCCAAGGGATACAGTAAACCTGAAGTGAAGCATCGCAATCTATAACTAGTGTCACAGGAATGGTTCAAAGCATAGACAAAAAGAAGAGTCAGTCTTCTTGTACTTAAGTCGGCATTGTGCATTTTGTATTTAATTCCGATGCAATTTCTGTGTTTCATCGTCAATAAGAAGGTCTAAGGGGTACAATAAATTTGAAGTGAAGCATCGGAATCTATAACTAGTGTCACAGGAATGGTTCCAAACACAGTCAGTAAGAAGAGTCAGTCTTCTTGTACTTAAGTCGGCATTGTGCCTTTTGTATTTAACTCCGATGCACTATCTGTGTTTCATCGTCAATAAGAAGATCCAAGGGATACAGTAAACCGGAAGTGAAGCATCGGAATCTATATCTAGTGTCACAGGAATGTTTCCAAACATAGACAGTAGGAAGATTCAGTCTTCTTGTACTTAAGTCCGCATTGTGCCTTTTCTATTTAATGCCGATGCACTTTCTGTGTTTCATCGTCAATAAGGGGGTCCAAGGGATACAGTAAACCTGAAATGAAGCATCGGAATCTATAACTAAGGTCACAAGAATGTTTCAAAACATAGACAGTAGGAAGAGTCAGTCTACATGTACTTACGTCTTCATTGTGCCTCTTGTATTTAATTCCGATGCAATTTCTGTGTTTCATCGTCAATAAGAAGGTCAGAGGGGTACAGTAAACATGAAGTGAAGCATCGGAATCTATGACTAGTGTCACAGGAATGGTTCAAAACATAGTCAGTAAGAAGAGTCAGTCTTCTTGTACTTATGTCGGCTTTGTGCATTTTGTATTTAATTCCGATGCAATTTCTGCGTTTCAACGTCAATAAGAAGGTCAGAGGGATACAGTAAACCTGAAGTGAAGCATCGGAATCTATAACTAGTGTCACAGGAATGGTTCAAAACATAGTCAGTAAGAAGAGTCTGTCTTCATGTACTTAAGTCGGCATTGTGCCGTTTGTATTTAATTCCGATGCAATATCTGTGTTTCATCGTCTATAAGAAGGTCAGACGGATACAGTAAATCTGAAGTGAAGCATCGGAATCTGTAACTAGTGTCACAGGAATGGTTCAAAGCATAAACAGTAAGAAGAGTCAGTCTTCTTGTACTTAAGTCGGCATTGTACCTTTTGTATTTAAGTCCGATCCAGTTTCTGCGTTTCATCGTCAAAAAGATGGTCAGAGGGATACAGTAAACCTGAAGTGAAGCATCGGAATCTATAACTAGTGTCACAAGAATGGTTCAAGCATAGACTGTAAGAATAGTCAGTCTTCTTGTACTTAAGTCGGCATTGTGCCTTTTCTATTTAATTCCGATGCAATTTCTGTGTTTCATCGTCAATAAGATGGTCCAAAGGATACAGCAAACCTGAAGTGAAGCATCGGAATCTATAACTAGTGACACAGGAATGGTTCAAATCATAGATAGTAAGAAGAGTCAGTCTTCTTGTACTTAAGTCGGCAATTTGCCTTCTGTATTTAATTCCGATGCATTTTCTGTATTTCATCGTCCATAAGAAGGTCAGAGGGATAAAGTAAACCTGAAGTGAAACATCGGAGTCTATAACTAGTGTCACAGGAATGGTTCAAATCATAGTCAGTAAGAAGAGTCAGTCTTCTTGTACTTAAGTCATAATTGTGCCTTTTCTATTAAATTCCGATGCCATATCTGTGTCTCATCGTCAATAAGAAGGTCATAGGGATACAGCAAAACTCAAGTGAAGCATCGGAATCTATAACTAGTGTCACAGGAATGGTTCCAAACATAGTCAGTAAGAAGAGTCAGTCTTCTTGTACTTAAGTCGGCATTGTGCCTTTTCTATTTAATTCCGATGCAATTTCTGTGTTTCATCGTCAATAAGAAGGTCCAAGGGATACAGTAAACCTGAAGTGAATCACCGGAATCTATAACTAGTGTCACAGGAATGGTTCAAAACATAGTCTGTACGAAGAGTCAGTCTTCTTGTACTTAAGTCGGCATTGTGCCTTTTGTATTTAATTCCGATCCAATTTCTGTGTTTCATCGTCAATAAGGACGTCCAAGGGATACAGTAAACCTGAAGTGAAGCATCGGAATCTATAACTAGTGTCACAGGAATGGTTCAAAGCATAGACAAAAAGAAGAGTCAGTCTTCTTGTACTTAAGTCGGCATTGTGCCTTTTGTGTTTAATTCCGATGCAATTTCTGTGTTTCATCGTCAATAAGAAGGTCAGAGGGATACAGTAAACCTGAAGTGAAGCATCCGAATCTATAACTAGTGTCACAGGAATGGTTCAAAACAGTCAGTAAGATGAGTCAATCTTCTTGTACTTAAGTCGGCATTGTGCCTTTTTTATTTAATTCCGATGCAATTTCTGTGTTTCATCGTCAATAAGAAGGTCTAAGGGGTACAGTAAATTTGAAGTGAAGCATCGGAATCTATAACTAGTGTCACAGGAATGGTTCAAAACATAGACAGTAGGAAGAGTCAGTCTTGTTGTACTTAAGTCGGAATTGTGCCTTTTGTATTTAACACCGATGCACTATCTGTGTTTCATCCTCAATAAGAAGATCCAAGGGATACAGTAAACCGGAAGTGAAGCATCAGAATCTATATCTAGTGTCACAGGAATGGTTCCAAACATAGACAGTAGGAATATTCAGTCTTCTTGTACTTAAGTCCGCATTGTGCCCTTTCTATTTAATTCCGATGCACTTTCTGCGTTTCATCGTCAATAAGGGGGTCCAAGGGATACAGTAAACGTGAAATGAAGCATCGGAATCTATAACTAAGGTCACAGGAATGTTTCAAAACATAGACAGTAGGAAGAGTCAGTCTACATGTACTTACGTCGGCATTGTGCCTTTTGTATTAAATTCCGATGCAATTTCTGTGTTTCATCGTCAATAAGAAGGTCAGAGGGGTACTGTAAACATGAAGTGAAGCATCGGAATCTATGACTAGTGTCACAGGAATGGTTCAAAACATAGTCAGTAAGAAGAGTCAGTCTTCTTGTACTTATGTCGGCATTGTGCATTTTGTATTTAATTCCGATGCAATTTCTGTGTTTCATCGTCAATAAGAAGGTCCAAGGGATTCAGTAAACCTGAAGTGAAGCAGCGGAATCTATAACTAGTATCCCAGGAATGGTTCAAAACATAGACAGTCAGAAGAGTCAGTCTTCTTGTACTTAAGTCGGCATTATGCCTTTTCTATTTAATTCCGATGCAATTTCTGTGTTTCATCGTCAATAAGAAGGTCCAAGGGATACAGTGAACCTGAAGTGAAGCATCGGAATCTATAACGAGTGTCACAGGAATGGTTCAAATCATAGACAGTAAGAAGAGTCAGTCTTCTTGTACTTACGTCGGCATTGCGCCTTTTGTATTAAATTCCGATGCAATTTCTGTGTTTCATCGTCAATAAGAAGGTCAGAGGGGTACAGTAAACATGAAGTGAAGCATCGAAATCTATGACTAGTGTCACAGGAATGGTTCAAAACATAGTCAGTAAGAAGAGTCAGTCTTCTTGTACTTATGTCGGCATTGTGCATTTTGTATTTAATTCCGATCCAATTTCTGTGTTTCATCGTCAAAAAGAAGGTCAGAGGGATACAGTAAACCTGAAGTGAAGCATCGGAATCTATAACTAGTGTCACAGGAATGGTTCAAAACATAGACAGTAGGAAGAGTCAGTCTTGTTGTACTTAAGTCGGAATTGTGCCTTTTGTATTTAACACCGATGCACTACCTGTGTTTCATCCTCAATAAGAAGATCCAAGGGATACAGTAAACCGGAAGTGAAGCATCAGAATCTATATCTAGTGTCACAGGAATGGTTCCAAACATAGACAGTAGGAAGATTCAGTCTTCTTGTACTTAAGTCCGCATTGTGCCTTTTCTATTTAATTCCGATGCACTTTCTGCGTTTCATCGTCAATAAGGGGGTCCAAGGGATACAGTAAACGTGAAATGAAGCATCGGAATCTATAACTAAGGTCACAGGAATGTTTCAAAACATAGACAGTAGGAAGAGTCAGTCTACATGTACTTACGTCGGCATTGTGCCTTTTGTATTAAATTCCGATGCAATTTCTGTGTTTCATCGTCAATAAGAAGGTCAGAGGGGTACAGTAAACATGAAGTGAAGCATCGGAATCTATGACTAGTGTCACAGGAATGGTTCAAAACATAGTCAGTAAGAAGAGTCAGTCATCTTGTACTTATGTCGGCATTGTGCATTTTGTATTTAATTCCGATGCAATTTCTGTGTTTCATCCTCAATAAGAAGGTCCAAGGGATTCAGTAAACCTGAAGTGAAGCAGCGGAATCTATAACTAGTATCCCAGGAATGGTTCAAAACATAGACAGTCAGAAGAGTCAGTCTTCTTGTACTTAAGTCGGCATTATGCCTTTTCTATTTAATTCCGATGCAATTTCTGTGTTTCATCGTCAATAAGAAGGTCCAAGGGATACAGTGAACCTGAAGTGAAGCATCGGAATCTATAACGAGTGTCACACGAATGGTTCAAATCATAGACAGTAAGAAGAGTCAGTCTTCTTGTAGTTAAGTCGGCATTGTGCCTTTTCTATTTAATTCCGATGCAATTTCTGTGTTTCTTCGTCAATAAGAAGGTCTGCGGGATACAGTAAGCCTGAAGTGAAGCATCGGAATCTATAACTAGTGTCACAGGAATGGTTCAAATCATAGTCAGTAAGAAGAGTCAGTCTTCTTGTACTTAAGACGGCATTGTGCCTTTTCTATTTAATTCCGTTGCAATTTCAGTGTTTCATCGTCAATAAGAAGGTCAGAGGGATACAGTAAACCTGAAGTGAAGCACCGGAATCTGTAACTTGCGTCACAGGAATGGTTCAAAACATAGACGGTAAGATTAGTCAGTCTTCTTGTACTTAAGTCGGCATTGTGCATTTTCTATTTAATTCCGATGCAATTTCTGTGTTTCATCGTCCATAAGATGGTCAGAGGAATACAGTAAACCTGAAGTGAAGCATCGGAATCTATATCTAGTGTCACAGGAATGGTTCAAAACATAGACAGTAGGAAGAGTCAGTCTTGTTGTACTTAAGTCGGCATTGTGCCTTTTGTATTTAACTCAGATGCACTATCTGTGTTTCATCGTCAATAAGAAGATCCAAGGGATACAGTAAACCTGAAGTGGAGCATCCGAATCTATAACTAGTGTCACAGGAATGGTTCAAAAGAGTCAGTAAGAAGAGTCAATCTTCTTGTACTTAAGTCGGCATTGTGCCTTTTGTATTTAATTCGGATGCAATTTCTGTGTTTCATCGTCAATAAGAAGGTCTAAGGGGTACAGTAAATTTGAAGTGAAGCATCGGAATCTATAACTAGTGTCACAGGAATGGTTCAAGCATAGACTGTAAGAATAGTCAGTCTTCTTGTATTTAAGTCGGCATTGTGCCTTTTCTATTTAATTCCGATGCAATTTATGTGTTTCATCGTCAATAAGATGGTCCAAAGGATACAGCAAACCTGAAGTGAAGCATCGGAATCTATAACTATTGACACAGGAATGGTTCAAATCATAGATAGTTAGAAGAGTCAGTCTTCTTGTACTTAAGTCGGCAATTTGCGTTCTGTATTTAATTCCGATGCAATTTCTGTGTTTCATCGTCCATAAGAAGGTCAGAGGGATACAGTAAACCTGAAGTGAAACATCGGAATCTATAACTAGTGTCACAGGAATGGTTCAAATCATAGTCAGTAAGAAGAGTCAGTCTTCTTGTACTTAAGTCGGAATTGTGCCTTTTCTATTAAATTCCGATGCCATATCTGTGTTTCATCGTCAATAAGAAGGTCATAGGGATACAGCAAAACTCAAGTGAAGCATCGGAATCTATAACTAGTGTCACAGGAATGGTTCCAAACACAGTCAGTAAGAAGAGTCAGTCCTCTTGTACTTAAGTCGGCATTGTGCCTTTTCTATTTAATTCCGATGCTATTTCTGTGTTTCATCGTCAATAAGAAGGTCCAAGGAATACAGTAAACCTGAAGTGAATCATCGGAATCTGTAACTAGTGTCACAGGAATGGTTCAAAACATAGTCTGTAAGAAGAGTCAGTCTTCTTGTACTTAAGTCGGCATTGTGTCTTTTGTATTTAATTCCGATGCAATTTCTGTGTTTCATCGTCAATAAGAACGTCCAAGGGATACAGTAAACCTGAAGTGAAGCATCGCAATCTATAACTAGTGTCACAGGAATGGTTCAAAGCATAGACAAAAAGAAGAGTCAGTCTTCTTGTACTTAAGTCGGCATTGTGCATTTTGTATTTAATTCCGATGCAATTTCTGTGTTTCATCGTCAATAAGAAGGTCTAAGGGGTACAATAAATTTGAAGTGAAGCATCGGAATCTATAACTAGTGACACAGGAATGGTTCCAAACACAGTCAGTAAGAAGAGTCAGTCTTCTTGTACTTAAGTCGGCATTGTGCCTTTTGTATTTAACTCCGATGCACTATCTGTGTTTCATCGTCAATAAGAAGATCCAAGGGATACAGTAAACCGGAAGTGAAGCATCGGAATCTATATCTAGTGTCACAGGAATGTTTCCAAACATAGACAGTAGGAAGATTCAGTCTTCTTGTACTTAAGTCCGCATTGTGCCTTTTCTATTTAATGCCGATGCACTTTCTGTGTTTCATCGTCAATAAGGGGGTCCAAGGGATACAGTAAACCTGAAATGAAGCATCGGAATCTATAACTAAGGTCACAAGAATGTTTCAAAACATAGACAGTAGGAAGAGTCAGTCTACATGTACTTACGTCTTCATTGTGCCTCTTGTATTTAATTCCGATGCAATTTCTGTGTTTCATCGTCAATAAGAAGGTCAGAGGGGTACAGTAAACATGAAGTGAAGCATCGGAATCTATGACTAGTGTCACAGGAATGGTTCAAAACATAGTCAGTAAGAAGAGTCAGTCTTCTTGTACTTATGTCGGCATTGTGCATTTTGTATTTAATTCCGATGCAATTTCTGCGTTTCAACGTCAATAAGAAGGTCAGAGGGATACAGTAAACCTGAAGTGAAGCATCGGAATCTATAACTAGTGTCACAGGAATGGTTCAAAACATAGTCAGTAAGAAGAGTCTGTCTTCATGTACTTAAGTCGGCATTGTGCCGTTTGTATTTAATTCCGATGCAATATCTGTGTTTCATCGTCTATAAGAAGGTCAGACGGATACAGTAAATCTGAAGTGAAGCATCGGAATCTATAACTAGTGTCACAGGAATGGTTCAAAGCATAAACAGTAAGAAGAGTCAGTCTTCTTGTACTTAAGTCGGCATTGTACCTTTTGTATTTAAGTCCGATCCAGTTTCTGCGTTTCATCGTCAAAAAGATGGTCAGAGGGATACAGTAAACCTGAAGTGAAGCATCGGAATCTATAACTAGTGTCACAAGAATGGTTCAAGCATAGACTGTAAGAATAGTCAGTCTTCTTGTACTTAAGTCGGCATTGTGCCTTTTCTATTTAATTCCGATGCAATTTCTGTGTTTCATCGTCAATAAGATGGTCCAAAGGATACAGCAAACCTGAAGTGAAGCATCGGAATCTATAACTAGTGACACAGGAATGGTTCAAATCATAGATAGTAAGAAGAGTCAGTCTTCTTGTACTTAAGTCGGCAATTTGCCTTCTGTATTTAATTCCGATGCATTTTC
Organism: Schistocerca americana; assembly: GCF_021461395.2. Classification (NCBI taxonomy): domain Eukaryota; kingdom Metazoa; phylum Arthropoda; class Insecta; order Orthoptera; family Acrididae; genus Schistocerca; species Schistocerca americana. The sequence continues at coordinate 836,883 of NC_060129.1, read as the reverse complement.
TGTATTTCATCGTCCATAAGAAGGTCAGAGGGATAAAGTAAACCTGAAGTGAAACATCGGAGTCTATAACTAGTGTCACAGGAATGGTTCAAATCATAGTCAGTAAGAAGAGTCAGTCTTCTTGTACTTAAGTCATAATTGTGCCTTTTCTATTAAATTCCGATGCCATATCTGTGTCTCATCGTCAATAAGAAGGTCATAGGGATACAGCAAAACTCAAGTGAAGCATCGGAATCTATAACTAGTGTCACAGGAATGGTTCCAAACATAGTCAGTAAGAAGAGTCAGTCTTCTTGTACTTAAGTCGGCATTGTGCCTTTTCTATTTAATTCCGATGCAATTTCTGTGTTTCATCGTCAATAAGAAGGTCCAAGGGATACAGTAAACCTGAAGTGAATCACCGGAATCTATAACTAGTGTCACAGGAATGGTTCAAAACATAGTCTGTACGAAGAGTCAGTCTTCTTGTACTTAAGTCGGCATTGTGCCTTTTGTATTTAATTCCGATCCAATTTCTGTGTTTCATCGTCAATAAGGACGTCCAAGGGATACAGTAAACCTGAAGTGAAGCATCGGAATCTATAACTAGTGTCACAGGAATGGTTCAAAGCATAGACAAAAAGAAGAGTCAGTCTTCTTGTACTTAAGTCGGCATTGTGCCTTTTGTGTTTAATTCCGATGCAATTTCTGTGTTTCATCGTCAATAAGAAGGTCAGAGGGATACAGTAAACCTGAAGTGAAGCATCCGAATCTATAACTAGTGTCACAGGAATGGTTCAAAACAGTCAGTAAGATGAGTCAATCTTCTTGTACTTAAGTCGGCATTGTGCCTTTTTTATTTAATTCCGATGCAATTTCTGTGTTTCATCGTCAATAAGAAGGTCTAAGGGGTACAGTAAATTTGAAGTGAAGCATCGGAATCTATAACTAGTGTCACAGGAATGGTTCAAAACATAGACAGTAGGAAGAGTCAGTCTTGTTGTACTTAAGTCGGAATTGTGCCTTTTGTATTTAACACCGATGCACTATCTGTGTTTCATCCTCAATAAGAAGATCCAAGGGATACAGTAAACCGGAAGTGAAGCATCAGAATCTATATCTAGTGTCACAGGAATGGTTCCAAACATAGACAGTAGGAATATTCAGTCTTCTTGTACTTAAGTCCGCATTGTGCCCTTTCTATTTAATTCCGATGCACTTTCTGCGTTTCATCGTCAATAAGGGGGTCCAAGGGATACAGTAAACGTGAAATGAAGCATCGGAATCTATAACTAAGGTCACAGGAATGTTTCAAAACATAGACAGTAGGAAGAGTCAGTCTACATGTACTTACGTCGGCATTGTGCCTTTTGTATTAAATTCCGATGCAATTTCTGTGTTTCATCGTCAATAAGAAGGTCAGAGGGGTACTGTAAACATGAAGTGAAGCATCGGAATCTATGACTAGTGTCACAGGAATGGTTCAAAACATAGTCAGTAAGAAGAGTCAGTCTTCTTGTACTTATGTCGGCATTGTGCATTTTGTATTTAATTCCGATGCAATTTCTGTGTTTCATCGTCAATAAGAAGGTCCAAGGGATTCAGTAAACCTGAAGTGAAGCAGCGGAATCTATAACTAGTATCCCAGGAATGGTTCAAAACATAGACAGTCAGAAGAGTCAGTCTTCTTGTACTTAAGTCGGCATTATGCCTTTTCTATTTAATTCCGATGCAATTTCTGTGTTTCATCGTCAATAAGAAGGTCCAAGGGATACAGTGAACCTGAAGTGAAGCATCGGAATCTATAACGAGTGTCACAGGAATGGTTCAAATCATAGACAGTAAGAAGAGTCAGTCTTCTTGTACTTACGTCGGCATTGCGCCTTTTGTATTAAATTCCGATGCAATTTCTGTGTTTCATCGTCAATAAGAAGGTCAGAGGGGTACAGTAAACATGAAGTGAAGCATCGAAATCTATGACTAGTGTCACAGGAATGGTTCAAAACATAGTCAGTAAGAAGAGTCAGTCTTCTTGTACTTATGTCGGCATTGTGCATTTTGTATTTAATTCCGATCCAATTTCTGTGTTTCATCGTCAAAAAGAAGGTCAGAGGGATACAGTAAACCTGAAGTGAAGCATCGGAATCTATAACTAGTGTCACAGGAATGGTTCAAAACATAGACAGTAGGAAGAGTCAGTCTTGTTGTACTTAAGTCGGAATTGTGCCTTTTGTATTTAACACCGATGCACTACCTGTGTTTCATCCTCAATAAGAAGATCCAAGGGATACAGTAAACCGGAAGTGAAGCATCAGAATCTATATCTAGTGTCACAGGAATGGTTCCAAACATAGACAGTAGGAAGATTCAGTCTTCTTGTACTTAAGTCCGCATTGTGCCTTTTCTATTTAATTCCGATGCACTTTCTGCGTTTCATCGTCAATAAGGGGGTCCAAGGGATACAGTAAACGTGAAATGAAGCATCGGAATCTATAACTAAGGTCACAGGAATGTTTCAAAACATAGACAGTAGGAAGAGTCAGTCTACATGTACTTACGTCGGCATTGTGCCTTTTGTATTAAATTCCGATGCAATTTCTGTGTTTCATCGTCAATAAGAAGGTCAGAGGGGTACAGTAAACATGAAGTGAAGCATCGGAATCTATGACTAGTGTCACAGGAATGGTTCAAAACATAGTCAGTAAGAAGAGTCAGTCTTCTTGTACTTATGTCGGCATTGTGCATTTTGTATTTAATTCCGATGCAATTTCTGTGTTTCATCGACAATAAGAAGGGCCAAGGGATTCAGTAAACCTGAAGTGAAGCAGCGGAATCTATAACTAGTATCCCAGGAATGGTTCAAAACATAGACAGTCAGAAGAGTCAGTCTTCTTGTACTTAAGTCGGCATTATGCCTTTTCTATTTAATTCCGATGCAATTTCTGTGTTTCATCGTCAATAAGAAGGTCCAAGGGATACAGTGAACCTGAAGTGAAGCATCGGAATCTATAACGAGTGTCACAGGAATGGTTCAAATCATAGACAGTAAGAAGAGTCAGTCTTCTTGTACTTAAGTCGCCATTGTGCCTTTTCTATTTAATTCCGATGCAATTTCTGTGTTTCTTCGTCAATAAGAAGGTCTGCGGGGTACAGTAAGCCTGAAGTGAAGCATCGGAATCTATAACTAGAGTCACAGGAATGGTTCAAATCATAGTCAGTAAGAAGAGTCAGTCTTCTTGTACTTAAGTCGGCATAGTGCATTTTGTATTTAATTCCGATGCAATTTCTGTGTTTCATCGTCAATAAGAAGGGCCAAGGGATTCAGTAAACCTGAAGTGAAGCAGCGGAATCTATAACTAGTATCCCAGGAATGGTTCAAAACATAGACAGTCAGAAGAGTCAGTCTTCTTGTACTTAAGTCGGCATTGTGCCTTTTCTATTTCATTCCGATGCAATTTCTGTGTTCCATCGTCAATAAGAAGGTCAGAGGGATACAGTAAACCTGAGGTGAAGCATCGGAATTATAACTACTTACACAGGAATGGTTCAAATATAGTCAGAAAGAAGAGCCAGTCTTCTTGTACTTAAGTCGGCATTGTGCCATTTCTATTTAATTCCGATGAAATTTCTGTGTTTCATCGTCAATAAGAAGGTCAGAGGGATACAGTAAACCTGAAGTGAAGCATCGGAATCTATAACTAGCGTCACAGGAATGGTTCAAATCATAGTCAGTAAGAAGAGTCAGTCTTCTTGTACTGAAGTCGGCATTGTGCTTTTTCTATTTAATTCCGTTGCAATTTCAGTGTTTCATCGTCAATAAGAAGGTCAGAGGGATACAGTAAACCTGAAGTGAAGCACCGGAATCTGTAACTTGCGTCACAGGAATCTTTCAAAACATAGACGGTAAGATGAGTCAGTCTTCTTGTACTTAAGTCGGCATAGTGCATTTTGTATTTAATTCCGATGCAATTTCTGTGTTTCATCGTCCATAAGAAGGTCAGAGGAATACAGTAAACCTGAAGTGAAGCATCGGAATCTATATCTAGTGTCACAGGAATGGTTCAAAACATAGACAGTAAGGAGAGTCAGTCTTCTTGTACTTAAGTCGGCATTGTTCCCTTTGTATTCAATTCCGATGCAATATCTGTGTTTCAACGTCAATAAGAAGGTCAGAGGGGTACAGTAAACCTGAAGTGAAGCATCGGAATCTATAACTAGTGTCACAGGACGGTTCAAAACAGTCAGTAAGAAGAGTCAGTCTTCTTGTACTTAAGTCGGCATTGTCCCTTTTGTATTTAATTCCGATGCAATTTTTGTGTTTCATCGTCAATAAGAAGGTCAGAGGGATACAGTAAACCTGAAGTGAAGCATCGGAATCTATAACTAGTGTCACAGGATTGGTCCAAAACATAGACAGTAGGAAGAGTCAGTCCTCTTGTACTTAAGTCAGCATTTTGCCTTTTCAATTTAATTCCGATTCACTTTCTGTGTTTCATCGTCAATAAGAAGGTCCAAGGGATACAGTAAACCTGAAGTGAAGCATCGGAATCTATAACTAGGGTCACAGGAATGGTTCAAAACATAGACATTAGGAAGAGTCGGTCTTCATGTACTTAAGTCGGCATTGTGCCTTTTCTATTTAATTCCGATGCAAATTCTGTGTTTCATCGTCAATAAGAAGGTCAGAGGGATACAGTAAACTTGAAGTGAAGCATCGTAATCTGTAACTAGCGTCACAGGAATGGTTCAAAACATAGGCAGTAAGAAGAGTCAGTCTTCTTGTACTTAAGTCGGCATTGTGCCTTTTCTATTTAAGTCCGATGTAATGTCTGTGTTTCATCGTCAATAAGAAGGTTCAAGGGATACAGTAAACCTGAAGTGAAGCATCGGAATCTATAACTAGTGTCACAGGAATGGTTCAAAACATAGACAGTAAGAAGTGTCAGTCTTCTTGTACTTAAGTTGGCATTGTGCCTTTTCTATTTAATTCCGAGGCAATTTCTGTGTTTCATCGTCAATAAGAAGGTCAGAGGGATACAGTAAACCTGAAGTGAAGCATCGGAATCTATAACTAGTGTCACAGGAATGGTTCAAAACATAGTCAGTAAGAAGAGTCTGTCTTCATGTACTTAAGTCGGCATTGTGCCTTTTGTATTTAATTCCGATGCAATATCTGTGTTTCATCGTCAATAAGAAGGTCAGAGGGATACAGTAAACCTGAAGTGAAGCATCCGAATCTATAACAAGTGTCACAGGAATGGTTCAAACAGTCAGTAAGAAGAGTCAGTCTTCTCGTACTTAAGTCGGCATTGTGCCTTTTGTATTTAATTCCGATGCAATTTCTGTGTTTCATCGTCAATAAGAAGGTCCAAGGGATACAGTAAACCTGAAGTGAATCATCGGAATCTATAACTAGTGTCACAGGAATGGTTCAAACATAGTCAGTACGAAGAGTCAGTCTTCTTGTACTTAAGTCGGCAATGTGCCTTTTGTATTTAATTCCGATGCAATTCCTGTGATTCATCGTCAATAAGAAGGTCAGAGGGATATTGTAAACCTGAAGTGAAGCATCGGAATCTATAACTAGTGTCACAGGAATGGTTCAAAACAGAGACAGTAAGAAGAGTCGGTCTTCTTGTACATACGTCAGCATTGTGTCTTTTGTATTTAATTAAGATGCAATTTCTGTGTTTCATCGTCAATAAGAAGGTCAGAGGGATACAGTAAACCTGAAGTGAAGCATCGGAATCTATAACCAGTGTCACAGGAATGGTTCAAAACAGTCAGTAAGAAGAGTCAGTCTTCTTGTACTTAAGTCGGCATTGTGCTTTTCTATTTAATTCCGATGCAATTTCTGTGTTTCATTGTCAAAAAGAACGTCCAAGGGATACAGTAAACCTGAAGTGAAGCATCATAATCTATAACTAGTGTCACAGGAATGGTTCAAAACATAGACAGCAGGAAGAGTCAGTCTTCTTGTAATTAAGTCGGCATTGTGCCTTTTCTATTTAATTGCGATGCAATTTCTGTGTTTAATCGCCAATAAGAAGGTCAGAGGGATACAGTAAACCTGAAGTGAAGCATCGGAACTTGTAACTAGCGTCACAGGAATGGTTCAAAGCATAGACTGTAAGAATAGTCAGTCTTCTTGTACTTAAGTCGGCATTGTGCTTTTCTATTTAATTCCGATGCAATTAATGTGTTTCATCGTCAATAAGACGGTCCAAGGGATACAGTAAACCTGAAGTGAAGCATCGGAATCTATAACTAATGACACAGGAATGGTTCAAATCATAGACAGTAAGAAGAGTCAGTCTTCTTGTACTTAAGTCGGCAATTTGCCTTCTGTATTTAATTCCGATGCAACTCCTGTGTTTCATCGTCCATAAGAAGGTCAGAGGGATTCAGTAAACCTGCAGTGAAGCATCGGAATCTATAACTAGTGTCCCAGGAATGGTTCAAATCATAGACAGTAAGAAGAGTCAGTCTTCTTGTACTTAAGTCGGCATTGTGCCTTCTCTGTTTAATTCCGATGCAATTTCTGTGTTTCATCGTCAATAAGAAGGTCAGAGGGATACAGTAAACCTGACGTGAAACATCGGAATCGATAACTAGTGTCACAGGAATGGTTCAAATCCTAGTCAGTAAGAAGAGTCAGTCTTCTTGTACTTAAGTCGGCATTGTGCCTTTTCTATTAAATTCCGATGCTATATCTGTGTTTCATCGTCAATAAGAAAGTCAGAGGGATACAGTAAAACTCAAGTGAAGCATCGGAATCTATAACTAGTGTCACAGGAATGGTCCCAAACATAGTCAGTAAGAAGAGTCAGTCTTCTTGTACTTAAGTTGGCATTGTGCCTTTTCTATTTAATTCGGATGCAATTTCTGTGTTTCATCGTCAATAAGAAGGTTCAAGGGATACAGTAAACCTGAAGTGAATCATCGGAATCTATAACTAGTGTCACAGGAATGGTTCAAAACATAGTCTGTACGAAGAGTAAGTCTTCTTGTACTTAAGTCGGCATTGTGCCTTTTGTATTTAATTCCGATGCAATTTCTGTGTTTCATCGTCAATAAGAACGTCCAAGGGATACAGTGAACCTGAAGTGAAGCATTGGAATCTATAACTAGTGACACAGGAATGGTTCAAAGCATAGGCAAAAAGAAGCGCCAGTCTTCTTGTACTTAAGTCGGCATTGTGCCTTTTGTATTTAATTCCGATGCAATTTCTGTGTTTCATCGTCAATAAGAAGGTCAGAGGGATACAGTAAACCTGAAGTGAAGCATCCGAATTTATAACTAGTGTCACAGGAATGGTTCAAAACAGTCAGTAAGAAGAGTCAGTCTTCTTGTACTTAAGTCGGCATTGTGCCTTTTGTATTTAATTCCGATGCAATTTCTGTGTTTCATCGTCAATAAGAAGGTCTAAGGGATATAGTAAATTTGAAGTGAAGCATCGGAATCTATAACTAGTGTCACAGGAATGGTTCGAAACATAGACAGTAAGAATAGTCAGTCTTCTTGTACTTAAGTCGGCATTGTACCTTTTGTATTTAAGTCCGATCCAATTTCTGTGTTTCATCGTCAAAAAGAAGGTCGGAGGGATACAGTAAACCTGAAGTGAAGCATCGGAATCTATAACTAGTGTCACAGGAATGGTTCAAAACATAGACAGTAGGAAGAGTCAGTCTTGTTGTACTTAAGTCGGCATTGTGCCTTTTGTATTTAACTCCGATGCACTATCTGTGTTTCATCGTCAATAAGAAGATCCAAGGGACACAGTAAACCTGAAGTGAAGCATCGGAATCTATATCTAGTGTCACAGGAATGGTTCCAAACATACACAGTAGGAAGATTCAGTCTTCATGTACTTAAGTCGGCATAGTGCCTTTTCTATTTAATTCCAATGCACTTTCTGTGTTTCATCGTCAATAAGAGGGTCCAAGGGATACAGTAAACCTGAAATGAGGCATCGGAATCTATAACTAAGGTCACAGGAATGTTTCAAAACATAGACAGTAGGAAGAGTCAGTCTACATGTACTTAAGTCGGCATTGTGCCTTTTGTATTTAATTCCGATGCAATTTCTGTGTTTCATCGTCAATAAGAAGGTCAGAGGCGTACAGTAAACATGACGTGAGCATCGGAACCTATGACTAGTGTCACAGGAATGGTTCAAAACATAGTCATTAAGAAGAGTCAGTCTTCTTGTACTTATGTCGGCATTGTGCATTTTGTATTTAATTCCGATGCAATTTCTGTGTTTCATCGTCAATAAGAAGGTCCAAGGGATTCAGTAAACCTGAAGTGAAGCATCGGAATCTATAACTAGTGTCACAGGAATGGTTCAAAACATAGACAGTAAGAATAGTCAGTCTTCTTGTACTTAAGTCGGCATTGTGCCTTTTCTATTTAATTCCGATGCAATTTCTGTGTTTCATCGTCAATAAGAAGGTCCAAGGGATACAGTAAACATGAACTGAAGCATCGGAATCTATAACTAGTGTCACAGGAATGGTTCAAATCATAGACAGTAAGAAGAGTCAGTCTTCTTGTACTTAAGACGGCATTGTGCCTTTTCTATTTCATTCCGATGCAATATCTGTGTTTCATCGTGAATAGGAAGGTCAGAGGGAAACAGTAAACCTGAGGTGAAGCATCGGAATCTATAACTACTATCACAGGAATGGTTCAAATATAGTCAGAAAGAAGAGTCAGTCTTCTTGTACTTAAGTCGGCATTGTGCCTTTTCTATTTAATTCCGATGCAATTTCAGTGTTTCATCGTCAATAAGAAGGTCAGAGGGACACAGTAAACCTGAAGTGAAGCATCGGAATCTATAACTAGCGTCACAGGAATGGTTCAAATCACAGTCAGTAAGAAGAGTCAGTCTTCTTGTACTTAAGTCGGCATTGTGCTTTTTTACTTGATTCCGTTGCAATTTCAGTGTTTCATCGTCAATATGAAGGTCAGAGGGATACAGTAAACCTGAAGTGAAGCACCGGAATCTGTAACTTGCGTCACAGGAATGGTTCAAAACGTACACGGTAAGATGGGTCAGTCTTCTTGTACTTAAGTCGGCATTGTGCATTTTCTATTTAATTCCGATGCTATTTCTGTGTTTCATCGTCAATAAGAAGGTCAGAGGGATACAGTAAACCTGAAGTGAAGCATCGGAATCTATATCTAGTGTCACAGGAATGGTTCAAAACATAGACAGTAAGGAGAGTCAGTCTTCTTGTACTTAAGTAGGCATTGTTCCTTATGTATTTAATTCCGATGCAATATCTGTGTTTCAACGTCAATAAGAAGGTCAGAGGGGTACAGTAAACCTGAAGTAAAGCATCGGAATCTATAACTAGTGTCACAGGACGGTTCAAAACAATCAGTAAGAAGAGTCAGTCTTCTTGTACTTAAGTCGCCCTTGTCCCTTTTGTATTTAATTCCGATGCAATTTCTGTGTTTCATCGTCAATAAGAAGGTCAGAGGGATACCGTAAACCTGAAGTGAAGCATCGGAATCTATAACTAGTGTCACAGGATTGGTTCAAAACATAGACAGTAGGAAACGTCAGTCTTCTTGTACTTACGTCAGCATTTTGCCTTTTCAATTTAATTCCGATTCACTTTCTGTGTTTCATCGTCAATAAGAAGGTCTAAGGGATACAGTAAAACTGAAGTGAAGCATCGGAATCTATAACTAGGGTCACAGGATTGGTTCAAAGCATAGACAGTAGGAAGAGTCAGTCTTCATGTACTTAAGTCGGCATTGTGCCTTTTCTATTTAATTCCGATGCAAATTCTGTGTTTCATCGTCAATAAGAAGGTCAGAGGGATACAGTAAACCTGAAGTGAAGCATCGTAATCTGTAACTAGCGTCACAGGAATGGTTCAAACATAGCCAGTAAGAAGAGTCAGTCTTCTTGTACTTAAGTCGGCATTGTGCCTTTTCTATTTAAGTCCGACGTAGTTTCTGTGTTTCATCGTCAATTAGAAGGTCAAGGGATACAGTATACCTGAAGTGAAGCATCGGAATCTATAACTAGTGTCACAGGAATGGTTCAAAACATAGTCAGTAAGAAGAGTCAGACTTCTTGTACTTAAGTCGGCATTGAACCTTTTGTATTTAAGTCGGATCCAATTTCTGTGTTTCATCGTCAAAAAGAAGTTCAGAGGGATACAGTAAACCTGAAGTGAAGCATCGGAATCTATAACTAGGGTCACAGGAATGGTTCAAAACATAGACAGTAGGAAGAGTAAGTCTTCATGTACTTAAGTCGGCATTGTGTCTGTTCTATTTAATTCCGATGCAATTTCTGAGTTTCATCGTCAATAAAAAGGTCAGAGGGATACAGTAAATCTGAAGTGAAGCATCGTAATCTGTAACTAGCGTCACAGGAATGGTTCAAAACATAGACAGTAAGAAGAGTCAGTCTTCTTGTACTTAAGTTGGCATTGTGCTTTTCTATCTATTTCCGATGCTATTTCTGTGTTTCATCGTCAATAAGAAGGTCCAAGGGATACAGTAAACCTGAAGTGAATCATCGGAATCTATAAATAGTGTCACAGGAATGGTTCAAACATAGTCAGTACGAAGAGTCAGTCTTCTTGTACTTAAGTCGGCAATGTGCCTTTTGTATTTAATTACGATGCAATTTCTGTGTTTCAACGTCAATAAGAAGGTCACAGGGATACAGTGAACCTTAAGTGAAGCATCGGAATCTATAACTAGTGTCACAGGAATGGTTCAAAACATATATAGTAAGAAGGGTCAGTCTTCTTGTACTTAAGTCGGCATTGTGCCTTTTGTATTTAATTCCGATGCAATTTGTGTGTTTCATCGTCAATAAGAAAGTCCAAGGGATACAGTAAACCTGAAGTGAAGCATCGGAATCTATAACTAGTGTCACAGGAATGGTTCAAACATAGACAAAAAGAAGAGTCAGTCTTATTGTGCATAAGTCGGCATTGTGCCTTTTGTATTTAATTCGGATGCAATTTCTGTGATTCATCGTCAATAAGAAGGTCAGAGGGATACAGTAAAAATGAAGTGAAGCATCGGAATCTATAACTAGTGTCACAGGAATGGTTCAAAACAGTGACAGTAAGAAGAGTCAGTCTTCTTGTACTTAGGTCAGCATTGTGCCTTTTGTATTTAATTAAGATGCAATTTCTGTGTTTCATCGTCAATAAGAAGGTCAGAGGGATACAGTAAACCTGAAGTGAAGCATCGGAATCTATAATTAGTGTCACAGGAATGGTTCAAAACTGTCAGTAAGAAGAGACAGGCTTCTTGTACTTAAGTCGGCATTGTGCCTTTTCTATTTAATTCCGATGCAATTTCTGTGTTTCATTGTCAATAAGAACGTCCAAGGGATACAGTAAACCTGAAGTGAAGCATCATAATCTATAAATAGTGTCACAGGAACGGTTCAAAACATAGACAGCAGGAAGAGTCAGTCTTCTTGAAATTAAGTCGGCATTGTGCCTTTTCTATTTTATTGCGATGCAATTTCTGTGTTTTATCGTCAATAAGAAGGTCAGAGGGATACAGGAAACCTGAAGTGAAGCATCGGAATCTGTAACTAGCGTCACAGGAATGGTTCAAAGCATAGACAGTAAGAATAGTCAGTCTTCTTGTACTTAAGTCGGCATTGTGCCTTTTCTATTTAATTCCGATGCGATTTCTGTGTTTCATCGTCAATAAGATGGTCGAAGGGATTCAGTAAACCTGAAGTGAAGCATCGGAATCTATATCTAGTGTCACAGGAATGGTTCAAATCATAGACAGTTAGAAGAGTCAGTCTTCTTGTACTTAAGTCGGCATTGTGCCTTTTCTATTTAATTCCGATGCAATTTCTGTGTTTCATCGTCAATAAGAACGTCCAAGGGATACAGTAAACCTGTAGTGAAGCATCGGAATCTATAACTAGTGTCACAGGATTGGTTCAAATCATAGACAGTAGGAAGAGTCAGACTTCTTGTACTTAAGTTGGCATTATGCCCTTTTCAATTTAATTCCGATGCAATTACTGTGTTTCATCGTCAATAAGAAGGTCAGAGGGATACAGTAAACCTGAAGTGAAGCATCGGAATCTGTAACTAGCGTCACAGGAATGGTTCAAAACATAGTCAGTAAGAAGAGTCAGTCTTATTGTACTTAAGTCGGCATTGTGCCTTTTCAATTTAATACCGATGCAATATCTGTGTTTCATCGTCAATAAGAAGGTCAGAGGGATACAGTAAACCTGAGGTGAAGCATCGGAATCTACGATAACTACTTTCACAGGAATTGTTCAAATATAGTCAGAAAGAAGAGTAAGTCTTCTTGTACTTAAGTCGGCATTGTGCCTTTTCTATTTAATTCCGATGCAATTTCTGTGTTTCATCGTCAATAAGAAGGTCAGAGGGATACAGTAAACCTGAAGTGAAGCATCGGAATTTATAACTAGCGTCACAGGAATGGTTCAAATCATAGTCAGTAAGAAGAGTCAGTCTTCTTGTACTGAAGTCGGCATTGTGCTTTTTCTATTTAATTCCGTTGCAATTTCAGTGTTTCATCGTCAATAAGAAGGTCAGAGGGATACAGTAAACCTGAAGTGAAGCACCAGAATCCGTAACTTGCGTAACAGGAATGGTTCAAAACATAGACAGTAGGAAGAGTCAGTCTTCTTGTACTTAAGTCAGCATTTTGCCTTTTCAATTTAATTCCGATTCACTTTCTGTGTTTCATCGTCAATAAGAAGGTCCAAGGGATACAGTAAACCTGAAGTGAATCATCGGAATCTATAACTAGGGTCACAGGAATGGTTCAAAACATAGACAGTAGGAAGAGTCAGTCTTGATGTACTTAAGTCAGCATTGTGCCTTTTCTATTTAATTCCGATGCAAATTCTGTGTTTCATCGTCAATAAGAAGGTCAGAGGGATAGAGTAAACCTGAAGTGAAGCACCGGAATCTGTAACTTGCGTCACAGGAATGGTTCAAAACATAGACGGTAAGATGAGTCAGTCTTCTTGTACTTACGTCGGCATTGTGCATTTTCTATTTAATTCCGATGCAATTTCTGTGTTTCATCGTCCATAAGAAGGTCAGAGGGATACAGTAAACCTGAAGTGAAGCATCGGAATCTATATCTAGTGTCACAGGAATGGTTCAAAACATAGACAGTAAGGAGAGTCAGTCTTCTTGTACTTAAGTCGGCATTGTGCTTTTTTACTTAATTCCGTTGCAATTTCAGTGTTTCATCGTCAATATGAAGGTCAGAGGGATACAGTAAACCTGAAGTGAAGCACCGGAATCTGTAACCTGCGTCACAGGAATGGTTGAAAACGTAGACGGTAAGATGGGTTAGTCTTCTTGTACTTAAGTCGGCATTGTGCATTTTCTATTTAATTCCGATGCTATTTCTGTGTTTCATCGTCAATAAGAAGGTCAGAGGGATACAGTAAACCTGAAGTGAAACATCGGAATCTATATCTAGTGTCACAGGAATGGTTCAAAACATAGACAGTAAGGAGAGTCAGTCTTCTTGTACTTAAGTCGGCATTGTTCCTTATGTATTTAATTCCGATGCAATATCTGTGTTTCAACGTCAATAAGAAGGTCAGAGGGGTACAGTAAACCTGAAGTAAAGCATCGGAATCTATAACTAGTGTCACAGGATTGGTTCAAAACATAGACAGTAGGAAACGTCAGTCTTCTTGTACTTAAGTCAGCATTTTGCCTTTTCAATTTAATTCCGATTCACTTTCTGTGTTTCATCGTCAATAAGAAGGTCTAAGGGATACAGTAAAACTGAAGTGAAGCATCGGAATCTATAACTAGGGTCACAGGATTGGATCAAAGCATAGACAGTAGGAAGAGTCAGTCTTCTTGTACTTAAGTAGGCATTGAACCTTTTGTATTTAAGTCCGATCCAATTTCTGTGTTTCATCGTCAAAAAGAAGTTCAGAGGGATACAGTAAACCTGAAGTGAAGCATCGGAATCTATAATTAGGGTCACAGGAATGGTTCAAAACATAGACAGTAGGAAGAGTAAGTCTTCATGTACTTAAGCCGGCATTGTGTCTTTTCTATTTAATTCCGATGCAATTTCTGAGTTTCATCGTCAATAAAAAGGTCAGAGGGATACAGTAAATCTGAAGTGAAGCATCGTAATCTGTAACTAGCGTCACAGGAATGGTTCAAAACATAGACAGTAAGAAGAGTCAGTCTTCTTGTACATAAGTTGGCATTGTGCTTTTCTATCTATTTCCGATGCTATTTCTGTGTTTCATCGTCAATAAGAAGGTCCAAGGGATACAGTAAACCTGAAGTGAATCATCGGAATCTATAAATAGTGTCACAGGAATGGTTCAAACATAGTCAGTACGAAGAGTCAGTCTTCTTGTACTTAAGTCGGCAATGTGCCTTTTGTATTTAATTACGATGCAATTTCTGTGTTTCAACGTCAATAAGAAGGTCACAGGGATACAGTAAACCTTAAGTGAAGCATCGGAATCTATCACTAGTGTCACAGGAATGGTTCAAAACATAGACAGTAAGAAGGGTCAGTCTTCTTGTACTTAAGTCGGCATTGTGCCTTTTGTATTTAATTCCGATGCAATTTGTGTGTTTCATCGTCAATAAGAAAGTCCAAGGGATACAGTAAACCTGAAGTGAAGCATCGGAATCTATAACTAGTGTCACAGGAATGGTTCTAACATAGACAAAAAGAAGAGTCAGTCTTCTTGTGCTTAAGTCGGCATTGTGCCTTTTCTATTTAATTCGGATGCAATTTCTGTGATTCATCGTCAATAAGAAGGTCAGAGGGATACAGTAAACCTGAAGTGAAGCATCGGAATCTATAACTAGTGTCACAGGAATGGTTCAAAACAGTGACAGTAAGAAGAGTCAGTCTTCTTGTACTTACGTCAGCATTGTGCCTTTTGCATTTAATTAAGATGCAATTTCTGTGTTTCATCGTCAATAAGAAGGTCAGAGGGATACAGTAAACCTGAAGTGAAGCATCGGAATCTATAATTAGTGTCACAGGAATGGTTCAAAACAGTCAGTAAGAAGAGACAGGCTTCTTGTACTTAAGTCGGCATTGTGCCTTTTCTATTTAATTAAGATGCAATTTCTGTGTTTCATCGTCAATAAGAAGGTCAGAGGGATACAGTAAACCTGAAGTGAAGCATCGGAATCTATAATTAGTGTCACAGGAATGGTTCAAAACAGTCAGTAAGAAGAGACAGGCTTCTTGTACTTAAGTCGGCATTGTGCCTTTTCTATTTAATTCCGATGCAATTTCTGTGTTTCATTGTCAATAAGAACGTCCAAGGGATACAGTAAACCTGAAGTGAAGCATCATAATCTATAAATAGTGTCACAGGAACGGTTCAAAACATAGACAGCAGGAAGAGTCAGTCTTCTTGTAATTAAGTCGGCATTGTGCCTTTTCTATTTTATTGCGATGCAATTTCTGTGTTTTATCGTCAATAAGAAGGTCAGAGGGATACAGGAAACCTGAAGTGAAGCATCGTAATCTGTAACTAGCGTCACAGGAATGGTTCAAAGCATAGACAGTAAGAATAGTCAGTCTTCTTGTACTTAAGTCGGCATTTGGCCTTTTCTATTTAATTCCGATGCGATTTCTGTGTTTCATCGTCAATAAGATGGTCGAAGGGATTCAGTAAACCTGAAGTGAAGCATCGGAATCTATATCTAGTGTCACAGGAATGGTTCAAATCATAGACAGTAAGAAGAGTCAGTCTTCTTGCACTTAAGTCGGCATTGTGCCTTTTCTATTTAATTCCGATGCTATTTCTGTGTTTCATCGTCAATAAGAACGTCCAAGGGATACAGTAAACCTGTAGTGAAGCATCGGAATCTATAACTAGTGTCACAGGAATGGTTCAAAACATAGACAGTAGGAAGAGTCAGTCTTCTTGTACTTAAGTCGGCATTGTGCCTTTTCTATTTAATTCCGATGCAATTTCTGTGTTTCATCGTCAATAAGAAGGTCCAAGGGATACAGTAAATCTGAAGTGAAGCATCGGAATCTATATATAGTGTCACAGGAATGGTTCAAACATAGACAAAAAGAAGAGACAGTCTTCTTGTTCTTAAGTCGGCATTGTGCCTTTTGTATTGAATCCCGATGCAATTTCTGTGATTCATCGTAAATAAGAAGGTCAGAGGGATAGAGTAAACCCGAAGTGAAGCATCGGAATCAATAACTAGTGGCACAGAATTGGTTCAAAAATGTCAGTAAGAAGAGTCAGTCTTCTTGTACTTTAGTCGGCATTGTGCCTTTTGTATTTAATTCCGATGCAATTTCTTTGTTTAATCGTCAATAAGAAGGTCCAGGGGATACAGTAAATCTGAAGTGAAGCATCGGAATCTATAACTAGTGTCACAGGATTGGTTCAAATCATAGACAGTAAGAAGAGTCAGACTTCTTGTACTTAAGTTGGCATTATGCCCTTTTCAATTTAATTCCGATGCAATTACTGTGTTTCATCGTCAATAAGAAGGTCAGAGGGATACAGTAAACCTGAAGTGAAGCATCGGAATCTGTAACTAGCGTCACAGGAATGGTTCAAAACATAGTCAGTAAGAAGAGTCAGTCTTATTGTACTTAAGTCGGCATTGTGCCTTTTCAATTTAATACCGATGCAATATCTGTGTTTCATCGTCAATAAGAAGGTCAGAGGGATGCAGTAAACCTGAGGTGAAGCATCGGAATCTACGAGGGCCATTCAGAAAGTAACCTCCGGTTGATTTAAAAAAATACACCAACTTAAATAAAAATATTTTAATATATGCATCTTACAGCTACATCTTTGCACTATTTTTCTACATAGTTTCCATAGCGATTGAGGCACTTATCGTATCTCTTCACAAGCTTTGAAATTCCTTCTGCATAAAAATCACCCGCTTGTGAATGGAGCCAGCCTGTGACCGCATCTTTGAGCTCTTCGTCGTCATGAAACCGCTGTGACCCGAGCCATTTCTTCAAATGCATGAAAATATGATAATCACTTGGCGCCAGGTCTGGGCTGTAAGGTGGATGGTTGATAATGTCCCACTTGAAGGACTCAAGAAGGGCCGTTGTTCTGCGAGCAGAGTGAGGATGGGCGTTATCGTGCAAAAAAAACGATACCAGAAGTCAGCATACCACGGCGTTTGTTCTGTATAGCCCGTCGTAACTTTTTTTTGTTTCACAGTACACGTCTTGATTAATGGTCGTACCACGTTCCATGAATTCAACCAATAACACCCCTTTGGCATCCCAAAACACCGTTGCCATCAGTTTTCTGGCAGAAAAATCTTGCGAGGCTTTTCTTGGTTTGGTAGGCGAATTTAAATGTGCCCACATCTTTGATTGTTCTTTTGTCTCAGGGTTCACGTACTTAATAAAGGTTTCGTCACCGGTCACGATTCTGTTTAACAATGGTTCTCCTTCGTCCTCATAACGTGACAGAAAATCTAATGCAGAGGCCATTCTTTGAGTTTTGTGGTGGTCGGTAAGAATTTTGGGCACCCATCGTGCACAGAACTTACGGTAACCCAATCTTGCTGTCAATATCTCGTACAAGAGAGTCTTAGAAGTATGTGGAAAACCAGTAGACAACTCCGACATTGAGAAACGTCGATTTTCACGAACTTTTGCATCAACTGCCTGAACGAGTTCGTCAGTCACCAATGATGGTCTACCACTCCTCTCTTCATCATGAACGTTTTCTCGTCCACTTTTAAATAAACGTACCCATTCACGGACAACTCCTACACTCATAACTCTTGGTCCATACACGGCACAAAGCTCACGATGAATAGCTGCTGCAGAATATCCTTTGGCTGTAAAAAACCTTATGACAGCACGCACTTCACATTTGGCGGGGTTTTCTATTGCAGCACACATTTCAAACTGCCACAAAAACTAAACTAGCGCTGGTACGACGTTCACTCGACCACGGCTTGAAGCCGACTGACCTGTTGAGTGCGCGAACGCACAGATGGCGTCGCTACTCCCCCCACAACCCGCACTGTGACCCATCGGAGGTTACTTTCTGAACCGCCCTCGTATAACTACTTTCACAGGAATTGTTCAAATATAGTCAGAAAGAAGAGTAAGTCTTCTTGTACTTAAGTCGGCATTGTGCCTTTTCTATTTAATTCCGATGCAATTTCTGTGTTTCATCGTCAATAAGAAGGTCAGAGGGATACAGTAAACCTGAAGTGAAGCATCGGAATGTATAACTAGCGTCACAGGAATGGTTCAAATCATAGTCAGTAAGAAGAGTCAGTCTTCTTGTACTGAAGTCGGCATTGTGCTTTTTCTATTTAATTCCGTTGCAATTTCAGTGTTTCATCGTCAATAAGAAGGTCAGAGGGATACAGTAAACCTGAAGTGAAGCACCAGAATCCGTAACTTGCGTAACAGGAATGGTTCAAAACATAGACAGTAGGAAGAGTCAGTCTTCTTGTACTTAAGTCAGCACTTTGCCTTTTCAAATTAATTCCGATTCACTTTCTGTGTTTCATCGTCAATAAGAAGGTCCAAGGGATACAGTAAACCTGAAGTGAATCATCGGAATCTATAACTAGGGTCACAGGAATGGTTCAAAACATAGACAGTAGGAAGAGTCAGTCTTGATGTACTTAAGTCAGCATTGTGCCTTTTCTATTTAATTCCGATGCAAATTCTGTGTTTCATCGTCAATAAGAAGGTCAGAGGGATAGAGTAAACCTGAAGTGAAGCACCGGAATCTGTAACTTGCGTCACAGGAATGGTTCAAAACATAGACGGTAAGATGAGTCAGTCTTCTTGTACTTAAGTCGGCATTGTGCATTTTCTATTTAATTCCGATGCAATTTCTGTGTTTCATCGTCCATAAGAAGGTCAGAGGGATACAGTAAACCTGAAGTGAAGCATCGGAATCTATATCTAGTGTCACAGGAATGGTTCAAAACATAGACAGTAAGGAGAGTCAGTCTTCTTGTACTTAAGTCGGCATTGTGCTTTTTTACTTAATTCCGTTGCAATTTCAGTGTTTCATCGTCAATATGAAGGTCAGAGGGATACAGTAAACCTGAAGTGAAGCACCGGAATCTGTAACCTGCGTCACAGGAATGGTTCAAAACGTAGACGGTAAGATGGGTTAGTCTTCTTGTACTTAAGTCGGCATTGTGCATTTTCTATTTAATTCCGATGCTATTTCTGTGTTTCATCGTCAATAAGAAGGTCAGAGGGATACAGTAAACCTGAAGTGAAACATCGGAATCTATATCTAGTGTCACAGGAATGGTTCAAAACATAGACAGTAAGGAGAGTCAGTCTTCTTGTACTTAAGTCGTCATTGTTCCTTATGTATTTAATTCCGATGCAATATCTGTGTTTCAACGTCAATAAGAAGGTCAGAGGGGTACAGTAAACCTGAAGTAAAGCATCGGAATCTATAACTAGTGTCACAGGATTGGTTCAAAACATAGACAGTAGGAAACGTCAGTCTTCTTGTACTTAAGTCAGCATTTTGCCTTTTCAATTTAATTCCGATTCACTTTCTGTGTTTCATCGTCAATAAGAAGGTCTAAGGGATACAGTAAAACTGAAGTGAAGCATCGGAATCTATAACTAGGGTCACAGGATTGGATCAAAGCATAGACAGTAGGAAGAGTCAGTCTTCTTGTACTTAAGTAGGCATTGAACCTTTTGTATTTAAGTCCGATCCAATTTCTGTGTTTCATCGTCAAAAAGAAGTTCAGAGGGATACAGTAAACCTGAAGTGAAGCATCGGAATCTATAACTAGGGTCACAGGAATGGTTCAAAACATAGACAGTAGGAAGAGTAAGTCTTCATGTACTTAAGTCGGCATTGTGTCTTTTCTATTTAATTCCGATGCAATTTCTGAGTTTCATCGTCAATAAAAAGGTCAGAGGGATACAGTAAATCTGAAGTGAAGCATCGTAATCTGTAACTAGCGTCACAGGAATGGTTCAAAACATAGACAGTAAGAAGAGTCAGTCTTCTTGTACATAAGTTGGCATTGTGCTTTTCTATCTATTTCCGATGCTATTTCTGTGTTTCATCGTCAATAAGAAGGTCCAATGGATACAGTAAACCTGAAGTGAATCATCGGAATCTATAAATAGTGTCACAGGAATGGTTCAAACATAGTCAGTACGAAGAGTCAGTCTTCTTGTACTTAAGTCGGCAATGTGCCTTTTGTATTTAATTACGATGCAATTTCTGTGTTTCAACGTCAATAAGAAGGTCACAGGGATACAGTAAACCTTAAGTGAAGCATCGGAATCTATCACTAGTGTCACAGCAATGGTTCAAAACATAGACAGTAAGAAGGGTCAGTCTTCTTGTACTTAAGTCGGCATTGTGCCTTTTGTATTTAATTCCGATGCAATTTGTGTGTTTCATCGTCAATAAGAAAGTCCAAGGGATACAGTAAACCTGAAGTGAAGCATCGGAATCTATAACTAGTGTCACAGGAATGGTTCAAACATAGACAAAAAGAAGAGTCAGTCTTCTTGTGCTTAAGTCGGCATTGTGCCTTTTCTATTTAATTCGGATGCAATTTCTGTGATTCATCGTCAATAAGAAGGTCAGAGGGATACAGTAAACCTGAAGTGAAGCATCGGAATCTATAACTAGTGTCACAGGAATGGTTCAAAACAGTGACAGTAAGAAGAGTCAGTCTTCTTGTACTTACGTCAGCATTGTGCCTTTTGTATTTAATTAAGATGCAATTTCTGTGTTTCATCGTCAATAAGAAGGTCAGAGGGATACAGTAAACCTGAAGTGAAGCATCGGAATCTATAATTAGTGTCACAGGAATGGTTCAAAACAGTCAGTAAGAAGAGACAGGCTTCTTGTACTTAAGTCGGCATTGTGCCTTTTCTATTTAATTCCGATGCAATTTCTGTGTTTCATTGTCAATAAGAACGTCCAAGGGATACAGTAAACCTGAAGTGAAGCATCATAATCTATAAATAGTGTCACAGGAACGGTTCAAAACATAGACAGCAGGAAGAGTCAGTCTTCTTGTAATTAAGTCGGCATTGTGCCTTTTCTATTTTATTGCGATGCAATTTCTGTGTTTTATCGTCAATAAGAAGGTCAGAGGGATACAGGAAACCTGAAGTGAAGCATCGTAATCTGTAACTAGCGTCACAGGAATGGTTCAAAGCATAGACAGTAAGAATAGTCAGTCTTCTTGTACTTAAGTCGGCATTTGGCCTTTTCTATTTAATTCCGATGCGATTTCTGTGTTTCATCGTCAATAAGATGGTCGAAGGGATTCAGTAAACCTGAAGTGAAGCATCGGAATCTATATCTAGTGTCACAGGAATGGTTCAAATCATAGACAGTAAGAAGAGTCAGTCTTCTTGCACTTAAGTCGGCATTGTGCCTTTTCTATTTAATTCCGATGCAATTTCTGTGTTTCATCGTCAATAAGAACGTCCAAGGGATACAGTAAACCTGTAGTGAAGCATCGGAATCTATAACTAGTGTCACAGGAATGGTTCAAAACATAGACAGTAGGAAGGGTCAGTCTTCTTGTACTTAAGTCGGCATTGTGCCTTTTCTATTTAATTCCGATGCAATTTCTGTGTTTCATCGTCAATAAGAAGGTCCAAGGGATACAGTAAATCTGAAGTGAAGCATCGGAATCTATATATAGTGTCACAGGAATGGTTCAAAATATAGACAAAAAGAAGAGACAGTCTTCTTGTTCTTAAGTCGGCATTGTGCCTTTTGTATTGAATCCCGATGCAATTTCTGTGATTCATCGTAAATAAGAAGGTCAGAGGGATAGAGTAAACCCGAAGTGAAGCATCGGAATCAATAACTAGTGGCACAGAATTGGTTCAAAAATGTCAGTAAGAAGAGTCAGTCTTCTTGTACTTTAGTCGGCATTGTGCCTTTTGTATTTAATTCCGATGCAATTTCTTTGTTTAATCGTCAATAAGAAGGTCCAGGGGATACAGTAAATCTGAAGTGAAGCATCGGAATCTATAACTAGTGTCACAGGATTGGTTCAAATCATAGACAGTAAGAAGAGTCAGACTTCTTGTACTTAAGTTGGCATTATGCCCTTTTCAATTTAATTCCGATGCAATTACTGTGTTTCATCGTCAATAAGAAGGTCAGAGGGATACAGTAAACCTGAAGTGAAGCATCGGAATGTATAACTAGCGTCACAGGAATGGTTCAAATCATAGAGAGTAGGAAGAGTCAGTCTTGATGTACTTAAGTCAGCATTGTGCCTTTTCTATTTAATTCCGATGCAAATTCTGTGTTTCATCGTCAATAAGAAGGTCAGAGGGATAGAGTAAACCTGAAGTGAAGCACCGGAATCTGTAACTTGCGTCACAGGAATGGTTCAAAACATAGACGGTAAGATGAGTCAGTCTTCTTGTACTTAAGTCGGCATTGTGAATTTTCTATTTAATTCCGATGCAATTTCTGTGTTTCATCGTCCATAAGAAGGTCAGAGGGATACAGTAAACCTGAAGTGAAGCATCGGAATCTATATCTAGTGTCACAGGAATGGTTCAAAACATAGACAGTAAGGCGAGTCAGTCTTCTTGTACTTAAGTCGGCATTGTGCTTTTTTACTTAATTCCGTTGCAATTTCAGTGTTTCATCGTCAATATGAAGGTCAGAGGGATACAGTAAACCTGAAGTGAAGCACCGGAATCTGTAACTTGCGTCACAGGAATGGTTCAAAACGTAGACGGTAAGATGGGTCAGTCTTCTTGTACTTAAGTCGGCATTGTGCATTTTCTATTTAATTCCGATGCTATTTCTGTGTTTCATCGTCAATAAGAAGGTCAGAGGGATACAGTAAACCTGAAGTGAAACATCGGAATCTATATCTAGTGTCACAGGAATGGTTCAAAACATAGACAGTAAGGAGAGTCAGTCTTCTTGTACTTAAGTCGGCATTGTTCCTTATGTATTTAATTCCGATGCAATATCTGTGTTTCAACGTCAATAAGAAGGTCAGAGGGGTACAGTAAACCTGAAGTAAAGCATCGGAATCTATAACTAGTGTCACAGGACGGTTCAAAACAGTCAGTAAGAAGAGTCAGTCTTCTTGTACTTAAGTCGCCATTGTCCCTTTTGTATTTAATTCCGATGCAATTTCTGTGTTTCATCGTCAATAAGAAGGTCAGAGGGATACCGTAAACCTGAAGTGAAGCATCGGAATCTATAACTAGTGTCACAGGATTGGTTCAAAACATAGACAGTAGGAAACGTCAGTCTTCTTGTACTTAAGTCAGCATTTTGCCTTTTCAATTTAATTCCGATTCACTTTCTGTATTTCATCGTCAATAAGAAGGTCTAAGGGATACAGTAAAACTGAAGTGAAGCATCGGAATCTATAACTAGGGTCACAGGATTGGTTCAAAGCATAGACAGTAGGAAGAGTCAGTCTTCATGTACTTAAGTCGGCATTGTGCCTTTTCTATTTAATTCCGTTGCAAATTCTGTGTTTCATCGTCAATAAGAAGGTCAGAGGGATACAGTAAACCTGAAGTGAAGCATCGTAATCTGTAACTAGAGTCACAGGAATGGTTCAAACATAGCCAGTAAGAAGAGTCAGTCTTCTTGTACTTAAGTCGGCATTGTGCCTTTTCTATTTAAGACCGATGTAGTTTCTGTGTTTCATCGTCAATTAGAAGGTCAAGGGATACAGTAAACCTGAAGTGAAGCATCGGAATCTATAACTAGTGTCACAGGAATGGTTCAAAACATAGTCAGTAAGAAGAGTCAGTCTTCTTGTACTTAAGTCGGCATTGAACCTTTT
Organism: Schistocerca americana; assembly: GCF_021461395.2. NCBI lineage: Eukaryota > Metazoa > Arthropoda > Insecta > Orthoptera > Acrididae > Schistocerca > Schistocerca americana. The sequence goes on along the minus strand of NC_060129.1, from coordinate 813,088 downwards.
GTATTTAAGTCCGATCCAATTACTGTGTTTCATCGTCAAAAAAAAGTTCAGAGGGATACAGTAAACCTGAAGTGAAGCATCGGAATCTATAACTAGGGTCACAGGAATGGTTCAAAACATAGACAGTAGGAAGAGTAAGTCTTCATGTACTTTAGTCGGCATTGTGTCTTTTCTATTTAATTCCGATGCAATTTCTGAGTTTCATCGTCAATAAAAAGGTCAGAGGGATACAGTAAATCTGAAGTGAAGCATCGTAATCTGTAACTAGCGTCACAGGAATGGTTCAAAACATAGACAGTAAGAAGAGTCAGCCTTCTCGTACTTAAGTTGGCATTGTGCTTTTCTATCTATTTCCGATGCTATTTCTGTGTTTCATCGTCAATAAGAAGGTCCAAGGGATACAGTAAACCTGAAGTGAATCATCGGAATCTATAACTAGTGTCACAGGAATGGTTGAAATCACAGACAGTAAGAAGGGTCAGTCTTCTTGTACTTAAGTCGGCATTGTGCCTTTTGTATTTAATTCCGATGCAATTTGTGTGTTTCATCGTCAATAAGAAAGTCCAAGGGATATTGTAAACCTGAAGTGAAGCATCGGAATCTATAACTAGTGTCACAGGAATGGTTCAAACATAGACAAAAAGAAGAGTCAGTCTTCTTGTGCTTAAGTCGGCATTGTGCCTTTTGTATTTAATTCGGATGCAATTTCTGTGATTCATCGTCAATAAGAAGGTCAGAGGGATACAGTAAACCTGAAGTGAAGCATCGGAATCTATAACTAGTGTCACAGGAATGGTTCAAAACAGTGACAGTAAGAAGAGTCAGTCTTCTTGTACTTACGTCAGCATTGTGCCTTTTGTATTTAATTAAGATGCAATTTCTGTGTTTCATCGTCAATAAGAAGGTCAGAGGGATACAGTAAACCTGAAGTGAAGCACCGGAATCTATAATTAGTGTCACAGGAATGGTTCAAAACAGTCAGTAAGAAGAGACAGGCTTCTTGTACTTAAGTCGGCATTGTGCCTTTTCTATATAATTCCGATGCAATTTCTGTGTTTCATTGTCAATAAGAACGTCCAAGGGATACAGTAAACCTGAAGTGAAGCATCATAATCTATAAATAGTGCCACAGGAACGGTTCAAAACATAGACAGCAGGAAGAGTCAGTCTTCTTGTAATTAAGTCGGCATTGTGCCTTTTCTATTTAAATGCGATGCAATTTCTGTGTTTTATCGTCAATAAGAAGGTCAGAGGGATATAGGAAACCTGAAGTGAAGCATCGGAATCTGTAAGTAGCGTCACAGGAATGGTTCAAAGCATAGACAGTAGAATAGTCAGTCTTCTTGAACTTAAGTCGGCATTGTGCCTTTTCTATTTAATTCCGATGCGATTTCTGTGTTTCATCGTCAATAAGATGGTCGAAGGGATTCAGTAAACCTGAAGTGAAGCATCGGAATCTATATCTAGTGTCACAGGAATGGTTCAAATCATAGACAGTAAGAAGAGTCAGTCTTCTTGTACTTAAGTCGGCATTGTGCCTTTTCTATTTAATTCCGATGCAATTTCTGTGTTTCATCGTCAATAAGAACGTCCAAGGGATACAGTAAACCTGTAGTGAAGCATCGGAATCCATAACTAGTGTCACAGGAATGGTTCAAAACATAGACAGTAGGAAGAGTCAGTCTTCTTGTACTTAAGTCGGCATTGTGCCTTTTCTACTTAATTCCGATGCAATTTCTGTGTTTCATCGTCAATAAGAAGGTCCAAGGGATACAGTAAATCTGAAGTGAAGCATCGGAATCTATATATAGTGTCACAGGAATGGTTCAAAACATAGACAAAATGAAGAGACAGTCTTCTTGTTCTTAAGTCGGCATTGTGCCTTTTGTATTGAATCCCGATGCAATTTCTGTGATTCATCGTAAATAAGAAGGTCAGAGGGATAGAGTAAACCCGAAGTGAAGCATCGGAATCAATAACTAGTGGCACAGGATTGGTTCAAAAATGTCAGTAAGAAGAGTCAGTCTTCTTGTACTTTAGTCGGCATTGTGCCTTTTGTATTTAATTCCGATGCAATTTCTTTGTTTAATCGTCAATAAGAAGGTCCAGGGGATACAGTAAATCTGAAGTGAAGCATCGGAATCTATAACTAGTGTCACAGGAATGGTTCAAATCATAGACAGTAAGAAGAATCAGACTTCTTGTACTTAAGTTGGCATTATGCCCTTTTCAATTTAATTCCGATGCAATTACTGTGTTTCATCGTCAATAAGAAGGTCAGAGGGATACAGTAAACCTGAAGTGAAGCATCGGAATCTGTAACTAGCGTCGCAGGAATGGTTCAAAACATAGTCAGTAAGCAGAGTCAGTCTTATTGTACTTAAGTCGGCATTGTGCCTTTTCAATTTAATACCGATGCAATATCTGTGTTTCATCGTCAATAAGAAGGTCAGAGGGATACAGTAAACCTGAGGTGAAGCATCGGAATCTACTCCTATAACTACTTTCACAGGAATTGTTCAAATATAGTCAGAAAGAAGAGTCAGTCTTCTTGTACTTAAGTCGGCATTGTGCCTTTTCTATTTAATTCCGATGCAATTTCTGTGTTTCATCGTCAATAAGAAGGTCAGAGGGATACAGTAAACCTGAAGTGAAGCATCGGAATGTATAACTAGCGTCACAGGAATGGTTCAAATCATAGTCAGTAAGAAGAGTCAGTCTTCTTGTACTGAAGTCGGCATTGTGCTTTTTCTATTTAATTCCGTTGCAATTTCAGTGTTTCATCGTCAATAAGAAGGTCAGAGGGATACAGTAAACCTGAAGTGAAGCACCGGAATCTGTAACTTGCGTCACAGGAATGGTTCAAAACATAGACAGTAGGAAGAGTCAGTCTTCTTGTACTTAAGTCAGCATTTTGCCTTTTCAATTTAATTCCGATTCACTTTCTGTGTTTCATCGTCAATAAGAAGGTCCAAGGGATACAGTAAACCTGAAGTGAATCATCGGAATCTATAACTAGGGTCACAGGAATGGTTCAAAACATAGACAGTAGGAAGAGTCAGTCTTGATGTACTTAAGTCGGCATTGTGCCTTTTCTATTTAATTCCGATGCAAATTCTGTGTTTCATCGTCAATAAGAAGGTCAGAGGGATAGAGTAAACCTGAAGTGAAGCACCGGAATCTGTAACTTGCGTCACAGGAATGGTTCAAAACATAGACGGAAAGATGAGTCAGTCTTCTTGTACTTAAGTCGGCATTGTGCATTTTCTATTTAATTCCGATGCAATTTCTGTGTTTCATCGTCCATAAGAAGGTCAGAGGGATACAGTAAACCTGAAGTGAAGCATCGGAATCTATATCTAGTGTCACAGGAATGGTTCAAAACATAGACAGTAAGGAGAGTCAGTCTTCTTGTACTTAAGTCGGCATTGTTCCTTTTGTATTTAATTCCGATGCAATTTCTGTGTTTCATCGTCCATAAGAAGGTCAGAGGGATACAGTAAACCTGAAGTGAAGCATCGGAATCTATAACTAGGGTCACACGAATGGTTCAAAACATAGACAGTAGGAAGAGTCAGTCTTCATGTACTTAAGTCGGCATTGTGCCTTTTCTATTTAATTCCGATGCAAATTTTGTGTTTCATCGTCAATAGCAAGGTCAGAGGGATACAGTAAACTTGACGTGAAGCATCGTAATCTGTAACTAGCGTCACAGGAATGGTTCAAAACATAGGCAGTAAGAGGAGTCAGTCTTCTTGTACTTAAGTCGGCTTGTGCCTTTTCTATTTAAGTCCGATGTAATGTCTGTGTTTCATCGTCAATAAGAAGGTCCAAGGGATACAGTAAGCCTGAAGTGAAGCATCCGAATCAATAACTAGTGTCACAGGAATGGTTCAAAACATAGACAGTAAGAAGTGTCAGTCTTCTTGTACTTAAGTTGGCATTGTGCCTTTTCTATTTAATTCCGAGGCAATTTCTGTGTTTCATCGTCAATAAGAAGGTCAGAGGGATACAGTAAACCTGAAGTGAAGCATCGGAATCTATAACTAGTGTCACAGGAATGGTTCAAACATAGACAAAAAGAAGAGTCAGTCTTCTTGTGCTTATGTCGGCATTGTGACTTTTGTATTTTATTCAGATGCAATTTCTGTGATTCATCGTCAATAAGAAGGTCAGAGGGATACAGTAAACCTGAAGTGAAGCATCCGAATCTATAACTAGTGTCACAGGAATGGTTCAAAAGAGTCAGTAAGAAGAGTCAATCTTCTTGTACTTAAGTCGGCATTGTGCCTTTTGTATTTAATTCCGATGCAATTTCTGTGTTTCATCGTCATTAAGAAGGTCTAAGGGGTACAGTAAATTTGAAGTGAAGCATCGGAATCTATAACTAGTGTCACAGGAATGGTTCAAAACATAGACAGTAGGAAGAGTCAGTCTTCATGTACTTAAGTCGGCATTGTGCCTTTTCTATTTAATTCCGATGCAATTTCTGTGATTCATCGTCAATAAGAAAGTCAGAGGGATACAGTAAACCTGAAGTGAAGCATCCGAATCTATAACTAGTGTCACAGGAATGGTTCAAAAGAGTCAGTAAGAGGAGTCAATCTTCTTGTACTTAAGTCGGCATTGTGCCTTTTGTATTTAATTCCGATGCAATTTCTGTGTTTCATCGTCAATAAGAAGGTCTAAGGGGTACAGTAAATTTGAAGTGAAGCATCGGAATCTATAACTAGTGTCACAGGAATGGTTCAAAACATAGACAGTAGGAAGAGTCAGTCTTGTTGTACTTAAGTCGGCATTGTGCCTTTTGTATTTAACTCCGATGCACTATCTGTGTTTCATCGTCAATGAGAAGATCCAAGGGATACAGTAAACCTGATGTGAAGCATCGGAATCTATAACTAGTGTCACAGGAATGGTTCAAGCATAGACTGTAAGAATAGTCAGTCTTCTTGTACTTAAGTCGGCATTGTGCCTTTTCTATTTAATTCCGATGCAATTTATGTGTTTCATCGTCAATAAGATGGTCCAAAGGATACAGCAAACCTGAAGTGAAGCATCGGAATCTATAACTATTGACACAATAAAGGTTCAAATCATAGATAGTAAGAAGAGTCAGTCTTCTTGTACTTAAGTCGGCAATTTGCCTTCTGTATTTAATTCCGATGCAATTTCTGTTTTTCATCGTCCATAAGAAGGTCAGAGGGATACAGTAAACCTGAAGTGAAACATCGGAGTCTATAACTAGTGTCACAGGAATGGTTCAAATCATAGTCAGTAAGAAGAGTCAGTCTTCTTGTACTTAAGTCGGAATTGTGCCTTTTCTATTAAATTCCGATGCCATATAGGTGTTTCATCGTCAATAAGAAGGTCATAGGGATACAGCAAAACTCAAGTGAAGCATCTGAATCTATAACTAGTGTCACAGGAATGGTTCCAAACACAGTCAGTAAGAAGAGTCAGTCCTCTTGTACTTAAGTCGGCATAGTGCCTTTTCTATTTAATTCCGATGCAATTTCTGTGTTTCATCGTCAATAAGAAGGTCCAAGGGATACAGTAAACCTGAAGTGAATCATCGGATTCTATAACTAGTGTCACAGGAATGGTTCAAAACATAGTCTGCACGAAGAGTCAGTCTTCTTGTACTTAAGTCGGCATTGTGCCTTTTGTATTTAATTCCGATGCAATTTCTGTGTTTAATCGTAAATAAGAACGTCCAAGGGATACAGTAAACCTGAAGTGAAGCATCGCAATCTATAACTAGTGTCACAGGAATGGTTCAAAGCATAGACAAAAAGAAGAGTCAGTCTTCTTGTACTTAAGTCGGCATTGTGCCTTTTGTATTTAATTCCGATGCAATTTCTGTGTTTCATCGTCAATACGAAGGTCAGAGGGATACAGTAAACCTGAAGTGAAGCATCCGAATCTATAACTATTGTCACAGGAATGGTTCAAAACAGTCAGTAAGAAGAGTCAATCTTCTTGTACTTAAGTCGGCATTGTGCCTTTTGTATTTAATTCCGATGCAATTTCTGGTTTCATCGTCAATAAGAAGGTCTAAGGGGTACAGTAAATTTGAAGTGAAGCATCAAAATCTATAACTAGTATCACAGGAATGGTTCAAAACATAGGCAGTAAGAAGAGTCAGTCTTCTTGTACTTAAGTCGGCATTGTACTTTTTGCATTTTAGTCCGATCAAATTTCTGTGTTTCATCGTCAAAAAGAAGGTCAGAGGGATACAGTAAACCTGAAGTGAAGCATCGGAATCTATAACTAGTGTCACAGGAATGGTTCAAAACATAGACAGTAGGAAGAGTCAGTCTTCTTGTACTTAAGTCGTCATTGTGCCTTTTGTATTTAACTCCGATGCACTATCTGTGTTTCATCGTCAATAAGAAGATCGAAGGGATACAGTAATCCGGAAGTGAAGCATCGGAATCTATATCTAGTGTCACAGGAATGGTTCCAAACATAGACAGTAGGAAGATTCAGTCTTCTTGTACTTAAGTCCGCATTGTGCCTTTTCTATTTAATTCCGATGCACTTTCTGCGTTTCATCGTCAATAAGGGGGTCCAAGGGATACAGTAAACCTGAAATGAAGATTCGGAATCTATAACTAAGGTCACAGGAATGTTTCAAATCATAGAGAGTAGGAAGAGTCTGTCTACATGTACTTACGTCTTCATTGTGCCTTTTGTATTTAATTCCGATCCAATTTCTGTGTTTCATCGTCAATAAGAAGGTCAGAGGGGTACAGTAAACATGAAGTGAAGCATCGGAATCTATGACTAGTGTCACAGGAATGGTTCAAAACATAGTCAGTAAGAAGAGTCAGTCTTCTTGTACTTATGTCGGCATTGTGCATTTTGTATTTAATTCCGATGCAATTTCTGTGTTTCAACGTCAATAAGAAGGTCAGAGGGATACAGTAAACCTGAAGTGAAGCATCGGAATCTATAACTAGTGTCACAGGAATGGTTCAAAACATAGTCAGTAAGACGAGTCTGTCTTCATGTACTTAAGTCGGCATTGTGCCGTTTGTATTTAATTCCGATGCAATATCTGTGTTTCATCGTCAATAAGAAGGTCGGAGGGATACAGTAAATCTGAAGTGAAGCATCGGAATCTATAACTAGCGTCACAGGAATGGTTCAAAACATAAACAGTAAGAAGAGTCAGTCTTCTTGTACTTAAGTCGGCATTGTACTTTTGTATTGAAGTCCGATCCAATTTCTGTGTTTCATCGTCAAAAAGAAGGTCAAAGGGGTACAGTAAACCTGAAGTGAAGCATCGGAATCTATAACTAGTTTCACAGGAATGGTTCAAGCATAGACTGTAAGAATAGTCAGTCTTCTTGTACTTAAGTCGGCATTGTGCCTTTTCTATTTAATTCCGATGCAATTTCTGTGTTTCATCGTCAATAAGATGGTCAAAAGGATACAGCAAACCTGAAGTGAAGCATCGGAATCTATAACTAGTGACACAGGAATGGTTCAAATCATAGATAGTAAGAAGAGTCAGTCTTCTTGTACTTAAGTCGGCAATTTGCCTTCTGTATTTAATTCCGATGCTATTTCTGTGTTTCATCGTCCATAAGAAGGTCAGAGGGATACAGTAAACCTGAAGTGAAACATCGGAGTCTATAACTAGTGTCACAGGAGTGGTTCAAATCATAGTCAGTAAGAAGAGTCAGTCTTCTTGTACTTAAGTCGGAATTGTGCCTTTTCTATTAAATTCCGATGCCATATCTGTGTTTCATCGTCAATAAGAAGGTCATAGGGATACAGCAAAACTCAAGTGAAGCAACGGAATCTATAACTAGTGTCACAGGAATGGTTCCAAACATAGTCAGTACGAAGAGTCAGTCTTCTTGTACTTAAGTCGGCATTGTGCCTTTTGTATTTAATTCCGATGCAATTTCTGTGTTTCATCGTCAATAAGAACGTCCAAGGGATACAGTAAACCTGAAGTGAAGCATCGGAATCTATAACTAGTGTCACAGGAATGGTTCAAAGCATAGACAAAAAGAAGAGTCAGTCTTCTTGTACTTAAGTCGGCATTGTGCCTTTTGTATTTAATTCCGATGCAATTTCTGTGTTTCACCGTCAATAAGAAGGTCAGAGGGATACAGTAAACCTGAAGTGAAGCATCCGAATCTATAACTAGTGTCACAGGAATGGTTCAAAACAGTCAGTAAGAAGAGTCAATCTTCTTGTACTTAAGTCGGCATCGTGCCTTTTTTATTTAATTCCGATGCAATTTCTGTGTTTCATCGTCAATAAGAAGGTCTAAGGGGTACAGTAAACCTGAAGTGAAGCATCGGAATCTATAACTAGTGTCACAGGAATGGTTCAAAACATAGACAGTATGAAGAGTCAGTCTTCTTGTACTTAAGTCGGCATTGTACTTTTTGTAGTTAAGCCCGATCCAATTTCTGTGTTTCATCGTCAATAAGAAGGTCAGAGGGGTACAGTAAACATGAAGTGAAGCATCGGAATCTATGACTAGTGTCACAGGAATGGTTCAAATCATAGTCAGTAAGAAGAGTCAGTCTTCTTGTACTTAAGACGGCATTGTGCCTTTTCTATTTCATTCCGATGCAATATCTGTGTTTCATCGTCAATAAGAAGGTCAGAGGGATACAGTAAACCTGAAGTGAAGAATCGGAATCTATAACTAGCGTCACAGGAATGGTTCAAATCATAGTCAGTAAGACGAGTCAGTCTTCTTGTACTGAAGTCGGTATTGTGCTTTTTCTATTTAATTCCGTTGCAATTTCTGTGTTTCATCGTCAAAAAGAAGGTCAGAGGGATTCAGTAAACCTGAAGTGAAGCATCGGAATCTATAACTAGGGTCACAGGAATGGTTCAAAACATAGACAGTAGGAAGAGTAAGTCTTCATGTACTAAGTCGGCTTTGTGTCTTTTCTATTTAATTCCGATGCAATTTCTGTGTTTCATCGTCAATAAAAAGGTCAGAGGGATACAGTAAATCTGAAGTGAAGCATCTTAATCTGTAACTAGCGTCACAGGAATGGTTCAAAACATAGACAGTAAGAAGAGTCAGTCTTCTTGTACTTAAGTCGGCATTGTGCCTTTTCTATTTAATTCCGATGCAATTTATGTGTTTCATCGTCAATAAGATGGTCCAAAGGATACAGCAAACCTGAAGTGAAGCATCGGAATCTATAACTATTGACACAGGAAAGGTTCAAATCATAGATAGTAAGAAGAGTCAGTCTTCTTGTACTTAAGTCGGCAATTTGCCTTCTGTATTTAATTCCGATGCAATTTCTGTTTTTCATCGTCCATAAGAAGGTCAGAGGGATACAGTAAACCTGAAGTGAAACATCGGAGTCTATAACTAGTGTCACAGGAATGGTTCAAATCATAGTCAGTAAGAAGAGTCAGTCTTCTTGTACTTAAGTCGGAATTGTGCCTTTTCTATTAAATTCCGATGCCATATAGGTGTTTCATCGTCAATAAGAAGGTCATAGGGATACAGCAAAACTCAAGTGAAGCATCTGAATCTATAACTAGTGTCACAGGAATGGTTCCAAACACAGTCAGTAAGAAGAGTCAGTCCTCTTGTACTTAAGTCGGCATAGTGCCTTTTCTATTTAATTCCGATGCAAATTCTGTGTTTCATCGTCAATAAGAAGGTCCAAGGGATACAGTAAACCTGAAGTGAATCATCGGATTCTATAACTAGTGTCACAGGAATGGTTCAAAACATAGTCTGCACGAAGAGTCAGTCTTCTTGTACTTAAGTCGGCATTGTGCCTTTTGTATTTAATTCCGATGCAATTTCTGTGTTTAATCGTAAATAAGAACGTCCAAGGGATACAGTAAGCCTGAAGTGAAGCATCGCAATCTATAACTAGTGTCACAGGAATGGTTCAAAGCATAGACAAAAAGAAGAGTCAGTCTTCTTGTACTTAAGTCGGCATTGTGCCTTTTGTATTTAATTCCGATGCAATATCTGTGTTTCATCGTCAATAAGAAGGTCAGAGGGATACAGTAAACCTGAAGTGAAGCATCGGAATCTATAACTAGCGTCACAGGAATGGTTCAAATCATAGTCAGTAAGACGAGTCAGTCTTCTTGTACTGAAGTCGGCATTGTGCTTTTTCTATTTAATTCCGTTGCAATTTCTGTGTTTCATCGTCAAAAAGAAGGTCAGAGGGATTCAGTAAACCTGAAGTGAAGCATCGGAATCTATAACTAGGGTCACAGGAATGGTTCAAAACATAGACAGTAGGAAGAGTAAGTCTTCATGTACTAAGTCGGCTCTGTGTCTTTTCTATTTAATTCCGATGCAATTTCTGTGTTTCATCGTCAATAAAAAGGTCAGAGGGATACAGTAAATCTGAAGTGAAGCATCGTAATCTGTAACTAGCGTCACAGGAATGGTTCAAAACATAGACAGTAAGAAGAGTCAGTCTTCTTGTACTTAAGTCGGCATTGTGCCTTTTCTATTTAATTCCGATGCAATTTATGTGTTTCATCGTCAATAAGATGGTCCAAAGGATACAGCAAACCTGAAGTGAAGCATCGGAATCTATAACTATTGACACAGGAAAGGTTCAAATCATAGATAGTAAGAAGAGTCAGTCTTCTTGTACTTAAGTCGGCAATTTGCCTTCTGTATTTAATTCCGATGCAATTTCTGTTTTTCATCGTCCATAAGAAGGTCAGAGGGATACAGTAAACCTGAAGTGAAACATCGGAGTCTATAACTAGTGTCACAGGAATGGTTCAAATCATAGTCAGTAAGAAGAGTCAGTCTTCTTGTACTTAAGTCGGAATTGTGCCTTTTCTATTAAATTCCGATGCCATATAGGTGTTTCATCGTCAATAAGAAGGTCATAGGGATACAGCAAAACTCAAGTGAAGCATCTGAATCTATAACTAGTGTCACAGGAATGGTTCCAAACACAGTCAGTAAGAAGAGTCAGTCCTCTTGTACTTAAGTCGGCATAGTGCCTTTTCTATTTAATTCCGATGCAATTTCTGTGTTTCATCGTCAATAAGAAGGTCCAAGGGATACAGTAAACCTGAAGTGAATCATCGGATTCTATAACTAGTGTCACAGGAATGGTTCAAAACATAGTCTGCACGAAGAGTCAGTCTTCTTGTACTTAAGTCGGCATTGTGCCTTTTGTATTTAATTCCGATGCAATTTCTGTGTTTAATCGTAAATAAGAACGTCCAAGGGATACAGTAAACCTGAAGTGAAGCATCGCAATCTATAACTAGTGTCACAGGAATGGTTCAAAGCATAGACAAAAAGAAGAGTCAGTCTTCTTGTACTTAAGTCGGCATTGTGCCTTTTGTATTTAATTCCGATGCAATTTCTGTGTTTCATCGTCAATACGAAGGTCAGAGGGATACAGTAAACCTGAAGTGAAGCATCCGAATCTATAACTATTGTCACAGGAATGGTTCAAAACAGTCAGTGAGAAGAGTCAATCTTCTTGTACTTAAGTCGGCATTGTGCCTTTTGTATTTAATTCCGATGCAATATCTGTGTTTCATCGTCAATAAGAAGGTCTAAGGGGTACAGTAAATTTGAAGTGAAGCATCAAAATCTATAACTAGTATCACAGGAATGGTTCAAAACATAGGCAGTAAGAAGAGTCAGTCTTCTTGTACTTAAGTCGGCATTGTACTTTTTGTATTTTAGTCCGATCCAATTTCTGTGTTTCATCGTCAAAAAGAAGGTCAGAGGGATACAGTAAACCTGAAGTGAAGCATCGGAATCTATAACTAGTGTCACAGGAATGGTTCAAAACATAGACAGTAGGAAGAGTCAGTCTTCTTGTACTTAAGTCGTCATTGTGCCTTTTGTATTTAACTCCGATGCACTATCTGTGTTTCATCGTCAATAAGAAGATCGAAGGGATACAGTAATCCGGAAGTGAAGCATCGGAATCTATATCTAGTGTCACAGGAATGGTTCCAAACATAGACAGTAGGAAGATTCAGTCTTCTTGTACTTAAGTCCGCATTGTGCCTTTTCTATTTAATTCCGATGCACTTTCTGCGTTTCATCGTCAATAAGGGGGTCCAAGGGATACAGTAAACCTGAAATGAAGATTCGGAATCTAAAACTAAGGTCACAGGAATGTTTCAAAACATAGAGAGTAGGAAGAGTCTGTCTACATGTACTTACGTCTTCATTGTGCCTTTTGTATTTAATTCCGATCCAATTTCTGTGTTTCTTCGTCAATAAGAAGGTCAGAGGGGTACAGTAAACATGAAGTGAAGCATCGGAATCTATGACTAGTGTCACAGGAATGGTTCAAAACATAGTCAGTAAGAAGAGTCAGTCTTCTTCTACTTATGTCGGCATTGTGCATTTTGTATTTAATTCCGATGCAATTTCTGTGTTTCAACGTCAATAAGAAGGTCAGAGGGATACAGTAAACCTGAAGTGAAGCATCGGAATCTATAACTAGTGTCACAGGAATGGTTCAAAACATAGTCAGTAAGACGAGTCTGTCTTCATGTACTTAAGTCGGCATTGTGCCGTTTGTATTTAATTCCGATGCAATATCTGTGTTTCATCGTCAATAAGAAGGTCGGAGGGATACAGTAAATCTGAAGTGAAGCATCGGAATCTATAACTAGCGTCACAAGAATGGTTCAAAACATAAACAGTAAGAAGAGTCAGTCTTCTTGTACTTAAGTCGGCATTGTACCTTTTGTATTGAAGTCCGATCCAATTTCTGTGTTTCATCGTCAAAAAGAAGGTCAGAGGGATACAGTAAACCTGAAGTGAAGCATCGGAATCTATAACTAGTTTCACAGGAATGGTTCAAGCATAGACTGTAAGAATAGTCAGTCTTCTTGTACTTAAGTCGGCATTGTGCCTTTTCTATTTAATTCCGATGCAATTTCTGTGTTTCATCGTCAATAAGATGGTCAAAAGGATACAGCAAACCTGAAGTGAAGCATCGGAATCTATAACTAGTGACACAGGAATGGTTCAAATCATAGATAGTAAGAAGAGTCAGTCTTCTTGTACTTAAGTCGGCAATATGCCTTCTGTATTTAATTCCGATGCTATTTCTGTGTTTCATCGTCCATAAGAAGGTCAGAGGGATACAGTAAACCTGAAGTGAAACATCGGATTCTATAACTAGTGTCACAGGAATGGTTCAAATCATAGTCAGTAAGAAGAGTCAGTCTTCTTGTACTTAAGTCGGAATTGTGCCTTTTCTATTAAATTCCGATGCCATATCTGTGTTTCATCGTCAATAAGAAGGTCATAGGGATACAGCAAAACTCAAGTGAAGCATCGGAATCTATAACTAGTGTCACAGGAATGGTTCCAAACATAGTCAGTACGAAGAGTCAGTCTTCTTGTACTTAAGTCGGCATTGTGCCTTTTGTATTTAATTCCGATGCAATTTCTGTGTTTCACCGTCAATAAGAAGGTCAGAGGGATACAGTAAACCTGAAGTGAAGCATCCGAATCTATAACTAGTGTCACAGGAATGGTTCAAAACAGTCAGTAATAAGAGTCAATCTTCTTGTACTTAAGTCGGCATCGTGCCTTTTTTATTTAATTCCGATGCAATTTCTGTGTTTCATCGTCAATAAGAAGGTCTAAGGGGTACAGTAAACCTGAAGTGAAGCATCGGAATCTATAACTAGTGTCACAGGAATGGTTCAAAACATAGACAGTATGAAGAGTCAGTCTTCTTGTACTTAAGTCGGCATTGTACTTTTTGTATTTAAGCCCGATCCAATTTCTGTGTTTCATCGTCAAAAAGAAGGTCAGAGGGATACAGTAAACTTGAAGTGAAGCATCGGAATCAATAACTAGTGTCACAGGAATGGTTCAAAACATAGACAGTAGGAAGAGTCAGTCTTGTTGTACTTAAGTCGGCATTGTGCCTTTTGTATTTAACTCCGATGCACTATCTGTGTTTCATCGTCAATAAGAAGATCCAAGGGATACATTAAACCGGAAGTGATGCATCAGAATCTATATCTAGTGTCACAGGAATGGTTCCAAACATAGACAGTATAAAGATTCAGTCTTCTTGTACTTAAGTCCGCATTGTGCCTTTTCTATTTAATTCCGATGCACTTTCTGCGTTTCATCGTCAATAAGGGGGTCCAAGGGATTCAGTAAACCTGAAGTGAAGCATCGGAATCTATAACTAGGGTCACAGGAATGGTTCAAAACATAGACAGTAGGAAGAGTAAGTCTTCATGTACTAAGTCGGCTTTGTGACTTTTCTATTTAATTCCGATGCAATTTCTGTGTTTCATCGTCAATAAAAAGGTCAGAGGGATACAGTAAATCTGAAGTGAAGCATCGTAATCTGTAACTAGCGTCACAGGAATGGTTCAAAACATAGACAGTAAGAAGAGTCAGTCTTCTTGTACTTAAGTCGGCATTGTGCCTTTTCTATTTAATTCCGATGCAATTTCTGTGTTTCATCGTCAATAAGATGGTCAAAAGGATACAGCAAACCTGAAGTGAAGCATCGGAATCTATAACTATTGACACAGGAAAGGTTCAAATCATAGATAGTAAGAAGAGTCAGTCTTCTTGTACTTAAGTCGGCAATTTGCCTTCTGTATTTAATTCCGACGCAATTTCTGTTTTTCATCGTCCATAAGAAGGTCAGAGGGATACAGTAAACCAGAAGTGAAACATCGGAGTCTATAACTAGTGTCACAGGAATGGTTCAAATCATAGTCAGTAAGAAGAGTCAGTCTTCTTGTACTTAAGTCGGAATTGTGCCTTTTCTATTAAATTCCGATGCCATATAGGTGTTTCATCGTCAATAAGAAGGTCATAGGGATACAGCAAAACTCAAGTGAAGCATCTGAATCTATAACTAGTGTCACAGGAATGGTTCCAAACACAGTCAGTAAGAAGAGTCAGTCCTCTTGTACTTAAGTCGGCATAGTGCCTTTTCTATTTAATTCCGATGCAATTTCTGTGTTTCATCGTCAATAAGAAGGTCCAAGGGATACAGTAAACCTGAAGTGAATCATCGGATTCTATAACTAGTGTCACAGGAATGGTTCAAAACATAGTCTGCACGAAGAGTCAGTCTTCTTGTACTTAAGTCGGCATTGTGCCTTTTGTATTTAATTCCGATGCAATTTCTGTGTTTAATCGTAAATAAGAACTTCCAAGGGATACAGTAAACCTGAAGTGAAGCATCGCAATCTATAACTAGTGTCACAGGAATGGTTCAAAGCATAGACAAAAAGAAGAGTCAGTCTTCTTGTACTTAAGTCGGCATTGTGCCTTTTGTATTTAATTCCGATGCAATTTCTGTGTTTCATCGTCAATACGAAGGTCAGAGGGATACAGTAAACCTGAAGTGAAGCATCCGAATCTATAACTATTGTCACAGGAATGGTTCAAAACAGTCAGTAAGAAGAGTCAATCTTCTTGTACTTAAGTCGGCATTGTGCCTTTTGTATTTAATTCCGATGCAATTTCTGTGTTTCATCGTCAATAAGAAGGTCTAAGGGGTACAGTAAATTTGAAGTGAAGCATCAAAATCTATAACTAGTATCACAGGAATGGTTCAAAACATAGGCAGTAAGAAGAGTCAGTCTTCTTGTACTTAAGTCGGCATTGTACTTTTTGTATTTTAGTCCGATCCAATTTCTGTGTTTCATCGTCAAAAAGAAGGTCAGAGGGATACAGTAAACCTGAAGTGAAGCATCGGAATCTATAACTAGTGTCACAGGAATGGTTCAAAACATAGACAGTAGGAAGAGTCAGTCTTCTTGTACTTAAGTCGTCATTGTGCCTTTTGTATTTAACTCCGATGCACTATCTGTGTTTCATCGTCAATAAGAAGATCGAAGGGATACAGTAATCCGGAAGTGAAGCATCGGAATCTATATCTAGTGTCACAGGAATGGTTCCAAACATAGACAGTAGGAAGATTCAGTCTTCTTGTACTTAAGTCCGCATTGTGCCTTTTCTATTTAATTCCGATGCACTTTCTGCGTTTCATCGTCAATAAGGGGGTCCAAGGGATACAGTAGACCTGAAATGAAGATTCGGAATCTATAACTAAGGTCACAGGAATGTTTCAAAACATAGAGAGTAGGAAGAGTCTGTCTACATGTACTTACGTCTTCATTGTGCCTTTTGTATTTAATTCCGATCCAATTTCTGTGTTTCATCGTCAATAAGAAGGTCAGAGGGGTACAGTAAACATGAAGTGAAGCATCGGAATCTATGACTAGTGTCACAGGAATGGTTCAAAACATAGTCAGTAAGAAGAGTCAGTCTTCTTCTACTTATGTCGGCATTGTGCATTTTGTATTTAATTCCGATGCAATTTCTGTGTTTCAACGTCAATAAGAAGGTCAGAGGGATACAGTAAACCTGAAGTGAAGCATCGGAATCTATAACTAGTGTCACAGGAATGGTTCAAAACATAGTCAGTAAGACGAGTCTGTCTTCATGTACTTAAGTCGGCATTGTGCCGTTTGTATTTAATTCCGATGCAATATCTGTGTTTCATCGTCAATAAGAAGGTCGGAGGGATACAGTAAATCTGAAGTGAAGCATCGGAATCTATAACTAGCGTCACAGGAATGGTTCAAAACATAAACAGTAAGGAGAGTCAGTCTTCTTGTACTTAAGTCGGCATTGTACCTTTTGTATTGAAGTCCGATCCAATTTCTGTGTTTCATCGTCAAAAAGAAGGTCAGAGGGATACAGTAAATCTGAAGTGAAGCATCGGAATCTATAACTAGTTTCACAGGAATGGTTCAAGCATAGACTGTAAGAATAGTCAGTCTTCTTGTACTTAAGTCGGCATTGTGCCTTTTCTATTTAATTCCGATGCAATTTCTGTGTTTCATCGTCAATAAGATGGTCAAAAGGATACAGCAAACCTGAAGTGAAGCATCGGAATCTATAACTAGTGACACAGGAATGGTTCAAATCATAGATAGTAAGAAGAGTCAGTCTTCTTGTACTTAAGTCGGCAATTTGCCTTCTGTATTTAATTCCGATGCTATTTCTGTGTTTCATCGTCCATAAGAAGGTCAGAGGGATACAGTAAACCTGAAGTGAAACATCGGAGTCTATAACTAGTGTCACAGGAATGGTTCAAATCATAGTCAGTAAGAAGAGTCAGTCTTCTTGTACTTAAGTCGGAATTGTGCCTTTTCTATTAAATTCCGATGCCATATCTGTGTTTCATCGTCAATAAGAAGGTCATAGGGATCCAGCAAAACTCAAGTGAAGCATCGGAATCTATAACTAGTGTCACAGGAATGGTTCCAAACATAGTCAGTACGAAGAGTCAGTCTTCTTGTACTTAAGTCGGCATTGTGCCTTTTGTATTTAATTCCGATGCAATTTCTGTGTTTCACCGTCAATAAGAAGGTCAGAGAGATACAGTAAACCTGAAGTGAAGCATCCGAATCTATAACTAGTGTCACAGGAATGGTTCAAAACAGTCAGTAAGAAGAGTCAATCTTCTTGTACTTAAGTCGGCATCGTGCCTTTTTTATTTAATTCCGATGCAATTTCTGTGTTTCATCGTCAATAAGAAGGTCTAAGGGGTACAGTAAACCTGAAGTGAAGCATCGGAATCTATAACTAGTGTCACAGGAATGGTTCAAAACATAGACAGTATGAAGAGTCAGTCTTCTTGTACTTAAGTCGGCATTGTACTTTTTGTATTTAAGCCCGATCCAATTTCTGTGTTTCATCGTCAAAAAGAAGGTCAGAGGGATACAGTAAACCTGAAGTGAAGCATCGGAATCAATAACTAGTGTCACAGGAATGGTTCAAAACATAGACAGTAGGAAGAGTCAGTCTTGTTGTACTTAAGTCGGCATTGTGCCTTTTGTATTTAACTCCGATGCACTATCTGTGTTTCATCGTCAATAAGAAGATCCAAGGGATACATTAAACCGGAAGTGATGCATCAGAATCTATATCTAGTGTCACAGGAATGGTTCCAAACATAGACAGTAGGAAGATTCAGTCTTCTTGTACTTAAGTCCGCATTGTGCCTTTTCTATTTAATTCCGATGCACTTTCTGCGTTTCATCGTCAATAAGGGGGTCCAAGGGATACAGTAAACCTGAAATGAAGCATCGGAATCTATAACTAAGGTCACAGGAATGTTTCAAAACATAGACAGTAGGTAGAGTCAGTCTACATGTACTTACGTCGGCATTGTGCCTTTTGTATTTAATTCCGATGCAATTTCTGTGTTTCATCGTCAATAAGAAGGTCAGAGGGGTACAGTAAACATGAAGTGAAGCATCGGAATCTATGACTAGTGTCACAGGAATGGTTCAAAACATAGTCAGTAAGAAGAGTCAGTCTTCTTGTACTTATGTCGGCATTGTGCATTTTGTATTTAATTCCGATGCAATTTCTGTGTTTCATCGTCAATAAGAAGGTCCAAGGGATTCAGTAAACCTGAAGTGAAGCAGCGGAATCTATAACTAGTGTCACAGGAATGGTTCAAATCATAGTCAGTAAGAAGAGTCAGTCTTCTTGTACTTAAGACGGCATTGTGCCTTTTCTATTCCATTCCGATGCAATATCTGTGTTTCATCGTCAATAAGAAGGTCAGAGGGATACAGTAAACCTGAAGTGAAGCATCGGAATCTATAACTAGCGTCACAGGAATGGTTCAAATCATAGTCAGTAAGACGAGTCAGTCTTCTTGTACTGAAGTCGGCATTGTGCTTTTTCTATTTAATTCCGTTGCAATTTCAGTGTTTCATCGTCAATAAGAAGGTCAGAGGGATACAGTAAACCTGAAGTGAAGCACCGGAATCTGTAACTTGCGTCACAGGAATGGTTCAAAACATAGACGGTAAGATGAGTCAGTCTTCTTGTACTTAAGTCGGCATTGTGCATTTTCTATTTATTTCCGATGCAATTTCTGTGTTTCATCGTCCATAAGAAGGTCAGAGGAATACAGTAAACCTGAAGTGAAGCATCCGAATCTATAACAAGTGTCACAGGAATGGTTCAAACAGTCAGTAAGAAGAGTCAGTCTTCGTGTACTTAAGTCGGCATTGTGCCTTTTGTATTTAATTCCGATGCAATTTCTGTGTTTCATCGTCAATATGAAGGTCCAAGGGATACAGTAAATCTGAAGTGTAGCATCGGAATCTATAACTAGTGTCACAGGAATGGTTCAAAACATAAACATTAAGAAGAGTCAGTCTTCTTGTACTTAAGTCGGCATTGTACCTTTTGTATTTAAGTCCGATCCAATTTCTGTATTTCATCGTCAAAAAGAAGGTCAGAGGGATTCAGTAAACCTGAAGTGAAGCATCGGAATCTATAACTAGGGTCACAGGAATGGTTCAAAACATAGACAGTAGGAAGAGTAAGTCTTCATGTACTAAGTCGGCTTTGTGTCTTTTCTATTAAATTCCGATGCAATTTCTGTGTTTCATCGTCAATAAAAAGGTCAGAGGGATACAGTAAATCTGAAGTGAAGCATCGTAATCTGTAACTAGCGTCACAGGAATGGTTCAAAACATAGACAGTAAGAAGAGTCAGTCTTCTTGTACTTAAGTTGGCATTGTGCCTTTTCTATCTATTTCCGATGGAATTTCTGTGTTTCATCGTCAATAAGAAGGTCCAAGGGATACAGTAAACCTGAAGTGAATCATCGGAATCTATAACTAGTGTCACAGGAATGGTTCAAACATAGTCAGTACGAAGAGTCAGTCTTCTTGTACTTAAGTCGGCAATGTGCCTTTTGTATTTAATTCCGATGCAATTCCTGTGATTCATCGTCAATAAGAAGGTCAGAGGGATACTGTAAACCTGAAGTGAAGCATCGGAATCTATAACTAGTGTCACAGGAATGGTTCAAAACAGAGACAGTAAGAAGAGTCGGTCTTCTTGTACATACGTCAGCATTGTGTCTTTTGTATTTAATTAAGATGCAATTTCTGTTTTTCATCGTCAATAAGAAGGTCAGAGGGATACAGTAAACCTGAAGTGAAGCATCGGAATCTATAACTAGAGTCACAGGAATGGTTCAAAACAGACAGTAAGAAGAGTCAGTCTTCTTGTACTTAAGTCGGCATTGTGCTTTTTTATTTAATTCCGATGCAATTTCTGTGTTTCATTGTCAAAAAGAACGTCCAAGGGATATATTAAACCTGAAGTGAAGCATCATAATCTATAACTAGTGTCACAGGAATGGTTCAAAACTTAGACAGCAGGAAGAGTCAGTCTTCTTGTAATTAAGTCGGCATTGTGCTTTTTCTATTTAATTGCGATGCAATTTCTGTGTTTCATCGTCAATAAGAAGGTCAGAGGGATACAGTAAACCTGAAGTGAAGCATCGGAACTTGTAACTAGCGTCACAGGAATGGTTCAAAGCATAGACTGTAAGAATAGTCAGTCTTCTTGTACTTAAGTCGGCATTGTGCCTTTTCTATTTAATTCCGATGCAATTTCTGTGTTTCATCGTCAATAAGATGGTCCAAGGGATACAGTAAACCTGAAGTGAAGCATCGGAATCTATAACTAATGACACAGGAATGGTTCAAATCATAGACAGTAAGAAGAGTCAATCTTCTTGTACTTAAGTCGGCATTGTGCCTTTTACTATTAAATTCCGATGCTATATCTGTGTTTCATCGTCAATAAGAAGGTCAGAGGGATACAGTAAAACTCAAGTGAAGCATCGGAATCTATAACTAGTGTCACAGGAATGGTCCCAAACATAGTCAGTACGAAGAGTCAGTCTTCTTGTACTTAAGTCGGCATTGTGCCTTTTCTATTTAATTCGGATGCAATTTCTGTGTTTCATCGTCAATAAGAAGGTCCAAGGGATACAGTAAACCTGAAGTGAATCATCAGAATCTATAACTAGTGTCACAGGAATGGTTCAAAACATAGTCTGTACGAAGAGTCAGTCTTCTTGTACTAAAGTCGGCATTGTGCCTTTTGTATTTAATTCCGATGCAATTTCTGTGTTTCATCGTCAATAAGAACGTCCAAGGGATACAGTAAACCTGAAGTGAAGCATTGGAATCTATAACTAGTGACACAGGAATGGTTCAAAGCATAGACAAAAAGAACAGTCAGTCTTCTTGTACTTAAGTCGGCATTGTGCCTTTTGTATTTAATTCCGATGAAATTTCTGTGTTTCATCGTCAATAAGAAGGTCAGAGGGATACAGTAAACCTGAAGTGAAGCATCCGAATTTATAACTAGTGTCACAGGAATGGTTCAAAACAGTCAGTAAGAAGAGTCAGTCTTCTTGTACTTAAGTCGGCATTGTGCCTCTTGTATTTAATTCCGATGCAATTTCTGTGTTTCATCGTCAATCAGAAGGTCTAAGGGATATTGTAAATTTGAAGTGAAGCATCGGAATCTATAACTACTGTCACAGGAATGGTTCAAAACATAGACAGTAAGAAGAGTCAATCTTCTTGAACTTAAGTCGGCATTGTACCTTTTGTATTTAAGTCCGATCCAATTTCTGTGTTTCATCGTCAAAAAGAAGGTCAGAGGGATACAGTAAACCTGAAGTGAAGCATCCTAATCTATAACTAGTGTCACAGGAATGTTTCAAAACATAGACAGTAGGAAGAGTCAGTCTTGTTGTACTTAAGTCGGCATTGTGCCATTTGTATTTAACTCCGATCTAGGTAATCAATAACAAGGTCAGAGGGAAACAGTAAACCTGAGGTGAAGCATCGGAATCTATAACTACTATCACAGGAATGGTTCAAATATAGTCAGAAAGAAGAGTCAGTCTTCTTGTACTTAAGTCGGCATTGTGCCTTCTCTATTTAATTCCGATGCAATTTCAGTGTATCATCGTCAATAAGAAGGTCAGAGGGACACAGTAAACCTGAAGTGAAGCATCGGAATCTATAACTAGCGTCACAGGAATGGTTTAAATCATAGTCAGCAAGAAGAGTCAGTATTCTTGTACTTAAGTCGGCATTGTGCTTTTTTACTTAATTCCGTTGCAATTTCAGTGTTTCATCGTCAATAAGAAGGTCAGAGGGATACAGTAAATCTGAAGTGAAGCACCGGAATCTATAACTTGCGTCACAGGAATGGTTCAAAACGTAGACGGTAAGATGAGTCAGTCTTCTTGTACTTAAGTCGGCATTGTGCATTTTCTATTTAATTCCGATGCTATTTCTGTGTTTCATCGTCAATAAGAAGGTCAGAGGGATACAGTAAACCTGAAGCGAAGCATCGGAATCTATATCTAGTGTCACAGGAATGGTTCAAAACATAGACAGTAAGGAGAGTCAGTCTTCTTGTACTTAAGTCGGCATTGTTCCTTATGTATTTAATTCCGATGCAATATCTGTGTTTCAACGTCAATAAGAAGGTCAGAGGGGTACAGTAAACCTGAAGTGAAGCATCGGAATCTATAACTAGTGTCACAGGACGGTTCAAAACAGTCAGTAAGAAGAGTCAGTCTTCTTGTACTTAAGTTGCCATTGTCCCTTTTGTATTTAATTCCGATGCAATTTCTGTGTTTCATCGTCAATAAGAAGGTCAGAGGGATACAGTAAACCTGAAGTGAAGCATCGGAATCTATAACTAGTGTCACAGGATTGGTTCAAAACATAGACAATAGGAAACGTCAGTCTTCTTGTACTTAAGTCAGCATTTTGCCTTTTCAATTAAATTCCGATTCACTTTCTGTGTTTCATCGTCAATAAGAAGGTCTAAGGGATACAGTAAACCTGAAGTGAAGCATCGGAATCTATAACTAGGGTAACAGGATTGGTTCAAAACATAGACAGTAGGAAGAGTCAGTCTTCATGTACTTAAGTAGGCATTGTGCCTTTTCTATTTAATTCCGATGCAAATTCTGTGTTTCATCGTCAATAAGAAGGTCAGAGGGATACAGTAAACCTGAAGTGAAGCATCGTACTCTGTAACTAGCGTCACAGGAATGGTTCAAACATAGCCAGTAAGAAGAGTCAGTCTTCTTGTACTTAAGTCGGCATTGTGCCTTTTCTATTTAAGTCCGATGTAGTTTCTGTGTTTCATCGTCAATTAGAAGGTCAAGGGATACAGTAAACCTGAAGTGAAGCATCGGAATCTATAACTTGTGTCACAGGAATGGTTCAAATCATAGTCAGTAAGAAGAGTCAGTCTTCTTGTACTTAAGTCGGCATTGAACCTTTTGTATTTAAGTCCGATCCAATTTCTGTGTTTCATCGTCAAAAAGAAGTTCAGAGGGATACAGTAAACCTGAAGTGTAGCATCGGAATCTATAACTAGGGTCACAGGAATGGTTCAAAACATAGACGGTAGGAAGAGTAAGTCTTCATGTACTTAAGTCGGCATTGTGTCTTTTCTATTTAATTCCGATGCAATTTCTAAGTTTGATCGTCAATAAAAAGGTCAGAGGGATACAGTAAATCTGAAGTGAAGCATCGTAATCTGTAACTAGCGTCACAGTAATGGTTCAAAACATAGACAGTAAGAAGAGTCAGTCTTCTTGTACTTAAGTTGCCATTGTGCCTTTTCTATCTATTTCGGATGCAATTTCTGTGTTTCATCGTCAATAAGAAGGTCCAAGGGATACAGTAAACCTGAAGTGAATCATCGGAATCTATAACTAGTGTCACAGGAATGGTTCAAACATAGACAAAAAGAAGAGTCATTCTTCTTGTACTTACGTCTGCATTGTGCCTTTTGTATTTAATGAAGATGCAATTTCTGTGTTTCATCGTCAATAAGAAGGTCAGAGGGATACAGTAAACCTGAAGTGAAGCATCATAATCTATAAATAGTGTCACAGGAATGGGTCAAAACATAGACAGCAGGAAGAGTCAGTCTTCTTGTAATTAAGTCGGCATTGTGCCTTTTCTATTTAATTGCGATGCAATTTCTGTGTTTTATCGTCAATAAGAAGGTCAGAGGGATACAGTAAACCTGAAGTGAAGCATCGGAATCTGTAACTAGCGTCACAGGAATGGTTCAAAGCATAGACAGTAAGAATAGTCAGTCTTCTTATACTTAAGTCGGCATTGTGCCTTTTCTATTTAATTCCGATGCAATTTCTGTGTTTCGTCGTCAATAAGATGGTCGAAGGGATACAGTAAACCTGAAGTGAAGCATCGGAATCTATATCTAGTGTCACAGGAATGGTTCAAATCATAGACAGTAAGAAGAGTCAGTCTTCTTGTACTCAAGTCGGCATTGTGCCTTTTCTATTTAATTCCGATGCAATTTCTGTGTTTCATCGTCAATAAGAACGTCCAAGGGATACAGTAAACCTGAAGTGAAGCATCGGAATCTATAACTAGTGTCACAGGAATGGTTCAAAACATAGACAGTAGGAAGAGTCAGTCTTCTTGTACTTAAGTCGGCATTGTGCCTTTTCTATTTAATTCCGATGCAATTTCTGTGTTTCATCGTCAATAAGAAGGTCCAAGGGATACAGTAAACCTGAAGTGAAGCTTCGGAATCTATATATAGTGTCACTGGAATGGTTCAAAACATAGACAAAAAGAAGAGACAGTCTTCTTGTTCTTAAGTCGGCATTGTGCCTTTTGTATTTAATCCCGATGCAATTTCTGTGATTCATCGTAAATAAGAAGGTCAGAGGGATAGAGTAAACCCGAAGTGAAGCATCGGAATCAATAACTAGTGGCACAGGATTGGTTCAAAAATGTTAGTAACAAGAGTCAGTCTTCTTGTACTTTAGTCGGCATTGTGCCTTTTGTATTTTATTCCGATGCAATTTCTTTGTTTAATCGTCAATAAGAAGGTCCTGGGGATACAGTAAATCTGAAGTGAAGCATCGGAATCTATAACTAGTGTCACAGGAATGGTTCAAATCATAGACAGTAAGAAGAGTCAGACTTCTTGTACTTTAGTTGGCATTATTCCCTTTTCAATTTAATTGCGATGCAATTACTGTGTTTCATCGTCAATAAGAAGGTCAGAGGGATACAGTAAACCTGAAGTGAAGCATCGGAATCTATATCTAGTGTTACAGGAATGGTTCAAATGATAGTCAGTAAGAAGAGTCAGTCTTCTTGTACTTAAGTCGGCATTGTGCTTTTTCTATTTAATTCCGATGCAATTTCAGTGTTTCATCGTCAGTAAGAAGGTCAGAGGGATTCAGTAAACCCGAAGTGAAGCATCGGAATCTGTAACTTGCGTCACAGGAATGGTTCAAAATATTGACAGTAAGATGAGTCAGTCTTCCTGTACTTAAGTCAGCATTGTGCATTTTCTATTTAATTCCGATGCAATTTCTGTGTTTCAACGTCAATAAGAAGGTCAGAAGGATACAGTAAACCTGAAGTGTAGCATCGGAATCTATAACTAGTGTCACAGGTGAAGGGGACTGACAAGGCAGCCAGTCCACAGTGACGGGTAACCGAAAGAAAGGCACGCGTACACACACACGCCGACGGGCGTCAAGTACTTTAACAGGCTACGTAATTAATGCTATGAAGAAAAGTATGTAGCTGGATTAATACTTATCTTTAATCAATCATTGTGGTACATCGCTCCTGACTATACACAGGAGACTTTAATTACAATTACTGTAAGGCTAATGGCACCTTGCTAGTTCGTAGCCATTAACTTAGCTGAAGGCTATTCTGTCTCTCGGATAATGAGAGAGAAAGGCTTCGTACATCTAGTCGCTAGCTAGGTTGTCCGTACAACTGGGACGAGTTCTTGTTCGTATCACGAGACCAGCCTTGTGGTGGCGCTAGGTCTGCGATCACACAGTGGCGACGCGAGTGTCCGACATGTACTAAATGGACCGCGGCCGATTTAATCTACCACCTAGCAAGTGTGGTGTCTGGTGGTGACACCACAACAGGAATGGTTCAAAACATAGACAGAAGGAAGAGTCAGTCTTCTTGTACTTAAATCGGCATTGTGCCTTTTGTATTTAATTCCGATGCAATTTCTGTGTTTCATCGTCAATAAGAAGGTCCAAGGGATACAGTAAACCTAAAGTGAAGCATCGGAATCTATAACTAGTGTCACAGGAATGGTTCAAAGCATAGACAGTATAAAAGGTCAGTCTTCTTGTACTTAAGTCGGCATTGTGCCTTTTGTATTTAATTCCGACGCAATTTCTGTGTTTCATCGTCAATAAGAAGGTCCAAGGGATACAGTAAACCTGAAGTGAAGCATCGGAATCTATATCTAGTGTTACAGGAATGGTTCAAATGATAGTCAGTAAGAAGAGTCAGTCTTCTTGTACTTAAGTCGGCATTGTGCTTTTTCTATTTAATTCCGATGCAATTTCAGTGTTTCATCGTCAGTAAGAAGGTCAGAGGGATTCAGTAAACCCGAAGTGAAGCATCGGAATCTGTAACTTGCGTCACAGGAATGGTTCAAAATATTGACAGTAAGATGAGTCAGTCTTCCTGTACTTAAGTCAGCATTGTGCATTTTCTATTTAATTCCGATGCAATTTCTGTGTTTCAACGTCAATAAGAAGGTCAGAAGGATACAGTAAACCTGAAGTGTAGCATCGGAATCTATAACTAGTGTCACAGGTGAAGGGGACTGACAAGGCAGCCAGTCCACAGTGACGGGTAACCGAAAGAAAGACACGCGTACACACACACGCCGACGGGCGTCAAGTACTTTAACAGGCTACGTAATTAATGCTATGAAGAAAAGTATGTAGCTGGATTAATACTTATCTTTAATCAATCATTGTGGTACATCGCTCCTGACTATACACAGGAGACTTTAATTACAATTACTGTAAGGCTAATGGCACCTTGCTAGTTCGTAGCCATTAACTTAGCTGAAGGCTATTCTGTCTCTCGGATAATGAGAGAGAAAGGCTTCGTACATCTAGTCGCTAGCTAGGTTGTCCGTACAACTGGGACGAGTTCTTGTTCGTATCACGAGACCAGCCTTGTGGTGGCGCTAGGTCTGCGATCACACAGTGGCGACGCGAGTGTCCGACATGTACTAAATGGACCGCGGCCGATTTAATCTACCACCTAGCAAGTGTGGTGTCTGGTGGTGACACCACAACAGGAATGGTTCAAAACATAGACAGAAGGAAGAGTCAGTCTTCTTGTACTTAAATCGGCATTGTGCCTTTTGTATTTAATTCCGATGCAATTTCTGTGTTTCATCGTCAATAAGAAGGTCCAAGGGATACAGTAAACCTAAAGTGAAGCATCGGAATCTATAACTAGTGTCACAGGAATGGTTCAAAGCATAGACAGTATAAAAGGTCAGTCTTCTTGTACTTAAGTCGGCATTGTGCCTTTTGTATTTAATTCCGACGCAATTTCTGTGTTTCATCGTCAATAAGAAGGTCCAAGGGATACAGTAAACCTGAAGTGAAGCATCGGAATCTGTAACTAGCGTCAATGGAATGGTTCAAAACATAGTCACTAAGAAGAGTCAGTCTTATTGTACTTAAGTCGGCATTGTGCCTTTTCTATTTAATTACGATGGAATTTCTGTGTTTCATCGTCAATAAAAACGTCCAAGGGATACAGTGAACCTGAAGTGAAGCATCGGAATCTATAACTAGTGTCACAGGAATGGTTCAAAATATAGACAGTAAGAAGAGTCAGTCTTCTTGTACTTAAGTCGGCATTGTGCATTTTCTGTTTAATTCCGATGAAATTTCTGTGTTTCATCGTCAAAAAGAAGTTCAGAGGGATACAGTAAACCTGAAGTGAAGCATCGGAATCTATAACTAGGGTCACAGGAATGGTTCAAAACATAGACAGTAGGAAGAGTAAGTCTTCATGTACTTAAGTCGGCATTGTGTCTTTTCTATTTAATTCCGATGCAATTTCTAAGTTTCATCGTCAATAAAAAGGTCAGAGGGATACAGTAAATCTGAAGTGAATCATCGGAATCTATAAATAGTGTCACAGGAATGGTTCAAAGCATAGACAGCAGGAAGAGTCAGTCTTCTTGTAATTAAGTCGGCATTGTGCCTTTTCTATTTAATTGCGATGCAATTTCTGTGTTTTATCGTCAATAAGAAGGTCAGAGGGATACAGTAAACCTGAAGTGAAGCATCGGAATCTGTAACTAGCGTCACAGGAATGGTTCAAAGCATAGACAGTAAGAATAGTCAGTCTTCTTGTACTTAAGTCGGCATTGTGCCTTTTCTATTTAATTCCGATGCAATTTCTGTGTTTCATCGTCAATAAGATGGTCGAAGGGATACAGTAAACCTGAAGTGAAGCATCGGAATCTATATCTAGTGTCACTGGAATGGTTCAAAACGTAGACAGTAAGGAGAGTCAGTCTTCTTGTACTTAAGTCGGCATTGTTCCATTTGTATTTAATTCCGATTCAATTTCTGTGTTTCAACGTCAATAAGAAGGTCAGAAGGATACAGTAAACCTGAAGTGTAGCATGGGAATCTATAACTAGTGTCACAGGTGAAGTGGACTGACAAGGCAGCCAGTCCACAGTGACGGGTAACCGAAAGAAAGGCACGCGTACACACACACGCCAACGGGCGTCAAGTACTGGAACAGGCTACGTAATTAATGCTATGAAGAAAAGTATGTAGCTGGATTAATACTTATCTTTAATCAATCATTGTGGTACATCGCTCCTGACTATACACAGGAGACTTTAATTACAATTACTGTAAGGCTGATGGCGCCTTGCTAGTTCGTAGCCATTAACTTAGCTGAAGGCTATTCTGTCTCTCGCATAATGAGAGAGAAAGGCTTCGTACATCTAGTCGCTAGCTATGTTGTCCGTACAAGTGGGACGAGTTCTTGTTCGTATCACGAGACCTGCCTTGTGGTGGCGCTAGGTCTGCGATCACACAGTGGCGACGCGAGGGTCCGACATGTACTAAATTGACCGCGGCCGATTTAATCTACCACCTAGCAAGTGTGGTGTCTGGCGGTGACACCACAACAGGAATGGTTCAAAACATAGACAGTAGGAAGAGTCAGTCTTCTTGTACTTAAGTCGGCATTGTGCCTATTGTATTTAATTCCGATGCAATTTCTGTGTTTCATCGTCAATAAGAAGGTCCAAGGGATACAGTAAACCTGAAGTGAAGCATCGGAATCTATTACTAGTGTCACAGGAATGGTTCACAGCATAGACAGTATAAAAGGTCAGTCTTCTTGTACTGAAGTCGGCATTGTGCCTTTTGTATTTAATTCCGATGCAATTTCTGTGTTTCATCGTCAATAAGAAGGTCCAAGGGATACAGTAAACCTGAAGTGAAGCATCGGAATATATAACTAGTGTCACAGGAATGGTTCAAAACATAGACAGTAGGAAGAGTCAGTCTTCTTGTACTTAAGTCAGCATTGTGCCTTTTCAATTTAATTCCGATTCACTTTCTGTGTTTCATCGTCAATAAGAAGGCCCACGGGATACAGTAAACCTGAAATTACGCATCGGAATCTATAACTAGTGTCACAGGAATGTTTCAAAACATAGACAGTAGGAAGAGTCAGTCCTTATGTACTTAAGTGGGCATTGTGCCTTTTGTATTTAATTCCGATGCAATTTCTGTGTTTCATCGCCAACAAGAAGGTCAGAGGGATACAGTAGACCTGAAGTGAAGCATCGGAATCTATAAGTAGTGTCACAGGAATGGTTCAAATCATTGTCAGTAAGTACAGTCAGTCTTATTGTTCTTAAGTCGGCATTGTGCCTTTTGTATTTAATTCCGATGCAATTTCTGTGTTTCATCGTCAATAAGAAGGTCCAAGGGATACAGTAAACCTGAAGTGAAGCATCGGAATCTGTAACTAGCGTCAATGGAATGGTTCAAAACATAGTCACTAAGAAGAGTCAGTCTTATTGTATTTAAGTCGGCATTGTGCCTTTTCTATTTAATTACGATGGAATTTCTGTGTTTCATCGTCAATAAGAACGTCCAAGGGATACAGTGAACCTGAAGTGAAGCATCGGAATCTATAACTAGGTCACAGGAATGGTTCAAAACATAGACAGTAGGAAGAGTAAGTCTTCACGTACTTAAGCCGGCATTGTGCCTTTTCTATTTAATTCCGATGCAATTTCTGTGTTTCATCGTCAATAAGAAGGTCAGAGGGATACAGTAAACCTGAAGTGAAGCATCGTAATCTGTAACTAGCGTCACAGGAATGGTTCGAACATAGACAGTAAAAAGAGTCAGTCTTCTTGTACTTAAGTCGGCATTGTGCCTTTTCTATTTAATTCCGATGCAATATCTGTGTTTCATCGTCAATAAGATGATCCAAGGGATACAGTAAACCTGAAGTGAAGCATCTGAATCTATAACTAGTGTCACAGGAATGGTTCATAACATAGACAGTAAGAAGAGTCAGTCTTCTTGTACTTAAGTCGGCATTGTGCTTTTTCTATTTAATTCCGATGCAATTTCAGTGTTTCATCGTCAGTAAGAAGGTCAGAGGGATTCAGTAAACCCGAAGTGAAGCATCGGAATCTGTAACTTGCGTCACAGGAATGGTTCAAAATATTGACAGTAAGATGAGTCAGTCTTCCTGTACTTAAGTCAGCATTGTGCATTTTCTATTTAATTCCGATGCAATTTCTGTGTTTCAACGTCAATAAGAAGGTCAGAAGGATACAGTAAACCTGAAGTGTAGCATCGGAATCTATAACTAGTGTCACAGGTGAAGGGGACTGACAAGGCAGCCAGTCCACAGTGACGGGTAACCGAAAGAAAGGCACGCGTACACACACACGCCGACGGGCGTCAAGTACTTTAACAGGCTACGTAATTAATGCTATGAAGAAAAGTATGTAGCTGGATTAATACTTATCTTTAATCAATCATTGTGGTACATCGCTCCTGACTATACACAGGAGACTTTAATTACAATTACTGTAAGGCTAATGGCACCTTGCTAGTTCGTAGCCATTAACTTAGCTGAAGGCTATTCTGTCTCTCGGATAATGAGAGAGAAAGGCTTCGTACATCTAGTCGCTAGCTAGGTTGTCCGTACAACTGGGACGAGTTCTTGTTCGTATCACGAGACCAGCCTTGTGGTGGCGCTAGGTCTGCGATCACACAGTGGCGACGCGAGTGTCCGACATGTACTAAATGGACCGCGGCCGATTTAATCTACCACCTAGCAAGTGTGGTGTCTGGTGGTGACACCACAACAGGAATGGTTCAAAACATAGACAGAAGGAAGAGTCAGTCTTCTTGTACTTAAATCGGCATTGTGCCTTTTGTATTTAATTCCGATGCAATTTCTGTGTTTCATCGTCAATAAGAAGGTCCAAGGGATACAGTAAACCTAAAGTGAAGCATCGGAATCTATAACTAGTGTCACAGGAATGGTTCAAAGCATAGACAGTATAAAAGGTCAGTCTTCTTGTACTTAAGTCGGCATTGTGCCTTTTGTATTTAATTCCGATGCAATTTCTGTGTTTCATCGTCAATAAGAAGGTCCAAGGGATACAGTAAACCTGAAGTGAAGCATCGGAATCTGTAACTAGCGTCAATGGAATGGTTCAAAACATAGTCACTAAGAAGAGTCAGTCTTATTGTATTTAAGTCGGCATTGTGCCTTTTCTATTTAATTACGATGGAATTTCTGTGTTTCATCGTCAATAAGAACGTCCAAGGGATACAGTGAACCTGAAGTGAAGCATCGGAATCTATAACTAGTGTCACAGGAATGGTTCAAAATATAGACAGTAAGAAGAGTCAGTCTTCTTGTACTTAAGTCGGCATTGTGCATTTTCTGTTTAATTCCGATGAAATTTCTGTGTTTCATCGTCAAAAAGAAGTTCAGAGGGATACAGTAAACGTGAAGTGAAGCATCGGAATCTATAACTAGGGTCACAGGAATCGTTCAAAACATAGACAGTAGGAAGAGTAAGTCTTCATGTACTTAAGTCGGCATTGTGTCTTTTCTATTTAATTCCGATGCAATTTCTAAGTTTCATCGTCAATAAAAAGGTCAGAGGGATACAGTAAATCTGAAGTGAATCATCGGAATCTATAAATAGTGTCACAGGAATGGTTCAAAGCATAGACAGCAGGAAGAGTCAGTCTTCTTGTAATTAAGTCGGCATTGTGCCTTTTCTATTTAATTGCGATGCAATTTCTGTGTTTTATCGTCAATAAGAAGGTCAGAGGGATACAGTAAACCTGAAGTGAAGCATCGGAATCTGTAACTAGCGTCACAGGAATGGTTCAAAGCATAGACAGTAAGAATAGTCAGTCTTCTTGTACTTAAGTCGGCATTGTGCCTTTTCTATTTAATTCCGATGCAATTTCTGTGTTTCATCGTCAATAAGATGGTCGAAGGGATACAGTAAACCTGAAGTGAAGCATCGGAATCTATATCTAGTGTCACTGGAATGGTTCAAAACATAGACAGTAAGGAGAGTCAGTCTTCTTGTACTTAAGTCGGCATTGTTCCATTTGTATTTAATTCCGATTCAATTTCTGTGTTTCAACGTCAATAAGAAGGTCAGAAGGATACAGTAAACCTGAAGTGTAGCATGGGAATCTATAACTAGTGTCACAGGTGAAGTGGACTGACAAGGCAGCCAGTCCACAGTGACGGGTAACCGAAAGAAAGGCACGCGTACACACACACGCCAACGGGCGTCAAGTACTGGAACAGGCTACGTAATTAATGCTATGAAGAAAAGTATGTAGCTGGATTAATACTTATCTTTAATCAAACATTGTGGTACATCGCTCCTGACTATACACAGGAGACTTTAATTACAATTACTGTAAGGCTGATGGCGCCTTGCTAGTTCGTAGCCATTAACTTAGCTGAAGGCTATTCTGTCTCTCGCATAATGAGAGAGAAAGGCTTCGTACATCTAGTCGCTAGCTATGTTGTCCATACAAGTGGGACGAGTTCTTGTTCGTATCACGAGACCTGCCTTGTGGTGGCGCTAGGTCTGCGATCACACAGTGGCGACGCGAGGGTCCGACATGTACTAAATTGACCGTGGCCGATTTAATCTACCACCTAGCAAGTGTGGTGTCTGGCGGTGACACCACAACAGGAATGGTTCAAAACATAGACAGTAGGAAGAGTCAGTCTTCTTGTACTTAAGTCGGCATTGTGCCTATTGTATTTAATTCCGATGCAATTTCTGTGTTTCATCGTCAATAAGAAGGTCCAAGGGATACAGTAAACCTGAAGTGAAGCATCGGAATCTATTACTAGTGTCACAGGAATGGTTCACAGCATAGACAGTATAAAAGGTCAGTCTTCTTGTACTGAAGTCGGCATTGTGCCTTTTGTATTTAATTCCGAGGCAATTTCTGTGTTTCATCGTCAATAAGAAGGTCCAAGGGATACAGTAAACCTGAAGTGAAGCATCGGAATATATAACTAGTGTCACAGGAATGGTTCAAAACATAGACAGTAGGAAGAGTCAGTCTTCTTGTACTTAAGTCAGCATTGTGCCTTTTCAATTTAATTCCGATTCACTTTCTGTGTTTCATCGTCAATAAGAAGGCCCACGGGATACAGTAAACCTGAAATTACGCATCGGAATCTATAACTAGTGTCACAGGAATGTTTCAAAACATAGACAGTAGGAAGAGTCAGTCCTTATGTACTTAAGTGGGCATTGTGCCTTTTGTATTTAATTCCGATGCAATTTCTGTGTTTCATCGCCAACAAGAAGGTCAGAGGGATACAGTAGACCTGAAGTGAAGCATCGGAATCTATAAGTAGTGTCACAGGAATGGTTCAAATCATTGTCAGTAAGAACAGTCAGTCTTATTGTACTTAAGTCGGCATTGTGCCTTTTGTATTTAATTCCGATGCAATTTCTGTGTTTCATCGTCAATAAGAAGGTCCAAGGGATACAGTAAACCTGAAGTGAAGCATCGGAATCTGTAACTAGCGTCAATGGAATGGTTCAAAACATAGTCACTAAGAAGAGTCAGTCTTATTGTATTTAAGTCGGCATTGTGCCTTTTCTATTTAATTACGATTTAATTTCTGTGTTTCATCGTCAATAAGAACGTCCAAGGGATACAGTGAACCTGAAGTGAAGCATCGGAATCTATAACTAGGTCACAGGAATGGTTCAAAACATAGACAGTAGGAAGAGTAAGTCTTCATGTACTTAAGCCGGCATTGTGCCTTTTCTATTTAATTCCGATGCAATTTCTGTGTTTCATCGTCAATAAGAAGGTCAGAGGGATACAGTAAACCTGAAGTGAAGCATCGTAATCTGTAACTAGCGTCACAGGAATGGTTCGAACATAGACAGTAAAAAGAGTCAGTCTTCTTGTACTTAAGTCGGCATTGTGCCTTTTCTATTTAATTCCGATGCAATATCTGTGTTTCATCGTCAATAAGATGATCCAAGGGATACAGTAAACCTGAAGTGAAGCATCGGAATCTATAACTAGTGTCACAGGAATGGTTCATAACATAGACAGTAAGAAGAGTCAGTCTTCTTGTACTTAAGTCGGCATTGTGCATTTTCTGTTTAATTCCGATGAAATTTCTGTGTTTCACCGTCAATAAGAAGGTCAGAGGGATACAGTAAACCTGAAGTGAAGCATCGGAATCTACAACTAGTGTCACAGGAATGGTTCAAAACATAGTCAGTAAGAAGAGTCAGTCTTCTTGTACTTATGTCGGCATTGTGCCTTTTCTATTTAATTCCGATGCAAATTCTGTGTTTCATCGTCAATAAGAAGGTCCAAGGGATACAGTAAACCTGAAGTGAGTCATCGGAATCTATAACTAGTGTCACAGGAATCGTTCAAACATAGTCAGTACGAAGAGTCAGTCTTCTTGTACTTAAGTCGGCAAAGTGCCTTTTGTATTTAATTCCGATGCAATTTCTGTGTTTCTTCGTCCATAAGAAGGTCAGTGGGATACAGTAAACCTTAAGTGAAGCATCGGAATCTATAACTAGTGTCACAAGAATGGTTCAAAACATGGACAAGAAGAGGGGTCAGTCTTCTTGTACTTAAGTCGGCATTGTGCCTTTTGTATTTAATTCCGATGCAATTTCTGTGTTTCATCGTCAATAAGAAGGTCAGAGGGATACAGTAAACCTGAAGTGAAGCATCGGAATCAATAACTAGTGTCACAGGAATGGTTCAAAGCTGTCAGTAAGAAGAGTCAGTCGGCTTGTACTTTAGTCGGCATTGTGCCTTTTGTATTTAATTCCGATGCAATTTCTGTGTTTAATCGTCAATAAGACGGTCCAGGGGATACAGTAAATCTGAAGTGAAGCATCGGAATCAATAACTAGTGTCACAGGAATGGTTCAAATCATAGACAGTAAGAAGAGTCAGACTTCTTGTATTTAAGTCGGCATTATGCCTTTTTCAATTTAATTCCGATGCAATTACTGTGTTTCATCGTCAATAAGAAGGTCAGAGGGATACAGTAAACCTGAAGTGAAGCTTCGGAATCTCTAACTAGTGTCACAGGAATGGTTCAAAACATAGTCAGTAAGAAGAGTCAGTCTTCTTGTACTTAAGTTGGCATTGTGCCTTTTGTATTTAATTCCGATGCAATATCTGTGTTTGATCGTCAATAAGAAGTTCCAAGGGATACAGCAAACCTGAAGTGAAGCATCGGAATCTATATCTAGTGTCACAGGAATGGTTCAAATCATAGTCAGTAAGAAGATACAGTCTTCTTGTACTTAAGTCGGCATTACGCTGTTTCTATTTAATTCCGATGCAATTTCATTGTTTCATCGTCAATAAGAAGGTCAGAGGGATTCAGTAAACCCGAAGTGAAGCATCGGAATCTGTAACTTGCGTCACAGGAATGGTTCAAAGCATAGACAGTAAGATGAGTCAGTCTTCCTGTACTTAAGTCGGCATTGTGCATTTTCTATTTAATTCCAATGCAATTTCTGTGTTTCATCGTCAATAAGAAGGTCAGAGGGATACAGTAAACCTGAAGTGAAGCATCGGAATCTATATCTAGTGTCACAGGAATGGTTCAAAACATAGACAGTAAGGAGAGTCAGTCTTCTTGTACTTAAGTCGGCATTGTTCCATTTGTATTTAATTCCGATGCAATTTCTGTGTTTCAACGTCAATAAGAAGGTCAGAAGGATACAGTAAACCTGAAGTGAAGCATCGGAATCTATAACTAGTGTCACAGGAATGGTTCAAAACAGTCAGTAAGGAGAGTCAGTCTCCTTGTACTTAAGTAGGCATTGTGCCTTTTGTATTTAATTTCGATTTAATTTCTGTGTTTCATCGTCAATAAGAAGGTCAGACGGATACAGTAAACCTGAAGTGTAGCATCGGAATCTATAATCAGTGTCACAGGAATGGTTCAAAACATAGACAGTAGGAAGAGTCAGTCTTCTTGTACTTAAGTCGGCATTGTGCCTTTTGTATTTAATTCCGATGCAATTTCTGAGTTCCATCGTCAATAAGAAGGTCCAAGGGATACAGTAAACCTGAGGTGAAGCATCGGAATCTATAACTAGTGTCACAGGAATGGTTCAAAGCATAGACAGTATAAAAGGTCAGTCTTCTTGTACTTAAGTCGGCATTGTGCCTTTTGTATTTAATTCCGATGCAATTTCTGTGTTTCATCGCCAACAAGAAGGTCAGAGGGATACAGTAGACCTGAAGTGAAGCATCGGAATAAATAACTAGTGTCACAGGAATGGTTAAAACATTGTCAGTAAGAAGAGTCAGTCTTCTTGTACTTAAGTCGGCATTGTGCCGTTTGTATTTAATTACGATGCAATTTCTGTGTTTCATCGTCGATAAGAAGGTCCAAGGGACACAGTGAACCTGAAGTGAAGCATCGGAATCTATAACTAGGGTCACAGGAATGGTTCAAAACATAGACAGTAGGAAGAGTAAGTCTTCATGTACTTAAGTCGGCATTGTGCTGCCTTTTCTATTTAATTCCGATACAATTTCTGTGTTTCATCGTCAATAAGAAGGTCAGAGGGATACAGTAAACCTGAAGTGAAGCATCGTAATCTGTAACTAGCGTCACAGGAATGGTTCAAACATAGACAGTAAGAAGAGTCATTCATCTTGTACTTAAGTCGGCATTGTGCCTTTTCTATTTAACTCCGATGCAATTTCTGTGTTTCATCGTCAATAAGAGGGTCCAAGGGATACAGTAAACCTGAAGTGAAGCATCGGAATCTATAACTAGTGTCACAGGAATGGTTCAAAACATAGACATTAAGAAGAGTCAGTCTTCTTGTACTTAAGTCGGCATTGTGCATTTTCTATTGAATTCCGATGCAATTTCTGTGTTTCACGGTCAATAAGAAGGTCAGAGGGATACGGTAAACCTGACGTGAAGCATCGGAATCTATAACTAGTGTCACAGGAATGGTTCAAAACAAAGTCAGTAAGAAGAGTCAGTCTTCTTGTACTTAAGTCGGCATTGTGCCTTTTCTATTTATTTCCGTTGCAATTTCTGGGTTTCATCGTCAATACGAAGGTCCAAGGGATACAGCAAACCTGAAGTGAAGCATCGGAATAAATAACTAGTGTCACAGGAATGGTTAAAACATTGTCAGTAAGAAGAGTCAGTCTTCTTGTACTTAAGTCGGCATTGTGCCGTTTGTATTTAATTCCGATGCAATTTCTGTGTTTCATCGTCAATAAGAAGGTCCAAGGGACACAGTGAACATGAAGTGAAGCATCGGAATCTATAACTAGGGTCACAGGAATGGTTCAAAACATAGACAGTATTAAGAGTAAGTCTTCATGTACTTAAGTCGGCATTGAGCTGCCTTTTCTATTTAATTCCGATACAATTTCTGTGTTTCATCGTCAATAAGAAGGTCAGAGGGATACAGTAAACCTGAAGTGAAGCATCGTAATCTGTAACTAGCGTCACAGGAATGGTTCAAACATAGACAGTAAGAAGAGTCATTCATCTTGTACTTAAGTCGGCATTGTGCCTTTTCTATTTAATTCCGATGCAATTTCTGTGTTTCATCGTCAAAAAGGTCCAAGGGATACATTAAACCTGAAGTGAAGCATCGGAATCTATAACTAGTGTCACAGGAATGGTTCAAAACATAGACATTAAGAAGAGTCAGTCTTCTTGTACTTAAGTCGGCATTGTGCATTTTCTATTAAATTCCGATGCAATTTCTGTGTTTCACGGTCAATAAGAAGGTCAGAGGGATACGGTAAACCTGAAGTGAAGCATCGGAATCTATAACTAGTGTCACAGGAATGGTTCAAAACAAAGTCAGTAAGAAGAGTCAGTCTTCTTGTACTTAAGTCGGCATTGTGCCTTATCTATTTATTTCCGTTGCAATTTCTGGGTTTCATCGTCAATACGAAGGTCCAAGGGATACAGCAAACCTGAAGTGAATCATCGGAATCTATAACTAGTGTCACAGGAATGGTTCAAACATAGTCAGTACGAAGAGTCAGTCTTCTTGTACTTAAGTCGGCAATGTGCCTTTTGTATTTAATTCCGATGCAATTTCTGTAATTTCGTCCATAAGAAGGTCAGAGGGATACAGTAAACCTTAAGTGAAGCATCGGAATCTATAACTAGTGTTACAAGAATGGTTCAAAACATAGACAGTAAGAAGGGTCAGTCTTCTTGTACTCAAGTCGTCATTGTGCCTTTTGTATTTAATTCCGATGCAATTTCTGTGTTTCATCGTAAATAAGAAGGTCAGAGGGATACAGTAAACCTGAAGTGAAGCATCGGAATCTATAACTAGTGTCACAGGAATGGTTCAAAACATAGACAAAAAGAAGAGACTGTCTTCTTGTACTTGAGACGGCATTGTGCCTTTTGTATTTAATTCCGATGCAATTTCTGTGATTCATCGTCAATAAGAAGGTCAGAGGGATACAGTAAACCGGAAGTGAAGCATCGGAATCAATAACTAGTGTCACAGGAATGGTTCAAAGCTGTCAGTTAGAAGAGTCAGTCTTCTTGTACTTTAGTCGGCATTGTGCCTTTTGTATTTAATTCCGATGCAATTTCTGTGTTTAAACGTCAATAAGATCGTCCAGGGGATACAGTAAATCTGAAGTGAAGCATCGGAATCTATAACTAGTGTTACAGGAATGGTTCAAATCATAGACAGTAAGAAGAGTCAGACTTGTTGTACTTAAGTCGGCATTATGCCTTTTTCAATTTAATTCCAATGCAATTACTGTGTTTCTTCGTCAATAAGAAGGTCAGAGGGATACAGTAAACCTGAAGTGAAGCAACGGAATCTCTAACTAGTGTCACAGGAATGGTTCAAAACTTAGTCAGTAAGAAGAGTCAGTCTTCTTGTACTTAAGTAGGCATTGTGCCTTTTGTATTTAAGTCCGATGCAATATCTGTGTTTCATCGTCAATAAGAAGGTCCAAGGGATACAGTAAACCTGAAGTGAAGCATCGGAATCTATATCTAGTGTCACAGGAATGGTTCAAATCATAGTTAGTAAGAAGAGTCAATCTTCTAGTACTTAAGTTGGCATTGTGCTTTTTCTATTTAATTCCGATGCAATTTCAGTGTTTCATCGTCAATAAGAAGGTCAGAGGGATTCAGTACACCCGAAGTGAAGCATCGGAATATGTAACTTGCGTCACAGGAATGGTTCAAAACATAGACAGTAAGATGAGTCAGTCTTCCTGTACTTAAGTCGGCATTGTGCATTTTCTATTTAATTCCGATGCAATTTCTGTGTTTCATCGTCAATAAGAAGGTCAGAGGGATACAGTAAACCTGAAGTGAAGCATCGGAATCTATATCTAGTGTCACAGGAAAGGTTCAAAACATTGACAGTAAGGAGATTCAGTCTTCTTGTACTTAAGCCGGCATTGTTCCATTTGTATTTAATTCCGATGCAATTTCTGTGTTTCAACGTCAATAAGAAGGTCAGAGGGATACAGTAAACCAGAAGTGAAGCATCGGAATCTATAACTAGTGTCACAGGAATGGTTCAAAACAGTCAGTAAGAAGAGTCAGTCTCCTTGTACTTAAGTAGGCATTGTGCCTTTTGTATTTAATTTCGTTTCAATTTCTGTGTTTCATCGTCAATAAGAAGGTCAGACGGATACAGTAAACCTGAAGTGTAGCATCGGAATCTATAACTAGTGTCACAGGAATGGTTCAAAACATAGACAGTAGGAAGAGTCAGTCTTCTTGTACTTAATTCGGCACTGTGCCTTTTGTATTTCATTCCGATGCCATTTCTGTGTTTCATCGTCAATAAGAAGGTCCAAGGGATACAGTAAACCTGAGGTGAAGCATCGGAATCTATAACTAGGGTCACAGGAATGGTTCAAAACATAGACAAAAAGAAGAGTCAGTCTTCTTGTACTTAAGTCGGCATTGTGCCTTTTCTATTTATTTCCGATGCAATTTCTGGGTTTCATCGTCAATACGATGGTGCAAGGGATACAGTAAACCTGAAGTGAATCATCGGAATCAATAACTAGTGTCACAGGAATGGTTCAAACATAGTCAGTGCGAAGAGTCAGTCTTCTTGTACTTGTCGGCAATGTGCCTTTTGTATTTAATTCCGATGCAATTTCTGTGTTTCTTCGTCCATAAGAAAGTCAGAGGGATACAGTAAACCTTCAGTGAAGCATCGGAATCTATAACTAGTGTCACAGGAATAGTTCAAAACATAAAAGTAAGAAGGGTCAGTCTTCTTGTACTTAAGTCGTCATTGTGCCTTTTGTATTTAATTCCGATGCAATTTCTGTGATTCATCGTCAATAAGAAGGTCAGACGGATACAGTAAACCTGAAGTGAAGCGTCGGAATCTATAACTACTGTCACAGGAATGGTTCAAACATAGACAATAAGAAGGGTCAGTGTTCTTGTACTTAAGTCGGCATTGTGCCTTTTGTATTTAATTCCGATGCAATTTCTGTGTTTCATCCTCAACAAGAAGGTCCAAGGGATACAGTAAACCTGAAGTGAAGCATCGGAATCTATAACTAGTGTCACAGGAATCGTTCAAAACATAGACAAAAAGAAGAGACTGTCTTCTTGTTCTTAAGTCGGCATTGTACCTTTAGTATTTAATTCCGATGCAATTTCTGTGATTCATCGTCAATATGAAGGTCAGAGGGATACAGTAAACCTGAAGTGAAGCATCGGAATAAATAACTAGTGTCACAGGAATGGTTCAAAGCTGTCAGTAAGAGGCGTCAGTCTTCTTGTACTATAGTCGGCATTGTGCCTTTTGTATTTAATTCCGATGCAATTTCTGTGTTTAATCGTCAATAAGAAGGTCCAGGGGATACAGTAAATCTGAAGTGAATCATCGGAATCTATAACTAGTGTAACAGGAATGGTTCAAATCATAGACAGTAAGAAGAGTCAGACTTGTTGTACTTAAGTCGGCATTATGCCTTTTTCAATTTAATTCCGATGCAATTACTGTGTTTCTTCGTCAATAAGAAGGTCAGAGGGATACAGTAAACATGAAGTGAAGCAACGGAATCTCTAACTAGTGTCACAGGAATGGTTCAAAACATAGTCAGTAAGAAGAGTCAGTCTTCTTGTACTTGAGTTGGCATTGTGCCTTTTGTATTTAATTCCGATGCAATTTCTGAGTTTCATCGTCAATAAGAAGGTCCAAGGGATACAGTAAACCTGAAGTGAAGCATCGGAATCTATATCTAGTGTCACAGGAATGGTTCAAAACATTGACAGTAAGGAGATTCTGTCTTCTTGTACTTAAGCCGGCATTGTTCCATTTGTATTTAATTCCGATGCAATTTCTGTGTTTCAACGTGAATAAGAAGGTCACAGGGATACAGTAAACCTGAAGTGAAGCATCGGAATCTATAACTAGTGTCACCGGAATGGTTCAAAACATAGACAGTAGGAAGAGCTAGTCTTCTTGTACTTAAGTAGGCATTGTGCCTTTTGTATTTAATTTCGATTCAATTTCTGTGTTACATCGTCCATAAGAAGGTCAGACGGATACAGTAAACCTGAAGTGTAGCATCGGAATCTATAACTAGTGTCACAGGAATGGTTCAAAACATAGTCAGTAGGAAGTGTCAGTCTTCTTGTACTTAAGTCGGCATTGTGCCTTTTGTATTTAATTCCAATGCAATATCTGCGTTTCATCTCAATAAGAAGGTCCAAGGGATACAGTAAACCTGAGGTGAAGCATCGGAAACTATAACTAGTGTCACAGGAATGGTTCAAAGCATAGACAGTATGAAAGGTCAGTCTTCTTGTACTTAAGTCGGCATTGTGCCTTTTGTATTTAATTCCGATGCAATTTCTGTGTTTCATCGCCAACAAGAAGGTCAGAGGGATACAGTAGACCTGAAGTGAAGCATTGGAATAAATAACTAGTGTCACAGGAATGGTTCAAAACATTGTCAGTAAGAAGAGTCAGTCTTCTTGTACTTAAGTCGGCATTGTGCCGTTTGTATTTAATTCCGATGCAATATCTGTGTTACATCGTCAATGCGAAGGTCCAAGGGACACAGTAAACCTGAAGTGAATCATCGGAATCTGTAACTAGCGTCAAGGGAATGGTTCAAAACATAGTCAGTAAGAAGAGTCAGTCTTATTGTACTTAAGTCGGCATTGTGCCTTTTCTATTTAATTCCGATGCAATTTCTGTGTTTCATCGTCAATAAGAACGTCCAAGGGATACAGTGAACCTGAAGTGAAGCATCGGAATCTATAACTAGGGTCACAGGAATGGTTCAAAACATAGACAGTAGGAAGAGTAAGTCTTCTTGTACTTAAGTCGGCATTGTGCCTTTTGTATTTAATTCCGATTCAATTTCAATGTTTCATCGTCAATAAGAAGGTCAGAGGGATACAGTAAATCTGAAGTGAAGCATCGTAATCTGTAACTAGCGTCACAGGAATGGTTCAAACATAGACAGTAAGAAGCGTCAGTCATCTTGTACTTAAGTCGGCATTGTGCCTTTTCTATTTAATTTCGATGCAATTTCTGTGTTTCATCGTCAATAAGAAGGTCCAAGGGATACAGTAAACCTGAAGTGAAGCATCGGAATCTATAACTAGTGTCACAGCAATGGTTCAAAACATAGTCAGTAAGAATAGTCAGTCTTCTTGTACTTAAGTCGGCATTGTGCCTTTTCTATTTATTTCCGGTGCAATTTCTGGGTTTCATCGTCAATACGAAGGTGCAAGGGATACAGTAAACCGGAAGTGAATCATCAGAATCTATAACTATTGTCACAGGAATGGTTCAAACATAGTCAGTACGAAGAGTCAGTCTTCTTGTACTTGTCGGCAATGTGCCTTTTGTATTTAATTCCGATGCAATTTCTGTGTTTCTTCGTCCATAAGAAAGTCAGAGGGATACAGTAAACCTTAAGTGAAGCATCGGAATCTATAACTAGTGTCACAGGAATGGTTCAAAACGTAGACAGTAAGAAGGGTCAGTCTTCTTGTACATAAGTCGTCATTGTGCCTTTTGTATTTAATTCCGATGCAATTTCTATGTTTCATCGTCAATAAGAAGGACCAAGGGATACAGTAAACCTGAAGTGAAGCATCGGAATCTATAACTAGTGTCACAAGAATGGTTCAAAACAGTCAGTATGAAGAGTCAGTCTTCTTGTACCTAAGTCGTCATTGTGCCTTTTGTATTTAATTCCGATGCAATTTCTGTAATTCATCGTCAATAAGAAGGTCAGAGGGATACAGTAAACCTGAAGTGAAGCATCGGAATCTATAACTAGTGTCACAGGAATGGTTCAAAACATCAGTAGGAAGAGTCAGTCTTCTTGTACTTCAGTCGGCATTGTGCATTTTTTATTTAATTCCGATGCAATTTCTGTGTTGCATTGTCAATAAGAACATCCAAGGGATACAGTAAACCTGAAGTGAAGCATCGTAATCTATAACTATTGTCACAGGAATGGTTCAAAACATAGACAGTAGGAAGAGTCAGTCTTCTTGTAATTAAGTCCTCATTCTGCCTTTTCTATTTCATTCCGATGCAATATCTGTGTTTCATCGTCAATAAGGCGGTCAGAGGGATACAGTAAATCTGAAGTGAAGCACCGGAATCTATAACTAGCGTCACAGGAATGGTTCAAAGCTTAGACTGTAAGAAGAGTCAGTCTTCTTGTACTTAACACGTTCACTGCCACTGTAATTGGCCTTGCTTTGCCACGTAACCAATATTTTTCTTAATAGAATCTGAAAATATATTGCTAAAAGTAATATAACATGTATTTATTTTATAAGTACACAATCAAATTTACTCTCGTGAATCAAAGTTGTTTTGGGGCGCACTAAGGCGTCAGTGGCATATCAGGCCATATTCTGTAGCGGGTGGCCGTGGACGCGCCAATGCGTCTAGTGTATTGTTCCTGGTTAGTGTGACAGTTTAGGTTACTACAATTTCATTTTATATTCATAAATGAAACGAAACATCCTACTGACAAACGACATATTTATTGGACAAAAAATATAGTAGAAACATTCAAATACAAACACAAGATCTCGAAGAAACTTCTGAAATAAAATGTATGTCAAATCTAAGAATAATACAATCTAGAGCTTTATCCATTA
The DNA here is from genome assembly GCF_021461395.2 of Schistocerca americana. Lineage (NCBI taxonomy): Eukaryota > Metazoa > Arthropoda > Insecta > Orthoptera > Acrididae > Schistocerca > Schistocerca americana. The sequence goes on along the minus strand of NC_060129.1, from coordinate 768,652 downwards.
CACTCTCAAACAAATAAAATAAATACAAAGTTTACGAATAGTACCGACACATAACTGTCGAAAAATAAATGAGCAACGAAAGTGCTATCTGCCTTTAGAGGTGGTGAATAACACAACAATTCAAACAATATCCTGCTTTATTTGGGCAATCTAGGCACTCGTAAATCGTGTCTGTTCGTTGTCCACGGCTGGCGCATGATCTGCACTTTTTTCGCGGTGTTTTTGATTTTCCATTTGATTCTCGTTTTACCACAACATGTTGGGGATTTCGGACTGGCCGTTCTACCTGCTTTCGTGGCAATAGTGCTCTTATAATACTGAGTCTAAATTCTTGGAGGGGCATTTTTGTGCCACAATATTTATTGTGTAGGGCATGTGCGTTTGTCAGTATCATTTCCACAACGTGGATAAAAAGTTTCTTGTACCAGCGTATGGTTTTGCGTTCCGAGAGGTAATATGATAACATCTGATCGTGCCGATCAACTCCCGCCATAAATTTATTGTAGTTTACAATGGCCAAGGGCTTAGATTTCTTCTCCTTTCTTTTGGTTTCAACCTCAACCATTTCATTTGTAAATGCATTAGAAATGTAGCAAACCTCCCTCTTATCACGCCACTTACCTATCATAACTCCTTCCGCAAATCTGGCAACGGCTTCACCTTTTCGTAGTTTTGCTTCCTGTATTTCCTTGGGTGTATCCTTCCTATTCGCCCTCAGAGTTCCCGTGCAGTGGGTCTTCTTATCCAGGAGCAGCTTTGCCAATGCGAAGCTGTTATAGTAATTGTCCATGTACACATGGTGACCAGCATTCAACTTTTCATCTAGTAAATGAAGAACAATTTTTTGCGCATGGCCTCTTCCTCCTAAATCGTCCAGCATGCCAGTGTATACCGCGAATTTTAGGACCATTCCAGTGGGAGTTGTCAAAATATATAGCTTTATGCCATATTTGTGCTTTTTGTTTTTGATGTATTGGCGGAAAAGTAATCGTCCACGCCAAAGGATCATTGATTCGTCCAGAGACAGTTCCCGTCCAGGGTAGTAAACTTGGCACATCCTTTCATTGAAAAAATTGATAACGGGACGTATTTTATACAACCTGTCGGATGGTGTTGGTTTGCCCTGTTTTGGATTTTCAGAAAAGTGTAATGCACGTAGTATTAGCAGAAAACGATTTCGTGAAATACTATCGGCAATTCCTTTCACGTTGAATAAAGCGTCCTTTTTCCAATAGTCCTGCAAATTCCTCATCTTTACATTTCCCATGTGCAGGAAAACTCCCAAGAACACTAACAATTCGCCAACAGTCACATCTTTCCAACAGTTTATTCGTGATTGTCCTTTGGTTCCCGCAGAAAGGAATAATTCAATCGCGTTTCGATTTGTTTCTTCTACAACTGTCAATAGAAATTCGTCCGTCAGCAAAAGACGAAAATAATCTAAGGGAGTGTTTTCCGTCGGTTGAATAAGCAGTCCCTCATTTTTTATAAATGGGCAATTTATCATTCCAACTGGCTCTCTTTCCCACGCAACAGTTGTATCAGCTGCGTTATCTCTTGTTACCACTCCTTCTGCCATTTCCCTGTCGCTAGGATTCACAGCCATTTCTACAGTCTCATCTAAAACAAACTCGGCTCCGTCAGACTCTTCACTGGATTCCACGCCGTCCTCCTCACTGGCCAGTTCCGTTTCCGAATCGCTTTCTTCTAATATTCGTAATAATTCCGCATCCGTTAGTTTTTGTACGTTTCTTGTGTCCTGTGTTTTACGTTTCTTAGGTTCTGAAGGGCCCGCCGTGTCACGATTGTCTTCCATTTTCAGTCCCACAACAGAGAAAACCTGTAGGGAAAACACACGAACCGCACCCGCAAAAATTGAAAACAATACGTTCTTAGAGTGCCTGCGCAATGAACCACACCGAATGGCTGTGCCCGACTAAACTGTGGCGCTGAGAAACAGCTGCGTGTCTCGCCGCGCAGGCGCGTCGACGGCATATGCACTAGTATCGGCCGGACGCGCTGGTGCGCCGATGGCAGTGAACGTGTTAAGTAGGCATTGTCCCTTTTCTATTTAATTCCGATGCAATTTCTGTGTTTCATCGTCAATAAGAAGGTCCAAGGGATACAGTAAACCTGATGTGAAGCATCGTAATCTATAACTAGTGTCACAGGAATGGTTCAAATCATAGACAGTAAGAAGAGTCAGTCTTCTTGTAATTAAGTCGGCATTGTGCCTTTTCTATTTAATTCCGATGCAATATCTGTGTTTCATCGTCAGTAAGAACGTCCAAGGGATACTGTAAACCTGAAGTAAAGCATCGGAATCTATAACTAGTGTCACAGGAATGGTTCAAAACATTCACAGTAGGAAGAGTCAGTCTTCTTGTACTTAAGTCGGCATTGTGCCTTTTCTATTTAATTCCGATGCAATTTCTGTGTTTCATCGTCAATAAGAAGTTCCAAGGGATACAGTAAACCTGAAGTGAATCATTGGAATCTACATATAGTGTCACAGGAATGGTTCAAAACATAGACAAAAAGAAGAGACAGTCTTCTTGTACTTAAGTCGTCATTGTGCCTTTTGCATTTAATTCCGATGCAATTTCTGTGATTCATCGTCAATAAGTAGGTCAGAGGGATACAGTTAACCTGAAGTGAATCATGGGAATCAATAACTAGTGTCACAGGAATGGTTCAAAACAGTCAGCAAGAAGAGTCAGTCTTCTTGTACTTAAGTCGGCATTGTGCCTTTTGTATTTAATTCCGATTCAATTTCTGTGTTTCATCGTCAATAAGAAGGTCCAAGGGATTCAGTAAACCTGAAGTGAAGCATCGGAATCTATAACTAGAGTCACAGGAATGGTTCAAATCATAGACAGTAAGAAGAGTCAGACTTCTTGTACTTAAGTAGGCATTATGCCCTTTTCAATTTAATTCCGATGCAATTACTGTGTTTCATCGTCAATAAGAAGGTCAGAGGGATACAGTAAACCTGAAGTGAAGCATCCGAATCTCTAACTAGTGTCACAGGAATGGTTCAAAACATAGTCAGTGAGAAGAGTCAGTCTTCTTGTACTTAAGATGGCATTGTGCCTTTTGTATTTAATTCCGATGCAATATCTGTGTTTCATCGTCAATAAGAAGGTCCAAGGGATTCAGTAAACCTGAAGTGAAGCATCGGAATCTATAACTATTGTCACAGGAATGGCTCAAAGCATAGACAGTAAGAAAGGTCAGTCTTCTTGTACTTAAGTCGGCATTGTGCCTTTTGTATTTAATTCCGATGCAATTTCTGTGTTTCATCGTCGATAAGAAGGTCAGAGGGATACAGTAAACCTGAAGTGAAGCATCGGAAACTATAACTAGTGTCACAGGAATGGTTCAAAACATAGACAGTAGGAAGAGTCAGTCTTCTTGTACTTAAGTCAGCATTGTGCCTTTTCGATTTAATTCAGATGCACTCTCTGTGTTTCATCACCAATAAGAAGGTCCAAGGGATACAGTAAACCTGAAATGAAGCATCGGAATCCATAACTAGTGTCTCAGGAATTTTTCAAACATAGACAGTAGGAAGAGTCAGTCTACATGTACTTAAGTCGGCATTGTGCCTTTTGTATTTAATTCCGATGCAATTTCTGTGTTTCATCGTCAATAAGAAGGTCAGAGGGATACAGTAAACCTGAAGTGAAGCTTCGGAATCTATAACTAGTGTCACAGGAATGGTTCAAAACATAGGCAGTAAGAAGAGTCAGTCTTCTTGTACTTAAGTCGGCATTGTGCATTTTGTATTTAATTCCGATGCAATTTTTGAGCTTCATCGTGAATAAAAAGGTCCAAGGGATACAGTAAACCTGAAGTGAAGCATCGGAATCTATAACTAGTGTCACAGGAATGGCTCAAAGTATAGACAGTAAGAAGAGTCAGTCTTCTTGTATTTAAGTCGGCATTGTGCCTTTTCTATTTAATTCCGATGCAATATCTGTGTTTCATCGTCAGTAAAAACGTCCAAGGGATACTGTAAACCTGGAGTAAAGCATCGGAATCTATAACTAGTGTCACAGGAATGGTTCAAAACATTCACAGTAGGAAGAGTCAGTCTTCTTGTACTTAAGTCGGCATTGTGCCTTTTCTATTTAATTCCGATGCAATTTCTGTGTTTCATCGTCAATAAGAAGGTCCAAGGGATACAGTAGACCTGAAGTGAATCATCGGAATCTACATATAGTGTCACAGGAATGGTTCAAAACATAGACAAAAAGAAGAGATTGTCTTCTTGTACTTATGTCTGCATTGTGCCTTTCGTATTTAATTCCGATGCAATTTCTGTGATTCATCGTCAGTAAGAAGGTCAGAGGGATACAGTAAACCTGAAGTGAAGCATCGGAAACTATAACTAGTGTCACAGGAATGGTTCAAAACATAGACAGTAAGAAGAGTCAGACTTCTTGTAGTTAAGTTGGCATTATGCCCTTTTCAATTTAATTCCGATGCAATTACTGTGTTTCATCGTCAATAAGAAGGTCAGAGGGATACAGTAAACCTGAAGTGAAGCATCTGAATCTCTAACTAGTGTCACAGGAATGGTTCAAAACATAGTCGGTGAGAAGAGTCAGTCTTATTGTACTTAAGATGGCATTGTGCCTTTTGTATTTAATTCCGATGCAATATCTGTGTTTCATCGACAATAAGAAGGTCCAAGGGATTCAGTAAACCTGAAGTGAAGCATCGGAATCTATAACTAGTGTCACAGGAATGGCTCAAAGTATAGACAGTAAGAAGAGTAATACTTGTTGTACATAAGTCGGCATTTTGCCATTTTCAATTTAATTCCGATGCAATTACTGTGTTTCATCGTCAATAAGAAGGTCAGACGGATACAGTAAACCTGAAGTGTAGCATCGGAATCTCTAACTAGTGTCATAGGAGTGGGTCAAAACATAGTCAGTAAGAAGAGTCAGTCTTCTTGTACTTAAGTCGGCATTGTGCCTTTTCTATTTAATTCCGATGCAATATCTGTGTTTCATCGTCAGTAAGAACGTCCAAGGGATACTGTAAACCTGAAATAAAGCATCGGAATCTATAACTAGTGTCACAGGAATGGTTCAAAACATTCACAGTAGGAAGAGTCAGTCTTCTTGTACTTAGGTCGGCATTGTGCATTTTCTATTTAATTCCGATGCAATTTCTGTGTTTCATCGTCAGTAAGAACGTCCAAGGGATACTGTAAACCTGAAGTGAATCATCGGAATCAATAACTAGTGTCACAGGAATGGTTCAAAACAGTCAGCAAGAAGAGTCAGTCTTCTTGTACTTAAGTCGGCATTGTGCCTTTTGTATTTAATTCCGATGCAATTTCTGTGTTTCATCGTCAATAAGAAGGGCCAGGTGATAAAGTGAATCTGAAGTGAAGCATTGGAATCTATAACTAGAGTCACAGGAATGGTTCAAATCATAGACAGTAAGATGAGTCAGACTTCTTCTATTTAAGTAGGCATTATGCCCTTTTCAATTTAATTCCGATGCAATTACTGTGTTTCATCGTCAATAAGAAGGTCAGAGGGATACAGTAAACCTGAAGTGAAGCATCCGAATCTCTAACTAGTGTCACAGGAATGGTTCAAAACATAGTCAGTGAGAAGAGTCAGTCTTCTTGTACTTAAGATGGCATTGTGAATTTTGTATTTAATTCCGATGCAATATCTGTGTCTCATCGTCAATAAGAAGGTCCAAGGGATTCAGTAAACCTGAAGTGAAGCATCGGAATCTATAACTAGTGTCTCAGGAATGGTTCAAAGCATAGACAGTAAGAAAGGTCAGTCTTCTTGTACTTAAGTCGGCATTGTGCCTTTTGTATTTAATTCCGATGCAATTTCTGTGTTTCATCGTCCATAAGAAGGTCAGAGGGATACAGTAAACCTGAAGTGAAGCATCGGAAACTATAACTAGTGTCACAGGAATGGTTCAAATCATAGACAGTAGGAAGAGTCAGTCTTCTTGTACTTAAGTCAGCATTGTGCCTTTTCGATTTAATTCCGATGCACTCTCTGTGTTTCATCATCAATAAGAAGGTCCAAGGGATACAGTAAAAGTGAAATGAAGCATCGGAATCCATAACTAGTGTCTCAGGAATGTTTTAAACATTGACAGTAGGAAGAGTCAGTCTACCTGTACTTAAGTCGGCATTGTGCCTTTTGTATTTAATTCCGATGCAATTTCTGTGTTTCATCGTCAATAAGAAGGTCACAGGGATACAGTAATCCTGAAGTGAAGCTTCGGAATCTATAACTAGTGTCACAGGAATGGTTCAAACATAGTCAGTACGAAGAGTCAGTCTTCTTGTACTTGTCGGCAATGTGCCTTTTGTATTTAATTCCGATGCAATTTCTGTGTTTCTTCGTCCATAAGAAACTCAGAGGGATACAGTAAACCTTAAGTGAAGCATCGGAATCTATAACTAGTGTCACAGGAATGGTTCAAAACATAGACAGTAAGAAGGGTCAGTCATCTTGTACTTAAGTCGTCATTGTGCCTTTTGTATTTAATTCCGATGCAATTTCTATGTTTCATCGTCAATAAGAAGGACCAAGGGATACAGTAAACCTGAAGTGAAGCATCGGATTCTATAACTAGTGTCACAGGAATGGTTCAAATCATAGACAAAAAGAAGAGTCAGTCTTCTTGTACTTAAGTCGTCAATGTGCCTTTTGTATTTAATTCCGATGCAATTTCCGTGATTCATCGTCAATAAGAAGGTCAGAGGGATACAGTAAACCTGAAGTGAAGCATCGGAATCTATAACTAGTGTCACAGGAATGGTTCACAACAGAGACTGGAAGAAGAGTCAGTCTTCTTGTACTTACGTCAGCATTGTGCATTTTGTATTTAATTAAGATGCAATTTCTGTGTTTCATCGTCAATACGAAGGTCCAAGGGATACAGTAAACCTGAAGTGAATCATCGGAATCTATCACTAGTGTCACAAGAATGGTTCAAAACAGTCAGTATGAAGAGTCAGTCTTCTTGTACTTAAGTCGCTATTGTGCCTTTTGTATTTAATTCCGATGCAATTTCTGTAATTCATCGTCAATAAGAAGGTCAGAGGGATACAGTAAACCTGAAGTCAAGCATCGGAATCTATAACTAGTGTCACAGGAATGGTTCAAAACAGTCAGTAAGAAGAGTCAGCCTTTTTGTACTTCAGTCGGCATTGTGCATTTTTTATTTAATTCCGATGCAATTTCTGTGTTTCATTATCAATAAGAACATCCAAGGGATACAGTAAACCTGAAGTGAAGCGTCGTAATCTATAACTATTGTCACAGGAATGGTTCAAAACATAGACAGTAGGAAGAGTCAGTCTTCTTGTAATTAAGTCGGCATTGTGCCTTTTCTATTTAATTCCGATGCAATATTTGTGTTTCATCGTCAATAAGAAGGTGAGAGGGATACAGTAAATCTGAAGTGAAGCACCGGAATCTGTAACTAGCGTCACAGGAATGGTTCAAATCTTAGACTGTAAGAAGAGTCAGTCTTCTTGTACTTAAGTCGGCATTGTCCTTTTCTATTTAATTCCGATGCATTTTCTGTGTTTCATCGTCAATATGAAGGTCCAAGGGATACAGTAAACCTGATGTGAAGCATCGTAATCTATAACTAGTGTCACAGGAATGGTTCAAATCATAGACAGTAAGAAGAGTCAGTCTTCTTGTACTTAAGTCGGCATTGTGCCTTTTCTATTTAATTCCGATGCAATATCTGTGTTTCATCGTCAGTAAGAACGTCCAAGGGATACTGTAAACCTGAAGTAAAGCATCGGAATCTATAACTAGTGTCACAGGAATGGTTCAAAACATTCACAGTAGGAAGAGTCAATCTTCTTGAACTTATGTCGGCATTGTGCCTTTTCTATTTAATTCCGATGCAATTTCTGTGTTTCATCGTCAATAAGAAGGTTCAAGGGATACATTAAACCTGAAGTGAATCATCGGAATCTCTAACTAGTGTCACAGGAATGGTTCAAAACATAGTCAAAAAGAAGAGACAGTCTTCTTGTACTTAAGTCGGCATTGTGCCTTTTGTATTTAATTCCGATGCAATTTCTGTGATTCATCGTCAATAAGAAGGTCAGAGGGATACAGTTAACCTGAAGTGAATCAACGGAATCAATAACTAGTGTCACAGGAATGATTCAAAACAGTCAGCAAGAAGAGTCAGTCTTCTTGTACTTAAGTCGGCATTGTACCTTTTGTATTTAATTCCGATTCAATTTCTGTGTTTCATCGTCAATAAGAAGGGCCAGGTGATAAAGTAAATCTGAAGTGAAGCATCGGAATCTATAATTAGAGTCACAGGAATGGTTCAAATCATAGACAGTAAGAAGAGTCAGACTTCTTGTACTTAAGTAGGCATTATGCCCTTTTCAATTTAATTCCGTTGCAATTACTGTGTTTCATCGTCAATAAGAAGGTCAGAGGGATACAGTAAACCTGAAGTGAAGCATCCGAATCTCTAACTAGTGTCACAGGAATGGTTCAAAACATAGTCAGTGAGAAGAGTCAGTCTTCTTGTACTTAAGATGGCATTGTGTCTTTTGTATTTCATTCCGATGCAATATCTGTGTTTCATCGTCAATAAGAAGGTCCAAGGGATTCAGTAAACCTGAAGTGAAGCATCGGAATCTATAACTAGTGTCACAGGAATGGTTCAAAGCATAGACAGTAAGAAAGGTCAGTCTTCTTGTACTTAAGTCGGCATTGTGCCTTTTGTATTTAATTCCGATGCAATTTCTGTGATTCATCGTCAATAAGAAGGTCAGAGGGATACAGTTAACCTGAAGTGAATCATCGGAATCAATAACTAGTGTCACAGGAATGGTTCAAAACAGTCAGCAAGAAGAGTCAGTCTTCTTGTACTTAAGTCGGCATTGTGTCTTTTGTATTTGATTCCGATTCAATTTCAGTGTTTCATCGTCAATAAGACGGGCCAGGTGTTAAAGTAAATCTGAAGTGAAGCATCGGAATCTATAACTAGAGTCACAGGAATGGTTCAAATCATAGACAGTAAGAAGTGTCAGACTTCTTGTACTTAAGTAGGCATTATGCCCTTTTCAATTTAATTCCGATGCAATTACTGTGTTTCATCGTCAATAAGAAGGTCAGAGGGATACAGTAAACCTGAAGTGAAGCATCCGAATCTCTAACTAGTGTCACAGGAATGGTTCAAAACATAGTCAGTGAGAAGTGTCAGTCTTCTTGTACTTAAGATGGCATTGTGCCTTTTGTATTTAATTCCGATGCAATATCTGTGTTTCATCGTCAATAAGAAGGTCCAAGGGATTCAGTAAACCTGAAGTGAAGCATCGGAATCTATAACTAGTGTCACAGGAATGGTTCAAAGCATAGACAGTAAGAAAGGTCAGTCTTCTTGTACTTAAGTCGGCATTGTGCCTTTTCTATTTAATTCCGATGCAATATCTGTGTTTCATCGTCAGTAAGAACGTCCAAGGGATACTGTAAACCTGAAGTAAAGCAACGGAATCTATAACTAGTGTCACAGGAATGGTTTAAAACATTCACAGTAGGAAGAGTCAGTCTTCTTGAACTTGAGTCGGCATTGTGCCTTTTCTATTTAATTCCGATGCAATTTCTGTGTTTCATCGTCAATAAGAAGGTTCAAGGGATACAGTAAACCTGAAGTGAATCATCGGAATCTACATATAGTGTCACAGGAATGGTTCAAAACATAGACAAAAAGAAGAGACAGTCTTCTTGTACTTAAGTCGGCATTGTGCCTTTTGTATTTAATTCCGATGCAATTTCTGTGATTCATCGTCAATAAGAAGGTCAGAGGGATACAGTTAACCTGAAGTGAATCATCGGAATCAATAACTAGTGTCACAGGAATGATTCAAAACAGTCAGCAAGAAGAGTCAGTCTTCTTGTACTTAAGTCGGCATTGTGCCTTATGTATTTAATTCCGATTCAATTTCTGTGTTTCATCGTCAATAAGAAGGGCCAGGTGATAAAGTAAATCTGAAGTGAAGCATCGGAATCTATAACTAGAGTCACAGGAATGGTTCAAATCATAGACAGTAAGAAGAGTCAGACTTCTTGTACCTAAGTAGGCATTATGCCCTTTTCAATTTAATTCCGATGCAATTACTGTGTTTCATCGTCAATAAGAAGGTCAGAGGGATACAGTAAACCTGAAGTGAAGCATCCGAATCTCTAACTAGTGTCACAGGAATGGTTCAAAACATAGTCAGTAAGAAGAGTCAGTCTTCTTGTACTTAAGTCGGCATTGCGCTTTTTCTAATTAATTCCGATGCAATTTCAGTGTTTCATCGTCAATAAGAACGTCAGAGGGATTCAGTAAACCCGAAGTGAAGCATCGGAATCTGTAACTTGCGTCACAGGAATGGTTCAAAGCATAGACAGTAAGATGAGTCAGTCATCCTGTACTTCAGTCGGCATTGTGCATTTTCTATTTAATTTCGATGCAATTTCTGTGTTTCTTCGTCAATAAGAAGGTCAGACGGATATAGTAAACCGGAAGTGAAGCATCGGAATCTATATCTAGTGTCACAGGAATGGTTCAAAACATTGACAGTAAGGAGAGTCAGTCTTCTTGTACTTAATTCGGCATTGTTCCAATTGTATTTAATTCCTATGCAATTTCTGTGTTTCAACGTCAATACGAAGGTCAGAGGGATACAGTAAACCTGAAGTGAAGCATCGGAATCTATAACTAGTGTCACAGGAATGGTTCCAAACAGTCAGTAAGAAGAGTCAGTCTCCTTGTACTTAAGTAGGCATTATGCCTTTTGTATTTAATTTCGATTCAATTTCTGTAGTTCATCGTCAATAAGAAGGTCAGACGGATACAGTAAACCTGAAGTGTAGCATCGGAATCTATAACTAGTGTCACAGGAATGGTTCAAAACATAGACATGAGGAAGAGTCAGTCTTCTTGTACTTAAGTCGGCATTGTGCCTTTTGTATTTAATTCCGATGCAATTTCTGTGTTTCATCGTCATAAGAAGGTCCAAGGGATACAGTAAACCTGAGGTGAAGCATCGGAATCTATAACTAGTGTCACAGGAATGGTTGAAAACATAGACAGTATAAAAGGTCAGTCTTCTTGTACTTAAGTCGGCATTGTGCCTTTTTTATTTAATTCCGATGCAATTTCTGTGTTTCATCGCCTACAAGAAGGTCAGAGGGATGCAGTAGACCTGAAGTGAAGCATCGGAATAAATAACTAGTGTCACAGGAATGGTTCAAAACATTCACAGTAGGAAGAGTCAGTCTTCTTGAACATAAGTCGGCATTGTGCCTTTTCTATTTAATTCCGATGCAATTTCTGTGTTTCATCGTCAATAAGAAGGTTCAAGGGATACAGTAAACCTGAAGTGAATTATCGGAATCTACATATAGTGTCACAGGAATGGTTCAAAACATAGACAAAAAGAAGAGACAGTCTTCTTGTACTTAAGTCGGCATTGTGCCTTTTGTATTTAATTCCGATGCAATTTCTGTGATTCATCGTCAATAAGAAGGTCAGAGGGATACAGTTAACCTGAAGTGAATCATCGGAATCAATAACTAGTGTCACAGGAATGGTTCAAAACAGTCAGCAAGAAGAGTCAGTCTTCTTGTACTTAAGTCGGCATTGTGCCTTTTGTATTTTATTCCGATTCAATTTCTGTGTTTCATCGTCAATAAGAAGGGCCAGGTGATAAAGTAAATCTGAAGTGAAGCATCGGAATCTATAACTAGAGTCACAGGAATGGTTCAAATCATAGACAGTAAGAAATGTCAGACTTCTTGTACTTAAGTAGGCATTATGCCCTTTTCAATTTAATTCCGATGCAATTACTGTGTTTCAACGTCAATAAGAAGGTCAGAGGGATACAGTAAACCTGAAGTGAAGCATCCAAATCTCTAACTAGTGTCACAGGAATGGTTCAAAACATAGTCAGTGAGAAGTGTCAGTCTTCTTGTACTTAAGTCAGCATTGTGCCTTTTCGATTTAATTCCGATGCACTCTCTGTGTTTCATCATCAATAAGAAGGTCCAAGGGATACAGTAAACCTGAAATGAAGCATCGGAATCCATAACTAGTGTCTCAGGAATGTTTCAAACATAGACAGTAGGAAGAGTCAGTCTACATGTACTTAAGTCGGCATTGCGCCTTTTGTATTTCATTCCGATGCAATTTCTGTGTTTCATCGTCAATAAGAAGGTCAGAGGGATACAGTAAACCTGAAGTGAAGCTTCGGAATCTATAACTAGTGTCACAGGAATGGTTCAAAACATAGGCAGTAAGAAGAGTCAGTCTTCTTTTACTTAAGTCGGCATTGTGCATTTTGTATTTAATTCCGATGCAATTTTTGTGCTTCATCGTGAATAAAAAGGTCCAAGGGATACAGTAAACCTGAAGTCAAGCATCGGAATCTATAACTAGTGTCACAGGAATGGCTCAAAGTATAGACAGTAAGAAGAGTAATACTTGTTGTACATAAGTCGGCATTATGCCCTTTTCAATTTAATTCCGATGCAATTACTGTGTTTCATCGTCAATAAGAAGGTCAGACGGATAAAGTAAACCTGAAGTGTAGCATCGGAATCTCTAACTAGTGTGACAGGAATGGTTCAAATATAGTCAGTAAGAAGAGTCAGTCTTCTTGTACTTAAGTCGGCATTGCGCTTTTTCTAATTAATTCCGATGCAATTTCAGTGTTTCATCGTCAATAAGAACGTCAGAGGGATTCAGTAAACCCGAAGTGAAGCATCGGAATCTGTAACTTGCGTCACAGGAATGGTTCAAAGCATAGACAGTAAGATGAGTCAGTCATCCTTTACTTAAGTCGGCATTGTGCATTTTCTATTTAATTCCGATGCAATTTCTGTGTTTCTTCGTCAATAAGAAGGTCAGACGGATATAGTAAACCTGAAGTGAAGCATCGGAATCTATATCTAGTGTCACAGGAATGGTTCAAAACATTGACAGTAAGGAGAGTCAGTCTTCTTGTACTTAAGTCGGCATTGTTCCAATTGTATTTAATTCCTATGCAATTTCTGTGTTTCAACGTCAATAAGAAGGTCAGAGGGATACAGTATACCTGAAGTGAAGCATCGGAATCTATAACTAGTGTCACAGGAATGGTTCCAAACAGTCAGTAAGAAGAGTCAGTCTCCTTGTACTTAAGTAGGCATTATGCCTTTTGTATTTAATTTCGATTCAATTTCTGTGTTTCATCGTCAATAAGAAGGTCAGACGGATACAGTAAACCTGACGTGTAGCATCGGAATCTATAACTAGTGTCACAGGAATGGTTCAAAACATAGACAGTAGGAAGAGTCAGTCTTCTTGTACTTAAGTCGGCATTGTGCCTTTTGTATTTAATTCCGATGCAATTTCTGTGTTTCATCGTCATAAGAAGGTCCAAGGGATACAGTAAACCTGAGGTGAAGCATCGGAATCTATAACTAGTGTCACAGGAATGGTTGAAAGCATAGACAGTATAAAAGGTCAGTCTTCTTGTACTTAAGTCGGCATTGTGCATTTTCTATTTAATTCCGATGAAATTTCTGTGTTTCATCGTCATTAAGAAGGTCAGAGGGATACAGTAAACCTGAAGTGAAGCATCGGAATCTATAACTAGTGTCACAGGAATGGTTCAAACATAGTCAGTACGAAGAGTCAGTCTTGTTGTACTTAAGTCGGCAATGTGCCTTTTTTATTTAATTCCGATGCAATTTCTGTGTTTCTTCGTCCATAAGAAGGTCAGAGGGATACAGTAAACCTTACGTGAAGCATCTGAATCTTTAACTAGTGTCACAGGAATGGTTCAAAACATAGACAGTAAGAAGGGTCAGTCTTCTTGTACTTAAGTCGTCATTGTGCCTTTTGTATTTAATTCCGATGCAATTTCTGCGTTTCATCGTCAATAAGAATGTCAGAGGGATACAGTAAACCTGAAGTGAAGCATCGGAATCTATAACTAGTGTCACAGGAATGGTTCAAAACTGTCAGTAAGAAGAGTCAGTCTTCTTGTACTTTAGTCGGCATTGTGCCTTTAGTATTTAATTACGATGCAATTTCTGTGTTTAATCGTCAATAAGAAGGTCCAAGGGATACAGTAAACCTGAAGTGAAGCATCGGAATCTATAACTAGTGTCACAAAAATGGTTCAAACATAGTCAGTACGAAGAGTCAGTCTTCTTGTACTTAAGTCGGCAATGTGACTTTTGTATTTAATTCCGATGCAATTTCTGTGTTTCTTCGTCCATAAGAAGGTCAGAGGGATAGAGTAAACCTGAAGTGAAGCATCGGAATCTATAACTAGTGTCACAGGAATGGTTCGAAACTGTCAGTAAGAAGAGTCAGTCTTCTTGTACTTTAGTCGGCATTGTGCCTTTAGTATTTAATTACGATGCAATTTCTGTGTTTCATCCTCAATAAGAATGTCCAAGGGATACAGTAAACCTGAAGTGAAGCATCGGAATCTATATCTAGTGTCACAGGAGTGGTTCAAAACATAGACAAAAAGAAGAGACAGTCTTCTTGTACTTAAGTCGGCATTGTGCCTTTTGTATTTAATTCCGATGCAATTTCTGTGATTCATCGTCAATAAGAAGGTCAGAGGGATACAGTAAACCAGAAGTGAAGCATCGGAATCAATAACTAGTGTCACAGGAATGGTTCAAAGCTGTCAGTAAGAAGAGTCAGTCCTCTTGTACTTCAGTCGGCATTGTGCCTTTTGTATTTAATTCCGATGCTATTTCTGTGTTTAATCGTCAGTAAGAAGGTCCAGGGGATACAGTAAATCTGAAGTGAAGCATCGGAATCTATAACTAGTGTCACAGGAATGGTTCAAATCATAGACAGTAAGAAGAGTCAGACTTGTTGTACTTAAGTCGGCATTATGCCTTTTGTAGTTAATTCCGATGCAATATCTGTGTTTCATCGTCAATAAGAAGGTCCAAGGGATACAGTAAACCTGAAGTGAAGCATCGGAATCTATATCTAGTGTCACAGGAATGGTTCAAATCATAGTCAGTAAGAAGAGTCAGTCTTCTTGTACTTAAGTCGGCATTCTGCATTTTCTATATAATTCCGATGCAATTTCTGTGTTTCTTCGTCAATAAGAAGGTCAGATGGATACAGTAAACCTGAAGTGAAGCATCGGAATCTATATCTAGTGTCACAGGAATGGTTCAAAACATTGACAGTAAGGAGATTCAGTCTTCTTGTACTTAAGCCGGCATTGTTTCATTTGTACTTAATTCCGATGCAATTTGTGTGTTTCAACGTCAATAAGAAGGTCAGAGGGATACAGTAAACCTGAAGTGAAGCATCGGAATCTATAACTAGTGTCACAGGAATGGTTCAAAACAGTCAGTAAGAAGAGTCAGTCTCCTTGTACTTAAGTAGGCATTGTGCCTTTTGTATTTAATTTCGATTCAATTTCTGTGTTTCATCGTCAATAAGATGGTCAGACGGATACAGTAAACCTGAAGTGTAGCATCGGAATCTATAACTAGTGTCACAGGAATGGTTCAAAACATAGACAGTATAAAAGGTCTGTCTTCTTGTACTTAAGTCGGCATTGTGCCTTTTGTATTTAATTCCGATACAATTTCTGTGTTTCATCGCCAACAAGAAGGTCAGAGGGATACAGTAGACCTGAAGTGAAGCATCGGAATAAATAACTAGTGTCACAGGAATCGTTCAAAACATTATCAGTAAGAAGAGTCAGTCTTCTTGTACTTAAGTCGGCATTGTGCCGTTTGTATTTAATTCCGATGCAATATCTGTGTTTCATCGTCAATGCGAAGGTCCAAGGGACACAGTAAACTTGAAGTGAAGCATCGGAATCTGTAACTAGCGTCAAGGGAATGGTTCAAAACATAGTCAGTAAGAAGAGTCAGTCTTATTGTACTTAAGTCGGCATTGTGCCTTTTCTATTTAATTCCGATGCAATTTCTGTGTTTCATCGTCAATAAGAACGTCCAAGAGGTACAGTGAACCTGAAGTGAAGCATCGGAATCTATAACTAGGGTCACAGGAATGGTTCAAAACATAGACAGTAGGAAGAGTAAGTCTTCATGTACCTAAGTCGGCATTGTGCTCCCTTTTCTATTTTATTCCGATGCAATTTCTGTGTTTCATCGCCAATAAGAAGGTCCAAGGGATACAGTAAAGCTGATGTGAAGCATCGTAATCTATAACTAGTGTCACAGGAATGGTTCAAAACATTCACAGTAGGAAGAGTCAGTCTTCTTGTACTTAAGTCGGCATTGTGCTTTTTCTATTTAATACCGATGCAATTTCTGTGTTTCATCGTCAATAAGAAGGTCCAAGGGATACAGTAAACCTAAAGTGAATCATCGGAATCTACATATAGTGTCACAGGAATGGTTAAAAACATAGACAAAAAGAAGAGACAGTCTTCTTGTACTTAAGTCGGCATTGTGCCTTTTGTATTTAATTCCGATGCAATTTCTGTAATTCATCGTCAATAAGAAGGTCAGAGGGATACAGTGAACCTGAAGTGAATCATCGGAATCAATAACTAGTGTCACAGGAATGGTTCAAAGCAGTCAGCAAGAAGAGTCAGTCTTCTTGTACTTAAGTCGGCATTGTGCCTTTTGTATTTAATTCCGATGCAATTTCTGTGTTTCATCGTCAATAAGAAGGGCCAGGGGATAAAGTAAAACTGAAGTGAAGCATCGGAATCTATAACTAGTGTCACAGGAATGGTTCAAATCATAGACAGTAAGAAGAGTCAGACTTGTTGCACTTAAGTAGGCATTATGCCCTTTTCAACTTAATTCCGATGCAATTGCTATGATTCATCGTCAATAAGAAGGTCAGAGTGATACAGTAAACGTGAAGTGACGCATCGGAATCTGAAACTAGTGTCACAGGAATGGTTCAAAACATAGTCAGTGAGAAGAGTCAGTCTTCTTGTACTTAAGATGGCATTGTGCCTTTTGTATTTAATTCCGATACAATATCTGTGTTTCATCGTCAATAAGAAGGTCCAAGGTATTCAATAAACCTGAAGTGAAGCATCGGAATCTATAACTAGTGTCACAGGAATGGTTCAAAGCATAGACTGTAAGAAAGGTCAGTCTTCTTGTACTTAAGTCGGCATTGTGCCTTTTGTATTTAATTCCGATGCAATTTCTGTGTTTCATCGTCAATAAGAAGGTCAGAGGGATACACTAAACCTGAGGTGAAGCATCGGAATCTATAACTAGTGTCACAGGAATGGTTCAAAACATAGACAGTAAGAAAGGACAGTCTTCTTGTACTTAAGTCGGCATTGTGCCTTTTGTATTTAATTCCGATACAATTTCTGTGTTTCATCGCCAACAAGAAGGTCAGAGGGATACAGTAGACCTGAAGTGAAGCATCGGAATAAATAACTAGTGTCACAGGAATGGTTCAAAACAGTCAGTAAGAAGAGTTAGTCTCCTTGTACTTAAGTAGGCATTGTGCCTTTTGTATTTAATTTCGATTCAATTTCTGTGTTTCATCGTCAATAAGAAGGTCAGACGGATACAGTAAACCTGAAGTGTAGCATCGGAATCTATAACTAGTGTCACAGGAATGGTTCAAAACATATACAGTAGGAAGAATCAGTCTTCTTGTACTTAAGTCGGCATTGTGCCTTTTGTATTTAATTCCGATGCAATTTCTGTTTTTCATCGTCAATAAGAAGGTCCAAGGGGTACAGTAAACCTGAGGTGAAGCATCGGAATCTATAACTAGTGTCACAGGAATGGTTCAAAGCATATACAGTAAGAAAGGTCAGTCTTCTTGTACTTAAGTCGGCATTGTGCCTTTTGTATTTAATTTCGATTCAATTTCTGTGTTTCATCGTCAATAAGAAGGTCAGACGGATACAGTAAACCTGAAGTGTAGCATCGGAATCTATAACTAGTGTCACAGGAATGGTTCAAAACATAGACAGTAGGAAGAGTCAGTCTTCTTGTACTTAAGTCGGCATTGTGCCTTTTGTATTTAATTCCGATGCAATTTCTGTGTTTCATCGTCAATAAGAAGGTCCAAGGGGTACTGTAAACCTGAGGTGAAGCATCGGAATCTATAACTAGTGTCACAGGAATGGTTCAAAGCGTAGACAGTAAGAAAGGTCAGTCTTCTTGTACTTAAGTCGGCATTGTGCCGTTTGTATTTAATTCCGATGCAATATCTGTGTTTCATCGTCAATGCGAAGGTCCAAGGGAAACAGTAAACTTGAAGTAAAGCATCGGAATCTGTAACTAGCGTCAAGGGAATGGTTCAAAACATAGTCAGTAAGAAGAGTCAGTCTTATTGTACTTAAGTCGGCATTGTGCCTTTTCTATTTAATTCCGATGCAATTTCTGTGTTTCATCGTCAATAAGAACGTCCAAGGGATACAGTGAACCTGAAGTGAAGCATCGGAATCTATAACTAGGGTCACAGGAATGGTTCAAAACATAGACAGTTAGAAGAGTAAGTCTTCATGTACCTAAGTCGGCATTGTGCTGCCTTTTCTATTTAATTCCGATGCAATTTCTGTGCTTCATCGTCTATAAGAAGGTCAGAGGGATAGAGTAAACCTGAAGTGAAGCATCGTAATTTGTAACTAGCGTCACAGGAATGGTTCAAACATAGACAGTAAGAAGAGTCAGTCATCTTGTACTTAAGTCGGCATTGTGCCTTTTCTATTTAATTCCGATGCAATTTCTGTGTTGCATCGTCAATAAGAAGGTCCAAGGGATACAGTAAACCTGAAGTGAAGCATCGGAATCTATAACTAGTGTCACAGGAATGGTTCAAAACATAGAGAGTAAGAAGAGTCAGTCTTCTTGTACTTAAGTCGGCATTGTGCATTTTCTATTGAATTCCGATGCAATTTCTGTGTTTCACCGTCAATAAGAAGGTCAGAGGGATACAGTAAACCTGAAGTAAAGCATCGGAATCTATAACTAGTGTCACAGGAATGGTTCAAAACATAGTCAGTAAGAAGAGTCAGTCTTCTTGTACATAAGTCGGCATTGTGCCTTTTCTATTTATTTCCGATGCAATTTCTGGGTTTCATCGTCAATACGAAGGTGCAAGGGATACAGTAAACCTGAAGTGAATCATCGGAATCTATTACTAGTGTCACAGGAATGGTTCAAACATAGTCAGTACGAAGAGTCAGTCTTCTTGTACTTGTCGGCAATGTGCCTTTTGTATTTAATTCCGATGCAATTTCTGTGTTTCATCGTCCATAAGAACGTCAGAGGGATACAGTAAACCTTAAGTGAAGCATCGGAATCTATAACTAGTGTCACAGGAATGGTTCAAAACATAGACAGAAAGAAGGGTCAGTCTTCTTGTACTTAAGTCCGCATTGTGCCTTTTGTATTTAATTCCGATGCAATTTCTGTGTTTCATCGTCAATAAGAAGGTCCAAGGGATACAGTAAACCTTAAGTGAAGCATCGGAATCTATAACTAGTGTCACAGGAATGGTTCAAAACATAGACAAAAAGAAGAGTCAGTCTTCTTGTACTTAAGTCGTCAATGCGGCTTTTGTATTTAATTCCGATGCAATTTCTGTGATTCATCGTCAATAAGAAGGTCAGAGGGATACAGTAAACCTGAAGTGAAGCACCGGAATCTGTAACTAGCGTCACAGGAATTGTTCAAAGCTTAGACTGTAAGAAGAGTCAGTCTTCTTGTACTTAACTCGGTATTGTCCCTTTTCTATTTAATTCCGATGCAATTTCTGTGTTTCATCGTCAATAAGAAGGTCCAAGGGATACAGTAAAGCTGATGTGAAGCATCGTAATCTATAACTAGTGTCACAGGAATGGTTCAAATCATAGACAGTAAGAAGAGTCAGTCTAATTGTACTTAAGTCGGCATTGTGCCTTTTCTATTTAATTCCGATGCAATATCTGTGTTTCATCGTCAGTAAGAACGTCCAAGGGATACTGTAAACCTGAAATAAAGCATCGGAATCTATAAATTGTGTCACAGGAATGGTTCAAAACATTCACAGTAGGAAGAGTCAGTCTTCTTGTACTTAAGTCGGCATTGTGCCTTTTCTATTTAATTCCGATGCAATTTCTGTGTTTCATCGTCAATAAGAATGTCCAAGGGATACAGTAAACCTGAAGTGAATCATCGGAATCTACATATAGTGTCACAGGAATGGTTAAAAACATAGACAAAAAGAAGAGACAGTCTTCTTGTACTTAAGTCGGCATTGTGCCTTTTGTATTTAATTCCGATGCAATTTCTGTGATTCATCGTCAATAAGAAGGTCAGAGGGATACAGTTAACCTGAAGTGAATCATCGGAATCAATAACTAGTGTCACAGGAATGGTTCAAAACATAGTCAGTGAGAAGAGTCAGTCTTCTTGTACTTAAGATGGCATTGTGCCTTTTGTATTTAATTCCGATACAATATCTGTGTTTCATCGTCAATAAGAAGGTCCAAGGGATTCAGTAAACCTGAAGTGAAGCATCGGAATCTATAACTAGTGTCACAGGAATGTTTCAAAGCATAGACAGTAAGAAAGGTCAGTCTTCTTGTACTTAAGTCGGCATTGTGACTTTTGTATTTAATTCCGATGCAATTTCTGTGTTTCATCGTCGATAAGAAGGTCAGAGGGATACAGTAAACCTGAAGTGAAGCATCGTAATTTGTAACTAGCGTCACAGGAATGGTTCAAACATAGACAGTAAGAAGAGTTAGTCATCTTGTACTTAAGTCGGCATTGTGCCTTTTATATTTAATTCCGATGCAATTTCTGTGTTGCAGTGTCAATAAGAAGGTCCAAGGGATACAGTAAACCTGAAGTGAAGCATCGGAATCTATAACTAGTGTCACAGGAATGGTTCAAAACATAGTCAGTAAGAAAAGTCAGTCTTCTTGTACTTTAGTCGGCATTGTGCCTTTTCTATTTATTTCCGACGCAATTTCTGGGTTTCATCGTCAATACGAAGGTGCAAGGGATACAGTAAACCTGAAGTGAATCATCGGAATCTATGACTAGTGTCACAGGAATGGTTCAAACATAGTCAGTACGAAGAGTCAGTCTTCTTGTACTTGTCGGCAATGTGCCTTTTGTATTTAATTCCGATGCAATTTCTGTGTTTCTTCGTCCATACGAAAGTCAGAGGGATAAAGTAAACCTTAAGTGAAGCATCGGAATCTATAACTAGTGTCACACGAATGGTTCAAAACATAGACCGTAAGAAGGGTCAGTCTTCTTGTACTTAAGTCGTCATTATGCCTTATGTATTTAATTCCGATGCAATTTCTGTGTTTCATCGTCAATAAGAAGGTCCAAGGGATACAGTAAACCTGAAGTGAAGCATCGGAATCTATAACTAGTGTCACAGGAATGGTTCAAATCATAGACAAAATGAAGAGTCAGTCTTCTTGTACTTAAGTCGTCAATATGGCTTTTGTATTTAATTCCGATGCAATTTCTGTGATTCATCGTCAATAAGAAGGTCAGAGGGATACAGTAAACCTGAAGTGAAGCATCGGAATCTATAACTAGTGTCCCAGGAATGGTTCAAAACAGAGACTGGAAGAAGAGTCAGTCTTCTTGTACTTACGTCAGCATTGTGCCTTTTGTATTTAATTAAGATGCAATTTCTGTGTTTCATCGTCAAGAAGAAGGTCCAAGGGATACAGCAAACCTGAAGTGAATCATCGGAATCTATAACTAGTGTCACAAGAATGGTTCAAAACAGTCAGTATGAAGAGTCAGTCTTCTTGTACTTAAGTCGTCATTGTGCCTTTTGTATTTAATTCCGATGCAATTTCTGTGTTTCATCGTCAATAAGAAGGTCCAAGGGATACAGTAAAGCTGATGTGAAGCATCGTAATCTATAACTAGTGTCACAGGAATGGTTCAAATCATAGACAGTAAGAGGAGTCAGTCCAATTGTACTTAAGTCGGCATTGTGCCTTTTCTATTTAATTCCGATCCAATATCTGTGTTTCATCGTCAGTAAGAACGTCCAAGGGATACTGTAAACCTGAAGTAAAGCATCGGAATCTATAACTAGTGTCACAGGAATGGTTCAAAACATTCACAGTAGGAAGAGTCAGTCTTCTTGTACTTAAGTCGGCATTGTGCCTTTTCTATTTAATTCCGATGCATTTTCTGTGTTTCATCGTCAATAAGAAGGTCCAAGGGATACAGTAAACCTGAAGTGAATCATCGGAATCTACATATAGTGTCACAGGAATGGTTAAAAACATAGACAAAAAGAAGAGACAGTCTTCTTGTACTTAAGTCGGCATTGTGCCTTTTGTATATAATTCCGATGCAATTTCTGTGATTCATTGTCAATAAGAAGGTCAGAGGGATACAGTTAACCTGAAGTGAATCATCGGAATCAATAACTAGTGTCACAGGAATGGTTCAAAACAGTCAGCAAGAAGAGTCAGTCTTCTTGTACTTAAGTCGGCATTGTGCCTTTTGTATTTAATTCCGATGCAATTTCTGTGTTTCATCGTCAATAAGAAGGGCCAGGGGATAAAGTAAATCTGAAGTGAAGCATCGGAATCTGTAACTAGTGTCACAGGAATGGTTCAAATCATAGACAGTAAGAAGAGTCAGACTTCTTGTTCTTAAGTAGGCATTATGCCCTTTTAAATTTCATTCCGATGCAATTGCTGTGTTTCATCGTCAATAAGAAGGTCAGAGTGATACAGTAAACCTGAAGTGAAGCATCGGAATCTCTAACTAGTGTCACAGGAATGGTTCAAAACATAGTCAGTGAGAAGAGTCAGTCTTCTTGTACTTAAGATGGCATTATGCCTTTTGTAATTAGTTCCGATGCAATTTCTGTGTTTCATCGTCGATAAGAAGGTCAGAGGGATACAGTAAACCTGAAGTGAAGCATCGAAAACTATAACTAGTGTCACAGGAATGGTTCAAAACATAGACAGTAGGAAGAGTCAGTCTTCTTGTACTTAAGTCAGCATTGTGCCTTTTCGATTTAAATCCGATGCACTCTCTGTGTTTCATCGTCAATAAGAAGGTCCAAGGGATACAGTAAACCTGAAACGAAGCATCGGAATCCATAACTAGTGTCACAGGAATGTTTCAAACATAGACAGTAGGAAGAGTTAGTCTACATGTACTTAAGTCGGCATTGTGCCTTTTGTATTTAATTCCGATGCAATTTCTGTGTTTCATCGTCAATAAGTAGGTCCAAGGGGTACAGTAAACCTGAGGTGAAGCATCGGAATCTATAAGTAGTGTCACAGGAATGGTTCAAAACATAGACCGTAGGAAGAGTCAGTCTTCTTGTACTTAAGTCGGCATTGTGCCTTTTGTATTTAATTCCGATACAATTTCTGTGTTTCATCGCCAACAAGAAGGTCAGAGGGATACAGTAGACCTGAAGTGAAGCATCGGAATAAATAACTAGTGTCACAGGAATGGTTCAAAACAGTCAGTAAGAAGAGTCAGTCTCCTTGTACTTAAGTAGGCATAGTGCCTTTTGTAATTAATTTTGATTCAATTTCTGTGTTTCATCGTCAATAAGAAGGTCAGGCGGATACAGTAAACCTGAAGTGTAGCATCGGAATCTATAACTAGTGTCACAGGAATGGTTCAAAACATAGACAGTAGGAAGAGTCAGTCTTCTTGTACTTAAGTCGGCATTGTGCCTTTTGTATTTAATTCCGATGCAATTTCTGTGTTTCATCGTCAATAAGAAGGTCCAAGGGGTACAGTAAACCTGAGGTGAAGTATCGGAATCTATAACTAGTGTCACAGGAATGGTTCAAAGCATAGACAGTAAGAAAGGTCAGTCATCTTGTACTTAAGTCGGCATTGTGCCTTTTGTATTTAATTCCGATACAATTTCTGTGTTTCATCGCCAACAAGAAGGTCAGAGGGATACAGTAGACCTGAAGTGAAGCATCGGAATAAATAACTAGTGTCACAGGAATGGTTCAAAACATTGTCAGTAAGAAGAGTCAGTCTTCTTGTACTTTAGTCGGCATTGTGCCGTTTGTATTTAATTCCGATGCAATATCTGTGTTTCATCGTCAATGCGAAGGTCCAAGAGCACAGTAAACTTGAAGTGAAGCATCGGAATCTGTAACTAGCGTCAAGGAATGGTTCAAAACATAGTCAGTAAGAAGAGTCAGTCTTATTGTACTTAAGTCGGCATTGTGCCTTTTCTATTTAATTCCGATGCAATTTCTGTGTTTCATCGTCAATAAGAACGTTCAAGGGATACAGTGAACCTGAAGTGAAGCATCGGAATCACTAACTAGGGTCACAGGAATGGTTCAAACATAGACAGGAGGAAGAGTAAGTCTTCATGTACCTAAGTCGGCATTGTGCTGCCTTTTCTATTTAATTCCGATGCAATTTCTGTGTTTCATCGTCAATAAGAAGGTCAGAGGGATACAGTAAACCTGAAGTGAAGCATCGTAATTTGTAACTAGCGTCACAGGAATGGTTCAAACATAGACAGTAAGAAGAGTCAGTCATCTTGTACTTAAGTCGGCATTGTGCCTTTTCTATTTAATTCCGATGCAATTTCTGTGTTTCATCGTCAATACGAAGGTGCAAGGGATACAGTAAACCTGAAGTGAATCATCGGAATCTATAACTAGTGTCACAGGAATGGTTCAAACATAGTCATTACGAAGAGGCAGTCTTCTTGTACTTGTCGGCAATGTGTCTTTTGTATTTAATTCCGATGCAATTTCTGTGTTTCTTCGTCCATAAGAAAGTCAGAGGGATGCAGTAAACCTTAAGTGAAGCATCGGAATCTATAACTAGTGTCACAGGAATGGTTCAAAACACAGACAGTAAGAAGGGTCAGTCTTCTTGTACTTAAGTCGTCATTGTGCCTTATGTATTTAATTCCGATGCAATTTCTGTGTTTCATCGTCAATAAGAAGGTCCAAGGGATACAGTAAACCTGAAGTGAAGCATCGGATTCTATAACTAGTGTCACAGGAATGGTTGAAATCATAGACAAAAAGAAGAGTCAGTCTTCTTGTACTTAAGTCGTCAATGATGCTTTTGTATTTAATTCCGATGCAATTTCTGTGATTGATCGTCAATAAGAAGGTCAGAGGGATACAGTAAACCTCAAGTGAAGCATCGGAATCTATAACTAGTGTACCAGGAACGGTTCAAAACAGAGACTGGAAGAAGAGTCAGTCTAATTGTACTTAAGTCGGCATTGTGCCTTTTCTATTTAATTCCGATGCAATATCTGTGTTTCATCGTCAGTAAGAACGTCCAAGGGATACTGTAAACCTGAAATAAAGCATCGGAATCTATAAATTGTGTCACAGGAATGGTTCAAAACATTCACAGTAGGAAGAGTCAGTCTTCTTGTACTTAAGTCGGCATTGTGCCTTTTCTATTTAATTCCGATGCAATTTCTGTGTTTCATCGTCAATAAGAATGTCCAAGGGATACAGTAAACCTGAAGTGAATCATCGGAATCTACATATAGTGTCACAGGAATGGTTAAAAACATAGACAAAAAGAAGAGACAGTCTTCTTGTACTTAAGTCGGCATTGTGCCTTTTGTATTTAATTCCGATGCAATTTCTGTGATTCATCGTCAATAAGAAGGTCAGAGGGATACAGTTAACCTGAAGTGAATCATCGGAATCAATAACTAGTGTCACAGGAATGGTTCAAAACATAGTCAGTGAGAAGAGTCAGTCTTCTTGTACTTAAGATGGCATTGTGCCTTTTGTATTTAATTCCGATACAATATCTGTGTTTCATCGTCAATAAGAAGGTCCAAGGGATTCAGTAAACCTGAAGTGAAGCATCGGAATCTATAACTAGTGTCACAGGAATGTTTCAAAGCATAGACAGTAAGAAAGGTCAGTCTTCTTGTACTTAAGTCGGCATTGTGACTTTTGTATTTAATTCCGATGCAATTTCTGTGTTTCATCGTCGATAAGAAGGTCAGAGGGATACAGTAAACCTGAAGTGAAGCATCGTAATTTGTAACTAGCGTCACAGGAATGGTTCAAACATAGACAGTAAGAAGAGTTAGTCATCTTGTACTTAAGTCGGCATTGTGCCTTTTATATTTAATTCCGATGCAATTTCTGTGTTGCAGTGTCAATAAGAAGGTCCAAGGGATACAGTAAACCTGAAGTGAAGCATCGGAATCTATAACTAGTGTCACAGGAATGGTTCAAAACATAGTCAGTAAGAAGAGTCAGTCTTCTTGTACTTTAGTCGGCATTGTGCCTTTTCTATTTATTTCCGACGCAATTTCTGGGTTTCATCGTCAATACGAAGGTGCAAGGGATACAGTAAACCTGAAGTGAATCATCGGAATCTATGACTAGTGTCACAGGAATGGTTCAAACATAGTCAGTACGAAGAGTCAGTCTTCTTGTACTTGTCGGCAATGTGCCTTTTGTATTTAATTCCGATGCAATTTCTGTGTTTCTTCGTCCATACGAAAGTCAGAGGGATAAAGTAAACCTTAAGTGAAGCATCGGAATCTATAACTAGTGTCACACGAATGGTTCAAAACATAGACCGTAAGAAGGGTCAGTCTTCTTGTACTTAAGTCGTCATTATGCCTTATGTATTTAATTCCGATGCAATTTCTGTGTTTCATCGTCAATAAGAAGGTCCAAGGGATACAGTAAACCTGAAGTGAAGCATCGGAATCTATAACTAGTGTCACAGGAATGGTTCAAATCATAGACAAAATGAAGAGTCAGTCTTCTTGTACTTAAGTCGTCAATATGGCTTTTGTATTTAATTCCGATGCAATTTCTGTGATTCATCGTCAATAAGAAGGTCAGAGGGATACAGTAAACCTGAAGTGAAGCATCGGAATCTATAACTAGTGTCCCAGGAATGGTTCAAAACAGAGACTGGAAGAAGAGTCAGTCTTCTTGTACTTACGTCAGCATTGTGCCTTTTGTATTTAATTAAGATGCAATTTCTGTGTTTCATCGTCAAGAAGAAGGTCCAAGGGATACAGCAAACCTGAAGTGAATCATCGGAATCTATAACTAGTGTCACAAGAATGGTTCAAAACAGTCAGTATGAAGAGTCAGTCTTCTTGTACTTAAGTCGTCATTGTGCCTTTTGTATTTAATTCCGATGCAATTTCTGTGTTTCATCGTCAATAAGAAGGTCCAAGGGATACAGTAAAGCTGATGTGAAGCATCGTAATCTATAACTAGTGTCACAGGAATGGTTCAAATCATAGACAGTAAGAGGAGTCAGTCCAATTGTACTTAAGTCGGCATTGTGCCTTTTCTATTTAATTCCGATCCAATATCTGTGTTTCATCGTCAGTAAGAACGTCCAAGGGATACTGTAAACCTGAAGTAAAGCATCGGAATCTATAACTAGTGTCACAGGAATGGTTCAAAACATTCACAGTAGGAAGAGTCAGTCTTCTTGTACTTAAGTCGGCATTGTGCCTTTTCTATTTAATTCCGATGCATTTTCTGTGTTTCATCGTCAATAAGAAGGTCCAAGGGATACAGTAAACCTGAAGTGAATCATCGGAATCTACATATAGTGTCACAGGAATGGTTAAAAACATAGACAAAAAGAAGAGACAGTCTTCTTGTACTTAAGTCGGCATTGTGCCTTTTGTATATAATTCCGATGCAATTTCTGTGATTCATTGTCAATAAGAAGGTCAGAGGGATACAGTTAACCTGAAGTGAATCATCGGAATCAATAACTAGTGTCACAGGAATGGTTCAAAACAGTCAGCAAGAAGAGTCAGTCTTCTTGTACTTAAGTCGGCATTGTGCCTTTTGTATTTAATTCCGATGCAATTTCTGTGTTTCATCGTCAATAAGAAGGGCCAGGGGATAAAGTAAATCTGAAGTGAAGCATCGGAATCTGTAACTAGTGTCACAGGAATGGTTCAAATCATAGACAGTAAGAAGAGTCAGACTTCTTGTTCTTAAGTAGGCATTATGCCCTTTTAAATTTCATTCCGATGCAATTGCTGTGTTTCATCGTCAATAAGAAGGTCAGAGTGATACAGTAAACCTGAAGTGAAGCATCGGAATCTCTAACTAGTGTCACAGGAATGGTTCAAAACATAGTCAGTGAGAAGAGTCAGTCTTCTTGTACTTAAGATGGCATTATGCCTTTTGTAATTAGTTCCGATGCAATTTCTGTGTTTCATCGTCGATAAGAAGGTCAGAGGGATACAGTAAACCTGAAGTGAAGCATCGAAAACTATAACTAGTGTCACAGGAATGGTTCAAAACATAGACAGTAGGAAGAGTCAGTCTTCTTGTACTTAAGTCAGCATTGTGCCTTTTCGATTTAAATCCGATGCACTCTCTGTGTTTCATCGTCAATAAGAAGGTCCAAGGGATACAGTAAACCTGAAACGAAGCATCGGAATCCATAACTAGTGTCACAGGAATGTTTCAAACATAGACAGTAGGAAGAGTTAGTCTACATGTACTTAAGTCGGCATTGTGCCTTTTGTATTTAATTCCGATGCAATTTCTGTGTTTCATCGTCAATAAGTAGGTCCAAGGGGTACAGTAAACCTGAGGTGAAGCATCGGAATCTATAAGTAGTGTCACAGGAATGGTTCAAAACATAGACCGTAGGAAGAGTCAGTCTTCTTGTACTTAAGTCGGCATTGTGCCTTTTGTATTTAATTCCGATACAATTTCTGTGTTTCATCGCCAACAAGAAGGTCAGAGGGATACAGTAGACCTGAAGTGAAGCATCGGAATAAATAACTAGTGTCACAGGAATGGTTCAAAACAGTCAGTAAGAAGAGTCAGTCTCCTTGTACTTAAGTAGGCATAGTGCCTTTTGTAATTAATTTTGATTCAATTTCTGTGTTTCATCGTCAATAAGAAGGTCAGGCGGATACAGTAAACCTGAAGTGTAGCATCGGAATCTATAACTAGTGTCACAGGAATGGTTCAAAACATAGACAGTAGGAAGAGTCAGTCTTCTTGTACTTAAGTCGGCATTGTGCCTTTTGTATTTAATTCCGATGCAATTTCTGTGTTTCATCGTCAATAAGAAGGTCCAAGGGGTACAGTAAACCTGAGGTGAAGCATCGGAATCTATAACTAGTGTCACAGGAATGGTTCAAAGCATAGACAGTAAGAAAGGTCAGTCATCTTGTACTTAAGTCGGCATTGTGCCTTTTGTATTTAATTCCGATACAATTTCTGTGTTTCATCGCCAACAAGAAGGTCAGAGGGATACAGTAGACCTGAAGTGAAGCATCGGAATAAATAACTAGTGTCACAGGAATGGTTCAAAACATTGTCAGTAAGAAGAGTCAGTCTTCTTGTACTTTAGTCGGCATTGTGCCGTTTGTATTTAATTCCGATGCAATATCTGTGTTTCATCGTCAATGCGAAGGTCCAAGGGCACAGTAAACTTGAAGTGAAGCATCGGAATCTGTAACTAGCGTCAAGGAATGGTTCAAAACATAGTCAGTAAGAAGAGTCAGTCTTATTGTACTTAAGTCGGCATTGTGCCTTTTCTATTTAATTCCGATGCAATTTCTGTGTTTCATCGTCAATAAGAACGTTCAAGGGATACAGTGAACCTGAAGTGAAGCATCGGAATCACTAACTAGGGTCACAGGAATGGTTCAAACATAGACAGTAGGAAGAGTAAGTCTTCATGTACCTAAGTCGGCATTGTGCTGCCTTTTCTATTTAATTCCGATGCAATTTCTGTGTTTCATCGTCAATAAGAAGGTCAGAGGGATACAGTAAACCTGAAGTGAAGCATCGTAATTTGTAACTAGCGTCACAGGAATGGTTCAAACATAGACAGTAAGAAGAGTCAGTCATCTTGTACTTAAGTCGGCATTGTGCCTTTTCTATTTAATTCCGATGCAATTTCTGTGTTTCATCGTCAATACGAAGGTGCAAGGGATACAGTAAACCTGAAGTGAATCATCGGAATCTATAACTAGTGTCACAGGAATGGTTCAAACATAGTCATTACGAAGAGGCAGTCTTCTTGTACTTGTCGGCAATGTGTCTTTTGTATTTAATTCCGATGCAATTTCTGTGTTTCTTCGTCCATAAGAAAGTCAGAGGGATGCAGTAAACCTTAAGTGAAGCATCGGAATCTATAACTAGTGTCACAGGAATGGTTCAAAACACAGACAGTAAGAAGGGTCAGTCTTCTTGTACTTAAGTCGTCATTGTGCCTTATGTATTTAATTCCGATGCAATTTCTGTGTTTCATCGTCAATAAGAAGGTCCAAGGGATACAGTAAACCTGAAGTGAAGCATCGGATTCTATAACTAGTGTCACAGGAATGGTTGAAATCATAGACAAAAAGAAGAGTCAGTCTTCTTGTACTTAAGTCGTCAATGATGCTTTTGTATTTAATTCCGATGCAATTTCTGTGATTGATCGTCAATAAGAAGGTCAGAGGGATACAGTAAACCTCAAGTGAAGCATCGGAATCTATAACTAGTGTACCAGGAACGGTTCAAAACAGAGACTGGAAGAAGAGTCAGTCTTCTTGTACTTACGTCAGCATTGTGCCTTTTGTATTTAATTAAGATGCAATTTCTGTGTTTCATCGTCAATAAGAAGGTCCAAGGGATACAGCAAACCTGAAGTGAATCATCGGAATCTATAACTAGTGTCACAAGAATGGTTGAAAACAGTCAGTATGAAGAGTCAGTCTTCTTGTACTTAAGTCGTCATTGTGCCTTTTGTATTTAATTCCGATGAAATTTCTGTAATTCATCGTCAATAAGAAGGTCAGATGGCTCAGTAAACCTGAAGTGAAGCATCGGAATCTATAACTAGTGTCACAGGAATGGTTCAAAACAGTCAGTATGAAGAGTCAGTCCTCTTGTACTTCAGTCGGAATTGTGCATTTTCTATTTAATTCCGATGCAATTTCTGTGTTTCATTGACAATAAGAACATCCAAGGGATACAGTAAACCTGAAGTGAAGCATCGTAATCTATAACTATTGTCACAGGAATGGTTCAAAACATACACAGTAGGAAGAGTCAGTCTTCTTGTAATTAAGTCGGCATTGTGCCTTTTCTATTTAATTCCGATGCAATTTCTGTGTTTCATCGTCAATAAGAAGGTCAGAGGGATACAGTAAACCTGAAGTGAAGCACCGGAATCTATAACTAGTGTCACAGGAATGGTTCAAATCATAGACAGTAAGAAGAGTCAGACTTCTTGTACTTAAGTAGGCATTATGCCCTTTTCAATTTAATTCCGATGCAATTGCTGTGTTTCATCGTCAATAAGAAGGTCAGAGTGATACAGTAAACATGAAGTGAAGCATCGGAATCTCTAACTAGTGTCACAGGAATGGTTCAAAACATAGTCAGTGAGAAGAGTCAGTCTTCTTGTACTTAAGATGGCATTGTACCTTTTGCATTTAATTCCGATACAATATCTGTGTTTCATCGTCAATAAGAACGTACAAGGGATACAGTGAACCTGAAGTGAAGCATCGGAATCTATAACTAGGGTCACAGGAATGGTTCAAAACATAGACAGTAGGAAGAGTAAGTCTTCATGTACCTTAGTCGGCATTGTGCTGCCTTTTCTATTTAATTCCGATGCAATTTCTGTGTTTCATCGTCAATAAGAAGGTCAGAGGGATACAGTAACCCTGAAGTGAATCATCGGAATCTATAACTAGTGTCACAGGAATGGTTCAAAGATAGTCAGTACGAAGAGGCAGTCTTCTTGTACTTGTCGGCAATGTGCCTTTTGTATTTAATTCCGATGCAATTTCTGTGTTTCTTCGTCCATAAGAAAGTCAGAGTTATACAGTAAATTTTAAGTGAAGCATCGGAATCTATAACTAGTGTCACAGGAATGGTTCAAAACATAGACAGTAAGAAGGGTCAGTCTTCTTGTACTTAAGTCGTCATTGTGCCTTATGTATTTAATTCCGATGCAATTTCTGTGTTTCATCGTCAATAAGAAGGTCCAAGGGATACAGTAAACCTGAAGTGAAGCATCGCAATCTATAACTAGTGTCACAGGAATGGTTCAAATCATAGACAAAAAGAAGAGTCAGTCTTCTTGTACTTAAGTCGTCAATGTGGCTTTTGTATTTAATTCCGATGCAATTTCTGTGATTCATCGTCAATAAGAAGGTCAGAGGGATACAGTAAACCTGAAGTGAAGCATCGGAATCTATAACTAGTGTCCCAGGAATGTTTCAAAACAGAGACTGGAAGAAGAGTCAGTCTTGTTGTACTTACGTCAGCATTGTGCCATTTGTATTTAATTAAGATGCAATTTCTGTGTTTCATCGTCAATAAGAAGGTCCAAGGGATACAGCAAACCTGAAGTGAATCATCGGAATCTATAACTAGTGTCACAAGAATGGTTCAAAACAGTCAGTATGAAGAGTCAGTCTTCTTGTACTTAAGTCGTCATTGTTCCTTTTGTATTTAATTCCGATGCAATTTCTGTAATTCATCGTCAATAAGAAGGTCAGAGGGCTCAGTAAACCTGAAGTGAAGCATCGGAATCTATAACTAGTGTCACAGGAATGGTTCAAAACAGTCAGTAAGAAGAGTCAGTCTTCTTGTACTTCAGTCGGCATTGTGCATTTTCTATTTTATTCCGATGCAATTTCTGTTTCATTGTCAATAAGAACATCCAAGGGATACAGTAAACCTGAAGTGAAGCATCGTAATCTATAACTATTGTCAAAGGAATGGTTCAAAACATAGACAGTAGGAAGAGTCAGTCTTCTTGTAATTAAGTCGGCATTGTGCCTTTTCTATTTAATTCTGATGCAATTTCTGTGTTACATCGTCAATAAGAAGGTCAGAGGGATACAGTAAACCTGAAGTGAAGCACCGGAATCTGTAACTAGTGTCACAGGAATGGTTCAAAGCTTAGACTGTAAGAAGAGTCAGTCTTCTTGTACTTAAGTCGGCATTGTGCCTTTTCTATTTAATTCCGATGCAATTTCTGTGTTTCATCGTCAACAAGAAGATCCAAGGGATACAGTAAACCTGAAGTGAATCATCGGAATCTACATATAGTGTCACAGGAATGGTTAAAAACATAGACAAAAAGAAGAGGCAGTCTTCTTGTACTTAAGTCGGCATTGTGCCTTTTGTATTTAATTCCGAGTCAATTTCTGTGATTCATCGTCAATAAGAAGGTCAGAGGGATACAGTTAACCTGAAGTGAATCATCGGAATCAATAACTAGTGTCACAGGAATGGTTCAAAACAGTCAGCAAGAAGAGTCAGTCTTCTTGTACTTAAGTCGGCATTGCGCCTATTGTATTTAATTCCGATGCAATTTCTGTGTTTCATCGTCAATAAGAAGGGCCAGGGGATAAAGTAAATCTGAAGTGAAGCATCGGAATCTATAACTAGTGTCACAGGAATGGTTCAAATCATAGACAGTAAGAAGAGTCAGACTTCTTGTTCTTAAGTAGGCATTATGCCCTTTTAAATTTCATTCCGATGCAATTGCTGCGTTTCATCGTCAATAAGAAGGTCAGAGTGATACTGTAAACCTGAAGTGAAGCATCGGAATCTCTAACTAGTGTCACAGGAATGGTTCAAAACATAGTCAGTGAGAAGAGTCAGTCTTCTTGTACTTAAGATGGCATTGTGCCTTTTGTATTCAATTCCGATACAATATCTGTGTTTCATCGTCAATAAGAAGGTCCAAGGGATTCAGTAAACCTGAAGTGAAGCATCGGAATCTATAACTAGTGTCACAGGAATGGTTCAAAGCATAGACAGTAAGAAAGGTCAGTCTTCTTGTACTTAAGTCGGCATTGTGCCTTTTGTATTTAATTCCGATGCAATTTCTGTGTTTCATCGTCGATAAGAAGGTCAGAGGGATACAGTAAACCTGAAGTGAAGCATCGGAAACTATAACTAGTGTCACAGGAATGGTTCAAAACATAGACAGTAGGAAGAGTCAGTCTTCTTGTACTTAAGTCAGCATTGTGCCTTTTCGATTTAATTCCGATGCACTCTCTGTGTTTCATCGTCAATAAGAAATTCCAAGGGATACAGTAAACCTGAAACGAAGCATCGGAATCCATAACTAGTGTCACAGGAATGTTTCAAACATAGACAGTAGGAAGAGTCAGTCTACATGTACTTAAGTCGGCATTGTGCCTTTTGTATTTAATTCCGATGCAATTTCTGTGTTTCATCGTCAATAAGAAGGTCCAAGGGGTACAGTAAACCTGAGGTGAAGCATCGGAATCTATAACTAGTGTCACAGGAATGGTTCAAAACATAGACAGTAGGAAGAGTCAGTCTTCTTGTACTTAAGTCGGCATTGTGCCTTTTGTATTTAATTCCGATACAATTTCTGTGTTTCATCGCCAACAAGAAGGTCAGAGGGATACAGTAGACCTGAAGTGAAGCATCGGAATAAATAACTAGTGTCACAGGAATGGTTCAAAACAGTCAGTAAGAAGTGTCAGTCTCCTTGTACTTAAGTAGGCATAGTGCCTTTTGTATTTAATTTTGATTCAATTTCTGTGTTTCATCGTCAATAAGAAGGTCAGGCGGATACAGTAAACCTGAAGTGTAGCATCGGAATCTATAACTAGTGTCACAGGAATGGTTCAAAACATAGACAGTTGGAAGAGTCAGTCTTCTTGTACTTAAGTCGGCATTGTGCCTTTTGTATTTAATTCCGATGCAATTTCTGTGTTTCATCGTCAATAAGAAGGTCCAAGGGGTACAGTAAACCTGAGGTGAAGCATCGGAATCTATAACTAGTGTCACAGGAATGGTTCAAAGCATAGACGGTAAGAAAGGTCAGTCTTCTTGTACTTAAGTCGGCATTGTGCCTTTTGTATTTAATTCCGATACAATTTCTGTGTTTCATCGCCAACAAGAAGGTCAGAGGGATACAGTAGACCTGAAGTGAAGCATCGGAATAAATAACTAGTGTCACAGGAATGGTTCAAAACATTGTCAGTAAGAAGAGTCAGTCTTCTTGTACTTAAGTCGGCATTGTGCCGTTTGTATTTAATTCCGATGCAATATCTGTGTTTCATCGTCAATGCGAAGGTCCAAGGGCACAGTAAACTTGAAGTGAAGCATCGGAATCTGTAACTAGCGTCAAGGGAATGGTTCAAAACATAGTCAGTAAGAAGAGTCAGTCTTATTGTACTTAAGTCGGCATTGTGCCTTTCCTATTTAATTCCGATGCAATTTCTGTGTTTCATCGTCAATAAGAACGTTCAAGGGATACAGTGAACCTGAAGTGAAGCATCGGAATCACTAACTAGGGTCACAGGAATGGTTCAAAAGTAGACAGTAGGAAGAGTAAGTCTTCATGTACCTAAGTCGGCATTGTGCTGCCTTTTCTATTTAATTCCGATGCAATTTCTGTGTTTCATCGTCAATAAGAAGGTCAGAGGGATACAGTAAACCTGAAGTGAAGCATCGTAATTTGTAACTAGCGTCACAGGAATGGTTCAAACATAGACAGTAAGAAGAGTCAGTCATCTTGTACTTAAGTCGGCATTGTGCCTTTTCTCTTTAATTCCGATGCAATTTCTGTGTTTCATCGTCAATACGAAGGTGCAAGGGATACAGTAAACCTGAAGTGAATCATCGGAATCTATAACTAGTGTCACAGGAATGGTTCAAACATAGTCATTACGAAGAGGCAGTTTTCTTGTACTTGTCGGCAATGTGTCTTTTGTATTTAATTCCGATGCAATTTCTGTGTTTCTTCGTCCATAAGAAAGTCAGAGGGATGCAGTAAACCTTAAGTGAAGCATCGGAATCTATAACTAGGGTCACAGGAATGGTTCAAAACATAGACAGTAGGAAGAGTAAGTCTTCATGTACCTCAGTCGGCATTGTGCTGCCTTTTCTATTTAATTCCGATGCAATTTCTGTGTTTCATCGTCAATAAGAAGGTCAGAGGGATACAGTAAACCTGAAGTGAGGCATCGTAATTTGTAACTAGCGTCACAGGAATGGTTCAAACATAGACAGTAAGAAGAGTCAGTCATGTTGTACTTAAGTCGGCATTGTGCCTTTTCTATTTAATTCCGATGCAATTTCTGTGTTTCATCGTCAATACGAAGGTGCAAGGAATACAGTAACCCTGAAGTGAATCATCGGAATCTATAACTAGTGTCACAGGAATGGTTCAAAGATAGTCAGTACGAAGAGGCAGTCTTCTTGTACTTGTCGGCAATGTGCCTTTTGTATTTAATTCCGATGCAATTTCTGTGTTTCTTCGTCCATAAGAAAGTCAGAGGGATACAGTAAACCTTAAGTGAAGCATCGGAATCTATAACTAGTGTCACAGGAATGGTTCAAAACATAGACAGTAAGAAGGGTCAGTCTTCTTGTACTTAAGTCGTCATTGTGCCTTATGTATTTAATTCCGATGCAATTTCTGTGTTTCATCGTCAATAAGAAGGTCCAAGGGATACAGTAAACCTGAAGTGAAGCATCGCAATCTATAACTAGTGTCACAGGAATGGTTCAAATCATAGACAAAAAGAAGAGTCAGTCTTCTTGTACTTCAGTCGTCAATGTGGCTTTTGTATTTAATTCCGATGCAATTTCTGTGATTCATCGTCAATAAGAAGGTCAGAGGGATACAGTAAACCTGAAGTGAAGCATCGGAATCTATAACTAGTGTCCCAGGAATGTTTCAAAACAGAGACTGGAAGAAGAGTCAGTCTTGTTGTGCTTACGTCAGCATTGTGCCATTTGTATTTAATTAAGATGCAATTTCTGTGTTTCATCGTCAATAAGAAGGTCCAAGGGATTCAGCAAACCTGAAGTGAATCATCGGAATCTATAACTAGTGTCACAAGAATGGTTCAAAACAGGCAGTATGAAGAGTCAGTCTTCTTGTACTTAAGTCGTCATTGTTCCTTTTGTAATTAATTCCGATGCAATTTCTGTAATTTATCGTCAATAAGAAGGTCAGAGGGCTCAGTAAACCTGTAGTGAAGCATCGGAATCTATAACTAGTGTCACAGGAATGGTTCAAAACAGTCAGTAAGAAGAGTCAGTCTTCTTGTACTTCAGTCGGCATTGTGCATTTTCTATTTAATTCCGATGCAATTTCTGTTTCATTGTCAATAAGAACATCCAAGGGATACAGTAAACCTGAAGTGAAGCATCGTAATCTACAACTATTGTCACAGGAATGGTTCAAAACATAGACAGTAGGAAGAGTCAGTCTTCTTGTTATTAAGTCGGCATTGTGCCTTTTCTATTTAATTCCGATGCAATTTCTGTGTTTCATCGTCAATAAGAAGGGCAGAGGGATACAGTAAACCTGAAGTGAAGCACCGGAATCTGTAACTAGCGTCACAGGAATGGTTCAAAGCTTAGACTGTAAGAAGAGTCAGTCTTCTTGTACTTAAGTCGGCATTGTGCCTTTTCTATTTAATTCCGATGCAATTTCTGTGTTTCATCGTCAATAAGAAGGTCCAAGGGATACAGTAAACCTGAAGTGAATCATCGGAATCTACATATAGTGTCACAGGAATGGTTAAAAACATAGACAAAAAGAAGAGGCAGTCTTCTTGTACTTAAGTCGGCATTGTGCCTTTTGTATTTAATTCCGAGTCAATTTCTGTGATTCATCGTCAATAAGAAGGTCAGAGGGATACAGTTAACCTGAAGTGAATCATCGGAATCAATAACTAGTGTCACAGGAATGGTTCAAAACAGTCAGCAAGAAGAGTCAGTCTTCTTGTACTTAAGTCGGCATTGCGCCTTTTGTATTTAATTCCGATGCAATTTCTGTGTTTCATCGTCAATAAGAAGTTCCAGGGGATAAAGTAAATCTGAAGTGAAGCATCGGAATCTATAACTAGTGTCACAGGAATGGTTCAAATCATAGACAGTAAGAAGAGTCAGACTTCTTGTTCTTAAGTAGGCATTATGCCCTTTTAAATTTCATTCCGATGCAATTGCTGCGTTTCATCGTCAATAAGAAGGTCAGAGTGATACTGTAAACCTGAAGTGAAGCATCGGAATCTCTAACTAGTGTCACAGGAATGGTTCAAAACATAGTCAGTGAGAAGAGTCAGTCTTCTTGTACTTAAGATGGCATTGTGCCTTTTGTATTTAATTCCGATACAATATCTGTGTTTCATCGTCAATAAGAAGGTCCAAGGGATTCAGTAAACCTGAAGTGAAGCATCGGAATCTATAACTAGTGTCACAGGAATGGTTCAAAGCATAGACAGTAAGAAAGGTCAGTCTTCTTGTACTTAAGTCGGCATTGTGCCTTTTGTATTTAATTCCGATGCAATTTCTGTGTTTCATCGTCGATAAGAAGGTCAGAGGGATACAGTAAACCTGAAGTGAAGCATCGAAAACTATAACTAGTGTCACAGGAATGGTTCAAAACATAGACAGTAGGAAGAGTCAGTCTTCTTGTACTTAAGTCAGCATTGTGCCTTTTCGATTTAATTCCGATGCACTCTCTGTGTTTCATCGTCAATAAGAAGGTCCAAGGGATACAGTAAACCTGAAACGAAGCATCGGAATCCATAACTAGTGTCACAGGAATGTTTCAAACATAGACAGTAGGAAGAGTCAGTCTACATGTACTTAAGTCGGCATTGTGCCTTTTGTATTTAATTCCGATGCAATTTCTGTGTTTCATCGTCAATAAGAAGGTCCAAGGGGTACAGTAAACCTGAGGTGAAGCATCGGAATCTATAACTAGTGTCACAGGAATGGTTCAAAACATAGACAGTAGGAAGAGTCAGTCTTCTTGTACTTAAGTCGGCATTGTGCCTTTTGTATTTAATTCCGATACAATTTCTGTGTTTCAACGCCAACAAGAAGGTCAGAGGGATACAGTAGACCTGAAGTGAAGCATCGGAATAAATAACTAGTGTCACAGGAATGGTTCAAAACAGTCAGTAAGAAGTGTCAGTCTCCTTGTACTTAAGTAGGCATAGTGCCTTTTGTATTTAATTTTGATTCAATTTCTGTGTTTCATCGTCAATAAGAAGGTCAGGCGGATACAGTAAACCTGAAGTGTAGCATCGGAATCTATAACTAGTGTCACAGGAATGGTTCAAAACATAGACAGTAGGAAGAGTCAGTCTTCTTGTACTTAAGTCGGCATTGTACCTTTTGTATTTAATTCCGATGCAATTTCTGTGTTTCATCGTCAATAAGAAGGTCCAAGGGGTACAGTAAACCTGAGGTGAAGCATCGGAATCTATAACTAGTGTCACAGGAATGGTTCAAAGCATAGACAGTAAGAAAGGTCAGTCTTCTTGTACTTAAGTCGGCATTGTGCCTTTTGCATTTAATTCCGATACAATTTCTGTGTTTCATCGCCAACAAGAAGGTCAGAGGGATACAGTAGACCTGAAGTGAAGCATCGGAATAAATAACTAGTGTCACAGGAATGGTTCAAAACATTGTCAGTAAGAAGAGTCAGTCTTCTTGTACTTAAGTCGGCATTGTGCCGTTTGTATTTAATTCCGATGCAATATCTGTGTTATATCGTCAATGCGAAGGTCCAAGGGCACAGTAAACTTGAAGTGAAGCATCGGAATCTGTAACTAGCGTCAAGGGAATGGTTCAAAACATAGTCAGTAAGAAGAGTCAGTCTTATTGTACTTAAGTCGGCATTGTGCCTTTCCTATTTAATTCCGATGCAATTTCTGTGTTTCATCGTCAATAAGAACGTTCAAGGGATACAGTGAACCTGAAGTGAAGCATCGGAATCACTAACTAGGGTCACAGGAACGGTTCAAAAGTAGACAGTAGGAAGAGTAAGTCTTCATGTACCTAAGTCGGCATTGTGCTGCCTTTTCTATTTAATTCCGATGCAATTTCTGTGTTTCATCGTCAATAAGAAGGTCAGAGGGATACAGTAAACCTGAAGTGAAGCATCGTAATTTGTAACTAGCGTCACAGGAATGGTTCAAACGTAGACAGTAAGAAGAGTCAGTCATCTTGTACTTAAGTCGGCATTGTGCCTTTTCTATTTAATTCCGATGCAATTTCTGTGTTTCATCGTCAATACGAAGGTGCAAGGGATACAGTAAACCTGAAGTGAATCATCGGAATCTATAACTAGTGTCACAGGAATGGTTCAAACATAGTCATTACGAAGAGGCAGTCTTCTTGTACTTGTCGGCAATGTGTCTTTTGTATTTAATTCCGATGCAATTTCTGTGTTTCATCGTCAATACGAAGGTGCAAGGAATACAGTAACCCTGAAGTGAATCATCGGAATCTATAACTAGTGTCACAGGAATGGTTCAAAGATAGTCAGTACGAAGAGGCAGTCTTCTTGTACTTGTCGGCAATGTGCCTTTTGTATTTAATTCCGATGCAATTTCTGTGTTTCTTCGTCCATAAGAAAGTCAGAGGGATACAGTAAACCTTAAGTGAAGCATCGGAATCTATAACTAGTGTCACAGGAATGGTTCAAAACATAGACAGTAAGAAGGGTCAGTCTTCTTGTACTTAAGTCGTCATTGTGTCTTATGTATTTAATTCCGATGCAATTTCTGTGTTTCATCGTCAATAAGAAGGTCCAAGGGATACAGTAAACCTGAAGTGAAGCATCGCAATCTATAACTAGTGTCACAGGAATGGTACAAATCATAGACAAAAAGAAGAGTCAGTCTTCTTGTACTTCAGTCGTCAATGTGGCTTTTGTATTTAATTCCGATGCAATTTCTGTGATTCATCGTCAATAAGAAGGTCAGAGGGATACAGTAAACCTGAAGTGAAGCATCGGAATCTATAACTAGTGTCCCAGGAATGTTTCAAAACAGAGACTGGAAGAAGAGTCAGTCTTGTTGTACTTACGTCAGCATTGTGCCATTTGTATTTAATTAAGATGCAATTTCTGTGTTTCATCGTCAATAAGAAGGTCCAAGGGATACAGCAAACCTGAAGTGAATCATCGGAATCTATAACTAGTGTCACAAGAATGGTTCAAAACAGGCAGTATGAAGAGTCAGTCTTCTTGTACTTAAGTCGTCATTGTTCCTTTTGTATTTAATTCCGATGCAATTTCTGTTTCATTGTCAATAAGAACATCCAAGGGATACAGTAAACCTGAAGTGAAGCATCGTAATCTACAACTATTGTCACAGGAATGGTTCAAAGCATAGACAGTAGGAAGAGTCAGTCTTCTTGTAATTAAGTCGGCATTGTGCCTTTTCTATTTAATTCCGATGCAATTTCTGTGTTTCATCGTCAATAAGAAGGGCAGAGGGATACAGTAAACCTGAAGTGAAGCACCGGAATCTGTAACTAGCGTCACAGGAATGGTTCAAAGCTTAGACTGTAAGAAGAGTCAGACTTCTTGTACTTAAGTCGGCATTGTGCCTTTTCTATTTAATTCCGATGCAATTTCTGTGTTTCATCGTCAATAAGAAGGTCCAAGGGATACAGTAAACCTGAAGTGAATCATCGGAATCTACATATAGTGTCACAGGAATGGTTAAAAACATAGACAAAAAGAAGAGGCAGTCTTCTTGTACTTAAGTCGGCATTGTGCCTTTTGTATTTAATTCCGAGTCAATTTCTGTGATTCATCGTCAATAAGAAGGTCAGAGGGATACAGTTAACCTGAAGTGAATCATCGGAATCAATAACTAGTGTCACAGGAATGGTTCAAAACAGTCAGCAAGAAGAGTCAGTCTTCTTGTACTTAAGTCGGCATTGTGCCTTTTGTATTTAATTCCGATGCAATTTCTGTGTTTCATCGTCAATAAGAAGGGCCAGGGGATAAAGTAAATCTGAAGTGAAGCATCGGAATCTATAACTAGTGTCACAGGAATGGCTCAAAGTATAGACAGTAAGAAGAGTAATACTTGTTGTACATAAGTCGGCATTATGCCCTTTTCAATTTAATTCCGATGCAATTACTGTGTTTCATCGTCAATAAGAAGGTCAGACGGATACAGTAAACCTGAAGTGTAGCATCGGAATCTCTAACTAGTGTCACAGGAATGGTTCAAAACATAGTCAGTCAGAAGAGTCAGTATTCTTGTTCATAAGTCGGCATTGTGCCTTTTGTATTTAATTCCGATGCAATATCTGTGTTTCATCGTCAATAAGATGGTCCAAGGGATACAGTAAACCTGAAGTGAAGCATCGGATTCTGTAACTAGCGTCGCAGGAATGGTTCAAAACATTGTCAGTAAGAAGAGTCAGTCTTCTGGTACTTAAGTCGGCATTGTGCCTTTTCTATTTAATACCGATGCAATTTCTGTGTTTCATCGTCAATAAGAACGTCCAAGGGATACAGTAAACCTGAAGCGAAGCACCGGAATCTATAACTAGTGTCACAGGAATGTTTCAAAGCATAGACAGTAGGAAGAGTCAGTCTTCTTGTACCTAAGTCGGCATTGTGCCTTTTCTAGTTAATTCCGATGCAATTTCTGTGTTTCATCGTCAATAAGATGGTCAGAGGGATACAGTAAACCTGAAGTGAAGCATCGGAATCTGTAAATAGCGTCACAGGAATGGTTCAAAGCAAACTCAGTAAGAAGAGTCAGTCTTCTTGTACTTAAGTCGGCATTGTGCCTTTTCTATTTAATTCCGATGCAATTTCTATGTTTCATCGTCAATAAGAAAGTCCAAGGGATACAGTAAACCTGAATTGAAGCATCGGAATCTATAACTAGTGTCACAGGAATGGTTCAAAACATAGACAAAAAGAAGAGTCTGTCTTCTTATACTTAAGTCGTCATTGTGCCTTTTGTATTTAATTCCGAGGCAATTTCTGTGTTTCATCGTCAATTAGAAGGTCAGAGGGATACAGTAAACCTGAATTGAAACATCGGAATCTATAAGTAGTGTCACAGGAATGGTTCAAAACAGAGACAGTAAGAAGAGTCAGTCTTCTTGTACTTACGTCAGCATTGTGCCTTTTGTATTTAATTCCGATGCAATTTCTGTGTTTCTTCGTCCATAAGAAAGTCAGAGGGATACAGTAAACCTTAAGTGAAGCATCGGAATCTATAACTAGTGTCACAGGAATGGTTCAAAACATAGACAGTAAGAAGGGTCAGTCTTCTTGTACTTAAGTCGTCATTGTGCCTTATGTATTTAATTCCTATGCAATTTCTGTGTTTCATCGTCAATAAGAAGGTCCAAGGGATACAGTAAACCTGAAGTGAAGCATCGCAATCTATAACTAGTGTCACAGGAATGGTTCAAATCATAGACAAAAAGAAGAGTCAGTCTTCTTGTACTTAAGTCGTCAATGTGGCTTTTGTATTTAATTCCGATGCAATTTCTGTGATTCATCGTCAATAAGAAGGTCAGAGGGATACAGTAAACCTGAAGTGAAGCATCGGAATCTATAACTAGTGTCCCAGGAATGTTTCAAAGCAGAGACTGGAAGAAGAGTCAGTCTTGTTGTACTTACGTCAGCATTGTGCCATTTGTATTTAATTAAGATGCAATTTCTGTGTTTCATCGTCAATAAGAAGGTCCAAGGGATACAGCAAACCTGAAGTGAATCATCGGAATCTATAACTAGTGTCACAAGAATGGTTCAAAACAGGCAGTATGAAGAGTCAGTCTTCTTGTACTTAAGTCGTCATTGTTCCTTTTGTATTTAATTCCGATGCAATTTCTGTAATTTATCGTCAATAAGAAGGTCAGAGGGCTCAGTAAACCTGTAGTGAAGCATCGGAATCTATAACTAGTGTCACAGGAATGGTTCAAAACAGTCAGTAAGGAGAGTCAGTCTTCTTGTACTTCAGTCGGCATTGTGCATTTTCTATTTAATTCCGATGCAATCTCTGTTTCATTGTCAATAAGAACATCCAAGGGATACAGTAAACCTGAAGTGAAGCATCGTAATCTATAACTGTTGTCACAGGAATGGTTCAAAACATAGACAGTAGGAAGTGTCAGTCTTCTTGTAATTAAGTCGGCATTGTGCCTTTTCTATTTAATTCCGATGCAATTTCTGTGTTTCATCGTCAATAAGAAGGGCAGAGGGATGCAGTAAACCTGAAGTGAAGCACCGGAATCTGTAACTAGCGTCACAGGAATGGTTCAAAGCTTAGACTGTAAGAAGAGTCAGTCTTCTTGTACTTAAGTCGGCATTGTGCCTTTTCTATTTAATTCCGATGCAATTTCTGTGTTTCATCGTCAATAAGAAGGTCCAAGGGATACAGTAAACCTGAAGTGAATCATCGGAATCTACATATAGTGTCACAGGAATGGTTAAAAACATAGACAAAAAGAAGAGGCAGTCTTCTTGTACTTAAGTCGGCATTGTGCCTTTTGTATTTAATTCCGAGTCAATTTCTGTGATTCATCGTCAATAAGAAGGTCAGAGGGATACAGTTAACCTG
Source organism: Schistocerca americana (assembly GCF_021461395.2). Lineage (NCBI taxonomy): Eukaryota > Metazoa > Arthropoda > Insecta > Orthoptera > Acrididae > Schistocerca > Schistocerca americana. The sequence continues at coordinate 724,312 of NC_060129.1, read as the reverse complement.
AAGTGAATCATCGGAATCAATAACTAGTGTCACAGGAATGGTTCAAAACAGTCAGCAAGAAGAGTCAGTCTTCTTGTACTTAAGTCGGCATTGTGCCTTTTGTATTTAATTCCGATGCAATTTCTGTGTTTCATCGTCAATAAGAAGGGCCAGGGGATAAAGTAAATCTGAAGTGAAGCATCGGAATCTATAACTAGTGTCACAGGAATGGCTCAAAGTATAGACAGTAAGAAGAGTAATACTTGTTGTACATAAGTCGGCATTATGCCCTTTTCAATTTAATTCCGATGCAATTACTGTGTTTCATCGTCAATAAGAAGGTCAGACGGATACAGTAAACCTGAAGTGTAGCATCGGAATCTCTAACTAGTGTCACAGGAATGGTTCAAAACATAGTCAGTCAGAAGAGTCAGTATTCTTGTTCATAAGTCGGCATTGTGGCTTTTGTATTTAATTCCGATGCAATATCTGTGTTTCATCGTCAATAAGATGGTCCAAGGGATACAGTAAACCTGAAGTGAAGCATCGGATTCTGTAACTAGCGTCGCAGGAATGGTTCAAAACATTGTCAGTAAGAAGAGTCAGTCTTCTGTTACTTAAGTCGGCATTGTGCCTTTTCTATTTAATACCGATGCAATTTCTGTGTTTCATCGTCAATAAGAACGTCCAAGTGATACAGTAAACCTGAAGCGAAGCACCGGAATCTATAACTAGTGTCACAGGAATGTTTCAAAGCATAGACAGTAGGAAGAGTCAGTCTTCTTGTACCTAAGTCGGCATTGTGCCTTTTCTAGTTAATTCCGATGCAATTTCTGTGTTTCATCGTCAATAAGATGGTCAGAGGGACACAGTAAACCTGAAGTGAAGCATCGGAATCTGTAAATAGCGTCACAGGAATGGTTCAAAGCAAACTCAGTAAGAAGAGTCAGTCTTCTTGTACTTAAGTCGGCATTGTGCCTTTTCTATTTAATTCCGATGCAATTTCTATGTTTCATCCTCAATAAGAAAGTCCAAGGGATACAGTAAACCTGAATTGGAGCATCGGAATCTATAACTAGTGTCACAGGAATGGTTCAAAACATAGACAAAAAGAAGAGTCTGTCTTCTTATACTTAAGTCGTCATTGTGCCTTTTGTATTTAATTCCGAGGCAATTTCTGTGTTTCATCGTCAATTAGAAGGTCAGAGGGATACAGTAAACCTGAATTGAAGCATCGGAATCTATAAGTAGTGTCACAGGAATGGTTCAAAACAGAGACAGTAAGAAGAGTCAGTCTTCTTGTACTTACGTCAGCATTGTGCCTTTTGTATTTAATTAAGATGCAATTTCTGTGGTTCATCGTCAATAAGAAGGTCAGAGGGATACAGTAAACCTGAAGTGAAGCATCGGAATCTATAACTAGTGTCACAGGATTGGTTCAAAACATAGTCAGTAAGAAGAGTCAGTCTTCTTGTACTTAAGTCGGCATTGTGCCTTTTGTATATACTTCCGATGCAATTTCTGTGTTTCATCGTCAATAAGAAGGTCAGAGGGATACAGTAAACCTGAAGTGAAGCTTCGGAATCTATAACAAGTGTCACAGGAATGGTTCAAAACAGAGACAGTAAGAAGAGTCAGTCTTCTTGTACTTACGTCAGCATTGTGCCTTTTGTATTTAATTAAGATGCAATTTCTGTGTTTCATCGTCAATAAGAAGGTCAGAGGGATACAGTAAACCTGAAGTGAAGCATCGGAATCTATAACTAGAGTCACAGGAATGGTTCAAAACATAGTCAGTAAGAAGAGTCAGTCTTCTTGTACTAAAGTCGGCATTGTGCCTTTTCTATTTCATTCCGATGCAAATTCTGTGTTTCATCGTCAATAAGAAGGTCAGAGGGATACAGTCAACCTGAAGTGTAGCATCTGAATCTGTAACTAGATTCACAGGAATGGTTCAAAGCATAGACTGTTAGAAGTGTCAGTCTACTTGTACTTAAGTCGGCATTGTGCGTTTTCGAATTAATTCCGATGCAATTTCTGTGTTTCATCGTCAATAAGAAGGCCCAAGGGATACAGTAAACCTAATGTGAAGCATCGTAATCTATAGCTAGTGTCACAGGAATGGTTCAAATAATAGACAGTATGAAGAGGCAGTCTTCTTGTACTTAAGTCGGCATTGTGCCTTTTCTATTTAATTCCGATGCAATTTCTTTGTTTCATCGTCAATAAGAAGGTCCAAGGGATACACTAAACCTGAAGTGAATCATCGGAATCTATAACTAGTGTCACAGGAATGGTTCAAACATAGTCAGTAGGAAGAGTCAGTCTTCTTGTACTTAAGTTGGCAATGTGCCTTTTGTATTTAATTCCGATGCAATTTCTGTGTTTCATCGTCAATAAGAAGGTCTGAGGGATACAGTAAACCTGAAGTAAAGCATCGGAATCTATAACTAGTGTCACAGGAATAGTTCAAATCTGTCAGTAAGAAGAGTCAGTCTTCTTGTACTTAAGTCATCATTGTGTTTTTTGTATTTAATTCCAATGCAATTTCTGTGATTCATCGTCAATAGGAAGGTCAGAGGGATACAGTAAACCTGAAGTGAAGCATCGGAATCTATAACTAGTGTCACAGAAAAGGTTCAAAACAGAGACAGTAAGAAGAGTCAGTCTTCTTGTACTTACGTCAGCATTGTGCCTTTTGAATTTAATTAAGATGCAATTTCTGTGTTTCATCGTCAATAAGAAGGTCAGAGGGATACAGTAAACCTGAAGTAAAGCATCGGAATCTATAACTAGTGTCACAGGAATGGTTCAAAACGAAATCAGTAAGAAGAGTCAGTCTTCTTGTACTTAAGTCGGCATTGTGCCTTTTGTATTTAATTCCGATTCAATTTCTGTGTTTCATCGTCAATAAGAAGGTCAGAGGGATACAGTAAACCTGAAGTGAAGCATCGGAATCTATAACTACTGTCACAGGAATGGTTCAAAACTGTCAGTAAGAAGAGTCAGTCTTCTTGTACTTAAGTCGTCATTGTGCTTTTTGTATTTAATTCCGATGCAATTTCTGTGATTCCTCGTCAACAAGAAGGTCAGAGGGATACAGTAAACCTGAAGTGAAGCATCGGAATCTATAACTAGTGTCACAGGAATGGTTCAAAACATAGTCAGTAAGAAGAGTCAGTCTTCTTGTACTTAAGTCCGCATTGTGCCTTTTGTATTTAATTCCGATGCAATTTCTGTGTTTCATCGTCAATAAGAATGTCAGAGGGATACAGTAGACCTGAAGTGAAGCATCGGAAACTATAACTAGTGTCAAAAGAATGGTTCAAAACAGTCAGTACTAAAATCAGTCTTCTTGTACTTAAGACGTCATTGTGCCTTTTGTATTTAATTCCGATGCAATTTCTGTGATTCATCGTCAATACGAAGGTCAGAGGGATACAGTAAACCTGAAGTGAAGCATCGGAATCTATAACTAGTGTCACAGGAATGGTTCAAAGCAGTCAGTGAGGAGAGTCAGTCTTCTTGTACTTAAGTCGCCATCGTGCATTTTCTATTTAATTCCGATGCAATTTCTGTGTTTCAATGTCAATAAGAACGTCCAAGGGATACAGTAAACCTGAAGTGAAGCATCGTAATCCATAACTAGTGTCACAGGAATGGTTCAAAACATAGACAGTAGGAAGAGTCAGTCTTCTTGTAATTAAGCCGGCATTGTGCCTTTTCTATTTCATTTCGATGCAATTTCTGTGTTTCATCGTCAATAAGAAGGTCAGAGGGATACAGTAAACCTGAAGTGTAGCATCGGAATCTGTAACTAGCGTCACAGGAATGGTTCAAAGCATAGACTGTAAGATGAGTCAGTCTTCTTGTACTTAAGTCGGCATTGTGCCTTTTCTAAGTAATTCCGATGCAATTTCTGTGTTCCATCGTCAATAAGAAGCTCCAAGGGATACAGTAAACCTAATGTGAAGCATCGTAATTTATAACTAGTGTCACAGGAATGGTTCAAATCATAGACAGTAAGAAGAGTCAGTCTTCTTGTACTTAAGTCGGCATTGTGCCTTTTCTATTTAATTCCGATGCAATTTCTGTGTTTCATCGTCAGTAAGAACGTCCAAGGGATATAGTTATCCTGAAGTGAAGCATTGGAATCTATAACTAGTGTCACAGGAATGGTTCAAAGCATTGACAGTAGGAAGAGTCAGCCTTCTTGTCCTTAAGTTGGCATTGTGCCTTTTCTATTTAATTCCGATGCAATTTCTGTGTTTCATCGTCAATAAGAAGGTCCAAAGGATACAGTCAACCTGAAGTGAAGCCTCGGAATCTGTATATAGTGTCACAGGAATGGTTCAAAACATAGACAAAAAGAAGAGACAGTCTTCTTGTAATTAAGTCGGCATTGTGCCTTTTGTATTTAAATCCGATGCAATTTCTGTGATTCATCGTCAGTAAGAAGGTCAGTGGGATACAGTAAACCTAAAGTGAATCATCGGAATCAATAACTAGTGTCACAGGAATGGTTCAAAACAGTCAGTAAGACGAGTCAGTCTTCTTGTACTTAAGTCGGCATTGTGCGTTTTGTATTTAATTCCGATGCAATTTCAGTGTTTCATCGTCAATAAGAAGGTCCAGGGGATACAGTAAATCTGAAGTGAAGCATCGGAATCTATAACTAGTGTCACAGGAATGGTTCAAAACATAGTCAGTAAGAAGAGTCAGTCTTCTTGTACATAAGTCGGCATTGTGCCTTTTCTAATTAATTCCGATGCAATTTCTGTGTTTCATCGTCAATAAGAAGGTCCAAGGGATACAGTAAACCTAATGTGAAGCATCGTAATCTATAGCTAGTGTCACAGGAATGGTTCGAATAATAGACAGTAAGAAGAGTCAGTCTTCTTGTACCTAAGTCGGCATTGTGCCTTTTCTATTTAATTCCGATGCAATTTCTGTGTTTCATCGTCAATAAGACGGGCCAAGGGATACAGTAAACCTGAAGTGAATCATCGGGATCTATAACTAGTGTCACAGGAATGGTTCAAAACATAGTCAGTAAGAAGAGTCAGTCTTCTTGTACTTAAGTCGGCATTCTGCCTTTTCTAATTAATTCCGATGCAATTTCTGTGTTTCATCGTCAATAAGAAGGTCCAAGGGATACAGTAAACCTAATGTGAAGCATCGTAATCTATAGCTAGTGTCACAGGAATGGTTCGAATAATAGACAGTAAGAAGAGTCAGTCTTCTTGCACTTAAGTCGGCATTGTGCCTTTTCTATTTAATTCCGATGCAATTTCTGTGTTTCATCGTCAATAAGACGGTCCAAGGGATACAGTAAACCTGAAGTGAATCATCGGAATCTATAACTAGTGTCACAGGAATGGTTCAAAACTGTCAGTGAGGAGAGTCTGTCTTCTTGTACTTAAGTCGTCATTGTGTTTTTTGTATTTGATTCCGATGCAATTTCTGTGATTCATCGTCAATAAGAAGGTCAGAGGGATACAGTAAACCTGAAGTGAAGCATCGGAATCTATAACTAGTGTCACAGGAATGTTTCAAAACAGTGACAGTAAGAAGAGTCAGTCTTCTTGTACTTACGTCAGCATTGTGCCTTTTGTATTTAATTAAGATGCAATTTCTGTGTTTCATCGTCAACAAGAAGGTCAGAGGGGTACAGTAAACCTGAAGTGAAGCATCGGAATCTATAACTAGTGTCACAGGACTGGTTCAAAACATAGACAAAAAGAAGAGACAGTCTTCTTGTAATTAAGTCGGCATTGTGCCTTTTGTATTTAATTCCGATGCAATTTCTGTGATTCATTGGCAGTAAGACGGTCAGTGGGATACAGTAAACCTGATGTGAATCATCGGAATCAATAACTAGTGTCACAGGAATGGTTCAAAACAGTCAGTAAGACGAGTCAGTCTTCTTGTACTTAAGCCGGCATTGTGCCTTTTGTATTTAATTCCGATGCAATTTCTGTGTTTCTTCGTCAATAAGAAGGTCCAGGGGATACAGTAAATCTGAAGTGAATCATCGGAATCTATAACTAGTGTCACAGGAATGGTTCAAATTATAGACAGTAAGAAGAGTCAAATTTCTTGTACTTAAGTCGGCATTATGCCCTTTTCAATTTAATTCCGATGCAATTACTGTGTTTCATCGTCAATTAAAATGTCAGACGGATACAGTAAACCTGAAGTGAAGCATCGGAATCTCTAACTAGTGTCACAGGAATGGTTCAAAACATAGTCAGTAAGAAGAGTCAGTCTTCTTGTACTTAAGTCGGCATTGTGCCTTTTCTAATTAATTCCGATGCAATTTCTGTGTTTCATCGTCAATAAGAAGGTCCAAGGGATACAGTAAACCTGAAGTGAAGCATCGTAATCTATAGCTAGTGTCACAGGAATGGTTCCAATAATAGACAGTAAGAATAGTCAGTCTTCCTGTACTTATGTCGGCATTGTGCCTTTTGTATTTAATTCCGATGCAATTTCTATGTTTCATAGTCAATAAGAAGGTCCAAGGGATACAGTAAACCTGAAGTGAAGCATCGGAATCTATAACTAGTGTCACAGGAATGGTTCAAATCTGTCAGTGAGGAGAGTCAGTCTTCTTGTACTTAAGTCGTCATTGTGTTTTTTGTATTTAATTCCGATGCAATTTCTGTGATTCATCGTCAATAAGAAGGTCAGAGGGATACAGTAAACCTGAAGTGAAGCATCGGAATCTATAACTAGTGTCACAGGAATGTTTCAAAACAGTGACAGTAAGAAGAGTCAGTCTTCTTGTACTTACGTCAGCATTGTGCCTTTTGTATTTAATTAAGATGCAATTTCTGTGTTTCATCGTCAACAAGAAGGTCAGAGGGATACAGTAAACCTGAAGTGAAGCATCGGAATCTATAACTAGTGTCACAGGACTGGTTCATAACATAGACAAAAAGATGAGTCAGTCTTCTTGTACTTAAGTCGTCATTGTGCCTTTTGTACTTAATTCCGATGCAATTTCTGTGTTTCATCGTCAATAAGAATGTCAGAAGGATACAGTAAACCTGAAGTGAAGCATCGGAATCTATAAGTAGTGTCACAGGAATGGTTCAAAACAGAGACAGTAACAAGAGACAGTCTTCTTGTACTTACGTCAGCATTGTGCCTTTTGTATTTAATTAAGATGCAATTTCTGTGTTTCATCGTCAATAAGAAGGTCAGAGGGATACAGTAAACCTGAAGTAAAGCATCGGAATCTATAACTAGTGTCACAGGAATGGTTCAAAACATAGTCTGTAAGAAGAGTCAGTCTTCTTGTACTTAAGTCGGCATTGTGCCTTTTGTATTTAATTCCGATTCAATTTCTGTGTTTCATCGTCAATAAGAAGGTCAGAGGGATACAGGAAACCTGAAGTGAAGCATCGGAATCTATAACTAGTGTCACAGGAATGGTTCAAAACTGTCAGTATGAAGAGTCAGTCTTCATGTACTTAAGTCGTCATTGTGCTTTTTGTATTTAATTCCGATGCAATTTCTGTGATTCATCGACGATAAGAAGGTCAGAGGGATACAATAAACCTGAAGTGAAGCATCGAACTCTATAACTAGTGTCACAGGAATGGTTCAAAACAGAGACAGTAAGAAGAGTCAGTCTTCTAGTACTTACGTCAGCATTGTGCCTTTTGTATTTAATTAAGATGCAGTTTCTGTGTTTCATCGTCAATAAGAAGGTCAGAGGGATACAGTAAACCTGAAGTGAAGCATCGGAATCTATAACTAGTGTCACAGTAATGGATCAAAACATAGTCAGTAAGAAGAGTCAGTCTTCTTGTACTTAAGTCGGCAATGTGCTTTTTGTATTTAATTCCGATACAATTTCTGTGTTTCATCGTCAATGAGAAGGTCAGAAGTATACAGTAAACCCGAAGTGAAGCATCGGAATCTATAACTAGTGTCGAAAGAATGGTTCAAAACAGTCAGTGCGAAGAGTCAGTCTTCTTGTACTTAAGACGTCATTGTGCCTTTTGTATTTAATTCCGATGCAATTTCTGTGATTCATCGTCAATAAGAAGGTCAGAGGGATACAGTAAACCTGAAGTGAAGCATCGGAAAATATAACTAGTGTCACAGGACTGGTTCAAAACAGTCAGTGAGAAGAGTCAGTCTTCTTGTACTTAAGTCGGCATTGTGCATTTTCTATTTAATTCCGATGCAATTTCTGTGTTTCAATGTCAATAAGAACGTCCAAGGGATACAGTAAACCTGAAGTGAAGCATCGTAATCCATAACTAGTGTCACAGGAATGCTTCAAAACATAGACAGTAGGAAGAGTCAGTCTTCTTGTAATTAAGTCGTCATTGTGCCTTTTCTATTTCATTTCGATGCAATTTCTGTGTTTCATCGTCAATAAGAAGGTCAGAGGGATACAGTAAACCTGAAGTGTAGCATCGGAATCTGTAACTAGCGTCACAGGAATGGTTCAAAACTGTCAGTGAGGAGAGTCAGTCTTCTTGTACTTATGCCGTCATTGTGTTTTTTCTATTTAATTCCGATGCAATTTCTGTGATTCATCGTCAATAAGAAGGTCCAAGGGATACAGTAAGCCTGAAGTGAATCATCGGAATCTATAACTAGGAATGGTTCAAACATAGTCAGTACAAAGAGTCAGTCTTCTTGTACTTAAGTCGGCAATGTGCCTTTTGTATTTAATTCCGATGCAATTTCTGTGTTTCATCGTCAATAAGAAGGTATAAGGGACACAGTAAACCTGAAGTGAATCATCGGAATCTATAACTAGGAATGGTTCAAACATAGTCAGTACAAAGAGTCAGTCTTCTTGTACTTAAGTCGGCAATGTGCCTTTTGTATTTAATTCCGATGCAATTTCTGTGTTTCATCGTCAATAAGAAGGTCAGAGGGATACAGTAAACCTTACGTGAAGCATCGGAATCTATAACTAGTGTCACAGGAATGGTTCAAACATAGACAGTGAGAAGGGTCAGTCTTCTTGTACTTAAGTCGGCATTGTGCCTTTTGTATTTAATTCCGATGCAAATTCTGTGTTTCATCGTCAATAAGAAGGTCCAGGGGATACAGTAAACCTGAAGTGAAGCATCGGAATCTATAACTAGTGTCACGGGAATGGTTCAAAACATAGACAAAAAGAAGAGTCAGTCTTCTTGTACTTAAGTCGTCATTGTGCCTTTTGTATTTAATTCCGATGCAATTTCTGTGTTTCATCGTCAATAAGAAGGTCAGAGGGATACAGTAAACCTGAAGTGAAGCATCGGAATCTATAAGTAGTGTCACAGGAATGGTTCAAAACAGAGACAGTAAGAAGAGTAAGTCTTCTTCTACTTACGTCGACATTGTGCCTTTTGTATTTAATTAAGATGCAATTTCTGTGTTTCATCGTCAATAAGAAGGTCAGAGGGATACAGTAAAGCTGAAGTGAAGCATCGAAATCTATAACTAGTGCCACAGGAATGGTTCAGAACATAGTCAGTAAGAAGTGTCAGTCTTCTTGTACTTAAGTCGTCATTGTGCCTTTTGTACTTAATTCCGATGCAATTTCTGTGTTTCATCGTCAATAAGACGGTCCAAGGGATACAGTAAACCTGAAGTGAATCATCGGAATCTATAACTAGTGTCACAGGAATGGTTCAAAACATAGTCAGTAAGAAGAGTCAGTCTTCTTGTACTTAAGTCGGCATTGTGCCTTTTCTAATTAATTCCGATGCAATTTCTGTGTTTCATCGTCAATAAGAAGGTCCAAGGGATACAGTAAACCTAATGTGAAGCATCGTAATCTATAGCTAGTGTCACAGGAATGGTTCGAATAATAGACAGTAAGAAGAGTCAGTCTTCTTGTACTTAAGTCGGCATTGTGCCTTTTCTATTTAATTCCGATGCAATTTCTGTGTTTCATCGTCAATAAGACGGTCCAAGGGATACAGTAAACCTGAAGTGAATCATCGGAATCTATAACTAGAGTCACAGGAATGGTTCAAAACTGTCAGTGAGGAGAGTCAGTCTTCTTGTACTTATGCCGTCATTGTGTTTTTTCTATTTAATTCCGATGCAATTTCTGTGATTCATCGTCAATAAGAAGGTCAGAGGGATACAGTAAACCTGAAGTGAAGCATCGGAATCTATAACTAGTGTCACAGGAATGTTTCAAAACAGTGACAGTAACAAGAGTCAGTCTTCTTGTACTTACGTCAGCATTGTTCCTTTTGTATTTAATTAAGATGCAATTTCTGTGTTTCATCGTCAACAAGAAGGTCAGAGGGATACAGTAAACCTGAAGTGAAGCATCGGAATCTATAACTAGTGTCACAGGACTGGTTCAAAACATAGACAAAAAGAAGAGACAGTCTTCGTGTAATTAAGTCGGCATTGTGCCTTTTGTATTTAATTCCGATGCAATTTCTGTGATTCATTGGCAGTAAGAAGGTCAGTGGGATACAGTAAACCTGAAGGGAATCATCGGATTCAATAACTAGTGTCACAGGAATGGTTCAAAACAGTCAGTAAGACGAGTCAGTCTTCTTGTACTTAAGCCGGCATTGTGCCTTTTGTATTTAATTCCGATGCAATTTTTGTGTTTCTTCGTCAATAAGAAGGTCCAGGGGATACAGTAAATCTGAAGTGAATCATCGGAATCTATAACTAGTGTCACAGGAATGGTTCAAATCATAGACAGTAAGAAGAGTCAAATTTCTTGTACTTATGTCGGCATTATGCCCTTTTCAATTTAATTCCGATGCAATTACTGTGTTTCATCGTCAATTAAAATGTCAGAGGGATACAGTAAACCTGAAGTGAAGCATCGGAATCTCTAACTAGTGTCACAGGAATGGTTCAAAGCATAGTCAGTAAGAAGAGTCAGTCTTCTTGTACTTAAGTCGGCATTGTGCCATTTCTAGTTAATTCCGATGCAATTTCTGTGTTTCATCGTCAATAAGAAGGTCCAAGGGATACAGTAAACCTGAAGTGAAGCATCGTAATCTATAGCTAGTGTCACAGGAATGGTTCGAATAATAGACAGTAAGAATAGTCAGTCTTCTTGTACTTAAGTCGGCATTGTGCCTTTTGTATTTAATTCCGATGCAATTTATGTGTTTCATCGTCAATAAGAAGGTCCAAGGGATACAGTAAACCTGAAGTGAAGCATCGGGATCTATAACTAGTGTCACAGGAATGGTTCAAAACATAGACAAAAAGAAGAGTCAGTCTTCTAGTACTTAAGTCGTCATTGTGCCTTTTGTATTTAATTCCGATGCAATTTCTGTGTTGCATCGTCAATAAGAAGGTCCGAGGGATATAGTAAACCTGAAGTGAAGCATCGGAATCTACAAGTAGTGTCACAGGAATGGTTTAAAACAGAGACAGTAAGAAGAGTCAGTCTTCTTGTACTTACGTCAGCATTGTGCCTTTTGTATTTAATTAAGATGCAGTTTCTGTGTTTCATCGTCAATAAGAAGGTCAGAGGGATACAATAAACCTGAAGTGAAGCATCGAACTCTATAACTAGTGTCACAGGAATGGTTCAAAACAGAGACAGTAAGAAGAGTCAGTCTTCTAGTACTTACGTCAGCATTGTGCCTTTTGTATTTAATTAAGATGCAGTTTCTGTGTTTCATCGTCAATAAGAAGGTCAGAGGGATACAGTAAACCTGAAGTGAAGCATCGGAATCTATAACTAGTGTCACAGTAATGGATCAAAACATAGTCAGTAAGAAGAGTCAGTCTTCTTGTACTTAAGTCGGCAATGTGCTTTTTGTATTTAATTCCGATGCAATTTCTGTGTTTCATCGTCAATAAGAAGGTCAGAAGTATACAGTAAACCCGAAGTGAAGCATCGGAATCTATAACTAGTGTCGAAAGAATGGTTCAAAACAGTCAGTGCGAAGAGTCAGTCTTCTTGTACTTAAGACGTCATTGTGCCTTTTGTATTTAATTCCGATGCAATTTCTGTGATTCATCGTCAATAAGAAGGTCAGAGGGATACAGTAAACCTGAAGTGAAGCATCGGAAAATATAACTAGTGTCACAGGACTGGTTCAAAACAGTCAGTGAGAAGAGTCAGTCTTCTTGTACTTAAGTCGGCATTGTGCATTTTCTATTTAATTCCGATGCAATTTCTGTGTTTCAATGTCAATAAGAACGTCCAAGGGATACAGTAAACCTGAAGTGAAGCATCGTAATCCATAACTAGTGTCACAGGAATGCTTCAAAACATAGACAGTAGGAAGAGTCAGTCTTCTTGTAATTAAGTCGTCATTGTGCCTTTTCTATTTCATTTCGATGCAATTTCTGTGTTTCATCGTCAATAAGAAGGTCAGAGGGATACAGTAAACCTGAAGTGTAGCATCGGAATCTGTAACTAGCGTCACAGGAATGGTTCAAAACTGTCAGTGAGGAGAGTCAGTCTTCTTGTACTTATGCCGTCATTGTGTTTTTTCTATTTAATTCCGATGCAATTTCTGTGATTCATCGTCAATAAGAAGGTCCAAGGGATACAGTAAGCCTGAAGTGAATCATCGGAATCTATAACTAGGAATGGTTCAAACATAGTCAGTACAAAGAGTCAGCCTTCTTGTACTTAAGTCGGCAATGTGCCTTTTGTATTTAATTCCGATGCAATTTCTGTGTTTCATCGTCAATAAGAAGGTATAAGGGACACAGTAAACCTGAAGTGAATCATCGGAATCTATAACTAGGAATGGTTCAAACATAGTCAGTACAAAGAGTCAGTCTTCTTGTACTTAAGTCGGCAATGTGCCTTTTGTATTTAATTCCGATGCAATTTCTGTGTTTCATCGTCAATAAGAAGGTCAGAGGGATACAGTAAACCTTACGTGAAGCATCGGAATCTATAACTAGTGTCACAGGAATGGTTCAAACATAGACAGTGAGAAGGGTCAGTCTTCTTGTACTTAAGTCGGCATTGTGCCTTTTGTATTTAATTCCGATGCAAATTCTGTGTTTCATCGTCAATAAGAAGGTCCAGGGGATACAGTAAACCTGAAGTGAAGCATCGGAATCTATAACTAGTGTCACGGGAATGGTTCAAAACATAGACAAAAAGAAGAGTCAGTCTTCTTGTACTTAAGTCGTCATTGTGCCTTTTGTATTTAATTCCGATGCAATTTCTGTGTTTCATCGTCAATAAGAAGGTCAGAGGGATACAGTAAACCTGAAGTGAAGCATCGGAATCTATAAGTAGTGTCACAGGAATGGTTCAAAACAGAGACAGTAAGAAGAGTAAGTCTTCTTCTACTTACGTCGACATTGTGCCTTTTGTATTTAATTAAGATGCAATTTCTGTGTTTCATCGTCAATAAGAAGGTCAGAGGGATACAGTAAAGCTGAAGTGAAGCATCGAAATCTATAACTAGTGCCACAGGAATGGTTCAGAACATAGTCAGTAAGAAGTGTCAGTCTTCTTGTACTTAAGTCGTCATTGTGCCTTTTGTACTTAATTCCGATGCAATTTCTGTGTTTCATCGTCAATAAGACGGTCCAAGGGATACAGTAAACCTGAAGTGAATCATCGGAATCTATAACTAGTGTCACAGGAATGGTTCAAAACATAGTCAGTAAGAAGAGTCAGTCTTCTTGTACTTAAGTCGGCATTGTGCCTTTTCTAATTAATTCCGATGCAATTTCTGTGTTTCATCGTCAATAAGAAGGTCCAAGGGATACAGTAAACCTAATGTGAAGCATCGTAATCTATAGCTAGTGTCACAGGAATGGTTCGAATAATAGACAGTAAGAAGAGTCAGTCTTCTTGTACTTAAGTCGGCATTGTGCCTTTTCTATTTAATTCCGATGCAATTTCTGTGTTTCATCGTCAATAAGACGGTCCAAGGGATACAGTAAACCTGAAGTGAATCATCGGAATCTATAACTAGAGTCACAGGAATGGCTCAAAACTGTCAGTGAGGAGAGTCAGTCTTCTTGTACTTATGCCGTCATTGTGTTTTTTCTATTTAATTCCGATGCAATTTCTGTGATTCATCGTCAATAAGAAGGTCAGAGGGATACAGCAAACCTGAAGTGAAGCATCGGAATCTATAACTAGTGTCACAGGAATGATTCAAAACAGTGACAGTAACAAGAGTCAGTCTTCTTGTACTTACGTCAGCATTGTTCCTTTTGTATTTAATTAAGATGCAATTTCTGTGTTTCATCGTCAACAAGAAGGTCAGAGGGATACAGTAAACCTGAAGTGAAGCATCGGAATCTATAACTAGTGTCACAGGACTGGTTCAAAACATAGACAAAAAGAAGAGACAGTCTTCGTGTAATTAAGTCGGCATTGTGCCTTTTGTATTTAATTCCGATGCAATTTCTGTGATTCATTGGCAGTAAGAAGGTCAGTGGGATACAGTAAACCTAAAGGGAATCATCGGAATCAATAACTAGTGTCACAGGAATGGTTCAAAACAGTCAGTAAGACGAGTCAGTCTTCTTGTACTTAAGCCGGCATTGTGCCTTTTGTATTTAATTCCGATGCAATTTTTGTGTTTCTTCGTCAATAAGAAGGTCCAGGGGATACAGTAAATCTGAAGTGAATCATCGGAATCTATAACTAGTGTCACAGGAATGGTTCAAATCATAGACAGTAAGAAGAGTCAAATTTCTTGTACTTATGTCGGCATTATGCCCTTTTCAATTTAATTCCGATGCAATTACTGTGTTTCATCGTCAATTAAAATGTCAGAGGGATACAGTAAACCTGAAGTGAAGCATCGGAATCTCTAACTAGTGTCACAGGAATGGTTCAAAGCATAGTCAGTAAGAAGAGTCAGTCTTCTTGTACTTAAGTCGGCATTGTGCCATTTCTAGTTAATTCCGATGCAATTTCTGTGTTTCATCGTCAATAAGAAGGTCCAAGGGATACAGTAAACCTGAAGTGAAGCATCGTAATCTATAGCTAGTGTCACAGGAATGGTTCGAATAATAGACAGTAAGAATAGTCAGTCTTCTTGTACTTAAGTCGGCATTGTGCCTTTTGTATTTAATTCCGATGTAATTTATGTGTTTCATCGTCAATAAGAAGGTCCAAGGGATACAGTAAACCTGAAGTGAAGCATCGGAATCTATAACTAGTGTCACAGGAATGGTTCAAAACATAGACAAAAAGAAGAGTCAGTCTTCTAGTACTTAAGTCGTCATTGTGCCTTTTGTATTTAATTCCGATGCAATTTCTGTGTTGCATCGTCAATAAGAAGGTCCGAGGGATATAGTAAACCTGAAGTGAAGCATCGGAATCTACAAGTAGTGTCACAGGAATGGTTTAAAACAGAGACAGTAAGAAGAGTCAGTCTTCTTGTACTTACGTCAGCATTGTGCCTTTTGTATTTAATTAAGATGCAGTTTCTGTGTTTCATCGTCAATAAGAAGGTCAGAGGGATACAGTAAACCTGAAGTGAAGCATCGGAATCTATAACTAGTGTCACAGGAATGGTCCAAAACATAGTCAGTAAGAAGAGTCATTCTTCTTGTACTTAAGTCGGCATTGTGCCTTTTGTATTTAATTCCGATGCAATTTCTGTGTTTCATCGTCAATAAGAAGGTCAGAGGGATACAGTAAACCTGAAGTGAAGCATCGGAATCTATAACTAGTGTCACAGGAATGGTTCAAATCTGTCAGTGAGGAGAGTCAGTCTTCTTGTACTTAAGTCGTCATTGTGTTTTTTGTATTTAATTCCGATGCAATTTCTGTGATTCATCGTCAATAAGAAGGTCAGAGGGATACAGTAAACCTGAAGTGAAGCATCGGAATCTATAACTAGTGTCACAGGAATGTTTCAAAACAGTGACAGTAAGAAGAGTCAGTCTTCTTGTACTTACGTCAGCATTGTGCCTTTTGTATTTAATTAAGATGCAATTTCTGTGTTTCATCGTCAACAAGAAGGTCAGAGGGATACAGTAAACCTGAAGTGAAGCATCGGAATCTATAACTAGTGTCACAGGACTGGTTCATAACATAGACAAAAAGATGAGTCAGTCTTCTTGTACTTAAGTCGTCATTGTGCCTTTTGTACTTAATTCCGATGCAATTTCTGTGTTTCATCGTCAATAAGAATGTCAGAAGGATACAGTAAACCTGAAGTGAAGCATCGGAATCTATAAGTAGTGTCACAGGAATGGTTCAAAACAGAGACAGTAACAAGAGACAGTCTTCTTGTACTTACGTCAGCATTGTGCCTTTTGTATTTAATTAAGATGCAATTTCTGTGTTTCATCGTCAATTAGAAGGTCAGAGGGATACAGTAAACCTGAAGTAAAGCATCGGAATCTATAACTAGTGTCACAGGAATGGTTCAAAACATAGTCTGTAAGAAGAGTCAGTCTTCTTGTACTTAAGTCGGCATTGTGCCTTTTGTATTTAATTCCGATTCAATTTCTGTGTTTCATCGTCAATAAGAAGGTCAGAGGGATACAGGAAACCTGAAGTGAAGCATCGGAATCTATAACTAGTGTCACAGGAATGGTTCAAAACTGTCAGTATGAAGAGTCAGTCTTCTTGTACTTAAGTCGTCATTGTGCTTTTTGTATTTAATTCCGATGCAATTTCTGTGATTCATCGACGATAAGAAGGTCAGAGGGATACAATAAACCTGAAGTGAAGCATCGAACTCTATAACTAGTGTCACAGGAATGGTTGAAAACAGAGACAGTAAGAAGAGTCAGTCTTCTTGTACTTAAGTCGGCATTGTGCTTTTTGTATTTAATTCCGATGCAATTTCTGTGTTTCATCGTCAATAAGAAGGTCAGAAGTATACAGTAAACCCGAAGTGAAGCATCGGAATCTATAACTAGTGTCGAAAGAATGGTTCAAAACAGTCAGTGCGAAGTGTCAGTCTTCTTGTACTTATGACGTCATTGTGCTTTTTGTATTTAATTCCGATGCAATTTCTGTGATTCATCGTCAATAAGAAGGTCAGAGGGATACAGTAAACCTGAAGTGAAGCATCGGAATCTATAACTAGTGTCACAGGAATGGTTCAAAACAGTCAGTGAGAAGAGTCAGTCTTCTTGTACTTAAGTCGGCATTGTGCATTTTCTATTTAATTCCGATGCAATTTCTGTGATTCATTGTCAATAAGAACGTCCAAGGGATACAGTAAACCTGAAGTGAAGCATCGTAATCCATAACTAGTGTCACAGGAATGCTTCAAAACATAGACAGTAGGAAGAGTCAGTCTTCTTGTAATTAAGTCGTCATTGTGCCTTTTCTATTTCATTTCGATGCAATTTCTGTGTTTCATCGTCAATAAGAAGGTCAGAGGGATACAGTAAACCTGAAGTGTAGCATCGGAATCTGTAACTAGCGTCACAGGAATGGTTCAATGCATAGACTTTAAGATGAGTCAGTCTTCATGTACTTAAGTCGGCATTGTGCCTTTTCTATTTAATTCCGATACAATTTCTGTGTTTCATCGTCAATAAGAAGGTCCAAGGGATACAGTAAACCTAATGTGAAGGATCGTAATCTATAACTAGTGTCATAGGATTGGTTCAAAACATAGACAGTAAGAAGAGTCAGTCTTCTTGACCTTAAGTCGGCATTGTGCCTTTTCTATTTAATTCCGATGCAATTTCTGTGTCTCATCGTCAGTAAGAACGTCCAAGGGATACAGTTAACCTGAAGTGAAGCATCAGAATCTATAACTAGTGTCACAGGAATGGTTGATAACATTGACAGTAGGAAAAGTCAGTCTTCTTGTACTTAAGTCGGCATTGTGCCTTTTCTATTTAATTCCGATGCAATTTCTGTGTTCCATCGTCAATAAGAAGGTCCAAGGGATACAGTAAACCT
Source organism: Schistocerca americana (assembly GCF_021461395.2). Lineage (NCBI taxonomy): Eukaryota > Metazoa > Arthropoda > Insecta > Orthoptera > Acrididae > Schistocerca > Schistocerca americana. The sequence continues at coordinate 706,509 of NC_060129.1, read as the reverse complement.
GAAGTGAAGCATCGGAATCTATATATAGTGTCACAGAAATGGTTCAAAACAGTCAGTAAGAAGAGTCAGTCTTCTTGTACTTAAGTCGGCATTGTGCCTCTTGTATTTAATTCCGATGCAATTTCTGTGTTTCATCGTCAATAAGAAGGTCCAGGGGATACAGTAAATCTGAAGTGAAGCATCGGAATCTATAACTAGTGTCACAGGAATGGTTCAAATCATAGACAGTAAGAAGAGTCAGACTTCTTGTACTTAAGTCGGCATTATGCCGTTTTCCATTTAATTCCAATGCAATTACTGTGTTTCATCGTCAATAAGAAGGTCAGAGGGATACAGTAAACCTTACGTGAAGCATCGGAATCTCTAACTAGTGTCACAGAAATGGTTCAAAACATAGACAGTAAGAAGGGTCAGTCTTCTTGTACTTAAGTCGGCATTGTGCCTTTTGTATTTAATTAAGATGCAATTTCTGTGTTTCATCGTCAATAAGAAGGTATAAGGGACACAGTAAACCTGAAGTGAATCATCGGAATCTATAACTAGGATTGGTTCAAACATAGTCAGTACAAAGAGTCAGTCTTCTTGTACTTAAGTCGGCAATGTGCCTTTTGTATTTAATTCCGATGCAATTTCTGTGTTTCATCGTCAATAAGAAGGTCAGAGGGATACAGTAAACCTTACGTGAAGCATCGGAATCTATAACTAGTGTCACAGGAATGGTTTAAAACATAGACAGTGAGAAGGGTTAGTCCTCTTGTACTTAAGTCGGCATTGTGCCTTTTGTATTTAATTCCGATGCAAATACTGTGTTTCATCGTCAATAAGAAGGTCCAGGGGATACAGTAAACCTGAAGTGAAGCATCGGAATCTATAACTAGTGTCACGGGAATGGTTCAAAATATAGACAAAAAGAAGAGTCAGTCTTCTTTTACTTAAGTCGTCATTGTGCCTTTTGTATTTAATTCCGATGCAATTTCTGTGTTTCATCGTCAATAAGAAGGTCAGAGGGATACAGTAAACCTGAAGTGAAGCATCGGAATCTATAAGTAGTGTCACAGGAATGGTTCAAAACAGAGACAGTAAGAAGAGTCAGTCTTCTTGTACTTACGTCGGCATTGTGCCTTTTGTATTTAATTAAGATGCAATTTCTGTGTTTCATCGTCAATAAGAAGGTCAGAGGGATACAGTAAAGCTGAAGTGAAGCATCGAAATCTATAACCAGTGCCACAGGAATGGTTCAGAACATAGTCAGTAAGAAGTGTCAGTCTTCTTGTACTTAAGTCGGCATTGTGCCTTTTCTATTTAATTCCGATGCAATTTCTGTGATTCATCGTCAATAAGAAGGTCAGAGGGATACAGTAAACCGGAAGTGAAGCATCGGAATCTATAACTAGTGTCACAGGAATGGTTCAAAACAGTCAGTAAGAAGAGTCAGTCTTCTTGTACTTAAGTCGGCATTGTGCCTTTTCTATTTAATTCCGATGCAATTTCTGTGTTTCATTGTCAATAAGAACGTCCAAGGGATACAGTAAACCTAAAGTGAAGCATCGTAATCTATAACTAGTGTCACAGGAATGGTTCAAAACATAGACAGTTGGAAGAGTCAGTCTTCTTGTAATTAAGTCGGCATTGTGTCTTTTCTATTTAATTCCGATGCAATTTCTGTGTTTCATCGTCAATAAGACGGTCAGAAGGATACAGTAAACCTGAAGTGAAGCATCGGAATCTGTAACTAGCGTCACAGGAATGGTTCAAATTATAGACAGTAAGAAGAGTCAGTCTTCTTGTACTTAAGTCGGCATTGTGCCTTTTCTATTTAATTCCGATGCACTATCTGTGTTTCATCGTCATTAAGAAGATCCAAGGGATACAGTAAACCTGAAGTGAAGCATCGGAATCTATAGCTAGTGTCAAAGGAATGGTTTCAAACATAGACAGTAGGACGAGTCAGTCTTCTTGTACTTAAGTCGGCATTGTGCCTTTTCTATTGATGTCCGATGCACTTTCTGTGTTTCATCGTCAATAAGAGGGTCACAGCGATACAGTAAACCTGAAGTGAAGCATCGGAATCTATAACTAGTGTCAAAGGAATGGTTTCAAACATAGTCAGTAGGAAAAGTCAGTCTTCTTGTACTGAAGTCGGCACTGTGCCTTTTGTATTAAGTCCGATCCAATTTCTGTGTTTCATCGTCAAAAAGAAGGTCAGAGGGATACAGTAAACCTGAAATGAAGCATCGGAATCTCTAACTAGTGTCACAGGAATGGTTCAAAGGATAGTCAGTAAGTAGAGTCAGTCTTCCTGTTCTTACGTCGGCATTGTGCCTTTTGTATTTAATTCCGATGCAATTTCTGTGTTTCATCGTCAATAAGAAGTTCCAAGGGATTCGGTAAACCTGAAGTGAAGCATCGGAATCTATAACTAGTGTCACAGGAATGGTTCAAAACATAGACAGTAAGAAGAGTCAGTCTTCTTGTACTTAAGTCGGCATTGAGCCCTTTTCAATTTAATTCCGATGCCATTACTGTGTTTCATCGTCAATAAGAAGGTCCAAGGGAAACAGTAAAGCTGAAGTGAAGCATCGGAATCTGTAACTAGCGTCACAGGAATGGTTCAAAACATAGACAGTAAAAAGAGTCAGTCTTCTTGTACATAAGTCGGCATTGTGCCTTTTCTATTTAATTCCGATGCAATTTCCGTGTTTCATCGTCAATAAGAAGGTCAGTGGGATACAGTAAACCTGAAGTGAAGCATCGGAATCTATAACTAGTGTCACAGGAATGGTTCAAAACATTGTCAGAAAGAAGAGTCAGTCTTCTTCTACTAAAGTCGGCATTGTGACTTTTCTATTTAATTCCGATGCAATTTCTGTGTTTCATCGTCAATACGAAGGTCAGAGGGATCCAGTAAACCTGAAGTGAAGCAACGTAATCTATAACTAGTGTCACAGGAATGGTTCAAATCATAGTCAGTAAGAAGAGTCAGTCTTCTTGTACTTAAGTCGGCATTGTGCCTTTTGTATTTAATTCCGATTCAATTTCTGTGATTCATCGTCAATAAGAAGGTCAGAGGGATACAGTAACCCTGAAGTGTAGCATCGGAATCTATAACTAGTGTCACAAGAATGGTTCAAAACATAGACAGTAGGAAGAGTCAGTCTTCTTGCACTTAAGTCGTCATTGTGCCTTTTGTATTTAATTCCGATGCAATTTCTGTGTTTCATCGTCTATAAGAAGGTCCAAGGGATAGAGTAAACCTGAAGTGAAGCATCGGAATCTATAACTAGTGTCACAGGTATGGTTCAAAACAGTCAGTAAGAAGAGTCAGTCTTCTTGTACTTAAGTCGGTATTGTGCCTTTTCTATTTAATTCTGATGCAATTTCGGTGTTTCATTGTCAATAAGAACGTCCAAGGGATACAGTAAACCGAAAGGGAAGCATCGTAATCTATAACTAGTGTCACAGGAATGGTTCAAAACATAGACAGTAAGAAGAGTCAGTCTTCTTGTAATTAAGTCGGCATTGTGTCTTTTCTATTCAATTCCGATGCAATTTCTGTGCTTCATCGACAATAAGACGGTCAGAGGGATACAGTAAACCTGAAGTGAAGCATCGGAATCTGTAACTAGCGTCACAGGAATGGTTCAAAGCATACACAGTAAGAAGAGTCAGTCTTCTTGTACTTAAAACGGCATTGTGCCTTTTCTATTTAATTCCGATGCAATTTCTGTGTTTCATCGTCAATACGAAGGTCAGAGGGATACAGTAAACCTGAAGTGAAGCAACGTAATCTATAACTAGTGTCACAGGAATGGTTCAAATCATAGTCAGTAAGAAGAGTCAGCCTTCTTGTACTTAAGTCGCCATTGTGCCTTTTCTATTTAATTCCGTTGCAATTTCTGTGTTTCATCGTCAATAAGAAGGTCAGAGGGATACAGTAAACCTGAAGTGAAGCATCGGAATCTGTAACTAGCGTCACAGGAATGGTTCAACGCATATACAGTAAGAAGAGTCAGTCTTCTTGTACTTAAAACGGCATTGTGCCTTTTCTATTTCATTCCGATGCAATTTCTGTGTTTCATCGTCAATAAGAAGGTCCAAGGGTTACAGCAAACCTGAAGTGAAGCATCGTAAACTATAACTAGTGTCACAAGAAAGGTTCAAAACATAGACAGTAGGAACAGTCAGTCTTCTTGCACTTAAGTCGGCATTGTGCCTTTTGTATTTAATTCCGATGCAATTTCTGTGTTTCATCGTCAATAAGATCGTCCAAGGGATTCAGTAAACCTGAAGTGAAGCATCGGAATCTATAACTAGTGTCACAGTAATGGTTCAAAACATTGTCAGAAAGAAGAGTCAGTCTTCTTCTACTTAAGTCGGCATTGTGACTTTTCTATTTAATTCCGATGCAATTTCTGTGTTTCATCGCAATACGAAGGTCAGAGGGATACAGTAAACCTGAAGTGAAGCAACGTAATCTATAACTAGTGTCACAGGAATGGTTCAAATCATAGTCAGTAAGAAGAGTCAGTCTTCTTGTACTTAAGTCGGCATTGTGCCTTTTGTATTTAATTCCGATTCAATTTCTGTGATTAATCGTCAATAAGAAGGTCAGAGGGATACAGTAACCCTGAAGTGTAGCATCGGAATCTATAACTAGTGTCACAAGAATGGTTCAAAACATAGACAGTAGGAAGAGTCAGTCTTCTTGCACTTAAGTCAGCATTGTGCCTTTTGTATTTAATTCCGATGCAATTTCTGTGTTTCATCGTCTATAAGAAGGTCCAAGGGATACAGTAAACCTGAAGTGAAGCATCGGAATCTATAACTAGTGTCACAGGAATGGTTCAAACATAGACAGTAAGAAATGTCAGTCTTCTTGTACTTAAGTCGGCATTGTGCCTTTTGTATTTAATTCCGATGCAATTTCTGTGTTTCATCGTCAATACGAACGTCCAAGGGATACAGTTAACCTGAAGTGAAGCATCGGAATCTATAACTAGAGTCACAGGAATAGTTCAAAACATAGACAGTAGGAAGAATCAGTCTTCATGTACTTAAGTCGGCATTGTGCCTTTTGTATTTAATTTCGATGCAATTTCTGTGTTTCATCGTCTATAACAAGGTCAGTGGGATACAGTAAACCTGAAGTGAAGCATCGTAATCTGTAACTAGCGTCACAGGAATGGTTCAAAACATTGTCAGTAAGAAGATTCAGTCTTCTTGTACTTAAGTCGGCATTGTGGCTTTTCTATTTAATACCGATGCAATTTCTGTGTTTCATCGTCAATAAGAACGTCCAAGGGATACAGTAAACCTGAAGTGAAGCATCGGAATCTATAACTAGTGTCACAGGAATGGATCAAATCATAGACAGTAAGAAGAGTCAGTCTTCTTGTACTTAAGTCGCCATTGTGCCTTTTCTATTTAATTCCGATGCAATTTCTGTGTTTCATCGTCAATAAGAAGGTCAGAGGGATACAGTATACCTGAAGTGAAGCATCGGAATCTATAACTAGTGTCACAGGAATGGTTCAAATCATAGTCAGTAAGAAGAGTCAGTCTTCTTGTACTTAAGACGGCATTGTGCTTTTTCTATTAAATTTCGATGCGATATCTGTGTTTCATCGTCAATACGAAGGTCAGAGGGATACAGTAAACCTGAAGTGAAGCAACATAATCTATAACTAGTGTCACAGGAATGGTTCAAATCATAGTCAGTAAGAAGAGTCAGTCTTCTTGTACTTAAGTCGCCATTGTGCCTTTTCTATTTAATTCCGTTGCAATTTCTGTGTTTCATCGTCAATAAGAAGGTCAGAGGGATACAGTAAACCTGAAGTGAAGCATCGGAATCTGTAACTAGCGTCACAGGAATGGTTCAACGCATATACAGTAAGAAGAGTCTGTCTTCTTGTACTTAAAACGGCATTGTGCCTTTTCTATTTCATTCCGATGCAATTTCTGTGTTTCATCGTCAATAAGAAGGTCCAAGGGTTACAGCAAAGCTGAAGTGAAACATCGTAAACTATAACTAGTGTCACAAGAATGGTTCAAAACATAGACAGTAGGAACAGTCAGTCTTCTTGCACTTAAGTCGGCATTGTGCCTTTTGTATTTAATTCCGATGCAATTTCTGTGTTTCATCGTCAATAAGAACGTCCAAGGGATACAGTAAACCTGAAGTGAAGCATCGGAATCTATAACTAGTGTCACAGTAATGGTTAAAAACATTGTCAGAAAGAAGAGTCAGTCTTCTTCTACTTAAGTCGGCATTGTGACTTTTCTATTTAATTCCGATGCAATTTCTGTGTTTCATCGTCAATACGAACGTCAGAGGGATACAGTAAACCTGAAGTGAAACAACGTAATCTATAACTAGTGTCACAGGAATGGTTTAAATCATAGTCAGTAAGAAGAGTCAGTCTTCTTGTACTTAAGCCGGCATTGTGCCTTTTCTATTTAATTCCGATTCAATTTCTGTGATTCATCGTCAATAAGAAGGTCAGAGGGATACAGTAACCCTGAAGTGTAGCATCGGAATCTATAACTAGTGTCACAAGAATGGTTCAAAACATAGACAGTAGGAAGAGTCAGTCTTCTTGCACTTAAGTCAGCATTGTGCCTTTTGTATTTAATTCCGATGCAATTTCTATGTTTCATCGTCTATAAGAAGGTCCAAGGGATACAGTAAACCTGAAGTGAAGCATCGGAATCTAAAACTAGTGTCACAGGAATGGTTCAAACATAGACAGTAAGAAAGGTCAGTCTTCTTGTACTTAAGTCGGCATTGTGCCTTTTGTATTTAATTCCGATGCAATTTCTGTGTTTCATCGTCAATACGAACGTCCAAGGGATACAGTTAACCTGAAGTGAAGCATCGGAATCTATAACTAGAGTCACAGGAATAGTTCAAAACATAGACAGTAGGAAGAATCAGTCTTCATGTACTTAAGTCGGCATTGTGCCTTTTGTATTTAATTTCGATGCAATTTCTGTGATTCATCGTCAATAAGAAGATCAGTGGGATACAGTAAACCTGAAGTGAAGCATCGGAATCTATAACTAGTGTCACAGGAATGGTTCAAATCATAGACAGTAAGAAGAGTCAGTCTTCTTGTACTTAAGTCGCCATTGTGCCTTTTCTATTTAATTCCGATGCAATTTCTGTGTTTCATCGTCAATAAGAAGGTCAGACGGATACAGTATACCTGAAGTGAAGCATCGGAATCTATAACTAGTGTCACAGGAATGGTTCAAATCATAGTCAGTAAGAAGAGTCAGTCTTCTTGTACTTAAGACGGCATTGTGCTTTTTCTATTAAATTTCGATGCAATATCTGTGTTTCATCGTCAATAAGAAGGTCAGAGGGATACATTAAACCTCAAGTGAAGCATCGGAATCTATAACTAGTGTCACAGGAATGGTTCCAAACATAGTCAGTAAGAAGAGTCAGTCTTATTGTACTTAAGTCGGCATTGTGCCTTTTCTTTTTAATTCCGATGCAATTTCTGTGTTTCATCGTCAATAAGAAGGTCCAAGGGATACAGTAAACCTGAAGTGAATCATCGGAATCTATAACTAGGAATGGTTCAAACATAGTCAGTACAAAGAGTCAGTCTTCTTGTACTTAAGTCGGCAATGTGCCTTTTGTATTTATTTCCAATGCAATTTCTGTGCTTCATCGTCAATAAGAAGGTCAGAGTTATACAGTAAACCTTACGTGAAGCATCGGAATCTATAACTAGTGTCACAGGAATGATTCAAAACATAGACAGTAAGAAGGGTCAATCTTCTTGTACTCAAGTCGGCATTGTGCCTTTTGTATTTAATTCCGATGCAATTTCTGTGTTTCATCGTCAATAAGAAGGTCCAAGGGATACAGTAAACCTGAAGAGAAGCATCGGAATCTATAACTAGTGTCACAGGAATGGTTCAAATCATAGACAGTAACAAGAGTCAGTCTTCTTGTACTTAAGTCGCCATTGTGCCTTTTCTATTTAATTCCGTTGCAATTTCTGTGTTTCATCGTCAATAAGAAGGTCAGAGGGATACAGTATACCTGAAGTGAAGCATCGGAATCTATAACTAGTGTCACAGGAATGGTCAAATAATAATCAGTAAGAAGAGTCAGTCTTCTTGTACTTAAGACGGCATTGTGCCTTTTCTATTAAATTTCGATGCAATATCTGTGTTTCATCGTCAATAAGAAGGTCAGAGGGATACAGTAAATCTCAAGAGAAGCATCGGAATCTATAACTAGTGTCACAGGAATGGTTCCAAACATAGTCAGTAAGAAGAGTCAGACTTCTTGTACTTAAGTCGGCATTGTGCCTTTTCTATTTAATTCCAATGCAATTTCTGTTTCAACGTCAATAAGAAGGTCCAAGGGATACAGTAAACCTGAAGTGAAGCATCGGAATCTATAACTAGTGTCACAGGAATGGTTCAAATCATAGACAGTAACAAGAGTCAGTCTTCTTGTACTTAAGTCGCCATTGTGCCTTTTCTATTTAATTCCGTTGCAATTTCTGTGTTTCATCGTCAATAAGACGGTCAGAGGGATACAGTATACCTGAAGTGAAGCATCGGAATCTTTAACTAGTGTCACAGGAATGGTTCCAAACATAGTCAGTAAGAAGAGTCACACTTCTTGTACTTAAGTCGGCATTGTGCCTTTTCTATTTAATTCCGATGCAATTTCTGTGATTCATCGTCAGTAAGAACGTCCAAGGGATACAGTAAACCTGAAGTGAAGCATCGGAATCTATAACTAGTGTCACAGGAATGGTTCAAAACATTGACAGTAGGAAAAGTCAGTCTTCTTGTACTTAAGTCGGCATTGTCCCTTTTGTATTTAAGTCCGATCCAATTTCTGTGTTTCATCGTCAAAAAGAAGGTCAGAGGGATACAGTAAACCTGAAGTGAAGCATCGGAATCAATAACTAGTGTCACAGGAATGGTTCAAATCATAGACAGTAAGAGGAGTCAGTCTTCTTGTACTTAAGTCGGCATTGTGCGTTTTCTATTTAATTCCGATGCAATTTCTGTGTTTCATTGTCAATAAGAACGTCCAAGGGATACAGTAAACCTAATGTGAAGCATGGTAATCTATAACTAGTGTCACAGGAATGGTTCAAAACATAGACAGTAGGAAGAGTCAGTCTCCTTGTAATTAAGTCGGCATTGTGTCTTTTCTATTAAATTCCGATGCAATTTCTGTGTTTCATCGTCAATAAGACGGTCAGAGGGATTCAGTAAACGTGAAGTGAAGCATCGGAATCTGTAACTAGCGTCAATGGAATGGTTCAAAGCATACACAGTAAGAAGAGTCAGTCTTCTTGTACTTAAAACGGCATTGTGCCTTTTCTATTTAATTCCGATGCAATTTCTGTGGTTCATCGTCAATAAGAAGGTCCAAGGGATACAGCAAACCTGAAGTGAAGCATCGGAATCTATAACTAGTGTCACAGGAATGGTTCAAAACATAGACAGTAAGAAGAGTCAGTCTTCTTGTACTTAAGTCGGCATAGAGCCCTTTTCAGTTTAATTCCCATGCAATTACTGTGTTTCATCGTCAATAAGAAGGTCCTAGGGATACAGTAAACCTGAAGTGAAGCATCGGAATCTGTAACAAGCGTCACAGGAATGGTTCAAAACAAAGACAGTAAGAAGAGTCAGTCTTCTTGTACATAAGTCGTCATTGTGCCTTTTCTATTTAATTCCGATGCAATTTCCGTGTTTCATCGTCAATAAGACGGTCAGAGGGATACAGTAAACCTGAAGTGAAGCATCGGAATCTATAACTAGTATCACAGGAATGGTTCAAAACATAGTCAGAAAGAAGAGTCAGTCTTTATCTACTTAAGTCGGCATTGTGACTTTCCTATTTAATTCCGATGCAATTTCTGTGTTTCATCGTCAATACGAAGGTCAGAGGGATACAGTAAACCTGAAGTGAAGCAACGGAATCTATAACTAGTGTCACAGGAATGGTTCAAATCATAGTCAGAAAGAAGAGTCAGTCTTCTTCTACTTAAGTCGCCATTGTGCCCTTTTCAATTTAATTCCGATGCAATTTCTGTGTTTCATCGTCAATACGAAGGTCAGAGGGATACAGTAAACCTGAAGTGAAGCATCGGAATCTATAACTAGTGTCACAGGAATGGTTCAAATCATAGTCAGTAAGAAGAGTCAGTCTTCTTCTACTTAAGTCGGCATTGTGCCTTTTGTATTTAATTCCGATGCAATTTCTGTGTTTCATCGTCAATAAGAAGGTCAGAGGAATACATTAAACCTGAAGTGAAGCATCGGAATCTATAAGTAGTGTCACAGGAATGGTTAAAAGCAGAGACAGTAAGAAGAGTCAGTCTTCTTGTACTTACGTCAGCATTGTGCCTTTTGCATTTAATTAAGATGCAATTTCTGTGTTTCATCGTCAATAAGAAGGTCAGAGGGATACAGTAAACCTGAAGTGAAGCATCGGAAACTATAACTAGTGTCACAGGAATGGTTCAAAACAGTCAGTAAGAAGAGTCAGTCTTCTTGTACTTAAGTCGGCATTGTGCCTTTTCTATTTAGTTCTGATGCAATTTCTGTTTTTCATTGTCAATAAGAACGTCCAAGGGATACAGAAAACCTAAAGTGAAGCATCGTAATCTATAACTAGTGTCACAGGAATGGTTCAAAACATAGACAAAAAGAAGAGTCAGTCTTCTTGTACTTAAGTTGTCATTGTGCCTTTTGTATTTAATTCCGATGCAATATCTGTGTTTCATCGTCAATAAGAAGGTCAGAGGGATACATTAAACCTGAAGTGAAGCATCGGAATCTATAAGTAGTGTCACAGGAATGGTTAAAAGCAGAGACAGTAAGAAGAGTCAGTCTTCTTGTACTTACGTCAGCATTGTGCCTTTTGCATTTAATTAAGATGCTATTTCTGTGTTTCATCGTCAATAAGAAGGTCAGAGGGATACAGTAAAGCTGAAGTGAAGCATCGAAATCTATAACTAGTGCCACAGGAATGGTTCAGAACATAGTCAGTAAGAAGAGTCAGTCTTCTTGTACTTAAGTCGGCGTTGTGCCTTTTGTATTTAATTCCGATGCAATTTCTGTGTTTCATCGTCAATAAGAAGGTCAGAGGGATACAGTAAACCTGAAGTGAAGCATCGGAATCTATAACTAGTGACACAGGAATGGTTCAAAACTGTCAGTAAGATGACTCAGTCTTCTTGTACTTAAGTCGTCATTGTGCTTATTGTATTTAATTCCGATGCAATTTCTGTGATTCATCGTCAATAAGAAGGTCAGAGGGATACAGTAAACCTGAAGTGAAGCATCGAAATCTATAACTAGTGTCACAGGAATGGTTCAAAACAGTCAGTAAGAAGAGTCAGTCTTCTTGTACTTAAGTCGGCATTGTGCCTTTTCTATTTAGTACTGATGCAATTTCTGTTTTTCATTGTCAATAAGAACGTCCAAGGGATACAGAAAACCTAAAGTGAAGCATCGTAATCTATAACTAGTGTCACAGGAATGGTTCAAAACATAGACAGTAAGAAGAGTCAGTCTTCTTGTAATTAAGTCGGCATTGTGTCTTTTCTATTTAATTCCGATGCAATTTCTGTGTTTCATCGTCAATAGGACGGTCAGAGGGATACAGTAAACCTGAAGTGAAGCATCGGAATCTGTAACTAGCGTCACAGGAATGGTTCAAAGCATAGACAGTAAGAAGAGTCAGTCTTCTTGTACTTAAAACGGCATTGTGACTTTTCTATTTAATTCCGATGCAATTTCCGTGTTTCATCGTCAATAAGAAGGTCAGAGGGATACAGTAAACCTGAAGTGAAGCATCTTAATCTATAACTAGTGTCACAGGAATGGTTCAAATAATAGACAGTAAGAAGAGTCAGTCTTCTTGTACTTAAGTCGGCATTGTGCTTTTCTATTTAATTCCGATGCAATTTCTGTGTTTCATTGTCAATAAGAACGTCCAAGGGATACAGTAAACCTAAAGTGAAGCATCGTAATCTATAACTAGTGTCACAGGAATGGTTCAAAACATAGACAGTAGGAAGAGTCAGTCTTCTTGTTATTAAGTCGGCATTGTGTCTTTTCTATTTAATTCCGATGCAATTTCTATGTTTCATCGTCAATAAGACGGGCAGAGGGATACAGTAAACTTGAAGTGAAGCATCGGAATCTGTAACTAGCGTCACAGGAATGGTTCAAAGCATAGACAGTAAGAAGAGTCAATCTTCTTGTACTTATAACGGCAATGTGCCTTTCGCATTTAATTCCGATGCAATTTCTGTGATTCATCGTCAATATGAAGGTCCAAGGGATACAGCAAACCTGAAGTGAAGCATCGGAATCTATAACTAGTGTCACAGGAATGGTTAAAACATAGACAGTAAGAAGAGTCAGTCTTCTTGTACTTAAGTCGGCATTGAGCCCTTTTCGATTTAATTCCCATGCAATTACCGTGTTTCATCGACAATAAGAATGTCCAATTGATACAGTAAACCTGAAATGAAGCATCGGAATCTGTAACTAGCGTCACAGGAATGGTTCAAAACATAGACAGTAAGAAGAGTCAGTCATCTTGTACATAAGTCAGCATAGTGCCTTTTCTATTTAATTCCGATGCAATTTCCGTGTTTCATCGTCAATAAGGTCGGAGGGATACAGCAAACCTGAAGTGAAGCATCGGAATCTATAACTAGTGTCACAGAAATGGTTCAAAACATCGTCAGAAAGAAGAGTCAGTCTTCTTCTACTTAAGTCGGCATTGTGACTTTTCTATTTAATTCCGATGCAATTTCTGTGTTTCATCGTCAATACGAAGGTCAGAGGGACACAGTAAACCTGAAGTGAAGCAACGGAATCTATAACTAGTGTCACAGGAATGGTTCAAATCATAGTCAGTAAGAAGAGTCAGTCTTCTTGTACTTAAGTCGGCATTGTGCCTTTTGTATTTAATTCCGATTCAATTTCTGTGATTCATCGTCAATAAGAAGGTCCAAGGGATACAGTAAACCTAAAGTGAATCATCGGAATCTGTAACTAGCGTCACAGGAATTTTCAAAACATAGACAATAAGAAGAGTCAGACTTCTTGTACATAATTCGGCATTGTGCCTTTTCTATTTAATTCCGATGCAATTTCCGTGTTTCATCGTCAATAAGAAGGTCAGAGGGATACAGTAAACCTGAAGTGAAGCATCGGAATCTATAACCACTGTCACAGGAATGGTTCAAAACATAGTCAGGAAGAAGAGTCAGTCTTCTTGTGCTTAAGTCGGCATTGTGACTTTTCTATTTAATTCTGATGCAATTTCTGTGTTTCATCGTCAATACGAAGGTCCAAGGGATACAGTAAACCTGAAGTGCAGCATCGGAATCTATAACTAGTGTCACAGGAATGGTTCAAATCATAGTCAGTAAGAAGAGTCAGTCTTCTTGTACTTAAGTCGGCATTGTGCCTTTTGTATTTACTTCCGATTCAATTTCTGTGATTCATTGTTAATAAGAAGGTCAGAGGGATACAGTAAACCTGAAGTGTAGCATCGGAATCTATAACTAGTGTCACAGGAATGGTTCAAAACATAGACCGTAGGAAGAGTCAGTCTTCTTGTACTTAAGTCGGCATTGTGCCTTTTGTATTTAATTCCGATGCAATTTCTGTGTTTCATCGTCAATAAGAAGGTCCAAGGGATACAGTAAACCTGAAGTGAAGCATCGGAATCTATAACTAGTGTCACAGGAATGGTTCAAAACATTGACAGTAGGAAGAGTCAGTCTTCTTGTAATTAAGTCGTCATTGTGTCTTTTCTATTTAATTCCGATGCAATTTCTGTGTTTCATCGTCAATAAGACGGTCAGAGGGATACAGTAAACCTGAAGTGAAGCATCGGAATCTGTAACTAGCGTCACAGGAATGGTACAAAGCATAGACAGTAAGAAGAGTCAATCTTCTTGTACTTAAAACGGCATTGTGCCTTTTCCATTTAATTCCGATGCAATTTCTGTGATTCATCGTCAATAAGAAGGTCCAAGGGATACAGTAAACCTGAAGTGAAGCATCGGAATCTATAACTAGTGTCACAGGAATGGTTCAAAACATAGACAAAAAGAAGAGTCAGTCTTCTTGTACTTAAGTTGTCATTGTGCCTTTTGTATTTAATTCCGATGCAATTTCTGTGTTTCATCGTCAATAAGAAGGTCAGAGGGATACATTAAACCTGAAGTGAAGCATCGGAATCTATAAGTAGTGTCACAGGAATGGTTAAAAGCAGAGACAGTAAGAAGAGTCAGTCTTCTTGTACTTACGTCAGCATTGTGCCTTTTGCATTTAATTAAGATGCTATTTCTGTGTTTCATCGTCAATAAGAAGGTCAGAGGGATACAGTAAAGCTGAAGTGAAGCATCGAAATCTATAACTAGTGTCACAAGAATAATTCAAACATAGACAGTCAGAAAGGTCAGTCTTCTTGTACTTAAGTAGGCATTGTGCCTTTTGTATTTAATTCCGATGCAATTTCTGTGTTTCATCGTCAATAGGAAGGTGAGAGGGATACAGTAAACCTGAAGTGAAGTATCGGAATCTATGACTAGTGTCACAGGAATGTTTCAAAGCATAGACAGTAGGAAGAGTCAGTCTTCTTGTACTTAAGTCGGCATTGTGCCTTTTCTATTTAATTCCGACTCACTTTCTGTGTTTCATCGTCAATAAGAAGGTCCAAGGGATACAGTAAACCTGAAATGAAGCATCGGAATCAATACCTAGTGTCACAGGAATGTTTCAAAACATACACAGTAGGCATAGTCAGTCTATATGTACTTAAGTCGGCATTGTGCCTTTTGTAATTAATTCCGATGCAATTTCTGTGTTTCCCCGCCAACAAGAAGGTCAGAGGGATACAGTGAACCTGAAGTGAAGCATCGGAATCTATAACTAGTATCTCAGGAATGGTTCAAATCATAGTCAGTAAGAAGAGTCAGTCTTCTTGTACTTAAGTCGGCATTGTGCCTTTTGTATTTACTTCCGATGCAATTTCTGTGTTTCATCGTCAATAAGAACGTCCAAGGGATACAGTGAACCTGAAGTGAAGCATCGGAATCTATAACTAGGGTCACAGGAATAGTTCAAAACATAGACAGTAGGAAGAGTCAGTCTTCATGTACTTAAGTCGGCATTGTGCCTTTTCTATTTAATTACGATGCAATTTCTGTGTTTCATCGTCAATAAGAAGGTCAGTGGGATACAGTAAACCTGAAGTGAAGCATCTTAATCTGTAGCTAGCGTCACCGGAATGGTTCAAAATATAGACAGTAAGAAGAGTCAGTCTTCTTATACTTAAGTCGGCATTGTGCCCATTGTATTTAATTCCGATGCAATTTCTGTGATTCATCGTCAATAAAAAGGTCCAAGAGAAACAGTAAACCTGAAGTGAAGCATCAGAATCTATTACTAGTGTCACAGGAATGGTTCAAAACATAGACAGTAAGAAGAGTCTGTCTACTTGTACCTAAGTCTGCATTGTGCCTTTTGTATTTAATTCCGATGCAATATCTGTGTTTCAACGACAATAAGAAGGTCAGAGGGATACAGTAAACCTTAAGTGAAGCATCGTAATCTATAGCTAGTGTCACAGGAATGGTTCAAAACATAGACAGTAAGAAGAGTCAGTCTTCTTGTACTTAAGTCGACATTGTGCTTTTTCTATTAAATTCCGATGCAATTTCAGTGTTTCATCGTCAATAAGAAGGTCAGAGGGATACAGTAAACCTGAAGTGAAGCATCGGAATTTGTAACTTGCGTCACAGGAATGGTTCATAACATAGACAGTAAGAAGTGTCAGTCTTTTTGTACTTAAGTCGGCATTGTGCATTTTCTATTTAATTCCGATGCAATTTCTGTGTTTCATCGTCAATAAGAAGGTCCAAGGGATACAGTAAACCTGAAGTGAAGCATCGGAATCTATATCTAGTGTCACAGGAACGGTTCAAGACATAGTCAGCAAGGAGAGTCAGTCTTCTTGTACTTAAGTCGGCATTGTTCCGTTTGTATTTAATTCCGATGCAATTTCTGTGTTTCAACGTCAATAAGAAGGTCAGAGGGATACAGTAAACCTAAAGTGAAGCATCGGAATCTATAACTAGTGTCACAGGAATAGTTCAAAACATAGACAGTAAGAAGAGTCAGTCTTCTTGTACTTAAGTCGGCATTGTGCCTTTTCTATTTAATTCCGATGCAATTTCTGTGTTTCATCGTCAATAAGAAGGTCAGATGGATATAGTAAACCTGAAGTGAAGCATCGGAACCTATAACTAGTGTCACAGGAATGGTTCAAAACATAGTCAGTAAGAAGACACAGTCTTCTTGTACTTAAGTCGGCATTGTGCCTTTTCAATTTATTTCCGATGCAATTTCTGTGTTTCATCGTCAATAAGAAGGTCCAAGGGATACAGTAGACCTGAAGTGAATCATCGGAATCTATAACTAGTGTCACAGGAATGGTTCAAACATAGTCAGTACGAAGAGTCAGTCTTCTTGTACTTAAATCGGCATTGTGCCTTTTGTATTTAATTCCGATGCAATTTCTGTGTTTCATCGTCAATATGAAGGTCAGAGGGATACAGTAAACCTTAAGTGAAGCATCGGAATCTATTACTAGTATCACAGGAATGGTTCAAAACATAGACAGTAAGAAGGGTCAGTCTTCTTGTACTTAAGTTGGCATTGTGCCTTTTGTATTTAATTCCGATGCAATTTCTGTGTTTCATCGTCAATAAGAAGGTCCAAGGGATACAGTAAACCTGAAGTGAAGCATCGGAATCTATAACTAGTGTCACAGGAGTGGTATAAATCATAGACAAAAAGAAGTGTCAGTCTCCTTGTACTTAAGTCAGCATTGTGCCTTCTGTATCTATTTCCGATGCAATTTCTGTGATTCATCGTCAATAAGAAGGTCAGAGGGATACAGTAAACCTGAAGTGAAGAATGGGAATCTATAACTAGTGTTACAGGAATGGTTCAAAACAGTCAGTAAGAAGAGTCAGTCTTCTTGTACTTATGTCGGCATTGTGCCTTCTGTATTTAATTTAGATGCAATTTCTGTGTTTCATCGTCAGTAAGAAGTTCCAAGGGATACAGTAAATCTGAAGTGAATCATTGGAATCTATAACTAGTGTCACAGGAATGGTTCAAAACATAGTAAGAAGAGTCAGTCTTCTTGTACTTAAGTCGGCATTGTGCCTTTTGTATTTAATTCCGATGGAATTTCTGTGTTTCATCGTCAATAAGAATGTCCAAGGGATACAGTAAACCTGAATTGAAGCATCGGAATCTGTAACTAGCGTCACAGGAATGGTTCAAAGCATATACACTAAGAAGAATCAGTCTGCTTGTACTTAAGACGGCATTGTGCCATTTCTATTTAATTCCGATGCAATTTCTGTGTTTCATCGTCAATAAGAAGGCCAAAGGGATACAGTGACCTTGAGGTGAAGCATCGGAATCCATAACTAGTGTCACAGGAATGGTTCAAAACATAGACAGTAGGAATAGTCAATCTTCTTGTACTTAAGTCGGCATTGTGCCTTTTCTATTTAATACCGATGCAATTTCTGTATTTCGTCGCCAATAAGAAGGTCCAAAGGGTACAGTAATTCTGTAGTGAAGCATCGGAATCTATAACTAATGTCACAGGAATCGTTCAAAACATAGACAATAGGAAGAGACAGTCTTCTTGTACTTAAGACGGCATTGTGCCATTTCTATTTAATTCCGATGCAATTTCTGAGTTTCATCGTCAATAAGAAGGTCCAAGGTATCAGTAAACCTGAAGTGAAGCATCGGAATCTGTAACTAGCGTCACAGGAGTGGCCCAAATCATAGTCAGTATGAAGAGTCAGTCTTCTTGTACTTAAGTCCGCATTGTGCCTTTTCTATTTAATTCCGATGCAATGTCTGTGTTTCATCGTCAATAAGAACGTCCAAGGGATACAGTAAACCTGAAGTGAAGCATCGGAATGTATAACTAGTGTCACAGGAATGGTTCAAAACATAGACAGTAGGAAGAGACAGTCTTCTAGTACTTAAGTCAGCATTGTGCCTTTTGTATTTAATTCTGATGCAATTTCTGTGTTTCATCGGCAATACGAAGGTCCGAGGGATACAGTAAACCTGAAGTGAAGCATCGGAATCTATAAATAGTGTCACAGGAATGGTTCAAAACAGTCAGTAAGAAGAGTCAGTCTTCATGTACTTAAGTCGGCATTGTGCCTTTTGTATTTAATTCCAAAGCAATTTCTGTGTTTCAACGTCAATAAGAAGGTCCAAGGGATACAGTAAACCTGAAGTGAGGCATCGGAATCTATAACTAGTGTCACAGGAATGGTTCAAAACATAGACAGTAAGAAGAGTCAGTCATTTTGTACTTATGTCGGCATTGTGCCTTTTCTATTTAATTCCGATGTAATTTCTGTATTACGTCGCCAATAAGAAGGTCCAAAGGATACAGTAAACCTGAAGAGAAACATCGGAATATATAACTAATGTCACAGGAATCGTTCGAAACATAGACAGTAAGAAGAGTCAGTCTGCTTGTACTTAAGTCGGCATTGTGCCTTTTGTATTTAGTTAAGATGCAATTTCTGTGTTCCATGGTCAATAAGAAGCTCCTAGGGATTGAGAAAACCTGACGTGAAGCATCGGAATCTATAACTAGTGTCACAGGAATGGTTCAAAACATAGTCAGTAAGAAGAGTCAGCCTTCTTGTGCTTAAGTCAGCATTGTGACTTTTTTATTTAATTCCGATGCAATTTCTGTGTTTCATCGTCAATACGAAGGTCCAAGGGATACAGTAAACCTGAAGTGAAGCATCGGAATCTATAACTAGTGTCACAGGAATGGTTAAAAACATAGACAGTAGAAAGAGTCAGTCTTCGGCATTGTGCGTTTTCTATTTAATTCCGATGCAATTTCTGTGTTTCATCGTCAATAAGAAGGTCAGAGGGATACAGTGAACCTGAAACGAAGCAACGGAATCTATAACTAGTGTCACAGGAATGGTTCAAATCTTAGTCAGTAAGAAGAGTCAGTCTTCTTGTACTTAAGTCGGCATTGTGCTTTTCCTATTTAATTCCGATGCAATTTCAGTGTCTCATCGTCAATAAGAAGTTCAGAGGGATACACTATACCTGAAGTGAAGCATCGGAATCTGTAACTTGCGTTACAGGAATGGTTTAAAACATAGACAGTAAGAAGAGTCAGTCTTCTTGTACTTAAGTCGGCATTGTGCCTTTTGTATTTAATTCCGATGCAATTTCTGTGTTTCATCGTCAATAAGAAGGTCCAAGTGATACAGTAAACCTGAAGTGAAGCATCGGAATCTATATCTAGTGTCACAGGAATGGTTCAAAACATAGACAGTAATGAGAGTCAGTCTTCTTGTACTTAAGTCGGCATTGTTCCATTTGTATTTAATTCCGATGCAATATCTGTGTTTTAACGTCAATAAGAAGGTCAGAGGGATACAGTAAACCGGAAGTGAAATATCGGAATCTATAACTAGTGTCACAGGAATGGTTCAAAACAGTCAGTAAGAAGAGTCAGTCTTCTTGTACTTAAGTCGGCATTGTGCCTTTTGTATTTAATTCCGATTCAATTTCTGTGTTTCATTGTCAATACGTAGGTCAGAGGGATACAGTAAACCTGAAGTGTAGCAACGGAAACAATAACTAGTGTCACAGGAATGGTTCAAAACATTGACAGTAGGAAGAGTCAGTCTTCTTGTACTTAAGTCGGCATTGTGCCTTTTGTATTTAATTCCGATGCAATTTCTGTGTTTCATCGTCAATAAGAAGGTCAAAGGGATACAGTGACCCTGAGGTGAAGCATCGGAATCCATAACTAGTGTCACAGGAATGGTTCAAAACATAGACAGTAGGAATAGTCAATCTTCTTGTACTTAAGTCGGCATTGTGCCTTTTCTATTTAATACCGATGCAATTTCTGTATTTCGTCGCCAATAAGAAGGTCCAAAGGGTACAGTAATTCTGTAGTGAAGCATCGGAATCTATAACTAATGTCACAGGAATCGTTCAAAAAATAGACAATAGGAAGAGACAGTCTTCTTGTACTTAAGACGGCATTGTGCCATTTCTATTTAATTCCGATGCAATTTCTGTGTTTCATCGTCAATAAGAAGGTCCAAGGTATACAGTAAACCTGAAGTGAAGCATCGGAATCTGTAACTAGCGTCACAGGAGTGGCCCAAATCATAGTCAGTATGAAGAGTCAGTCTTCTTGTACTTAAGTCCGCATTGTGCCTTTTCTATTTAATTCCGATGCAATGTCTGTGTTTCATCGTCAATAAGAACGTCCAAGGGATACAGTAAACCTGAAGTGAAGCATCGGAATGTATAACTAGTGTCACAGGAACGGTTCAAAACATAGACAGTAGGAAGAGACAGTCCTCTTGTACTTAAGTCAGAATTGTGCCTTTTGTATTTAATTCCGATGCAATTTCTGTGATTCATCGGCAATACGAAGGTCCGAGGGATACAGTAAACCTGAAGTGAAGCATCGGAATCTATAAATAGTGTCACAGGAATGGTTCAAAACAGTCAGTAAGAAGAGTCAGTCTTCATGTACTTAAGTCGGCATTGTGCCTTTTGTATTTAATTCCAAAGCAATTTCTGTGTTTCAACGTCAATAAGAAGGTCCAAGGGATACAGTAAACCTGAAGTGAGGCATCGGAATCTATAACTAGTGTCACAGGAATGGTTCAAAACATAGACAGTAAGAAGAGTCAGTCATTTTGTACTTATGTCGGCATTGTGCCTTTTCTATTTAATTCCGATGTAATTTCTGTATTACGTCGCCAATAAGAAGGTCCAAAGGATACAGTAAACCTGAAGAGAAACATCGGAATATATAACTAATGTCACAGGAATCGTTCAAAACATAGACAGTAAGAAGAGTCAGTCTGCTTGTACTTAAGTCGGCATTGTGCCTTTTGTATTTAGTTCCGATGCAATTTCTGTGTTCCATGGTCAATAAGAAGCTCCTAGGGATTGAGAAAACCTGACGTGAAGCATCGGAATCTATAACTAGTGTCACGGGAATGGTTCAAAACATAGTCAGTAAGAAGAGTCAGCCTTCTTGTGCTTAAGTCAGCATTGTGACTTTTTTATTTAATTCCGATGCAATTTCTGTGTTTCATCGTCAATACGAAGGTCCAAGGGATACAGTAAACCTGAAGTGAAGCATCGGAATCTATAACTAGTGTCACAGGAATGGTTAAAAACATAGACAGTAGAAAGAGTCAGTCTTCGGCATTGTGCGTTTTCTATTTAATTCCGATGCAATTTCTGTGTTTCATCGTCAATAAGAAGGTCAGAGGGGTACAGTGAACCTGAAACGAAGCAACGGAATCTATAACTAGTGTCACAGGAATGGTTCAAAACATAGTCAGGAAGAAGAGTCAGTCTTCTTGTACTTAAGTCGGCATTGTGCCTTTTCTATTTAATTCCGATGAAATTTCTGTGTTTCATCGTCAATACTAAGGTCAGAGGGATACAGTAAACCTGAAGTGAATCATCGGAATCTATAATTAGTGTCACAGGAATGGTTCAAATCTTAGTCAGTAAGAAGAGTCAGTCTTCTTGTACTTAAGTCGGCATTGTGCTTTTCCTATTTAATTCCGATGCAATTTCAGTGTTTCATCGTCAATAAGACGTTCAGAGGGATACACTATACCTGAAGTGAAGCATCGGAATCTGTAACTTGCGTTACAGGAATGGTTTAAAACATAGACAGTAAGAAGAGTCAGTCTTCTTGTACTTAAGTCGGCATTGTGCCTTTTGTATTTAATTCCGATGCAATTTCTGTGTTTCATCGTCAATAAGAAGGTCCAAGTGATACAGTAAACCTGAAGTGAAGCATCGGAATCTATATCTAGTGTCACAGGAATGGTTCAAAACATAGACAGTAATGAGAGTCAGTCTTCTTGTACTTAAGTCGGCATTGTTCCATTTGTATTTAATTCCGATGCAATATCTGTGTTTTAACGTCAATAAGAAGGTCAGAGGGATATAGTAAACCGGAAGTGAAATATCGGAATCTATAACTAGTGTCACAGGAATGGTTCAAAACAGTCAGTAAGAAGAGTCAGTCTTCTTGTACTTAAGTCGGCATTGTGCCTTTTGTATTTAATTCCGATTCAATTTCTGTGTTTCATTGTCAATACGTAGGTCAGAGGGATACAGTAAACCTGAAGTGTAGCAACGGAAACAATAACTAGTGTCACAGGAATGGTTCAAATCATTGACAGTAGGAAGAGTCAGTCTTCTTGTACTTACGTCGGCATTGTGCCTTTTGTATTTAATTCCGATGCAATTTCTGTGTTTCATCGTCAATAAGAAGGTCCAAGGGATACAGTAAACTTGAAGTGAAGCATCGGAATCTGTAACTAGCGTCACAGGAATGGTTCAAAGCATAGTCAGTAAGAAGAGTCAGTCTTATTGTACTTAAGTCGGAATTGTGCCTTTTCAATTTAATTCCGATGCAATTTCTGTTCTTCATCGTCAATAAGAACGTCCAAGGGATACAGTGAACCTGAAGTGAAGCATCGGAATCTATAACTAGCGTCACAGGAATGGTTCAAAACATAGACAGTAAGAAGAGTCAGTCTTCTTGTACTTACGTCGGCATTGTGCCTTTTCTATCTAATTCCGATGTCATTTCTGTGTTTCATCGTCAATACGAAGGTCCAAGGGATACAGTAAAACTGAAGTGAAGCGTCGGAATCTATAATTAGTGTCACAGGAATGGTTCAAAACATAGACAGTAAGAGGAGTCAGTGTTCTTGTACTTAAGTCGGCATTGTGCCTTTTCTATTTAATTCCGATGCAATTTCTGTGTTTCATCGTCTATAAGAATGTCCAAGGGATACAGTAAACTTGAAGTGAATCATCGTAATCTATAACTAGTGTCACAGGAATGGTTCAAAACATAGTCAGTACGAAGAGTCAGTCTTCTTGTACAAAGGCGGCATTGTGCCTTTTGTGTTTAATTCCGATGCAATTTCTGTGTTTCATCGTCAATAAGAAGGTCTGAGGGATACAGTAAACCGGAAGTGAAGCATCAGAATCTATAACTAGTGTCACAGGAATGGTTCAAAACATAGATAGTAAGAAGGGTCAGTTTTGTTGTACTTAAGTCGGCATTGTGCCTTTTGTATTTAATTTCGATGCAATTTCTGCGTTTCATCGTCAATAAGTAGGTGCATAGGATACAGTAAACCTGAAGTGAGGCACCGGAATCTATAACTAGTGTCACAGGAATGGTTCAAACCACAGACAGTAAGAAGAGTCAGTCTTTTTGTACTTAAGTCGGCATTGTGCCTTTTCTATTTAATTCCGATGCAATTTCTGTATTTCGTCGCCAATAAGAAGGTCCAAAGGATACAGTAAACAAGAAGTGAAGCATCGGAATATATAACTAATGTCACAGGAATCGTTCAAAACATAGACAGTAAGAAGAGTCAGTCTTCTTGTACTTAAGTTGGCATTGTGCCTTTTGTATTTAGTTCCGATGCAATTTCTGTGTTTCATGGTCAATAAGAAAGTCGTAGGGATAGAGTAAACCTGAAGTGAAGCATCGGAATCTATAACTAGTGTCACAAACGGTTCAAAACATAGTCAGTAAGAAGAGTCAGTCTTCTTGTGCTTAAGTCGGCATTGTGCCTTTTGTATTTAATTCCGATGCAATTTCTGTGTTTCATCGTCAATAAGAAGGTCAGAGGGATACAGTAAACTTGAAGTGAAGCACCGGAATCTATAACTAGTGTCACAGGAATGGTTCAAAGCAGTCAGTAAGAAGAGTCAGTCTTCTTGTACTTAAGTCGGCATTGTGCATTTTGTACTTAATTCCGATGCAATTTCTGTGCTTCATCGTCAATAAGAAGGTCCAAGGGATACAGTAAACCTGAAGTGAAGCATCGGAATCTATAACTAGTGTCACAGGAATGGTTCATAACATAGACAGTAAGAGGAGTCAGTCTTCTTGTACTTAAGTCGGCATTGTGCTTTTTCTATTTAATTCCTATGCAATTTCTGTGTTCCATCGTCAATAAGAAGGTCCAAGGGATACAGCAAACATGAAGTGAAGCATCGGAATCTATAACTAGTGTCACATGAATGGTTCAAGACATAGACAGTAGGAAGAGTCAGACTTCTTGTAGTTAAGTCGGCATTGTGCCTTTTGTATTTAATTCCGATGCAATTTCTGTGTTTCATCGTCAAAAATAAGGTGAGAGGGATACAGTAAACCTGAAGTGAAGCATCGGAATCTATAACTAGTGTCACAGGAATGGTTCAAATCATAGACAGTAGGAAGAGTTAGTCTTCTTCTACTTAAGTCGGCATTGTGAATTTTGTATTTAATTCCGATAAAATATCTGTGTTTCATCGTCAATAAGAAGGTCCAAGGGATACAGTAAACCTGAAGTGAAGCATCGGAATCTGTAACTAGCGTTACAGGAATGGTTCAAAACATAGTCAGTAAGAAGAGTCAGTCTCTTTGAAGTTAAGTCGGCATTGTGCTTTTCTATTTAATTCCGATGCAATTTCTGTGTTTCATCGTCAATAAGAACGTCCAAGGGATACAGTAAACCTGAAGTGAAGCATCGGAATCTATAACTAGTGTCACAGGAATGGTTCAAAGCATAGACAGTAAGAAGAGTCATTCTTCTTGTACATAAGCCGGCATTGTGCCTTTTCTATTTAATTTCGATGCAATTTCCGTGTTTCTTCGTCAATAAGAAGGTCCGAGGGATACAGTAAACCTGAAACGAAGCAACGGAATCTATAACTAGTGTCACAGGAATGGTTCAAAACATAGTCAGGAAGAAGAGTCAGTCTTCTTGTACTTAAGTCGGCATTGTGCCTTTTCTATTTAATTCCGATGCAATTTCTGTGTTTCATCGTCAATAAGAAGGTCAGAGGGATACAGTATACCTGAAGTGAAGCATCAGAATCTGTAACTTGCGTTACAGGAATGGTTTAAAACATATACAGTAAGAAGACTCAGTCTTCTTGTACCTAAGTCGGCATTGTGCATTTTCTATTTAATTCCGATGCAATTTCTGTGTTTCATCGTCAATAAGAAGGTCCAAGTGACACAGTAAACCTGAAGTGAAGCATCGGAACCTATATCTAGTGTCACAGGAATGGTTCAAAACATAGACAGTAAGGAGAGTCAGTCTTCTTGTACTTAAGTCGGCATTGTGCATTTTGTATTCAATTCCGAAGCAATTTCTGTGTTTCATCGTCAATAAGAAGGTCCAAGGGATACAGTAAACCTGAAGTGAAGCATCGGAATCCATAACTAGTGTCACAGGAATGGTTCATAACATAGACAGTAAGAAGAGTCAGTCTTCTTGTACTTAAGGCGGCATTGAGCCTTTTGTATTTAATTCCGATGCAATTTCTGTGTTTCATCGTCAAAAAGAAGGTCAGAGGGATACAGTAAACCTAAAGTGAAGCATCGGAATTTATAACTAGTGTCACAGGAATGGTTCAAAACATAGACAGTAGGAAGAGTCAGTCTTCTTGTACTTAAGTCCTCATTGTGCCTTTTCTATTTAATTCCGATGAAATTTCTGTGTTTCATCGTCAATAAGAAGGTGCAAGGGATACAGTAACCCTCAAGTGAAGCATCGGAATCTATAACTAGTGTCACAGGAATGGTTCAAAGCAGTCAGTAAGAAGAGTCAGTCTTCTTGTACTTAAGTCGGCATTGTGCCTTTTCTATTTAATTCGGATGCAATTTCTGTGTTTCATCGTCTATAAGAATGTCCAAGGGATACAGTAAACCTCAAGTGAATCATCGTAATCTATAACTAGTGTCATAGGAATGGTTCAAAACATAGTCAGTACGAAGAGTCAGTCTTCTTGTACAAAGGCGGCATTGTGCCTTTTGTGTTTAATTCCGATGCAATTTCTGTGTTTCATCGGCAATAAGAAGGTCTGAGGGATACAGTGAAGCTGAAGTGAAGCATCGGAATCTATAACTAGCGTCACAGGAATGGTTCATAACATAGACAGTAAGAAGAGTCAGTCTTCTTGTACTTAAGGCGGCATTGTGCCTTTTGTATTTAATTCCGATGAAATTTCTGTGTTTCATCGTCAAAAAGAAGGCCAGAGGGATACAGTAAAACTGAAGTGAAGCATCGGAATCTATAACTAGTGTCACAGGAATGGCTCAAAACGTAGAAGGTAGAAAGAGTCACTCTTCGGCATTGTGCCTTTTCTATTTAATTCCGATGCAATTTCTGTGTTTCATCGTCAATAAGAATGTGCAAGGGATACAGTAAACCTGAAGTGAAGCACCGGAATCTATAACTAGTGTCACAGGAATGGTTCAAAGCAGTCAGTAAGAAGAGTCAGTCTTCTTGTACTTAAGTCGGCATTGTGCATTTTGTACTTAATTCCGATGCAATTTCTGTGCTTCATCGTCAATAAGAAGGTCCAAGGGATACAGTAAACCTGAAGTGAAGCATCGGAATCTATAACTAGTGTCACAGGAATGGTTCATAACATAGACAGTAAGAGGAGTCAGTCTTCTTGTACTTAAGTCGGCATTGTGCTTTTTCTATTTAATTCCTATGCAATTTCTGTGTTCCATCGTCAATAAGAAGGTCCAAGGGATACAGCAAACATGAAGTGAAGCATCGGAATCTATAACTAGTGTCACATGAATGGTTCAAGACATAGACAGTAGGAAGAGTCAGACTTCTTGTAGTTAAGTCGGCATTGTGCCTTTTGTATTTAATTCCGATGCAATTTCTGTGTTTCATCGTCAAAAATAAGGTGAGAGGGATACAGTAAACCTGAAGTGAAGCATCGGAATCTATAACTAGTGTCACAGGAATGGTTCAAATCATAGACAGTAGGAAGAGTTAGTCTTCTTCTACTTAAGTCGGCATTGTGAATTTTGTATTTAATTCCGATAAAATATCTGTGTTTCATCGTCAATAAGAAGGTCCAAGGGATACAGTAAACCTGAAGTGAAGCATCGGAATCTGTAACTAGCGTTACAGGAATGGTTCAAAACATAGTCAGTAAGAAGAGTCAGTCTCTTTGAAGTTAAGTCATCATTGTGCTTTTCTATTTAATTCCGATGCAATTTCTGTGTTTCATCGTCAATAAGAACGTCCAAGGGATACAGTAAACCTGAAGTGAAGCATCGGAATCTATAACTAGTGTCACAGGAATGGTTCAAAGCATAGACAGTAAGAAGAGTCATTCTTCTTGTACATAAGCCGGCATTGTGCCTTTTCTATTTAATTTCGATGCAATTTCCGTGTTTCTTCGTCAATAAGAAGGTCCGAGGGATACAGTAAACCTGAAACGAAGCAACGGAATCTATAACTAGTGTCACAGGAATGGTTCAAAACATAGTCAGGAAGAAGAGTCAGTCTTCTTGTACTTAAGTCGGCATTGTGCCTTTTCTATTTAGTTCCGATGCAATTTCTGTGTTTCATCGTCAATAAGAAGGTCAGAGGGATACAGTATACCTGAAGTGAAGCATCGGAATCTGTAACTTGCGTTACAGGAATGGTTTAAAACATATACAGTAAGAAGACTCAGTCTTCTTGTACCTAAGTCGGCATTGTGCATTTTCTATTTAATTCCGATGCAATTTCTGTGTTTCATCGTCAATAAGAAGGTCCAAGTGACACAGTAAACCTGAAGTGAAGCATCGGA
This sequence comes from Schistocerca americana, assembly GCF_021461395.2. Lineage (NCBI taxonomy): Eukaryota > Metazoa > Arthropoda > Insecta > Orthoptera > Acrididae > Schistocerca > Schistocerca americana. The sequence continues at coordinate 678,735 of NC_060129.1, read as the reverse complement.
ACCTATATCTAGTGTCACAGGAATGGTTCAAAACATAGACAGTAAGGAGAGTCAGTCTTCTTGTACTTAAGTCGGCATTGTTCCAATTGTATTTAATTCCGATGCAATTTCTGTGTTTCATCGTCAATAAGAAGGTCAGAGGGATACAGTAAACCTGAAGTGAAGCATCGTAATCTATAACTAGTGTCACAGGAATGGTTCAAAACAGTCAGTAAGAAGAGTCAGTCTTCTTGTACTTAAGTCGGCATTGTGCCTTTTGTATTTAATTCCGATTCAATTTCTCTGTTTCTTTGTCAATACGTAGGTCAGAGGGATACAGTAAACCTGAAGTGTAGCAACGGAAACTATAAATAGTGTCACAGGAATGGTTCAAAACATTGACAGTAGGAAGAGTCAGTCTTCTTGCACTGAAGTCGGCATTGTGCCTTTTCTATTTAATTCCGATGCAATTTCTGTGTTTCATCGTCAATAAGAAGGTCAGAGGGATACAGTAAACCTGAAGTGAAGCATCGGAATCTATAACTAGTGTCACATGAATGGTTCAACACATAGACAGTAAGAAGAGTCAGTTATCTTGTACATAAATCAGCATTGGGCCTTTTGTATTTAATTCCGATGCAATTTCTGTATTTCATCGTCAATAAGAAGGTCAGAGGGATACAGTATACCTGAAGTGAAGCATCGGAATCTGTAACTTGCGTTACAGGAATGGTTTAAAACATAGACAGTAAGAAGAGTCAGTCTTCTTGTACTTAAGTCGGCATTGAGCATTTTCTATTTAATTCCGATGCAATTTCTGTGTTTCATCGTCGATAAGAAGGACCAAGTGACACAATAAACCTGAAGTGAAGCATCGGAATCTATATCTAGTGTCACAGGAATGGTTCAAAACATAGACAGTAAGGATAGTCAGTCTTCTTGTACTTAAGTCGGCATTGTTTCAATTGTATTTAATTCCGATGCAATTTCTGTGTTACAACGTCAATAAGAAGGTCAGAGGGATACAGTAAACCTGAAGTGAAGCATCGTAATCTTTAACTAGTGTCACAGGAATGGTTCAAAACAGTCAGTAAGAAGAGTCAGTCTTCTTGTACTTAAGTCGGCATTGAGCATTTTCTATTTAATTCCGATGCAATTTCTGTGTTTCATCGTCAATAAGAAGGACCAAGTGACACAATAAACATGAAGTGAAGCATCGGAATCTATATCTAGTGTCACAGGAATGGTTCAAAACATATACAGCAAGGAGAGTCAGTCTTCTTGTACTTAAGTCGGCATTGTGCCTTTTGTATTTAATTCCGATGCAATCTCTGTGTTTCATCGTCAATAAGAAGGTCCAAGGGGTACAGTAAACCTGAAGTGAAGCATCGGAATCTGTAACTAGGAATGGTTCAAAGATAGTCAGTATAAAGAGTCAGTCTCCTTGTACTTAGGTCGGCAATGTGCCTTTTCTATCTAATTCCGATGACATATCTGTGTTTCATCGTCAATACGAAGGTCCAAGGGATACAGTAAACCTGAAGTGAAGCATCGGAATCTATAACTAGTGTCACAGGAATGGTTCAAAACATAGACAGTAAGAGGAGTCAGTGTTCTTGTACTTAAGTCGGCATTGTGCCTTTTCTATTTAATTCCGATGCAATTTCTGTGTTTCATCGTCTATAAGAATGTCCAAGGGATACAGTAAACCTGAAGTGAATCATCGTAATCTATAACTAGTGTCACAGGAATGGTTCAAAACGTAGTCAGTACGAAGAGTCAGTCTTCTTGTACAAAGGCGGCATTGTGCCTTTTGTGTTTAATTCCGATGCAATTTCTGTGTTTCATCGTCAATAAGATGGTCTGAGGGATACAGTAAACCTGAAGTGAAGCATCGGAATCTATAACTAGTGTCACAGGAATGGTTCAAAACATAGACAGTAAAAAGGGTCAGTCTTGTTGTACTTAAGTCGGCATTGTGCCTTTTGTATTTAATTTCGATGCAATTTCTGTGTTTCATCGTCAATAAGTAGGTGCATAAGATACAGTAAACCTGAAGTGAAACATCGGAATCTAAAACAAGTGTCACAGGAATGGTTCAAAACATAGACAGTAAGAAGAGTCAGTCTTCTTGTACTTAAGTCGGCATTGTGCCTTTTGTATTTAATTCCGATGCAATTTCTGTGTTTCATCGGCAATACGAAGTTCCGAGGGATACAGGAAACCTGAAATGAAGCATCCGAATTTATAACTAGTGTCACAGGAATGGTTCAAAACAGTCAGTAAGAAGAGTCTGTCTTCTTGTAGTTAAGTCGGCATTGCGCCTTTTGTATTTAATTCCGATGCAATTTCTGTGTTTCATCGTCAAAAATAAGGTGAGAGGGATACAGTAAACCTGAAGTGAAGCATCGGAATCTATAACTAGTGTCACAGGAATGGTTCAAATCATAGACAGTAGGAAGAGTTAGTCTTCTTCTACTTAAGTCTTCATTGTGAATTTTGTATTTAATTCCGATAAAATATCTGTGTTTCATCGTCAATAAGAGGGTCCAAGGGATACAGTAAACCTGAAGTGAAGCATCGGAATCTGTAACTAGCGTCACAGGAATGGTTCAAAACATAGTCAGTAAGAAGAGTCAGTCTCTTTGTAGTTAAGACGGCATTGTGCTTTTCTATTTAATTCCGATGCAATTTCTGTGTTTCATCGTCAATAAGAACGTCCAAGGGATACAGTAAACCTGAAGTGAAGCATCGGAATCTATAACTAGTGTCACAGGAATGGTTCAAAACATAGACAGTAGAAAGAGCCAGTCTTCGGCATTGTGCCTTTTCTATTTAATTCCGATGCAATTTCTGTGTTTCATCGTCAATAAGTTGGTCCAAGGGATACAGTAAACCTGAAGTGAAGCATCGGAATCTATAACTAGTGTCACAGGAATGGTTCAAAGCATAGACAGTAAGAAGAGTCAGTCTTCTTGTACATAAGCCGGCATTGTGCCTTTTCTATTTAATTTCGATGCATTTTCCGTGTTTCATCGTCAATAAGAAGGTCAGAGGGATACAGTAAACCTGAAACGAAGCAACGGAATCTATAACTAGTGTCACAGGAATGGTTCAAAACATAGTCAGGAAGTAGAGTCAGTCTTCTTGTACTTAAGTCGGCATTGTGCCTTTTCTATTTAATTCCGATGCAATTTCTGTGTTTCATCGTCAATAAGAAGGTCAGAGGGATACAGTATACCTGAAGTGAAGCATCGGAATCTGTAACTTGCGTTACAGGAATGGTTTAAAACATAGACAGTAAGAAGAGTCAGTCTTCTTGTACCTAAGTCGGCATTGTGCATTTTCTATTTAATTCCGATGCAATTTCTGTGTTTCACCGTCAATAAGAAGGTCCAAGTGACACAGTAAACCTGAAGTGAGGCATCGGAATCTATATCTAGTGTCACAGGAATGGTTCAAAACATAGACAGTAAGGAGAGTCAGTCTTCTTGTACTTAAGTCGGCATTGTTCCAATTGTATTTAATTCCGATGCAATTTCTGTGTTTCAACGTGAATAAGAAGGTCAGAGGGATACAGTAAACCTGAAGTGAAGCATCGTAATCTATAACTAGTGTCACAGTAATGGTTCATAACAGTCAGTAAGAAGAGTCAGTCTTCTTGTACTTAAGTCGGCATTTTGTGTTTTGTATTTAATTCCGATGCAATTTCTGTGTTTCATCGCCAACAAGAAGGTCAGAGGGATACAGTAAACCTGAAGTGAAGCATCGGAATTTATAACTAGTGCCACAGGAATGGTTCAAAACATAGTCAGTAGGAAGACTCAGTCTTCTTGTACTTAAGTCGGCATTGTGCCTTTTGTATTTAATTCCGATGCAATTTCTGTGTTTCATCGTCTATAAGAATGTCCAAGGGATACAGTAAACCTGAAGTGAATCATCGTAATCTATAACTAGTGTCACAGGAATGGTTCAAAACATAGTCAGTACGAAGAGTCAGTCTTCTTGTACAAAGGCGGCATTGTGCCTTTTGTGTGTAATTCCGATGCAATTTCTGTGTTTCATCGTCAATCAGATGGTCTGAGGGATACAGTAAACCTGAAGTTAAGCATCGGAATCTATAACTAGTGTCACAGGAATGATTCAAAACATAGACCGTAAAAAGGGGCAGTCTTGTTGTACTTAAGTCGGCATTGTGCCTTTTGTATTTAATTTCGATGCAATTTCTGTGTTTCATCGTCAATAAGTAGGTGCATAGGATACAGTAAACCTGAAGTGAAGCATCGGAATCTATAACAAGTGTCACAGGAATGGTTCAAAAGATAGACAGTAAGAAGAGTCAGTCTTCTTGTACTTAAGTCGGCATTGTGCCTTTTGTATTTCATTCCGATGCAATTTCTGTGTTTCATCGGCAATACGAAGATCCGAGGGATACAGTAAACCTGAAATGAAGCATCGGAATCTATTACTAGTGTCACAGGAATGGTTCAAAACAGTCAGTAAGAAGAGTCTGTCTTCTTGTACTTAAGTCGGCATTGTGCATTTTGTATTCAATTCCGAAGCAATTTCTGTGTTTCATCGTCAATAAGAAGGTCCAAGGGATACAGTAAACCTGAAGTGAAGCATCGGAATCCATAACTAGTGTCACAGGAATGGTTCATAACATAGACAGTAAGAAGAGTCAGTCTTCTTGTACTTAAGGCGGCATTGAGCCTTTTGTATTTAATTCCGATGCAATTTCTGTGTTTCATCGTCAAAAAGAAGGTCAGAGGGATACAGTAAACCTAAAGTGAAGCATCGGAATTTATAACTAGTGTGACAGGAATGGTTCAAAACATAGACAGTAGGAAGAGTCAGTCTTCTTGTACTTAAGTCCTCATTGTGCTTTTCTATTTAATTCCGATGAAATTTCTGTGTTTCATCGTCAATAAGAAGGTGCAAGGGATACAGTAACCCTCAAGTGAAGCATCGGAATCTATGACTAGTGTCACAGGAATGGTTCAAAGCAGTCAGTAAGAAGAGTCAGTCTTCTTGTACTTAAGTCGGCATTGTGCCTTTTCTATTTAATTCGGATGCAATTTCTGTGTTTCATCGTCTATAAGAATGTCCAAGGGATACAGTAAACCTCAAGTGAATCATCGTAATCTATAACTAGTGTCATAGGAATGGTTCAAAACATAGTCAGTACGAAGAGTCAGTCTTCTTGTACAAAGGCGGCATTGTGCCTTTTGTGTTTAATTCCGATGCAATTTCTGTGTTTCATCGGCAATAAGAAGGTCTGAGGGATACAGTAAAGCTGAAGTGAAGCATCGGAATCTATAACTAGCGTCACAGGAATGGTTCATAACATAGACAGTAAGAAGAGTCAGTCTTCTTGTACTTAAGGCGGCATTGTGCCTTTTGTATTTAATTCCGATGAAATTTCTGTGTTTCATCGTCAAAAAGAAGGTCAGAGGGATACAGTAAAACTGAAGTGAAGCATCGGAATCTATAACTAGTGTCACAGGAATGGCTCAAAACGTAGAAGGTAGAAAGAGTCACTCTTCGGCATTGTGCCTTTTCTATTTAATTCCGATGCAATTTCTGTGTTTCATCGTCAATAAGAATGTGCAAGGGATACAGTAAACCTGAAGTGAAGCATCGGAATCTATAACTAGTGTCACAGGAATGGTTCAAAGCATAGACAGTAAGAAGAGTCAGTCTTCTTGTACATAAGTCGGCATTGTGCCTTTTATATTTAATTCCGATGCAATTTCCGTGTTTCATAGTCAATAAGAATGTCAGAGGGATACAGTAAACCTGATACGAAGCAACGGAATCTATAACTAGTGTCACAGGAATGGTTCAAAACATAGTCAAGAAGAAGAGTCAGCCTTCTTGTACATAAGTCGGCATTGTGCCTTTTCTTTTTAATTCTGATGCAATTTCTGTGTTTCATCGTCAATAAGAAGGTCAGTCTTCTTGTACTTAAGTCCTCATTGTGCCTTTTCTATTTAATCCGATGCAATTTCTGTGTTTCATCGTCAATAAGAAGGTGCAAAACAGTCAGTAAGAAGAGTCAGTCTTCTTGTACTTAGGTCGGCATTGTGCCTTTTCTATTTACTTCCGATGCAATTTCTGTGTTCCATCGTCAATAAGAAGGTCCAAGGGAGACAGTAAACATGGAGTGAAGCATCGGAATCTATAACTAGTGTCACAGGAATGGTTTAAGACATAGACAGTAGGAAGAGTTTGTCTTCTTGTACATAAGACGGCATTGTGCCTTTTCTATTTAATTCCGATGCAATTTCTGTATTTCGTCGCCAATAAGAAGGTCAAAAGGATATAGTAAACCTGAAGTCAAGCATCGGAATCTATACATAATGTCACAGGAATCGTTCAAAACATAGACAGTAGGAAGAGTCAGACTTCTTGTAGTTAAGTCGGCATTGTGCCTTTTGTATTTAATTCCGATGCAATTTATGTGTTTCATCGTCAAAAATAAGGTGAGAGGGATACAGTAAACCTGAAATGAAGCATCGGAATCTATAACAAGTGTCACAGGAATGGTTCAAAACATAGAGAATAAGAGGAGTCAGTGTTCTTGAACTTAAGTCGGCATTGTGCCTTTTCTATTTAATTCCGATGCAATTTCTGTGTTTCATCGTCTATAAGAATGTCCAATGGATACAGTAAACCTCAAGTGAATCATCGTAATCTATAACTAGTGTCACAGGAATGGTTCAAAACATAGTCAGTATGAAGAGTCAGTCTTCTTGTACAAAGGCGGCATTGTGCCTTTTGTGTTTAATTCCGATGCAATTTCTGTGTTTCATCGTCAATAAGAAGGTCTGTGGGATACAGTAAAGCTGAAGTGAAGCATCGGAATCTATAACTAGTGTCACAGGAATGGTTCATAACATAGACAGTAAGAAGAGTCAGTCTTCTTGTACTTAAGGCGGCATTGTGCCTTTTGTATTTAATTCCGATGAAATTTCTGTGTTTCATCGTCAAAAAGAAGGTCAGAGGGATACAGTAAAACTGAAGTGAAGCATCGGAATCTATAACTAGTGTCACAGGAATGGCTCAAAACGTAGAAGGTAGAAAGAGTCAGTCTTCGGCATTGTGCCTTTTCTATTTAATTCCGATGCAATTTCTGTGTTTCATCGTCAATAAGAATGTCCAAGGGATACAGTAAACCTGAAGTGAAGCATCGGAATCTATAACTAGTGTCACAGGAATGGTTCAAAGCATAGACAGTAAGAAGAGTCAGTCTTCTTGTACATAAATCGGCATTGTGCCTTTTATATTTAATTCCGATGCAATTTCCGTGTTTCATAGTCAATAAGAATGTCAGAGGGATACAGTAAACCTGAAACGAAGCAACGGAATCTATAACTAGTGTCACAGGAATGGTTCAAAACATAGTCAAGAAGAAGAGTCAGCCTTCTTGCACATAAGTCGGCATTGTGCCTTTTCTTTTTAATTCTGATGCAATTTCTGTGTTTCATCGTCAATAAGAAGGTCAGAGGGATACAGTAAACCTGAAGTGAAGCATCGGAATCTATAACTAGTGTCAAAGGAATGGTTCAAATCATAGTCAGTAAGAAGAGTCAGTCTTCTTGTACTTAAGTCGACATTGTGCTTTTTCTATTTAATTCCGATGCTATTTCAGTGTTTCATCGTCAATAAGAAGGTCAGAGGGATACAGTAAACCTGAAGTGAAGCATCGGAATCTATAACTAGTGTCACAGGAATGGTTCAAATCATAGTCAGTACGAAGAGTCAGTCTTCTTGTACTTAAGTCGGCATTGTGCATTTTCTATTTAATTCCGATGCAATTTCTGTGTTTCATCGTCAATAAGAAGGTCCAAGGGATACAGCAAACCTGAAGTGAAGCATCGGAATCTATATCTAGTGTCACAGGAATGGTTCAAAGCATAGACAGTAAGGAGAGTCAGTCTTCTTGTACTTAAGTCGGCATTGTTCCATTTGTAATTAATTCCGATGCAATTTCTGTGTTTCATCGTCAATAAGAAGGTCAGAGGGATACAGTAAACCTGAAGTGAAGCATCAGAATCTATAACTAGTGTCACAGGAATGGTTCAAAACAGTCAGTAAGTAGAGTCAGTTTTCTTGTACTAAATTCGGCATTGTGCCTTTTGTATTTATTTCCGATGCAATTTCTGCGTTTCATCGTCAATTAGAAGGTCAGAGGGATACAGTAAACCTGAAGTGAAGCGTCGGAATCTATAACTAGTGTCACAAGAATGGTTCAAAACATAGACAGTAAGAAGAGTCAGTCTTCTTGTACTTAAGTCGGCATTGTGCCTTTTCTATTTAAATACGATGCAATTTCTGTGTTTCATCGTCAATTAGAAGGTCAGAGGGATACAGTAAACCTGAAGTGAAGCATCGGAATCTATAACTAATGTCACAGGAATGGTTCAAACATAGTCAGTACGAAGAGTCAGTCTTCTTGTACTTAAGTCGGCATTGTGCCTTTTGTATTTAATTCCGATGCAATTTCTGTGTTTCATCGTCAATTAGAAGGTCAGAGGGATAATGTAAACCTGAAGTGAAGCATCGGAATCTATAACTAGTGTCACAAGAATGGTTCAAAACATAGACAGTAAGAAGAGTCAGTCTTCTTGTACTTAAGTCGGCATTGTGCCTTTTGTATTTAATTCGGATGCAATTTTTGTGTTTCATCGCCAACAAGAAGGGCAGAGGGATACAGTAAACCTGAAGTGAAGCATCGGAATTTATAACTAGTGCCACAGGAATGGTTCAAAACATAGTCAGTAAGAAGAGTCAGTCTTCTTGTACTTAAGTCGGCATTGTGCCTTTTGTATTTAATTCCGATGCAATTTCTGTGTTTCATCGTCAATAAGAGGGTCCAAGGGATACAGTAAACCTGAAGTGAAGCATCGGAATCTATAACTAGTGTCAAAGGAATGGTTCAAATCATAGTCAGTAAGAAGAGTCAGTCTTCTTGTACTTAAGTCGACATTGTGCTTTTTCTATTTAATTCCGATGCAATTTCTGTGTTTCATCGTCAATTAGAAGGTCAGAGGGATAATGTAAACCTGAAGTGAAGCATCGGAATCTGTAACTAGCGTCACAGGAATGGTTCAAAACATAGTCAGTAAGAAGAGTCAGTCTTATTGTACTTAAGTCGGCATTGTGCCTTTTCAATTGAATTCCGATGCAATTTCTGAGTTTCATCGTGAATAAGAACGTTTAAGGGATACAGTGAACCTGAAGTGAAGCATCGGAATCTATAACTAGGGTCACAGGAATGGTTCAAAACATAGACAGTAGGAAGAGTCAGTCTTCATGTACTTAAGTCCACATTGTGCTTTTCTATTTAATTCCGATGCAATTTCTGTGTTTCATCGTCAATAAGAAGGTCAGGGGGATACAGTAAACCTGAAGTAAAGCATCGGTATCTATAATTAGTGTCACAGGAATGGTTCAAATCATAGACAGTAAGAAGAGTCAGTCTTCTTGTACTTGGGTCGGCATTGTGCTTTTTCTATTTAATTCCGATGCAATATCTGTGTTTCATCGTCTATAAGAAGGTCCAAAGGATACAGTAAACCTGAAGTGAAGCATCGGAACTATAACTAGTGTCACAGGAATGGTACAAATGGTAGACAGTAAGAAGAGTCAGTCTTCTTGTACATAAGTCAGCATTGTGCATTTTCTATTTAAATTCGATGCAAGTTCTGTGTTTCATCGTCAATACGAAGGTCAGAGGGATACAGTAAACCTGAAGTGAAGCATCGGAATCTATAACTAGTGTCACAGGAATGGTTCAAAACAGAGACAGTAAGAGGAGTCAGTCTTCTTGTACTTACGTCAGCATTGTGCCTTTTGTATTTAATTAAGATGCAATTTCTGTGTTACATCGTCAATAAGAAGGTCAGAGGGATACAGTAAATCTGAAGTGAAGCATCGGAATCTATAACTAGTGTCACAGGAATGGTTCAAAATATAGTCAGTAAGAAGAGTCAGTCTTCTTGTACTTAAGTCGGCATTGTGCCCTTTGTATTTAATTCCGATGCAATTTCTGTGTTTCATCGTCAATAAGAAGGTCAGAGGGAAACAGTAAACCTGAAGTGAAGCATCGGAATCTATATCTAGTGTCACAGGAATGGTTCAAAACAGTCAGTAAGAAGAGTCAGTCTTCTTGTACTAAAGTCGGCATTGTGACTTTTGTATTTAATTCCGATGCAATTTCTGTGTTTCATCGTCAATTAGAAGGGCAGAGGGATACAGTAAACCTGAAGTGAAGCATCGGAATCTATAACTAGTGTCACAAGAATGGTTCAAGACATAGACAGTAAGAAGAGTCAGTCTTCTTGTACTTAAGTCGGCATTGTGCCTTTTCTATTTAAATCCGATGCAATTTCTGTGTTTCATCGTCAATTAGAAGGTCAGAGGGATACAGTAAACCTGAAGTGAAGCATCGGAATCTATAAGTAGTGTCACAGGAATGGTTCAAACATAGTCAGTACGAAGAGTCAGTCTTCTTGTACTTAAGTCCTCATTGTGCCTTTTCTATTTAATTCCGATGCAATTTCTGTGTTTCATCGTCAATAAGAAGGTGCAAGGGATACAGTAACCCTCAAGTGAAGCATCGGAATCTATAACTAGTGTCACAGGAATGGTTCAAAACAGTCAGTAAGAAGAGTCAGTCTTCTTGTACTTAGGTCGGCATTGTGCCTTTTCTATTTACTTCCGATGCAATTTCTGTGTTCCATCGTCAATAAGAAGGTCCAAGGGATACAGTAAACATGGAGTGAAGCATCGGAATCTATAACTAGTGTCACAGGAATGGTTCAAGACATAGACAGTAGGAAGAGTTTGTCTTCTTGTACATAAGACGGCGTTGTGCCTTTTCTATTTAATTCCGATGCAATTTCTGTATTTCGTCGCCAATAAGAAGGTCAAAAGGGAAATAGTAAACCTGAAGTCAAGCATCGGAATCTATACATAATGTCACAGGAATCGTTCAAAACATAGACAGTAGGAAGAGTCAGACTTCTTGTAGTTAAGTCGGCATTGTGCCTTTTGTATTTAATTCCGATGCAATTTATGTCTTTCATCGTCAAAAATAAGGTGAGAGGGATACAGTAAACCTGAAATGAAGCATCGGAATCTATAACAAGTGTCACAGGAATGGTTCAAAACATAGAGAATAAGAGGAGTCAGTGTTCTTGAACTTAAGTCGGCATTGTGCCTTTTCTATTTAATTCCGATGCAATTTCTGTGTTTCATCGTCTATAAGAATGTCCAAGGGATACAGTAAACCTCAAGTGAATCATCGTAATCTATAACTAGTGTCACAGGAATGGTTCAAAACATAGTCAGTACGAAGAGTCAGTCTTCTTGTACAAAGGCGGCATTGTGCCTTTTGTGTTTAATTCCGATGCAATTTCTGTGTTTCATCGTCAATAAGAAGGTCTGAGGGATACAGTAAAACTGAAGTGAAGCATCGGAATCTATAACTAGTGTCACAGGAATGGTTCATAACATAGACAGTAAGAAGAGTTAGTCTTCTTGTACTTAAGGCGGCATTGTGCCTTTTGTATTTAATTCCGATGAAATTTCTGTGTTTCATCGTCATAAAGAAGGTCAGAGGGATACAGTAAAACTGAAGTGAAGCATCGGAATCTATAACTAGTGTCACAGGAATGGCTCAAACGTAGAAGGTAGAAAGAGTCAGTCTTCGGCATTGTGCCTTTTCTATTTAATTCCGATGCAATTTCTGTGTTTCATCGTCAATAAGAATGTCCAAGGGATACAGTAAACCTGAAGTGAAGCATCGGAATCTATAACTAGTGTCACAGGAATGGTTCAAAGCATACACAGTAAGAAGAGACAGTCTTCTTGTACATAAGTCGGCATTGTGCCTTTTATATTTAATTCCGATGCAATTTCCGTGTTTCATAGTCAATAAGAATGTCAGAGGGATACAGTAAACCTGAAACGAAGCAACGGAATCTATAACTAGTGTCACAGGAATGGTTCAAAACATAGTCAAGAAGAAGAGTCAGCCTTCTTGTACATAAGTCGGCATTGTGCCTTTTCTTTTTAATTCTGATGCAATTTCTGTGTTTCATCGTCAATAAGAAGGTCAGAGGGATACAGTAAATCTGAAGTGAAGCATCGCAATCTATAACTAGTGTCAAAGGAATGGTTCAAATCATAGTCAGTAAGAAGAGTCAGTCTTCTTGTACTTAAGTCGACATTGTGCTTTTTCTATTTAATTCCGATGCAATTTCAGTGTTTCATCGTCAATAAGAAGGTCAGAGTGATACAGTAAACCTGAAGTGAAGCATCGGAATCTATAACTAGTGTCACAGGAATGGTTCAAATCATAGTCAGTAAGAAGAGTCAGTCTTCTTGTACTTAAGTCGGCATTGTGCATTTTCTATTTAATTCCGATGCAATTTCTGTGTTTCATCGTCAATAAGAAGGTCCAAGGGATACAGCAAACCTGAAGTGAAGCATCGGAATCTATATCTAGTGTCACAGGAATGGTTCAAAGCATAGACAGTAAGGAGAGTCAGTCTTCTTGTACTTAAGTCGGCATTGTTCCATTTGTAATTAATTCCGATGCAATTTCTGTGTTTCATCGTCAATAAGAAGGTCAGAGGGATACAGTAAACCTGAAGTGAAGCATCAGAATCTATAACTAGTGTCACAGGAATGGTTCAAAACAGTCAGTAAGTAGAGTCAGTTTTCTTGTACTAAATTCGGCATTGTGCCTTTTGTATTTAATTCCGATGCAATTTCTGTGTTTCATCGTCAACTAGAAGGTCAGAGGGATACAGTAAACCTGAAGTGAAGCATCGGAATCTATAACTAGTGTCACAAGAATGGTTCAAAACATAGACAGTAAGAAGAGTCAGTCTTCTTGTACATAAGACGGCATTGTGCCTTTTCTATTTAATTCCGATGCAATTTCTGTATTTCGTCGCCAATAAGAAGGTCAAAAGGATATAGTAAACCTGAAGTCAAGCATCGGAATCTATACATAATGCCACAGGAATCGTTCAAAACATAGACAGTAGGAAGAGTCAGACTTCTTGTAGTTAAGTCGGCATTGTGCCTTTTGTATTTAATTCCGATGCAATTTATGTGTTTCATCGTCAAAAATAAGGTGAGAGGGATACAGTAAACGTGAAATGAAGCATCGGAAACTATAACAAGTGTCACAGGAATGGTTCAAAACATAGAGAATAAGAGGAGTCAGTGTTCTTGAACTTAAGTCGGCATTGTGCGTTTTCTATTTAATTCCGATGCAATTTCTGTGTTTCATCGTCTATAAGAATGTCCAAGGGATACAGTAAACCTCAAGTAAATCATCGTAATCTATAACTAGTGTCACAGGAATGGTTCTAAACATAGGCAGTACGAAGAGTCAGTCTTCTTGTACAAAGGCGGCATTGTGCCTTTTGTGTTTAATTCCGATGCAATTTCTGTGTTTCATCGTCAATAAGAAGGTCTGAGGGATACAGTAAAGCTGAAGTGAAGCATCGGAATCTATAACTAGTGTCACAGGAATGGTTCATAACATAGACAGTAAGAAGAGTTAGTCTTCTTGTACTTAAGGCGGCATTGTGCCTTTTGTATTTAATTCCGATGAAATTTCTGTGTTTCATCGTCAAAAAGAAGGTCAGAGGGATACAGTAAAACTGAAGTGAAGCATCGGAATCTATAACTAGTGTCACAGGAATGGCTCAAAACGTAGAAGGTAGAAAGAGTCAGTCTTCGGCATTGTGCCTTTTCTATTTAATTCCGATGCAATTTCTGTGTTTCATCGTCAATAAGAATGTCCAAGGGATACAGTAAACCCGAAGTGAAGCATCGGAATCTATAACTAGTGTCACAGGAATGGTTCAAAGCATACACAGTAAGAAGAGACAGTCTTCTTGTACATAAGTCGGCATTGTGCCTTTTATATTTAATTCCGATGCAATTTCCGTGTTTCATAGTCAATAAGAATCTCAGAGGGATACAGTAAACCTGAAACGAAGCAACGGAATCTATAACTAGTGTCACAGGAATGGTTCAAAACATAGTCAAGAAGAAGAGTCAGCCTTCTTGTACATAAGTCGGCATTGTGCCTTTTCTTTTTAATTCTGATGCAATTTCTGTGTTTCATCGTCAATAACAAGGTCAGAGGGATACAGTAAACCTGAAGTGAAGCATCGGAATCTCTAACTAGTGTCACAGGAATGGTTCAAAACATAGTCAGTAAGAAGAGTCAGTCTTCTTGTACTTAAGTCGGCATTGTGCCTTTTCTAATTAATTCCGATGCAATTTCTGTGTTTCATCGTCAATAAGAAGGTCCAAGGGATACAGTAAACCTGAAGTGAAGCATCGTAATCTATAGCTAGTGTCACAGGAATGGTTCCAATAATATACAGTAAGAATAGTCAGTCTTCCTGTACTTAAGTCGGCATTGTGCCTTTTGTATTTAATTCCGATGCAATTTCTGTGTTTCATAGTCAATAAGAAGGTCCAAGGGATACAGTAAACCTGAAGTGAAGCATCGGAATCTATAACTAGTGTCACAGGAATGGTTCAAATCTGTCAGTGAGGAGAGTCAGTCTTCTTGTACTTAAGTCGTCATTGTGTTTTTTGTATTTAATTCCGATGCAATTTCTGTGATTCATCGTCAATAAGAAGGTCAGAGGGATACAGTAAACCTGAAGTGAAGCATCGGAATCTATAACTAGTGTCACAGGAATGTTTCAAAACAGTGACAGTAAGAAGAGTCAGTCTTCTTGTACTTACGTCAGCATTGTGCCTTTTGTATTTAATTAAGATGCAATTTCTGTGTTTCATCGTCAACAAGAAGGTCAGAGGGATACAGTAAACCTGAAGTGAAGCATCGGAATCTATAACTAGTGTCACAGGACTGGTTCATAACATAGACAAAAAGATGAGTCAGTCTTCTTGTACTTAAGTCGTCATTGTGCCTTTTGTACTTAATTCCGATGCAATTTCTGTGTTTCATCGTCAATAAGAATGTCAGAAGGATACAGTAAACCTGAAGTGAAGCATCGGAATCTATAAGTAGTGTCACAGGAATGGTTCAAAACAGAGACAGTAACAAGAGACAGTCTTCTTGTACTTACGTCAGCATTGTGCCTTTTGTATTTAATTAAGATGCAATTTCTGTGTTTCATCGTCAATAAGAAGGTCAGAGGGATACAGTAAACCTGAAGTAAAGCATCGGAATCTATAACTAGTGTCACAAGAATGGTTCAAAACATAGTCTGTAAGAAGAGTCAGTCTTCTTGTACTTAAGTCGGCATTGTGCCTTTTGTATTTAATTCCGATTCAATTTCTGTGTTTCATCGTCAATAAGAAGGTCAGAGGGATACAGGAAACCTGAAGTGAAGCATCGGAATCTATAACTAGTGTCACAGGAATGGTTCAAAACTGTCAGTATGAAGAGTCAGTCTTCATGTACTTAAGTCGTCATTGTGCTTTTTGTATTTAATTCCGATGCAATTTCTGTGATTCATCGACGATAAGAAGGTCAGAGGGATACAATAAACCTGAAGTGAAGCATCGAACTCTATAACTAGTGTCACAGGAATGGTTCAAAACAGAGACAGTAAGAAGAGTCAGTCTTCTAGTACTTACGTCAGCATTGTGCCTTTTGTATTTAATTAAGATGCAGTTTCTGTGTTTCATCGTCAATAAGAAGGTCAGAGGGATACAGTAAACCTGAAGTGAAGCATCGGAATCTATAACTAGTGTCACAGTAATGGATCAAAACATAGTCAGTAAGAAGAGTCAGTCTTCTTGTACTTAAGTCGGCAATGTGCTTTTTGTATTTAATTCCGATACAATTTCTGTGTTTCATCGTCAATAAGAAGGTCAGAAGTATACAGTAAACCCGAAGTGAAGCATCGGAATCTATAACTAGTGTCGAAAGAATGGTTCAAAACAGTCAGTGCGAAGAGTCAGTCTTCTTGTACTTAAGACGTCATTGTGCCTTTTGTATTTAATTCCGATGCAATTTCTGTGATTCATCGTCAATAAGAAGGTCAGAGGGATACAGTAAACCTGAAGTGAAGCATCGGAAAATATAACTAGTGTCACAGGACTGGTTCAAAACAGTCAGTGAGAAGAGTCAGTCTTCTTGTACTTAAGTCGGCATTGTGCATTTTCTATTTAATTCCGATGCAATTTCTGTGTTTGAATGTCAATAAGAACGTCCAAGGGATACAGTAAACCTGAAGTGAAGCATCGTAATCCATAACTAGTGTCACAGGAATGCTTCAAAACATAGACAGTAGGAAGAGTCAGTCTTCTTGTAATTAAGTCGTCATTGTGCCTTTTCTATTTCATTTCGATGCAATTTCTGTGTTTCATCGTTAATAAGAAGGTCAGAGGGATACAGTAAACCTGAAGTGTAGCATCGGAATCTGTAACTAGCGTCACAGGAATGGTTCAAAACTGTCAGTGAGGAGAGTCAGTCTTCTTGTACTTATGCCGTCATTGTGTTATTTCTATTTAATTCCGATGCAATTTCTGTGATTCATCGTCAATAAGAAGGTCCAAGGGATACAGTAAGCCTGAAGTGAATCATCGGAATCTATAACTAGGAATGGTTCAAACATAGTCAGTACAAAGAGTCAGTCTTCTTGTACTTAAGTCGGCAATGTGCCTTTTGTATTTAATTCCGATGCAATTTCTGTGTTTCATCGTCAATAAGAAGGTATAAGGGACACAGTAAACCTGAAGTGAATCATCGGAATCTATAACTAGGAATGGTTCAAACATAGTCAGTACAAAGAGTCAGTCTTCTTGTACTTAAGTCGGCAATGTGCCTTTTGTATTTAATTCCGATGCAATTTCTGTGTTTCATCGTCAATAAGAAGGTCAGAGGGATACAGCAAACCTTACGTGAAGCATCGGAATCTATAACTAGTGTCACAGGAATGGTTCAAACATAGACAGTGAGAAGGGTCAGTCTTCTTGTACTTAAGTCGGCGTTGTGCCTTTTGTATTTAATTCCGATGCAAATTCTGTGTTTCATCGTCAATAAGAAGGTCCAGGGGATACAGTAAACCTGAAGTGAAGCATCGGAATCTATAACTAGTGTCACGGGAATGGTTCAAAACATAGACAAAAAGAAGAGTCAGTCTTCTTGTACTTAAGTCGTCATTGTGCCTTTTGTATTTAATTCCGATGCAATTTCTGTGTTTCATCGTCAATAAGAAGGTCAGAGGGATACAGTAAACCTGAAGTGAAGCATCGGAATCTATAAGTAGTGTCACAGGAATGGTTCAAAACAGAGACAGTAAGAAGAGTAAGTCTTCTTCTACTTACGTCGACATTGTGCCTTTTGTATTTAATTAAGATGCAATTTCTGTGTTTCATCGTCAATAAGAAGGTCAGAGGGATACAGTAAAGCTGAAGTGAAGCATCGAAATCTATAACTAGTGCCACAGGAATGGTTCAGAACATAGTCAGTAAGAAGTGTCAGTCTTCTTGTACTTAAGTCGTCATTGTGCCTTTTGTACTTAATTCCGATGCAATTTCTGTGTTTCATCGTCAATAAGACGGTCCAAGGGATACAGTAAACCTGAAGTGAATCATCGGAATCTATAACTAGTGTCACAGGAATGGTTCAAAACATAGTCAGTAAGAAGAGTCAGTCTTCTTGTACTTAAGTCGGCATTGTGCCTTTTCTAATTAATTCCGATGCAATTTCTGTGTTTCATCGTCAATAAGAAGGTCCAAGGGATACAGTAAACCTAATGTGAAGCATCGTAATCTATAGCTAGTGTCACAGGAATGGTTAGAATAATAGACAGTAAGAAGAGTCAGTCTTCTTGTACTTAAGTCGGCATTGTGCCTTTTCTATTTAATTCCGATGCAATTTCTGTGTTTCATCGTCAATAAGACGGTCCAAGGGATACAGTAAACCTGAAGTGAATCATCGGAATCTATAACTAGAGTCACAGGAATGGTTCAAAACTGTCAGTGAGGAGAGTCAGTCTTCTTGTACTTATGCCGTCATTGTGTTTTTTCTATTTAATTCCGATGCAATTTCTGTGATTCATCGTCAATAAGAAGGTCAGAGGGATACAGTAAACCTGAAGTGAAGCATCGGAATCTATAACTAGTGTCACAGGAATGTTTCAAAACAGTGACAGTATCAAGAGTCAGTCTTCTTGTACTTACGTCAGCATTGTTCCTTTTGTATTTAATTAAGATGCAATTTCTGTGTTTCATCGTCAACAAGAAGGTCAGAGGGATACAGTAAACCTGAAGTGAAGCATCGGAATCTATAACTAGTGTCACAGGACTGGTTCAAAACATAGACAAAAAGAAGAGACAGTCTTCGTGTAATTAAGTCGGCATTGTGCCTTTTGTATTTAATTCCGATGCAATTTCTGTGATTCATTGGCAGTAAGAAGGTCAGTGGGATACAGTAAACCTGAAGGGAATCATCGGAATCAATAACTAGTGTCACAGGAATGGTTCAAAACAGTCAGTAAGACGAGTCAGTCTTCTTGTACTTAAGCCGGCATTGTGCCTTTTGTATTTAATTCCGATGCAATTTTTGTGTTTCTTCGTCAATAAGAAGGTCCAGGGGATACAGTAAATCTGAAGTGAATCATCGGAATCTATAACTAGTGTCACAGGAATGGTTCAAATCATAGACAGTAAGAAGAGTCAAATTTCTTGTACTTATGTCGGCATTATGCCCTTTTCAATTTAATTCCGATGCAATTACTGTGTTTCATCGTCAATTAAAATGTCAGAGGGATACAGTAAACCTGAAGTGAAGCATCGGAATCTCTAACTAGTGTCACAGGAATGGTTCAAAGCATAGTCAGTAAGAAGAGTCAGTCTTCTTGTACTTAAGTCGGCATTGTGCCATTTCTAGTTAATTCCGATGCAATTTCTGTGTTTCATCGTCAATAAGAAGGTCCAAGGGATACAGTAAACCTGAAGTGAAGCATCGTAATCTATAGCTAGTGTCACAGGAATGGTTCGAATAATAGACAGTAAGAATAGTCAGTCTTCTTGTACTTAAGTCGGCATTGTGCCTTTTGTATTTAATTCCGATGCAATTTATGTGTTTCATCGTCAATAAGAAGGTCCAAGGGATACAGTAAACCTGAAGTGAAGCATCGGAATCTATAACTAGTGTCACAGGAATGGTTCAAAACATAGACAAAAAGAAGAGTCAGTCTTCTAGTACTTAAGTCGTCATTGTGCCTTTTGTATTTAATTCCGATGCAATTTCTGTGTTGCATCGTCAATAAGAAGGTCCGAGGGATATAGTAAACCTGAAGTGAAGCATCGGAATCTACAAGTAGTGTCACAGGAATGGTTTAAAACAGAGACAGTAAGAAGAGTCAGTCTTCTTGTACTTACGTCAGCATTGTGCCTTTTGTATTTAATTAAGATGCAGTTTCTGTGTTTCATCGTCAATAAGAAGGACAGAGGGATACAATAAACCTGAAGTGAAGCATCGAACTCTATAACTAGTGTCACAGGAATGGTTCAAAACAGAGACAGTAAGAAGAGTCAGTCTTCTAGTACTTACGTCAGCATTGTGCCTTTTGTATTTAATTAAGATGCAGTTTCTGTGTTTCATCGTCAATAAGAAGGTCAGAGGGATACAGTAAACCTGAAGTGAAGCATCGGAATCTATAACTAGTGTCACAGTAATGGATCAAAACATAGTCAGTAAGAAGAGTCAGTCTTCTTGTACTTAAGTCGGCAATGTGCTTTTTGTATTTAATTCCGATGCAATTTCTGTGTTTCATCGTCAATAAGAAGGTCAGAAGTATACAGTAAACCCGAAGTGAAGCATCGGAATCTATAACTAGTGTCGAAAGAATGGTTCAAAACAGTCAGTGCGAAGAGTCAGTCTTCTTGTACTTAAGACGTCATTGTGCCTTTTGTATTTAATTCCGATGCAATTTCTGTGATTCATCGTCAATAAGAAGGTCAGAGGGATACAGTAAACCTGAAGTGAAGCATCGGAAAATATAACTAGTGTCACAGGACTGGTTCAAAACAGTCAGTGAGAAGAGTCAGTCTTCTTGTACTTAAGTCGGCATTGTACATTTTCTATTTAATTCCGATGCAATTTCTGTGTTTCAATGTCAATAAGAACGTCCAAGGGATACAGTAAACCTGAAGTGAAGCATCGTAATCCATAACTAGTGTCACAGGAATGCTTCAAAACATAGACAGTAGGAAGACTCAGTCTTCTTGTAATTAAGTCGTCATTGTGCCTTTTCTATTTCATTTCGATGCAATTTCTGTGTTTCATCGTCAATAAGAAGGTCAGAGGGATACAGTAAACCTGAAGTGTAGCATCGGAATCTGTAACTAGCGTCACAGGAATGGTTCAAAACTGTCAGTGAGGAGAGTCAGTCTTCTTGTACTTATGCCGTCATTGTGTTTTTTCTATTTAATTCCGATGCAATTTCTGTGATTCATCGGCAATAAGAAGGTCCAAGGGATACAGTAAGCCTGAAGTGAATCATCGGAATCTATAACTAGGAATGGTTCAAACATAGTCAGTACAAAGAGTCAGTCTTCTTGTACTTAAGTCGGCAATGTGCCTTTTGTATTTAATTCCGATGCAATTTCTGTGTTTCATCGTCAATAAGAAGGTATAAGGGACACAGTAAACCTGAAGTGAATCATCGGAATCTATAACTAGGAATGGTTCAAACATAGTCAGTACAAAGAGTCAGTCTTCTTGTACTTAAGTCGGCAATGTGCCTTTTGTATTTAATTCCGATGCAATTTCTGTGTTTCATCGTCAATAAGAAGGTCAGAGGGATACAGTAAACCTTACGTGAAGCATCGGAATCTATAACTAGTGTCACAGGAATGGTTCAAACATAGACAGTGAGAAGGGTCAGTCTTCTTGTACTTAAGTCGGCATTGTGCCTTTTGTATTTAATTCCGATGCAAATTCTGTGTTTCATCGTCAATAAGAAGGTCCAGGGGATACAGTAAACCTGAAGTGAAGCATCGGAATCTATAACTAGTGTCACGGGAATGGTTCAAAACATAGACAAAAAGAAGAGTCAGTCTTCTTGTACTTAAGTCGTCATTGTGCCTTTTGTATTTAATTCCGATGCAATTTCTGTGTTTCATCGTCAATAAGAAGGTCAGAGGGATACAGTAAACCTGAAGTGAAGCATCGGAATCTATAAGTAGTGTCACAGGAATGGTTCAAAACAGAGACAGTAAGAAGAGTAAGTCTTCTTCTACTTACGTCGACATTGTGCCTTTTGTATTTAATTAAGATGCAATTTCTGTGTTTCATCGTCAATAAGAAGGTCAGAGGGATACAGTAAAGCTGAAGTGAAGCATCGAAATCTATAACTAGTGCCACAGGAATGGTTCAGAACATAGTCAGTAAGAAGTGTCAGTCTTCTTGTACTTAAGTCGTCATTGTGCCTTTTGTACTTAATTCCGATGCAATTTCTGTGTTTCATCGTCAATAAGACGGTCCAAGGGATACAGTAAACCTGAAGTGAATCATCGGAATCTATAACTAGTGTCACAGGAATGGTTCAAAACATAGTCAGTAAGAAGAGTCAGTCTTCTTGTACTTAAGTCGGCATTGTGCCTTTTCTAATTAATTCCGATGCAATTTCTGTGTTTCATCGTCAATAAGAAGGTCCAAGGGATACAGTAAACCTAATGTGAAGCATCGTAATCTATAGCTAGTGTCACAGGAATGGTTCGAATAATAGACAGTAAGAAGAGTCAGTCTTCTTGTACTTAAGTCGGCATTGTGCCTTTTCTATTTAATTCCGATGCAATTTCTGTGTTTCATCGTCAATAAGACGGTCCAAGGGATACAGTAAACCTGAAGTGAATCATCGGAATCTATAACTAGAGTCACAGGAATGGTTCAAAACTGTCAGTGAGGAGAGTCAGTCTTCTTGTACTTATGCCGTCATTGTGTTTTTTCTATTTAATTCCGATGCAATTTCTGTGATTCATCGTCAATAAGAAGGTCAGAGGGATACAGTAAACCTGAAGTGAAGCATCGGAATCTATAACTAGTGTCACAGGAATGTTTCAAAACAGTGACAGTAACAAGAGTCAGTCTTCTTGTACTTACGTCAGCATTGTTCCTTTTGTATTTAATTAAGATGCAATTTCTGTGTTTCATCGTCAACAAGAAGGTCAGAGGGATACAGTGAACCTGAAGTGAAGCATCGGAATCTATAACTAGTGTCACAGGACTGGTTCAAAACATAGACAAAAAGAAGAGACAGTCTTCGTGTAATTAAGTCGGCATTGTGCCTTTTGTATTTAATTCCGATGCAATTTCTGTGATTCATTGGCAGTAAGAAGGTCAGTGGGATACAGTAAACCTGAAGGGAATCATCGGAATCAATAACTAGTGTCACAGGAATGGTTCAAAACAGTCAGTAAGACGAGTCAGTCTTCTTGTACTTAAGCCGGCATTGTGCCTTTTGTATTTAATTCCGATGCAATTTTTGTGTTTCTTCGTCAATAAGAAGGTCCAGGGGATACAGTAAATCTGAAGTGAATCATCGGAATCTATAACTAGTGTCACAGGAATGGTTCAAATCATAGACAGTAAGAAGAGTCAAATTTCTTGTACTTATGTCGGCATTATGCCCTTTTCAATTTAATTCCGATGCAATTACTGTGTTTCATCGTCAATTAAAATGTCAGAGGGATACAGTAAACCTGAAGTGAAGCATCGGAATCTCTAACTAGTGTCACAGGAATGGTTCAAAGCATAGTCAGTAAGAAGAGTCAGTCTTCTTGTACTTATGTCGGCATTGTGCCATTTCTAGTTAATTCCGATGCAATTTCTGTGTTTCATCGTCAATAAGAAGGTCCAAGGGATACAGTAAACCTGAAGTGAAGCATCGTAATCTATAGCTAGTGTCACAGGAATGGTTCGAATAATAGACAGTAAGAATAGTCAGTCTTCTTGTACTTAAGTCGGCATTGTGCCTTTTGTATTTAATTCCGATGCAATTTATGTGTTTCATCGTCAATAAGAAGGTCCAAGGGATACAGTAAACCTGAAGTGAAGCATCGGAATCTATAACTAGTGTCACAGGAATGGTTCAAAACATAGACAAAAAGAAGAGTCAGTCTTCTAGTACTTAAGTCGTCATTGTGCCTTTTGTATTTAATTCCGATGCAATTTCTGTGTTGCATCGTCAATAAGAAGGTCCGAGGGATATAGTAAACCTGAAGTGAAGCATCGGAATCTACAAGTAGTGTCACAGGAATGGTTTAAAACAGAGACAGTAAGAAGAGTCAGTCTTCTTGTACTTACGTCAGCATTGTGCCTTTTGTATTTAATTAAGATGCAGTTTCTGTGTTTCATCGTCAATAAGAAGGTCAGAGGGATACAGTAAACCTGAAGTGAAGCATCGGAATCTATAACTAGTGTCACAGGAATGGTTCAAATCTGTCAGTGAGGAGAGTCAGTCTTCTTGTACTTAAGTCGTCATTGTGTTTTTTGTATTTAATTCCGATGCAATTTCTGTGATTCATCGTCAATAAGAAGGTCAGAGGGATACAGTAAACCTGAAGTGAAGCATCGGAATCTATAACTAGTGTCACAGGAATGTTTCAAAACATTGACAGTAAGAAGAGTCAGTCTTCTTGTACTTACGTCAGCATTGTGCCTTTTGTATTTAATTAAGATGCAATTTCTGTGTTTCATCGTCAACAAGAAGGTCAGAGGGATACAGTAAACCTGAAGTGAAGCATCGGAATCTATAACTAGTGTCACAGGACTGGTTCATAACATAGACAAAAAGATGAGTCAGTCTTCTTGTACTTAAGTCGTCATTGTGCCTTTTGTACTTAATTCCGATGCAATTTCTGTGTTTCATCGTCAATAAGAATGTCAGAAGGATACAGTAAACCTGAAGTGAAGCATCGGAATCT
Organism: Schistocerca americana; assembly: GCF_021461395.2. Lineage (NCBI taxonomy): Eukaryota > Metazoa > Arthropoda > Insecta > Orthoptera > Acrididae > Schistocerca > Schistocerca americana. The sequence goes on along the minus strand of NC_060129.1, from coordinate 654,801 downwards.
ATAAGTAGTGTCACAGGAATGGTTCAAAACAGAGACAGTAACAAGAGACAGTCTTCTTGTACTTACGTCAGCATTGTGCCTTTTGTATTTAATTAAGATGCAATTTCTGTGTTTCATCGTCAATTAGAAGGTCAGAGGGATACAGTAAACCTGAAGTAAAGCATCGGAATCTATAACTAGTGTCACAGGAATGGTTCAAAGCATAGTCTGTAAGAAGAGTCAGTCTTCTTGTACTTAAGTCGGCATTGTGCCTTTTGTATTTAATTCCGATTCAATTTCTGTGTTTCATCGTCAACAAGAAGGTCAGAGGGATACAGGAAACCTGAAGTGAAGCATCGGAATCTATAACTAGTGTCACAGGAATGGTTCAAAACTGTCAGTATGAAGAGTCAGTCTTCTTGTACTTAAGTCGTCATTGTGCTTTTTGTATTTAATTCCGATGCAATTTCTGTGATTCATCGACGATAAGAAGGTCAGAGGGATACAATAAACCTGAAGTGAAGCATCGAACTCTATAACTAGTGTCACAGGAATGGTTGAAAACAGAGACAGTAAGAAGAGTCAGTCTTCTTGTACTTAAGTCGGCATTGTGCTTTTTGTATTTAATTCCGATGCAATTTCTGTGTTTCATCGTCAATAAGAAGGTCAGAAGTATACAGTAAACCCGAAGTGAAGCATCGGAATCTATAACTAGTGTCGAAAGAATGGTTCAAAACAGTCAGTGCGAAGTGTCAGTCTTCTTGTACTTATGACGTCATTGTGCTTTTTGTATTTAATTCCGATGCAATTTCTGTGATTCAGAGTCAATAAGAAGGTCAGAGGGATACAGTAAACCTGAAGTGAAGCATCGGAATCTATAACTAGTGTCACAGGAATGGTTCAAAACAGTCAGTGGGAAGAGTCAGTCTTCTTGTACTTAAGTCGGCATTGTGCATTTTCTATTTAATTCCGATGCAATTTCTGTGTTTCATTGTCAATAAGAACGTCCAAGGGATACAGTAAACCTGAAGTGAAGCATCGTAATCCATAACTAGTGTCACAGGAATGCTTCAAACATAGACAGTAGGAAGAGTCAGTCTTCTTGTAATTAAGTCGTCATTGTGCCTTTTCTATTTCATTTCGATGCAATTTCTGTGTTTCATCGTCAATAAGAAGGTCAGAGGGATACAGTAAACCTGAAGTGTAGCATCGGAATCTGTAACTAGCGTCACAGGAATGGTTCAATGCATAGACTTTAAGATGAGTCAGTCTTCATGTACTTAAGTCGGCATTGTGCCTTTTCTATTTAATTCCGATACAATTTCTGTGTTTCATCGTCAATAAGAAGGTCCAAGGGATACAGTAAACCTAATGTGAAGGATCGTAATCTATAACTAGTGTCATAGGATTGGTTCAAAACATAGACAGTAAGAAGAGTCAGTCTTCTTGTACTTAAGTCGGCATTGTGCCTTTTCTATTTAATTCCGATGCAATTTCTGTGTCTCATCGTCAGTAAGAACGTCCAAGGGATACAGTTAACCTGAAGTGAAGCATCAGAATCTATAACTAGTGTCACAGGAATGGTTGATAACATTGACAGTAGGAAAAGTCAGTCTTCTTGTACTTAAGTCGGCATTGTGCCTTTTCTATTTAATTCCGATGCAATTTCTGTGTTCCATCGTCAATAAGAAGGTCCAAGGGATACAGTAAACCTGAAGTGAAGCATCGGAATCTATATATAGTGTCACAGAAATGGTTCAAAACAGTCAGTAAGAAGAGTCAGTCTTCTTGTACTTAAGTCGGCATTGTGCCTCTTGTATTTAATTCCGATGCAATTTCTGTGTTTCATCGTCAATAAGAAGGTCCAGGGGATACAGTAAATCTGAAGTGAAGCATCGGAATCTATAACTAGTGTCACAGGAATGGTTCAAATCATAGACAGTAAGAAGAGTCAGACTTCTTGTACTTAAGTCGGCATTATGCCGTTTTCAATTTAATTCCAATGCAATTACTGTGTTTCATCGTCAATAAGAAGGTCAGAGGGATACAGTAAACCTTACGTGAAGCATCGGAATCTATAACTAGTGTCACAGGAATGGTTTAAAACATAGACAGTGAGAAGGGTTAGTCCTCTTGTACTTAAGTCGGCATTGTGCCTTTTGTATTTAATTCCGATGCAAATACTGTGTTTCATCGTCAATAAGAAGGTCCAGGGGATACAGTAAACCTGAAGTGAAGCATCGGAATCTATAACTAGTGTCACGGGAATGGTTCAAAACATAGACAAAAAGAAGAGTCAGTCTTCTTTTACTTAAGTCGTCATTGTGCCTTTTGTATTTAATTCCGATGCAATTTCTGTGTTTCATCGTCAATAAGAAGGTCAGAGGGATACAGTAAACCTGAAGTGAAGCATCGGAATCTATAAGTAGTGTCACAGGAATGGTTCAAAACAGAGACAGTAAGAAGAGTCAGTCTTCTTGTACTTACGTCGGCATTGTGCCTTTTGTATTTAATTAAGATGCAATTTCTGTGTTTCATCGTCAATAAGAAGGTCAGAGGGATACAGTAAAGCTGAAGTGAAGCATCGAAATCTATAACTAGTGCCACAGGAATGGTTCAGAACATAGTCAGTAAGAAGTGTCAGTCTTCTTGTACTTAAGTCGGCATTGTGCCTTTTCTATTTAATTCCGATGCAATTTCTGTGATTCATCGTCAATAAGAAGGTCAGAGGGATACAGTAAACCGGAAGTGAAGCATCGGAATCTATAACTAGTGTCACAGGAATGGTTCAAAACAGTCAGTAAGAAGAGTCAGTCTTCTTGTACTTAAGTCGGCATTGTGCCTTTTCTATTTAATTCCGATGCAATTTCTGTGTTTCATTGTCAATAAGAACGTCCAAGGGATACAGTAAACCTAAAGTGAAGCATCGTAATCTATAACTAGTGTCACAGGAATGGTTCAAAACATAGACAGTTGGAAGAGTCAGTCTTCTTGTAATTAAGTCGGCATTGTGTCTTTTCTATTTAATTCCGATGCAATTTCTGTGTTTCATCGTCAATAAGACGGTCAGAAGGATACAGTAAACCTGAAGTGAAGCATCGGAATCTGTAACTAGCGTCACAGGAATGGTTCAAATTATAGACAGTAAGAAGAGTCAGTCTTCTTGTACTTAAGTCGGCATTGTGCCTTTTCTATTTAATTCCGATGCCATTTCTGTGTTTCATCGTCAGTAAGAACGTCCAAGGGATACAGTAAACCTGAAGTGAAGCATCGGAATCTATAACTAGTGTCACAGGAATGGTTCAAAACATTGACAGTAGGAAAAGTCAGTCTTCTTGTACTTAAAACGGCATTGTGCCTTTTCTATTTAATTCCGATCCAATTTCTGTGTTTCATCGTCAAAAAGAAGGTCAGAGGGATACAGTAAACCTGAAGTGAATCATAGGAATCAATAACTAGTGTCACAGGAATGGTTCAAAACATAGACAGTCGGAAGAGTCAGTCTTCTTGTACTTAAGTCGGCATTGTGCCTTTTGTATTTAACTCCGATGCACTATCTGTGTTTCATCGTCATTAAGAAGATCCAAGGGATACAGTAAACCTGAAGTGAAGCATCGGAATCTATAGCTAGTGTCAAAGGAATGGTTTCAAACATAGACAGTAGGACGAGTCAGTCTTCTTGTACTTAAGTCGGCATTGTGCCTTTTCTATTTATGTCCGATGCACTTTCTGTGTTTCATCGTCAATAAGAGGGTCACAGCGATACAGTAAACCTGAAGTGAAGCATCGGAATCTATAACTAGTGTCAAAGGAATGGTTTCAAACATAGTCAGTAGGAAAAGTCAGTCTTCTTGTACTGAAGTCGGCATTGTGCCTTTTGTATTAAGTCCGATCCAATTTCTGTGTTTCATCGTCAAAAAGAAGGTCAGAGGGATACAGTAAACCTGAAATGAAGCATCGGAATCTCTAACTAGTGTCACAGGAATGGTTCAAAGGATAGTCAGTAAGTAGAGTCAGTCTTCCTGTACTTACGTCGGCATTGTGCCTTTTGTATTTAATTCCGATGCAATTTCTGTGTTTCATCGTCAATAAGAAGTTCCAAGGGATTCGGTAAACCTGAAGTGAAGCATCGGAATCTATAACTAGTGTCACAGGAATGGTTCAAAACATAGACAGTAAGAAGAGTCAGTCTTCTTGTACTTAAGTCGGCATTGAGCCCTTTTCAATTTAATTCCGATGCCATTACTGTGTTTCATCGTCAATAAGAAGGTCCAAGGGATACAGTAAAGCTGAAGTGAAGCATCGGAATCTGTAACTAGCGTCACAGGAATAGTTCAAAACATAGACAGTAAAAAGAGTCAGTCTTCTTGTACATAAGTCGGCATTGTGCCTTTTCTATTTAATTCCGATGCAATTTCCGTGTTTCATCGTCAATAAGAAGGTCAGAGGGATACAGTAAACCTGAAGTGAAGCATCGGAATCTATAACTAGTGTCACAGGAATGGTTCAAAACATTGTCAGAAAGAAGAGTCAGTCTTCTTCTACTAAAGTCGGCATTGTGACTTTTCTATTTAATTCCGATGCAATTTCTGTGTTTCATCGTCAATACGAAGGTCAGAGGGATCCAGTAAACCTGAAGTGAAGCAACGTAATCTATAACTAGTGTCACAGGAATGGTTCAAATCATAGTCAGTAAGAAGAGTCAGTCTTCTTGTACTTAAGTCGGCATTGTGCCTTTTGTATTTAATTCCGATTCAATTTCTGTGATTCATCGTCAATAAGAAGGTCAGAGGGATACAGTAACCCTGAAGTGTAGCATCGGAATCTATAACTAGTGTCACAAGAATGGTTCAAAACATAGACAGTAGGAAGAGTCAGTCTTCTTGCCCTTAAGTCGTCATTGTGCCTTTTGTATTTAATTCCGATGCAATTTCTGTGTTTCATCGTCTATAAGAAGGTCCAAGGGATAGAGTAAACCTGAAGTGAAGCATCGGAATCTATAACTAGTGTCACAGGTATGGTTCAAAACAGTCAGTAAGAAGAGTCAGTCTTCTTGTACTTAAGTCGGTATTGTGCCTTTTCTATTTAATTCTGATGCAATTTCGGTGTTTCATTGTCAATAAGAACGTCCAAGGGATACAGTAAACCGAAAGGGAAGCATCGTAATCTATAACTAGTGTCACAGGAATGGTTCAAAACATAGACAGTAAGAAGAGTCAGTCTTCTTGTAATTAAGTCGGCATTGTGTCTTTTCTATTCAATTCCGATGCAATTTCTGTGCTTCATCGACAATAAGACGGTCAGAGGGATACAGTAAACCTGAAGTGAAGCATCGGAATCTGTAACTAGCGTCACAGGAATGGTTCAAAGCATACACAGTAAGAAGAGTCAGTCTTCTTGTACTTAAAACGGCATTGTGCCTTTTCTATTTAATTCCGATGCAATTTCTGTGTTTCATCGTCAATAAGAAGGTCCAAGGGATACAGGAAACTGAAGTGAAGCATCGTAAACTATAACTAGTGTCACAGGAATGGTTCAAATCATAGACAGTAAGAAGAGTCAGTCTTCTTGTACTTAAGTCGGCATTGCGCCTTTTCTATTTAATTCCGATGCAATTTCTGTGTTTCATCGTCAGTAAGAACGTCCAAGGGATACAGTAAACCTGAAGTGAAGCATCGGAATCTGTAACTAGCGTCACAGGAATGGTTCAAAACATAGACAGTAAGAAGAGTCAGTCTTCTTCTACTTAAGTCGGCATTGTGACTTTTCTATTTAATTCCGTTGCAATTTCTGTGTTTCATCGTCAATAAGAAGGTCCAAGGGTTACAGCAAACCTGAAGTGAAGCATCGTAAACTATAACTAGTGTCACAAGAAAGGTTCAAAACATAGACAGTAGGAACAGTCAGTCTTCTTGCACTTAAGTCGGCATTGTGCCTTTTGTATTTAATTCCGATGCAATTTCTGTGTTTCATCGTCAATAAGATCGTCCAAGGGATTCAGTAAACCTGAAGTGAAGCATCGGAATCTATAACTAGTGTCACAGTAATGGTTCAAAACATTGTCAGAAAGAAGAGTCAGTCTTCTTCTACGTAAGTCGGCATTGTGACTTTTCTATTTAATTCCGATGCAATTTCTGTGTTTCATCGCAATACGAAGGTCAGAGGGATACAGTAAACCTGAAGTGAAGCAACGTAATCTATAACTAGTGTCACAGGAATGGTTCAAATCATAGTCAGTAAGAAGAGTCAGTCTTCTTGTACTTAAGTCGGCATTGTGCCTTTTGTATTTAATTCCGATTCAATTTCTGTGATTCATCGTCAATAAGAAGGTCAGAGGGATACAGTAACCCTGAAGTGTAGCATCGGAATCTATAACTAGTGTCACAAGAATGGTTCAAAACATAGACAGTAGGAAGAGTCAGTCTTCTTGCACTTAAGTCAGCATTGTGCCTTTTGTATTTAATTCCGATGCAATTTCTGTGTTTCATCGTCTATAAGAAGGTCCAAGGGATACAGTAAACCTGAAGTGAAGCATCGGAATCTATAACTAGTGTCACAGGAATGGTTCAAACATAGACAGTAAGAAAGGTCAGTCTTCTTGTACTTAAGTCGGCATTGTGCCTTTTGTATTTAATTCCGATGCAATTTCTGTGTTTCATCGTCAATACGAACGTCCAAGGGATACAGTTAACCTGAAGTGAAGCATCGGAATCTATAACTAGAGTCACAGGAATAGTTCAAAACATAGACAGTAGGAAGAATCAGTCTTCATGTACTTAAGTCGGCATTGTGCCTTTTGTATTTAATTTCGATGCAATTTCTGTGTTTCATCGTCTATAACAAGGTCAGTGGGATACAGTAAACCTGAAGTGAAGCATCGTAATCTGTAACTAGCGTCACAGGAATGGTTCAAAACATTGTCAGTAAGAAGATTCAGTCTTCTTGTACTTAAGTCGGCATTGTGGCTTTTCTATTTAATACCGATGCAATTTCTGTGTTTCATCGTCAATAAGAACGTCCAAGGGATACAGTAAACCTGAAGTGAAGCATCGGAATCTATAACTAGTGTCACAGGAATGGATCAAATCATAGACAGTAAGAAGAGTCAGTCTTCTTGTACTTAAGTCGCCATTGTGCCTTTTCTATTTAATTCCGATGCAATTTCTGTGTTTCATCGTCAATAAGAAGGTCAGAGGGATACAGTATACCTGAAGTGAAGCATCGGAATCTATAACTAGTGTCACAGGAATGGTTCAAATCATAGTCAGTAAGAAGAGTCAGTCTTCTTGTACTTAAGACGGCATTGTGCTTTTTCTATTAAATTTCGATGCAATATCTGTGTTTCATCGTCAATACGAAGGTCAGAGGGATACAGTAAACCTGAAGTGAAGCATCGGAATCTATAACTAGTGTCACAGGAATGGATCAAATCATAGACAGTACGAAGAGTCAGTCTTCTTGTACTTAAGTCGCCATTGTGCCTTTTCTATTTAATTCCGATGCAATTTCTGTGTTTCATCGTCAATAAGAAGGTCAGAGGGATACAGTATACCTGAAGTGAAGCATCGGAATCTATAACTAGTGTCACAGGAATGGTTCAAATCATAGTCAGTAAGAAGAGTCAGTCTTCTTGTACTTAAGACGGCATTGTGCTTTTTCTATTAAATTTCGATGCAATATCTGTGTTTCATCGTCAATACGAAGGTCAGAGGGATACAGTAAACCTGAAGTGAAGCAACATAATCTATAACTAGTGTCACAGGAATGGTTCAAATCATAGTCAGTAAGAAGAGTCAGTCTTCTTGTACTTAAGTCGCCATTGTGCCTTTTCTATTTAATTCCGTTGCAATTTCTGTGTTTCATCGTCAATAAGAAGGTCAGAGGGATACAGTAAACCTGAAGTGAAGCATCGGAATCTGTAACTAGCGTCACAGGAATGGTTCAACGCATATACAGTAAGAAGAGTCAGTCTTCTTGTACTTAAAACGGCATTGTGCCTTTTCTATTTCATTCCGATGCAATTTCTGTGTTTCATCGTCAATAAGAAGGTCCAAGGGTTACAGCAAAGCCGAAGTGAAACATCGTAAACTATAACTAGTGTCACAAGAATGGTTCAAAACATAGACAGTAGGAACAGTCAGTCTTCTTGCACTTAAGTCGGCATTGTGCCTTTTGTATTTAATTCCGATGCAATTTCTGTGTTTCATCGTCAATAAGAACGTCCAAGGGATACAGTAAACCTGAAGTGAAGCATCGGAATCTATAACTAGTGTCACAGTAATGGTTAAAAACATTGTCAGAAAGAAGAGTCAGTCTTCTTCTACTTAAGTCGGCATTGTGACTTTTCTATTTAATTCCGATGCAATTTCTGTGTTTCATCGTCAATACGAACGTCAGAGGGATACAGTAAACCTGAAGTGAAACAACGTAATCTATAACTAGTGTCACAGGAATGGTTTAAATCATAGTCAGTAAGAAGAGTCAGTCTTCTTGTACTTAAGCCGGCATTGTGCCTTTTCTATTTAATTCCGATTCAATTTCTGTGATTCATCGTCAATAAGAAGGTCAGAGGGATACAGTAACCCTGAAGTGTAGCATCGGAATCTATAACTAGTGTCACAAGAATGGTTCAAAACATAGACAGTAGGAAGAGTCAGTCTTCTTGCACTTAAGTCAGCATTGTGCCTTTTCTATTTAATTCCGATGCAATTTCTGTGTTTCATCGTCAATAAGAAGGTCAGAGGGATACAGTATACCTGAAGTGAAGCATCGGAATCTATAACTAGTGTCACAGGAATGGTTCAAATCATAGTCAGTAAGAAGAGTCAGTCTTCTTGTACTTAAGACGGCATTGTGCTTTTTCTATTAAATTTCGATGCAATATCTGTGTTTCATCGTCAATACGAAGGTCAGAGGGATACAGTAAACCTGAAGTGAAGCAACATAATCTATAACTAGTGTCACAGGAATGGTTCAAATCATAGTCAGTAAGAAGAGTCAGTCTTCTTGTACTTAAGTCGCCATTGTGCCTTTTCTATTTAATTCCGTTGCAATTTCTGTGTTTCATCGTCAATAAGAAGGTCAGAGGGATACAGTAAACCTGAAGTGAAGCATCGGAATCTGCAACTAGCGTCACAGGAATGGTTCAACGCATATACAGTAAGAAGAGTCAGTCTTCTTGTACTTAAAACGGCATTGTGCCTTTTCTATTTCATTCCGATGCAATTTCTGTGTTTCATCGTCAATAAGAAGGTCCAAGGGTTACAGCAAAGCTGAAGTGAAACATCGTAAACTATAACTAGTGTCACAAGAATGGTTCAAAACATAGACAGTAGGAACAGTCAGTCTTCTTGCACTTAAGTCGGCATTGTGCCTTTTGTATTTAATTCCGGTGCAATTTCTGTGTTTCATCGTCAATAAGAACGTCCAAGGGATACAGTAAACCTGAAGTGAAGCATCGGAATCTATAACTAGTGTCACAGTAATGGTTAAAAACATTGTCAGAAAGAAGAGTCAGTCTTCTTCTACTTAAGTCGGCATTGTGACTTTTCTATTTAATTCCGATGCAATTTCTGTGTTTCATCGTCAATACGAACGTCAGAGGGATACAGTAAACCTGAAGTGAAACAACGTAATCTATAACTAGTGTCACAGGAATGGTTTAAATCATAGTCAGTAAGAAGAGTCAGTCTTCTTGTACTTAAGCCGGCATTGTGCCTTTTCTATTTAATTCCGATTCAATTTCTGTGATTCATCGTCAATAAGAAGGTCAGAGGGATACAGTAACCCTGAAGTGTAGCATCGGAATCTATAACTAGTGTCACAAGAATGGTTCAAAACATAGACAGTAGGAAGAGTCAGTCTTCTTGCACTTAAGTCAGCATTGTGCCTTTTGTATTTAATTCCGATGCAATTTCTATGTTTCATCGTCTATAAGAAGGTCCAAGGGATAGAGTAAACCTGAAGTGAAGCATCGGAATCTATAACTAGTGTCACAGGAATGGTTCAAACATAGACAGTAAGAAAGGTCAGTCTTCTTGTACTTAAGTCGGCATTGTGCCTTTTGTATTTAATTCCGATGCAATTTCTGTGTTTCATCGTCAATACGAACGTCCAAGGGATACAGTTAACCTGAAGTGAAGCATCGGAATCTATAACTAGAGTCACAGGAATAGTTCAAAACATAGACAGTAGGAAGAATCAGTCTTCATGTACTTAAGTCGGCATTGTGCCTTTTGTATTTAATTTCGATTATTTCTGTGATTCATCGTCAATAAGAAGATCAGTGGGATACAGTAAACCTGAAGTGAAGCATCGGAATCTATAACTAGTGTCACAGGAATGGTTCAAATCATAGACAGTAAGAAGAGTCAGTCTTCTTGTACTTAAGTCGCCATTGTGCCTTTTCTATTTAATTCCGATGCAATTTCTGTGTTTCATCGTCAATAAGAAGGTCAGACGGATACAGTATACCTGAAGTGAAGCATCGGAATCTATAACTAGTGTCACAGGAATGGTTCAAATCATAGTCAGTAAGAAGAGTCAGTCTTCTTGTACTTAAGACGGCATTGTGCTTTTTCTATTAAATTTCGATGCAATATCTGTGTTTCATCGTCAATAAGAAGGTCAGAGGGATACATTAAACCTCAAGTGAAGCATCGGAATCTATAACTAGTGTCACAGGAATGGTTCCAAACATAGTCAGTAAGAAGAGTCAGTCTTATTGTACTTAAGTCGGCATTGTGCCTTTTCTTTTTAATTCCGATGCAATTTCTGTGTTTCATCGTCAATAAGAAGGTCCAAGGGATACAGTAAACCTGAAGTGAATCATCGGAATCTATAACTAGGAATGGTTCAAACATAGTCAGTACAAAGAGTCAGTCTTCTTGTACTTAAGTCGGCAATGTGCCTTTTGTATTTATTTCCAATGCAATTTCTGTGCTTCATCGTCAATAAGAAGGTCAGAGTTATACAGTAAACCTTACGTGAAGCATCGGAATCTATAACTAGTGTCACAGGAATGATTCAAAACATAGACAGTAAGAAGGGTCAATCTTCTTGTACTCAAGTCGGCATTGTGCCTTTTGTATTTAATTCCGATGCAATTTCTGTGTTTCATCGTCAATAAGAAGGTCCAAGGGATACAGTAAACCTGAAGAGAAGCATCGGAATCTATAACTAGTGTCACAGGAATGGTTCAAATCATAGACAGTAACAAGAGTCAGTCTTCTTGTACTTAAGTCGCCATTGTGCCTTTTCTATTTAATTCCGTGGCAATTTCTGTGTTTCATCGTCAATAAGAAGGTCAGAGGGATACAGTATACCTGAAGTGAAGCATCGGAATCTATAACTAGTGTCACAGGAATGGTCAAATAATAATCAGTAAGAAGAGTCAGTCTTCTTGTACTTAAGACGGCATTGTGCCTTTTCTATTAAATTTCGATGCAATATCTGTGTTTCATCGTCAATAAGAAGGTCAGAGGGATACAGTAAACCTCAAGAGAAGCATCGGAATCTATAACTAGTGTCACAGGAATGGTTCCAAACATAGTCAGTAAGAAGAGTCAGACTTCTTGTACTTAAGTCGGCATTGTGCCTTTTCTATTTAATTCCGATGCAATTTCTGTTTCAACGTCAATAAGAAGGTCCAAGGGATACAGTAAACCTGAAGTGAAGCATCGGAATCTATAACTAGTGTCACAGGAATGGTTCAAATCATAGACAGTAACAAGAGTCAGTCTTCTTGTACTTAAGTCGCCATTGTGCCTTTTCTATTTAATTCCGTTGCAATTTCTGTGTTTCATCGTCAATAAGACGGTCAGAGGGATACAGTATACCTGAAGTGAAGCATCGGAATCTTTAACTAGTGTCACAGGAATGGTTCCAAACATAGTCAGTAAGAAGAGTCAGACTTCTTGTACTTAAGTCGGCATTGTGCCTTTTCTATTTAATTCCGATGCAATTTCTGTGATTCATCGTCAGTAAGAACGTCCAAGGGATACAGTAAACCTGAAGTGAAGCATCGGAATCTATAACTAGTGTCACAGGAATGGTTCAAAACATTGACAGTAGGAAAAGTCAGTCTTCTTGTACTTAAGTCGGCATTGTGCCTTTTGTATTTAAGTCCGATCCAATTTCTGTGTTTCATCGTCAAAAAGAAGGTCAGAGGGATACAGTAAACCTGAAGTGAAGCATCGGAATCAATAACTAGTGTCACAGGAATGGTTCAAATCATAGACAGTAAGAGGAGTCAGTCTTCTTGTACTTAAGTCGGCATTGTGCGTTTTCTATTTAATTCCGATGCAATTTCTGTGTTTCATTGTCAATAAGAACGTCCAAGGGATACAGTAAACCTAATGTGAAGCATGGTAATCTATATCTAGTGTCACAGGAATGGTTCAAAACATAGACAGTAGGAAGAGTCAGTCTCCTTGTAATTAAGTCGGCATTGTGTCTTTTCTATTAAATTCCGATGCAATTTCTGTGTTTCATCGTCAATAAGACGGTCAGAGGGATTCAGTAAACGTGAAGTGAAGCATCGGAATCTGTAACTAGCGTCAATGGAATGGTTCAAAGCATACACAGTAAGAAGAGTCAGTCTTCTTGTACTTAAAACGGCATTGTGCCTTTTCTATTTAATTCCGATGCAATTTCTGTGGTTCATCGTCAATAAGAAGGTCCAAGGGATACAGCAAACCTGAAGTGAAGCATCGGAATCTATAACTAGTGTCACAGGAATGGTTCAAAACATAGACAGTAAGAAGAGTCAGTCTTCTTGTACTTAAGTCGGCATAGAGCCCTTTTCAATTTAATTCCCATGCAATTACTGTGTTTCATCGTCAATAAGAAGGTCCTAGGGATACAGTAAACCTGAAGTGAAGCATCGGAATCTGTAACAAGCGTCACAGGAATGGTTCAAAACAAAGACAGTAAGAAGAGTCAGTCTTCTTGTACATAAGTCGTCATTGTGCCTTTTCTATTTAATTCCGATGCAATTTCCGTGTTTCATCGTCAATAAGACGGTCAGAGGGATACAGTAAACCTGAAGTGAAGCATCGGAATCTATAACTAGTATCACAGGAATGGTTCAAAACATAGTCAGAAAGAAGAGTCAGTCTTTATCTACTTAAGTCGGCATTGTGACTTTCCTATTTAATTCCGATGCAATTTCTGTGTTTCATCGTCAATACGAAGGTCAGAGGGATACAGTAAACCTGAAGTGAAGCAACGGAATCTATAACTAGTGTCACAGGAATGGTTCAAATCATAGTCAGAAAGAAGAGTCAGTCTTCTTCTACTTAAGTCGCCATTGTGCCCTTTTCAATTTAATTCCGATGCAATTTCTGTGTTTCATCGTCAATACGAAGGTCAGAGGGATACAGTAAACCTGAAGTGAAGCATCGGAATCTATAACTAGTGTCACAGGAATGGTTCAAATCATAGTCAGTAAGAAGAGTCAGTCTTCTTCTACTTAAGTCGGCATTGTGCCTTTTGTATTTAATTCCGATGCAATTTCTGTGTTTCATCGTCAATAAGAAGGTCAGAGGAATACATTAAACCTGAAGTGAAGCATCGGAATCTATAAGTAGTGTCACAGGAATGGTTAAAAGCAGAGACAGTAAGAAGAGTCAGTCTTCTTGTACTTACGTCAGCATTGTGCCTTTTGCATTTAATTAAGATGCAATTTCTGTGTTTCATCGTCAATAAGAAGGTCAGAGGGATACAGTAAACCTGAAGTGAAGCATCTGAAACTATAACTAGTGTCACAGGAATGGTTCAAAACAGTCAGTAAGAAGAGTCAGTCTTCTTGTACTTAAGTCGGCATTGTGCCTTTTCTATTTAGTTCTGATGCAATTTCTGTTTTTCATTGTCAATAAGAACGTCCAAGGGATACAGAAAACCTAAAGTGAAGCATCGTAATCTATAACTAGTGTCACAGGAATGGTTCAAAACATAGACAAAAAGAAGAGTCAGTCTTCTTGTACTTAAGTTGTCATTGTGCCTTTTGTATTTAATTGCGATGCAATTTCTGTGTTTCATCGTCAATAAGAAGGTCTGAGGGATACATTAAACCTGAAGTGAAGCATCGGAATCTATAAGTAGTGTCACAGGAATGGTTAAAAGCAGAGACAGTAAGAAGAGTCAGTCTTCTTGTACTTACGTCAGCATTGTGCCTTTTGCATTTAATTAAGATGCTATTTCTGTGTTTCATCGTCAATAAGAAGGTCAGAGGGATACAGTAAAGCTGAAGTGAAGCATCGAAATCTATAACTAGTGCCACAGGAATGGTTCAGAACATAGTCAGTAAGAAGAGTCAGTCTTCTTGTACTTAAGTCGGCGTTGTGCCTTTTGTATTTAATTCCGATGCAATTTCTGTGTTTCATCGTCAATAAGAAGGTCAGAGGGATACAGTAAACCTGAAGTGAAGCATCGGAATCTATAACTAGTGACACAGGAATGGTTCAAAACTGTCAGTAAGATGACTCAATCTTCTTGTACTTTAGTCGTCATTGTGCTTATTGTATTTAATTCCGATGCAATTTCTGTGATTCATCGTCAATAAGAAGGTCAGAGGGATACAGTAAACCTGAAGTGAAGCATCGAAATCTATAACTAGTGTCACAGGAATGGTTCAAAACAGTCAGTAAGAAGAGTCAGTCTTCTTGTACTTAAGTCGGCATTGTGCCTTTTCTATTTAGTTCTGATGCAATTTCTGTTTTTCATTGTCAATAAGAACGTCCAAGGGATACAGAAAACCTAAAGTGAAGCATCGTAATCTATAACTAGTGTCACAGGAATGGTTCAAAACATAGACAGTAAGAAGAGTCAGTCTTCTTGTAATTAAGTCGGCATTGTGTCTTTTCTATTTAATTCCGATGCAATTTCTGTGTTTCATCGTCAATAGGACGGTCAGAGGGATACAGTAAACCTGAAGTGAAGCATCGGAATCTGTAACTAGCGTCACAGGAATGGTTCAAAGCATAGACAGTAAGAAGAGTCAGTCTTCTTGTACTTAAAACGGCATTGTGCCTTTTCTATTTAATTCCGATGCAATTTCCGTGTTTCATCGTCAATAAGAAGGTCAGAGGGATACAGTAAACCTGAAGTGAAGCATCTTAATCTATAACTAGTGTCACAGGAATGGTTCAAATAATAGACAGTAAGAAGAGTCAGTCTTCTTGTACTTCAGTCGGCATTGTGCTTTTCTATTTAATTCCGATGCAATTTCTGTGTTTCATTGTCAATAAGAACGTCCAAGGGATACAGTAAACCTAAAGTGAAGCATCGTAATCTATAACTAGTGTCACAGGAATGGTTCAAAACATAGACAGTAGGAAGAGTCAGTCTTCTTGTTATTAAGTCGGCATTGTGTCTTTTCTATTTAATTCCGATGCAATTTCTATGTTTCATCGTCAATAAGACGGGCAGAGGGATACAGTAAACTTGAAGTGAAGCATCGGAATCTGTAACTAGCGTCACAGGAATGGTTCAAAGCATAGACAGTAAGAAAAGTCAATCTTCTTGTACTTATAACGGCAATGTGCCTTTCGCATTTAATTCCGATGCAATTTCTGTGATTCATCGTCAATATGAAGGTCCAAGGGATACAGCAAACCTGAAGTGAAGCATCGGAATCTATAACTAGTGTCACAGGAATGGTTAAAACATAGACAGTAAGAAGAGTCAGTCTTCTTGTACTTAAGTCGGCATTGAGCCCTTTTCAATTTAATTCCCATGCAATTACCGTGTTTCATCGACAATAAGAATGTCCAATTGATACAGTAAACCTGAAATGAAGCATCGGAATCTGTAACTAGCGTCACAGGAATGGTTCAAAACATAGACAGTAAGAAGAGTCAGTCATCTTGTACATAAGTCAGCATTGTGCCTTTTCTATTTAATTCCGATGCAATTTCCGTGTTTCATCGTCAATAAGGTCGGAGGGATACAGTAAACCTGAAGTGAAGCATCGGAATCTATAACTAGTGTCACAGAAATGGTTCAAAACATCGTCAGAAAGAAGAGTCAGTCTTCTTCTACTTAAGTCGGCATTGTGACTTTTCTATTTAATTCCGATGCAATTTCTGTGTTTCATCGTCAATACGAAGGTCAGAGGGACACAGTAAACCTGAAGTGAAGCAACGGAATCTATAACTAGTGTCACAGGAATGGTTCAAATCGTAGTCAGTAAGAAGAGTCAGTCTTCTTGTACTTAAGTCGGCATTGTGCCTTTTGTATTTAATTCCGATTCAATTTCTGTGATTCATCGTCAATAAGCAGGTCCAAGGGATACAGTAAACCTAAAGTGAATCATCGGAATCTGTAACTAGCGTCACAGGAATTTTCAAAACATAGACAATAAGAAGAGTCAGACTTCTTGTACATAATTCGGCATTGTGCCTTTTCTATTTAATTCCGATGCAATTTCCGTGTTTCATCGTCAATAAGAAGGTCAGAGGGATACAGTAAACCTGAAGTGAAGCATCGGAATCTATAACCACTGTCACAGGAATGGTTCAAAACATAGTCAGGAAGAAGAGTCAGTCTTCTTGTGCTTAAGTCGGCATTGTGACTTTTCTATTTAATTCTGATGCAATTTCTGTGTTTCATCGTCAATACGAAGGTCCAAGGGATACAGTAAACCTGAAGTGCAGCATCGGAATCTATAACTAGTGTCACAGGAATGGTTCAAATCATAGTCAGTAAGAAGAGTCAGTCTTCTTGTACTTAAGTCGGCATTGTGCCTTTTGTATTTACTTCCGATTCAATTTCTGTGATTCATTGTTAATAAGAAGGTCAGAGGGATACAGTAAACCTGAAGTGTAGCATCGGAATCTATAACTAGTGTCACAGGAATGGTTCAAAACATAGACCGTAGGAAGAGTCAGTCTTCTTGTACTTAAGTCGGCATTGTGCCTTTTGTATTTAATTCCGATGCAATTTCTGTGTTTCATCGTCAATAAGAAGGTCCAAGGGATACAGTAAACCTGAAGTGAAGCATCGGAATCTATAACTAGTGTCACAGGAATGGTTCAAAACATTGACAGTAGGAAGAGTCAGTCTTCTTGTAATTAAGTCGGCATTGTGTCTTTTCTATTTAATTCCGATGCAATTTCTGTGTTTCATCGTCAATAAGACGGACAGAGGGATACAGTAAACCTGAAGTGAAGCATCGGAATCTGTAACTAGCGTCACAGGAATGGTACAAAGCATAGACAGTAAGAAGAGTCAATCTTCTTGTACTTAAAACGGCATTGTGCCTTTTCCATTTAATTCCGATGCAATTTCTGTGATTCATCGTCAATAAGAAGGTCCAAGGGATACAGTAAACCTGAAGTGAAGCATCGGAATCTATAACTAGTGTCACAGGAATGGTTCAAAACATAGACAAAAAGAAGAGTCAGTCTTCTTGTACTTAAGTTGTCATTGTGCCTTTTGTATTTAATTCCGATGCAATTTCTGTGTTTCATCGTCAATAAGAAGGTCAGAGGGATACATTAAACCTGAAGTGAAGCATCGGAATCTATAAGTAGTGTCACAGGAATGGTTAAAAGCAGAGACAGTAAGAAGAGTCAGTCTTCTTGTACTTACGTCAGCATTGTGCCTTTTGCATTTAATTAAGATGCTATTTCTGTGTTTCATCGTCAATAAGAAGGTCAGAGGGATACAGTAAAGCTGAAGTGAAGCATCGAAATCTATAACTAGTGCCACAGGAATGGTTCACAACATAGTCAGTAAGAAGAGTCAGTCTTCTTGTACTTAAGTCGGCGTTGTGCCTTTTGTATTTAATTCCGATGCAATGTCTGTGTTTCATCGTCAATAAGAAGGTCAGAGGGATACAGTAAACCTGAAGTGAAGCATCGGAATCTATAACTAGTGTCACAGGAATGGTTCAAATCATAGTCAGTAAGAAGAGTCAGTCTTCTTGTACTTAAGTCGGCATTGTGCCTTTTGTATTTACTTCCGATTCAATTTCTGTGATTCATTGTTAATAAGAAGGTCAGAGGGATACAGTAAACCTGAAGTGTAGCATCGGAATCTATAACTAGTGTCACAGGAATGGTTCAAAACATAGACCGTAGGAAGAGTCAGTCTTCTTGTACTTAAGTCGGCATTGTGCCTTTTGTATTTAATTCCGATGCAATTTCTGTGTTTCATCGTCAATAAGAAGGTCCAAGGGATACAGTAAACCTGAAGTGAAGCATCGGAATCTATAACTAGTGTCACAAGAATAATTCAAACATAGACAGTCAGAAAGGTCAGTCTTCTTGTACTTAAGTAGGCATTGTGCCTTTTGTATTTAATTCCGATGCAATTTCTGTGTTTCATCGTCAATAGGAAGGTGAGAGGGATACAGTAAACCTGAAGTGAAGTATCGGAATCTATGACTAGTGTCACAGGAATGTTTCAAAGCATAGACAGTAGGAAGAGTCAGTCTTCTTGTACTTAAGTCGGCATTGTGCCTTTTCTATTTAATTCCGACTCACTTTCTGTGTTTCATCGTCAATAAGAAGGTCCAAGGGATACAGTAAACCTGAAATGAAGCATCGGAATCAATACCTAGTGTCACAGGAATGTTTCAAAACATACACAGTAGGCAGAGTCAGTCTATATGTACTTAAGTCGGCATTGTGCCTTTTGTAATTAATTCCGATGCAATTTCTGTGTTTCCCCGCCAACAAGAAGGTCAGAGGGATACAGTGAACCTGAAGTGAAGCATCGGAATCTATAACTAGTATCTCAGGAATGGTTCAAATCATAGTCAGTAAGAAGAGTCAGTCTTCTTGTACTTAAGTCGGCATTGTGCCTTTTGTATTTACTTCCGATGCAATTTCTGTGTTTCATCGTCAATAAGAACGTCCAAGGGATACAGTGAACCTGAAGTGAAGCATCGGAATCTATAACTAGGGTCACAGGAATAGTTCAAAACATAGACAGTAGGAAGAGTCAGTCTTCATGTACTTAAGTCGGCATTGTGCCTTTTCTATTTAATTACGATGCAATTTCTGTGTTTCATCGTCAATAAGAAGGTCAGTGGGATACAGTAAACCTGAAGTGAAGCATCTTAATCTGTAGCTAGCGTCACCGGAATGGTTCAAAATATAGACAGTAAGAAGAGTCAGTCTTCTTATACTTAAGTCGGCATTGTGCCCATTGTATTTAATTCCGATGCAATTTCTGTGATTCATCGTCAATAAAAAGGTCCAAGAGAAACAGTAAACCTGAAGTGAAGCATCAGAATCTATTACTAGTGTCACAGGAATGGTTCAAAACATAGACAGTAAGAAGAGTCTGTCTACTTGTACCTAAGTCTGCATTGTGCCTTTTGTATTTAATTCCGATGCAATATCTGTGTTTCAACGTCAATAAGAAGGTCCAAGGGATACAGTAAACCTGAAGTGAAGCATCGGAATTTGTAACTTGCGTCACAGGAATGGTTCAAAACATAGACAGTAAGAAGTGTCAGTCTTTTTGTACTTAAGTCGGCATTGTGCATTTTCTATTTAATTCCGATGCAATTTCTGTGTTTCATCGTCAATAAGAAGGTCCAAGGGATACAGTAAACCTGAAGTGAAGCATCGCAATCTATATCTAGTGTCACAGGAACGGTTCAAGGCATAGTCAGCAAGGAGAGTCAGTCTTCTTGTACTTAAGTCGGCATTGTTCCGTTTGTATTTAATTCCGATGCAATTTCTGTGTTTCAACGTCAATAAGAAGGTCAGAGGGATACAGTAAACCTAAAGTGAAGCATCGGAATCTATAACTAGTGTCACAGGAATAGTTCAAAACATAGACAGTAAGAAGAGTCAGTCTTCTTGTACTTAAGTCGGCATTGTGCCTTTTCTATTTAATTCCGATGCAATTTCTGTGTTTCATCGTCAATAAGAAGGTCAGATGGATATAGTAAACCTGAAGTGAAGCATCGGAACCTATAACTAGTGTCACAGGAATGGTTCAAAACATAGTCAGTAAGAAGACACAGTCTTCTTGTACTTAAGTCGGCATTGTGCCTTTTCAATTTATTTCCGATGCAATTTCTGTGTTTCATCGTCAATAAGAAGGTCCAAGGGATACAGTAGACCTGAAGTGAATCATCGGAATCTATAACTAGTGTCACAGGAATGGTTCAAACATAGTCAGTACGAAGAGTCAGTCTTCTTGTACTTAAATCGGCATTGTGCCTTTTGTATTTAATTCCGATGCAATTTCTGTGTTTCATCGTCAATATGAAGGTCAGAGGGATACAGTAAACCTTAAGTGAAGCATCGGAATCTATAACTAGTATCACAGGAATGGTTCAAAACATAGACAGTAAGAAGGGTCAGTCTTCTTGTACTTAAGTTGGCATTGTGCCTTTTGTATTTAATTCCGATGCAATTTCTGTGTTTCATCGTCAATAAGAAGGTCCAAGGGATACAGTAAACCTGAAGTGAAGCATCGGAATCTATAACTAGTGTCACAGGAATGGTTCAAAACATAGACAAAAAGAAGTGTCAGTCTTCTTGTACTTAAGTCAGCATTGTGCCTTCTGTATCTATTTCCGATGCAATTTCTGTGATTCATCGTCAATAAGAAGGTCAGAGGGATACAGTAAACCTGAAGTGAAGAATGGGAATCTATAACTAGTGTTACAGGAATGGTTCAAAACAGTCAGTAAGAAGAGTCAGTCATCTTGTACTTATGTCGGCATTGTGCCTTCTGTATTTAATTTAGATGCAATTTCTGTGTTTCATCGTCAGTAAGAAGTTCCAAGGGATACAGTAAATCTGAAGTGAATCATTGGAATCTATAACTAGTGTCACAGGAATGGTTCAAAACATAGTAAGAAGAGTCAGTCTTCTTGTACTTAAGTCGGCATTGTGCCTTTTGTATTTAATTCCGATGGAATTTCTGTGTTTCATCGTCAATAAGAATGTCCAAGGGATACAGTAAACCTGAATTGAAGCATCGGAATCTGTAACTAGCGTCACAGGAATGGTTCAAAACATATACACTAAGAAGAATCAGTCTGCTTGTACTTAAGACGGCATTGTGCCATTTCTATTTAATTCCGATGCAATTTCTGTGTTTCATCGTCAATAAGAAGGCCAAAGGGATACAGTGACCCTGAGGTGAAGCATCGGAATCCATAACTAGTGTCACAGGAATGGTTCAAAACATAGACAGTAGGAATAGTCAATCTTCTTGTACTTAAGTCGGCATTGTGCCTTTTCTATTTAATACCGATGCAATTTCTGTATTTCGTCGCCAATAAGAAGGTCCAAAGGGTACAGTAATTCTGTAGTGAAGCATCGGAATCTATAACTAATGTCACAGGAATCGTTCAAAACATAGACAATAGGAAGAGACAGTCTTCTTGTACTTAAGACGGCATTGTGCCATTTCTATTTCATTCCGATGCAATTTCTGTGTTTCATCGTCAATAAGAAGGTCCAAGGTATACAGTAAACCTGAAGTGAAGCATCGGAATCTGTAACTAGCGTCACAGGAGTGGCCCAAATCATAGTCAGTATGAAGAGTCAGTCTTCTTGTACTTAAGTCCGCATTGTGCCTTTTCTATTTAATTCCGATGCAATGTCTGTGTTTCATCGTCAATAAGAACGTCCAAGGGATACAGTAAACCTGAAGTGAAGCATCAGAATGTATAACTAGTGTCACAGGAATGGTTCAAAACATAGACAGTAGGAAGAGACAGTCTTCTTGTACTTAAGTCAGCATTGTGCCTTTTGTATTTAATTCTGATGCAATTTCTGTGTTTCATCGGCAACACGAAGGTCCGAGGGATACAGTAAACCTGAAGTGAAGCATCGGAATCTATAAATAGTGTCACAGGAATGGTTCAAAACAGTCAGTAAGAAGAGTCAGTCTTCATGTACTTAAGTCGGCATTGTGCCTTTTGTATTTAATTCCAAAGCAATTTCTGTGTTTCAACGTCAATAAGAAGGTCCAAGGGATACAGTAAACCTGAAGTGAGGCATCGGAATCTATAACTAGTGTCACAGGAATGGTTCAAAACATAGACAGTAAGAAGAGTCAGTCATTTTGTACTTATGTCGGCATTGTGCCTTTTCTATTTAATTCCGATGTAATTTCTGTATTACGTCGCCAATAAGAAGGTCCAAAGGATACAGTAAACCTGAAGAGAAACATCGGAATATATAACTAATGTCACAGGAATCGTTCAAAACATAGACAGTAAGAAGAGTCAGTCTGCTTGTACTTAAGTCGGCATTGTGCCTTTTGTATTTAGTTAAGATGCAATTTCTGTGTTCCATGGTCAATAAGAAGCTCCTAGGGATTGAGAAAACCTGACGTGAAGCATCGGAATCTATAACTAGTGTCACAGGAATGGTTCAAAACATAGTCAGTAAGAAGAGTCAGCCTTCTTGTGCTTAAGTCAGCATTGTGACTTTTTTATTTAATTCCAATGCAATTTCTGTGTTTCATCGTCAATACGAAGGTCCAAGGGATACAGTAAACCTGAAGTGAAGCATCGGAATCTATAACTAGTGTCACAGGAATGGTTAAAAACATAGACAGTAGAAAGAGTCAGTCTTCGGCATTGTGCGTTTTCTATTTAATTCCGATGCAATTTCTGTGTTTCATCGTCAATAAGAAGGTCAGAGGGATACAGTGAACCTGAAACGAAGTAACGGAATCTATAACTAGTGTCACAGGAATGGTTCAAAACATAGTCAGGAAGAAGAGTCAGTCTTCTTGTACTTAAGTCGGCATTGTGCCTTATCTATTTAATTCCGATGAAATTTCTGTGTTTCATCGTCAATAATAAGGTCAGAGGGATACAGTAAACCTGAAGTGAATCATCGGAATCTATAATTAGTGTCACAGGAATGGTTCAAATCTTAGTCAGTAAGAAGAGTCAGTCTTCTTGTACTTAAGTCGGCATTGTGCTTTTCCTATTTAATTCCGATGCAATTTCAGTGTCTCATCGTCAATAAGAAGTTCAGAGGGATACACTATACCTGAAGTGAAGCATCGGAATCTGTAACTTGCGTTACAGGAATGGTTTAAAACATAGACAGTAAGAAGAGTCAGTCTCCTTGTACTTAAGTCGGCATTGTGCCTTTTGTATTTAATTCCGATGCAATTTCTGTGTTTCATCGTCAATAAGAAGGTCCAAGTGATACAGTAAACCTGAAGTGAAGCATCGGAATCTATATCTAGTGTCACAGGAATGGTTCAAAACATAGACAGTAATGAGAGTCAGTCTTCTTGTACTTAAGTCGGCATTGTTCCATTTGTATTTAATTCCGATGCAATATCTGTGTTTTAACGTCAATAAGAAGGTCAGAGGGATACAGTAAACCGGAAGTGAAATATCGGAATCTATAACTAGTGTCACAGGAATGGTTCAAAACAGTCAGTAAGAAGAGTCAGTCTTCTTGTACTTAAGTCGGCATTGTGCCTTTTGTATTTAATTCCGATTCAATTTCTGTGTTTCATTGTCAATACGTAGGTCAGAGGGATACAGTAAACCTGAAGTGTAGCAACGGAAACAATAACTAGTGTCACAGGAATGGTTCAAAACATTGACAGTAGGAAGAGTCAGTCTTCTTGTACTTAAGTCGGCATTGTGCCTTTTGTATTTAATTCCGATGCAATTTCTGTGTTTCATCGTCAATAAGAAGGTCAAAGGGATACAGTGACCCTGAGGTGAAGCATCGGAATCCATAACTAGTGTCACAGGAATGGTTCAAAACATAGACAGTAGGAATAGTCAATCTTCTTGTACTTAAGTCGGCATTGTGCCTTTTCTATTTAATACCGATGCAATTTCTGTATTTCGTCGCCAATAAGAAGGTCCAAAGGGTACAGTAATTCTGTAGTGAAGCATCGGAATCTATAACTAATGTCACAGGAATCGTTCAAAAAATAGACAATAGGAAGAGACAGTCTTCTTGTACTTAAGACGGCATTGTGCCATTTCTATTTAATTCCGATGCAATTTCTGTGTTTCATCGTCAATAAGAAGGTCCAAGGTATACAGTAAACCTGAAGTGAAGCATCGGAATCTGTAACTAGCGTCACAGGAGTGGCCCAAATCATAGTCAGTATGAAGAGTCAGTCTTCTTGTACTTAAGTCCGCATTGTGCCTTTTCTATTTAATTCCGATGCAATGTCTGTGTTTCATCGTCAATAAGAACGTCCAAGGGATACAGTAAACCTGAAGTGAAGCATCGGAATGTATAACTAGTGTCACAGGAACGGTTCAAAACATAGACAGTAGGAAGAGACAGTCTTCTTGTACTTAAGTCAGAATTGTGCCTTTTGTATTTAATTCCGATGCAATTTCTGTGATTCATCGGCAATACGAAGGTCCGAGGGATACAGTAAACCTGAAGTGAAGCATCGGAATCTATAAATAGTGTCACAGGAATGGTTCAAAACAGTCAGTAAGAAGAGTCAGTCTTCATGTACTTAAGTCGGCATTGTGCCTTTTGTATTTAATTCCAAAGCAATTTCTGTGTTTCAACGTCAATAAGAAGGTCCAAGGGATACAGTAAACCTGAAGTGAGGCATCGGAATCTATAACTAGTGTCACAGGAATGGTTCAAAACATAGACAGTAAGAAGAGTCAGTCATTTTGTACTTATGTCGGCATTGTGCCTTTTCTATTTAATTCCGATGTAAGTTCTGTATTACGTCGCCAATAAGAAGGTCCAAAGGATACAGTAAACCTGAAGAGAAACATCGGAATATATAACTAATGTCACAGGAATCGTTCAAAACATAGACAGTAAGAAGAGTCAGTCTGCTTGTACTTAAGTCGGCATTGTGCCTTTTGTATTTAGTTCCGATGCAATTTCTGTGTTCCATGGTCAATAAGAAGCTCCTAGGGATTGAGAAAACCTGACGTGAAGCATCGGAATCTATAACTAGTGTCACGGGAATGGTTCAAAACATAGTCAGTAAGAAGAGTCAGCCTTCTTGTGCTTAAGTCAGCATTGTGAATTTTTTATTTAATTCCGATGCAATTTCTGTGTTTCAACGTCAATACGAAGGTCCAAGGGATACAGTAAACCTGAAGTGAAGCATCGGAATCTATAACTAGTGTCACAGGAATGGTTAAAAACATAGACAGTAGAAAGAGTCAGTCTTCGGCATTGTGCGCTTTCTATTTAATTCCGATGCAATTTCTGTGTTTCATCGTCAATAAGAAGGTCAGAGGGGTACAGTGAACCTGAAACGAAGCAACGGAATCTATAACTAGTGTCACAGGAATGGTTCAAAACATAGTCAGGAAGAAGAGTCAGTCTTCTTGTACTTAAGTCGGCATTGTGCCTTTTGTATTTAATTCCGATGCAATTTCTGTGTTTCATCGACAATAAGAAGGTCCAAGTGATACAGTAAACCTGAAGTGAAGCATCGGAATCTATATCTAGTGTCACAGGAATGGTTCAAAACATAGACAGTAATGAGAGTCAGTCTTCTTGTACTTAAGTCGGCATTGTTCCATTTGTATTTAATTCCGATGCAATATCTGTGTTTTAACGTCAATAAGAAGGTCAGAGGGATATAGTAAACCGGAAGTGAAATATCGGAATCTATAACTAGTGTCACAGGAATGGTTCAAAACAGTCAGTAAGAAGAGTCAGTCTTCTTGTACTTAAGTCGGCATTGTGCCTTTTGTATTTAATTCCGATTCAATTTCTGTGTTTCATTGTCAATACGTAGGTCAGAGGGATACAGTAAACCTGAAGTGTAGCAACGGAAACAATAACTAGTGTCACAGGAATGGTTCAAATCATTGACAGTAGGAAGAGTCAGTCTTCTTGTACTTACGTCGGCATTGTGCCTTTTGTATTTAATTCCGATGCAATTTCTGTGTTTCATCGTCAATAAGAAGGTCCAAGGGATACAGTAAACTTGAAGTGAAGCATCGGAATCTGTAACTAGCGTCACAGGAATGGTTCAAAGCATAGTCAGTAAGAAGAGTCAGTCTTATTGTACTTAAGTCGGAATTGTGCCTTTTCAATTTAATTCCGATGCAATTTCTGTTCTTCATCGTCAATAAGAACGTCCAAGGGATACAGTGAACCTGAAGTGAAGCATCGGAATCTATAACTAGCGTCACAGGAATGGTTCAAAACATAGACAGTAAGAAGAGTCAGTCTTCTTGTACTTACGTCGGCATTGTGCCTTTTCTATCTAATTCCGATGTCATTTCTGTGTTTCATCGTCAATACGAAGGTCCAAGGGATACAGTAAACCTGAAGTGAAGCGTCGGAATCTATAATTAGTGTCACAGGAATGGTTCAAAACATAGACAGTAAGAGGAGTCAGTGTTCTTGTACTTAAGTCGGCATTGTGCCTTTTCTATTTAATTCCGATGCAATTTCTGTGTTTCATCGTCTATAAGAATGTCCAAGGGATACAGTAAACTTGAAGTGAATCATCGTAATCTATAACTAGTGTCACAGGAATGGTTCAAAACATAGTCAGTACGAAGAGTCAGTCTTCTTGTACAAAGGCGGCATTGTGCCTTTTGTGTTTAATTCCGATGCAATTTCTGTGTTTCATCGTCAATAAGAAGGTCTGAGGGATACAGTAAACCCTAAGTGAAGCATCAGAATCTATAACTAGTGTCACAGGAATGGTTCAAAACATAGATAGTAAGAAGGGTCAGTTTTGTTGTACTTAAGTCGGCATTGTGCCTTTTGTATTTAATTTCGATGCAATTTCTGCGTTTCATCGTCAATAAGTAGGTGCATAGGATACAGTAAACCTGAAGTGAGGCATCGGAATCTATAACTAGTGTCACAGGAATGGTTCAAACCATAGACAGTAAGAAGAGTCAGTCTTTTTGTACTTAAGTCGGCATTGTGCCTTTTCTATTTAATTCCGATGCAATTTCTGTATTTCGTCGCCAATAAGAAGGTCCAAAGGATACAGTAAACAAGAAGTGAAGCATCGGAATATATAACTAATGTCACAGGAATCGTTCAAAACATAGACAGTAAGAAGAGTCAGTCTTCTTGTACTTAAGTTGGCATTGTGCCTTTTGTATTTAGTTCCGATGCAATTTCTGTGTTTCATGGTCAATAAGAAAGTCGTAGGGATAGAGTAAACCTGAAGTGAAGCATCGGAATCTATAACTAGTGTCACAAATGGTTCAAAACATAGTCAGTAAGAAGAGTCAGTCTTCTTGTGCTTAAGTCGGCATTGTGCCTTTTGTATTTAATTCCGATGCAATTTCTGTGTTTCATCGTCAATAAGAAGGTCAGAGGGATACAGTAAACTTGAAGTGAAGCACCGGAATCTATAACTAGTGTCACAGGAATGGTTCAAAGCAGTCAGTAAGAAGAGTCAGTCTTCTTGTACTTAAGTCGGCATTGTGCATTTTGTACTTAATTCCGATGCAATTTCTGTGCTTCATCGTCAATAAGAAGGTCCAAGGGATACAGTAAACCTGAAGTGAAGCATCGGAATCTATAACTAGTGTCACAGGAATGGTTCATAACATAGACAGTAAGAGGAGTCAGTCTTCTTGTACTTAAGTCGGCATTGTGCTTTTTCTATTTAATTCCTATGCAATTTCTGTGTTCCATCGTCAATAAGAAGGTCCAAGGGATACAGCAAACATGAAGTGAAGCATCGGAATCTATAACTAGTGTCACATGAATGGTTCAAGACATAGACAGTAGGAAGAGTCAGACTTCTTGTAGTTAAGTCGGCATTGTGCCTTTTGTATTTAATTCCGATGCAATTTCTGTGTTTCATCGTCAAAAATAAGGTGAGAGGGATACAGTAAACCTGAAGTGAAGCATCGGAATCTATAACTAGTGTCACAGGAATGGTTCAAATCATAGACAGTAGGAAGAGTTAGTCTTCTTCTACTTAAGTCGGCATTGTGAATTTTGTATTTAATTCCGATAAAATATCTGTGTTTCATCGTCAATAAGAAGGTCCAAGGGATACAGTAAACCTGAAGTGAAGCATCGGAATCTGTAACTAGCGTTACAGGAATGGTTCAAAACATAGTCAGTAAGAAGAGTCAGTCTCTTTGAAGTTAAGTCGGCATTGTGCTTTTCTATTTAATTCCGATGCAATTTCTGTGTTTCATCGTCAATAAGAACGTCCAAGGGATACAGTAAACCTGAAGTGAAGCATCGGAATCTATAACTAGTGTCACAGGAATGGTTCAAAGCATAGACAGTAAGAAGAGTCATTCTTCTTGTACATAAGCCGGCATTGTGCCTTTTCTATTTAATTTCGATGCAATTTCCGTGTTTCTTCGTCAATAAGAAGGTCCGAGGGATACAGTAAACCTGAAACGAAGCAACGGAATCTATAACTAGTGTCACAGGAATGGTTCAAATCATAGTCAGGAAGAAGAGTCAGTCTTCTTGTACTTAAGTCGGCATTGTGCCTTTTCTATTTAATTCCAATGCAATTTCTGTGTTTCATCGTCAATAAGAAGGTCAGAGGGATACAGTATACCTGAAGTGAAGCATCGGAATCTGTAACTTGCGTTACAGGAATGGTTTAAAACATATACAGTAAGAAGACTCAGTCTTCTTGTACCTAAGTCGGCATTGTGCATTTTCTATTTAATTCCGATGCAATTTCTGTGTTTCATCGTCAATAAGAAGGTCCAAGTGACACAGTAAACCTGAAGTGAAGCATCGGAACCTATATCTAGTGTCACAGGAATGGTTCAAAACATAGACAGTAAGGAGAGTCAGTCTTCTTGTACTTAAGTCGGCAGTGTTCCAATTGTATTTAATTCCGATGCAATTTCTGTGTTTCAACGTCAATAAGAAGGTCAGAGGGATACAGTAAACCTGAAGTGAAGCATCGTAATCTATAACTAGTGTCACAGGAATGGTTCAAAACAGTCAGTAAGAAGAGTCAGTCTTCTTGTACTTAAGTCGGCATTGTGCCTTTTGTATTTAATTCCGATTCAATTTCTCTGTTTCTTTGTCAATACGTAGGTCAGAGGGATACAGTAAACCTGAAGTGTAGCAACGGAAACTATAAATAGTGTCACAGGAATGGTTCAAAACATTGACAGTAGGAAGAGTCAGTCTTCTTGCACTGAAGTCGGCATTGTGCCTTTTCTATTTAATTCCGATGCAATTTCTGTGTTTCATCGTCAATAAGAAGGTCAGAGGGATACAGTAAACCTGAAGTGAAGCATCGGAATCTATAACTAGTGTCACATGAATGGTTCAACACATAGACAGTAAGAAGAGTCAGTTATCTTGTACATAAATCAGCATTGGGCCTTTTGTATTTAATTCCGATGCAATTTCTGTATTTCATCGTCAATAAGAAGGTCAGAGGGATACAGTATACCTGAAGTGAAGCATCGGAATCTGTAACTTGCGTTACAGGAATGGTTTAAAACATAGACAGTAAGAAGAGTCAGTCTTCTTGTACTTAAGTCGGCATTGAGCATTTTCTATTTAACTCCGATGCAATTTCTGTGTTTCATCGTCGATAAGAAGGACCAAGTGACACAATAAACCTGAAGTGAAGCATCGGAATCTATATCTAGTGTCACAGGAATGGTTCAAAACATAGACAGTAAGGATAGTCAGTCTTCTTGTACTTAAGTCGGCATTGTTTCAATTGTATTTAATTCCGATGCAATTTCTGTGTTACAACGTCAATAAGAAGGTCAGAGGGATACAGTAAACCTGAAGTGAAGCATCGTAATCTATAACTAGTGTCACAGGAATGGTTCAAAACAGTCAGTAAGAAGAGTCAGTCTTCTTGTACTTAAGTCGGCATTGAGCATTTTCTATTTAATTCCGATGCAATTTCTGTGTTTCATCGTCAATAAGAAGGACCAAGTGACACAATAAACATGAAGTGAAGCATCGGAATCTATATCTAGTGTCACAGGAATGGTTCATAACATATACAGCAAGGAGAGTCAGTCTTCTTGTACTTAAGGCGGCATTGTGCCTTTTGTATTTAATTCCGATGTAATCTCTGTGTTTCATCGTCAATAAGAAGGTCCAAGGGGTACAGTAAACCTGAAGTGAAGCATCGGAATCTGTAACTAGGAATGGTTCAAAGATAGTCAGTATAAAGAGTCAGTCTCCTTGTACTTAGGTCGGCAATGTGCCTTTTCTATCTAATTCCGATGACATTTCTGTGTTTCATCGTCAATACGAAGGTCCAAGGGATACAGTAAACCTGAAGTGAAGCATCGGAATCTATAACTAGTGTCACAGGAATGGTTCAAAACATAGACCGTAAGAGGAGTCAGTGTTCTTGTACTTAAGTCGGCATTGTGCCTTTTCTATTTAATTCCGATGCAATTTCTGTGTTTCATCGTCTATAAGAATGTCCAAGGGATACAGTAAACCTGAAGTGAATCATCGTAATCTATAACTAGTGTCACAGGAATGGTTCAAAACGTAGTCAGTACGAAGAGTCAGTCTTCTTGTACAAAGGCGGCATTGTGCCTTTTGTGTTTAATTCCGATGCAATTTCTGTGTTTCATCGTCAATAAGATGGTCTGAGGGATACAGTAAACCTGAAGTGAAGCATCGGAATCTATAACTAGTGTCACAGGAATGGTTCAAAACATAGACAGTAAAAAGGGTCAGTCTTGTTGTACTTAAGTCGGCATTGTGCCTTTTGTATTTAATTTCGATGCAATTTCTGTGTTTCATCGTCAATAAGTAGGTGCATAAGATACAGTAAACCTGAAGTGAAACATCGGAATCTAAAACAAGTGTCACAGGAATGGTTCAAAACATAGACAGTAAGAAGAGTCAGTCTTCCTGTACTTAAGTCGGCATTGTGCCTTTTGTATTTAATTCCGATGCAATTTCTGTGTTTCATCGGCAATACGAAGTTCCGAGGGATACAGGAAACCTGAAATGAAGCATCCGAATTTATAACTAGTGTCACAGGAATGGTTCAAAACAGTCAGTAAGAAGAGTCTGTCTTCTTGTAGTTAAGTCGGCATTGCGCCTTTTGTATTTAATTCCGATGCAATTTCTGTGTTTCATCGTCAAAAATAAGGTGAGAGGGATACAGTAAACCTGAAGTGAAGCATCGGAATCTATAACTAGTGTCACAGGAATGGTTCAAATCATAGACAGTAGGAAGAGTTAGTCTTCTTCTACTTAAGTCGGCATTGTGAATTTTGTATTTAATTCCGATAAAATATCTGTGTTTCATCGTCAATAAGAGGGTCCAAGGGATACAGTAAACCTGAAGTGAAGCATCGGAATCTGTAACTAGCGTCACAGGAATGGTTCAAAACATAGTCAGTAAGAAGAGTCAGTCTCTTTGTAGTTAAGACGGCATTGTGCTTTTCTATTTAATTCCGATGCAATTTCTGTGTTTCATCGTCAATAAGAACGTCCAAGGGATACAGTAAACCTGAAGTGAAGCATCGGAATCTATAACTAGTGTCACAGGAATGGTTCAAAACATAGACAGTAGAAAGAGCCAGTCTTCGGCATTGTGCCTTTTCTATTTAATTCCGATGCAATTTCTGTGTTTCATCGTCAAAAAGTTGGCCCAAGGGATACAGTAAACCTGAAGTGAAGCATCGGAATCTATAACTAGTGTCACAGGAATGGTTCAAAGCATAGACAGTAAGAAGAGTCAGTCTTCTTGTACATAAGCCGGCATTGTGATTTTTCTATTTAATTTCGATGCATTTTCCGTGTTTCATCGTCAATAAGAAGGTCAGAGGGATACAGTAAACCTGAAACGAAGCAACGGAATCTATAACTAGTGTCACAGGAATGGTTCAAAACATAGTCAGTACGAAGAGTCAGTCTTCTTGTACAAAGGCGGCATTGTGCCTTTTGTGTGTAATTCCGATGCAATTTCTGTGTTTCATCGTCAATAAGATGGTCTGAGGGATACAGTAAACCTGAAGTTAAGCATCGGAATCTATAACTAGTGTCACAGGAATGATTCAAAACATAGACAGTAAAAAGGGGCAGTCTTGTTGTACTTAAGTCGGCATTGTGCCTTTTGTATTTAATTTCGATGCAATTTCTGTGTTTCATCGCCAATAAGTAGGTGCATAGGATACAGTAAACCTGAAGTGAAGCATCGGAATCTATAACAAGTGTCACAGGAATGGTTCAAAAGATAGACAGTAAGAAGAGTCAGTCTTCTTGTACTTAAGTCGGCATTGTGCCTTTTGTATTTCATTCCGATGCAATTTCTGTGTTTCATCGGCAATACGAAGATCCGAGGGATACAGTAAACCTGAAATGAAGCATCGGAATCTATTACTAGTGTCACAGGAATGGTTCAAAACAGTCAGTAAGAAGAGTCTGTCTTCTTGTACTTAAGTCGGCATTGTGCATTTTGTATTCAATTCCGAAGCAATTTCTGTGTTTCATCGTCAATAAGAAGGTCCAAGGGATACAGTAAACCTGAAGTGAGGCATCGGAATCTATAACTAGTGTCACAGGAATGGTTCAAACCATAGACAGTAAGAAGAGTCAGTCTTTTTGTACTTAAGTCGGCATTGTGCCTTTTGTATTTAGTTCCGATGCAATTTCTGTGTTTCATGGTCAATAAGAAGGTCGTAGGGATAGAGTAAACCTGAAGTGAAGCATCGGAATCGATAACTAGTGTCACAGGAATGGTTCAAAGCAGTCAGTAAGAAGAGTCAGTCTTCTTGTACTTAAGTCGGCATTGTGCCTTTTGTATTAAATTCCGATGCAATTGCTGTGCTTCATCGTCAATAAGAAGGTCCAAGGGATACAGTAAACCTGAAGTGAAGCATCGGAATCCATAACTAGTGTCACAGGAATGGTTCATAACATAGACAGTAAGAAGAGTCAGTCTTCTTGTACTTAAGGCGGCATTGAGCCTTTTGTATTTAATTCCGATGCAATTTCTGTGTTTCATCGTCAAAAAGAAGGTCAGAGGGATACAGTAAACCTAAAGTGAAGCATCGGAATTTATAACTAGTGTCACAGGAATGGTTCAAAACATAGACAGTAGGAAGAGTCAGTCTTCTTGTACTTAAGTCCTCATTGTGCCTTTTCTATTTAATTCCGATGAAATTTCTGTGTTTCATCGTCAATAAGAAGGTGCAAGGGATACAGTAACCCTCAAGTGAAGCATCGGAATCTATAACTAGTGTCACAGGAATGGTTCAAAGCAGTCAGTTAGAAGAGTCAGTCTTCTTGTACTTAAGTCGGCATTGTGCCTTTTCTATTTAATTCGGATGCAATTTCTGTGTTTCATCGTCTATAAGAATGTCCAAGGGATACAGTAAACCTCAAGTGAATCATCGTAATCTATAACTAGTGTCATAGGAATGGTTCAAAACATAGTCAGTACGAAGAGTCAGTCTTCTTGTACAAAGGCGGCATTGTGCCTTTTGTGTTTAATTCCGATGCAATTTCTGTGTTTCATCGGCAATAAGAAGGTCTGAGGGATACAGTAAAGCTGAAGTGAAGCATCGGAATCTATAACTAGTGTCACAGGAATGGTTCATAACATAGACAGTAAGAAGAGTCAGTCTTCTTGTACTTAAGGCGGCATTGTGCCTTTTGTATTTAATTCCGATGAAATTTCTGTCTTTCATCGTCAAAAAGAAGGTCAGAGGGATACAGTAAAACTGAAGTGAAGCATCGGAATCTATAACTAGTGTCACAGGAATGGCTCAAAACGTAGAAGGTAGAAAGAGTCACTCTTCGGCATTGTGCCTTTTCTATTTAATTCCGATGCAATTTCTGTGTTTCATCGTCAATAAGAATGTCCAAGGGATACAGTAAACCTGAAGTGAAGCATCGGAATCTATAACTAGTGTCACAGGAATGGTTCAAAGCATAGACAGTAAGAAGAGTCAGTCTTCTTGTACATAAGTCGGCATTGTGCCTTTTACATTTAATTCCGATGCAATTTCCGTGTTTCATAGTCAATAAGAATGTCAGAGGGATACAGTAAACCTGATACGAAGCAACGGAATCTATAACTAGTGTCACAGGAATGGTTCAAAACATAGTCAAGAAGAAGAGTCAGCCTTCTTGTACATAAGTCGGCATTGTGCCTTTTCTTTTTAATTCTGATGCAATTTCTGTGTTTCATCGTCAATAAGAAGGCCAGTCTTCTTGTACTTAAGTCCTCATTGTGCCTTTTCTATTTAATCCGATGCAATTTCTGTGTTTCATCGTCAATAAGAAGGTGCAAAACAGTCAGTAAGAAGAGTCAGTCTTCTTGTACTTAGGTCGGCATTGTGCCTTTTCTGTTTACTTCCGATGCAATTTCTGTGTTCCATCGTCAATAAGAAGGTCCAAGGGAGACAGTAAACATGGAGTGAAGCATCGGAATCTATAACTAGTGTCACAGGAATGGTTTAAGACATAGACAGTAGGAAGAGTTTGTCTTCTTGTACATAAGACGGCATTGTGCCTTTTCTATTTAATTCCGATGCAATTTCTGTATTTCGTCGCCAATAAGAAGGTCAAAAGGATATAGTAAACCTGAAGTCAAGCATCGGAATCTATACATAATGTCACAGGAATCGTTCAAAACATAGACAGTAGGAAGAGTCAGACTTCTTGTAGTTAAGTCGGCATTGTGCCTTTTGTATTTAATTCCGATGCAATTTATGTGTTTCATCGTCAAAAATAAGGTGAGAGGGATACAGTAAACCTGAAATGAAGCATCGGAATCTATAACAAGTGTCACAGGAATGGTTCAAAACATAGAGAATAAAAGGAGTCAGTGTTCTTGAACTTAAG
Organism: Schistocerca americana; assembly: GCF_021461395.2. Taxonomy (NCBI): domain Eukaryota; kingdom Metazoa; phylum Arthropoda; class Insecta; order Orthoptera; family Acrididae; genus Schistocerca; species Schistocerca americana. The sequence goes on along the minus strand of NC_060129.1, from coordinate 620,110 downwards.
TCGGCATTGTGCCTTTTCTATTTAATTCCGATGCAATTTCTGTGTTTCATCGTCTATAAGAATGTCCAATGGATACAGTAAACCTCAAGTGAATCATCGTAATCTATAACTAGTGTCACAGGAATGGTTCAAAACATAGTCAGTATGAAGAGTCAGTCTTCTTGTACAAAGGCGGCATTGTGCCTTTTGTGTTTAATTCCGATGCAATTTCTGTGTTTCATCGTCAATAAGAAGGTCTGAGGGATACAGTAAAGCTGAAGTGAAGCATCGGAATCTATAACTAGTGTCACAGGAATGGTTCATAACATAGACAGTAAGAAGAGTCAGTCTTCTTGTACTTAAGGCGGCATTGTGCCTTTTGTATTTAATTCCGATGAAGTTTCTGTGTTTCATCGTCAAAAAGAAGGTCAGAGGGATACAGTAAAACTGAAGTGAAGCATCGGAATCTATAACTAGTGTCACAGGAATGGCTCAAAACGTAGAAGGTAGAAAGAGTCAGTCTTCGGCATTGTGCCTTTTCTATTTAATTCCGATGCAATTTCTGTGTTTCATCGTCAATACGAATGTCCAAGGGATACAGTAAACCTGAAGTGAAGCATCGGAATCTATAACTAGTGTCACAGGAATGGTTCAAAGCATAGACAGTAAGAAGAGTCAGTCTTCTTGTACATAAATCGGCATTGTGCCTTTTATATTTAATTCCGATGCAATTTCCGTGTTTCATAGTCAATAAGAATGTCAGAGGGATACAGTAAACCTGAAACGAAGCAACGGAATCTATAACTAGTGTCACAGGAATGGTTCAAAACATAGTCAAGAAGAAGAGTCAGCCTTCTTGCACATAAGTCGGCATTGTGCCTTTTCTTTTTAATTCTGATGCAATTTCTGTGTTTCATCGTCAATAAGAAGGTCAGAGGGATACAGTAAACCTGAAGTGAAGCATCGGAATCTATAACTAGTGTCAAAGGAATGGTTCAAATCATAGTCAGTAAGAAGAGTCAGTCTTCTTGTACTTAAGTCGACATTGTGCTTTTTCTATTTAATTCCGATGCTATTTCAGTGTTTCATCGTCAATAAGAAGGTCAGAGGGATACAGTAAACCTGAAGTGAAGCATCGGAATCTATAACTAGTGTCACAGGAATGGTTCAAATCATAGTCAGTAAGAAGAGTCAGTCTTCTTGTACTTAAGTCGGCATTGTGCATTTTCTATTTAATTCCGATGCAATTTCTGTGTTTCATCGTCAATACGAAGGTCCAAGGGATACAGCAAACCTGAAGTGAAGCATCGGAATCTATATCTAGTGTCACAGGAATGGTTCAAAGCATAGACAGTAAGGAGAGTCAGTCTTCTTGTACTTAAGTCGGCATTGTTCCATTTGTAATTAATTCCGATGCAATTTCTGTGTTTCATCGTCAATAAGAAGGTCAGAGGGATACAGTAAACCTGAAGTGAAGCATCAGAATCTATAACTAGTGTCACAGGAATGGTTCAAAACAGTCAGTAAGTAGAGTCAGTTTTCTTGTACTAAATTCGGCATTGTGCCTTTTGTATTTATTTCCGATGCAATTTCTGCGTTTCATCGTCAATTAGAAGGTCAGAGGGATACAGTAAACCTGAAGTGAAGCATCGGAATCTATAACTAGTGTCACAAGAATGGTTCAAAACATAGACAGTAAGAAGAGTCAGTCTTCTTGTACTTAAGTCGGCATTGTGCCTTTTCTATTTAAATACGATGCAATTTCTGTGTTTCATCGTCAATTAGAAGGTCAGAGGGATACAGTAAACCTGAAGTGAAGCATCGGAATCTATAACTAATGTCACAGGAATGGTTCAAACATAGTCAGTACGAAGAGTCAGTCTTCTTGTACTTAAGTCGGCATTGTGCCTTTTGTATTTAATTCCGATGCAATTTCTGTGTTTCATCGTCAATTAGAAGGTCAGAGGGATAATGTAAACCTGAAGTGAAGCATCGGAATCTATAACTGGTGTCACAAGAATGGTTCAAAACATAGACAGTAAGAAGAGTCAGTCTTCTTGTACTTAAGTCGGCATTGTGCCTTTTGTATTTAATTCCGATGCAATTTCTGTGTTTCATCGCCAACAAGAAGGGCAGAGGGATACAGTAAACCTGAAGTGAAGCATCGGAATTTATAACTAGTGCCACAGGAATGGTTCAAAACATAGTCAGTAACAAGAGTCAGTCTTCTTGTACTTAAGTCGGCATTGTGCCTTTTGTATTTAATTACGATGCAATTTCTGTGTTTCATCGTCAATAAGAGGGTCCAAGGGATACAGTAAACCTTAAGTGAAGCATCGGAATCTGTAACTAGCGTCACAGGAATGGTTCAAAACATAGTCAGTAAGAAGAGTCAGTCTTATTGTACTTAAGTCGGCATTGTGCCTTTTCAATTTAATTCCGATGCAATTTCTGAGTTTCATCGTGAATAAGAACGTTTAAGGGATACAGTGAACCTGAAGTGAAGCATCGGAATCTATAACTAGGGTCACAGGAATGGTTCAAAACATAGACAGTAGGAAGAGTCAGTCTTCATGTACTTAAGTCCACATTGTGCTTTTCTATTTAATTCCGATGCAATTTCTGTGTTTCATCGTCAATAAGAAGGTCAGGGGGATACAGTAAACCTGAAGTAAAGCATCGGTATCTATAATTAGTGTCACAGGAATGGTTCAAATCATAGTCAGTAAGAAGAGTCAGTCTTCTTGTACTTGGGTCGGCATTGTGCTTTTTCTATTTAATTCCGATGCAATATCTGTGTTTCATCGTCTATAAGAAGGTCCAAAGGATACAGTAAACCTGAAGTGAAGCATCGGAACTATAACTAGTGTCACAGGAATGGTTCAAATGGTAGACAGTAAGAAGAGTCAGTCTTCTTGTACATAAGTCAGCATTGTGCATTTTCTATTTAAATTCGATGCAAGTTCTGTGTTTCATCGTCAATTAGAAGGTCAGAGGGATACAGTAAACCTGAAGTGAAGCATCGGAATCTATAACTAGTGTCACAGGAATGGTTCAAAACAGAGACAGTAAGAAGAGTCAGTCTTCTTGTACTTACGTCAGCATTGTGCCTTTTGTATTTAATTAAGATGCAATTTCTGTGTTACATCGTCAATAAGAAGGTCAGAGGGATACAGTAAACCTGAAGTGAAGCATCGGAATCTATAACTAGTGTCACAGGAATGGTTCAAAATATAGTCAGTAAGAAGAGTCAGTCTTCTTGTACTTAAGTCGGCATTGTGCCCTTTGTATTTAATTCCGATGCAATTTCTGTGTTTCATCGTCAATAAGAAGGTCAGAGGGAAACAGTAAACCTGAAGTGAAGCATCGGAATCTATATCTAGTGTCACAGGAATGGTTCAAAACAGTCAGTAAGAAGAGTCAGTCTTCTTGTACTAAAGTCGGCATTGTGACTTTTGTATTTAATTCCGATGCAATTTCTGTGTTTCATCGTCAATTAGAAGGGCAGAGGGATACAGTAAACCTGAAGTGAAGCATCGGAATCTATAACTAGTGTCACAAGAATGGTTCAAGACATAGACAGTAAGAAGAGTCAGTCTTCTTGTACTTAAGTCGGCATTGTGCCTTTTCTATTTAAATCCGATGCAATTTCTGTGTTTCATCGTCAATTAGAAGGTCAGAGGGATACAGTAAACCTGAAGTGAAGCATCGGAATCCATAACTAGTGTCACAGGAATGGTTCAAACATAGTCAGTACGAAGAGTCAGTCTTCTTGTACTTAAGTCCTCATTGTGCCTTTTCTATTTAATTGCGATGCAATTTCTGTGTTTCATCGTCAATAAGAAGGTGCAAGGGATACAGTAACCCTCAAGTGAAGCATCGGAATCTATAACTAGTGTCACAGGAATGGTTCAAAACAGTCAGTAAGAAGAGTCAGTCTTCTTGTACTTAGGTCGGCATTGTGCCTTTTCTATTTACTTCCGATGCAATTTCTGTGTTCCATCGTCAATAAGAAGGTCCAAGGGATACAGTAAACATGGAGTGAAGCATCGGAATCTATAACTAGTGTCACAGGAATGGTTCAAGACATAGACAGTAGGAAGAGTTTGTCTTCTTGTACATAAGACGGCGTTGTGCCTTTTCTATTTAATTCCGATGCAATTTCTGTATTTCGTCGCCAATAAGAAGGTCAAAAGGGAAATAGTAAACCTGAAGTCAAGCATCGGAATCTATACATAATGTCACAGGAATCGTTCAAAACATAGACAGTAGGAAGAGTCAGACTTCTTGTAGTTAAGTCGGCATTGTGCCTTTTGTATTTAATTCCGATGCAATTTATGTCTTTCATCGTCAAAAATAAGGTGAGAGGGATACAGTAAACCTGAAATGAAGCATCGGAATCTATAACAAGTGTCACAGGAATGGTTCAAAACATAGAGAATAAGAGGAGTCAGTGTTCTTGAACTTAAGTCGGCATTGTGCCTTTTCTATTTAATTCCGATGCAATTTCTGTGTTTCATCGTCTATAAGAATGTCCAAGGGATACAGTAAACCTCAAGTGAATCATCGTAATCTATAACTAGTGTCACAGGAATGGTTCAAAACATAGTCAGTACGAAGAGTCAGTCTTCTTGTACAAAGGCGGCATTGTGCCTTTTGTGTTTAATTCCGATGCAATTTCTGTGTTTCATCGTCAATAAGAAGGTCTGAGGGATACAGTAACACTGAAGTGAAGCATCGGAAACTATAACTAGTGTCACAGGAATGGTTCATAACATAGACAGTAAGAAGAGTTAGTCTTCTTGTACTTAAGGCGGCATTGTGCCTTTTGTATTTAATTCCGATGAAATTTCTGTGTTTCATCGTCATAAAGAAGGTCAGAGGGATACAGTAAAACTGAAGTGAAGCATCGGAATCTATAACTAGTGTCACAGGAATGGCTCAAAACGTAGAAGGTAGAAAGAGTCAGTCTTCGGCATTGTGCCTTTTCTATTTAATTCCGATGCAATTTCTGTGTTTCATCGTCAATAAGAATGTCCAAGGGATACAGTAAACCTGAAGTGAAGCATCGGAATCTATAACTAGTGTCACAGGAATGGTTCAAAGCATACACAGTAAGAAGAGACAGTCTTCTTGTACATAAGTCGGCATTGTGCCTTTTATATTTAATTCCGATGCAATTTCCGTGTTTCATAGTCAATAAGAATGTCAGAGGGATACAGTAAACCTGAAACGAAGCAACGGAATCTATAACTAGTGTCACAGGAATGGTTCAAAACATAGTCAAGAAGAAGAGTCAGCCTTCTTGTACATAAGTCGGCATTGTGCCTTTTCTTTTTAATTCTGATGCAATTTCTGTGTTTCATCGTCAATAAGAAGGTCAGAGGGATACAGTAAATCTGAAGTGAAGCATCGCAATCTATAACTAGTGTCAAAGGAATGGTTCAAATGATAGTCAGTAAGAAGAGTCAGTCTTCTTGTACTTAAGTCGACATTGTGCTTTTTCTATTTAATTCCGATGCAATTTCAGTGTTTCATCGTCAATAAGAAGGTCAGAGTGATACAGTAAACCTGAAGTGAAGCATCGGAATCTATAACTAGTGTCACAGGAATGGTTCAAATCATAGTCAGTAAGAAGAGTCAGTCTTCTTGTACTTAAGTCGGCATTGTGCATTTTCTATTTAATTCCGATGCAATTTCTGTGTTTCATCGTCAATAAGAAGGTCCAAGGGATACAGCAAACCTGAAGTGAAGCATCGGAATCTATATCTAGTGTCACAGGAATGGTTCAAAGCATAGACAGTAAGGAGAGTCAGTCTTCTTGTACTTAAGTCGGCATTGTTCCATTTGTAATTAATTCCGATGCAATTTCTGTGTTTCATCGTCAATAAGAAGGTCAGAGGGATACAGTAAACCTGAAGTGAAGCATCAGAATCTATAACTAGTGTCACAGGAATGGTTCAAAACAGTCAGTAAGTAGAGTCAGTTTTCTTGTACTAAATTCGGCATTGTGCCTTTTGTATTTAATTCCGATGCAATTTCTGTGTTTCATCGTCAATTAGAAGGTCAGAGGGATACAGTAAACCTGAAGTGAAGCATCGGAATCTATAACTAGTGGCACAAGAATGGTTCAAAACATAGACAGTAAGAAGAGTCAGTCTTCTTGTACATAAGACGGCATTGTGCCTTTTCTATTTAATTCCGATGCAATTTCTGTATTTCGTCGCCAATAAGAAGGTCAAAAGGATATAGTAAACCTGAAGTCAAGCATCGGAATCTATACATAATGCCACAGGAATCGTTCAAAACATAGACAGTAGGAAGAGTCAGACTTCTTGTAGTTAAGTCGGCATTGTGCCTTTTGTATTTAATTCCGATGCAATTTATGTGTTTCATCGTCAAAAATAAGGTGAGAGGGATACAGTAAACGTGAAATGAAGCATCGGAAACTATAACAAGTGTCACAGGAATGGTTCAAAACATAGAGAATAAGAGGAGTCAGTGTTCTTGAACTTAAGTCGGCATTGTGCGTTTTCTATTTAATTCCGATGCAATTTCTGTGTTTCATCGTCTATAAGAATGTCCAAGGGATACAGTAAACCTCAAGTGAATCATCGTAATCTATAACTAGTGTCACTGGAATGGTTCTAAACATAGGCAGTACGAAGAGTCAGTCTTCTTGTACAAAGGCGGCATTGTGCCTTTTGTGTTTAATTCCGATGCAATTTCTGTGTTTCATCGTCAATAAGAAGGTCTGAGGGATACAGTAAAGCTGAAGTGAAGCATCGGAATCTATAACTAGTGTCACAGGAATGGTTCATAACATAGACAGTAAGAAGAGTTAGTCTTCTTGTACTTAAGGCGGCATTGTGCCTTTTGTATTTAATTCCGATGAAATTTCTGTGTTTCATCGTCAAAAAGAAGGTCAGAGGGATACAGTAAAACTGAAGTGAAGCATCGGAATCTATAACTAGTGTCACAGGAATGGCTCAAAACGTAGAAGGTAGAAAGAGTCAGTCTTCGGCATTGTGCCTTTTCTATTTAATTCCGATGCAATTTCTGTGTTTCATCGTCAATAAGAATGTCCAAGGGATACAGTAAACCCGAAGTGAAGCATCGGAATCTATAACTAGTGTCACAGGAATGGTTCAAAGCATACACAGTAAGAAGAGACAGTCTTCTTGTACATAAGTCGGCATTGTGCCTTTTATATTTAATTCCGATGCAATTTCCGTGTTCCATAGTCAATAAGAATCTCAGAGGGATACAGTAAACCTGAAACGAAGCAACGGAATCTATAACTAGTGTCACAGGAATGGTTCAAAATATAGACAGTAAGAAGAGTCAGTCTTCTTGTACTTAAGTCGGCATTGTGCCTTTTCTATTTAAATCCGATGCAATTTCTGTGTTTCATCGTCAATTAGAAGGTCAGAGGGATACAGTAAACCTGAAGTGAAGCATCGGAATCTATAACTAATGTCACTGGAATGGTTCAAACATAGTCAGTACGAAGAGTCAGTCTTCTTGTACTTAAGTCGGCATTGTGCCTTTTGTATTTAATTCCGATGCAATTTCTGTGTTTCATCGTCAATTAGAAGGTCAGAGGGATACAGTAAACCTGAAGTGAAGCATCGGAATCTATAACTAGTGTCACAGGAATGGTTCAAATCATAGTCAGTAAGAAGAGTCAGTCTTCTTGTACTTAAGTCGGCATTGTGCATTTTCTATTTAATTCCGATGCAATTTCTGTGTTTCATCGTCAATAAGAAGGTCCAAGGGATACAGCAAACCTGAAGTGAAGCATCGGAATCTATATCTAGTGTCACAGGAATGGTTCAAAGCATAGACAGTAAGGAGAGTCAGTCTTCTTGTACTTAAGTCGGCATTGTTCCATTTGTAATTAATTCCGATGCAATTTCTGTGTTTCATCGTCAATAAGAAGGTCAGAGGGATACAGTAAACCTGAAGTGAAGCATCAGAATCTATAACTAGTGGCACAGGAATGGTTCAAAACAGTCAGTAAGTAGAGTCAGTTTTCTTGTACTAAATTCGGCATTGTGCCTTTTGTATTTAATTCCGATGCAATTTCTGTGTTTCATCGTCAATTAGAAGGTCAGAGGGATACAGTAAACCTGAAGTGAAGCATCGGAATCTATAACTAGTGTCACAAGAATGGTTCAAAATATAGACAGTAAGAAGAGTCAGTCTTCTTGTACTTAAGTCGGCATTGTGCCTTTTCTATTTAAATCCGATGCAATTTCTGTGTTTCATCGTCAATTAGAACTTCAGAGGGATACAGTAAACCTGAAGTGAAGCATCGGAATCTATAACTAATGTCACTGGAATGGTTCAAACATAGTCAGTACGAAGAGTCAGTCTTCTTGTACTTAAGTCGGCATTGTGCCTTTTGTATTTAATTCCGATGCAATTTCTGTGTTTCATCGTCAATTAGAAGGTCAGAGGGATACTGTAAACCTGAAGTGAAGCATCGGAATCTATAACTAGTGTCACAAGAATGGTTCAAAACATAGACAGTAAGAAGAGTCAGTCTTCTTGTACTTAAGTCGGCATTGTGCCTTTTGTATTTAATTCCGATGCAATTTCTGTGTTTCATCGTAACTAAGAGGGTCCAAGGGATACAGTAAACCTTAAGTGAAGCATCGGAATCTGTAACTAGCGTCACAGGAATGGTTCAAAACATAGTCAGTAAGAAGAGTCAGTCTTATTGTACTTAAGTCGGCATTGTGCCTTTTCAATGTAATTCCGATGCAATTTCTGTGTTTCATCGTGAATAAGAACGTTTAAGGGATACAGTGAACCTGAAGTGAAGCATCGGAATCTATAACTAGGGTCTCAGGAATGGTTCAAAACATAGACAGTAGGAAGAGTCAGTCTTCATGTACTTAAGTCCACATTGTGCTTTTCTATTTAATTCCGATGCAATTTCTGTGTTTCATCGTCAATAAGAAGGTCAGGGGGATACAGTAAACCTGAAGTGAAGCATCGGAATCTATAATTAGTGTCACAGGAATGGTTCAAAATATAGTCAGTGAGAAGAGTCAGTCTTCTTGTACTTAAGTCGGCATTGTGCCCTTTGTATTTAATTCCGATGCAATTTCTGTGTTTCATCGTCAATAAGAAGGTCAGAGGGAAACAGTAAACCTGAAGTGAAGCATCGGAATCTATATCTAGTGTCACAGGAATGGTTTAAAACAGTCTGTAAGAAGAGTCAGTCTTCTTGTACTAAAGTCGGCATTGTGACTTTTGTATTTAATTCCGATGCAATTTCTGTGTTTCATCGTCAATTAGAAGGGCAGAGGGATACAGTAAACCTGAAGTGAAGCATCGGAATCTATAACTAGTGTCACAAGAATGGTTCAAAACATAGACAGTAAGAAGAGTCAGTCTTCTTGTACTTAAGTCGGCATTGTGCATTTTCTATTTAAATCCGATGCAATTTCTGTGTTTCATCGTCAATTAGAAGGTCAGAGGGATACAGTAAACCTGAAGTGAAGCATCGGAATCCATAACTAGTGTCACAGGAATGGTTCAAACATAGTCAGTACGAAGAGTCAGTCTTCTTGTTCTTATGTCGGCATTGTGCCTTTTGTATTTAATTCCGTTGCAATTTCTGTGTTTCATCGTCAATAAGAAGGTCAGAGGAATACAGTAAACCTTAAGTGAAGCATCGGAATCTGTAACTAGTGTCACAGGAATGGTTCAAAACATAGACAGTAAGAAGGGTCAGTCTTCTTTTACTTAAGTTGGCATTGTGCCTTTTGTTATTAATTCCGATGCAATTTCTGTGTTTCATCGTCAAAAAGAAGGTCCAAGGGATACCGTAAACTTGAAGTGAAGCATCGGAATCTATAACTAGTGTCACAGGAATGGTTCAAAACATAGACACAAAGAAGAGTCAGTCTTCTTGTACTTAAGTCGGCATTGTGCCTTTTGTATTTAATTCCGTTGCAATTTCTGTGTTTCATCGCCAACAAGAAGGTCAGAGGGATACAGTAAACCTGAAGTGAAGCATCGGAATTTATAACTAGTGCCACAGGAATGGTTCAAAGCATAGTCAGTAAGAAGAGTCAGTCTTCTTGTACTTAAGTCGGCATTGTGACTTTTGTATTTAATTCCGATGCAATTTCTGTGTTTCATCGTCAATAAGAAGTTCCAAGGGATACAGTAAACCTGAAGTGTATCATCGGAATCTGTAACTAGCGTCACAGGAATGGTTCAAAACATAGTCAGTAAGAAGAGCCAGTCTTATTGTACTTAAGTCGGCATTGTGCCTTTTCAATTTAATTCCGATGCAATTTCTGTGTTTCATCGTCAATAAGAACGATTAAGGGATACAGTGAACCTGAAGTGAAGCATCGGAATCTATAACTAGGGTCACAGGAATGGTTCAAAACATAGACAGTAGGAAGAGCGAGTCTTCATGTACTTAAGTCGGCATTGTGCCTTTTCTATTTAATTCCGATGCAATTTCTGTGTTTCACGCGTCAATAAGAAGGTCAGAGGGATACAGTAACCTGAAGTGAAGCCTCGTAATCTGTAACTAGCGTCACAGGAATGGTTCAAACCATAGACAGTAAGAAGAGTCAGTCTTCCTGTACTTAGGTCGGCATTGTGCTTTTTCTATTTAATTCCGATGCAATTTCCGTGTTTCATAGTCAGTAAGAAGGTCAGAGGGATACAGTAAACCTGAAACGAAGCAACGGAATCTATAACTAGTGTCACAGGAATGGTTCAAAACATAGACAAAAAGAAGAGTCAGTCTTCTTGTATTTATGTCGGCAATGTGCCTTTTGTATTTAGTTCCGATGCCATTTCTGTGTTTCATGGTCAATAAGAAGGTCCTAGGGATAGAGTAAATCTGAAGTGAAGCATCGGAATATATAACTAGTGTCACAGGAATGGTTCAGAACATAGTCAGTAAGAAGAGTCAGTCTTTTTGTACTTATGTCGGCATTGTGCCTTTTGTATTTAATTCCGATGCAATTTCTGTGTTTCATCGTCAATACGAAGGTCCAAGGGATACAGTAAACCTGAAGTGAAGCATCGGAATCTATAACTAGTGTCACAGGAATTGTTCAAAACATAGTCAGTAAGAAGAGTCAGTCTTCTTGTACTTAAGTTGGCACTGTGCCTTTTGTATTTAATTCCGATGGAATTTCTGTGTATCATCGTCAATAAAAAGGTTAGAGGGATACAGTAAACCTGAAGTGAAGCATCGGAATCTGTAACTTGCGTCACAGGAAAGGTTCAAACAAGTCAGTAAGTAGAGTCAGTCTTCTTGTACTTAAGTCGGCATTGTGCCTTTTGTATTTAATTCCGATGCAATTTATGTGTTTCATTGTCAATAAGAAAGTCAGAGGGATACAGTAAAACTTAAGTGAAGCATCGGAATCTATAACTAGTGTCACAGGAATGGTTCAAACAGAGACAGTAAGAAGAGTCAGTCTTCTTGTACTTACGTCAGCATTGTGCCTTTTGTATTTAATTAAGATGCAATTTCTGTGTTTCATCGTCAATAAGAAGGTCATAGGGATACAGTAAACCTGAAGTGAAGCATCGGAATCTATAAATAGTGTCACAGAAATGGTTCAAAACAGTCAGTAAGTAGAGTCAGTCTTCTTGTACTTAAGTCGGCATTGTGCCTTTTGTATTTAATTCCGATGCAATTTCTGTGTTTCATCGTCAATAAGAAGGTCCAAGGGATACAGTAAATCTGAAGTGAAGCATCGGAATCTATAACTAGTGTCACAAGAATGGTTCAAAACATAGACAGTAAGAAGAGTCAGTCTTCTTGTACTTAAGTCGGCATTGTGCATTTTGTAATTAAGTCCGATCCAATTTCTGTGTTTCATCGTCAAAAAGAAGGTCAGAGGGAAACAGTAAACCTGAAGTGAAGCATCGGAATCTATAACTAGTGTCACAGGAATGGTTCAAAACATAGACAGTAGGAAGAGTCAGTCTTCTTGTACTTAAGTCGGCATTGTGCCTTTTGTATTTAACTCCGATGCACCATCTGTGTTTCATCGTCAATAAGAAGATCCAAGGGATACAGTAAACCTGAAGTGAAGCATCGGTATCGATAACTTGTGTCACAGGAATGGTTCCAATCATAGACAGTAGGAAGAGTCAGTCTTCTTGTACTTAAGTCGGCATTGTGCCTTTTCTGTTTAATTCCGATGCACTTTCTGTGTTTCATCGTCAATAAGAGGGTCAAAGGGATACAGTAAACCTGAAGTGAAGCATCGAAATCTATAACTAGTGTCACAGGAATGGTTCAAATCATAGTCAGTAAGAAGAGTTAGTCTTCTTGTACTTAAGTCTGCATTGTGCTTTTTCTATTTCATTCCGATGCAATTTCAGTGTTTCATCATCAATAAGAAGGTCCGAGGGACACAGTAAACCTGAAGTGAAGCATCGGAATCTGTAACTTGCGTCATAGGAATGGTTCAAAACATAGACAGTAGGAAGATTCAGTCTTCTTGTACTTAAGTCAGCATTGTGCCTTTTCTGTTTAATTCCGATGCACTTACTGTGTTTCATCGTCAAAAAGAGGGTCAAAGGGATACAGTAAACCTGAAGTGAAGCATCGGTATCTATAACTAGTGTCACAGGAATGGTTCAAATCATAGTCAGTAAGAAGAGTTAGTCTTCTTGTACTTAAGTCGGCATTGTGCTTTTCCTATTTCATTCCGATACAATTTCAGTGTTTCATCGTCAATAAGATGGTCCAAGGGATACAGTAAACCTGAAGTGAAGCATCGGAATCTATATCTAGGATCACAGGAATGGTTCAAAACATAGACAGTAAGGAGAGTCAGTCTTCTTGTACTTAAGTCGGCATTGTTCCATTTGTATTTAATTCCGATGCAATTTCTGTGTCTCAACGTCAATAAGAAGGTCAGAGGGATCCACTAAACCTGAAGTGAAGCATCGGAATCTATAAATAGTGTCGCAGGAATGGTTCTAAACAGTCCGTAAGAAGAGTCAGCCTTCTTGTACTTAAGTCGGCATTGTGCGATTTTATTTAATTACGATTCAATTTCGGTGTTTCATCGTCAATAAGAAGGTCAGAGGGATACAGTAAACCTGAAGTGTAGCACCGGAAACTATAACTAGTGTCACAGGAATGGTTCAAAACATCGACAGTAGGAAGAGTCAGTCTTCTTTTACTTAAGTCGGCATTGTGCCTTTTGTATTTAATTCCGATGCAATTTCTGTGTTTCATCGCCAATAAGAAGGTCCCAGGGATACAGTAAACCTGAAGTGAAGCATCGGAATCTGTAACTAGCGTCACAGGAATGGTTCAAAACATAGTCAGTAAGAAGAGTCAGTCTTATTGTACTTAAGTCGGCATTGTGCCATTTCAATTTAATTCCGATGCAATTTCTGTGTTTCATCGTCAATAAGAACGTTTAAGGGATACAGTGAACCTGAAGTGAAGCATCGGAATCTATAACTAGGGTCACAGGAATGGTTCAAAACATAGACAGTAGGAAGAGCCAGTCTTCATGTACTTAAGTCGGCATTAAGCCTTTTCTATTTAATTCCGATGCAATTTCTGTGATTCATCGTCAATAAGAAGGTCATAGGGATACAGTAAACCTGAAGTGAAGCATCGGAATCTATAACTAGTGTCACAGGAATGGTTCAAAACAGAGACAGTAAGAAGAGTCAGTCTTCTTGTACTTACGTCAGCATTGTGCCTTTTGTATTTAATTAAGATGCAATTTCTGTGTTTCATCGTCAATAAGAAGGTCAGAGGGATACAGTAAACCTGAAGTGAAGCATCGGAATCTATATCGAGTGTCACAGGAATGGTTCAAAACATAGTCAGTAAGAAGAGTCAGTCTTCTTGTACTTAAGTCGGCATTGTGCCCTTTGTATTTAATTCCGATGCAATGTCTGTGTTTCATCGTCAATAAGAAGGTCAGAGGGAAACAGTAAACCTGAAGTGAAGCATCGGAATCTATAACTAGTGTCACAGGAATGGTTTAAAACAGTCTGTAAGTAGAGTCAGTCTTCTTGTACTAAAGTCGGAATTGTGCCTTTTGTATTTAAATCAGATGCAATTTCTGCGTTTCATCGTCAATTAGAAGGTCAGAGGGATACAGCAAACCTGAAGTGAAGCATCGGAATCTATAACTAGTGTCACAAGAATGGTTCAAACATAGATAGTAAGAAGAGTCAGTCTTTCTGTACTTAAGTCGGCATTGTGCCTTTTCTATTTAAATCCGATGCAATTTCTGTGTTTCATCGTCAATTAGAAGGTCAGAGGGATAGAGTAAACCTGAAGTGAAGCATCGGAAACTATAACTAGTGTCACAGGAATGGTTCAAACATAGTCAGTACGAAGAGTCAGTCTTCTTGTTCTTTAGTCGGCATTGTGCCTTTTGTATTTAATTCCGATGCAATTTCTGTGCTTCATCGTCAATAAGAAGGTCATAGGGATACAGTAAACTTTAAGTGAAGCATCGGAATCTATAACTAGTGTCACAGGAATGGTTCAAAACATAGACAGTAAGAAGAGTCAGTCTTCTTTTACTTAAGTCGGCATTGTGCCTTTTGTATTTAATTCCGATGCAATTTCTGTGATTCATCGTCAATAAGAAGGTCATAGGGATACAGTAAACCTGAAGTGAAGCATCGGAATCTATAACTAGTGTCACAGGAATGGTTCAAAACAGAGACAGTAAGAAGAGTCAGTCTTCTTGTACTTACGTCAGCATTGTGCCTTTTGTATTTAATTAAGATGCAATTTCTGTGTTACATCGTCAATAAGAAGGTCAGAGGGATACAGTAAACCTGAAGTGAAGCATCGGAATCTATAACTAGTGTCACAGGAATGGTTCAAAACATAGTCAGTAAGAAGAGTCAGTCTTGTTGTACTTATGTCGGCATTGTGCCCTCTGTATTTAATTCCGATGCAATTTCTGTGTTTCATTGTCAATAAGAAGGTCAGAGGGATACAGTAAACCTGAAGTGAAGCATCGGAATCTATAACTAGTGTCACAGGAATGGTTCAAAACAGTCAGTAAGTAGAGTCAGTCTTCTTGTACTTATGTCGGCATTGTGCCTTTTGTATTTAATTCCGATGCAATTTCTGTGTTTCATCGTCAATAAGAAGCTCCAAGGTAGACATTAAATCTTAAGTGAAGCATCGGAATCTATAACTAGTGTCACAGGAATGGTTCAAAACATAGACAGTAAGAAGAGTCGGTCCTCTTGTACTTAAGTTGGCATTGTGCCTTTTGTAATTAAGTCCGATCCAATTTCTGTGTTTCATCGTCAAATAGAAGGTCAGAGGGAAACAGTAAACCTGAAGTGAAGCATCGGAATCAATAACTAGAGTTACAGGAATGGTTCGAAACATAGACAGTAGGAAGAGTCAGTCTTCTTGTATTTAAGTCGGCATTGTGCCTTTTGTATTTAACTCCGATGCACTGTCTGTCTTTCATCGTCAATAAGAAGATCCAAGGGATACAGTAAACCTGAAGTGAAGCTTCGGAATCTATAACTAGTGTCACAGGAATGGTTCCAAGCATAGACAGTAGGAAGAGTCAGTCTTCTTGTACTTAAGTCGGCATTGTGCCTTTTCTGTTTAATTCCGATGCACTTCCTGTGTTTCATCGTCAATAAGAGGGTCAAAGGGATACAGTAAACCTGAAGTGAAGCATCGGAATCTATAACTAGTGTCACAGGAATGGTTCAAATCATAGTCAGTAAGAAGAGTTAGTCTTCTTGTACTTAAGTCGGCATTGTGCTTTTTCTATTTCATTGCGATGCAATTTCAGTGTTTCATCGTCAATAAGAAGGTCCGAGGGATACGGTTAACCTGAAGTGAAGCATCGGAATCTGTAACTTGCGTCACAAGAATGGTTCAAGGCATAGACAGTAGGAAGATTCAGTCCTCTTGTACTTAAGTCAGCATTGTGCCTTTTCTGTTTAATTCCGATGCACTTTCTGTGTTTCATCGTCAAAAAGAGGGTCAAAGGGATACAGTAAACCTGAAGTGAAGCATCGGTATCTATAACTAGTGTCACAGGAATGGTTCAAATCATAGTCAGTAAGAAGAGTTAGTCTTCTTGTACTTAAGTCGGCATTGTGCTTTTTCTATTTCATTCCGATACAATTTCAGTGTTTCATCGTCAATAAGAAGGTCCGATGGATACAGTAAGCCTGAAGTGAAGCATCGGAATCTATAACTAGTGTCACAGGAATTGTTCAAATCATAGTCAGTAAGAAGAGTTAGTCTTCTTGTACTTAGGTCGGCATTGTGCTTTTCCTATTTCATTCCGATACAATTTCAGTGTTTCATCGTCAATAAGATGGTCCAAGGGATACAGTAAACCTGAAGTGAAGCATCGGAATCTATATCTAGGATCACAGGAATGGTTCAAAACATAGACAGTAAGGAGAGTCAGTCTTCTTGTACTTAAGTCGGCATTGTGCCTTTTGTATTTATTTCCGATGCAATTTCTGTGTTTCATCGCCAATAAGAAGGTCCAAGGGATACAGTAAACCTGAAGTGAAGCATCGGAATCTGTAACTAGCGTCACAGGAATGGTTCAAAACATAGTCAGTAAGAAGAGTCAGTCTTATTGTACTTCAGTCGGCATTGTGCCATTTCAATTTAATTCCGATGCAATTTCTGTGTTTCATCGTCAATAAGAACGTTTAAGGGATACAGTGAACCTGAAGTGAAGCATCGGAATCTATAACTAGGGTCACAGGAATGGTTCAAAACATAGACAGTAGGAAGAGCCAGTCTTCATGTACTTAAGTCGGCATTAAGCCTTTTCTATTTAATTCCGATGCAATTTCTGTGATTCATCCTCAATAAGAAGGTCAGAGGGATACAGTAAACCTGAAGTGAAGCATCGGAATCCATTACTAGTGTGACAGGAATGGTTCAAAACAGAGACAGTAAGAAGAGTCAGTCTTCTTGTACTTACGTCAGCATTGTGCCTTTTGAATTTAATTAAGATGCAATTTCTGTGTTTCATCGTCAATAAGAAGGTCAGAGGGATACAGTAAACCTGAAGTGAAGCATCGGAATCTATAACGAGTGTCACAGGAATGGTTCAAAACATAGTCAGTAAGAAGAGTCAGTCTTCTTGTACTTAAGTCGGCATTGTGCCCTTTGTATTTAATTCCGATGCAATGTCTGTGTTTCATCGTCAATAAGAAGGTCAGAGGGAAACAGTAAACCTGAAGTGAAGCATCGGAATCTATAACTAGTGTCACAGGAATGGTTCAAACCAGTCTGTAAGTAGAGTCAGTCTTCTTGTACTAAAGTCGGCATTGTGCCTTTTGTATTTAAATCCGATGCAATTTCTGTGTTTCATCGTCAATTAGAAGGTCAGAGGGATACAGTAAACCTGAAGTGAAGCATCGGAATCTATAACTAGTGTCACAAGAATGGGTCAAACATAGACAGTAAGAAGAGTCAGTCTTTCTGTACTTAAGTCGGCATTGTGCCTTTTCTATTTAAATCCGATGCAATTTCTGTGTTTCATCGTCAATTAGAAGGTCAGAGGGATAGAGTAAACCTGAAGTGAAGCATCGGAAACTATAACTAGTGTCACAGGAATGGTTCAAACATAGTCAGTACGAAGAGTCAGTCTTCTTGTTCTTTAGTCGGCATTGTGCCTTTTGTATTTAATTCCGATGCAATTTCTGTGCTTCATCGTCAATAAGAAGGTCATAGGGATGCAGTAAACTTTAAGTGAAGCATCGGAATCTATAACTAGTGTCACAGGAATGGTTCAAAACATAGACAGTAAGAAGAGTCAGTCTTCTTTTACTTAAGTCGGCATTATGCCTTTTGTTATTAATTCCGATGCAAATTCTGTGTTTCATCGTCAAGAAGATGGTCCAAGGGATACCGTAAACTTGATGTGAAGCATCGGAATCTATAACTAGTGTCACAGGAATGGTTCAAAACATAGACAAAAGGAAGATTTAGTCTTCTTGTACTTAAGTCGGCATTGTGCCTTTTGTATTTAATTCCGATGCAATATCTGTGATTCATCGTCAATAAGAAGGTCATAGGGAAACAGTAAACCTGAAGTGAAGCATCGGAATCTATAACTAGTGTCACAGGAATGGTTCAAAACAGAGACAGTAAGAAGAGTCAGTCTTCTTGTACTTACGTCAGCATTGTGCCTTTTGTATTTAATTAAGATGCAATTTCTGTGTTACATCGTCAATAAGAAGGTCAGAGGGACAAAGTAAACCTGAAGTGAAGCATCGGAATCTATAACTAGTGTCACAGGAATGGTTCAAAACATAGTCAGTAAGAAGAGTCAGTCTTGTTGTACTTAAGTCGGCATTGTGCCCTCTGTATTTAATTCCGATGCAATTTCTGTGTTTCATCGTCAATAAGAAGGTCAGAGGGATACAGTAAACCTGAAGTGAAACATCGGAATCTATAACTAGTGTCACAGGAATGGTTCAAAACAGTCAGTAAGTAGAGTCAGTCTTCTTGTACTTATGTCGGCATTGTGCCTTTTGTATTTAATTCCGATGCAATTTCTGTGTTTCATCGTCAATAAGAAGCCCAAGGGAGACATTAAATCTGAAGGGAAGCATCGGAATCTATAACTAGTGTCACAGGAATGGTTCAAAACATAGACAGTAAGAAGAGTCGGTCTTCTTGTACTTAAGTCGACATTGTGCCTTTTGTAATTAATTCCGATCCAATTTCTGTGTTTCATCGTCAAATAGAAGGTCAGAGGGAAACAGTAAACCTGAAGTGAAGCATCGGAATCTATAACTAGAGTTACAGGAATGGTTCGAAACATAGACAGTAGGAAGAGTCAGTCTTCTTGTACTTAAGTCGGCATTGTGCCTTTTGTATTTAACTCCGATGCACTGTCTGTCTTTCATCGTCAATAAGAAGATGCAAGGGATACAGTAAACCTGAAGTGAAGCATCGGAATCTATAACTAGTGTCACAGGAATGGTTCCAAACATAGACAGTAGGAAGAGTCAGTCTTGTTGTACTTAAGTCGGCATTGTGCCTTTTCTGTTTAATTCCGATGCACTTTCTGTGTTTCATCGTCAATAAGAGGGTCAAAGGGATACAGTAAACCTGAAGTGAAGCATCGGAATCTATAACTAGTGTCACAGGAATGGTTCAAATCATAGTCAGTAAGAAGAGTTAGTCTTCTTGTACTTAAGTCGGCATTGTGCTTTTTCTATTTCATTGCGATGCAATTTCAGTGTTTCATCGTCAATAAGAAGGTCCGAGGGATACGGTTAACCTGAAGTGAAGCATCGGAATCTGTAACTTGCGTCACAGGAATGGTTCAAGGCATAGACAGTAGGAAGATTCAGTCTTATTGTACTTATGTCAGCATTGGGCCTTTTCTGTTTAATTCCGATGCACTTTCTGTGTTTCATCGTCTATAAGAGGGTCAAAGGGATACAGTATACCTGAAGTGAAGCATCGGAATCTATAACTAGTGTCACAGGAATGGTTCAAATCATAGTCAGTAAGAAGAGTTAGTCTTCTTGTACTTAAGGCGGCATTGTGCATTTTCCATTTAATTCCGATGCAATTTCTGTGTTTCATCGTCAATAAGAAGGTCCGTGGGATACAGTAAACCTGAAGTGAAGCATCGGAATCTATATCAAGCATCACAGGAATGGTTCAAAACATAGACAGTAAGGAGAGTCAGTCTTCTTGTACTTAAGTCGGCATTGTTCCATTTGTATTTAATTCCGATGCAATTTCTGTGTTTCAACGTCAATACGAAGGTCAGAGGGATCCAGTAAACCTGAAGTGAAGCATCGGAATCTATAACTAGTGTCACAGGAATGGTTCAAAACAGTCAGTAAGAAGAGTCAGTCTTCTTGTACTTAAGTCGGCATTGTGCGTTTTGTATTTATTTCCGATTCAATTTCTGTGTTTCATCGTCAATAAGAAGGTCAGAGGGATACAGTAAACCTGAAGTGTAGCATCGGAATCTATAACTAGTGTCACAGGAATGGTTCAAATCATAGACAGTAGGAAGAGTCAGACTTCTTGTACTAAGTCGGCATTGTGCTTTTTGTATTTAATTCCGATGCAATCTCTATGTTTCATCGTCAATAAGAAGGTCCAAGGGATACAGTAAACCTGAAGTGAAGCATCGGAATCTATAACTAGTGTCACAGGAATGGTTCAAGCCATAGACAGCAAGAAAGGTCAGTCTTCTTGTACTTATGTCGGCATTGTGCCTTTTGTATTCAATTCCGATGCAATTTCTGTGTTTCATCGTCAATATGAAGGTCAGAGGGATACAGTAAACCTGAATTGAAGCATCGGAATCTATAACTAGTGGCACAGGAATGGTTCAAAACATAGACAGTAGGAAGAGTCAGTCTTCTTGTACTTAAGTCAGCATTGTGCCATTTCTATTTAATTCCGATTCACTTTCTGTGTTTCATCATCAATACGAAGGACCAAGGGATACAATAAACCTGAAATGAAGCATCGGAATCTATAACTAGTGTCACAGGAATGTTTCAAAACATAGACAGTAGGAACAGTCAGTCTACATGTACTTAAGTCGGCATTGTGCCATTTGTATTTAATTCCGATGCAATTTCTATGTTTCATCGATAACAAGAAGGTCAGAGGGCTACAGTAAACCTGACGTGAAGCATCGGAATCTATAACTAGTGTCACAGGAATGGTTCAAAACATAGACAGTAGGAAGAGTCAGTCTTCTTCTACTTAAGTCGGCATTGTGCCTTTTCTGTTCAATTTCGATGCACTTTCTGTGTTTCATCGTCAATAAGAGGGTCCAAGGGATACAGTAAACCTGAAGTGAAGCATCGGATCTGTAACTTGCGTCACAGGAATGGTTCAAAACATAGACAGTAAGAGGAGTCAGACTTCTTGTACTTAAGTCGGCATTGTGCGTTTTGTACATAATTCCGATTCAATTTCTGTGTTTCATCGTCAATAAGAAAGTCAGAGGGATACAGTAAACCTGAAGTGTAGCATCGGAATCTATAACTAGTGTCACAGGAATGGTTCAAAACATAGACAGTAGGAAGAGTCAGACTTCTTGTACTTAAGTCGGCATTGTGCCTTTTGTATTTAATTCCGATGCAATTTCTGTGTTTCATCGTCAGTAAGAAGGTCCAAGGGATACAGTAAACCTGAAGTGTAGCATCGGAATCTATAACTAGTGTCACAGGAATGGCTCAAACATAGACAGTAGGAAGAGTCAGTCTACATGTACTTAAGTCGGCATTGTGCCATTTGTATTTAATTCCGATGCAATTTCTGTGTTTCATGTCAATAAGAAGGTCAGAGGGATACAGTAACCCTTAAGTGAAGCATCGGAATCTGTAACTAGCGTCACAGGAATGGTTAAAAACATAGTCAGAAAGAAGAGTCAGTCTTGTTGTACTTAAGTCGGCATTGTGCCTTTTCTATTTAATTCCGATGCAATTTCTTTGTTTCATCGTCAATAAGAACGTCCAAGGGATACAGTGAACCTGAAGTGAAGCATCGGAATCTATAACTAGGTCACAGGAATGGTTCAAAACCTAGACAGTAAGAGGAGCCAGTCTTCTTGTACTTAAGTCGGCATTGTGCCTTTTCTACTTATTTCCGATGCAATATCTGTGTTTCATCGTCAATAAGAAGGTCAGAGGGATACAGTAAACCTGAAGTCAAGCATCGGAATCTAGAACTAGAGTCATAGGAATGGTTCAAACATAGTCAGTACGAAGAGTCAGTCTTATTGTACTTAAGACGGCATTGTGTCTTTTGTATTTAATTCCGATGCAATTTCTGTGTTTCATCGTCAACAAGAAGGTCCAAGGGATACAGTAAACCTGAAGTGAATCATTGGAATCTATAACTAGAGTCATAGGAATGGTTCAAACATAGTCAGTACGAAGAGTCAGTCTTATTGTACTTAAGATGGCATTGTGTCTTTTGTATTTAATTCCGATGCTATTTCTGTGTTTCATCGTCAATAAGAAGGTCAGAGGGATACAGTAACCCTTAAGTGAAGCATCGGAATCTATAACTAGTGTCAGACGAATGGTTCAAAACATAGACAGTAAGAAGGGTCAGTCTTCTTGTACTTAAGTCAGCATTGTGCCTTTTCTATTTAATTCCGATTCACTTTCTGTGTTTCATCGTCAATACGAAGGTCCAAGGGATACAATAAACCTGAAATGAAGCATCGGAATCTATAACTAGTGTCACAGGAATGTTTCAAATCATAGACAGTAGGAACAGTCAGTCTACATGTACTTAAGTCGGCATTGTGCCATTTGTATTTAATTCCGATGCAATTTCTGTGTTTCATCGCCAACAAGAAGGTCAGAGGGATACAGTAAACCTGACGTGAAGCATCGGAATCTATAACTAGTGTCACAGGAATGGTTCAAAACATAGACAGTAGGAAGAGTCAGTCTTCTTCTACTTAAGTCGGCATTGTGCCTTTTCTATTCAAGTTCGATGCACTTTCTGTGTTTCATTGTCAATAAGAGGGTCCAAGGGATACAGTAAACCTGAAGTGAAGCATCGGATCTGTAACTTGCGTCACAGGAATAGTTCAAAACATAGACAGTAAGAGGAGTCAGACTTCTTGTACTTAAGTCGGCATTGTGCGTTTTGTATATAATTCCGATTCAATTTCTGTGTTTCATCGTCAATACGAAAGTCAGAGGGATACAGTAAACCTGAAGTGTAGCATCGGAATCTATAACTAGTGTCACAGGAATGGTTCAAAACATAGACAGTAGGAAGAGTCAGACTTCTTGTACTTAAGTCGGCATTGTACCTTTTGTATTTAATTCCGATGCAATTTCTGTGTTTCATCGTCAGTAAGAAGGTCCAACGGATACAGTAAACCTGAAGTGTAGCATCGGAATCTATAACTAGTGTCACAGGAATGGTTCAAAACATAGACAGTAGGAAGAGTCAGTCTACATGTACTTAAGTCGGCATTGTGCCATTTGTACTTAATTCCGATGCAATTTCTGTGTTTCATGTCAATAAGAAGGTCAGAGGGATACAGTAACCCTTAAGTGAGGCATCGGAATCTATAACTAGTGTCACACGAATGGTTCAAAACATAGACAGTAGGAAGAGTCAGTATACATGTTTTAAGTCGGCATTGTCCCATTTGTATTTAATTCCGATGCAATTTCTGTGTTTCATCGCCAACAAGAAGGTCAGAGGGTTAAAGTAAACCTGAAGTGAAGCATCGGAATCTATAACTAGTGTCACAGGAATGGTTCAATATATAGTCAGTAAGAAGAGTCAGTCTTCTTGTACTTAAGTTGGCATTGTGCCTTTTGTATTAAATTCCGATGCAATTTCTGTGTTTCATCGTCAATAAGAAGGTCCAAGGGATACAGTAAACCTGAAGTGAAGCATCGGAATCTGTAACTAGCGTCACAGGAATGGTTAAAATCATAGTCAGAAAGAAGAGTCAGTCTTATTGTACTTAAGTCGGCATTGTGCCTTTTCTACTTATTTCCGATGCAATATCTGTGTTTCATCGTCAATAAGAAGGTCAGAGGGATACAGTAAACCTGAAGTGAAGCATCGGAATCTATAACTAGAGTCATAGGAATGGTTCAAACGTAGTCAGTACGAAGAGTCAGTCTTATTGTACTTAAGACGGCATTGTGTCTTTTGTATTTAATTCCGATGCAATTTCTGTGTTTCATCGTCAATAAGAAGGTCCAAGGGATACAGTAAACCTGAAGTGAAGCTTCGGAATCTATAACTAGTGTCACAGGAATGGTTCCAAACATAGACAGTAGGAAGAGTCAGTCTTCTTGTACTTAAGTCGGCATTATGCCTTTTCTGTTTAATTCCCATGCACTTTCTGTGTTTCATCGTCAATAAGAAGGTCAGAGAGATACAGTAAACCTGAAGTGAAGCTTCGGAATCTATAACTAGTGTCACAGGAATGGTTCAAAACAGTCAGTAAGTAGAGTCAGTCTTCTTGTACTTATGTCGGCATTGTGCCTTTTCTATTTAAATCCGATGCAATTTCTGTTTTTCATCGTCAATAAGAAGGTCCAAGGGATACAATAAATCTGAAGTGAAGCATCGGAATCTATAACTAGTGTCACTGGAATGGTTCAAAACATAGACAGTAAGAAGAGTCGGTCTTCTTGTACTTAAGTCGGCGTTGTGCGTTTTATAATTAAGTCCGATCCAATTTCTGTGTTTCATCGTCAAAAAGAAGGTCAGAGGGAAACAGTAAACCTGAAGTGAAACATCGGAATCTATAACTAGAGTCACAGGAATGGTTCGAAACATAGACAGTAGGAAGAGTCAGTCTTCTTGTACTTAAGTCGGCATTGTGCCTTTTGTATTTAACTCCGATGCACTATCTGTCTTTCATCGTCAATAAGAAGATCCATGGGATACAGTAAACCTGAAGTGAAGCATCGGAATCTATAACTAGTGTCACAGGAATGGTTCCAAACATAGACAGTAGGAAGAGTCAGTCTTCTTGTACTTAAGTCGGCATTGTGCTTTTTCTGTTTAATTCCGATGCACTTTCTGTATTTCATCGTCAATAACAGGGTCAAAGGGATACAGAAAACCTGAAGTGAAGCATCGGAATCTATAACTAGTGTCACAGGAATGGTTCAAATCATAGTCAGTAAGAAGAGTTAGTCTTCTTGTACTTAAGTCGGCATTGTGCTTTTTCTATTTCATTCCGATGCAATTTCAGTGTTTCATCTTCAATGAGAAGGTCGGAGGGATACGGTTAACCTGAAGTGAAGCATCGGAATCTGTAACTTGCGTCACAGGAATGGTTCAAGACATAGACAGTAGGAAGATTCAGTCTTATTGTACTTATGTCAGCATTGTGCCTTTTCTAATTAATTCCGATGCACTTTCTGTGTTTCATCGTCAATAAGAGGGTCAAAGGGATACAGTAAACCTGAAGTGAAGCATCGGAATCTATAACTAGTGTCACAGGAATGGTTCAAATCATAGTCAGTAAGAAGAGTTAGTCTTCTTGTAAAAAGTCGGCATTGTGCTTTATCTATTTCATTCCGATGCAATTTCAGTGTTTCATCGTCAATTACAAGGTCCGAGGGATACAGTAAACCTAAAGTGAAGCATCGGAATCTATAACTAGTGTCACAGGAATGGTTCAAATCATAGTCAGCAAGAAGAGTTAGTCTTCTTGTACTTAAGTCGGCATTGTGCATTTTCCATTTAATTCCGATGCAATTTCTGTGTTTTATCGTCAATAAGAAGGTCCATGGGATACAGTAAACCTGAAGTGAAGCTTCGGAATCTATATCAAGCATCACAGGAATGGTTCAAAACATAGACAGTAAGGAGAGTCAGTCTTCTTGTACTTAAGTCGGCATTGTTCCATTTGTATTTAATTCCGATGCAATTTCTGTGTTTCAACGTCAATACGAAGGTCAGAGGGATCCAGTAAACCTGAAGTGAAGCATCGGAATCTATAACTAGTGTCACAGGAATGGTTCAAAACAGTCAGTGAGAAGAGTCAGTCTTCTTGTACTTAAGTCGGCATTGTGCGTTTTGTATTTAATTCCGATTCAATTTCTGTGTTTCATCGTCAATAAGAAGGTCAGAGGGATACAGTAAACCTGAAGTGTAGCATCGGAATCTATAACTAGTGTCACAGGAATGGTTCAAATCATAGACAGTAGGAAGAGTCAGACTTCTTGTACTTAAGTCGGCATTGTGCTTTTTGTATTTAATTCCGATGCAATCTCTGTGTTTCATCGTCAATAAGAAGGTCCAAGGGATACAGTAAACCTGAAGTGAAGCATCGGAGTCTATAACTAGTGTCACAGGAATGGTTCAAGCCATAGACAGTAAGAAAGGTCAGTCTTCTTGTACA
This sequence comes from Schistocerca americana, assembly GCF_021461395.2. Taxonomy (NCBI): domain Eukaryota; kingdom Metazoa; phylum Arthropoda; class Insecta; order Orthoptera; family Acrididae; genus Schistocerca; species Schistocerca americana. The sequence goes on along the minus strand of NC_060129.1, from coordinate 594,242 downwards.
TATGTCGGCATTGTGCCTTTTGTATTTAATTCCGATGTAATTTCTGTGTTTCATCGTCAATAAGAAGGTCTGAGGAATACAGTAAACCTGAATTGAAGCATCGGAATCTATAACTAGTGGCACAGGAATGGTTCAAAACATAGACAGTAGGAAGTGTCAGTCTTCTTGTACTTAAGTCAGCATTGTGCCTTTTCTATTTAATTCCGATTCACTTTCTGTGTTTCATCGTCAATAAGAAGGTCCAAGGGATACAATAAACCTGAAATGAAGCATCGGAATCTATAACTATTGTCACAGGAATGTTTCAAAACATAGACAGTAGGAACAGTCAGTCTACATGTACTTAAGTCGGCATTGTGCCATTTGTATTTAATTCCGATGCAATTTCTGTGTTTCATCGCCAACAAGAAGGTCAGAGGGATACAGTAAACCTGACGTGAAGCATCGGAATCTATAACTAGTGTCACAGGAATGGTTCAAAACATAGACAGTAGGAAGAGTCAGTCTTCTTCTACTTAAGTCGGCATTGTGCCTTTTCTGTTCAATTTCGATGCACTTTCTGTGTATCATCGTCAATAAGAGGGTCCAAGGGATACAGTAAACCTGAAGTGAAGCATCGGAATCTGTAACTTGCGTCACAGGAATGGTTCAAAACATAGACAGTAAGAGGAGTCAGACTTCTTGTACTTAAGTCGGCATTGTGCGTTTTGTATATAATTCCGATTCAATTTCTGTGTTTCATCGTCAATAAGAAAGTCAGAGGGATACAGTAAACCTGCCAAGGAAAACAGTAAACCTGAAGTGAAGCATCGGAATCTAAAACTGGACTCACAGGAGAGGTTCAAATCATAGAAAATTAGAGTGTCGGTCCTCTTGTATTTAAGTCGGCATTGTGCATTTTGTATTACATTCGGATGCAATTTCTGTTTTTCATCGTCAATAAGAAGGTCCAAGGGATACAGTAAACCTGAAGTGAAGCATCGGAATCTAAAACTGGACTCACAGGAGAGGTTCAAATAATAGAAAGTTAGAGTGTCAGTCCTCTTGTACTTAAGACGGCATTGTGCCTTTTGTATTAAATTCGGATGCAATTTCTGTGTTTCATCGTCAATAAGAAGGTCCAAGGGATACAGAAAACCTGAAGTGAAGCATCGGATTCTAAAACTAGAATCACAGGAGAGGTTCAAATCATAGATAGTTAGAGTGTCAGTCCTCTTGTAATAGAGCCGGCATTGTGCCTTTTGTATTAAATTCGCATGCAATTTCTGTGTTTCATCGTCAATAAGAAGGTCCAAGGGATACAGTAAATCTGAAGTGAAGCATCGGAATCTAAAACTGGACTCACAGGAGTGGTTCAAATCTTAGAAAGTTAGGGTGTCAGTCCTCTTGTACTTAAGTCGGCACTGTGCCTTTTGTATTAAATTCGTATGCAATTTCTGTGTTTCATTGTCAATAAGAAGGTCCAAGGGATTCAGTAAACCTGAAGTGAAGCATCGGAAACTAATACCTGACTCACAGGAGGGGTTCAAATCATAGAGACTAAGAGTGTCAATCCTCTTGTACTTAAGTCGGCATTGTGCCTTTTGAATTAATTTCGGATGCCATTTCTGTGTTTCATCGTCAATAAGAAGGTCCAAGGGATACAGTAAACCTGAAGTGAAGACTCGGCAACAAAAAATTGGACTCACAGGAGAGGTTCAAATCATAGAAAGTTAGGGTGTCAGTCCTCTTGTACTTAAGTCGGCATTGTGGCTTTTGTATTAAATTCGGACCCAATTTCTGTGTTTCATTGTCAATAAGAAGATCCAAGGAAAACAGAAAACCTGAAGTGAAGCATCGGAATCTAAAACTGGACTCACAGGAGAGGATCAATCATAGAAAGTTAGAGTGACAGTCCTCTTGTACTTAAGTCGGCATTGTGCATTTGTGTTAAATTCGGAAGCAATTTCTGTGTTTCATCGTCAATAAGAAGGTCCAAGGGATACAGAAAACCTGAAGTGAAGCATCGGAGTCTAAAACTGGAATCACAGGAGAGGTTCAAATCAAGGAAAGTTAGAGTGTCAGCCCTCTTGTACTTAAGTCGGCATTATGCCTTTTGTATTAAATTCGGATGCAATTTCTGTGTTTCATCGTCAATAAGAAGGTCCAAGGGATACAATAAACCTGAAGTGAAGCATCGGAATCTAAAACTGGACTCACAGGAGAGGTTCAAATCATAGAAACTTAGAGTGTCAGTCCTCTTGTACTTAAGTCGGCATTGTGCCTTTTGTATTAAATTCGGATGCAACTTCTGTGTTTCATCGTCAATAAGAAGGTCCAAGGGATACAGTAATCCTGAAGTGAAGACTCGGCAACAAAAACTTGACTCACAGGAGAGGTTCAAATCATAGAAAGTTAGAGAGTCAGTCCTCTTCAACTTAAGTCGGCATTGGGCCTTTTGTATTAAATTCGGACGCAATTTCTGTGTTTCATTGTCAATAAGGAGGTCCAAGGTAAACAGTAAACCTGAAGTGAAGCATCGGAATCTAAAACTGGACTCACAGGAGAGGCTCAAATCATAGAAAGTTAGAGTGTCAGTCCTCTTGTACTTAAGTCGGCTTTGTGCCTTTTGTATTAAATTCGGATGCAATTTCTGTGTTTCATCGTCAATAAGATGGTCCAAGGGATACAGAAAACCTGAAGTGAAGCATCGGAATCTAAAACTGGAATCACAGGAGAGGTTCAAATCAAAGAAAGTTAGAGTGTCAGCCCTCTTGTACTTAAGTCGGCATTGTGCCTTTTGTATTAAATTCAGATGCAATTTCTGTGTTTCATCGTCAATAAGAAGGTCCAAGGGATACAATAAACCAGAAGTGAAGCATCGCAAACTAAAACCTGACTCACAGGAGGGGTTCAAATCATCGAAACTTAGAGTGTCAATCTTCTTGTGCTTATGTCGGCATTGTGCCTTTTGAATTAATTTCGGATGCAATTTCTGTGTTTCATCGTCAATAAGAAGGTCCAATGGATACAGTAAACCTGAAGTGAAGCCTCGGCAACAAAAACTGGACTCACAGGAGAGGTACAAATCATAGAAAGTTAGAGTGTCAGTCCTCTTGTATTATGTCGGAATTGTGCATTTTGTATTAAATTCGAACGCAATTTCTGTATTTCATTGTCAATAAGGAGGTCCAAGGTAAACAGTAAACCTGAAGTGAAGCATCGGAATCTAAAACTGGAATCACAGGAGAGGTTCAAATCAAAGAAAGTTAGAGTGTCAGTCCTCTTGTACTTGAGCCGGGTTTTGTGCCTTTTGTATTAAATTCGGATGCAATTTCTGTGTTTCATCGTCAATAAGAAGGTTCAAGGGATACAGTAAACCTGAAGTGAAGCATCGGAACCTAAAACTGGCCTCACAGGAGTGGTTCAAATCATAGAAAGATAGAGTGTCTGTCCTCTTGTACTTAAGTCGGCATTGTGCCTTTTTTATTAATTTCGGATGCAATTTCTGTGTTTCATCGTCAATAAGAAGGTCCAAGGGATACAGTAAACCTGAAGTGAAGCATCGGATTCTAAAACTGGACTCACAGGTAACGTTTAAATAATAGAAAGTTAGAGTGTCGGTGCTCTTGTATTTAAGTCGGCATTGTGCATTTTGTATTACATTCGGATGCAATTTCTGTTTTTCATCGTCAATAAGAAGGTCCAAGGGATACAGTAAACCTGAAGTGAAGCATCGGAATCTAAAACTGGACTCACAGGAGAGGTTCAAATCATAGAAAGTTAGAGTGTCAGTCCTCTTGTACTTAAGTCGGCATTGTGCCTTTTGTATTAAATTCGGATGCAATTTCTGTGTTTCATCGTCAATAAGAAGGTCCAAGGGATACAGTAAACTTGAAGTGAAGCATCGGAATCTTAAACTGGAATCATAGGAGTGGTTCAAATCATAGAAAGTTAGAGTGTCAGTCCTCTTGTACTTGAGCCGGCATTGTGCTTTTGTATTATATTCGGATGCAATTTCTGTGTTTCATCGTCAATAAGAAGGTTCAAGGGATACAGTAAACCTGAAGTGAAGCATCGGAATCTAAAACTGGCCTCACAGGAGTGGTTCAAATCATAGAAAGTTAGAGTGTCTGTCCTCTTGTACTTAAGTCGGCATTGTGCCTTTTTTATTAATTTCGGATGCAATTTCTGTGTTTCATCATCAATAAGAAGGTCCAATGGATACAGTAAACTTGAAGTGAAGCATCGGATTCTAAAACTGGACTCACAGGTAACGTTTAAATCATAGAAAGTTAGAGTGTCGGTCCTCTTGTATTTAAGTCGGCATTGTGCATTTTGTATTACATTCGGAAGCAATTTCTGTTTTTCATCGTCAATAAGAAGGTCCAAGCGATACAGTAAACCTGAAGTGAAGCATCGGAATCTAAAATTGGACTCATAGGAGAGGTTCAAATAATAGAAAGTTAGAGTGTCAGTCCTCTTGTACTTAAGTCGGCATTGTGCCTTTTGTATTAAATTCGGATGCAATTTCTGTGTTTCATCGTCAATAAGAAGGTCTAAGGGATACAGAAAACCTGAAGTGAAGCATCGGATTCTAAAACTAGAATCACAGGAGAGGTTCAAATCATAGAAAGTTAGAGTGTCAGTCCTCTTGTACTAGTGCTGGCATTGTGCCTTTTGTATTAAATTCGCATGCAATTTCTGTGTTTCATCGTCAATAAGAAGGTCCAAGGGATACAGTAAACCTGAAGTGAAGCATCGGAATCTAAAACTGGACTCACAGGAGTGGTTCAAATCATAGAAAGTTAGGGTGTCAGTCCTCTTGTACTTAAGTCGGCACTGTGCCTTTTGTATTTAATTCGTATGCCATTTCTGTGTTTCATCGTCAATAAGAAGGTCCAAGGGATACAGTAAACCTGAAGTGAAGACTCGGCAACAAAAAATTGGACTCACAGGAGAGGTTCAAATCATAGAAAGTTAGGGTGTCAGTCCTCTTGTATTATGTCGGAATTGTGCATTTTGTATTAAATTCGAACGCAATTTCTGTATTTCATTGTCAATAAGGAGGTCCAAGGTAAACAGTAAACCTGAAGTGTAGCATCGGAATCTAAAACTGGACTCACAGGAGAGGTTCAAATCATAGAAAGTTAGAGTGTCAGTCCTCTTGTACTTAAGTCGGCTTTGTGCCTTTTGTATTAAATTCGGATGCAATTTCTGTGTTTCATCGTCAATAAGAAGGTCCAAGGGATACAGAAAACCTGAAGTGAAGCATCGGAATCTAAAACTGGAATCACAGGAGAGGTTCTAATCAAAGAAAGTTAGAGTGTCAGTCCTCTTGTACTTGAGCCGGGTTTTGTGCCTTTTGTATTAAATTCGGATGCAATTTCTGTGTTTCATCGTCAATAAGAAGGTTCAAGGGATACAGTAAACCTGAAGTGAAGCATCGGAACCTAAAACTGGCCTCACAGGAGTGGTTCAAATCATAGAAAGATAGAGTGTCTGTCCTCTTGTACTTAAGTCGGCATTGTGCCTTTTTTATTAATTTCGGATGCAATTTCTGTGTTTCATCGTCAATAAGAAGGTCCAAGGGATACAGTGAACCTGAAGTGAAGCATCGGATTCTAAAACTGGACTCACAAGTAACGTTTAAATCATAGAGAGTTAGAGTGTCGGTGCTCTTGTATTTAAGTCGGCATTGTGCATTTTGTATTACATTCGGATGCAATTTCTGTTTTTCATCGTCAATAAGAAGGTCCAAGGGATACAGTAAACCTGAAGTGAAGCATCGGAATCTAAAACTAGACTCACAGGAGAGGTTCAAATCATAGAAAGTTAGAGTGTCAGTCCTCTTGTACTTAAGTCGGCATTGTGCCTTTTGTATTAAATTCGGATCCAATTTCTGTGTTTCATCGTCAATAAGAAGGTCCAAGGGATACAGTAAACTTGAAGTGAAGCATCGGAATCTTAAACTGGAATCATAGGAGTGGTTCAAATCATAGAAAGTTAGAGTGTCAGTCCTCTTGTACTTGAGCCGGCATTGTGCTTTTGTATTATATTCGGATGCAATTTCTGTGTTTCATCGTCAATAAGAAGGTTCAAGGGATACAGTAAACCTGAAGTGAAGCATCGGAATCTAAAACTGGCCTCACAGGAGTGGTTCAAATCATAGAAAGTTAGAGTGACTGTCCTCTTGTACTTAAGTCGGCATTGTGCCTTTTTTATTAATTTCGGATGCAATTTCTGTGTTTCATCGTCAATAAGAAGGTCCAATGGATACAGTAAACCTGAAGTGAAGCATCGAATTCTAAAACTGGACTCACAGGTAACGTTTAAATCATAGAAAGTTAGTGTGTCTGTCCTCTTGTATTTAAGTCGGCATTGTGCACTTTGTATTACATTCGGAAGCAATTTCTGTTTTTCATCGTCAATAAGAAGGTCCAAGGGATACAGTAAACCTGAAGTGAAGCATCGGAATCTAAAACTGGACTCATAGGAGAGATTCAAATAATAGAAAGTTAGAGTGTCAGTCCTCTTGTACTTAAGTCGGCATTGTGCCTTTTGTATTAAATTCGGATGCAATTTCTGTGTTTCATCGTCAATAAGAAGGTCTAAGGGATACAGAAAACCTGAAGTGAAGCATCGGATTCTAAAACTAGAATCACAGGAGAGGTTCAAATCATAGAAAGTTAGAGTGTCAGTCCTCTTGTACTAGTGCTGGCATTGTGCCTTTTGTATTAAATTCGCATGCAATTTCTGTGTTTCATCGTCAATAAGAAGGTCCAAGGGATACAGTAAACCTGAAGTGAAGCATCGGAATCTAAAACTGGACTCACAGGAGTGGTTCAAATCATAGAAAGTTAGGGTGTCAGTCCTCTTGTACTTAAGTCGGCACTGTGCCTTTTGTATTTAATTCGTATGCAATTTCTGTGTTTCATTGTCAATAAGAAGGTCCAAGGGATTCAGTAAACCTGAAGTGAAGCATCGGAAACTAAAACCTGACTCACAGGAGGGGTTCAAATCATAGAAACTTAGAGTGTCAATCCCCTTGTACTTAAGTCAGCATTGTGCCTTTTGAATTAATTTCGCATGCCATTTCTGTGTTTCATCGTCAATAAGAAGGTCCAAGGGATACAGTAAACCTGAAGTGAAGACTCGGCAACAAAAAATTGGACTCACAGGAGAGGTTCAAATCATAGAAAGTTAGGGTGTCAGTCCTCTTGTACTTAAGTCGGCATGTTGGCTGTTGTATTAAATTCGGACGCAATTTCTGTGTTTCTTTGTCAATAAGAAGGTCCAAGGAAAACAGTAAACATGAAGTGAAGCATCGGAATCTAAAACTGGATCACAGGAGAGGATCAATCATAGAAAGTTAGAGTGTCAGTCCTCTTATACTTAAGTCGGCATTGTGCCTTTTGTATTAAATTCGGATGCAATTTCTGTGTTTCATCGTCAATAAGAAGGTCCAAGGGATACAGAAAACCTGAAGTGAAGCATCGGAATCTAAAACTGGAATCACAGGAGAGGTTCAAATCAGGGAAAGTTAGAGTGTCAGCCCTCTTGTACTTAAGTCGGCATTGTGCCTTTTGTATTAAATTCGGATGCAATTTCTGTGTTTCATCGTCAATAAGAAGGTCCAAGGGATACAATAAACCAGAAGTGAAGCATCGGAATCTAAAACTGGACTCACAGGAGAGGTTCAAATCATAGAAAGTTAGGGTGTCAGTCCTCTTGTACTTAAGTCGGCATTGTGCCTTTTGTATTAAATTCGGATGCAATTTCTGTGTTTCATCGTCAATAAGAAGGTCCAAGGGATACAGTAAACTTGAAGTGAAGCATCGGAATCTTAAACTGGAATCATAGGAGTGGTTCAAATCATAGAAAGTTAGAGTGTCAGTCCTCTTGTACTTGAGCCGGCATTGTGCTTTTGTATTATATTCGGATGCAATTTCTGTGTTTCATCGTCAATAAGAAGGTTCAAGGGATACAGTAAACCTGAAGTGAAGCATCGGAATCTAAAACTGGCCTCACAGGAGTGGTTCAAATCATAGAAAGTTAGAGTGTCTGTCCTCTTGTACTTAAGTCGGCATTGTGCCTTTTTTATTAATTTCGGATGCAATTTCTGTGTTTCATCGTCAATAAGATGGTCCAATGGATACAGTAAACCTGAAGTGAAGCATCGGATTCTAAAACTGGACTCACAGGTAACGTTTAAATCATAGAAAGTTAGAGTGTCGGTCCTCTTGTATTTAAGTCGGCATTGTGCATTTTGTATTACATTCGGAAGCAATTTCTGTTTTTCATCGTCAATAAGAAGGTCCAAGGGATACAGTAAACCTGAAGTGAAGCATCGGAATCTAAAACTGGACTCATAGGAGAGGTTCAAATAATAGAAAGTTAGAGTGTCAGTCCTCTTGTACTTAAGTCGGCATTGTGCCTTTTGTATTAAATTCGGATGCAATTTCTGTGTTTCATCGTCAATAAGAAGGTCTAAGGGATACAGAAAACCTGAAGTGAAGCATCGGATTCTAAAACTAGAATCACAGGAGAGGTTCAAATCATAGAAAGTTAGGGTGTGAGTCCTCTTGTACTTAAGTCGGCATTGTGCCTTTTGTATTAAATTCGGATGCAATTTCTGTGTTTCATCGACAATAAGAAGGTCCAAGGGATACAGTAAACCTGAAGTGAAGCATCGGAATCTGAAACTGGTCTTACAGGAGTGGTTCAAAGCATAGAAAGTTAGAGTGTCAGTCCTCTTGTACTTAAGTCGGCACTGTGCCTTTTGTATTAATTTCGTATGCAACTTCTGTGTTTCATTGTCAATAAGAAGGTCCAAGGGATTCAGTAAACCTGAAGTGAAGCATCGGAAACTAAAACCTGACTCACAGGAGGGGTTCAAACCATAGAAACTTAGAATGTCAGTCCTCTTGTACTTAAGTCGGCATTGTGCCTTTTGAATTAATTTCGGATGGGATTTCTGTGTTTCATCGTCAATAAGAAGGTCCAAGGGATACAGTAAACCTAAAGTGAAGCCTCGGCAACAAAAACTGGACTCACAGGAGAGGTTCAAATCATAGAAAGTTAGATTGTCAGTCCTCTTGTACTTAAGTCGGCATTGTGAATTTTGTATTAAATTCGGACGCAATTTCTGTGTTTCATCGTCAATAAGAAGGTCCAAGGGATACAGTAAACTTGATGTGAAGCATCGGAATCTAAAACTGGACTCACAGGAGAGGTTCAAATCATAGAAAGTTAGAGTGTCAGTCCTCTAGTACTTATGTCGGCATTGTGCCTTTTGTATTAAATTCGGATGCAATTTCTGTGTTTCATCGTCAATAAGAAGGTCCAAGGGATACAGTAAACTTGAAGGGAAGCATCGGAATCTAAAACTGGAATCACAGGAGAGGTTCAAATCATAGAAAGTTAGAGTGTCAGTCCTCTTGTACTTAAGCAGGCATTGTGCCTTTTGTATTAAATTCGGATGCAATTTCTGTGTTTCATCGTCAATAAGAAGGTCCAAGGGATGCAGTAAACCTGAAGTGAAGCATCGGAATCTAAAAATGGACTCACAGGAGAGGTTCAAATCATAGAAAATTAGAGTGTCAGTCCTCTTGTACTTAAGTCGGCACTGTGCCTTTTGTATTAAATTCGTATGCAATTTCTGTGTTTCATTGTCAATAAGAAGGTCCGAGGGATTCAGTAAACCTGAAGTGAAGCATCGGAAACTAAAACATGACTCACAGGAGAGGTTCAAATCATAGAAACTTAGAGTGTCAGTCCTCTTGTACTTAAGTCGGCATTGTGCCTTTTGTATTAATTTCGGATGCAATTTCTATGTTTCATCGTCAATAAGAATGTCCAAGGGATACAGTAAACCTGAAGTGAAGCCTCGGCAACAAAAACTGGACTCACAGGAGATGTTCAAATCATAGAAACTTAGAGTGTCAGTCCTCTTGTACTTAAGCCAGCATTGTGCCTTTTGTATTAAACTCAGACGCAATTTCTGTGTTTCATCGACATTAAGAAGGTCCAAGGGATACTGTAAATCTGAAGTGAAGCATCGGAATCTAAAACTGGACTCACAGAGGAGGTTCAAATCATAGAAAGTAAGAGTGTCAGTCCTCTTGTACTTAAGTCGGCATTGTGCCTTTTGCATTAAATTTGGATGCAATTTCTGTGTTTCATCGTCAATACGAAGGTCCAATGGATACAGTAAACCTGAAGTGAAGCCTCGGCAACAAAAACTGGACTCACAGGAGAGGTTCAAATCATAGAATGTTAGAGTGTCAGTCCTCTTGTACTTAAGTCGGCATTGTGCCTTTTGTATTAAATACGGATGCAATTTCTGTTTCATCGTCAATAAAAAGGTCCAAGGGATACAGTAAACCTGAAGTGAAGCATCGGAATCCAAAACTGGACTCACAGGAGCGGTTCAAATCATAGAAAGTTAGAGTGTCAGTCCTCATGTACTTAAGTCGCTCACTGTGCTTTTTGTATTAAATTCGTATGCAATTTCTGTGTTTCATTGTCAATAAGAAGGTCCGAGGAATTCAGTAAACCTGAAGTGAAGCATCGGAAACTAAAACCTGACACACAGGAGAGGTCAAATCATAGAAACTTAGAGTGTCTGTCCTCTTGTACTTAAGTCGGCATTGTGCCTTTTGTATTAATTTCGGATGCAATTTCTGTGTTTCATCGTCAATAAGAAGGTCCAAGGGATACAGTAAACCTGAAGTGAAGCATCGGAATCTAAAACTGGACTCAGAGGTGAGGTGCAAATCATAGAAAGTTAGAGTGTCCGTCCTCTTGTACTTAAGTCGGCATTGTGCCTTTTGTATTAAATTCGGATGCAATTTCTGTGTTTCATCGTCAATAAGAAGGTCCAAGGGATACAGAAAACCTGAAGTGAAGCATCGGAATCTAAAACTGGCCTCACAGGAGTGGTTCAAATCATAGAGAGTTAGAGTGTCTGTCCTCTTGTACTTAAGTCGGCATTGTGCCTTTTGAATTATTTTCGGATGCAATTTATGTGTTTCATCGTCAATAAGAAGGTCCATGGGATACAGAAAACCCGAAGTGAAGCATCTGAATCTATAACTGGAATCACAGGAGAGGTTCAAATCAACGAAAGTTAGAGTGTCAGTCCGCTTGTACTTAAGTCGGCAATGTGCCTTTTGTATTAAATTCGGATGCAATTTCTGTTTCATCGTCAATAAGAAGGTCCAAGGGATACAGTAAACCTGAAGTGAAGCATCGGAATCTAAAACTGGACTCACAGGAGTGGTTCAAATCACAGAAAGTTTGAGTGTCAGTCCTCTTGTACTTAAGTCGGCACTGTGATTTTTGTATTAAATTCGTATGCAATTTCTGTGTTTCATTGTCAATAAGAACGTCCGAGGGATTCAGTAAACCTGAAGTGAAGCATCGGAAACTAAAACCTGACTCACAGGAGAGGTTCAAATCTTAGAAACTTAGAGTGTCAGTCCTCTTGTACTTAAGTCGGCATTGTGCCTTTTGAATTAATTTCGCATGCCATTTCTGTGTTTCATCGTCAATAAGAAGGTCCAAGGGATACAGTAAACCTGAAGTGTAGACTCGGCAACAAAAAATTGGACTCACAGGAGAGGTTCAAATCATAGAAAGTTAGGGTGTCAGTCCTCTTGTACTTAAGTCGGCATTATGGCTGTTGTATTAAATTCGGACGCAATTTCTGTGTTTCATTGTCAATAAGAATGTCCAAGGAAAACAGTAAACCTGAAGTGAAGCATCGGAATCTAAAACTGGATCACAGGAGAGGATCAATCATAGAAAGTTAGAGTGTCAGTCCTCTTATACTTAAGTCGGCATTGTGCCTTTTGTATTAAATTCGGATGCAATTTCTGTGTTTCATCGTCAATAAGAAGGACAAAGGGATACAGAAAACCTGAAGTGAAGCATCGGAATCTAAAACTGGAATCACAGGAGAGGTTCAAATCAGGGAAGGTTAGAGTGTCAGCCCTCTTGTACTTAAGTCGGCATTGTGCCTTTTGTATTAAATTCGGATGCAATTTCTGTGTTTCATCGTCAATAAGAAGGTCCAAGGGATACAATAAACCAGAAGTGAAGCATCGGAATCTAAAACTGGACTCATAGGAGAGGTTCAAATCATAGAAAGTTAGGGTGTCAGTCCTCTTGTACTTAAGTCGGCATTGTGCCTTTTGTATTAAATTCGGATGCAATTTCTGTGTTTCATCGACAATAAGAAGGTCCAAGGGATACAGTAAACCTGAAGTGAAGCATCGGAATCTGAAACTGGTCTTACAGGAGTGGTTCAAAGCATAGAAAGTTAGAGTGTCAGTCCTCTTGTACTTAAGTCGGCACTGTGCCTTTTGTATTAAATTCGTATGCAACTTCTGTGTTTCATTGTCAATAAGAAGGTCCAAGGGATTCAGTAAACCTGAAGTGAAGCATCGGAAACTAAAACCTGACTCACAGGAGGGGTTCAAACCATAGAAACCTAGAATGTCAGTCCTCTTGTACTTAAGTCGGCATTGTGCCTTTTGAATTAATTTCGGATGGGATTTCTGTGTTTCATCGTCAATTAGAAGGTCCAAGGGATACAGTAAACCTAAAGTGAAGCCTCGGCAACAAAAACTGGACTCACAGGAGAGGTTCAAATCATAGAAAGTTAGATTGTCAGTCCTCTTGTACTTAAGTCGGCATTGTGAATTTTGTATTAAATTCGGACGCAATTTCTGTGTTTCATCGTCAATAAGAAGGTCCAAGGGATACAGTAAACTTGACGTGAAGCATCGGAATCTAAAACTGGACTCACAGGAGAGGTTCAAATCATAGAAAGTTAGAGCGTCAGTCCTCTAGTACTTATGTCGGCATTGTGCCTTTTGTATTAAATTCGGATGCAATTTCTGTGTTTCATCGTCAATAAGAAGGTCCAAGGGATACAGTAAACTTGAAGTGAAGCATCGGAATCTAAAACTGGAATCACAGGAGAGGTTCAAATCATAGAAAGTTAGAGTGTCAGCCCTCTTGTACTTAAGTCGGCATTGTGCGTTTTGTATTAAATTCGGATGCAATTTCTGTGTTTCATCGTCAATAAGAAGGTCCAAGGGATACAATAAACCAGAAGTGAAGCATCGGAATCTAAAACTGGACTCACAGGAGAGGTTCAAATCATAGAAAGTTAGGGTGTCAGTCCTCTTGTACTTAAGTCGGCATTGTGCCTTTTGTATTAAATTCGGATGCAATTTCTGTGTTTCATCGACAATAAGAAGGTCCAACGGATACAGTAAACCTGAAGTGAAGCATCGGAATCTGAAACTGGTCTTACAGGAGTATTTCAAAGCATAGAAAGTTAGAGTGTCAGTCCTCTTGTACTTAAGTCGGCACTGTGCCTTTTGTATTAAATTCGTATGCAACTTCTGTGTTTCATTGTCAATAAGAAGGTCCAAGGGATTCAGTAAACCTGAAGTGAAGCATCGGAAACTAAAACCTGACTCACAGGAGGGGTTCAAACCATAGAAACTGAGAATGTCAGTCCTCTTGTACTTAAGTCGGCATTGTGCCTTTTGAATTAATTTCGGATGGGATTTCTGTGTTTCATCGTCAATAAGAACGTCCAAGGGATACAGTAAACCTAAAGTGAAGCCTCGGCAACAAAAACTGGACTCACAGGAGAGGTTCAAATCATAGAAAGTTAGATTTTCAGTCCTCTTGTACTTAAGTCGGCATTGTGAATTTTGTATTAAATTCGGACGCAATTTCTGTGTTTCATCGTCAATAAGAAGGTCCAAGGGATACAGTAAACTTGACGTGAAGCATCGGAATCTAAAACTGGACTCACAGGAGAGGTTCAAATCATAGAAAGTTAGAGCGTCGGTCCTCTAGTACTTATGTCGGCATTGTGCCTTTTGTATTAAATTCGGATGCAATTTCTGTGTTTCATCGTCAGTAAGAAGGTCCAAGGGATACAGTAAACTTGAAGTGAAGCATCGGAATCTAAAACTGGAATCACAGGAGAGGTTCAAATCATAGAAAGTTAGAGTGTCAGTCCTCTTGTACTTAAGCCGGCATTGTGCATTTTGTATTAAATTCGGATGCAATTTCTGTGTTTCATCGTCAATAAGAAGGTCCAAGGGATGCAGTAAACCTGAAGTGAAGCATCGGAATCTAAAAATGGACTCACAGGAGAGGTTCAAATCATAGAAAATTAGAGTGTCAGTCGTCTTGTACTTAAGTCGGCATTGCGCCTTTTGTATTAAATTCGGATGCAATTTTTGTGTTTCATCGTCAATAAGAAGGTCCAAGGGATACAGTAAACCTGAATTAAAGCATCGGAATCTAAAACTGGCCTCACAGGAGTGGTTCAAATCATAGAGAGTTAGAGTGTCTGTCCTCTTGTACTTAAGTCGGCATTGTGCCTTTTGTATTATTTTCGGATGCAATTTATGTGTTTCATCGTCAATAAGAAGGTCCAAGGGATACAGAAAACCTGAAGTGAAGCATCTGAATCTATAACTGGAATCACAGGAGAGGTTCAAATCAACGAAAGTTAGAGTGTCAGTCCGCTTGTACTTAAGTCGGCATTGTGCCTTTTGTATTAAATTCGGATGCCATTTCTGTGTATCATCGTCAATAAGAAGGTCCAAGGGATACAGTAAACCTGAAGTGAAGCATCGGAATCTAAAACTGGACTCACAGGAGAGGTTCAAATCATTGAAAGTTAGGGTGTCAGTGCTCTTGTACTTAAGTCGGCAATGTGCCTTTTGTATTAAATTCGGATGCAATTTCTGTTTCATCGTCAATAAGAAGGTCCAAGGGATACAGTAAACCTGAAGTGAAGCATCAGAATCTAAAACTGGACACACAGGAGTGGTTCAAATCACAGAAAGTTTGAGTGTCAGTCCTCTTGTACTTAAGTCGGCACTGTGCTTTTTGTATTAAATTCGTATGCAATTTCTGTGTTTCATTGTCAATAAGAAGGTCCGAGGGATTCAGTAAACCTGAAGTGAAGCATCGGAAACTAAAACCTGACTCACAGGAGAGGTTCAAATCATAGAAACTTAGAGTGTCAGTCCTCTTGTACTTAAGTCGGCATTGTGCCTTTTGTATTAATTTCGGATGCAATTTCTATGTTTCATCGTCAATAAGAAGGTCCAAGGGATACAGTAAACCTGAAGTGAAGCCTCGGCAACAAAAACTGGACTCACAGGAGATGTTCAAATCATAGAAACTTAGAGTGTCAGTCCTCTTGTACTTAAGCCAGCATTGTGCCTTTTGTATTAAACTCAGACGCAATTTCTGTGTTTCATCGACATTACGAAGGTCCAAGGGATACTGTAAATCTGAAGTGAAGCATCGGAATCTAAAACTGGACTCACAGAGGAGGTTCAAATCATAGAAAGTAAGAGTGTCAGTCCTCTTGTACTTAAGTCGGCATTGTGCCTTTTGCATTAAATTCGGATGCAATTTCTGTGTTTCATCGTCAATACGAAGGTCCAAAGGATACAGTAAACCTGAAGTGAAGCCTCGGCAACAAAAACTGGACTCACAGGAGAGGTTCAAATCATAGAAAGTTAGAGTGTCAGTCCTCTTGCACTTAATTTGGCATTGTGCATTTTGTATTAAATTCGGATGCAATTTCTGTGTTTCATCGTCAATAAGAAGGTCCAAGGGATACAGTAAACCTGAAGTGAAGCATCGGAATCTAAAACTGGCCTCACAGGAGTGGTTCAAATCATAGAGAGTTAGAGTGTCTGTCCTCTTGTACTTAAGTCGGCATTGTGCCTTTTGTATTATTTTCGGATGCAATTTATGTGTTTCATCGTCAATAAGAAGGTCCAAGGGATACAGAAAACCTGAAGTGAAGCATCTGAATCTATAACTGGAATCACAGGAGAGGTTCAAATCAACGAAAGTTAGAGTGTCAGTCCGCTTGTACTTAAGTCGGCATTGTGCCTTTTGTATTAAATTCGGATGCAATTTCTGTGTTTCATCGACAATAAGAAGGTCCAAGGGATACAGTAAACCTGAAGTGAAGCATCGGAATCTGAAACTGGTCTTACAGGAGTGGTTCAAAGCATAGAAAGTTAGAGTGTCAGTCCTCTTGTACTTAAGTCGGCACTGTGCCTTTTGTATTAAATTCGTATGCAACTTCTGTGTTTCATTGTCAATAAGAAGGTCCAAGGGATTCAGTAAACCTGAAGTGAAGCATCGGAAACTAAAACCTGACTCACAGGAGGGGTTCAAACCATAGAAACCTAGAATGTCAGTCCTCTTGTACTTAAGTCGGCATTGTGCCTTTTGAATTAATTTCGGATGGGATTTCTGTGTTTCATCGTCAATTAGAAGGTCCAAGGGATACAGTAAACCTAAAGTGAAGCCTCGGCAACAAAAACTGGACTCACAGGAGAGGTTCAAATCATAGAAAGTTAGATTGTCAGTCCTCTTGTACTTAAGTCGGCATTGTGAATTTTGTATTAAATTCGGACGCAATTTCTGTGTTTCATCGTCAATAAGAAGGTCCAAGGGATACAGTAAACTTGACGTGAAGCATCGGAATCTAAAACTGGACTCACAGGAGAGGTTCAAATCATAGAAAGTTAGAGCGTCAGTCCTCTAGTACTTATGTCGGCATTGTGCCTTTTGTATTAAATTCGGATGCAATTTCTGTGTTTCATCGTCAATAAGAAGGTCCAAGGGATACAGTAAACTTGAAGTGAAGCATCGGAATCTAAAACTGGAATCACAGGAGAGGTTCAAATCATAGAAAGTTAGAGTGTCAGCCCTCTTGTACTTAAGTCGGCATTGTGCGTTTTGTATTAAATTCGGATGCAATTTCTGTGTTTCATCGTCAATAAGAAGGTCCAAGGGATACAATAAACCAGAAGTGATGCATCGGAATCTAAAACTGGACTCACAGGAGAGGTTCAAATCATAGAAAGTTAGGGTGTCAGTCCTCTTGTACTTAAGTCGGCATTGTGCCTTTTGTATTAAATTCGGATGCAATTTCTGTGTTTCATCGACAATAAGAAGGTCCAACGGATACAGTAAACCTGAAGTGAAGCATCGGAATCTGAAACTGGTCTTACAGGAGTATTTCAAAGCATAGAAAGTTAGAGTGTCAGTCCTCTTGTACTTAAGTCGGCACTGTGCCTTTTGTATTAAATTCGTATGCAACTTCTGTGTTTCATTGTCAATAAGAAGGTCCAAGGGATTCAGTAAACCTGAAGTGAAGCATCGGAAACTAAAACCTGACTCACAGGAGGGGTTCAAACCATAGAAACTGAGAATGTCAGTCCTCTTGTACTTAAGTCGGCATTGTGCCTTTTGAATTAATTTCGGATGGGATTTCTGTGTTTCATCGTCAATAAGAACGTCCAAGGGATACAGTAAACCTAAAGTGAAGCCTCGGCAACAAAAACTGGACTCACAGGAGAGGTTCAAATCATAGAAAGTTAGATTTTCAGTCCTCTTGTACTTAAGTCGGCATTGTGAATTTTGTATTAAATTCGGACGCAATTTCTGTGTTTCATCGTCAATAAGAAGGTCCAAGGGATACAGTAAACTTGACGTGAAGCATCGGAATCTAAAACTGGACTCACAGGAGAGGTTCAAATCATAGAAAGTTAGAGCGTCGGTCCTCTAGTACTTATGTCGGCATTGTGCCTTTTGTATTAAATTCGGATGCAATTTCTGTGTTTCATCGTCAGTAAGAAGGTCCAAGGGATACAGTAAACTTGAAGTGAAGCATCGGAATCTAAAACTGGAATCACAGGAGAGGTTCAAATCATAGAAAGTTAGAGTGTCAGTCCTCTTGTACTTAAGCCGGCATTGTGCATTTTGTATTAAATTCGGATGCAATTTCTGTGTTTCATCGTCAATAAGAAGGTCCAAGGGATGCAGTAAACCTGAAGTGAAGCATCGGAATCTAAAAATGGACTCACAGGAGAGGTTCAAATCATAGAAAATTAGAGTGTCAGTCGTCTTGTACTTAAGTCGGCATTGCGCCTTTTGTATTAAATTCGGATGCAATTTTTGTGTTTCATCGTCAATAAGAAGGTCCAAGGGATACAGTAAACCTGAATTAAAGCATCGGAATCTAAAACTGGCCTCACAGGAGTGGTTCAAATCATAGAGAGTTAGAGTGTCTGTCCTCTTGTACTTAAGTCGGCATTGTGCCTTTTGTATTATTTTCGGATGCAATTTATGTGTTTCATCGTCAATAAGAGGTCCAAGGGATACAGAAAACCTGAAGTGAAGCATCTGAATCTATAACTGGAATCACAGGAGAGGTTCAAATCAACGAAAGTTAGAGTGTCAGTCCGCTTGTACTTAAGTCGGCATTGTGCCTTTTGTATTAAATTCGGATGCCATTTCTGTGTATCATCGTCAATAAGAAGGTCCAAGGGATACAGTAAACCTGAAGTGAAGCATCGGAATCTAAAACTGGACTCACAGGAGAGGTTCAAATCATTGAAAGTTAGGGTGTCAGTGCTCTTGTACTTAAGTCGGCAATGTGCCTTTTGTATTAAATTCGGATGCAATTTCTGTTTCATCGTCAATAAGAAGGTCCAAGGGATACAGTAAACCTGAAGTGAAGCCTCGGCAACAAAAACTGGACTCACAGGAGATGTTCAAATCATAGAAACTTAGAGTGTCAGTCCTCTTGTACTTAAGCCAGCATTGTGCCTTTTGTATTAAACTCAGACGCAATTTCTGTGTTTCATCGACATTACGAAGGTCCAAGGGATACTGTAAATCTGAAGTGAAGCATCGGAATCTAAAACTGGACTCACAGAGGAGGTTCAAATCATAGAAAGTAAGAGTGTCAGTCCTCTTGTACTTAAGTCGGCATTGTGCCTTTTGCATTAAATTCGGATGCAATTTCTGTGTTTCATCGTCAATACGAAGGTCCAAAGGATACAGTAAACCTGAAGTGAAGCCTCGGCAACAAAAACTGGACTCACAGGAGAGGTTCAAATCATAGAAAGTTAGAGTGTCAGTCCTCTTGCACTTAATTTGGCATTGTGCATTTTGTATTAAATTCGGATGCAATTTCTGTGTTTCATCGTCAATAAGAAGGTCCAAGGGATACAGTAAACCTGAAGTGAAGCATCGGAATCTAAAACTGGCCTCACAGGAGTGGTTCAAATCATAGAGAGTTAGAGTGTCTGTCCTCTTGTACTTAAGTCGGCATTGTGCCTTTTGTATTATTTTCGGATGCAATTTATGTGTTTCATCGTCAATAAGAAGGTCCAAGGGATACAGAAAACCTGAAGTGAAGCATCTGAATCTATAACTGGAATCACAGGAGAGGTTCAAATCAACGAAAGTTAGAGTGTCAGTCCGCTTGTACTTAAGTCGGCATTGTGCCTTTTGTATTAAATTCGGATGCCATTTCTGTGTATCATCGTCAATAAGAAGGTCCAAGGGATACAGTAAACCTGAAGTGAAGCATCGGAATCTAAAACTGGACTCACAGGAGAGGTTCAAATCATTGAAAGTTAGGGTGTCAGTGCTCTTGTACTTAAGTCGGCAATGTGCCTTTTGTATTAAATTCGGATGCAATTTCTGTTTCATCGTCAATAAGAAGGTCCAAGGGATACAGTAAACCTGAAGTGAAGCATCGGAATCTAAAACTGGACTCACAGGAGTGGTTCAAATCACAGAAAGTTTGAGTGTCAGTCCACTTGTACTTAAGTCGGCACTGTGCTTTTTGTATTAAATTCGTATGCAATTTCTGTGTTTCATTGTCAATAAGAAGGTCCGAGAGATTCAGTAAACCTGAAGTGAAGCATCGGAAACTAAAACCTGACTCACAGGAGAGGTTCAAATCATAGAAACTTAGAGTGTCAGTCCTCTTGTACTTAAGTCGGCATTGTGCCTTTTGAATTAATTTCGCATGCCATTTCTGTGTTTCATCGTCAATAAGAAGGTCCAAGGGATACAGTAAACCTGAAGTGAAGACTCGGCAACAAAAAATTGGACTCACAGGAGAGGTTCAAATCATAGAAAGTTAGGGTGTCAGTCCTCTTGTACTTAAGTCGGCATTGTGGCTGTTGTATTAAATTCGGACGCAATTTCTGTGTTTCATTGTCAATAAGAAGGTCCAAGGGATACAGAAAACCTGAAGTGAAGCATCGGAATCTAAAACTGGAATCACAGGAGAGGTTCAAATCAGGGAAAGTTAGAGTGTCAGCCCTCTTGTACTTAAGTCGGCATTGAGCCTTTTGTATTAAATTCGGATGCAATTTCTGTGTTTCATCGTCAATAAGAAGGTCCAAGGGATACAATAAACCAGAAGTGAAGCATCGGAATCTAAAACTGGACTCACAGGAGAGGTTCAAATCATAGAAAGTTAGGGTGCCAGTCCTCTTGTACTTAAGTCGGCATTGTGCCTTTTGTATTAAATTCGGATGCAATTTCTGTGTTTCATCGACAATAAGAAGGTCCAAGGGATACAGTAAACCTGAAGTGAAGCATCGGAATCTGAAACTGGTCTTACAGGAGTGGTTCAAAGCATAGAAAGTTAGAGTTTCAGTCCTCTTGTACTTAAGTCGGCACTGTGCCTTTTGTATTAAATTCGTATGCAACTTCTGTGTTTCATTGTCAATAAGAAGGTCCAAGGGATTCAGTAAACCTGAAGTGAAGCATCGGAAACTAAAACCTGACTCACAGGAGGGGTTCAAACCATAGAAACTTAGAATGTTAGTCCTCTTGTACTTAAGTCGGCATTGTGCCTTTTGAATTAATTTCGGATGGGATTTCTGTGTTTCATCGTCAATAAGAAGGTCCAAGGGATACAGTAAACCTAAAGTGAAGCCTCGGCAACAAAAACTGGACTCAAAGGAGAGGTTCAAATCATAGAAAGTTAGATTGTCAGTCCTCTTGTACTTAAGTCGGCATTGTGAATTTTTTATTAAATTCGGACGCAATTTCTGTGTTTCATCGTCAATAAGAAGGTCCAAGGGATACAGTAAACTTGACGTTAAGCATCGGAATCGAAAACTGGACTCACAGGAGAGGTTCAAATCATAGAAAGTTAGAGTGTCAGTCCTCTAGTACTTATGTCGGGATTGTGCCTTTTGTATTAAATTCGGATGCAATTTCTGTGTTTCATCGTCAATAAGAAGGTCCAAGGGATACAGTAAACTTGAAGTGATGCATCGGAATCTAAAACTGGAATCACAGGAGAGGTTCAAATCATAGAAAGTTAGAGTGTCAGTCCTCTTGTACTTAAGCCGGCATTGTGCCTTTTGTATTAAATTCGGATGCAATTTCTGTGTTTCATCGTCAATAAGAAGGTCCAAGGGATGCAGTAAACCTGAAGTGAAGCATCGGAATCTAAAAATGGACTCACAGGAGAGGTTCAAATCATAGAAAATTAGAGTGTCAGTCGTCTTGTACTTAAGTCGGCATTGCGCCTTTTGTATTAAATTCGGATGCAATTTTTGTGTTACATCGTCAATAAGAAGGTCCAAGGGATACAGTAAACTTGAAGTAAAGCATCGGAATCTAAAACTGGCCTCACAGGAGTGGTTCAAATCATAGAGAGTTAGAGTGTCTGTCCTCTTGTACTTAAGTCGGCATTGTGCCTTTTGTATTATTTTCGGATGCAATTTATGTGTTTCATCGTCAATAAGAAGGTCCAAGGGATACAGAAAACCTGAAGTGAAGCATCTGAATCTATAACTGGAATCACAGGAGAGGTTCAAATCAACGAAAGTTAGAGTGTCAGTCCGCTTGTACTTAAGTCGGCATTGTGCCTTTGTATTAAATTCGGATGCCATTTCTGTGTATCATCGTCGATAAGAAGGTCCAAGGGATACAGTAAACCTGAAGTGAAGCATCGGAATCTAAAACTGGACTCACAGGAGAGGTTCAAACCATTGACAGTTAGGTTGTCAGTGCTCTTGTACTTAAGTCGGCAATGTGCCTTTTGTATTAAATTCGGATGCAATTTCTGTTTCATCGTCAATAAGAAGGTCCAAGGGATACAGTAAACCTGAAGTGAAGCATCGGAAACTAAAACTGGACTCACAGGAGTGGTTCAAATCACAGAAAGTTTGAGTGTCAGTCCTCTTGTACTTAAGTCGGCACTGTGCTTTTTGTATTAAATTCGTATGCAATTTCTGTGTTTTATTGTCAATAAGAAGGTCCGAGGGATTCAGTAAACCTGAAGTGAAGCATCGGAAACTAAAACCTGACTCACAGGAGAGGTTCAAATCATAGAAACTTAGAGTGTCAGTCCTCTTGTACTTAAGTCGGCATTGTGCCTTTTGTATTAATTTCTGATGCAATTTCTATGTTTCATCGTCAATAAGAAGGTCCAAGGGATACAGTAAACCTGAAGTGAAGCCTCGGCAACAAAAACTGGACTCACAGGAGAGGTTCAAATCATAGAAACTTAGAGTGTCAGTCCTCTTGTACTTAAGCCAGCATTGTGCCTTTTGTATTAAACTCGGACGCAATTTCTGTGTTTCATCGACATTAAGAAGGTCCAAGGGATACTGTAAATTTGAAGTGAAGCATCGGAATCTAAAACTGGACTCACAGAGGAGGTTCAAATCATAGAAAGTAAGAGTGTCAGTCCTCTTGTACTTAAGTCGGCATTGTGCCTTTTGCATTAAATTCGGATGCAATTTCTGTGTTTCATCGTCAATACGAAGGTCCAAAGGATACAGTAAACCTGAAGTGAAGCCTCGGCAACAAAAACGGGACTCACAGGAGAGGTTCAAATCATAGAATGTTAGAGTGTCAGTCCTCTTGTACTTAAGTCGGCATTGTGCCTTTTGTATTAAATTCGGATGCAATTTCTGTTTCATCGTCAATAAAAAGGTCCAAGGGATACAGTAAACCTGAAGTGAAGCATCGGAATCTAAAACTGGACTCACAGGAGCGGTTCAAATCATAGAAAGTTAGAGTGTCAGTCCTCTTGTACTTATGTCGCTCACTGTGCTTTTTGTATTAAATTCGTATGCAATTTCTGTGTTTCAATGTCAATAGGAAGGTCCGAGGAATTCAGTAAACCTGAAGTAAAGCATCGGAAACTAAAACCTGACACACAGGAGAGGTCAAATCATAGAAACTTAGAGTGTCTGTCCTCTTGTACTTAAGTCGGCATTGTGCCTTTTGTATTAATTTCGGATGCAATTTCTGTGTTTCATCGTCAATAAGAAGGTCCAAGGGATACAGTAAACCTGAAGTGAAGCATCGGAATCTAAAACTGCACTCAGAGGTGAGGTGCAAATCATAGAAAGTTAGAGTGTCGGTCCTCTTGTACTTAAGTCGGCATTGTGCATTTTGTATTAAATTCGGATGCAATTTCTGTGTTTCATCGTCATTAAGAAGGTCCAAGAGATACAGTAAACCTGAAGTGAAGCATCGCAATCTAAAACTGGACTCACAGGAGAGGTTCAAATCATAGAAACTTAGAGTGTCAGTCCTCTAGTACTTAAGTCGGCATTGTGCCTTTAGTATTAAATTCGGATGCCATTTACTGTGTTTCATCGTCAATAAGAAGGTCCAAGGGATACAGAAAACCTGAAGTGAAGCATCGGAATCTAAAACTGGAATCACAGGAGAGGTTCAATTCAAAGAAAGTTAGAGTGTCAGTCCTCTTGTACTTACGTCGGCATTGTGCCTTTTGTATTAAATTCGGATGCAATTTCTGTGTTTCATCGTTAATAAGAAGGTCCAAGGGATACAGTAAACCTGAAGTGAAGCAACGGAATCTAAAACTGGACCCACAGGAGAGGTTCAAATCATAGAAAGTAAGGGTGTCAGTCCTCTTGTACTTATGTCGGCATTGTGACCTTTGCATTAAATTCGGATGCAATTTCTATGTTACATCGTCAATAAGAAGGTCCAAGAGATACAGTAAACCTGAAGTGAAACATCGGAAACTAAAATTGGACTCACAGGAGTGGTTGAAATCATAGAAAGTTAGAGTGTCAGTCCTCTTGTACTTAAGTCGGCACTGTGCCTTTTGTATTAAATTTGTATGCAATTTCTGTGTTTCATTGTCAATAAGAAGGTCCAAGGGATTCAGTAAACCTGAAGAGAAGCATCGGAAACTAAAACCTGACTCACAGGAGAGGTTCAAATCATAGAAACATAGAGTGTCAGTCCTCTTGTACTTAAGTCGGCATTGTGCCTTTTGTATTAATTTCGGATTTAATTTCTGTGGTTCATCGTCAATATGAAGGACCAAAGGATACAGTAAACCTGTTGTGAAGCCTCGGCAACAAAAACTGGACTCACAGGAGAGGTTCAAATAATAGAAACTTAGGGTGTCAGTCCTCTTGTACTTAATTCGGCATTGTGCCTTTCGTATTAAATTCGGATGCAATTTCTGTGTTTCATCGTTAATAAGAAGGTCCGAGGGATTCAGAAAACCTGAAGTGAAGCATCGGAATCTAAAACTGGAATCACAGGAAAGGTTCAAATCATAGAAATTTAGAGTGTCCGTCCTCCTGTACTTAAGTCGGCATAGTGCGTTTTGTATTAAATTCGGATGCAATTTCTGTGTTTCATCGTCAATAAGAAGGTCCAAGGGATACAGTAAACCTGAAGTGAAGCATCGGAATCTAAAACTGGACTCACAGGTGAGGTACAAATCATAGAAAGTTAGAGTGTCAGTCCTCTTGTACTTAAGTCGGCATTGTGCATTTTGTATTAAATTCGGATGCAATTTCTGTGCTTCATCGTCAAAAAGACGGTCCAAGGAATACAGTAACCCTGAAGTGAAGCATCGGAACCTAAAACTGGCCTCACAGGAGTGGTTCAAATCATAGAAAGTTAGAGTGTCAATCCTCTTGCACTTAAGTCGGCATTGTGCCTTTTGTATTAAATTCGGATGCAATTTCTGTGTTTCATCGTCAATAAGAAGGTCCAAGAGATACAGAAAACCTGAAGTGAAGCATCGGAATCAAAAACTGGAATCACAGGAGAGGTTCAATTCAAAGAAAGTTAGAGTGTCAGTCCTCTTGTACTTAAGTCGGCATTGTCCCTTTTGTATTAAATTCGGATGCAATTTCTGTGTTTCATCGTCAATAAGAAGGTCCAAGGGATACAGTAAACCTGAAGTCAAGCATCGGAATCTAAAACTGGACTCACAGGAGAGGTTCAAATCATAGAAAGTTAGGGTGTCAGTCCTCTTGTACTTAAGTCGGCATTGTGCCTTTTGTATTAAATTCAGATGCAATTTCTGTGTTTCATCGTCAATAAGAAGGTCCAAGGGATACAGTAAACCTGAAGTGAAGCATCGGAATCAAAAACTGGACTCACAGGAGTGGTTCAAATCATATAATGTTAGAGTGTCAGTCCTCTTGAACCTAAGTCGTCACTGTGCCTTTTGTATTAAATTTGTATGCAATTTCTGTGTTTCATTGTCAATAAGAAGGTCCAAGGGATTCAGTAAACCTGAAGTGAAGCATCGGAAACTAAAACCTGACTCACAGGAGAGGTTCAAATCATTGAAACATAGAGTGTCAGTCCTCTTGTACTTAAGTCGGCATTGTGCCTTTTGTATTAATTTCGGATGCAATTTCTGTTTCATCGTCAATAAAAAGGTCCAAGGGATACAGTAAACCTGAAGTGAAGCATCGGAATCTAAAACTGGACTCACAGGAGCGGTTCAAATCATAGAAAGTTAGAGTGTCAGTCCTCTTGTACTTAAGTCGCTCACTGTGCTTTTTGTATTAAATTCGTATGCAATTTCTGTGTTTCAATGTCAATAGGAAGGTCCGAGGAATTCAGTAAACCTGAAGTAAAGCATCGGAAACTAAAACCTGACACACAGGAGAGGTCAAATCATAGAAACTTAGAGTGTCTGTCCTCTTGTACTTCAGTCGGCATTGTGCCTTTTGTATTAATTTCGGATGCAATTTCTGTGTTTCATCGTCAATAAGAAGGTCCAAGGGATACAGTAAACCTGAAGTGAAGCATCGGAATCTAAAACTGCACTCAGAGGTGAGGTGCAAATCATAGAAAGTTAGAGTGTCGGTCCTCTTGTACTTAAGTCGGCATTGTGCATTTTGTATTAAATTCGGATGCAATTTCTGTGTTTCATAGTCATTAAGAAGGTCCAAGAGATACAGTAAACCTGAAGTGAAGCATCGCAATCTAAAACTGGACTCACAGGAGAGGTTCAAATCATAGAAACTTAGAGTGTCAGTCCTCTAGTACTTAAGTCGGCATTGTGCCTTTAGTATTAAATTCGGATGCCATTTGCTGTGTTTCATCGTCAATAAGAAGGTCCAAGGGATACAGAAAACCTGAAGTGAAGCATCGGAATCTAAAACTGGAATCACAGGAGAGGTTCAATTCAAAGAAAGTTAGAGTGTCAGTCCTCTTGTACTTACGTCGGCATTGTGCCTTTTGTATTAAATTCGGATGCAATTTCTGTGTTTCATCGTTAATAAGAAGGTCCAAGGGATACAGTAAACCTGAAGTGAAGCAACGGAATCTAAAACTGGACCCACAGGAGAGGTTCAAATCATAGAAAGTAAGGGTGTCAGTCCTCTTGTACTTAAGTCGGCATTGTGACTTTTGCATTAAATTCGGATGCAATTTCTATGTTACATCGTCAATAAGAAGGTCCAAGAGATACAGTAAACCTGAAGTGAAACATCGGAAACTAAAATTGGACTCACAGGAGTGGTTGAAATCATAGAAAGTTAGAGTGTCAGTCCTCTTGTACTTAAGTCGGCACTGTGCCTTTTGTATTAAATTTGTATGCAATTTCTGTGTTTCATTGTCAATAAGAAGGTCCAAGGGATTCAGTAAACCTGAAGAGAAGCATCGGAAACTAAAACCTGACTCACAGGAGAGGTTCAAATCATAGAAACATAGAGTGTCAGTCCTCTTGTACTTAAGTCGGCATTGTGCCTTTTGTATTAATTTCGGATTTAATTTCTGTGGTTCATCGTCAATATGAAGGACCAAAGGATACAGTAAACCTGTTGTGAAGCCTCGGCAACAAAAACTGGACTCACAGGAGAGGTTCAAATAATAGAAACTTAGGGTGTCAGTCCTCTTGTACTTAATTCGGCATTGTGCCTTTCGTATTAAATTCGGATGCAATTTCTGTGTTTCATCGTCAATAAGAAGGTCCGAGGGATTCAGAAAACCTGAAGTGAAGCATCGGAATCTAAAACTGGAATCACAGGAAAGGTTCAAATCATAGAAATTTAGAGTGTCCGTCCTCCTGTACTTAAGTCGGCATAGTGCGTTTTGTATTAAATTCGGATGCAATTTCTGTGTTTCATCGTCAATAAGAAGGTCCATGGGATACAGTAAACCTGAAGTGAAGCATCGGAATCTAAAACTGGACTCACAGGTGAGGTACAAACCATAGAAAGTTAGAGTGTCAGTCCTCTTGTACTTAAGTCGGCATTGTGCATTTTGTATTAAATTCGGATGCAATTTCTGTGCTTCATCGTCAAAAAGACGGTCCAAGGAATACAGTAAACCTGAAGTGAAGCATCGGAATCTAAAACTGGCCTCACAGGAGTGGTTCAAATCATAGAAAGTTAGAGTGTCTGTCCTCTTCTACTTAAGTCGGCATTGTGCCTTTTGTATTAATTTCAGATGCAATTTCAGTGTTTCATCGTCAATAGGAAGGTCCTACGGATACAGTAATCCTGAAGTGAAGCATCGGAATCTAAAACTGGACTCACAGGTGAGGAGCAAATCATAGAAAGTTAGAGTGTCGGTCCTCTTGTACTTAAGTCGGCATTGTGCATTTTGTATTAAATTCAGATGCAATTTCTGTGTTTTATCGTCAATAAGAAGGTCCAAGGGATACAGTAAACCTGAAGTGAAGCATCGGACCCTAAAACTGGACTCACAGGAGAGGTTCAAATAATAGAAACTTAGAGTGTCAATCCTCTTGCACTTAAGTCGGCATTGTGCCTTTTGTATTAAATTCGGATGCAATTTCTGTGTTTCATCGTCAATAAGAAGGTCCAAGAGATACAGAAAACCTGAAGTGAAGCATCGGAATCAAAAACTGGAATCACAGGAGAGGTTCAATTCAAAGAAAGTTAGGGTGTCAGTCCTCTTGTACTTAAGTCGGCATTGTGCCTTTTGTATTAAATTCAGATGCAATTTCTGTGTTTCATCGTCAATAAGAAGGTCCAAGGGATACAGTAAACCTGAAGTGAAGCATCGGAATCAAAAACTGGACTCACAGGAGTGGTTCAAATCATCGAATGTTAGAGTGTCAGTCCTCTTGAACTTAAGTCGTCACTGTGCCTTTTGTATTACATTTGTATGCAATTTCTGTGTTTCATTGTCAATAAGAAGGTCCAAGGGATTCAGTAAACCTGAAGTGAAGCATCGGAAACTAAAACCTGACTCACAGGAGAGGTTCAAATCATTGAAACATAGAGTGTCAGTCCTCTTGTACTTAAGTCGGCACTGTGCTTTTTGTATTAAATTCGTATGCAATTTCTGTGTTTCATTGTCAATAAGAAGGTCCGAGGGATTCAGTAAACCTGAAGTGAAGCATCGGAAACTAAAACCTGACTCACAGGAGAGGTTCAAATCATAGAAACTTAGAGTGTCAGTCCTCTTGTACTTAAGTCGGCATTGTGCCTTTTGTATTAATTTCGGATGCAATTTCTATGTTTCATCGTCAATAAGAAGGTCCAAGGGATACAGTAAACCTGAAGTGAAGCCTCGGCAACAAAAACTGGACTCACAGGAGATGTTCAAATCATAGAAACTTAGAGTGTCAGTCCTCTTGTACTTAAGCCAGCATTGTGCCTTTTGTATTAAACTCAGACGCAATTTCTGTGTTTCATCGACATTACGAAGGTCCAAGGGATACTGTAAATCTGAAGTGAAGCATCGGAATCTAAAACTGGACTCACAGAGGAGGTTCAAATCATAGAAAGTAAGAGTGTCAGTCCTCTTGTACTTAAGTCGGCATTGTGCCTTTTGCATTAAATTCGGATGCAATTTCTGTGTTTCATCGTCAATACGAAGGTCCAAAGGATACAGTAAACCTGAAGTGAAGCCTCGGCAACAAAAACTGGACTCACAGGAGAGGTTCAAATCATAGAATGTTAGAGTGTCAGTCCTCTTGTACTTAAGTCGGCATTGTGCCTTTTGCATTAAATTCGGATGCAATTTCTGTGTTTCATCGTCAATACGAAGGTCCAAAGGATACAGTAAACCTGAAGTGAAGCCTCGGCAACAAAAACTGGACTCACAGGAGAGGTTCAAATCATAGAATGTTAGAGTGTCAGTCCTCTTGTACTTAAGCCAGCATTGTGCCTTTTGTATTAAACTCAGACGCAATTTCTGTGTTTCATCGACATTACGAAGGTCCAAGGGATACTGTAAATCTGAAGTGAAGCATCGGAATCTAAAACTGGACTCACAGAGGAGGTTCAAATCATAGAAAGTAAGAGTGTCAGTCCTCTTGTACTTAAGTCGGCATTGTGCCTTTTGCATTAAATTCGGATGCAATTTCTGTGTTTCATCGTCAATACGAAGGTCCAAAGGATACAGTAAACCTGAAGTGAAGCCTCGGCAACAAAAACTGGACTCACAGGAGAGGTTCAAATCATAGAATGTTAGAGTGTCAGTCCTCTTGTACTTAAGTCGGCATTGTGCCTTTTGTAGTAAATTCGGATGCAATTTCTGTTTCATCGTCAATAAAAAGGTCCAAGGGATACAGTAAACCTGAAGTGAAGCATCGGAATCTAAAACTGGACTCACAGGAGCGGTTCAAATCATAGAAAGTTAGGGTGTCAGTCCTCTTGTACTTAAGTCGGCATTGTGCCTTTTGTATTAAATTCAGATGCAATTTCTGTGTTTCATCGTCAATAAGAAGGTCCAAGGGATACAGTAAACCTGAAGTGAAGCATCGGAATCAAAAACTGGACTCACAGGAGTGGTTCAAATCATAGAATGTTAGAGTGTCAGTCCTCTTGAACTTAAGTCGTCACTGTGCCTTTTGTATTACATTTGTATGCAATTTCTGTGTTTCATTGTCAATAAGAAGGTCCAAGGGATTCAGTAAACCTGAAGTGAAGCATCGGAAACTAAAACCTGACTCACAGGAGAGGTTCAAATCATTGAAACATAGAGTGTCAGTCCTCTTGTACTTAAGTCGGCACTGTGCTTTTTGTATTAAATTCGTATGCAATTTCTGTGTTTCATTGTCAATAAGAAGGTCCGAGGGATTCAGTAAACCTGAAGTGAAGCATCGGAAACTAAAACCTGACTCACAGGAGAGGTTCAAATCATAGAAACTTAGAGTGTCAGTCCTCTTGTACTTAAGTCGGCATTGTGCCTTTTGTATTAATTTCGGATGCAATTTCTATGTTTCATCGTCAATAAGAAGGTCCAAGGGATACAGTAAACCTGAAGTGAAGCCTCGGCAACAAAAACTGGACTCACAGGAGATGTTCAAATCATAGAAACTTAGAGTGTCAGTCCTCTTGTACTTAAGCCAGCATTGTTCCTTTTGTATTAAACTCAGACGCAATTTCTGTGTTTCATCGACATTACGAAGGTCCAAGGGATACTGTAAACCTGAAGTGAAGCATCGGAATCTAAAACTGGACTCAGAGGTGAGGTGCAAATCATAGAAAGTTAGAGTGTCGGTCCTCTTGTACTTAAGTCGGCATTGTGCCTTTTGTATTAAATTCGGATGCAATTTCTGTGTTTCATCGTCAATAAGAAGGTCCAAGGGATACAGAAAACCTGAAGTGAAGCATCGGAATCTAAAACTGGCCTCACAGGAGTGGTTCAAATCATAGAGAGTTAGAGTGTCTGTCCTCTTGTACTTAAGTCGGCATTGTGCCTTTTGTATTATTTTCGGATGCAATTTATGTGTTTCATCGTCAATAAGAAGGTCCAAGGGATACAGAAAACCTGAAGTGAAGCATCTGAATCTATAACTGGAATCACAGGAGAGGTTCAAATCAACGAAAGTTAGAGTGTCAGTCCGCTTGTACTTAAGTCGGCATTGTGCCTTTTGTAATTAATTCGGATGCCATTTCTGTGTATCATCGTCAATAAGAAGGTCCAAGGGATACAGTAAACCTGAAGTGAAGCATCGGAATCTAAAACTGGACTCACAGGAGAGGTTCAAATCATTGAAAGTTAGGGTGTCAGTGCTCTTGTACTTAAGTCGGCAATGTGCCTTTTGTATTAAATTCGGATGCAATTTCTGTTTCATCGTCAATAAGAAGGTCCAAGGGATACAGTAAACCTGAAGTGAAGCATCGGAATCTAAAACTGGACTCACAGGAGTGGTTCAAATCACAGAAAGTTTGAGTGTCAGTCCACTTGTACTTAAGTCGGCACTGTGCTTTTTGTATTAAATTCGTATGCAATTTCTGTGTTTCACTGTCAATAAGAAGGTCCGAGAGATTCAGTAAACCTGAAGTGAAGCATCGGACCCTAAAACTGGACTCACAGGAGAGGTTCAAATAATAGAAACTTAGAGTGTCAATCCTCTTGCACTTAAGTCGGCATTGTGCCTTTTGTATTAAATTCGGATGCAATTTCTGTGTTTCATCGTCAATAAGAAGGTCCAAGAGATACAGAAAACCTGAAGTGAAGCATCGGAATCTAAAACTGGCCTCACAGGAGTGGTTCAAATCATAGAGAGTTAGAGTGTCTGTCCTCTTGTACTTAAGTCGGCATTGTGCCTTTTGTATTATTTTCGGATGCAATTTATGTGTTTCATCGTCAATAAGAAGGTCCAAGGGATACAGAAAACCTGAAGTGAAGCATCTGAATCTATAACTGGAATCACAGGAGAGGTTCAAATCAACGAAAGTTAGAGTGTCAGTCCGCTTGTACTTAAGTCGGCATTGTGCCTTTTGTAATTAATTCGGATGCCATTTCTGTGTATCATCGTCAATAAGAAGGTCCAAGGGATACAGTAAACCTGAAGTGAAGCATCGGAATCTAAAACTGGACTCACAGGAGAGGTTCAAATCATTGAAAGTTAGGGTGTCAGTGCTCTTGTACTTAAGTCGGCAATGTGCCTTTTGTATTAAATTCGGATGCAATTTCTGTTTCATCGTCAATAAGAAGGTCCAAGGGATACAGTAAACCTGAAGTGAAGCATCGGAATCTAAAACTGGACTCACAGGTGAGGAGCAAATCATAGAAAGTTAGAGTGTCGCTCCTCTTGTACTTAAGTCGGCATTGTGCATTTTGTATTAAATTCAGATGCAATTTCTGTGTTTTATCGTCAATAAGAAGGTCCAAGGGATACAGTAAACCTGAAGTGAAGCATCGGACCCTAAAACTGGACTCACAGGAGAGGTTCAAATAATAGAAACTTAGAGTGTCAATCCTCTTGCACTTAAGTCGGCATTGTGCCTTTTGTATTAAATTCGGATGCAATTTCTGTGTTTCATCGTCAATAAGAAGGTCCAAGAGATACAGAAAACCTGAAGTGAAGCATCGGAATCAAAAACTGGAATCACAGGAGAGGTTCAATTCAAAGAAAGTTAGAGTGTCAGTCCTCTTGTACTTAAGTCGGCATTGTCCCTTTTGTATTAAATTCGGATGCAATTTCTGTGTTTCATCGTCAATAAGAAGGTCCAAGGGATACAGTAAACCTGAAGTCAAGCATCGGAATCTAAAACTGGACTCACAGGAGAGGTTCAAATCATAGAAAGTTAGAGTGTCAGTCCTCTTGAACTTAAGTCGTCACTGTGCCTTTTGTATTAAATTTGTATGCAATATCTGTGTTTCATTGTCAATAAGAAGGTCCAAGGGATTCAGTAAACCTGAAGTGAAGCATCGGAAACTAAAACCTGACTCACAGGAGAGGTTCAAATCATTGAAACATAGAGTGTCAGTCCTCTTGTACTTAAGTCGGCATTGTGCCTTTTGTATTAATTTCGGATGCAATTTCTGTTTCATCGTCAATAAAAAGGTCCAAGGGATACAGTAAACCTGAAGTGAAGCATCGGAATCTAAAACTGGACTCACAGGAGCGGTTCAAATCATAGAAAGTTAGAGTGTCAGTCCTCTTGTACTTAAGTCGCTCACTGTGCTTTTTGTATTAAATTCGTATGCAATTTCTGTGTTTCAATGTCAATAGGAAGGTCCGAGGAATTCAGTAAACCTGAAGTAAAGCATCGGAAACTAAAACCTGACACACAGGAGAGGTCAAATCATAGAAACTTAGAGTGTCTGTCCTCTTGTACTTCAGTCGGCATTGTGCCTTTTGTATTAATTTCGGATGCAATTTCTGTGTTTCATCGTCAATAAGAAGGTCCAAGGGATACAGTAAACCTGAAGTGAAGCATCGGAATCTAAAACTGCACTCAGAGGTGAGGTGCAAATCATAGAAAGTTAGAGTGTCGGTCCTCTTGTACTTAAGTCGGCATTGTGCATTTTGTATTAAATTCGGATGCAATTTCTGTGTTTCATCGTCATTAAGAAGGTCCAAGAGATACAGTAAACCTGAAGTGAAGCATCGCAATCTAAAACTGGACTCACAGGAGAGGTTCAAATCATAGAAACTTAGAGTGTCAGTCCTCTAGTACTTAAGTCGGCATTGTGCCTTTAGTATTAAATTCGGATGCCATTTGCTGTGTTTCATCGTCAATAAGAAGGTCCAAGGGATACAGAAAACCTGAAGTGAAGCATCGGAATCTAAAACTGGAATCACAGGAGAGGTTCAATTCAAAGAAAGTTAGAGTGTCAGTCCTCTTGTACTTACGTCGGCATTGTGCCTTTTGTATTAAATTCGGATGCAATTTCTGTGTTTCATCGTTAATAAGAAGGTCCAAGGGATACAGTAAACCTGAAGTGAAGCAACGGAATCTAAAACTGGACCCACAGGAGAGGTTCAAATCATAGAAAGTAAGGGTGTCAGTCCTCTTGTACTTAAGTCGGCATTGTGACTTTTGCATTAAATTCGGATGCAATTTCTATGTTACATCGTCAATAAGAAGGTCCAAGAGATACAGTAAACCTGAAGTGAAACATCGGAAACTAAAATTGGACTCACAGGAGTGGTTGAAATCATAGAAAGTTAGAGTGTCAGTCCTCTTGTACTTAAGTCGGCACTGTGCCTTTTGTATTAAATTTGTATGCAATTTCTGTGTTTCATTGTCAATAAGAAGGTCCAAGGGATTCAGTAAACCTGAAGAGAAGCATCGGAAACTAAAACCTGACTCACAGGAGAGGTTCAAATCATAGAAACATAGAGTGTCAGTCCTCTTGTACTTAAGTCGGCATTGTGCCTTTTGTATTAATTTCGGATTTAATTTCTGTGGTTCATCGTCAATATGAAGGACCAAAGGATACAGTAAACCTGTTGTGAAGCCTCGGCAACAAAAACTGGACTCACAGGAGAGGTTCAAATAATAGAAACTTAGGGTGTCAGTCCTCTTGTACTTAATTCGGCATTGTGCCTTTCGTATTAAATTCGGATGCAATTTCTGTGTTTCATCGTCAATAAGAAGGTCCGAGGGATTCAGAAAACCTGAAGTGAAGCATCGGAATCTAAAACTGGAATCACAGGAAAGGTTCAAATCATAGAAATTTAGAGTGTCCGTCCTCCTGTACTTAAGTCGGCATAGTGCGTTTTGTATTAAATTCGGATGCAATTTCTGTGTTTCATCGTCAATAAGAAGGTCCATGGGATACAGTAAACCTGAAGTGAAGCATCGGAATCTAAAACTGGACTCACAGGTGAGGTACAAATCATAGAAAGTTAGAGTGTCAGTCCTCTTGTACTTAAGTCGGCATTGTGCATTTTGTATTAAATTCGGATGCAATTTCTGTGCTTCATCGTCAAAAAGACGGTCCAAGGAATACAGTAAACCTGAAGTGAAGCATCGGAATCTAAAACTGGCCTCACAGGAGTGGTTCAAATCATAGAAAGTTAGAGTGTCTGTCCTCTTCTACTTAAGTCGGCATTGTGCCTTTTGTATTAATTTCAGATGCAATTTCAGTGTTTCATCGTCAATAGGAAGGTCCTACGGATACAGTAATCCTGAAGTGAAGCATCGGAATCTAAAACTGGACTCACAGGTGAGGAGCAAATCATAGAAAGTTAGAGTGTCGGTCCTCTTGTACTTAAGTCGGCATTGTGCATTTTGTATTAAATTCAGATGCAATTTCTGTGTTTTATCGTCAATAAGAAGGTCCAAGGGATACAGTAAACCTGAAGTGAAGCATCGGACCCTAAAACTGGACTCACAGGAGAGGTTCAAATAATAGAAACTTAGAGTGTCAATCCTCTTGTACTTAAGTCGGCATTGTGCCTTTTGTATTAAATTCGGATGCAATTTCTGTGTTTCATCGTCAATAAGAAGGTCCAAGAGATACAGAAATCCTGAAGTGAATCATCGGAATCAAAAACTGGAATCACAGGAGAGGTTCAATTCAAAGAAAGTTAGAGTGTCAGTCCTCTTGTACTTAAGTCGGCATTGTCCCTTTTGTATTAAATTCGGATGCAATATCTGTGTTTCATCGTCAATAAGAAGGTCCAAGGGATACAGTAAACCTGAAGTGAAGCCTCGGCAACAAAAACTGGACTCACAGGAGATGTTCAAATCATAGAAACTTAGAGTGTCAGTCCTCTTGTACTTAAGCCAGCATTGTGCCTTTTGTATTAAACTCAGACGCAATTTCTGTGTTTCATCGACATTACGAAGGTCCAAGGGATACTGTAAAACTGAAGTGAAGCATCGGAATCTAAAACTGGACTCACAGGTGAGGTACAAATCATAGAAAGTTAGAGTGTCAGTCCTCTTGTACTTAAGTCGGCATTGTGCCTTTTGTATTAAATTCAGATGCAATTTCTGTGTTTCATCGTCAATAAGAAGGTCCAAGGGATACAGTAAACCTGAAGTGAAGCATCGGAATCAAAAACTGGACTCACAGGAGTGGTTCAAATCATAGAATGTTAGAGTGTCAGTCCTCTTGAACTTAAGTCGTCACTGTGCCTTTTGTATTACATTTGTATGCAATTTCTGTGTTTCATTGTCAATAAGAAGGTCCAAGGGATTCAGTAAACCTGAAGTGAAGCATCGGAAACTAAAACCTGACTCACAGGAGAGGTTCAAATCATTGAAACATAGAGTGTCAGTCCTCTTGTACTTAAGTCGGCACTGTGCTTTTTGTATTAAATTCGTATGCAATTTCTGTGTTTCATTGTCAATAAGAAGGTCCCAGGGATTCAGTAAACCTGAAGTGAAGCATCGGAAACTAAAACCTGACTCACAGGAGAGGTTCAAATCATAGAAACTTAGAGTGTCAGTCCTCTTGTACTTAAGTCGGCATTGTGCCTTTTGTATTAATTTCGGATGCAATTTCTATGTTTCATCGTCAATAAGAAGGTCCAAGGGATACAGTAAACCTGAAGTGAAGCCTCGGCAACAAAAACTGGACTCACAGGAGATGTTCAAATCATAGAAACTTAGAGTGTCAGTCCTCTTGTACTTAAGCCAGCATTGTGCCTTTTGTATTAAACTCAGACGCAATTTCTGTGTTTCATCGACATTACGAAGGTCCAAGGGATACTGTAAATCTGAAGTGAAGCATCGGAATCTAAAACTGGACTCACAGAGGAGGTTCAAATCATAGAAAGTAAGAGTGTCAGTCCTCTTGTACTTAAGTCGGCATTGTGCCTTTTGCATTAAATTCGGATGCAATTTCTGTGTTTCATCGTCAATACGAAGGTCCAAAGGATACAGTAAACCTGAAGTGAAGCCTCGGCAACAAAAACTGGACTCACAGGAGAGGTACAAATCATAGAATGTTAGAGTGTCAGTCCTCTTGTACTTAAGTCGGCATTGTGCCTTTTGTAGTAAATTCAGATGCAATTTCTGTTTCGTCGTCAATAAAAAGGTCCAAGGGGTACAGTAAACCTGAAGTGAAGCATCGGAATCTAAAACTGGACTCACAGGAGCGGTTCAAATCATAGAAAGTTAGAGTGTCAGTCCTCTTGTACTTAAGTCGCTCACTGTGCTTTTTGTATTAAATTCGTATGCAATTTCTGTGTTTCATTGTCAATAAGAAGGTCCGAGGAATTCAGTAAACCTGAAGTGAAGCATCGGAAACTAAAACCTGACACACAGGAGAGGTCAAATCATAGAAACTTAGAGTGTCTGTCCTCTTGTACTTAAGTCGGCATTGTGCCTTTTGTATTATTTTCGGATGCAATTTCTGTGTTTCATCGTCAATAAGAAGGTCCAAGGGATACAGTAAACCTGAAGTGAAGCATCGGAATCTAAAACTGGACTCAGAGGTGAGGTGCAAATCATAGAAAGTTAGAGTGTCGGTCCTCTTGTACTTAAGTCGGCATTGTGCCTTTTGTATTAAATTCGGATGCAATTTCTGTGTTTCATCGTCAATAAGAAGGTCCAAGGGATACAGAAAACCTGAAGTGAAGCATCGGAATCTAAAACTGGCCTCACAGGAGTGGTTCAAATCATAGAGAGTTAGAGTGTCTGTCCTCTTGTACTTAAGTCGGCATTGTGCCTTTTGTATTATTTTCGGATGCAATTTATGTGTTTCATCGTCAATAAGAAGGTCCAAGGGATACAGAAAACCTGAAGTGAAGCATCTGAATCTATAACTGGAATCACAGGAGAGGTTCAAATCAACGAAAGTTAGAGTGTCAGTCCGCTTGTACTTAAGTCGGCATTGTGCCTTTTGTAATTAATTCGGATGCCATTTCTGTGTATCATCGTCAATAAGAAGGTCCAAGGGATACAGTAAACCTGAAGTGAAGCATCGGAATCTAAAACTGGACTCACAGGAGAGGTTCAAATCATTGAAAGTTAGGGTGTCAGTGCTCTTGTACTTAAGTCGGCAATGTGCCTTTTGTATTAAATTCGGATGCAATTTCTGTTTCATCGTCAATAAGAAGGTCCAAGGGATACAGTAAAACTGAAGTGAAGCATCGGAATCTAAAACTGGACTCACAGGAGTGGTTCAAATCACAGAAAGTTTGAGTGTCAGTCCACTTGTACTTAAGTCGGCACTGTGCTTTTTGTATTAAATTCGTATGCAATTTCTGTGTTTCACTGTCAATAAGAAGGTCCGAGAGATTCAGTAAACCTGAAGTGAAGCATCGGAAACTAAAACCTGACTCACAGGAGAGGTTCAAATCATAGAAACTTAGAGTGTCAGTCCTCTTGTACTTAAGTCGGCATTGTGCCTTTTGAATTAATTTCGCATGCCATTTCTGTGTTTCATCGTCAATAAGAAGGTCCAAGGGATACAGTAAACCTGAAGTGAAGACTCGGCAACAAAAAATTGGACTCACAGGAGAGGTTCAAATCATAGAAAGTTAGGGTGTCAGTCCTCTTGTACTTAAGTCGGCATTGTGGCTGTTGTATTAAATTCGGATGCAATTTCTGTGTTTCATCGTCAATAAGAAGGTCCAAGGGATACAATAAACCAGAAGTGAAGCATCGGAATCTAAAACTGGACTCACAGGAGAGGTTCAAATCATAGAAAGTTAGGGTGCCAGTCCTCTTGTACTTAAGTCGGCATTGTGCCTTTTGTATTAAATTCGGATGCAATTTCTGTGTTTCATCGACAATAAGAAGGTCCAAGGGATACAGTAAACCTGAAGTGAAGCATCGGAATCTGAAACTGGTCTTACAGGAGTGGTTCAAAGCATAGAAAGTTAGAGTTTCAGTCCTCTTGTACTTAAGTCGGCACTGTGCCTTTTGTATTAAATTCGTATGCAACTTCTGTGTTTCATTGTCAATAAGAAGGTCCAAGGGATTCAGTAAACCTGAAGTGAAGCATCGGAAACTAAAACCTGACTCACAGGAGGGGTTCAAACCATAGAAACTTAGAATGTTAGTCCTCTTGTACTTAAGTCGGCATTGTGCCTTTTGAATTAATTTCGGATGGGATTTCTGTGTTTCATCGTCAATAAGAAGGTCCAAGGGATACAGTAAACCTAAAGTGAAGCCTCGGCAACAAAAACTGGACTCAAAGGAGAGGTTCAAATCATAGAAAGTTAGATTGTCAGTCCTCTTGTACTTAAGTCGGCATTGTGAATTTTTTATTAAATTCGGACGCAATTTCTGTGTTTCATCGTCAATAAGAAGGTCCAAGGGATACAGTAAACTTGACGTTAAGCATCGGAATCGAAAACTGGACTCACAGGAGAGGTTCAAATCATAGAAAGTTAGAGTGTCAGTCCTCTAGTACTTATGTCGGGATTGTGCCTTTTGTATTAAATTCGGATGCAATTTCTGTGTTTCATCGTCAATAAGAAGGTCCAAGGGATACAGTAAACTTGAAGTGATGCATCGGAATCTAAAACTGGAATCACAGGAGAGGTTCAAATCATAGAAAGTTAGAGTGTCAGTCCTCTTGTACTTAAGCCGGCATTGTGCCATTTGTATTAAATTCGGATGCAATTTCTGTGTTTCATCGTCAATAAGAAGGTCCAAGGGATGCAGTAAACCTGAAGTGAAGCATCGGAATCTAAAAATGGACTCACAGGAGAGGTTCAAATCATAGAAAATTAGAGTGTCAGTCGTCTTGTACTTAAGTCGGCATTGCGCCTTTTGTATTAAATTCGGATGCAATTTTTGTGTTACATCGTCAATAAGAAGGTCCAAGGGATACAGCAAACCTGAAGTAAAGCATCGGAATCTAAAACTGGCCTCACAGGAGTGGTTCAAATCATAGAGAGTTAGAGTGTCTGTCCTCTTGTACTTAAGTCGGCATTGTGCCTTTTGTATTATTTTCGGATGCAATTTATGTGTTTCATCGTCAATAAGAAGGTCCAAGGGATACAGAAAACCTGAAGTGAAGCATCTGAATCTATAACTGGAATCACAGGAGAGGTTCAAATCAACGAAAGTTAGAGTGTCAGTCCGCTTGTACTTAAGTCGGCATTGTGCCTTTGTATTAAATTCGGATGCCATTTCTGTGTATCATCGTCGATAAGAAGGTCCAAGGGATACAGTAAACCTGAAGTGAAGCATCGGAATCTAAAACTGGACTCACAGGAGAGGTTCAAACCATTGACAGTTAGGTTGTCAGTGCTCTTGTACTTAAGTCGGCAATGTGCCTTTTGTATTAAATTCGGATGCAATTTCTGTTTCATCGTCAATAAGAAGGTCCAAGGGATACAGTAAACCTGAAGTGAAGCATCGGAATCTAAAACTGGACTCACAGGAGTGGTTCAAATCACAGAAAGTTTGAGTGTCAGTCCTCTTGTACTTAAGTCGGCACTGTGCTTTTTGTATTAAATTCGTATGCAATTTCTGTGTTTTATTGTCAATAAGAAGGTCCGAGGGATTCAGTAAACCTGAAGTGAAGCATCGGAAACTAAAACCTGACTCACAGGAGAGGTTCAAATCATAGAAACTTAGAGTGTCAGTCCTCTTGTACTTAAGTCGGCATTGTGCCTTTTGTATTAATTTCTGATGCAATTTCTATGTTTCATCGTCAATAAGAAAGTCCAAGGGATACAGTAAACCTGAAGTGAAGCCTCGGCAACAAAAACTGGACTCACAGGAGAGGTTCAAATCATAGAAACTTAGAGTGTCAGTCCTCTTGTACTTAAGCCAGCATTGTGCCTTTTGTATTAAACTCGGACGCAATTTCTGTGTTTCATCGACATTAAGAAGGTCCAAGGGATACTGTAAATTTGAAGTGAAGCATCGGAATCTAAAACTGGACTCACAGAGGAGGTTCAAATCATAGAAAGTAAGAGTGTCAGTCCTCTTGTACTTAAGTCGGCATTGTGCCTTTTGCATTAAATTCGGATGCAATTTCTGTGTTTCATCGTCAATACGAAAGTCCAAAGGATACAGTAAACCTGAAGTGAAGCCTCGGCAACAAAAACGGGACTCACAGGAGAGGTTCAAATCATAGAATGTTAGAGTGTCAGTCCTCTTGTACTTAAGTCGGCATTGTGCCTTTTGTATTAAATTCGGATGCAATTTCTGTTTCATCGTCAATAAAAAGGTCCAAGGGATACAGTAAACCTGAAGTGAAGCATCGGAATCTAAAACTGGACTCACAGGAGCGGTTCAAATCATAGAAAGTTAGAGTGTCAGTCCTCTTGTACTTAAGTCGCTCACTGTGCTTTTTGTATTAAATTCGTATGCAATTTCTGTGTTTCAATGTCAATAGGAAGGTCCGAGGAATTCAGTAAACCTGAAGTAAAGCATCGGAAACTAAAACCTGACACACAGGAGAGGTCAAATCATAGAAACTTAGAGTGTCTGTCCTCTTGTACTTAAGTCGGCATTGTGCCTTTTGTATTAATTTCGGATGCAATTTCTGTGTTTCATCGTCAATAAGAAGATCCAAGGGATACAGTAAACCTGAAGTGAAGCATCGGAATCTAAAACTGCACTCAGAGGTGAGGTGCAAATCATAGAAAGTTAGAGTGTCGGTCCTCTTGTACTTAAGTCGGCATTGTGCATTTTGTATTAAATTCGGATGCAATTTCTGTGTTTCATCGTCATTAAGAAAGTCCAAGAGATACAGTAAACCTGAAGTGAAGCATCGCAATCTAAAACTGGACTCACAGGAGAGGTTCAAATCATAGAAACTTAGAGTGTCAGTCCTCTAGTACTTAAGTCGGCATGGTG
Source organism: Schistocerca americana (assembly GCF_021461395.2). NCBI lineage: Eukaryota > Metazoa > Arthropoda > Insecta > Orthoptera > Acrididae > Schistocerca > Schistocerca americana. The sequence goes on along the minus strand of NC_060129.1, from coordinate 552,684 downwards.
CCTTTAGTATTAAATTCGGATGCCATTTACTGTGTTTCATCGTCAATAAGAAGGTCCAAGGGATACAGAAAACCTGAAGTGAAGCATCGGAATCTAAAACTGGAATCACAGGAGAGGTTCAATTCAAAGAAAGTTAGAGTGTCAGTCCTCTTGTACTTACGTCGGCATTGTGCCTTTTGTATTAAATTCGGATGCAATTTCTGTGTTTCATCGTTAATAAGAAGGTCCAAGGGATACAGTAAACCTGAAGTGAAGCAACGGAATCTAAAACTGGACCCACAGGAGAGGTTCAAATCATAGAAAGTAAGGGTGTCAGTCCTCTTGTACTTAAGTCGGCATTGTGACTTTTGCATTAAATTCGGATGCAATTTCTATGTTACATCGTCAATAAGAAGGTCCAAGAGATACAGTAAACCTGAAGTGAAACATCGGAAACTAAAATTGGACTCACAGGAGTGGTTGAAATCATAGAAAGTTAGAGTGTCAGTCCTCTTGTACTTAAGTCGGCACTGTGCCTTTTGTATTAAATTTGTATGCAATTTCTGTGTTTCATTGTCAATAAGAAGGTCCAAGGGATTCAGTAAACCTGAAGAGAAGCATCGGAAACTAAAACCTGACTCACAGGAGAGGTTCAAATCATAGAAACATAGAGTGTCAGTCCTCTTGTACTTAAGTCGGCATTGTGCCTTTTGTATTAATTTCGGATTTAATTTCTGTGGTTCATCGTCAATATAAAGGACCAAAGGATACAGTAAACCTGTTGTGAAGCCTCGGCAACAAAAACTGGACTCACAGGAGAGGTTCAAATAATAGAAACTTAGGGTGTCAGTCCTCTTGTACTTAATTCGGCATTGTGCCTTTCGTATTAAATTCGGATGCAATTTCTGTGTTTCATCGTCAATAAGAAGGTCCGAGGGATTCAGAAAACCTGAAGTGAAGCATCGGAATCTAAAACTGGAATCACAGGAAAGGTTCAAATCATAGAAATTTAGAGTGTCCGTCCTCCTGTACTTAAGTCGGCATAGTGCGTTTTGTATTAAATTCGGATGCAATTTCTGTGTTTCATCGTCAATAAGAAGGTCCAAGGGATACAGTAAACCTGAAGTGAAGCATCGGAATCTAAAACTGGACTCACAGGTGAGGTACAAATCATAGAAAGTTAGAGTGTCAGTCCTCTTGTACTTAAGTCGGCATTGTGCATTTTGTATTAAATTCGGATGCAATTTCTGTGCTTCATCGTCAAAAAGACGGTCCAAGGAATACAGTAAACCTGAAGTGAAGCATCGGAATCTAAAACTGGCCTCACAGGAGTGGTTCAAATCATAGAAAGTTAGAGTGTCTGTCCTCTTCTACTTAAGTCGGCATTGTGCCTTTTGTATTAATTTCAGATGCAATTTCAGAGTTTCATCGTCAATAGGAAGGTCCTACGGATACAGTAATCCTGAAGTGAAGCATCGGAATCTAAAACTGGACTCACAGGTGAGGAGCAAATCATAGAAAGTTAGAGTGTCGGTCCTCTTGTACTTAAGTCGGCATTGTGCATTTTGTATTAAATTCAGATGCAATTTCTGTGTTTTATCGTCAATAAGAAGGTCCAAGGGATACAGTAAACCTGAAGTGAAGCATCGGACCCTAAAACTGGACTCACAGGAGAGGTTCAAATAATAGAAACTTAGAGTGTCAATCCTCTTGCACTTAAGTCGGCATTGTGCCTTTTGTATTAAATTCGGATGCAATTTCTGTGTTTCATCGTCAATAAGAAGGTCCAAGAGATACAGAAAACCTGAAGTGAAGCATCGGAATCAAAAACTGGAATCACAGGAGAGGTTCAATTCAAAGAAAGTTAGAGTGTCAGTCCTCTTGTACTTAAGTCGGCATTGTCCCTTTTGTATTAAATTCGGATGCAATTTCTGTGTTTCATCGTCAATAAGAAGGTCCAAGGGATACAGTAAACCTGAAGTCAAGCATCGGAATCTAAAACTGGACTCACAGGAGAGGTTCAAATCATAGAAAGTTAGGGTGTCAGTCCTCTTGTACTTAAGTCGGCATTGTGCCTTTTGTATTAAATTCAGATGCAATTTCTGTGTTTCATCGTCAATAAGAAGGTCCAAGGGATACAGTAAACCTGAAGTGAAGCATCGGAATCAAAAACTGGACTCACAGGAGTGGTTCAAATCATAGAATGTTAGAGTGTCAGTCCTCTTGAACTTAAGTCGTCACTGTGCCTTTTGTATTAAATTTGTATGCAATTTCTGTGTTTCATTGTCAATAAGAAGGTCCAAGGGATTCAGTAAACCTGAAGTGAAGCATCGGAAACTAAAACCTGACTCACAGGAGAGGTTCAAATCATTGAAACATAGAGTGTCAGTCCTCTTGTACTTAAGTCGGCATTGTGCCTTTTGTATTAATTTCGGATGCAATTTCTGTGGTTCATCGTCAATATGAAGGTCCAAGGGATACAGTAAACCTGTTGTGAAGCCTCGGCAACAAAAACTGGACTCACAGGAGAAGTTCAAATCATAGAAAGTTAGAGTGTCAGTCCTCTTGTACTTAATTCGGCATTGTGCATTTTGTATTAAATTCGGATGCAATTTTTGTGTTTCATCGTCAATAAGAAGGTCCAAGGGATACAGTAAACCTGAAGTGAAGCATCGGAATCTAAAATTGGGCTCACAGAAGAGGTTCAAATCATAGAAACTTAGAGTGTCAGTCCTCTTGTACTTAAGTCGGCATTGTGCATTTTGTATTAAATTCGGATGCAATTTCTGTGTTTCATCGTCAATAAGAAGGTGCAAGGGATACAGTAAACCTGTTGTGAAGCCTCGGCAACAAAAACTGGACTCACAGGAGAGGTTCAAATCATAGAAAGTTAGAGTGTCAGTCCTCTTGTACTTAATTCGGCATTGTGCATTTTGTATTAAATTCGGATGCAATTTCTGTGTTTCATCGTCAATAAGAAGGTCCAAGGGATACAGTAAACCTGAAGTGAAGCATCGGAATCTAAAACTGGACTCACAGGAGAGGTTCAAATCATAGAAACTTAGAGTGTCAGTCCTCTTGTACTTAAGTCGGCATTGTGCCTTTTGTATTAAATTCGGATGCAATTTCTGTGTTTCATCGTCAATAAGAAGGTCCAAGGGATACAGAAAACCTGAAGTGAAGCATCCGAATCTAAAACTGGACTCACAGGAGAGGTTCAAATCATAGAAAGTTAGGGTGTCAGGCCCCTTGTACTTAAGTCGGCATTGTGCCTTTTGTTTTAAATTCAGATGCAATTTCTGTGTTTCATCGTCAATAAGAAGGTCCAAGGGATACAGTAAACCTGAAGTGAAGCATCGGAATCAAAAACTGGAGTCACAGGAGTGGTTCAAATCATAGAATGTTAGAGTGTCAGTCCTCTTGTACTTAAGTCGGCACTGTGCCTTTTGTATTAAATTTGTATGCAATTTCTGTGTTTCATTGTCAATAAGAAGGTCCAAGGGATTCAGTAAACCTGAAGTGAAGCATCGGAAACTAAAACCTGATTCGCAGGAGAGGTTCAAATCATAGAAACATAGAGTGTCAGTCCTCTTGTACTTATGTCGGCATTGTGCCTTTTGTATTAATTTCGGATGCAATTTCTGTGGTTCATCGTCAATATGAAGGTCCAAGGGATACAGTAAACCTGTTGTGAAGCCTCAGCAACAAAAACTGGACTCACAGGAGAGGTTCAATTCATAGAAAGTTAGAGTGTCAGTCCTCTTGTACTTAATTCGGCATTGTGCATTTTGTATTAAATTCGGATGCAATTTCTGTGTTTCATCGTCAATAAGAAGGTCCAAGGGATACAGTAAACCTGAAGTGAAGCATCGGAATCTAAAACTGGACTCACAGGAGAGGTTCAAATCATAGAAACTTAGAGTGTCAGTCCTCTTGTACTTAAGTCGGCATTGTGCTTTTGTATTAAATTCGGTTGCAATTTCTGTGTTTCATCGTCAATAAGAAGGTCCAAGGGATACAGTAAACCTGTTGTGAATCATCGGCAACAAAAACTGGACTCACAGGAGAGGTTCAAATCATAGAAAGTTAGAGTGACAGTCCTCTTGTACTTAATTCGGCATTGTGCATTTTGTATTAAATTCGGATGCAATTTCTGTGTTTCATCGTCAATAAGAAGGTCCAAGGGATACAGTAAACCTGAAGTGAAGCATCGGAATCTAAAACTGGACTCACAGGAGAGGTTCAAATCATAGAAACTTAGAGTGTCAGTCCTCTTGTACTTAAGTCAGCATTGTGCCTTTTGTATTAAATTCGGATGCAATTTCTGTGTTTCATCGTCAATAAGAAGGTCCAAGGGATACAGAAAACCTGAAGTGAAGCATCGGAATCTAAAACTGGAATCACAGGAGAGGTTCAATTCAAAGAAAGTTAGAGTGTCAGTCCTCTTGTACTTAAGTCGGCATTGTGCCTTTTGTATTAAATTCGGATGCAATTTCTGTTTTTCATCGTCAATAAGAAGGTCCAAGGGATACAGTAAACCTGAAGTGAAGCATCGGAATCTAAAACTGGACTCACAGGAGTGGTTCAAATCATAGAATGTTAGGATGTCAGTCCTCTTGTACTTAAGTCGGCATTGTGCCTTTTGTATTAAATTCGGATGCAATTTCTATGTTTCTTCGTCAATAAGAAGGACCAAGGGATACAGTAAACCTGAAGTGAAGCATCGGGATCTAAAACTGGACTCAAAGGAGTGGTTCAAATCATAGAAAGTTAGAGTGTCAGTCCTCTTGTACTTAAGTCGGCACTGTGCCTTTTGTATTAAATTTGTATGCAATTTCTGTGTTTCATTGTCAATAAGAAGGTCCAAGGGATTCAGTAAACCTGAAGAGAAGCATCGGAAACTAAAACCTGAGTCACAGGAGAGGTTCAAATCATAGAAACATAGAGTGTCAGTCCTCTTGTACTTAAGTCGGCATTGTGCCTTTCGTATTAATTTCGGATGCAATTTCTGTGGTTCATCGTCAATATGAAGGACCAAGGGATACAGTAAACCTGATGTGAAGCCACGGCAACAAAAACTGGACTCACAGGAGAGGTTCAAATCATAGAAAGTTAGAGTGACAGTCCTCTTGTACTTAATTCGGCATTGTGCCTTTCGTATTAAATTCGGATGCAATTTCTGTGTTTCATCGTCAATAAGAAGGTCCAAGGGATACAGTAAACCTGATGTCGTGTGGCTAGTGCCTCCCGTCGGGTAGACCGTTCTCCTGGTGCAGGTCTTTCGATTTGACGCCACTTCGGCGACCTGCGTGTCGATGGGGATGAAATGATGATGATTAGGACAACACAACACCCAGTCCCTGAGCGGAGAAAATTTCCGACCCAGCCGGGAATCGAACCCGGGCCTTTGGATTGACAGTCTGTCACGCTGACCACTCAGCTACCGGGGCGGACAACCTGAAGTGAAGCATCGGAATCTAAAACTGGACTCACAGGAGAAGTTCAAATCATAGAAAGTTAGAGTGTCAGTCCTCTTGTACTTAATTCGGCATTGTGCATTTTGTATTAAATTCGGATGCAATTTCTGTGTTTCATCGTCAATAAGAAGGTCCAAGGGATACAGTAAACCTGAAGTGAAGCATCGGAATCTAAAACTGGACTCACAGGAGAGGTTCAAATCATAGAAACTTAGAGTGTCAGTCCTCTTGTACTTAAGTCGGCATTGTGCCTTTTGTATTAATTTCGGTTGCAATTTCTGTGTTTCATCGTCAATAAGAAGGTCCAAGGGATACAGTAAACCTGTTGTGAATCATCGGCAACAGAAACTGGACTCACAGGAGAGGTTCAAATCATAGAAAGTTAGAGTGACAGTCCTCTTGTACTTAATTCGGCATTGTGCATTTTGTATTAAATTCGGATGCAATTTCTGTGTTTCATCGTCAATAAGAAGGTCCAAGGGATACAGTTAACCTGAAGTGAAGCATCGGAATCTAAAACTGGACTAACAGGAGAGGTTCAAATCATAGAAACTTAGAGTGTCAGTCCTCTTGTACTTAAGTCAGCATTGTGCCTTTTGTATTAAATTCGGATGCAATTTCTGTGTTTCATCGTCAATAAGAAGGTCCAAGGGATACAGAAAACCTGAAGTGAAGCATCGGAATCTAAAACTGGAATCACAGGAGAGGTTCAATTCAAAGAAAGTTAGAGTGTCAGTCCTCTTGTACTTAAGTCGGCATTGTGCCTTTTGTATTAAATTCGGATGCAATTTCTGTTTTTCATCGTCAATAAGAAGGTCCAAGGGATACAGTAAACCTGAAGTGAAGCATCGGAATCTAAAACTGGACTCACAGGAGAGGTTCAAATCATAGAAAGTTAGGGTGTCAGTCCTCTTGTACTTAAGTCGGCATTGTGCCTTTTGTATTAAATTCGGATGCAATTTCTATGGTTCTTCGTCAATAAGAAGGTCCAAGGGATACAGTAAACCTGAAGTGACGCATCGGAATCTAAAACTGGACTCAAAGGAGTGGTTCAAATCATAGAAAGTTAGAGTGTCAGTCCTCTTGTACTTAAGTCGGCACTGTGCCTTTTGTATTAAATTTGTATGCAATTTCTGTGTTTCATTGTCAATGAGAAGGTCCAAGGGATTCAGTAAACCTGAAGGGAAGCATCGGAAACTAAAACCTGAGTCACAGGAGAGGTTCAAATCATAGAAACATAGAGTGTCAGTCCTCTTGTACTTAAGTCGGCATTGTGCCTTTCGTATTAATTTCGGATGCAATTTCTGTGGTTCATCGTCAATATGAAGGACCAAGGGATACAGTAAACCTGATGTGAAGCCACGGCAACAAAAACTGGACTCACAGGAGAGGTTCAAATCATAGAAAGTTAGAGTGTCAGTCCTCTTGTACTTAATTCGGCATTGTGCCTTTCGTATTAAATTCGGATGCAATTTCTGTGTTTCATCGTCAATAAGAAGGTCCAAGGGATACAGTAAACCTGATGTCGTGTGGCTTGGGCCTCCCGTCGGGTAGACCGTTCTCCTGGTGCAGGTCTTTCGATTTGACGCCACTTCGGCGACCTGCATGTCGATGGGGATGAAATGATGATGATTAGGACAACACAACACCCAGTCCCTGAGCGGAGAAAATTTCCGACCCAGCCGGGAATCGAACCCGGGCCTTAGGATTGACAGTCTGTCACGCTGACCACTCAGCTACCGGGGCGGACAACCTGAAGTGAAGCATCGGAATCTAAAACTGGACTCACAGGTGAGGTGCAAATCATAGAAACTTAGAGTGTCAGTCCTCTTGTACTTAAGTCGGCATTGTGCCTTTTGTATTAAATTCGGATGCAATTTCTGTGTTTCATCGTCAATAAGAAGGTCCAAGGGATACAGAAAACCTGAAGTGAAGCATCCGAATCTAAAACTGGACTCACAGGAGAGGTTCAAATCATAGAAAGTTAGGGTGTCAGGCCCCTTGTACTTAAGTCGGCATTGTGCCTTTTGTTTTAAATTCAGATGCAATTTCTGTGTTTCATCGTCAATAAGAAGGTCCAAGGGATACAGTAAACCTGAAGTGAAGCATCGGAATCAAAAACTGGAGTCACAGGAGTGGTTCAAATCATAGAATGTTAGAGTGTCAGTCCTCTTGTACTTAAGTCGGCACTGTGCCTTTTGTATTAAATTTGTATGCAATTTCTGTGTTTCATTGTCAATAAGAAGGTCCAAGGGATTCAGTAAACCTGAAGTGCAGCATCGGAAACTAAAACCTGATTCGCAGGAGAGGTTCAAATCATAGAAACATAGAGTGTCAGTCCTCTTGTACTTATGTCGGCATTGTGCCTTTTGTATTAATTTCGGATGCAATTTCTGTGGTTCATCGTCAATATGAAGGTCCAAGGGATACAGTAAACCTGTTGTGAAGCCTCAGCAACAAAAACTGGACTCACAGGAGAGGTTCAATTCATAGAAAGTTAGAGTGTCAGTCCTCTTGTACTTAATTCGGCATTGTGCATTTTGTATTAAATTCGGATGCAATTTCTGTGTTTCATCGTCAATAAGAAGGTCCAAGGGATACAGTAAACCTGAAGTGAAGCATCGGAATCTAAAACTGGACTCACAGGAGAGGTTCAAATCATAGAAACTTAGAGTGTCAGTCCTCTTGTACTTAAGTCGGCATTGTGCTTTTGTATTAAATTCGGTTGCAATTTCTGTGTTTCATCGTCAATAAGAAGGTCCAAGGGATACAGTAAACCTGTTGTGAATCATCGGCAACAAAAACTGGACTCACAGGAGAGGTTCAAATCATAGAAAGTTAGAGTGACCGTCCTCTTGTACTTAATTCGGCATTGTGCATTTTGTATTAAATTCGGATGCAATTTCTGTGTTTCATCGTCAATAAGAAGGTCCAAGGGATACAGTAAACCTGAAGTGAAGCATCGGAATCTAAAACTGGACTCACAGGAGAGGTTCAAATCATAGAAACTTAGAGTGTCAGTCCTCTTGTACTTAAGTCAGCATTGTGCCTTTTGTATTAAATTCGGATGCAATTTCTGTGTTTCATCGTCAATAAGAAGGTCCAAGGGATACAGTAAACCTGAAGTGAAGCATCGGAATCTAAAACTGGACTCACAGGAGTGGTTCAAATCATAGAATGTTAGGATGTCAGTCCTCTTGTACTTAAGTCGGCATTGTGCCTTTTGTATTAAATTCGGATGCAATTTCTATGTTTCTTCGTCAATAAGAAGGACCAAGGGATACAGTAAACCTGAAGTGAAGCATCGGGATCTAAAACTGGACTCAAAGGAGTGGTTCAAATCATAGAAAGTTAGAGTGTCAGTCCTCTTGTACTTAAGTCGGCACTGTGCCTTTTGTATTAAATTTGTATGCAATTTCTGTGTTTCATTGTCAATAAGAAGGTCCAAGGGATTCAGTAAACCTGAAGAGAAGCATCGGAAACTAAAACCTGAGTCACAGGAGAGGTTCAAATCATAGAAACATAGAGTGTCAGTCCTCTTGTACTTAAGTCGGCATTGTGCCTTTCGTATTAATTTCGGATGCAATTTCTGTGGTTCATCGTCAATATGAAGGACCAAGGGATACAGTAAACCTGATGTGAAGCCACGGCAACAAAAACTGGACTCACAGGAGAGGTTCAAATCATAGAAAGTTAGAGTGACAGTCCTCTTGTACTTAATTCGGCATTGTGCCTTTCGTATTAAATTCGGATGCAATTTCTGTGTTTCATCGTCAATAAGAAGGTCCAAGGGATACAGTAAACCTGATGTCGTGTGGCTAGTGCCTCCCGTCGGGTAGACCGTTCTCCTGGTGCAGGTCTTTCGATTTGACGCCACTTCGGCGACCTGCGTGTCGATGGGGATGAAATGATGATGATTAGGACAACACAACACCCAGTCCCTGAGCGGAGAAAATTTCCGACCCAGCCGGGAATCGAACCCAGGCCTTAGGATTGACAGTCTGTCACGCTGACCACTCAGCTACCGGGGCGGACAACCTGAAGTGAAGCATCGGAATCTAAAACTGGACTCACATTAGAGGTTCAAATCATAGAAAGTTAGAGTGTCAGTCCTCTTGTACTTAATTCGGCATTGTGCATTTTGTATTAAATTCGGATGCAATTTCTGTGTTTCATCGTCAATAAGAAGGTCCAAGGGATACAGTAAACCTGAAGTGAAGCATCGGAATCTAAAACTGGACTCACAGGAGAGGTTCAAATCATAGAAACTTAGAGTGTCAGTCCTCTTGTACTTAAGTCGGCATTGTGCCTTTTGTATTAATTTCGGTTGCAATTTCTGTGTTTCATCGTCAATAAGAAGGTCCAAGGGATACAGTAAACCTGTTGTGAATCATCGGCAACAGAAACTGGACTCACAGGAGAGGTTCAAATCATAGAAAGTTAGAGTGACAGTCCTCTTGTACTTAATTCGGCATTGTGCATTTTGTATTAAATTCGGATGCAATTTCTGTGTTTCATCGTCAATAAGAAGGTCCAAGGGATACAGTAAACCTGAAGTGAAGCATCGGAATCTAAAACTGGACTAACAGGAGAGGTTCAAATCATAGAAACTTAGAGTGTCAGTCCTCTTGTACTTAAGTCAGCATTGTACCTTTTGTATTAAATTCGGATGCAATTTCTGTGTTTCATCGTCAATAAGAAGGTCCAAGGGATACAGAAAACCTGAAGTGAAGCATCGGAATCTAAAACTGGAATCACAGGAGAGGTTCAATTCAAAGAAAGTTAGAGTGTCAGTCCTCTTGTACTTAAGTCGGCATTGTGCCTTTTGTATTAAATTCGGATGCAATTTCTGTTTTTCATCGTCAATAAGAAGGTCCAAGGGATACAGTAAACCTGAAGTGAAGCATCGGAATCTAAAACTGGACTCACAGGAGAGGTTCAAATCATAGAAAGTTAGGGTGTCAGTCCTCTTGTACTTAAGTCAGCATTGTGCCTTTTGTATTAAATTCGGATGCAATTTCTATGGTTCTTCGTCAATAAGAAGGTCCAAGGGATACAGTAAACCTGAAGTGACGCATCGGAATCTAAAACTGGACTCAAAGGAGTGGTTCAAATCATAGAAAGTTAGAGTGTCAGTCCTCTTGTACTTAAGTCGGCACTGTGCCTTTTGTATTAAATTTGTATGCAATTTCTGTGTTTCATTGTCAATAAGAAGGTCCAAGGGATTCAGTAAACCTGAAGGGAAGCATCGGAAACTAAAACCTGAGTCACAGGAGAGGTTCAAATCATAGAAACATAGAGTGTCAGTCCTCTTGTACTTAAGTCGGCATTGTGCCTTTCGTATTAATTTCGGATGCAATTTCTGTGGTTCATCGTCAATATGAAGGACCAAGGGATACAGTAAACCTGATGTGAAGCCACGGCAACAAAAACTGGACTCACAGGAGAGGTTCAAATCATAGAAAGTTAGAGTGTCAGTCCTCTTGTACTTAATTCGGCATTGTGCCTTTCGTATTAAATTCGGATGCAATTTCTGTGTTTCATCGTCAATAAGAAGGTCCAAGGGATACAGTAAACCTGATGTCGTGTGGCTTGGGCCTCCCGTCGGGTAGACCGTTCTCCTGGTGCAGGTCTTTCGATTTGACGCCACTTCGGCGACCTGCGTGTCGATGGGGATGAAATGATGATGATTAGGACAACACAACACCCAGTCCCTGAGCGGAGAAAATTTCCGACCCAGCCGGGAATCGAACCCGGGCCTTAGGATTGACAGTCTGTCACGCTGACCACTCAGCTACCGGGGCGGACAACCTGAAGTGAAGCATCGGAATCTAAAACTGGACTCACAGGTGAGGTGCAAATCATAGAAAGTTAGAGTGTCGGTCCTCTTGTACTTAAGTCGGCATTGTGCATTTTGTATTATATTCGGATGCAATTTCTGTGATTCATCGTCAATAAGAAGGTCCAAGGGATACTGTAAACCTGAAGTGAAGCATCGGAATCTAAAACTGGACTCACAGGAGAGGTTCAAATCATAGAAACTTAGAGTGTCAGTCCTCTTGTACTTAAGTTGGCATTGTGCCTTTTGTATTAAATTCGGATGCAATTTCTGTGTTTCATCGTCAATAAGAAGGTCCAAGGGATACAGAAAACCTGAAGTGAAGCATCGGAATCTGAAACTGGACTCACAGGAGAGGTTCAAATCATAGAAAGTTAGGGTGTCAGTCCTCTTGTACTTAAGTCGGCATTGTGCCTTTTGTATTAAATTCAGATGCAATTTCTGTGTTTCATCGTCAATAAGAAGGTCCAAGGGATACAGTAAACCTGAAGTGAAGCATCGGAATCAAAAACTGGACTCACAGGAGTGGTTCAAATCATAGAATGTTAGAGTGTCAGTCCTCTTGTACTTAAGTCGGCACTGTGCCTTTTGTACTAAATTTGTATGCAATTTCTGTGTTTCATTGTCAATAAGAAGGTCCAAGGGATTCAGTAAACCTGAAGTGAAGCATCAGAAACTAAAACCTGAGACACAGGAGAGGTTCAAATCATAGAAACATAGAGTGTCAGTCCTCTTGTACTTAAGTCGGCATTGTGCCTTTCGTATTAATTTCGGATGCAATTTCTGTGGTTCATCGTCAATATGAAGGACCAAGGGATACAGTAAACCTGATGTGAAGCCACGGCAACAAAAACTGGACTCACAGGAGAGGTTCAAATCATAGAAAGTTAGAGTGACAGTCCTCTTGTACTTAATTCGGCATTGTGCCTTTCGTATTAAATTCGGATGCAATTTCTGTGTTTCATCGTCAATAAGAAGGTCCAAGGGATACAGTAAACCTGATGTCGTGTGGCTAGTGCCTCCCGTCGGGTAGACCGTTCTCCTGGTGCAGGTCTTTCGATTTGACGCCACTTCGGCGACCTGCGTGTCGATGGGGATGAAATGATGATGATTAGGACAACACAACACCCAGTCCCTGAGCGGAGAAAATTTCCGACCCAGCCGGGAATCGAACCCGGGCCTTAGGATTGACAGTCTGTCACGCTGACCACTCAGCTACCGGGGCGGACAACCTGAAGTGAAGCATCGGAATCTAAAACTGGACTCACAGGAGAGGTTCAAATCATAGAAAGTTAGAGTGTCAGTCCTCTTGTACTTAATTCGGCATTGTGCATTTTGTATTAAATTCGGATGCAATTTCTGTGTTTCATCGTCAATAAGAAGGTCCAAGGGATACAGTAAACCTGAAGTGAAGCATCGGAATCTAAAACTGGACTCACAGGAGAGGTTCAAATCATAGAAACTTAGAGTGTCAGTCCTCTTGTACTTAAGTCGGCATTGTGCCTTTTGTATTAATTTCGGTTGCAATTTCTGTGTTTCATCGTCAATAAGAAGGTCCAAGGGATACAGTAAACCTGTTGTGAATCATCGGCAACAGAAACTGGACTCACAGGAGAGGTTCAAATCATAGAAAGTTAGAGTGACAGTCCTCTTGTACTTAATTCGGCATTGTGCATTTTGTATTAAATTCGGATGCAATTTCTGTGTTTCATCGTCAATAAGAAGGTCCAAGGGATACAGTAAACCTGAAGTGAAGCATCGGAATCTAAAACTGGACTCACAGGAGAGGTTCAAATCATAGAAACTTAGAGTGTCAGTCCTCTTGTACTTAAGTCAGCATTGTGCCTTTTGTATTAAATTCGGATGCAATTTCTGTGTTTCATCGTCAATAAGAAGGTCCAAGGGATACAGAAAACCTGAAGTGAAGCATCGGAATCTAAAACTGGAATCACAGGAGAGGTTCAATTCAAAGAAAGTTAGAGTGTCAGTCCTCTTGTACTTAAGTCGGCATTGTGCCTTTTGTATTAAATTCGGATGCAATTTCTGTTTTTCATCGTCAATAAGAAGGTCCAAGGGATACAGTAAACCTGAAGTGAAGCATCGGAATCTAAAACTGGACTCACAGGAGAGGTTCAAATCATAGAAAGTTAGGGTGTCAGTCCTCTTGTACTTAAGTCGGCATTGTGCCTTTTGTATTAAATTCAGATGCAATTTCTGTGTTTCATCGTCAATAAGAAGGTCCAAGGGATACAGTAAACCTGAAGTGAAGCATCGGAATCAAAAACTGGACTCACAGGAGTGGTTCAAATCATAGAATGTTAGAGTGTCAGTCCTCTTGTACTTAAGTCGGCACTGTGCCTTTTGTACTAAATTTGTATGCAATTTCTGTGTTTCATTGTCAATAAGAAGGTCCAAGGGATTCAGTAAACCTGAAGTGAAGCATCAGAAACTAAAACCTGACTCACAGGAGAGGTTCAAATCATAGAAACATAGAGTGTCAGTCCTCTTGTACTTAAGTCGGCATTGTGCCTCTTGTATTAATTTCGGATGCAATTTCTGTGGTTCATCGTCAATATGAAGGTCCAAGGGATACAGTAAACCTGTTGTGAAGCCTCGGCAACAAAAACTGGACTCACAGGAGAGGTTCAAATCATAGAAAGTTAGAGTGTCAGTCCTCTTGCACTTAATTTGGCATTGTGCATTTTGTATTAAATTCGGATGCAATTTCTGTGTTTCATCGTCAATAAGAAGGTCCAAGGGATACAGTAAACCTGAAGTGAAGCATCGGAATCTAAAACTGGACTCACAGGAGAGGTTCAAATCATAGAAAGTTAGAGTGTCAGTCCTCTTGTACTTAATTCGGCATTGTGCATTTTGTATTAAATTCGGATGCAATTTCTGTGTTTCATCGTCAAATAGAAGGTCCAAGTGATACAGTAAACCTGAAGTGAAGCATCCGAATCTAAAACTGGACTCACAGGAGAGGTTCAAATCATAGAAACTAAGAGTGTCAGTCCTCTTGTACTTAAGTCGGCATTGTGCCTTTTGTATTAAATTCGGATGCAATTTCTGTGTTTCATCGTCAATAAGAAGGTCCAAGGGATACAGAAAACCTGAAGTGAAGCATCGGAATCTAAAACTGGAATCACAGGAGAGGTTCAATTCAAAGAAAGTTAGAGTGTCAGTCCTCTTGTACTTAAGTCGGCATTGTGCCTTTTATATTAAATTCGGATGCAATTTCTGTTTCATCGTCAATAAGAAGGTCCAAGGGATACAGTAAACCTGATGTGAAGCATCGGAATCTAAAACTGGACTCACAGGAGAGGTTCAAATCATAGAAAGGTAGGGTTTCAGTCCTCTTGTACTTAAGTCGGCATTGTGCCTTTTGTATTAAATTCGGATGCAATTTCTATGTTTCATCGTCAATAAGAAGGTCCAAGGGATACAGTAAACCTGAAGTGAAGCATCCGAATCTAAAACTGGTCTCGCAGGAGTGGTTCAAATCATAGAAAGTTAGAGTGTCAGTCCTCTTGTACTTAAATCGGCACTGTGCCTTTTGTATTAAATTTGTATGGAATTTCTGTTTTTCATTGTCAATAAGAAGGTCCAAGGGATTCAGTAAACCTGAAGAGAAGCATCGGAAACTAAAACCTGACTCACAGGAGAGGTTCAAATCGTAGAAACATAGAGTGTTAGTCCTCTTGTACTTAAGTCGGCATTGTGCCTTTTGTATTAATTTCGGATGCAATTTCTGTGGTTCATCGTCAATATGAAGGACCAAGGGATACAGTAAACCTGTTGTGAAGCCACGGCAACAAAAACTGGACTCACAGGAGAGGTTCAAATCATAGAAACTTAGAGTGTCAGTCCTCTTGTACTTAAGTCAGCATTGTGCCTTTTGTATTAAATTCGGATGCAATTTCTGTGTTTCATCGTCAATAAGAAGGTCCAAGGGATACAGAAAACCTGAAGTGAAGCATCGGAATCTAAAACTGGAATCACAGGAGAGGTTCAATTCAAAGAAAGTTAGAGTGTCAGTCCTCTTGTACTTAAGTCGGCATTGTGCCTTTTGTATTAAATTCGGATGCAATTTCTGTTTTTCATCGTCAATAAGAAGGTCCAAGGGATACAGTAAACCTGAAGTGAAGCATCGGAATCTAAAACTGGACTCACAGGAGAGGTTCAAATCATAGAAAGTTAGGGTGTCAGTCCTCTTGTACTTAAGTCGGCATTGTGCCTTTTGTATTAAATTCAGATGCAATTTCTGTGTTTCATCGTCAATAAGAAGGTCCAAGGGATACAGTAAACCTGAAGTGAAGCATCGGAATCAAAAACTGGACTCACAGGAGTGGTTCAAATCATAGAATGTTAGAGTGTCAGTCCTCTTGTACTTAAGTCGGCACTGTGCCTTTTGTACTAAATTTGTATGCAATTTCTGTGTTTCATTGTCAATAAGAAGGTCCAAGGGATTCAGTAAACCTGAAGTGAAGCATCAGAAACTAAAACCTGACTCACAGGAGAGGTTCAAATCATAGAAACATAGAGTGTCAGTCCTCTTGTACTTAAGTCGGCATTGTGCCTCTTGTATTAATTTCGGATGCAATTTCTGTGGTTCATCGTCAATATGAAGGTCCAAGGGATACAGTAAACCTGTTGTGAAGCCTCGGCAACAAAAACTGGACTCACAGGAGAGGTTCAAATCATAGAAAGTTAGAGTGTCAGTCCTCTTGCACTTAATTTGGCATTGTGCATTTTGTATTAAATTCGGATGCAATTTCTGTGTTTCATCGTCAATAAGAAGGTCCAAGGGATACAGTAAACCTGAAGTGAAGCATCGGAATCTAAAACTGGACTCACAGGAGAGGTTCAAATCATAGAAAGTTAGAGTGTCAGTCCTCTTGTACTTAATTCGGCATTGTGCATTTTGTATTAAATTCGGATGCAATTTCTGTGTTTCATCGTCAAATAGAAGGTCCAAGAGATACAGTAAACCTGAAGTGAAGCATCCGAATCTAAAACTGGACTCACAGGAGAGGTTCAAATCATAGAAACTAAGAGTGTCAGTCCTCTTGTACTTAAGTCGGCATTGTGCCTTTTGTATTAAATTCGGATGCAATTTCTGTGTTTCATCGTCAATAAGAAGGTCCAAGGGATACAGAAAACCTGAAGTGAAGCATCGGAATCTAAAACTGGAATCACAGGAGAGGTTCAATTCAAAGAAAGTTAGAGTGTCAGTCCTCTTGTACTTAAGTCGGCATTGTGCCTTTTATATTAAATTCGGATGCAATTTCTGTTTCATCGTCAATAAGAAGGTCCAAGGGATACAGTAAACCTGATGTGAAGCATCGGAATCTAAAACTGGACTCACAGGAGAGGTTCAAATCATAGAAAGGTAGGGTTTCAGTCCTCTTGTACTTAAGTCGGCATTGTGCCTTTTGTATTAAATTCGGATGCAATTTCTATGTTTCATCGTCAATAAGAAGGTCCAAGGGATACAGTAAACCTGAAGTGAAGCATCCGAATCTAAAACTGGTCTCGCAGGAGTGGTTCAAATCATAGAAAGTTAGAGTGTCAGTCCTCTTGTACTTAAATCGGCACTGTGCCTTTTGTATTAAATTTGTATGGAATTTCTGTTTTTCATTGTCAATAAGAAGGTCCAAGGGATTCAGTAAACCTGAAGAGAAGCATCGGAAACTAAAACCTGACTCACAGGAGAGGTTCAAATCGTAGAAACATAGAGTGTTAGTCCTCTTGTACTTAAGTCGGCATTGTGCCTTTTGTATTAATTTCGGATGCAATTTCTGTGGTTCATCGTCAATATGAAGGACCAAGGGATACAGTAAACCTGTTGTGAAGCCACGGCAACAAAAACTGGACTCACAGGAGAGGTTCAAATCATAGAAAGTTATAGTGTCAGTCCTCTTGTACTTAATTCGGCATTGTGCCATTTGTATTAAATCCGGATGCAATTTCTGTGTTTGATCGTCAATAAGAAGGTCCAAAGGATTCAGAAAACCTGAAGTGAAGCATCGGAATCTAAAACTGGACTCACAGGAGAGGTTCAAATCATGGAAAGTTAGAGTGTCAGTCCTCTTGTACTTAATTCGGCATTGTGCATTTTGTATTAAATTCGGATGCAATTTCTGTGTTTCATCGTCAATAAGAAGGTCCAAGGGATACAGTAAACCTGAAGTGAAGCATCGGAATCTAAAACTGGACTCACAGGAGAGGTTCAAATCATAGAAACTTAGAGTGTCAGTCCTCTTGTACTTAAGTCGGCATTGTGCCTTTTGTATTAAATTCGGTTGCAATTTCTGTGTTTCATCGTCAATAAGAAGGTCCAAGGGATACAGTAAACCTGTTGTGAATCATCGGCAACAAAAACTGGACTCACAGGAGAGGTTCAAATCATAGAAATTTAGGGTGTCAGTCCTCTTGTACTTAAGTCGGCATTGTGCCTTTTGTATTAAATTCGGATGCAATTTCTATGGTTCTTCGTCAATAAGAAGGTCCGAGGGATACAGTAAACCTGAAGTGAAGCATCGGAATCTAAAACTGGACTCAAAGGAGTGGTTCAAATCATAGAAAGTTAGAGTGTCAGTCCTCTTGTACTTAAGTCGGCACTGTGCCTTTTGTATTAAATTTGTATGCAATTTCTGTGTTTCATTGTCAATAAGAAGGTCCAAGGGATTCAGTAAACCTGAAGAGAAGCATCGGAAACTAAAACCTGAGTCACAGGAGAGGTTCAAATCATAGAAACATAGAGTGTCAGTCCTCTTGTACTTAAGTCGGCATTGTGCCTTTCGTATTAATTTCGGATGCAATTTCTGTGGTTCATCGTCAATATGAAGGACCAAGGGATACAGTAAACCTGATGTGAAGCCACGGCAACAAAAACTGGACTCACAGGAGAGGTTCAAATCATAGAAAGTTAGAGTGTCAGTCCTCTTGTACTTAATTCGGCATTGTGCCTCTCGTATTAAATTCGGATGCAATTTCTGTGTTTCATCGTCAATAAGATGGTCCAAGGGATACAGTAAACCTGATGTCGTGTGGCTAGGGCCTCCCGTCGGGTAGACCGTTCTCCTGGTGCAGGTCTTTCGATTTGACGCCACTTCGGCGACCTGCGTGTCGATGGGGATGAAATGATGATGATTAGGACAACACAACACCCAGTCCCTGAGCGGAGAAAATTTCCGACCCAGCCGGGAATCGAACCCGGGCCTTATGATTGACAGTCTGTCACGCTGACCACTCAGCTACCGGGGCAGACAACCTGAAGTGAAGCATCGGAATCTAAAACTGGACTCACAGGAGAGGTTCAAATCATAGAAACTTAGAGTGTCAGTCCTCTTGTACTTAAGTTGGCATTGTGCCTTTTGTATTAAATTCGGATGCAATTTCTGTGTTTCATCGTCAATAAGAAGGTCCAAGGGATACGGAAAACCTGAAGTGAAGCATCGGAATCTAAAACTGGACTCACCGGAGAGGTTCAAATCATAGAAAGTTAGGGTGTCAGTCCTCTTGTACTTAAGTCGGCATTGTGCCTTTTGTATTAAATTCAGATGCAATTTCTGTGTTTCATCGTCAATAAGAAGGTCCAAGGGATACAGTAAACCTGAAGTGAAGCATCGGAATCAAAAACTGGACTCACAGGAGTGGTTCAAATCATAGTATGTTAGAGTGTCAGTCCTCTTGTACTTAAGTCGGCACTGTGCCTTTTGTACTAAATTTGTATGCAATTTCTGTGTTTCATTGTCAATAAGAAGGTCCAAGGGATTCAGTAAACCTGAAGTGAAGCATCGGAAACTAAAACCTGACTCACAGGAGGGGTTCAAATCATAGAAACATAGAGTGTCAGTCCTCTTGTACTTAAGTCGGCATTGTGCCTCTTGTATTAATTTCGGATGCAATTTCTGTGGTTCATCGTCAATATGAAGGTCCAAGGGATACAGTAAACCTGTTGTGAAGCCTCGGCAACAAAAACTGGACTCACAGGAGAGGTTCAAATCATAGAAAGTTAGAGTGTCAGTCCTCTTGTACTTAATTTGGCATTGTGCATTTTGTATTAAATTCGGATGCAATTTCTGTGTTTCATCGTCAATAAGAAGGTCCAAGGGATACAGTAAACCTGAAGTGAAGCATCGGAAACTAAAACCTGACTCACAGGAGGGGTTCAAATCATAGAAACATAGAGTGTCAGTCCTCTTGTACTTAAGTCGGCATTGTGCCTCTTGTATTAATTTCGGATGCAATTTCTGTGGTTCATCGTCAATATGAAGGTCCAAGGGATACAGTAAACCTGTTGTGAAGCCTCGGCAACAAAAACTGGACTCACAGGAGAGGTTCAAATCATAGAAAGTTAGAGTGTCAGTCCTCTTGTACTTAATTCGGCATTGTGCATTTTGTATTAAATTCGGATGCAATTTCTGTGTTTCATCGTCAAATAGAAGGTCCAAGGGATACAGTAAACCTGAAGTGAAGCATCCGAATCTAAAACTGGACTCACAGGAGAGGTTCAAATCATAGAAAGTAAGTGTGTCAGTCCTCTTGTACTTAAGTCGGCATTGTGCCTTTTGTATTAAATTCGGATGCAATTTCTGTGTTTCATCGTCAATAAGAAGGTCCAAGGGATACAGAAAACCTGAAGTGAAGCATCGGAATCTAAAACTGGAATCACAGGAGAGATTCAATTCAAAGAAAGTTAGAGTGTCAGTCCTCTTGTACTTAAGTCGGCATTGTGCCTTTTGTACTAAATTCGGATGCAATTTCTGTTTCATCGTCAATAAGAAGGTCCAAGGGATACAGTAAACCTGATGTGAAGCATCGGAATCTAAAACTGGACTCACAGGAGAGGTTCAAATCATAGAAAGGTAGGGTTTCAGTCCTCTTGTACTTAAGTCGGCATTGTGCCTTTTGTATTAAATTCGGATGCAACTTCTATGTTTCATCGTCAATAAGAAGGTCCAAGGGATACAGTAAACCTGAAGTGAAGCATCCGAATCTAAAACTGGTCTCGCAGGAGTGGTTCAAATCATAGAAAGTTAGAGTGTCAGTCCTCTTGTACTTAAGTCGGCACTGTGCCTTTTGTATTAAATTTGTATGCAATTTCTGTGTTTCATTGTCAATAAGAAGGTCCAAGGGATTCAGTAAACCTGAAGAGAAGCATCGGAAACTAAAACCTGACTCACAGGAGAGGTTCAAATCGTAGAAACATAGAGTGTCAGTCCTCTTGTACTTAAGTCGGCATTGTGCCTTTTGTATTAATTTCGGATGCAATTTCTGTGGTTCATCGTCAATATGAAGGACCATGGGATACAGTAAACCTGTTGTGAAGCCACGGCAACAAAAACTGGACTCACAGGAGAGGTTCAAATCATAGAAAGTTAGAGTGTCAGTCCTCTTGTACTTAATTCGGCATTGTGCCTTTTGTATTAAATCCGGATGCAATTTCTGTGTTTGATCGTCAATAAGAAGGTCCAAGGGATTCAGAAAACCTGAAGTGAAGCATCGGAATCTAAAACTGGAATCACAGGAGAGGTTCAAATCATACAAACTTAGAGTGTCGGTCCTCTTGTACTTAAGTCGGCATTGTGCTTTTGTATTAAATTCGGATGCAATTTCTGTTACATCGTCAATAAGAAGGTCCAAGGGATACAGTAAACCTGAAGTGAAGCATCGGAATCTAAATCTGGACTCACAGGTGAGGTACAAATCATAGAAAGTTAGAGTGTCGGTCCTCTTGTACTTCAGTCGGCATTGTGCATTTTGTATTAAATTCGGATGCAATGTCTGTGTTTCATCGTCAATAAGACTGTCCAAGGGATACAGTAAACCTGAAGTGAAGCATCGGAATCTAAAACTGGCCTCACAGGAGGGGTTCAAATCATAGAAAGTTAGAGTGTCTGTCCTCTTCTACTTAAGTCGGCATTGTGCATTTTGTATTAATTTCGGATGCAATTTCTGTGTTTCATCGTCAATAAGAAGCTCCAAGGGATACAGTAAACCTGATGTCGTGTGGCTAGGGCCTCCCGTCGGGTAGACCGTTCGCCTGGTGCAGGTCTTTCGATTTGACGCCACTTCGGCGACCTGCGTGTCGATGGGGATGAAATGATGATGATTAGGACAACACAACACCCAGTCCCTGAGCGGAGAAAATTTCCGACCCAGCCGGGAATCGAACCCGGGCCTTAGGAATGACAGTCTGTCACGCTGACCACTCAGCTACCGGGGCGGACAACCTGAAGTGAAGCATCGGAATCTAAAACTGGACTCACAGGTGAGGTGCAAATCGAAGAAAGTTAGAGTGTCGGTCCTCTTGTACTTAAGTCGGCATTGTGCATTTTGTATTATATTCGGATGCAATTTCTGTGTTTCATCGTCAATAAGAAGGTCCAAGGGATACAGTAAACCTGAAGTGAAGCATCGGAATCTAAAACTGGACTCACAGGAGAGGTTCAAATAATAGAAACTTAGAGTGTCAGTCCTCTTGTACTTAAGTCGGCATTGTGCCTTTTGTATTAAATTCGGATGCAATTTCTGTGTTTCATCGTCAATAAGAAGGTCCAAGGGATACAGAAAACCTGAAGTGAAGCATCGGAATCTAAAACTGGACTCACAGGAGAGGTTCAATTCAAAGAAAGTTAGAGTGTCAGTCCTCTTGTACTTAAGTCGGCATTGTGCCTTTTGTATTAAATTCGGATGCAATTTCTGTGTTTCATCGTCAATAAGAAGGTCCAAGGGATACAGTAAACCTGAAGTGAAGCATCGGAATCTAAAACGGGACTCACATGAGAGGTTCAAATCATAGAATGTTAGGGTGTCAGTACTCTTGTACTTAAGTCGGCATTGTGCCTTTTGTATTAAATTCGGATGCAATTTCTGTGTTTCATCGTCAATAAGAAGGTCCAAGGGATACAGTAAACCTGAAGTGAAGCATCGGAATCAAAAACTGGACTCACAGGAGTGGTTCAAATCATAGAATGTTAGAGTGTCAGTCCTCTTCTACTTAAGTCGGCATTGTGCCTTTTGTATTAATTTCGGATGCAATTTCTGTGTTTCATCGTCAACAAGAAGGTCCAAGGGATACAGTAAACCTGAAGTGAAGCATCGGAATCTAAAACTGGACTCAGAGGTGAGGTGCAAATCATCGAAAGTTAGAGTGTCGGTCCTCTTGTACTTAAGTCGGCATTGTGCATTTTGTATTAAATTCGGATGCAATTTCTGTGTTTCATCGTCAATAAGGAGGTCCAAGGGATACAGTAAACCTGAAGTGAAGCATCGGAATCTAAAATTGGACTCAGAGGAGAGGTTCAAATCATAGAAACTTAGACTGTCAGTCCTCTTGTACTTAAGACGGCATTGTGCCTTTTGTATTAAATTCGGATGCCATTTCTGTGTTTCATCGTCAATAAGAAGGTCCAAGGGATACAGAAAACCTGAAGTGAAGCATCGGAATCTATAACTGGAATCACAGGAGAGGTTCAATTCAAAGAAAGTTAGAGTGTCAGTCCTCTTGTACTTAAGTCGGCATCGTGCCTTTTGTATTAAATTCGGATGCAATTTCTGTGTTTCATCGTCAATAAGAAGGTCCAAGGGATACAGTAAACCTGAAGTGAAGCATCGGAATCTAAAACTGGACCCACAGGAGAGGTTCAAATCATAGAAAGTAAGGGTGTCAGTCCTCTTGTACTTAAGTCGGCATTGTGAGTTTTGTATTAAATTCGGATGCAATTTGTAGGTTTCATCGTCAATAAGAAGGTCCAAGGGATACAGTAAACCTGAAGTGAAACATTGGAATCTAAAATTGGACTCACAGGAGTGGTTGAAATCATAGAAAGTTAGAGTGTCAGTCCTCTTGTACTTAAGTCGGCACTGTGCATTTTGTATTAAATTTGTATGCAATTTCTGTGTTTCATTGTCAATAAGAAGGTCCAAGGGATTCAGTAAACCTGAAGAGAAGCTTCGGAAACTAAAACCTGACTCACAGGAGAGGTTCAAATCATAGAAACATAGAGTGTCAGTCCTCTTGTACTTAAGTCGGCATTGTGCCTTTTGTATTAATTTCGGATGCAATTTCTGTGGTTCATCGTCAATATGAAGGACCAAGGGATACAGTAAACCTGTTGTGAAGCCTCGGCAAGAAAAACTGGACTCACAGGAGAGGTTCAAATCATAGAAAATTAGAGTGTCAGTCCTCTTGTACTTAATTCGGCATTGTGCCTTTCGTATTAAATTCGGATGCAATTTCTGTGTTTCATTGTCAATAAGAAGGTCCGAGGGATTCAGAAAACCTGAAGTGAATCATCGGAATCTAAAACTGGAATCACAGGAGAGGTTCAAATCATAGAAAGTTAGAGTGTCGGTTTTCTTGTACTTAAGTCGGCATTGTGCGTTTTGTATTAAATTCGGATGCAATTTCTGTGTTTCATCGTCAATAAGAAGGTCCAAGGTATACAGTAAACCTGAAGTGATGCATCGGAATCTAAAACTGGACTCACAGGTGAGGTACATATCATAGAAAGTTAGAGTGTCAGTCCTCTTGTACTTAAGTCGGCATTGTGCATTTTGTATTAAATTCGGATGCAATTTCTGTGTTTCATCGTCAATAAGACGGTCCAAGGATTTCAGTAAACCTGAAGTGAAGCATCGGAATCTAAAACTGGCCTCACAGGAGTGGTTCAAATCATAGAAAGTTAGAGTTTCTGTCCTCTTCTACTTAAGTCGGCATTGTGCCTTTTGTATTAATTTCGGATGCCATTTCTGTGTTTCATCGTCAATAAGAAGGTCCAAGGGATACAGTAAACCTGAAGTGAAGCATCGGACACTAAAACTGGACTCACAGGTGAGGTGCAAATCATAGAAAGTTAGAGTGTCGGTCCTCTTGTACTTAAGTCGGCATTATGCATTTTGTATTAAATTCGGATGCAATTTCTGTGTTTCATCGTCAATAAGAAGGTCCAAGGGATACAGTAAACCTGAAGTGAAGCATCGGAATCTAAAACTGGACTCACAGGAGAGGTTCAAATAATAGAAACTTAGAGTGTCAGTCCTCTTGTACTTAAGTCGGCATTGTGCCTTTTGTATTAAATTCGGATGCAATTTCTGTGTTTCATCGTCAATAAGAAGGTCCAAGGGATACAAAAAACCTGAAGTGAAGCATCGGAATCTAAAACTGGAATCACAGGAGAGGTTCAATTCAAAGAAAGTTAGAGTGTCAGTCCTCTTGTACTTAAGTCGGCATTGTGCCTTTTGTATTATATTCGGATGCAATTTCTGTGTTTCATTGTCAATAAGAAGGTCCAAGGAATACAGTAAACCTGAAGTGAAGCATCGGAATCTAAAACTGAACTCACAGGAGAGGTCCAAATCATAGAAAGTTAGGGTGTCAGTCCTCTTGTACTTAAGTCGGCATTGTGCCTTTTGTATTAAATTCAGATGCAATTTCTGTGTTTCATCGTCAATAAGAAGGTCCAAGGGATACAGTAAACCTGAAGTGAAGCATCGGAATCTAAAACTGGCCTCACAGGAGGGGTTCAAATCATAGAAAGTTAGAGTGTCTGTCCTCTTCTACTTAAGTCGGCATTGTGCATTTTGTATTAATTTCGGATGCAATTTCTGTGTTTCATCGTCAATAAGAAGCTCCAAGGGATACAGTAAACCTGATGTCGTGTGGCTAGGGCCTCCCGTCGGGTGGACCGTTCGCCTGGTGCAGGTCTTTCGATTTGACGCCACTTCGGCGACCTGCGTGTCGATGGGGCTGAAATGATGATGATTAGGACAACACAACACCCAGTCCCTGAGCGGAGAAAATTTCCGACCCAGCCGGGAATCGAACCCGGGCCTTAGGAATGACAGTCTGTCACGCTGACCACTCAGCTACCGGGGCGGACAACCTGAAGTGAAGCATCGGAATCTAAAACTGGACTCACAGGTGAGGTGCAAATCATAGAAAGTTAGAGTGTCGGTCCTCTTGTACTTAAGTCGGCATTGTGCATTTTGTATTAAATTCGGATGCAATTTCTGTGTTTCATCGTCAATAAGAAGGTCCAAGGGATACAGTAAACCTGAAGTGAAGCATCGGAATCTAAAACTGGACTCACAGGAGAGGTTCAAATAATAGAAACTTAGAGTGTCAGTCCTCTTGTACTTAAGTCGGCATTGTGCCTTTTGTATTAAATTCGGATGCAATTTCTGTGTTTCATCGTCAATAAGAAGGTCCAAGGGATACAGAAAACCTGAAGTGAAGCATCGGAATCTAAAACTGGAATCACAGGAGAGGTTCAATTCAAAGAAAGTTAGAGTGTCAGTCCTCTTGTACTTAAGTCGGCATTGTGAATTTTGTATTAAATTCGGATGCAATTTCTGTGTTTCATCGTCAATAAGAAGGTCCAAGGGATACAGTAAACCTGAAGTGAAGCATCGGAATCTAAAACTGGACTCACAGGAGAGGTTCAAATCATAGAATGTTAGGGTGTCAGTACTCTTGTACTTAAGTCGGCATTGTGCCTTTTGTATTAAATTCGGATGCAATTTCTGTGTTTCATCGTCAATAAGAAGGTCCAAGGGATACAGTAAACCTGAAGTGAAGCATCGGAATCAAAAACTGGACTCACAGGAGTGGTTCAAATTATAGAATGTTAGAGTGTCAGTCCTCTTCTACTTAAGTCGGCATTGTGCCTTTTGTATTAATTTCGGATGCAATTTCTGTGTTTCATCGTCAATAAGAAGGTCCAAGTTATACAGTAAACCTGAAGTGAAGCATCGGAATCTAAAACTGGACTCAGAGGTGAGGTGCAAATCATCGAAAGTTAGAGTGTCGGTCCTCTTGTACTTAAGTCGGCATTGTGCATTTTGTATTAAATTCGGATGCAATTTCTGTGTTTCATCGTCAATAAGGAGGTCCAAGGGATACAGTAAACCTGAAGTGAAGCATCGGAATCTAAAATTGGACTCAGAGGAGAGGTTCAAATCATAGAAACTTAGACTGTCAGTCCTCTTGTACTTAAGTCGGCATTGTGCCTTTTGTATTAAATTCGGATGCAATTTCTGTGTTTCATCGTCAATAAGAAGGTCCAAGGGATACAGAAAACCTGAAGTGAAGCATCGGAATCTAAAACTGGAATCACAGGAGAGGTTCAATTCAAAGAAAGTTAGAGT
Organism: Schistocerca americana; assembly: GCF_021461395.2. NCBI lineage: Eukaryota > Metazoa > Arthropoda > Insecta > Orthoptera > Acrididae > Schistocerca > Schistocerca americana. The sequence goes on along the minus strand of NC_060129.1, from coordinate 526,230 downwards.
GTCAGTCCTCTTGTACTTAAGTCGGCATTGTGCCTTTTGTATTGAATTCGGATGCAATTTCTGTGTTTCATCGTCAATAAGAAGGTCCAAGGGATACAGTAAACCTGAAGTGAAGCATCGGAATCTAAAACTGGACCCACAGGAGAGGATCAAATCATAGAAAGTAAGGGTGTCAGTCCTCTTGTACTTAAGTAGGCATTGTGACTTTTGTATTAAATTCGGATGCAATTTCTAGGTTTCATCGTCAATAAGAAGGTCCAAGGGATACAGTAAACCTGAAGTGAAACATTGGAATCTAAAATTGGACTCACAGGAGTGGTTGAAATCATAGAAAGTTAGAGTGTCAGTCCTCTTGTACTTAAGTCGGCACTGTGCATTTTGTATTAAATTTGTATGCAATTTCTGTGTTTCATTGTCAATAAGAAGGTCCAAGGGATTCAGTAAACCTGAAGAGAAGCTTCGGAAACTAAAACCTGACTCACAGGAGAGGTTCAAATCATAGAAACATAGAGTGTCAGTCCTCTTGTACTTAAGTCGGCATTGTGCCTTTTGTATTAATTTCGGATGCAATTTCTGTGGTTCATCGTCAATATGAAGGACCAAGGGATACAGTAAACCTGTTGTGAAGCCTCGGCAACAAAAACTGGACTCGCAGGAGAGGTTCAAATCATAGAAAATTAGAGTGTCAGTCCTCTTGTACTTAATTCGGCATTGTGCCTTTCGTATTAAATTCGGATGCAATTTCTGTGTTTCATTGTCAATAAGAAGGTCCGAGGGATTCAGAAAACCTGAAGTGAAGCATCGGAATCTAAAACTGGAATCCCAGGAGAGGTTCAAATCATAGAAAGTTAGAGTGTCGGTTTTCTTGTACTTAAGTCGGCATTGTGCGTTTTGTATTAAATTCGGATGCAATTTCTGTGTTTCATCGTCAATAAGAAGGTCCAAGGTATACAGTAAACCTGAAGTGAAGCATCGGAATCTAAAACTGGACTCACAGGTGAGGTACAAATCATAGAAAGTTAGAGTGTCAGTCCTCTTGTACTTAAGTCGGCATTGTGCATTTTGTATTAAATTCGGATGCAATTTCTGTGTTTCGTCGTCAATAAGACGGTCCAAGGAATACAGTAAACCTGAAGTGAAGCATCGGAATCTAAAACTGGCCTCACAGGAGTGGTTCAAATCATAGAAAGTTAGAGTGTCTGTCCTCTTCTACTTAAGTCGGCATTGTGCCTTTTGTATTAATTTCGGATGCAATTTCTGTGTTTCTTCGTCAATAAGAAGGTCCAAGGGATACAGTAAACCTGAAGTGAAGCATCGGACACTAAAACTGGACTCACAGGTGAGGTGCAAATCATAGAAAGTTAGAGTGTCGGTCCTCTTGTACTTAAGTCGGCATTATGCATTTTGTATTAAATTCGGATGCAATTTCTGTGTTTCATCGTCAATAAGAAGGTCCAAGGGATACAGTAAACCTGAAATGAAGCATCGGAATCCAAAACTGGACTCACAGCAGAGGTTCAAATAATAGAAACTTAGAGTGTCAGTCCTCTTGTACTTAAGTCGGCATTGTGCCTTTTGTATTAAATTCGGATGCAATTTCTGTGTTTCATCGTCAATAAGAAGGTCCAAGGGATACAGAAAACCTGAAGTGAAGCATCGGAATCTAAAACTGGAATCACAGGAGAGGTTCAATTCAAAGAAAGTTAGAGTGTCAGTCCTCTTGTACTTAAGTCGGCATTGTGCCTTTTGTATTAAATTCGGATGCAATTTCTGTGTTTCATTGTCAATAAGAAGGTCCAAGGGATACAGTAAACCCTCAGGGGGAGCATCGGAATCTAAAACTGGACTCACAGGAGAGGTCCAAATCATAGAAAGTTAGGGTGTCAGTCCTCTTGTACTTAAGTCGGCATTGTGCCTTTTGTATTAAATTCAGATGCAATTTCTGTGTTTCATCGTCAATAAGAAGGTCCAAGGGATACAGTAAACCTGAAGTGAAGCATCGGAATCAAAAACTGGACTCACAGGAGTGGTTCAAATCATAGAATGTTAGAGTGTCAGTCTTCTTGTACTTAAGTCGGCACTGTGCCTTTTGTATTAAATTTGTATGCAATTTCTGTGTTTCATTGTCAATAAGAAGGTCCAAGGGATTCAGTAAACCTGAAGTGAAGCATCGGAAACTAAAACCAGACTCACAGGAGAAGTTCAAATCATAGAAACATTGAGTGTCAGTCCTCTTGTACTTAAGTCGGCATTGTGCCTTTTGTATTAATTTCGGATGCTATTTCTGTTGTTCATCGTCAATATGAAGGTCCAAGGGATACAGTAAACCTGTTGTGAAGCCTCGGCAACAAAAACTGGACTCACAGGAGAGGTTCAAAGCATAGAAAGTTAGAGTGTCAGTCCTCTTGTACATAATTCGGCATTGTGCATTTTGTATTAAATTCGGATGCAATTTCTGTGTTTCATCGTCAATAAGAAGGTCCAAGGGGTACAGTAAACCTGAAGTGAAGCATCGGAATCTAAAACTGGAATCACAGGAGAGGTTCAAATCATAGAAACTTAGAGTGTCAGTCCTCTTGTACTTAAGTCGGCATTGTGCCTTTTGTATTAAATTCGGATGCAATTTCTGTGTTTCATCGTCAATAAGAAGGTCCAAGGGATACAGTAAACCTGTTGTGAAGCCTCGGCAACAAAAACTGGACTCACAGGAGAGGTTCAAATCATAGAAAGTGAGAGTGTCAGTCCTCTTGTACTTAATTCGTCATTGTGCATTTTGTATTAAATTCGGATGCAATTTCTGTGTTTCATCGTCAATAAGAAGGTCCAAGGGATACAGTAAACCTGAAGTGAAGCATCGGAATCTAAAACTGGACTCACAGGAGAGTTTCAAATCATAGAAACTTAGAGTGTCAGTCCTCTTGTACTTAAGTCGGCATTGTGCCTTTTGTATTAAATTCGGATGCAATTTCTGTGTTTCATTGTCAATAAGAAGGTCCAAGGGATTCAGTAAACCTGAAGTGAAGCATCGGAAACTAAAACCTGACTCACAGGAGAGGTTCAAATCATAGAAACATAGAGTGTCAGTCCTCTTGTACTTAAGTCGGCATTGTGCCTTTTGTATTAATTTCGGATGCTATTTCTGTGGTTCATCGTCAATATGAAGGTCCAAGGGATACAGTAAACCTGTTGTGAAGCCTCGGCAACGAAAACTGGACTCACAGGAGAGGTTCAAAGCATAGAAAGTGAGAGTGTCAGTCCTCTTGTACTTAATTCGTCATTGTGCATTTTGTATTAAATTCGGATGCAATTTCTGTGTTTCATTGTCAATAAGAAGGTCCAAGGGATACAGAAAACCTGAAGTGAAGCATCGGAATCTAAAACTGGAATCACAGGAGAGGTTCAATTCAAAGAAAGTTAGGGTGTCAGTCCTCTTGTACTTAAGTCGGCATTGTGATTTTTGTATTAAATTCAGATGCAATTTCTGTGTTTCATCTTCAATAAGAAGGTCCAAGGGATACAGTAAACCTGAAGTGAAGCATCGGAATCAAAAACTGGACTCACAGGAGTGATTCAAATCATAGAATGTTAGAGTGTCAGTCCTCTTGTACTTAAGCCGGCACTGTGAATTTTGTATTAAATTTGTATGCAATTTCTGTGTTTCATTGTCAATAAGAAGGTCCAAGGGATTCAGTAAACCTGAAGTGAAGCATCGGAAACTAAAACCTGACTCACAGGAGAGGTTCAAATCATAGAAACATAGAGTGTCAGTCCTCTTGTACTTAAGTCGGCATTGTGCCTTTTGTATTAATTTCGGATGCTATTTCTGTGGTTCATCGTCAATATGAAGGTCCAAGGGATACAGTAAACCTGTTGTGAAGCCTCGGCAACAAAAACTGGACTCACAGGAGAGGTTCAAATCATAGAAAGTTAGAGTGTCAGTCCTCTTGTACTTAATTCGTCATTGTGCATTTTGTATTAAATTCGGATGCAATTTCTGTGTTTCATCGTCAATAAGAAGGTCCAAGGGATACAGTAAACCTGAGGTGAAGCATCGGAATCTAAAACTGGACTCACAGGAGAGTTTCAAATCATAGAAACTTAGAGTGTCAGTCCTCTTGTACTTAAGTCGGCATTGTGCCTTTTTTATTAAATTCGGATGCAATTTCTGTGTTTCATTGTCAATAAGAAGGTCCAAGGGATTCAGTAAACCTGAAGTGAAGCATCGGAAACTAAAACCTGACTCACAGGAGAGGTTCAAATCATTGAAACGTAGAGTGTCAGTCCTCTTGTACTTAAGTCGGCATTGTGCCTTTTGTATTAATTTCGGATGCTATTTCTGTGGTTCATCGTCAATATGAAGGTCCAAGGGATACAGTAAACCTGTTGTGAAGCCTCGGCAACGAAAACTGGACTCACAGGAGAGGTTCAAAGCATAGAAAGTGAGAGTGTCAGTCCTCTTGTACTTAATTCGTCATTGTGCATTTTGTATTAAATTCGGATGCAATTTCTGTGTTTCATTGTCAATAAGAAGGTCCAAGGGATACAGAAAACCTGAAGTGAAGCATCGGAATCTAAAACTGGAATCACAGGAGAGGTTCAATTCAAAGAAAGTTAGAGTGTCAGTCCTCTTGTACTTAAGTCGGCATTGTGATTTTTGTGTTAAATTCAGATGCAATTTCTGTGTTTCATCTTCAATAAGAAGGTCCAATTGATACAGTAAACCTGAAGTGAAGCATCGGAATCAAAAACTGGACTCACAGGAGTGATTCAAATCATAGAATGTTAGAGTGTCAGTCCTCTTGTACTTAAGTCGGCACTGTGAATTTTGTATTAAATTTGTATGCAATTTCTGTGTTTCATTGTCAATAAGAAGGTCTAAGGGATTCAGTAAACCTGAAGTGAAGCATCGGAAACTAAAACCTGACTCACAGGAGAGGTTCAAATCATAGAAACATAGAGTGTCAGTCCTCTTGTACTTAAGTCGGCATTGTGCCTTTTGTATTAATTTCGGATGCTATTTCTGTGGTTCATCGTCAATATGAAGGTCCAAGGGATACAGTAAACCTGTTGTGAAGCCTCGGCAACAAAAACTGGACTCACAGGAGAGGTGCAAATCATAGAAAGTTAGAGTGTCAGTCCTCTTGTACTTAATTCGTCATTGTGCATTTTGTATTAAATTCGGATGCAATTTCTGTGTTTCATCGTCAATAAGAAGGTCCAAGGGATACAGTAAACCTGAAGTGAAGCATCGGAATCTAAAACTGGACTCACAGGAGAGTTTCAAATCATAGAAACTTAGAGTGTCAGTCCTCTTGTACTTAAGTCGGCATTGTGCCTTTTGTAATAAATTCGGATGCAATTTCTGTGTTTCATTGTCAATAAGAAGGTCCAAGGGATACAGAAAACCTGAAGTGAAGCATCGGAATCTAAAACTGGAATCACAGGAGAGGTTCAATTCAAAGAAAGTTAGAGTGTCAGTCCTCTTGTACTTAAGTCGGCAATGTGCCTTTTGTATTAAATTCGGATGCAATTTCTGTGTTTCATCGTCAATAAGATGGTCCAAGGGATATAGAAAACCTGAAGTGAAGCATCGGAATCTAAAACTGGACTCACAGGAGAGGTTCAAATCATAGAAAGTTAGGGTGTCAGTCCTCTTGTACTTAAGTCGGCAATGTGCCTTTTGTATTAAATTCAGATGCAATTTCTGTGTTTCATCGTCAATAAGAAGGTCCAAGGGATACAGTAAACCTGAAGTGAAGCATCGGAATCAAAAACTGGACTCACAGGAGTGGTTCAAATCATAGAATGTTAGAGTGTCAGTCCTCTTGTACTTAAGTCGGCACTGTGCCTTTTGTATTAAATTTGTATGCAATTTCTGTGTTTCATTGTCAATAAGAAGGTCCAAGGGATTCAGTAAACCTGAAGTGAAGCATCGGAAACTAAAACCTGACTCACAGGAGAGGTTCAAATCATGGTAACATAGAGTGTCAGTCCTCTTGTACTTAAGTCGGCATTATGCCTTTTGTATTAATTTCGGATGCAATTTCTGTGGTTCATCGTCAATATGAAGGTCCAAGGGATACAGTAAACCTGTTGTGAAGCCTCGGCAACAAAAACTGGACTCACAGGAGAGGTTCAAATCATAGAAAAATAGAGTGTCAGTCCTCTTGTACTTAAATCGGCATTGTGCATTTTGTATTAAATTCGGATGCAATTTCTGTGTTTCATCGTCAATAAGAAGGTCCAAGGGATACAGTAAACCTGAAGTGAAGCATCGGAATCTAAAACTGGACTCACAGGAGAGGTTCAAATCATAGAAGCTTAGAGTGTCAGTCCTCTTGTACTTAAGTCGGCATTGTGCCTTTTGTATTAAATTCGGATGCAATTTCTGTGTTTCATCGTCAATAAGAAGGTCCAAGGGATACAGTAAACCTGTTGTGAAGCCTCGGCAACAAAAACTGGACTCACAGGAGAGGTTCAAATCATAGAAAGTTAGAGTGTCAGTCCTCTTGTACTTAATTCGGCATTGTGCATTTTGTATTAAATTCGGATGCAATTTCTGTGTTTCATCGTCAATAAGACGGTCCAAGGGATACAGTAAACCTGAAGTGAAGCATCGGAATCTAAAACTGGACTCACAGGAGATGTTCAAATCATAGAAACTTAGAGTGTCAGTCCTCTTGTACTTAAGTCGGCATTGTGCCTTTTGTATTAAATTCGGATGCAATTTCTGTGTTTCATCGTCAATAAGAAAGTCCAAGGGATACAGAAAACCTGAAGTGAAGCATCGGAATCTAAAACTGGAATCACAGGAGAGGTTCAATTCAAAGAAAGTTAGAGTGTCAGTCCTCTTGTACTTAAGTCGGCATTGTGCTTTTGTATTAAATTCGGATGCAATTTCTGTGTTTCATCGTCAATAAGAAGGTCCAAGGGATACAGTAAACCTGAAGTGAAGCATCGGAATCTAAAACTGCTCACAGGAGAGGTTCAAATCATAGAAAGTTCGGGTGTCAGTCCTCTTGTACTTAAGTCGGCATTGTGCCTTTTGTATTAAATTCGCATGCAATTTCTATGTTTCATCGTCAATAAGAAGGTCCAAGGGATACAGTAAACCTGAAGTGAAGCATCGGAATCTAAAACTGGACTCACAGGAGTGGTTCAAATCATAGAAAGTTAGCGTGTCAGTCCTCTTGTACTTAAGTCGGCACTGTGCCTTTTGTTCTAAATTTGTATGCAATTTCTGTGTTTCATTGTCAATAAGAAGGTCCAAGGGATTCAGTAAACCTGAAGAGAAGCATCGGAAACTAAAACCTGACTAACAGGAGAGGTTCAAATCATAGAAACATAGAGTGTCAGTCCTCTTGTACATAAGACGGCATTGTGCCTTTTGTATTAATTTGGGATGCAATTTCTTTGGTTCATCGTCAATATGAAGGACCAAGGGATACAGTAAACCTGTTGTGAAGCCTCGGCAACAAAAACTGGACTAACAGGAGAGGTTCAAATCATAGAAAGTTAGAGTGTCAGTCCTCTTGTACTTAATTCGTCATTGTGCATTTTGAATTAAATTCTGATGCAATTTCTGTGTTTCATCGTCAATAAGAAGGTCCAAGGGATACAGTAAACCTGAAGTGAAGCATCGGAATCAAAAACTGGACTCTCAGGTGTGGTTCAAATCAAAGAATGTTAGAGTGTCAGTCCTCTTGAACTTAAGTCGGCACTGTGCCTTTTGTATTAAATTTGTACGCAATTTCTGTGTTTCATTGTCAATAAGAAGGTCCAAGGGATACAGTAAACCTGAAGTGAAGCATCGGAATCAAAAACTGGACTCACAGGAGTGGTTCAAATCATAGAATGTTAGAGTGTCAGTCCTCTTGTACTTAAGTCGGCACTGTGCCCTGTTGTATTAAATTTGTATACAATTTCTGTGTTTCATTGTCAATAAGAAGGTCCAGGGGATTCAGTAAACCTGAAGTGAAGCATCGAAAACTAAAACCCGACTCACAGGAGAGGTTCAACTCATAGAAACATAGAGTGTCAGTCCTCTTGTACTTAAGTCGGCAATGTGCCTTTTGTATTAATTTCGGATGCAATTTCTGTGGTTCATCGTCAATATGAAGGTCCAAGGGATACAGTAAACCTGTTGTGAAGCCTCGGCAACAAAAACTGGACTCACAGGAGAGGTTCAAATCATAGAAAGTTAGAGTGTCATTCCTCTTGTACATAATTCGTCATTGTGCAATTTGAATTAAATTCGGATGCAATTTCTGTGTTTCATCGTCAATAAGAAGGTCCAAGGGATACAGTAAACCTGAAGTGAAGCATCGGAATCTAAAACTGGACTCACAGGAGAGTTTCAAATCATAGAAACTTAGAGTGTCAGTCCTCTTGTACTTAAGTCGGCATTGTGCCTTTTGTATTAAATTCGGATGCAATTTCTGTGTTTCATTGTCAATAAGAAGGTCCAAGGGATACAGAAAACCTGAAGTGAAGCATCGGAATCTAAAACTGGAATCACAGGAGAGGTTCAATTCAAAGAAAGTTAGACTGTCAGTCCTCTTGTACTTAAGTTGGCATTGTGCCTTTTGTATTAAATTCGGATGCAATTTCTGTGTTTCATCGTCAATAAGAAGGTCCAAGGGATATAGAAAACCTGAAGTGAAGCATCGGAATCTAAAACTGGACTCACAGGAGAGGTTCAAATCATAGAAAGTTAGGGTGTCAGTCCTCTTGTACTTAAGTCGGCATTGTGCCTTTTGTATTAAATTCAGATGCAATTTCTGTGTTTCATCGTCAATAAGAAGGTCCAAGGGATACAGTAAACCTGAAGTGAACCATCGGAATCAAAAACTGGACTCACAGGAGTGGTTCAAATCATAGAATGTTAGAGCGTCAGTCCTCTTGTACTTAAGTCGGCCCTGTGCCTTTTGTATTAAATTTGTATGCAATTCCTGTGTTTCATTGTCAATAAGAAGGTCCAAGGGATTCAGTAAACCTGAAGTGAAGCATCGGAAACTAAAACCTGACTCACAGGAGAGGTTCAAATCATAGAAACATAGAGTGTCAGTCCATTTGTACTTAAGTCGGCACATTGCCTGTTGTATTAATTTCGGATGCAATTTCTGTGGTTCATCGTCAATATGAAGGTCCAAGGGATACAGTAAACCTGTTGTGAAGCCTCGGCAACAAAAACTGGACTCACAGGAGAGGTTCAAATCATAGAAAGTTAGAGTGTCAGTCCTCTTGTACTTAATCCGGCATTGTGCATTTTGTATTAAATTCGGATGCAATTTCTGTGTTTCATCGTCAATAAGAAGTTCCAAGGGATACAGTAAACCTGAAGTGAAGCATCGGAATCTAAAACTGGACTCACAGGAGAGGTTCAAATCATAGAAACTTAGAGTGTCAGTCCTCTTGTACTTAAGTCGGCATTGTGCCTATTGTATTAAATTGGGATGCAATTTCTGTGTTTCATCGTCAATAAGAAGGTCCAAGGGATACAGTAAACCTGTTGTGAAGCCTCGGCAACAAAAACTGGACTCACAGGAGAGGTTCAAATCATAGAAAGTTAGAGTGTCAGTCCTCTTGTTTTTAATTCGGCATTGTGCATTTTGTATTAAATTCGGATGCAATTTCTGTGTTTCATCGTCAATAAGAAGGTCCAAGGGATACAGTAAACCTGAAGTGAAGCATCGGAATCTAAAACTGGACTCACAGGAGAGGTTCAAATCATAGAAACTTAGAGTGTCAGTCCTCTTGTACTTAAGTCGGCATTGTGCCTTTTGTATTAAATTCGGATGCAATTTCTGTGTTTCATCGTCAATAAGAAGGTCCAAGGGATACAGAAAACCTGAAGTGAAGCATCGGAATCTAAAACTGGAATCACAGGAGAGGTTCAATTCAAAGAAAGTTAGAGTGTCAGTCCTGTTGTACTTAAGTCGGCATTGTGCTTTTGTATTAAATTCGGATGCAATTTCTGTGTTTCATCGTCAATAAGAAGGTCCAAGGGATACAGTAAACCTGAAGTGAAGCATCGGAGTCTAAAACTGGACTCACAGGAGAGGTTCTAATCATAGAAAGTTAGGGTGTCAGTCCTCTTGTACTTAAGTCGGCATTGTGCCTTTTGTATTAAATTCTGATGCAATTTCTATGTTTCATCGTCAATAAGAAGGTACAAGGGAAACAGTAAACCTGAAGTGAAGCATCGGAATCTAAAACTGGACTCACAGGAGTGGTTCAAATCATAGAAAGTTAGAGTGTCAGTCCTCTTGTACTTAAGTCGGCACTGTGCCTTTTGTATTAAATTTGTATGCAATTTCTGTGTTTCATTGTCAATAAGAAGGTCCAAGGGATTCAGTAAACCTGAAGAGAAGCATCGGAAACTAAAACCTGACTCACAGGAGAGGTTCAAACCATAGAAACATAGAGTGTCAGTCCTCTTGTACTTAAGTCGGCATTGTGCCTTTTGAATTAATTTCGGATGCAATTTCTTTGGTTCATCGTCAATATGAAGGACCAAGGGATACAGTAAACCTGTTGTGAAGGCTCGGCAACAAAAACTGGACTCACAGGAGAGGTTCAAATCATAGAAAGTTAGAGTGTCAGTCCTCTTGTACTTAATTCGGCATTGTGCATTTTGTATTAAATTCGGATGCAATTTCTGTGTTTCATCGTCAATAAGAAGGTCCAAGGGATACAGTAAACCTGAAGTGAAGCATCGGAATCTAAAATTGGACTCACAGGAGAGGTTCAAATCATAGAAACTTAGAGTGTCAGCCCTCTTGTACTTAAGTCGGCATTGTGCCTTTTGTATTAAATTCGGATGCAATTTCTGTGTTTCATCGTCAATAAGAAGGTCCAAGGGATACAGTAAACCTGATGTGAAGCATCGGAATCTAAAACTGGACTCACAGGAGAGGTTCAAATCATAGAAACTTAGAGTGTCAGTCCTCTTGTACTTAAGTCGGCATTGTGCCTTTTGTATTAAATTCGGATGCAATTTCTGTGTTTCATCGTCAATAAGATGGTCCAAGGGATACAGAAAACCTGAAGTGAAGCATCGGAATCCAAAACTGGAATCACAGGAGAGGTTCAATTCAAAGAAAGTTAGAGTGTCAGTCCTCTTGTACTTAAGTCGGCATTGTGCTTTTGTATTAAATTCGGATGCAATTTCTGTGTTTCATCGTCAATAAGAAGGTCCAAGGGATACAGTAAACCTGAAGCGAAGCATCGGAATCTAAAACTGGACTCACAGGAGAGGTTCAAATCATAGAAAGTTAGGGTGTCAGTCCTCTTGTACTTAAGTCGGCATTGTGCGTTATGTATTAAATTCGGATGCAATTTCTATGTTTCATCGTCAATAAGAAGGTGCAAGGGATACAGTAAACCTGAAGTGAAGCATCGGAATCTAAAACTGGACTCACAGGAGTGGTTTAAATCATAGAAAGTTAGAGTGTCAGTCCTCCTGTACTTAAGTCGGCACTGTGCCTTTTGTATTAAATTTGTATGCAATTTCTGTGTTTCATTGTCAATAAGAAGGTCCAAGGGATTCAGTAAACCTGAAGAGAAGCATCGGAAACTAAAACCTGACTCACAGGAGATGTTCAAATCATAGAAACATAGAGTGTCAGTAATCTTGTACTTAAGTCGGCATTGTGCCTTTTGTATTAATTTCGGATGCAATTTCTTTGGTTCATCGTCAATATGAAGGACCAAGGGATACAGTAAACCTGTTGTGAAGCCTTGGCAACAAAAACTGGACTCACAGGAGAGGTTCAAATCATAGAAAGTTAGAGTGTCAGTCCTCTTGTAATTAATTCGGCATTGTGCATTTTGTATTAAATTCGGATGCAATTTCTGTGTTTCATCGTCAATAAGAAGGTCCAAGGGATACAGTAAACCTGAAGTGAAGCATCGGAATCTAAAACTGGACTCACAGGAGAGGTTCAAATCATAGAAACTTAGAGTGTCAGTCCTCTTGTACTTAAGTCGGCATTGTGCCTTTTGTATTAAATTCGGATGCAATTTCTGTGTTTCATCGTCAATAAGAAGGTCCAAGGGATACAGAAAACCTGAAGTGAAGCATCGGAATCTAAAACTGGAATCACAGGAGAGGTTCAATTCAAAGAAAGTTAGAGTGTCAGTCCTGTTGTACTTAAGTCGGCATTGTGCTTTTGTATTAAATTCGGATGCAATTTCTGTGTTTCATCGTCAATAAGAAGGTCCAAGGGATACAGTAAACCTGAAGTGAAGCATCGGAGTCTAAAACTGGACTCACAGGAGAGGTTCTAATCATAGAAAGTTAGGGTGTCAGTCCTCTTGTACTTAAGTCGGCATTGTGCCTTTTGAATTAATTTCGGATGCAATTTCTTTGGTTCATCGTCAATATGAAGGACCAAGGGATACAGTAAACCTGTTGTGAAGGCTCGGCAACAAAAACTGGACTCACAGGAGAGGTTCAAATCATAGAAAGTTAGAGTGTCAGTCCTCTTGTACTTAATTCGGCATTGTGCATTTTGTATTAAATTCGGATGCAATTTCTGTGTTTCATCGTCAATAAGAAGGTCCAAGGGATACAGTAAACCTGAAGTGAAGCATCGGAATCTAAAATTGGACTCACAGGAGAGGTTCAAATCATAGAAACTTAGAGTGTCAGCCCTCTTGTACTTAAGTCGGCATTGTGCCTTTTGTATTAAATTCGGATGCAATTTCTGTGTTTCATCGTCAATAAGAAGGTCCAAGGGATACAGTAAACCTGATGTGAAGCATCGGAATCTAAAACTGGACTCACAGGAGAGGTTCAAATCATAGAAACTTAGAGTGTCAGTCCTCTTGTACTTAAGTCGGCATTGTGCCTTTTGTATTAAATTCGGATGCAATTTCTGTGTTTCATCGTCAATAAGATGGTCCAAGGGATACAGAAAACCTGAAGTGAAGCATCGGAATCTAAAACTGGACTCACAGGAGTGGTTTAAATCATAGAAAGTTAGAGTGTCAGTCCTCCTGTACTTAAGTCGGCACTGTGCCTTTTGTATTAAATTTGTATGCAATTTCTGTGTTTCATTGTCAATAAGAAGGTCCAAGGGATTCAGTAAACCTGAAGAGAAGCATCGGAAACTAAAACCTGACTCACAGGAGATGTTCAAATCATAGAAACATAGAGTGTCAGTAATCTTGTACTTAAGTCGGCATTGTGCCTTTTGTATTAATTTCGGATGCAATTTCTTTGGTTCATCGTCAATATGAAGGACCAAGGGATACAGTAAACCTGTTGTGAAGCCTTGGCAACAAAAACTGGACTCACAGGAGAGGTTCAAATCATAGAAAGTTAGAGTGTCAGTCCTCTTGTAATTAATTCGGCATTGTGCATTTTGTATTAAATTCGGATGCAATTTCTGTGTTTCATCGTCAATAAGAAGGTCCAAGGGATACAGTAAACCTGAAGTGAAGCATCGGAATCTAAAACTGGACTCACAGGAGAGGTTCAAATCATAGAAACTTAGAGTGTCAGTCCTCTTGTACTTAAGTCGGCATTGTGCCTTTTGTATTAAATTCGGATGCAATTTCTGTGTTTCATCGTCAATAAGAAGGTCCAAGGGATACAGAAAACCTGAAGTGAAGCAACGGAATCTAAAACTGGACTCACAGGAGAGGTTCAAATCATAGAAAGTTAGGGTGTCAGTCCTCTTGTACTTAAGTCGGCATTGTGCCTTTTGTATTAAATTCAGATGCAATTTCTGTGTTTCATCGTCAATAAGAAGGTCCAAGGGATACAGTAAACCTGAAGTGAAGCATCGGAATCAAAAACTGGACTCTCAGGAGTGGTTCAAATCACAGAATGTTAGAGTGTCAGTCCTCTTGTAAAGTCGGCACTGTGCCTTTTGTATTAAATTTGTATGCAATTTCTGTGTTTCATTGTCAATAAGAAGGTCCAAGGGATTCAGTAAACCTGAAGTGAAGCATCGGAAACTAAAACCTGACTCACAGGAGAGGTTCAAATCATAGAAACTTAGAGTGTCAGTCCTCTTGTACTTAAGTCGGCATTGTGCCTTTTGTATTAAATTCGGATGCAATTTCTGTGTTTCATCGTCAATAAGAAGGTCCAAGGGATACAATAAACGTGAAGTGAAGCATCGGAATCTAAAACTGGACTCACAGGAGAGGTTCAAATCATAGAAACTTAGAGTGTCAGTCCTCTTGTACTTAAGTCGGCATTGTGCCTTTTGTATTAAATTCGGATGCAATTTCTGTGTTTCATCGTCAATAAGAAGGTCCTAGGGATACAGTAAACCTGAAGTGAAGCATCGTAATCTAAAACTGGACTCACAGGAGAGGTTCAAATCATAGAAACTTAGGGTGTCAGTCCTCTTGTACTTAAGTCGGCATTGTGCCTTTTGTATTAAATTCGGATGCAATTTCTGTGTTTCATCGTCAATAAGAAGGTCCAAGGGATACAGAAAACCTGAAGTGAAGCATCGGAATCTAAAACTGGAATCACAGGAGAGGTTCAATTCAAAGAAAGTTAGAATGTCAGTCCTCTTGTACATAAGTCGGCATTGTGCCTTTTGTATTAAATTCGGATGCAATTTCTGTGTTTCATCGTCAATAAGAAGGTCCAAGGGATACAGTAAACCTGAAGTGAAGCATCGGAATCTAAAACTGGACTCACATGAGAGGTTCAAATCATAGAAAGTTAGGGTGTCAGTCCTCTTGTACTTAAGTCGGCATTGTGCCTTTTGTATTAAATTGGGATGCAATTTCTATGTTTCATCGTCAATAAGAAGGTCCAAGGGATACAGTAAACCTGAAGTGAAGCATCGGAATCTAAAACTGGACTCACAGGAGTGGTTCAAATCATAGAAAGTTAGAGTGTCAGACCTCTTGTACTTCAGTCGGCACTGTGCCTTTTGTATTAAATTTGTATGCAATTTCTGTGTTTCATTGTCAATAAGATGGTCCAAGTGATTCAGTAAACCTGAAGAGAAGCATCGGAAACTAAAACCTGACTCACAGGAGAGGGTTCAAATCATAGAAACTTAGAGTGTCAGTCCTCTTGTACTTAAGTCGGCATTGTGCCTTTTGTATTAAATTCGGATGCAATTTCTGTGTTTCTTCGTCAATAAGAAGGTCCAAGGGATACAGTAAACCTGAAGTGAAGCATCGGAATCTAAAACTGGACTCACAGGAGAGGTTCAAATCATAGAAACTTAGAGTGTCAGTCCTCTTGTACTTAAGTCGGCATTGTGCCTTTTGTATTAAATTCGGATGCAATTTCTGTGTTTCATCGTCAATAAGAAGGTCCAAGGGATACAGAAAACCTGAAGTGAAGCATCGGAATCTAAAACTGGAATCACAGGAGATTTTCAATTCAAAGAAAGTTAGAATGTCAGTCCTCTTGTACTTAAGTCGGCATTGTTCCTTTTGTATTAAATTCGGATGCAATTTCTGTGTTTCATCGTCAATAAGAAGGTCCAAGGGATACAGTAAACCTGAAGTGAAGCAATGGAATCTAAAACTGGACTCACAAGAGAGGTTCAAATCATAGAAAGTTACGGTGTCAGTCCTCTTGTACTTAAGTCGGCATTGTGCCTTTTGTATTAAATTTGGATGCAATTTCTATGTTTCATCGTCAATAAGAAGGTCCAAGGGATACAGTAAACCTGAAGTGAAGCATCGGAATCTAAAACTGGACTCACAGGAGTGGTTCATATCATAGAAAGTTATGGTCTCAGTCCTCTTGTACTTAAGTCGGCATTGTGCCTTTTGTATTAACTTCTGATGCAATTTCTATGTTTCATCGTCAATAAGAAGGTCCAAGGGATACAGTAAACCTGAAGTGAAGCATCGGAATCTAAAACTGGACTCACAGGAGTGGTTCAAATCATAGAAAGTTAGAGTGTCAGTCCTCTTGTACTTAAGTCGGCACTGTGCCTTTTGTATTAAATTTGTATGCAATTTCTGTGTTTCATTGTCAATAAGAAGGTCCACGTGATTCAGTAAACCTGAAGAGAAGCATCGGAAACTAAAACCTGACTCACAGGAGAGGTTCAAATCATAGAAACATAGAGTGTCAGTCCTCTTGTACTTAAGTCGGCATTGTGCCTTTTGAATTAATTTCGGATGCAATTTCTTTGGTTCATCGTCAATATGAAGGACCAAGGGATACAGTAAACCTGTTGTGAAGCCTTGGCAACAAAAACTGGACTCACAGGAGAGGTTCAAATCATAGAAAGTTAGAGTGTCAGTCCTCTTGTAATTAATTCGGCATTGTGCATTTTGTATTAAATTCGGATGCAATTTCTGTGTTTCATCGTCAATAAGAAGGTCCAAGGGATACAGTAAACCTGAAGTGAAGCATCGGAATCTAAAACTGGACTCACAGGAGAGGTTCAAATCATAGAAACTTAGAGTGTCAGTCCTCTTGTACTTAAGTCGGCATTGTGCCTTTTGTATTAAATTCGGATGCAATTTCTGTGTTTCATCGTCAATAAGAAGGTCCAAGGGATACAGAAAACCTGAAGTGAAGCAACGGAATCTAAAACTGGACTCACAGGAGAGGTTCAAATCATAGAAAGTTAGGGTGTCAGTCCTCTTGTACTTAAGTCGGCATTGTGCCTTTTGTATTAAATTCAGATGCAATTTCTGTGTTTCATCGTCAATAAGAAGGTCCAAGGGATACAGTAAACCTGAAGTGAAGCATCGGAATCAAAAACTGGACTCTCAGGAGTGGTTCAAATCACAGAATGTTAGAGTGTCAGTCCTCTTGTAAAGTCGGCACTGTGCCTTTTGTATTAAATTTGTATGCAATTTCTGTGTTTCATTGTCAATAAGAAGGTCCAAGGGATTCAGTAAACCTGAAGTGAAGCATCGGAAACTAAAACCTGACTCACAGGAGAGGTTCAAATCATAGAAACTTAGAGTGTCAGTCCTCTTGTACTTAAGTCGGCATTGTGCCTTTTGTATTAAATTCGGATGCAATTTCTGTGTTTCATCGTCAATAAGAAGGTCCAAGGGATACAATAAACGTGAAGTGAAGCATCGGAATCTAAAACTGGACTCACAGGAGAGGTTCAAATCATAGAAACTTAGAGTTTCAGTCCTCTTGTACTTAAGTCGGCATTGTGCCTTTTGTATTAAATTCGGATGCAATTTCTGTGTTTCATCGTCAATAAGAAGGTCCTAGGGATACAGTAAACCTGAAGTGAAGCATCGTAATCTAAAACTGGACTCACAGGAGAGGTTCAAATCATAGAAACTTAGGGTGTCAGTCCTCTTGTACTTAAGTCGGCATTGTGCCTTTTGTATTAAATTCGGATGCAATTTCTGTGTTTCATCGTCAATAAGAAGGTCCAAGGGATACAGAAAACCTGAAGTGAAGCATCGGAATCTAAAACTGGAATCACAGGAGAGGTTCAATTCAAAGAAAGTTAGAATGTCAGTCCTCTTGTACATAAGTCGGCATTGTGCCTTTTGTATTAAATTCGGATGCAATTTCTGTGTTTCATCGTCAATAAGAAGGTCAAAGGGATACAGTAAACCTGAAGTGAAGCATCGGAATCTAAAACTGGACTCACATGAGAGGTTCAAATCATAGAAAGTTAGGGTGTCAGTCCTCTTGTACTTAAGTCGGCATTGTGCCTTTTGTATTAAATTGGGATGCAATTTCTATGTTTCATCGTCAATAAGAAGGTCCAAGGGATACAGTAAACCTGAAGTGAAGCATCGGAATCTAAAACTGGACTCACAGGAGTGGTTCAAATCATAGAAAGTTAGAGTGTCAGACCTCTTGTACTTCAGTCGGCACTGTGCCTTTTGTATTAAATTTGTATGCAATTTCTGTGTTTCATTGTCAATAAGATGGTCCAAGTGATTCAGTAAACCTGAAGAGAAGCATCGGAAACTAAAACCTGACTCACAGGAGAGGGTTCAAATCATAGAAACTTAGAGTGTCAGTCCTCTTGTACTTAAGTCGGCATTGTGCCTTTTGTATTAAATTCGGATGCAATTTCTGTGTTTCTTCGTCAATAAGAAGGTCCAAGGGATACAGTAAACCTGAAGTGAAGCATCGGAATCTAAAACTGGACTCACAGGAGAGGTTCAAATCATAGAAACTTAGAGTGTCAGTCCTCTTGTACTTAAGTCGGCATTGTGCCTTTTGTATTAAATTCGGATGCAATTTCTGTGTTTCATCGTCAATAAGAAGGTCCAAGGGATACAGAAAACCTGAAGTGAAGCATCGGAATCTAAAACTGGAATCACAGGAGATTTTCAATTCAAAGAAAGTTAGAATGTCAGTCCTCTTGTACTTAAGTCGGCATTGTTCCTTTTGTATTAAATTCGGATGCAATTTCTGTGTTTCATCGTCAATAAGAAGGTCCAAGGGATACAGTAAACCTGAAGTGAAGCAATGGAATCTAAAACTGGACTCACAAGAGAGGTTCAAATCATAGAAAGTTACGGTGTCAGTCCTCTTGTACTTAAGTCGGCATTGTGCCTTTTGTATTAAATTTGGATGCAATTTCTATGTTTCATCGTCAATAAGAAGGTCCAAGGGATACAGTAAACCTGAAGTGAAGCATCGGAATCTAAAACTGGACTCACAGGAGTGGTTCATATCATAGAAAGTTATGGTCTCAGTCCTCTTGTACTTAAGTCGGCATTGTGCCTTTTGTATTAACTTCTGATGCAATTTCTATGTTTCATCGTCAATAAGAAGGTCCAAGGGATACAGTAAACCTGAAGTGAAGCATCGGAATCTAAAACTGGACTCACAGGAGTGGTTCAAATCATAGAAAGTTAGAGTGTCAGTCCTCTTGTACTTAAGTCGGCACTGTGCCTTTTGTATTAAATTTGTATGCAATTTCTGTGTTTCATTGTCAATAAGAAGGTCCACGTGATTCAGTAAACCTGAAGAGAAGCATCGGAAACTAAAACCTGACTCACAGGAGAGGTTCAAATCATAGAAACATAGAGTGTCAGTCCTCTTGTACTTAAGTCGGCATTGTGCCTTTTGAATTAATTTCGGATGCAATTTCTTTGGTTCATCGTCAATATGAAGGACCAAGGGATACAGTAAACCTGTTGTGAAGCCTCGGCAACAAAAACTGGACTCACAGGAGAGGTTCAAATCATAGAAAGTTAGAGTGTCAGTCCTCTTGTACTTAATTCGGCATTGTGCATTTTGTATTAAATTCGGATGCAATTTCTGTGTTTCATCGTCAATAAGAAGGTCCAAGGGATACAGTAAACCTGAAGTGAAGCATCGGAATCTAAAACTGGAGTCACAGGAGAGGTTCAAATCATAGAAACTTAGAGTGTCAGTCCTCTTGTACTTAAGTCGGCATTGTGCCTTTTGTATTAAATTCGGATGCAATTTCTGTGTTTCATCGTCAATAAGAAGGTCCAAGGGATACAGAAAACCTGAAGTGAAGCATCGGAATTTAAAACTGGACTCACAGGAGAGGTTCAAATCATAGAATGTTAGGGTGTCAGTCCTCTTGTACTTAAGTCGGCATTGTGCCTTTTGTATTAAATTCAGATGCAATTTCTGTGTTTCATCGTCAATAAGAAGGTCCAAGGGATTCAGTAAACCTGAAGTGAAGCATCGGAATCAAAAACTGGACTCTCAGGAGTGGTTCAAATCATAGAATGTTAGAGTGTCAGTCCTCTTGTACATAAGTCGGCACTGTGCCTTTTGTATTAAATTTGTATGCAATTTCTGTGTTTCATTGTCAATAAGAAGGTCCAAGGGATACAGTAACCCTGAAGTGAAGCATCGGAATCAAAAACTGGACTCACAGGAGTGGTTCAAATCATAGAATGTTAGAGTGTCAGTCCTCTTGTACTTAAGTCGGCACTGTGCCTTTTGTATTAAATTTGTATGCAATTTCTGTGTTTCATTGTCAATAAGAAGGTCCAAGGGATTCAGTAAACCTGAAGTGAAGCATCGGAAACTAAAACCTGACTCACAGGAGTGGTTCAAATCATAGAAAGTTAGAGTGTCAGTCCTCTTGTACTTAAGTCGGCACTGAGCCTTTTGTATTAAATTTGTATGCAATTTCTGTGTTTCATTGTCAATAAGAAGGTCCAAGGGATTCAGTAAACGTGAAGAGAAGCATCGGAAACTAAAACCTGACTCACAGGAGAGGTTCAAATCATAGAAACATAGAGTGTCAGATCTCTTGTACTTAAGTCGGCATTGTGCCTTTTGTATTAATTTCGGATGCAATTTCTTTGGTTCATCGTCAATATGAAGGACCAAGGGATATTGTAAACCTGTTGTGAAGCCTCGGCATCAAAAACTGGACTCACAGGAGAGGTTCAAATCATAGACAGTTAGAGTGTCAGTCCTCTTGTACTTAATTCGGCATTGTGCATTTCGTATTAATTTCGGATGCAATTTCTGTGTTTCATCGTCAATAAGAAGGTCCAAGGGATACAGTAAACCTGAAGTGAAGCATCGGAATCTAAAACTGGACTCACAGGAGAGGTTCAAATCATAGAAACTTAGAGTGTCAGTCCTCTTGTACTTAAGTCGGCATTGTGCCTTTTGTATTAAATTCGGATGCAATTTCTGTGTTTCATCGTCAATAAGAAGGTCCAAGGGATACAGAAAACCTGAAGTGAAGCATCGGAATCTAAAACTGGACTCACAGGAGAGGTTCAAATCATAGAAAGTTAGGGTGTCAGTCCTCTTGTACCTAAGTCGGCATTGTGCCTTTTGTAATAAATTCAGATGCAATTTCTGTGTTTCATCGTCAATAAGAAGGTCCAAGGGATACAGTAAACCTGAAGTGTAGCATCGGAATCAAAAACTGGACTCTCAGGAGTGGTTCAAATCATAGAATGTTAGAGTGTCAGTCCTCTTGTACTTAAGTCGGCACTGTGCCTTTTGTATTAAATTTGTATGCAATTTCTGTGTTTCATTGTCAATAAGAAGGTCCAAGGGATTCAGTAAACCTGAAGTGAAGCATCGGAATCTAAAACTGGACTCACAGGAGAGGTTCAAATCATAGAAACTTAGAGTGTCAGTCCTCTTGTACTTAAGTTGGCATTGTGCCTTTGTATTAAATTCGGATGCAATTTCTGTGTTTCATCGTCAATAAGAAGGTCCAAGGGATACAGAAAACCTGAAGTGAAGCATCGGAATCTAAAACTGGAATCACAGGGGAGGTTCAATTCAAAGAAAGTTACAATGTCAGTCCTCTTGTACTTAAGTCGGCATTGTGCCTTTTGTATTAAATTCGGATGCAATTTCTGTGTTTCATCGTCAATAAGAAGGTCCAAGGGATACAGTAAACCTGAAGTGAAGCATCGGAATCTAAAACTGGACTCACAGGAGAGGTTCAAATCATAGAAAGTTAGAGTGTCAGTCCTCTTGTACTTAAGTCGGTATTGTGCATTTTGTATTACATTCGGATGCAATTTCTGTGTTTCATCGTCAATAAGAAGGTCCAAGGGATACAATAAACCTGAAGTGAAGCATCGGAATCTAAAACTGGACTCACAGGAGAGGTTCAAATCATAGAAACTTAGAGTGTCAGTCCTCTTGTACTTAAGTCGGCATTGTGCCTTTTGTATTAAATTCGGATGCAATTTCTGTGTTTCATCGTCAATAAGAAGGTCCAAGGGATACAGTAAACCTGAAGTGAAGCATCGGAATCTAAAACTGGACTCACAGGAGAGGTTCAAATCATAGAAAATTAGAGTGTCAGTCCTCTTGTACTTAAGTCGGCATTGTGCCTTTTGTATTAAATTCGGATGCAATTTCTGTGTTTCATCGTCAATAAGAAGGTCCAAGGGATACAGAAAACCTGAAGTGAAGCATCGGAATCTAAAACTGGAATCACAGGAGAGGTTCAATTCAAAGAAAGTTAGAATGTCAGTCCTCTTGTACTTAAGTCGGCATTGTGCCTTTTGTATTAAATTCGGATGCAATTTCTGTGTTTCATCGTCAATAAGAAGGTCCAAGGGATACAGAAAACCTGAAGTGAAGCATCGGAATCTAAAACTGGAATCACAGGAGAGGTTCAATTCAAAGAAAGTTAGAATGTCAGTCCTCTTGTACTTAAGTCGGCATTGTGCCTTTTGTATTAAATTCGGATGCAATTTCTGTGTTTCATTGTCAATAAGAAGGTCCAAGGGATACAGTAACCCTGAAGTGAAGCATCGGAATCAAAAACTGGACTCACAGGAGTGGTTCAAATCATAGAATGTTAGAGTGTCAGTCCTCTTGTACTTAAGTCGGCACTGTGCCTTTTGTATTAAATTTGTATGCAATTTCTGTGTTTCATTGTCAATAAGAAGGTCCAAGGGATTCAGTAAACCTGAAGTGAAGCATCGGAAACTAAAACCTGACTCACAGGAGAGGTTCAAATCATAGAAACATAGAGTGTAAGTCCTCTTGTACTTAAGTCGGCATTGTGCCATTTGTATTAATTTCGGATGCAATTTCTGTGGTTCATCGTCAATATGAAGGTCCAAGGGATACAGTAAACCTGTTGTGAAGCCTCGGCAACAAAAACTGGACTCACAGGAGAGGTTCAAATCATAGAAAATTAGAGTGTCAGTCCTCTTGTACTTCATTCGGCATTGTGCATTTTGTATTAAATTCGGATGCAATTTCTGTGTTTCATCGTCAATAAGAAGGTCCAAGGGATACAGTAAACCTGAAGTGAAGCATCGGAATCTAAAACTGGACTCACAGGAGAGGTTCAAATCATAGAAAATTAGAGTGTCAGTCCTCTTGTACTTAAGTCGGCATTGTGCCTTTTGTATTAAATTCGGATGCAATTTCTGTGTTTCATCGTCAATAAGAAGGTCCAAGGGATACAGTAAACCTGTTGTGAAGCCTCGGCAACAAAAACTGGACTCACAGGAGAGGTTCAAAGCATAGAAAGTGAGAGTGTCAGTCCTCTTGTACTTAATTCGTCATTGTGCATTTTGTATTAAATTCGGATGCAATTTCTGTGTTTCATTGTCAATAAGAAGGTCCAAGGGATACAGAAAACCTGAAGTGAAGCCTCGGCATCAAAAACTGGACTCACAGGAGAGGTTCAAATCATAGAAAGTTAGAGTGTCAGTCCTCCTGTACTTAATTCGGCATTGTGCATTTCGTATTAATTTCGGATGCAATTTCTGTGTTTCATCGTCAATAAGAAGGTCCAAGGGATACAGTAAACCTGAAGTGAAGCATCGGAATCTAAAACTGGACTCACAGGAGAGGTTCAAATCATAGAAACTTAGAGTGTCAGTCCTCTCGTACTTAAGTCGGCATTGTGCCTTTTCTATTAAATTCGGATGCAATTTCTGTGTTTCATCGTCAATAAGAAGGTCCAAGGGATACAGAAAACCTGAAGTGAAGCATCGGAATATAAAAACTGGACTCACAGGAGAGGTTCAAATCATAGAAAGTTAGGGTGTCAGTCCTCTTGTACTTAAGTCGGCATTGTGCCTTTTGTAATAAATTCAGATGCAATTTCTGTGTTTCATCGTCAATAAGAAGGTCCAAGGGATACAGTAAACCTGAAGTGTAGCATCGGAATCAAAAACTGGACTCTCAGGAGTGGTTCAAATCATAGAATGTTAGAGTGTCAGTCCTCTTGTACTTAAGTCGGCACTGTGCCTTTTGTATTAAATTTGTATGCAATTTCTGTGTTTCATTGTCAATAAGAAGGTCCAAGGGATTCAGTAAACCTGAAGTGAAGCATCGGAATCTAAAACTGGACTCACAGGAGAGGTTCAAATCATAGAAAATTAGAGTGTCAGTCCTCTTGTACTTAAGTCGGCATTGTGCCTTTTGTATTAAATTCGGATGCAATTTCTGTGTTTCATCGTCAATAAGAAGGTCCAAGGGATACAGAAAACCTGAAGTGAAGCATCGGAATCTAAAACTGGAATCACAGGAGAGGTTCAATTCAAAGAAAGTTAGAATGTCAGTCCTCTTGTACTTAAGTCGGCATTGTGCCTTTTGTATTAAATTCGGATGCAATTTCTGTGTTTCATCGTCAATAAGAAGGTCCAAGGGATACAGTAAACCTGGAGTATAGCATCGGAATCTAAAACTGGACTCACAGGAGAGGTTCAAATCATAGAAAGTTAGGGTGTCAGTCCTCTTGTACTTAAGTCGGCATTGTGCCTTTTGTATTAAATTGGGTTGCAATTTCTATGTTTCATCGTCAATAAGAAGGTCCAAGGGATACAGTAAACCTGAAGTGAAGCATCGGAATCTAAAACTGGACTCACAGAAGTGGTTCAAATCACAGAAAGTTAGAGTGTCAGTCCTCTTGTACTTAAGTCGGCACTGTGCCTTTTGTATTAAATTTGTATGCAATTTCTGTGTTTCGTTGTCAATAAGAAGGTCCAAGTGATTCAGTAAACCTAAAGAGAAGCATCGGAAACTAAAACTTGACTCACAGGAGAGGTTCAAATCATAGAAACATAGAGTGTCAGTCCTCTTGTACTTAAGTCGGCATTGTGCCTTTTGTATTAATTTCGGATGCAATTTCTGTGGTTCATCGTCAATATGAAGGTCCAAGGGATACAGTAAACCTGTTGTGAAGCCACGGCAACAAAAACTGGACTCACAGGAGAGGTTCAAATCATAGAAAGTTAGAGTGTCAGTCCTCTTGTACTTAATTCGGCATTGTGCCTTTCGTATTAAATTCGGATGCAATTTCTGTGTTTCATCGTCAATAAGAAGGCCCAAGGGATACAGTAAACCTGAAGTGAAGCATCGGAATCTAAAACTGGACTCACAGGTGAGGTACAAATCATAGAAAGTTAGAGTGTCGGTCCTCTTGTACCTAAGTCGGCATTGTGCATTTTGTATTAAATTCGGATGCAAATTCTGTGTTTCATCGTCAATAAGACGGTCCAAGGGATACAGTAAACCTGAAGTGAAGCATCGGAATCTAAAACTGGCCTCACAGCAGGGGTTAAAATCATAGAAAGTTAGAGTGCCTGTCCTCTTCTACTTAAGTCGGCATTGTGCATTTTGTATTAAATTCAGATGCAATTTCTGTGTTTCATCGTCAATAAGAAGGTCCAAGGGATACAGTAAACCTGAAGTGAAGCATCGGAATCTAAAACTGGACTCACAGGAGTGGTTCAAATCATAGAAAGTTACAGTGTCAGTCCTCTTGTACTTAAGTCGGCACTGTGCCTTTTGTATTAAATTTGTATGCAATTTCTGTGTTTCATTGTCAATAAGAAGGTCCAAGAGATTCAGTAAACCTGAAGAGAAGCATCGGAAACTAAAACCTGACTGACAGGAGAGGTTCAAATCATAGAAACATAGAGTGTCAGTCCTCTTGTACTTAAGTCGGCATTGTGCCTTTTGTAATAATTTCGGATGCAATTTCTGTGGTTCATCGTCAATATGAAGGACCAAGGGATACAGTAAACCTGTTGTGAAGCCACGGCAACAAAAACTGGACTCTCAGGAGAGGTTCAAATCATAGAAAGTTAGAGTGTCGGTCCTCTTGTACCTAAGTCGGCATTGTGCATTTTGTATTAAATTCGGATGCAATTTCTGTGTTTCATCGTCAATAAGACGGTCCAAGGGATACAGTAAACCTGAAGTGAAGCATCGGAATCTAATACTGGCCTCACAGGCGGGGTTAAAATCATAGAAAGTTAGAGTGCCTGTCCTCTTCTACTTAAGTCGGCATTGTGCATTTTGTATTAAATTCAGATGCAATTTCTGTGTTTCATCGTCAATAAGAAGCTCCAAGGGATACAGTAAACCTGATGTCGTGTGGCTAGGGCCTCCCGTCGGGTAGACCGTTCGCCTGGTGCAGGTCTCTCGATTTGACGCCACTTCGGCGACCTGCGTGTCGATTGGGATGAAATGATGATGATTAGGACAACACAACACCCAGTCCCTGAGCGGAGAAAATTTCCGACCCAGCCGGGAATCGAGCCCGGGCCTTAGGATTGACAGTCTGTCACGCTGACCACTCAGCTACCGGGGCGAACAACCTGAAGTGAAGCATCGGAATCTAAAACTGGACTCACAGGTGAGGTGCAAATCATAGAAAGTTAGAGTGTCGGTCCTCTTGTACTTAAGTCGGCACTGTGCCTTTTGTATTAAATTTGTATGCAATTTCTGTGTTTCATTGTCAATAAGAAGGTCCAAGTGATTCAGTAAACCTGAAGAGAAGCATCGGAAACTAAAACCTGACTCACAGGAGAGGGTTCAAATCATAGAAACTTAGAGTGTCAGTCCTCTTGTACTTAAGTCGGCATTGTGCCTTTTGTATTAAATTCAGATGCAATTTCTGTGTTTCATCGTCAATAAGAAGGTCCAGGGGATACAGTAAACCTGAAGTGAAGCATCGGAATCTAAAACTGGACTCACAGGAGAGGTTCAAATCATAGAAACTTAGAGTGTCAGTCCTCTTGTACTTAAGTCGGCATTGTGCCTTTTGTATTAAATTCGGATGCAATTTCTGTGTTTCATCGTCAATAAGAAGGTCCAAGGGATACAGAAAACCTGAAGTGCAGCATCGGAATCTAAAACTGGAATCACAGGAGAGGTTCAATTCAAAGAAAGTTAGAATGTCAGTCCTCTTGTACTTAAGTCGGCATTGTGCCTTTTGTATTAAATTCGGATGCAATTTCTGTGTTTCATCGTCAATAAGAAGGTCCAAGGGATACAGTAAACCTGAAGTGAAGCATCGGAATCTAAAACTGGACTCACAGGAGAGGTTCAAATCATAGAAAGTTACGGTGTCAGTCCTCTTGTACTTAAGTCGGCATTGTGCCTTTTGTATTAAATTGGGATGCAATTTCTATGTTTCATCGTCAATAAGAAGGTCCAAGGGATACAGTAAACCTGAAGTGAAGCATCGGAATCTAAAACTGGACTCACAGGAGTGGTTCAAATCATAGAAAGTTAGAGTGTCTGTCCTCTTGTACTTAAGTCGGCACATAGCCTTTTGTATTAAATTTGTATGCAATTTCTGTGTTTCATTGTCAATAAGAAGGTCCAAGGGATTCAGTGAACCTGAAGAGAAGCATCGGAAACTAAAACCTGACTCACAGGAGAGGTTCAAATCATAGAAACATAGAGTGTCAGTCCTCTTGTACTTAAGTCGGCATTGTGCCTTTTGAATTAATTTCGGATGCAATTTCTTTGGTTCATCGTCAATATGAAGGACCAAGGGATACAGTAAACCTGTTGTGAAGCCTCGGCAACAAAAACTGGACTCACAGGAGAGGTTCAAATCATAGAAAGTTAGAGTGTCAGTCCTCTTGTACTTAAGTCGGCATTGTGCCTTTTGTATTAAATTCGGATGCAATTTCTGTGTTTCATCGTCAATAAGAAGGTCCAAGGGATACAGAAAACCTGAAGTGAAGCATCGGAATCTAAAACTGGACTCACAGGAGAGGTTCAAATCATAGAAAGTTAGGGTGTCAGTCCTCTTGTACTTAAGTCGGCATTGTGCCTTTTGTATTAAATTCAGATGCAATTTCTGTGTTTCATCGTCAATTAGAAGGTCTAAGGGATACAGTAAACCTGAAGTGAAGCATCGGAATCTAAAACTGGACTCTCAGGAGTGGTTCAAATCATAGAATGTTAGAGTGTCAGTCCTCTTGTATTTAAGTCGGCACTGTGCCTTTTGTATTAAATTTGTATGCAATTTCTGTGTTTCATTGTCAATAAGAAGGTCCAAGGGATACAGTAACCCTAAAGTGAAGCATCGGAATCAAAAACTGGACTCACAGGAGTGGTTCAAATCATAGAATGTTAGAGTGTCAGTCCTCTTGTACTTAAGTCGGCACTGTGCCTTTTGTATTAATTTCGGATGCAATTTCTTTGGTTCATCGTCAATATGAAGGACCAAGGGATACAGTAAACCTGTTGTGAAGCCTCGGCAACAAAAACTGGACTCACAGGAGTGGTTCAAATCATAGAAAGTTAGAGTGTCAGTCCTCTTGTACTTAAGTCGGCACTGTGCCTTTTGTATTAAATTTGTATGCAATTTCTGTGTTTCATTGTCAATAAGAAGGTCCAAGGGATTCAGTAAACCTGAAGAGAAGCATCGGAAACTAAAACCTGACTCACAGGAGAGGTTCAAATCATAGAAACATAGAGTGTCAGACCTCTTGTACTTAAGTCGGCATTGTGCCTTTTGTATTAATTTCGGATGCAATTTCTTTGGTTCATCGTCAATACGAAGGACCAAGGGATACAGTAAACCTGTTGTGAAGCCTCGGCAACAAAAACTGGACTCACAGGAGAGGTTCAAATCATAGAAAGTTAGAGTGTCAGTCCTCTTGTACTTAATTCGGCATTGTGCATTTTGTATTAAATTCGGATGCAATTTCTGTGTTTCATCGTCAATAAGAAGGTCCAAGGGATACAGTAAACCTGAAGTGAAGCATCGGAATCTAAAACTGGACTCACAGGAGAGGTTCAAATCATAGAAACTTAGAGTGTCAGTCCTCTTGTACTTAAGTCGGCATTGTGCCTTTTGTATTAAATTCGGATGCAATTTCTGTGTTTCATCGTCAATAAGAAGGTCCAAGGGATACAGAAAACCTGAAGTGAAGCATCGGAATCTAAAACTGGACTCACAGGAGAGGTTCAAATCATAGAAAGTTAGGGTGTCAGTCCTCTTGTACTTAAGTCGGCATTGTGCCTTTTGTATTAAATTCAGATGCAATTTCTGTGTTTCATCGTCAATAAGATGGTCCAAGGGATACAGTAACCCTGAAGTGAAGCATCGGAATCAAAAACTGGACTCACAGGAGTGGTTCAATTCATAGAATGTTAGAGTGTCAGTCCTCTTGTACTTCAGTCGGCACTGTGCCTTTTGTATTAAATTTTTATGCAATTTCTGTGTTTCATTGTCAATAAGAAGGTCCAAGGGATTCAGTAAACCTGAAGTGAAGCATCGGAAACTAAAACCTGACTCACAGGAGAGGTTCAAATCATAGAAACATAGAGTGTAAGTCCTCTTGTACTTAAGTCGGCATTGTGCCTTTTGTATTAATTTCGGATGCAATTTCTGTGGTTCATCGTCAATATGAAGGTCCAAGGGATACAGTAAACCTGTTGTGAAGCCTCGGTAACAAAAACTGGACTCACAGGACAGGTTCAAATCATAGAAAATTAGAGTGTCAGTCCTCTTGTACTTAATTCGGCATTGTGCATTTTGTATTAAATTCGGATGCAATTTCTGTGTTTCATCGTCAATAAGAAGGTCCAAGGGATACAGTAAACCTGAAGTGTAGCATCGGAATCAAAAACTGGACTCTCAGGAGTGGTTCAAATCATAGAATGTTAGAGTGTCAGTCCTCTTGTACTTAAGTCGGCACTGTGCCTTTTGTATTAAATTTGTATGCAATTTCTGTGTTTCATCGTCAATAAGAAGGTCCAAGGGATACAGTAAACCTGAAGTGTAGCATCGGAATCAAAAACTGGACTCTCAGGAGTGGTTCAAATCATAGAATGTTAGAGTGTCAGTCCTCTTGTACTTAAGTCGGCACTGTGCCTTTTGTATTAAATTTGTATGCAATTTCTGTGTTTCATTGTCAATAAGAAGGTCCAAGGGATTCAGTAAACCTGAAGTGAAGCATCGGAATCTAAAACTGGACTCACAGGAGAGGTTCAAATCATAGAAACTTAGAGTGTCAGTCCTCTTGTACTTAAGTCGGCATTGTGCCTTTTGTATTAAATTCGGATGCAATTTCTGTGTTTCATCGTCAATAAGAAGGTCCAAGGGATACAGAAAACCTGAAGTGAAGCATCGGAATCTAAAACTGGAATCACAGGAGAGGTTCAACTCAAAGAAAGATAGAATGTCAGTCCTCTTGTACTTAAGTCGGCATTGTGCCTTTTGTATTAAATTCGGATGCAATTTCTGTGTTTCATCGTCAATAAGAAGGTCCAAGGGATACAGTAAACCTGAAGTGAAGCATCGGAATCTAAAACTGGACTCACAGGAGAGGTTCAAATCATAGAAAGTTAGGGTGTCAGTCCTCTTGTACTTAAGTCGGCATTGTGCATTTTGTATTAAATTGGGATGCAATTTCTATGTTTCATCGTCAATAAGAAGGTCCAAGGGATACAGTAAACCTGAAGTGAAGCATCGGAATCTAAAACTGGACTCACAGGAGTGGTTCAAAGCATAGAAAGTTAGAGTGTCAGTCCTCTTGTACTTAAGTCGGCACTGTGCCTTTTGTATTAAATTTGTATGCAATTTCTGTGTTTCATTGTCAATAAGAAGGTCCAAGTGATTTAGTAAACCTGAAGAGAGGCATCGGAAACTAAAACCTGACTCACAGGAGAAGTTCAAATCAGAGAAACATAGAGTGTCAGTCCTCTTGTACTTAAGTCGGCATTGTGCCTTTTGTATTAATTTCGGATGCAATTTCTGTGGTTCATCGTCAATATGAAAGTCCAAGGGATACAGTAAACCTGAAGGGAAGCATCGGAATCTAAAACTGGGCTCACAGGAGAGGTTCAAATCATAGAAAGTTAGAGTGTCAGTCCTCTTGTACTTTAGTCGGCATTGTGCCTTTTGTATTAAATTCGGATGCAATTTCTGTGTTTCATCGTCAATAAGAAGGTCCAAGGTATGCAGTAAACCTGAAGTGAAGCATCGGAATCTAAAACTGGACTCACAGGAGAGGTTCAAATCATAGAAAGTTAGAGTGTCAGTCCTCTTGTACTTAAGTCGGTATTGTGCATTTTGTATTAAATTCGGATGCAATTTCTGTGTTTCATCGTCAATAAGAAGGTCCAAGGGATACAATAAACCTGAAGTGAAGCATCGGAATCTAAAACTGGACTCACAGGAGAGGTTCAAATCATAGAAACTTAGAGTGTCAGTCCACTTGTACTTAAGTCGGCATAATGCCTTTTGTATTAAATTCGGATGCAATTTCTGTGTTTCATCGTCAATAAGAAGGTCCAAGGGATACAGTAAACCTGAAGTGAAGCATCGGAATCTAAAACTGGACTCACAGGAGAGGTTCAAATCATAGAAACTTAGAGTGTCAGTCCTCTTGTACTTAAGTCGGCATTGTGCCTTTTGTATTAAATTCGGATGCAATTTCTGTGTTTCATCGTCAATAAGAAGGTCCAAGGGATGCAGAAAACCTGAAGTGAAGCATCGGAATCTAAAACTGGAATCACAGGAGAGGTTCAATTCAAAGAAAGTTAGAATGTCAGTCCTCTTGTACTTAAGTCGGCCATGTGCCTTTTGTATTAAATTCGGATGCAATTTCTGTGTTTCATCGTCAATAAGAAGGTCCAAGGGATACAGTAAACCTGAAGTGAAGCATCGGAATCTAAAACTGGACTCACAGGAGAGGTTCAAATCATAGAAAGTTAGGGTGTCAGTCCTCTTGTACTTAAGTCGGCATTGTGCCTTTTGTATTAAATTGGGATGCAATTTCTATGTTTCATCGTCAATAAGAAGGTCCAAGGGATACAGTAAACCTGAAGTGAAGCATCGGAATCTAAAACTGGACTCACAGGAGTGGTTCAAATCATAGAAAGTTAGAGTGTCAGTCCTCTTGTACTTAAGTCGGCACTGTGCCTTTTGTATTAAATTTGTATGCAATTTCTGTGTTTCATTGTCAATAAGAAGGTCCAAGTGATTCAGTAAACCTGAAGAGAAGCATCGGAAACTAAAACCTGACTCACAGGAGAGGTTCAAATCATAGAAACATAGAGTGTCAGTCCTCTTGTACTTAAGTCGGCATTGTGCCTTTTGTATTAATTTCGGATGCAATTTTTGTGGTTCATCGTCGATATGAAGGACCAAGGGATACAGTAAACCTGTTGTGAAGCCACGGCAACAAAAACTGGACTCACAGGAGAGGTTCAAATCATAGAAAGTTAGAGTGTCAGTCCTCTTGTACTTAATTCGGCATTGTGCCTTTCGTATTAAATTCGGATGCAATTTCTGTGTTTCATCGTCAATAAGAAGGTCCAAGGGATACAGTAAACCTGAAGTGAAGCATCGGAATCTAAAACTGGCCTCACAGGAGAGGTTAAAATCATAGAAAGTTAGAGTGCCTGTCCTCTTCTACTTAAGTCGGCATTGTGCATTTTGTATTAAATTCAGATGCAATTTCTGTGTTTCATCGTCAATAAGAAGGTCCAAGGGATACAGTAAACCTGATGTCGTGGGGCTAGGGCCTCCCGTCGGGTAGACCATTCGCGTGGTGCAGGTCTTTCGATTTGACGCCACTTCGGCGACCTGCGTGTCGATGGGGATGAAATGATGATGATTAGGACAACACAACACCCAGTCCCTTAGCGGAGAAAATTTCCGACCCAGCCGGGAATCGAACCCGCGCCTTAGGATTGACAGTCTGTCACGCTGACCACTCAGCTACTGGGGCGGAGAACCTGAAGTGAAGCATCGGAATCTAAAACTGGACTCACAGGTGAGGTGCAAATCATAGAAAGTTAGAGTGTCGGTCCTCTTGTACTTAAGTCGGCATTGTGCATTTTGTATTAAATTCGGATGCAATTTCTGTGTTTCATCGTCAATAAGAAGGTCCAAGGGATACAGTAAACCTGAAGTGAAGCATCGGAATCTAAAACTGGACTCACAGGAGAGGTTCAAATAATAGAAACTTAGAGTGTCAGTCCTCATGTACTTAAGTCGGCATTGTGCCTTTTGTATTAAATTCGGATGCAATTTCTGTGTTTCATCGTCAATAAGAAGGTCCAAGGGATACAGAAAACCTGAAGTGAAGCATCGGAATCTAAAACTGGATTCACAGGTGAGGTTCAATTCAAAGAAAGTTAGAGTGTCAGTCCTCTTGTACTTATGTCGGCATTGTGCCTTTTGTATTAAATTCGGATGCAATTTCTGTGTTTCATCGTCAATAAGAAGGTCCAAGGGATACAGTAAACCTGAAGTGAAGCATCGGAATCTAAAACTGGACTCAGAGGTGAGGTGCAAATCATAGAAAGTTAGAGTGTCGGTCCTCTTGTACTTAAGTCGGCATTGTGCATTTTGTATTAAATTCGGATGCAATTTCTGTGTTTCATCGTCAATAAGAAGGTCCAAGGGATACAGTAAACCTGAAGTGAAGCATCGGAATCTAAAACTGGACTCACAGGAGAGGTTCAAATCATAGAAACTTAGAGTGTCAGTCCTCTTGTACTTAAGTCGGCATTGTGCCTTTTGTATTAAATTCGGATGCAATTTCTGTGTTTCATCGTCAATAAGAAGGTCCAAGGGATACAGAACACCGCAAGTGTAGCATCGGAATCTAAAACTGGAATCACAGGAGAGGTTCAATTGAAAGAAAGTTAGAGTGTCAGTCCTCTTGTACTTAATACGGCATTGTGCCTTTTGTATTAAATTCGGATGCAATTTCTGTGTTTCATCGTCAATAAGAAGGTCCAAGGGATACATTAAACCTGAAGTGAAGCATCGGAATCTAAAACTGGACCCACAGGAGAGGTTCAAATCATAGAAAGTAAGGGTGTCAGTCCTCTTGTACTTAAGTCGGCATTGTGACTTTTGTATTAAATTCGGATGCAATTTCTGTGTTTCATCGTCAATAAGAAGGTCCAAGGGATACAGTAAACCTGAAGTGAAGCATCGGAATCTAAAACTGGACTCACAGGAGAGGTTCAAATCATAGAAAGTTAGGGTGTCAGTCCTCTTGTACTTAAGTCGGCATTGTGCCTTTTGTATTAAATTGGGATGCAATTTCTATGTTTCATCGTCAATAAGAAGGTCCAAGGGATACAGTAATCCTGAAGTGAAGCATCGGAATCTAAAACTGGACTCACAGGAGTGGTTCAAATCATAGAAAGTTAGAGTGTCAGTCCTCTTGTACTTAAGTCGGCACTGTGCCTTTTGTATTAAATTTGTATGCAATTTCTGTGTTTCATTGTCAATAAGAAGGTCCAAGTGATTCAGTAAACCTGAAGAGAAGCATCGGAAACTAAAACCTGACTCACAGGAGAGGTTCAAATCATAGAAACATAGAGTGTCAGTCCTCTTGTACTTAAGTCGGCATTGTGCCTTTTGTATTAATTTCGGATGCAATTTTTGTGGTTCATCGTCAATATGAAGGACCAAGGGATACAGTAAACCTGTTGTGAAGCCACGGCAACAAAAACTGGACTCACAGGAGAGGTTCAAATCATAGAAAGTTAGAGTGTCAGTCCTCTTGTACTTAATTCGGCATTGTGCCTTTCGTATTAAATTCGGATGCAATTTCTGTGTTTCATCGTCAATAAGAAGGTCCAAGGGATACAGTAAACCTGAAGTGAAGCATCGGAATCTAAAACTGGACTCACAGGTGAGGTACAAATCATAGAAAGTTAGAGTGTCGGTCCTCTTGTACCTAAGTCGGCATTGTGCATTTTGTATTAAATTCGGATGCAATTTCTGTGTTTCATCGTCAATAAGACGGTCCAAGGGATACAGTAAACCTGAAGTGAAGCATCGGAATCTAAAACTGGCCTCACAGGAGAGGTTAAAATCATAGAAAGTTAGAGTGCCTGTCCTCTTCTACTTAAGTCGGCATTGTGCATTTTGTATTAAATTCAGATGCAATTTCTGTGTTTCATCGTCAATAAGAAGGTCCAAGGGATACAGTAAACCTGATGTCGTGGGGCTAGGGCCTCCCGTCGGGTAGACCGTTCGCGTGGTGCAGGTCTTTCGATTTGACGCCACTTCGGCGACCTGCGTGTCGATGGGGATGAAATGATGATGATTAGGACAACACAACACCCAGTCCCTTAGCGGAGAAAATTTCCGACCCAGCCGGGAATCGAACCCGCGCCTTGGGATTGACAGTCTGTCACGCTGACCACTCAGCTACTGGGGCGGAGAACCTGAAGTGAAGCATCGGAATCTAAAACTGGACTCACAGGTGAGGTGCAAATCATAGAAAGTTAGAGTGTCGGTCCTCTTGTACTTAAGTCGGCATTGTGCATTTTGTATTAAATTCGGATGCAATTTCTGTGTTTCATCGTCAATAAGAAGGTCCAAGGGATACAGTAAACCTGAAGTGAAGCATCGGAATCTAAAACTGGACTCACAGGAGAGGTTCAAATAATAGAAACTTAGAGTGTCAGTCCTCTTGTACTTAAGTCGGCATTGTGCCTTTTGTATTAAATTCGGATGCAATTTCTGTGTTTCATCGTCAATAAGAAGGTCCAAGGGATACAGAAAACCTGAAGTGAAGCATCGGAATCTAAAACTGGATTCACAGGTGAGGTTCAATTCAAAGAAAGTTAGAGTGTCAGTCCTCTTGTACTTATGTCGGCATTGTGCCTTTTGTATTAAATTCGGATGCAATTTCTGTGTTTCATCGTCAATAAGAAGGTCCAAGGGATACAGTAAACCTGAAGTGAAGCATCGGAATCTAAAACTGGACTCAGAGGTGAGGTGCAAATCATAGAAAGTTAGAGTGTCGGTCCTCTTGTACTTAAGTCGGCATTGTGCATTTTGTATTAAATTCGGATGCAATTTCTGTGTTTCATCGTCAATAAGAAGGTCCAAGGGATACAGTAAACCTGAAGTGAAGCATCGGAATCTAAAACTGGACTCACAGGAGAGGTTCAAATCATAGAAACTTAGAGTGTCAGTCCTCTTGTACTTAAGTCGGCATTGTGCCTTTTGTATTAAATTCGGATGCAATTTCTGTGTTTCATCGTCAATAAAAAGGTCCAAGGGATACAGAACACCTCAAGTGTAGCATCGGAATCTAAAACTGGAATCACAGGAGAGGTTCAATTGAAAGAAAGTTAGAGTGTCAGTCCTCTTGTACTTAATACGGCATTGTGCCTTTTGTATTAAATTCGGATGCAATTTCTGTGTTTCATCGTCAATAAGAAGGTCCAAGGGATACAGTAAACCTGAAGTGAAGCATCGGAATCTAAAACTGGACCCACAGGAGAGGTTCAAATCATAGAAAGTAAGGGTCTCAGTCCTCTTGTACTTAAGTCGGCATTGTGACTTTTGTATTAAATTCGGATGCAATTTCTATGTTTCATCGTCAATAAGAAGGTCCAAGGGATACAGTAAACCTGAAGTGAAACATCGGAATCTAAAATTGGACTCACAGGAGTGGTTGAAATCATAGAAAGTTAGAGTGTCAGTCCTCTTGTACTTAAGTCGGCACTGAGCATTTTGTACTAAATTTGTATGCAATTTCTGTGTTTCATTGTCACTAAGAAGGTCCAAGGGATTCAGTAAACCTGAAGAGAAGCTTCGGAAACTAAAGCCTGACTCACAGGAGAGGTTCAAATCATAGAAACATAGAGTGTCAGTCCTCTTGTACTTAAGTTGGCATTGTGCCTTTTGTATTAATTTCGGATGCAATTTCTGTGGTTCATCGTCAATATGAAGGACCAAGGGATACAGTAAACCTGTTGTGAAGCCTCGGCAACAAA
Source organism: Schistocerca americana (assembly GCF_021461395.2). NCBI lineage: Eukaryota > Metazoa > Arthropoda > Insecta > Orthoptera > Acrididae > Schistocerca > Schistocerca americana. Next base: position 489,839 of record NC_060129.1, on the reverse strand, counting down.
AACTGGACTCACAGGAGAGGTTCAAATCATAGAAAGTTAGAGTGTCTGTCCTCTTCTACTTAAGTCGGCATTGTGCCTTTTGTATTAAATTCGGATGCAATTTCTGTGTTTCATCGTCAATAAGAAGGTCCAAGGGATACAGTAAACCTGAAGTGAAGCATCGGAATCTAAAACTGGACTCACAGGAGAGGTTCAAATAATAGAAACTTAGAGTGTCAGTCCTCTTGTACTTAAGTCGGCATTGTGCCTATTGTATTAAATTCGGATGCAATTTCTGTGTTTCATCGTCAATAAGAAGGTCCAAGGGATACAGTAAACCTGAAGTGAAGCATCGGAATGAAAAACTGGACTCACAGGAGTGGTTCAAATCATAGAATGTTAGAGCGTCAGTCCTCTTGTACTTAAGTCGGCACTGTGCCTTTTGTATTAAATTTTTATGCAATTTCTGGGTTTCATTGTCAATAAGAAGGTCCAAGGGATTCAGTAAACCTGAAGTGAAGCATCGGAAACTAAAACCTGACTCACAGGTGAGGTTCAAATCATAGAAACATAGAGTGTCAGTCGTCTTGTACTTAAGTCGGCATTGTGCCTTTTGTATTAATTTCGGATGCAATTTCTGTGGTTCATCGTCAATATGAAGGTCCAAGCGATACAGTAAACCTGTTGTGAAGCCTCGGCAGCAAAAACTGGACTCACAGGAGAGGTTCAAATCATAGAAAGTTAGAGTGTCAGTCCTCTGGGTACTTAATTCGGCATTGTGCATTTTGTATTAAATTAGGATGCAATTTCTGTGTTTCATCGTGAATAAGAAGGTCCAAGGGATACAGTAAACCTGAAGTGAGCATCGGAATCTAAAACTGGACTCACAGGAGAGGTTCAAATCATAGAAACTTAGAGTGTCAGTCCTCTTGTACTTAAGTCGGCATTGTGCCTTTTGTATTAAATTCGAATGCAATTTCTGTGTTTCATCGTCAATAAGAAGGTCCAAGGGATTCAGTAAACCTGTTGTGAAGACTCGGCAACAAAAACTGGACTCACAGGAGAGGTTCAAATCATAGAAAGTTAGAGTGTCAGTCCTCTTGTACTTAATTCGGCATTGTGCATTTTGTATTAAATTCGGATGCAATTTCTGTGTTTCATCGTCAATAAGAAGGTCCAAGGGATACAGTAAACCTGAAGTGAAGCATCGGAATTTAAAACTGGACTCACAGGAGAGGTTCAAATCGTAGAAACTTAGACTGTCAGTCCTCTTGTACTTAAATCGGCATTGTGCCTTTTGTATTAAATTCGGATGCAATTTCTGTGTTTCATCGTCAATAAGAAGGGCCAAGGGATACAGAAAACCTGAAGTGAAGCATCGGAATCTAAAACTGGAATCACAGGAGAGATTCAATTCAAAGAAAGTTAGAGAGTCAGTCCTCTTGTACTTAAGTCGGCATTGTGCCTTTTGTATTAAATTCGGATGCAATTTCTGTGTTTCATCGTCAATAAGAAGGTCCAAGGGGTACAGTAAACCTGAAGTGAAGCATCGGAATCTAAAACTGGACTCACTGGAGAGGTTCAAATAATAGAAACTTAGAGCGTCAGTCCTCTTGTACTTAAGTCGGCATTGTGCCTTTTGTATTAAATTCAGATGCAATTTCTGTGTTTCATCGTCAATAAGAAGGTCCAAGGGATACAGTAAACCTGAAGTGAAGCATCGGAATCTAAAACTGGACTCACAGGAGAGGTTCAAATCATAGAAAGTTGGGGTGTCAGTACTCTTGTACTTAAGTCGGCATTGTGCCTTTTGTATTAAATTCGGATGCAATTTCCGTGTTTCATCGTCAATAAGAAGGACCAAGGGATACAGTAAACCTGAAGTGAAGCATCGGAAACTAAAACCTGACTCACAGGAGAGGTTCAAATCATAGAAACATAGAGTGTCAGTCCTCTTGTACTTAAGTCGGCATTGTGCCTTTTGTATTAATTTCGGATGCAATTTCTGTGGTTCATCGTCAATATGAAGGTCCAAGGGATACAGTAAACCTGTTGTGAAGCCTCGGCAACAAAAACTGGACTCACAGGAGAGGTTCAAATCATAGAAAGTTAGAGTGTCAGTCCTCCTGTACTTAATTCGGCATTGTGCCTTTTGTAATATATTCGGATGCAATTTCTGTGTTTCATCGTCATTAAGAAGGTCCAAGGGATTCAGAAAACTTTGAAGTGAAGCATCGGAATCTAAAACTGGAATCACAGGAGGGGTTCAAATCATAGAAAGTTAGAGTGTCGGTCCTCTTGTACTTAAGTCAGCATTGTGCCTTTTGTATGAAATTCGGATGCAATTTCTGTTTTTCATCGTCAATAAGAAGGTCCAAGGGATTCAGAAAACCTGAAGTGAAGCATCGGACTCTAAAACTGGAAATACAGGAGAGATTCAAATCAAAGAAAGTTAGAGTGTCAGTCCTCTTGTACTTAAGTCGGCATTGTGCCTTTTGTATGAAATTCGGATGCAATTTCTGTTTTTCATCGTCAATAAGAAGGTCCAAGGGATTCAGAAAACCTGAAGTGAAGCATCGGAATCTAAAACTGGGATCATAGGAGAGGTTCAAATCATAGAAAGTTAGAGAGTCGGTCCTCTTGTACTTAAGTCGGCATTGTGCGTTTTGTATTAAATTCGGAAGCAATTTCTGTGTTTCATCGTCAATAAGAAGGTCCAAGGGATACAGTAAACCTGAAGTGAAGCATCAGAATCTAAAACTGGACTCACAGGTGAGGTACAAATCATAGAAAGTTAGAGTGTCGGTCCTCTTGTACTTAAGTCGGCATTGTGCATTTTGTATTAAATTCGGATGCAATTTCTGTGTTTCATCGTCAATAAGACGGTCCAAGGGATACAGTAAACCTGAAGTGAAGCATCGGAATCTAAAACTGGCCTCACAGGAGTGGTTCAAATCATAGAAAGTAAGAGTGTCTGTCCTCTTCTACTTAAGTCGGCATTGTGCCTTTTGAAATAATTTCGGATGCAATTTCTGTGTTTCATCGTCAATAAGAAGGTCCAAGGGATACAGTAAACCTGAAGTGAAGCATCGGAATCTAAAACTGTACTCACAGGTGAGGTGCAAATCATAGAAAGTTAGAGTATCTGTCCTCTTGTACTTAAGTCGGCATTGTGCCTTTTGTATTAAATTCGGATGCAATTTCTGTGTTTCATCGTCAATAAGAAGGTCCAAGGGATACAGAAAACCTGAAGTGAAGCATCGGAATCTAAAACTGGACTCACAGGAGAGGTTCAAATAATAGAAACTTAGAGTGTCAGTCCTCTTGTACTTAAGTCGGCATTGTGCCTTATGTATTAAATTCGGATGCAATTTCTGTGTTTCATCGTCAATAAGAAGGTCCAAGGTATACAGAACACCTGAAGTGAAGCATCGGAATCTAAAACTGGAATCACAGGAGAGGTTCAATTCAAATAAAGTTAGGGTGTCAGTCCTCTTCTACTTAAGTCGGCATTGTGCCTTTTGTATTAATTTCGGATGCAATTTCTGTGTTTCATCGTCAATAAGAAGGTCCAAGTGATACAGTAAACCTGATGTCGTGTGGCTAGGGCCTCCCGTCGGGTAGACCGTTCGCCAGGTGCAGGTCTTTCGATTTGACGCCACTTCGGCGACCTGCGTGTCGATGGGGATGAAATGATGATGATCAGGACAACACAACACCCAGTCCCTGAGCGGAGAAAATTTCCGACCCAGCCGGGAATCGAACCCGGGCCCTGAGGATTGACAGTCTGTCACGCTGACCACTCAGCTGCCGGGGCGGATAACCTGAAGTGAAGCATCGGAATCTAAAACTGGACTCACAGGTGAGGTGCAAATCATAGAAAGTTGAGTGTCGGTCCTCTTGTACTTAAGTCGGCATTGTGCATTTTGTATTAAATTCGGATGCAATTTCTGTGTTTCATCGTCAATAAGAAGGTCCAAGGTATACAGAACACCTGAAGTGAAGCATCGGAATCTAAAACTGGAATCACAGGAGAGGTTCAATTAAAAGAAAGTTAGGGTGTCAGTCCTCTTGTACTTAAGTCGGCATTGTGCCTTTTGTATTAAATTCGGATGCAATTTCTGTGTTTCATCGTCAATAAGAAGGTCCAAGGTATACAGAACACCTGAAGTGAAGCATCGGAATCTAAAACTGGAATCACAGGAGAGGTTCAATTCAAAGAAAGTTAGGGTGTCAGTCCTCTTGTACTTAAGTCGGCATTGTGCCTTTTGTATTAAATTCGGATGCAATTTCTGAGTTTCATCGTCAATAAGAAGGTCCAAGGGATACAGTAAACCTGAAGTGAAGCATCGGAAACTAAAACCTGATTCACAGGAGAGGTTCAAATCATAGAAACATAGAGTGTCAGTCCTCTTGTACTTATGTCGGCATTGTGCCTTTTGTATTAAATTCGGATGCAATTTCTATGTTTCATCGTCAATAAGAAGGTCCAAGGGATACAGTAAACCTGAAGTGAAGCATCGGAAACTAAAACCTGACTCACAGGAGAGGTTCAAATCATTGAAACATAGAGTGTCAGTCCTCTTGTACTTAAGTCGGCATTGTGCCCTTTGTATTAATTTCGGATGCAATTTCTGTGGTTCATCGTCAATATGAAGGTCCAAGGGATACAGTAAACCTGTTGTGAAGCCTCGGCAACAAAAACTGGACTCACAGGAGAGGTTCAAATCATAGAAAGTTAGAGTGTCAGTCCTCTTGTACTTAATTCGGCATTGTGCCTTTTGTATTAAATTCGGATGCAATTTCTGTTTTCATCGGCAATAAGAAAGTCCAAGGGATACAGTAAACCTGAGGTGAAGCATCGGAATCTAAAACTGGACTCACAGGTGAGGTTCAAATCATAGAAAGTTAGAGTGTCAGTCCTCTTGTACTTAAGTCGGAATTGTGCATTTTGTATCAAATTCGGATGCAATATCTGTGATTCATCGTCAATAAGAATGTCCAAGGGATACAGTAAACCTGAAGTGAAGCATCGGAATCTAAAACTGGACTCACAGGAGAGGTTCAAATAATAGTAAGTTAGAGTGTCAGTCCTCTTGTACTTCAGTCGGCATTGTGCCGGTTGTATTAAATTCGGATGCAATTTCTGTGTTTCATCGTCAATAAGAAGGTCCAAGGGATAAGGTAAACCTGAAGTGAAGCATCGGAATCTAAAACTGGACTCACAGGAGAGGTTCAAATCATAGAAATTTAGAGTGTCAGTCTTCTTGTACTTAAGCTGGCACTGTGCCTTTTGTATTAAATTTGTATGCAATTTCTGTGTTTCATTGTCAATAAGAAGGTCCAAGGGATTCAGTAAACCTGAAGTGAAGCATCGGAAACTAAAACCTGACTCACAGGAGAGGTTCAAATCATAGAAACTTAGAGTGTCAGTCCTCTTATACTTATGTCGGCATTGTGCCTTTTGTATTAATTTCGGATGCAATTATGTGTTTCATCGTCAGTAAGAAGGTCCAAGGGTTACAGTAAACCTAAAGTGAAGCATCGGGATCTAAAACTGGACTCACAGGAGAGGTTCAAATCATAGAAAGTTAGAGTGTCAGTCCTTTTGTTCTTAGGTCGGCATTGTGCGTTTTGTATTAAATTCGGATGTAATTTCTGTGTTTAATCGTTTATAAGAAGGTCCAAGGGATACACTAAACCTGAAGTGAAGCATCGGAATCTAACACTGGACTCACAGGAGTGGTTCAAATCATAGAAAGTTAGAGTATCAGTCCTCTTGTACTTAAGTCAGCATTGTGGCTTTTGTATTAAATTCGGATTTAATTTCTGTGTTTCATCGTCAATAAGAGGGTCCAAGGGATACATTAAATCTGAAGTGAAGCACCGGAATCTAAACCTGGACTCATAAGAGAGATTCAAATCATAGAAAGTTAGAGTGTCGGTCCTCTTGTACATAAGTCGGCATTGTGCCTTTTGTACGAAATTCGGATGCAATTTCTGTGTTTCATCGTCAATAAGAAGGTCTAAGGGATTCAGAAAACCTGAAGTGAAGCATCGGACTCTAAAACTGGAATCACAGGAGAGATTCAAATCAAAGAAAGTTAGAGTGTCAGTCCTCTTGTACTTAAGTCGGCATTGTGCATTTTGTATTAAATTCGGATGCAATATCTGTGATTCATCGTCAATAAGAAGGTCCAAGGGATACAGTAAACCTGAAGTGAAGCATCGGAATCTAAAACTGGACTCACAGGAGAGGTTCAAATAATAGAAAGTTAGAGTGTCAGTCCTCTTGTACTTAAGTCGGCATTGTGCCTTTTGTATAAAAATTCGGATGCAATTTCTGTGTTTCATCGTCAATGAGAAGGTCCAAGGGATACAGTAAACCTGAAGTGAAGCATCGGAAACTAAAACCTGACTCACAGGAGAGGTTCAAGTCATAAAAACTTAGAAAGCCAGTCCTCTTGTACTTAAGTCGGCATTGTGCCTTTTGTATTAATTTCGGATGCACTTTCTGTGTTTCATCGTCAATAAGAAGGTCCAAGTGATACAGTAAACCTGATGTCGTGTGGCTAGGGCCTCCCGTCGGGTAGACCGTTCGCCAGGTGCAGGTCTTTCGATTTGACGCCACTTCGGCGACCTGCGTGTCGATGGGGATGAAATGATGATGATTAGGACAACACAACACCCAGTCCCTGAGCGGAGAAAATTTCCGACCCAGCCGGGAATCGAACCCGGGCCCTGAGGATTGACAAACTGTCACGCTGACCACTCAGCTGCCGGGGCGGATAACCTGAAGTGAAGCATCGGAATCTAAAATTGGACTCACAGGTGAGGTGCAAATCATAGAAAGGTAAGTGTCGGTCCTCTTGTACTTAAGTCGGCATTGTGCATTTTGTATTAAATTCGGATGCAATTTCTGTGTTTCATCGTCAATAAGAAGGTCCAAGGGATACAGTAAACCTGAAGTGAAGCATCGGAAACTAAAACCTGACTCACAGGAGAGGTTCAAATCATAGAAACATAGAGTGTCAGTCCTCTTGTAATTAAGTCGGCATTGTGCCCTATGTATTAATTTCGGATGCAATTTCTGTGGTTCATCGTCAATATGAAGGTCCAAGGGATACAGTAAACCTGTTGTGAAGCCTCGGCAACAAAAACTGGACTCACAGGAGAGGTTCAAATCATAGAAAGTTAGAGTGTCAGTCCTCTTGTACTTAATTCGGCATTGTGCCTTTTGTATTAAATTCGGATACAATTTCTGTGTTTCATCGGCAATAAGAAAGTCCAAGGGATACAGTAAACCTGAGGTGAAGCATCGGAATCTAAAACTAGACTCACAGGTGAGGTTCAAATCATAGAAAGTTAGAGTGTCAGTCCTCTTGTACTTAAGTCGGAATTGTGCATTTTGTATCAAATTCGGATGCAATATCTGTGATTCATCGTCAATAAGAATGTCCAAGGGATACAGTAAACCTGAAGTGAAGCATCGGAAACTAAAACCTGATTCACAGGAGAGGTTCAAATCATAGAAACATAGAGTGTCAGTCCTCTTGTACTTATGTCGGCATTGTGCCTTTTGTATTAAATTCGGATGCAATTTCTATGTTTCATCGTCAATAAGAAGGTCCAAGGGATACAGTAAACCTGAAGTGAAGCATCGGAATCTAAAACTGGCCTCACAGGAGTGGTTCGAATCATAGAAAGTTAGAGTGTCTGTCCTCTTCTACTTAAGTCGGCATTGTGCCTTTTGTATTAATTTCGGATGCAATTTCTGTGTTTCATCGTCAATAAGAAGGTCCAAGTGATACAGTAAACCTGATGTCGTGTGGCTAGGGCCTCCCGTCGGGTAGACCGTTCGCCAGGTGCAGGTCTTTCGATTTGACGCCACTTCGGCGACCTGCGTGTCGATGGGGATGAAATGATGATGATTAGGACAACACAACACCCAGTCCCTGAGCGGAGAAAATTTCCGACCCAGCCGGGAATCGAACCCGGGCCCTGAGGATTGACAGTCTGTCACTCTGACCACTCAGCTGCCGGGGAGGGTAACCTGAAGTGAAGCATCGGAATCTAAAACTGGACTCACAGGTGAGGTGCAAATCATAGAAAGTTAAGTGTCGGTCCTCTTGTACTTAAGTCGGCATTGTGCATTTTGTATTAAATTCGGATGCAATTTCTGTGTTTCATCGTCAATAAGAAGGTCCAAGGGATACAGTAAACCTGAAGTGAAGCATCGGAAACTAAAACCTGACTCACAGGAGAGGTTCAAATCATAGAAACATAGAGTGTCAGTCCCCTTGTACTTAAGTCGGCATTGTGCCCTATGTATTAATTTCAGATGCAATTTCTGTGGTTCATCGTCAATATGAAGGTCCAAGGGATACAGTAAACCTGTTGTGAAGCCTCGGCAACAAAAACTGGACTCACAGGAGAGGTTCAAATCATAGAAAGTTAGAGTGTCAGTCCCCATGTACTTAATTCGGCATTGTGCCTTTTGTATTAAATTCGGATACAATTTCTGTGTTTCATCGGCAATAAGAAAGTCCAAGGGATACAGTAAACCTGAGGTGAAGCATCGGAATCTAAAACTGGACTCACAGGTGAGGTTCAAATCATAGAAACTTAGAGTGTCAGTCCTCTTATACTTATGTCGGCATTGTGCCTTTTGTATTAATTTCGGATGCAATTTCTGTGTTTCATCGTCAGTAAGTAGGTCCAAGGGATACAGTAAACCTAAAGTGAAGCATCGGGATCTAAAACTGGACTCACAGGAGAGGTTCAAATCATAGAAAGTTAGAGTGTCAGTCCTTTTGTACTTAGGTCGGCATTGTGCGTTTTGTATTAAATTCAGATGTAATTTCTGTGTTTAATCGTTTATAAGAAGGTCCAAGGGATACACTAAACCTGAAGTGAAGCATCGGAATCTAACACGGGACTCACAGGAGTGGTTCAAATCGTAGAAAGTTAGAGTATCAGTCCTCTTGTACTTAAGTCAGCATTGTGCCTTTTGTATTAAATTCGGATTTAATTTCTGTGTTTCATCGTCAATAAGAGGGTCCAAGGGATACATTAAATCTGAAGTGAAGCACCGGAATCTAAACCTGGACTCATAAGAGAGATTCAAATCATAGAAAGTTAGAGTGTCGGTCCTCTTGTACTTAAGTCGGCATTGTGCCTTTTGTACGAAATTCGGATGCAATTTCTGTGTTTCATCGTCAATAAGAAGGTCCAAAAGATTCAGAAAACCTGAAGTGAAGCATCGGACTCTAAAACTGGAATCACAGGAGACATTCAAATCAAAGAAAAATTTAGAGTGTCAGTCCTCTTGTACTTAAGTCGGCATTGTGCATTTTGTATTAAATTCGGATGCAATATCTGTGATTCATCGTCAATAAGAAGGTCCAAGGGATACAGTAAACCTGAAGTGAAGCATGGCATCTAAAACTGGACTCACAGGAGAGGTTCAAATAATAGAAAGTTAGAGTGTCAGTCCTCTTGTACTTAAGTCGGCATTGTGCCTTTTGTATTAAATTCGGATGCAATTTCTGTGTTTCATCGTCAATAAGAAGGTCCATGGGATACAGTAAACCTGAAGTGAAGCATCGGAAACTAAAACCTGACTCACAGGAGAGGTTCAAGTCATAAAAACTTAGAAAGTCAGTCCTCTTGTACTTAAGTCGGCATTGTGCCTTTTGTATTAATTTCGGATGCAATTTCTGTGTTTCATCGTCAATAAGAAGGTCCAAGGGATACAGTAAACCTGAAGTGAAGCCTCGGCAACAAAAACTGGACTCACAGGAGAGGTTCAAATCATAGAAAGTTAGAGTGTCAGTCCTCTTGTACTTAAGTCGGCATTGTGCCTTTTGTATTAAATTCGGATGCAATTTCTGTGTTTCATCGTCAATAAGAAGGTCCATGGGATACAGTAAACCTAAAGTGAAGCATCGGAATCTAAAACTGGACTCACAGGAGAGGTTCAAATCATAGAAAGTTAGAGTGTCAGTCCTCTTGTACTTAGGTCGTCATTGTGCGTTTTGTATTAAATTCGGATGTAATTTCTGTGTTTCATCGTTTATAAGAAGGTCCAAGGGATACAGTAAACCTGAAGTGAAGCATCGGAATCTAACACGGGACTCACAGGAGTGGTTTAAATCATAGAAAGTTAGAGTGTCAGTCCTCTTGTACTTAAGTCAGCATTGTGCCTTTTGTATTAAGTTCGGATGTAATTTCTGTGTTTCATCGTCAATAAGAGGGTCCAAGGGATACAGTATATCTGAAGTGAAGCACCGGAATCTTAAACTGGACTCATAAGAGAGGTTCAAATCATAGAAAGTTAGAGTATCAGTCCTCTTGTACTTAAGTCGGCATTGTGCCTTTTGTATTAAATTCGGATGCAATTTCTGTGTATCATCGTCAATAAGAAGGTCCAAGGGATACAGTAAACCTGAAGTTAAGCATCGGAATCAAAAACTGGACTCACAGGAGTGGTTCAAATCATCGAATGTTAGAGTGTCAGTCCTCTTCTACTTAAGTCGGGACTGTGCCTTTTGTATTAAATTTGTATGCAATTTCTGTGTTTCATTGTCAATAAGAAGGTCCAAGGGATTCAGTAAACCTGAAGTGTAGCATCGGAAACTAAAACCTGACTCACAGGAGAAGTTCAAATCATAGAAACATAGAGTGTCAGTCCTCTTGTACTTAAGTCGGCATTGTGCCTTTTGTATTAATTTCGGATGCAATTTCTGTGGTTCATCGTCAATATGAAGTTCCAAGGGATTCAGAAAACCTGAAGTGAAGCATCGGAATCAAAAACTGGAATCACAGGAGAGGTTCAAATCATAGAAAGTTAGAGTGTCGGTCCTCTGTACTTAAGTCGGCATTGTGCTTTTTGTATGAAATTCGGATGCAATTTCTGTGTTTCATCGTCATAAGAAGGTCCAAGGGATACAGTAAACCTGACGTGAAGCATCGGAATCTAAAACTGGACTCACAGGAGAGGTTCAAATAATAGAAAGTTAGAGTGTCAGTCCTCTTGTACTTAAGTCGGCATTGTGCTTTTTGTATTAAATTCGGATGCAATTTCTGTGTTTCATCGTCAATAAGAAGGTCCAAGGGATACAGTAAACCTGAAGTGAAGCCTCGGCAACAAAAACTGGCCTCACAGGAGAGGTTCAAATCATAGAAAGTTAGAGTGTCAGTATTCTTGTACTTAGGTCGGCATTGTGCCTTTTGTATTAAATTCGGATGTAATTTCTATGTTTCATCGTTTATAAGAAGGTCCAAGGGATACAGTAAACCTGAAGTGAAGCATCGGAATCTCACACGGTACTCACAGGAGAGGTTCAAATCAAAGAAAGTTAGAGTGTCAGTCCTCTTGTACTTAAGTCGGCATTGTGCCTTTTGTATTAAATTCGGATGCAATTTCTGTGTTTCATCGTCAATAAGAAGTTCCAAGGGATACAGTAAACCTGAAGTGAAGCATCGGAAACTAAAACCTGACTCACAGGAGAGGTTCAAGTCATAAAAACTTAGAAAGTCAGTCCTCTTGTACTTAAGTCGGCATTGTGCCTTTTGTATTAATTTCGGATGCAATTTCTGTGTTTCATCGTCAATAAGAAGGTCCAAGGGATACAGTAAACCTGAAGTGAAGCCTCGGCAACAAAAACTGGACTCACAGGAGAGGTTCAAATCATAGAAAGTTAGAGTGTCAGTCCTCTTGTACTTAAGTCGGCATTGTGCCTTTTGTATTAAATTCGGATGCAATTTCTGTGTTTCATCGTCAATAAGAAGGTCCAAGGGATACAGTAAACCTAAAGTGAAGCATCGGAATCTAAAACTGGACTCACAGGAGAGGTTCAAATCATAGAAAGTTAGAGTGTCAGTCCTCTTGTACTTAGGTCGTCATTGTGCGTTTTGTATTAAATTCGGATGTAATTTCTGTGTTTCATCGTTTATAAGAAGGTCCAAGGGATACAGTAAACCTGAAGTGAAGCATCGGAATCTAACACGGGACTCACAGGAGTGGTATAAATCATAGAAAGTTAGAGTGTCAGTCCTCTTGTACTTAAGTCAGCATTGTGCCTTTTGTATTAAGTTCAGATGTAATTTCTGTGTTTCATCGTCAATAAGAGGGTCCAAGGGATACAGTATATCTGAAGTGAAGCACCGGAATCTTAAACTGGACTCATAAGAGAGGTTCAAATCATAGAAATTTAGAGTATCAGTCCTCTTGTACTTAAGTCGGCATTGTGCCTTTTGTATTAAAATCGGATGCAATTTCTGTGCTTCATCGTCAATAAGAAGGTCCAAGGGATACAGTAAACCTGAAGTGAAGCATCGGAATCTAAAACTGGACTCACAGGAGAGGTTCAAATCATAGAAAGTTAGGGTGTCAGTACTCTTGTACTTAAGTCGGCATTGTGCCTTTTGTATTAAATTCGGATGCAATTTCTGTGTATCATCGTCAATAAGAAGGTCCAAGGGATACAGTAAACCTGAAGTTAAGCATCGGAATCAAAAACTGGACTCACAGGAGTGGTTCAAATCATAGAATGTTAGAGTGTCAGTCCTCTTCTACTTAAGTCGGGACTGTGCCTTTTGTATTAAATTTGTATGCAATTTCTGTGTTTCATTGTCAATAAGAAGGTCCAAGGGATTCAGTAAACCTGAAGTGTAGCATCGGAAACTAAAACCTGACTCACAGGAGAGGTTCAAATCATAGAAACATAGAGTGTCAGTCCTCTTGTACTTAAGTCGGCATTGTGCCTTTTGTATTAATTTCGGATGCAATTTCTGTGGTTCATCGTCAATATGAAGTTCCAAGGGATTCAGAAAACCTGAAGTGAAGCATCGGAATCAAAAACTGGAATCACAGGAGAGGTTCAAATCATAGAAAGTTAGAGTGTCGGTCCTCTGTACTTAAGTCGGCATTGTGCTTTTTGTATGAAATTCGGATGCAATTTCTGTGTTTCATCGTCATAAGAAGGTCCAAGTGATACAGTAAACCTGACGTGAAGCATCGGAATCTAAAACTGGACTCACAGGAGAGGTTCAAATAATAGAAAGTTAGAGTGTCAGTCCTCTTGTACTTAAGTCGGCATTGTGCATTTTGTATTAAATTCGGATGCAATTTCTGTGTTTCATCGTCAATAAGAAGGTCCAAGGGATACAGTAAACCTGAAGTGAAGCATCGGAAACTAAAACCTGACTCACAGGAGAGGTTCAAATCATAGAAACATAGAGTGTCAGTCCTCTTGTAATTAAGTCGGCATTGTGCCCTATGTATTAATTTCGGATGCAATTTCTGTGGTTCATCGTCAATATGAAGGTCCAAGGGATACAGTAAACCTGTTGTGAAGCCTCGGCAACAAAAACTGGACTCACAGGAGAGGTTCAAATCATAGAAAGTTAGAGTGTCAGTCGTCTTGTACTTAATTCGGCATTGTGCCTTTTGTATTAAATTCGGATACAATTTCTGTGTTTCATCGGCAATAAGAAAGTCCAAGGGATACAGTAAACCTGAGGTGAAGCATCGGAATCTAAAACTAGACTCACAGGTGAGGTTCAAATCATAGAAAGTTAGAGTGTCAGTCCTCTTGTACTTAAGTCGGAATTGTGCATTTTGTATCAAATTCGGATGCAATATCTGTGATTCATCGTCAATAAGAATGTCCAAGGGATACAGTAAACCTGAAGTGAAGCATCGGAAACTAAAACCTGATTCACAGGAGAGGTTCAAATCATAGAAACATAGAGTGTCAGTCCTCTTGTACTTATGTCGGCATTGTGCCTTTTGTATTAAATTCGGATGCAATTTCTATGTTTCATCGTCAATAAGAAGGTCCAAGGGATACAGTAAACCTGAAGTGAAGCATCGGAATCTAAAACTGGCCTCACAGGAGTGGTTCGAATCATAGAAAGTTAGAGTGTCTGTCCTCTTCTACTTAAGTCGGCATTGTGCCTTTTGTATTAATATCGGATGCAATTTCTGTGTTTCATCGTCAATAAGAAGGTCCAAGTGATACAGTAAACCTGATGTCGTGTGGCTAGGGCCTCCCGTCGGGTAGACCGTTCGCCAGGTGCAGGTCTTTCGATTTGACGCCACTTCGGCGACCTGCGTGTCGATGGGGATGAAATGATGATGATTAGGACAACACAACACCCAGTCCCTGAGCGGAGAAAATTTCCGACCCAGCCGGGAATCGAACCCGGGCCCTGAGGATTGACAGTCTGTCACTCTGACCACTCAGCTGCCGGGGCGGGTAACCTGAAGTGAAGCATCGGAATCTAAAACTGGACTCACAGGTGAGGTGCAAATCATAGAAAGTTAAGTGTCGGTCCTCTTGTACTTAAGTCGGCATTGTGCATTTTGTATTAAATTCGGATGCAATTTCTGTGTTTCATCGTCAATAAGAAGGTCCAAGGGATACAGTAAACCTGAAGTGAAGCATCGGAAACTAAAACCTGACTCACAGGAGAGGTCCAAATCATAGAAACATAGAGTGTCAGTCCCCTTGTACTTAAGTCGGCATTGTGCCCTATGTATTAATTTCAGATGCAATTTCTGTGGTTCATCGTCAATATGAAGGTCCAAGGGATACAGTAAACCTGTTGTGAAGCCTCGGCAACAAAAACTGGACTCACAGGAGAGGTTCAAATCATAGAAAGTTAGAGTGTCAGTCCCCATGTACTTAATTCGGCATTGTGCCTTTTGTATTAAATTCGGATACAATTTCTGTGTTTCATCGGCAATAAGAAAGTCCAAGGGATACAGTAAACCTGAGGTGAAGCATCGGAATCTAAAACTGGACTCACAGGTGAGGTTCAAATCATAGAAACTTAGAGTGTCAGTCCTCTTATACTTATGTCGGCATTGTGCCTTTTGTATTAATTTCGGATGCAATTTCTGTGTTTCATCGTCAGTAAGAAGGTCCAAGGGATACAGTAAACCTAAAGTGAAGCATCGGGATCTAAAACTGGACTCACAGGAGAGGTTCAAATCATAGATAGTTAGAGTGTCAGTCCTTTTGTACTTAGGTCGGCATTGTGCGTTTTGTATTAAATTCAGATGTAATTTCTGTGTTTAATCGTTTACAAGAAGGTCCAAGGGATACACTAAACCTGAAGTGAAGCATCGGAATCTAACACGGGACTCACAGGAGTGGTTCAAATCGTAGAAAGTTAGAGTATCAGTCCTCTTGTACTTAAGTCAGCATTGTGCCTTTTGTATTAAATTCGGATTTAATTTCTGTGTTTCATCGTCAATAAGAGGGTCCAAGGGATACATTAAATCTGAAGTGAAGCACCGGAATCTAAACCTGGACTCATAAGAGAGATTCAAATCATAGAAAGTTAGAGTGTCGGTCCTCTTGTACTTAAGTCGGCATTGTGCCTTTTGTACGAAATTCGGATGCAATTTCTGTGTTTCATCGTCAATAAGAAGGTCCAAAAGATTCAGAAAACCTGAAGTGAAGCATCGGACTCTAAAACTGGAATCACAGGAGAGATTCAAATCAAAGAAAGTTAGAGTGTCAGTCCTCTTGTACTTAAGTCGGCATTGTGCATTTTGTATTAAATTCGGATGCAATATCTGTGATTCATCGTCAATAAGAAGGTCCAAGGGATACAGTAAACCTGAAGTGAAGCATGGCATCTAAAACTGGACTCACAGGAGAGGTTCAAATAATAGAAAGTTAGAGTGTCAGTCCTCTTGTACTTAAGTCGGCATTGTGCCTTTTGTATTAAATTCGGATGCAATTTCTGTGTTTCATCGTCAATAAGAAGGTCCATGGGATACAGTAAACCTGAAGTGAAGCATCGGAAACTAAAACCTGACTCACAGGAGAGGTTCAAGTCATAAAAACTTAGAAAGTCAGTCCTCTTGTACTTAAGTCGGCATTGTGCCTTTTGTATTAATTTCGGATGCAATTTCTGTGTTTCATCGTCAATAAGAAGGTCCAAGGGATACAGTAAACCTGAAGTGAAGCCTCGGCAACAAAAACTGGACTCACAGGAGAGGTTTAAATCATAGAAAGTTAGAGTGTCAGTCCTCTTGTACTTAAGTCAGCATTGTGCCTTTTGTATTAAGTTCGGATGTAATTTCTGTGTTTCATCGTCAATAAGAGGGTCCAAGGGATACAGTATATCTGAAGTGAAGCACCGGAATCTTAAACTGGACTCACAGGAGAGGTTCAAATCATAGAAAGTTAGAGTATCAGTCCTCTTGTACTTAAGTCGGCATTGTGCCTTTTGTATTAAATTCGGATGCAATTTCTGTGTATCATCGTCAATAAGAAGGTCCAAGGGATACAGTAAACCTGAAGTTAAGCATCGGAATCAAAAACTGGACTCACAGGAGTGGTTCAAATCATCGAATGTTAGAGTGTCAGTCCTCTTCTACTTAAGTCGGGACTGTGCCTTTTGTATTAAATTTGTATGCAATTTCTGTGTTTCATTGTCAATAAGAAGGTCCAAGGGATTCAGTAAACCTGAAGTGTAGCATCGGAAACTAAAACCTGACTCACAGGAGAAGTTCAAATCATAGAAACATAGAGTGTCAGTCCTCTTGTACTTAAGTCGGCATTGTGCCTTTTGTATTAATTTCGGATGCAATTTCTGTGGTTCATCGTCAATATGAAGTTCCAAGGGATTCAGAATACCTGAAGTGAAGCATCGGAATCAAAAACTGGAATCACAGGAGAGGTTCAAATCATAGAAAGTTAGAGTGTCGGTCCTCTGTACTTAAGTCGGCATTGTGCTTTTTGTATGAAATTCGGATGCAATTTCTGTGTTTCATCGTCATAAGAAGGTCCAAGGGATACAGTAAACCTGACGTGAAGCATCGGAATCTAAAACTGGACTCACAGGAGAGGTTCAAATAATAGAAAGTTAGAGTGTCAGTCCTCTTGTACTTAAGTCGGCATTGTGCTTTTTGTATTAAATTCGGATGCAATTTCTGTGTTTCATCGTCAATAAGAAGGTCCAAGGGATACAGTAAACCTGAAGTGAAGCCTCGGCAACAAAAACTGGCCTCACAGGAGAGGTTCAAATCATAGAAAGTTAGAGTGTCAGTATTCTTGTACTTAGGTCGGCATTGTGCCTTTTGTATTAAATTCGGATGTAATTTCTATGTTTCATCGTTTATAAGAAGGTCCAAGGGATACAGTAAACCTGAAGTGAAGCATCGGAATCTCACACGGTACTCACAGGAGAGGTTCAAATCAAAGAAAGTTAGAGTGTCAGTCCTCTTGTACTTAAGTCGGCATTGTGCCTTTTGTATTAAATTCGGATGCAATTTCTGTGTTTCATCGTCAATAAGAAGTTCCAAGGGATACAGTAAACCTGAAGTGAAGCATCGGAAACTAAAACCTGACTCACAGGAGAGGTTCAAGTCATAAAAACTTAGAAAGTCAGTCCTCTTGTACTTAAGTCGGCATTGTGCCTTTTGTATTAATTTCGGATGCAATTTCTGTGTTTCATCGTCAATAAGAAGGTCCAAGGGATACAGTAAACCTGAAGTGAAGCCTCGGCAACAAAAACTGGACTCACAGGAGAGGTTCAAATCATAGAAAGTTAGAGTGTCAGTCCTCTTGTACTTAAGTCGGCATTGTGCCTTTTGTATTAAATTCGGATGCAATTTCTGTGTTTCATCGTCAATAAGAAGGGCCAAGGGATACAGTAAACCTAAAGTGAAGCATCGGAATCTAAAACTGGACTCACAGGAGAGGTTCAAATCATAGAAAGTTAGAGTGTCAGTCCTCTTGTACTTAGGTCGTCATTGTGCGTTTTGTATTAAATTCGGATGTAATTTCTGTGTTTCATCGTTTATAAGAAGGTCCAAGGGATACAGTAAACCTGAAGTGAAGCATCGGAATCTAACACGGGACTCACAGGAGTGGTTTAAATCATAGAAAGTTAGAGTGTCAGTCCTCTTGTACTTAAGTCAGCATTGTGCCTTTTGTATTAAGTTCAGATGTAATTTCTGTGTTTCATCGTCAATAAGAGGGTCCAAGGGATACAGTATATCTGAAGTGAAGCACCGGAATCTTAAACTGGACTCATAAGAGAGGTTCAAATCATAGAAATTTAGAGTATCAGTCCTCTTGTACTTAAGTCGGCATTGTGCCTTTTGTATTAAAATCGGATGCAATTTCTGTGCTTCATCGTCAATAAGAAGGTCCAAGGGATACAGTAAACCTGAAGTGAAGCATCGGAATCTAAAACTGGACTCACAGGAGAGGTTCAAATCATAGAAAGTTAGGGTGTCAGTACTCTTGTACTTAAGTCGGCATTGTGCCTTTTGTATTAAATTCGGATGCAATTTCTGTGTATCATCGTCAATAAGAAGGTCCAAGGGATACAATAAACCTGAAGTTAAGCATCGGAATCAAAAACTGGACTCACAGGAGTGGTTCAAATCATAGAATGTTAGAGTGTCAGTCCTCTTCTACTTAAGTCGGGACTGTGCCTTTTGTATTAAATTTGTATGCAATTTCTGTGTTTCATTGTCAATAAGAAGGTCCAAGGGATTCAGTAAACCTGAAGTGTAGCATCGGAAACTAAAACCTGACTCACAGGAGAGGTTCAAATCATAGAAACATAGAGTGTCAGTCCTCTTGTACTTAAGTCGGCATTGTGCCTTTTGTATTAATTTCGGATGCAATTTCTGTGGTTCATCGTCAATATGAAGTTCCAAGGGATTCAGAAAACCTGAAGTGAAGCATCGGAATCAAAAACTGGAATCACAGGAGAGGTTCAAATCATAGAAAGTTAGAGTGTCGGTCCTCTGTACTTAAGTCGGCATTGTGCTTTTTGTATGAAATTCGGATGCAATTTCTGTGTTTCATCGTCATAAGAAGGTCCAAGTGATACAGTAAACCTGACGTGAAGCATCGGAATCTAAAACTGGACTCACAGGAGAGGTTCAAATAATAGAAAGTTAGAGTGTCAGTCCTCTTGTACTTAAGTCGGCATTGTGCTTTTTGTATTAAATTCGGATGCAATTTCTATGTTTCATCGTCAATAAGAAGGTCCAAGGGATACAGTAAACCTGAAGTGAAGCCTCGGCAACAAAAACTGGCCTCACAGGAGAGGTTCAAATCATAGAAAGTTAGAGTGTCAGTATTCTTGTACTTAGGTCGGCATTGTGCCTTTTGTATTAAATTCGGATGTAATTTCTGTGTTTCATCGTTTATAAGAAGGTCCAAGGGATACAGTAAACCTGAAGTGAAGCATCGGAATCTAACACGGGACTCACAGGAGAGGTTCAAATCAAAGAAAGTTAGAGTGTCAGTCCTCTTGTACTTAAGTCGGCATTGTTCCTTTTGTATTAAATTCAGATGAAATTTCTGTGTTTCATCGTCAATAAGAAGGTCCAAGGGATACAGTAAATCTGAAGTGAAGCACCGGAATCTAAAACTGGATTCATAAGAGAGGTTCAAATCATAGAAAGTTAGAGTATCAGTCCTCTTGTACTTAAGTCGGCATTGTGCCTTTTGTATTAAATTCGGATGCAATTTCTGTCTTTCATCGTCAATAAGAAAGTCCAAGGGATACAGTAAACCTGAAGTGATGCCTCGGCATCTAAAACTGGACTCACAGGAGAGGTTCAAATCACAGAAAATTAGAGTGTCAGTCCTCTTGTACTTAAGTCGGCATTGTGCCTTTTGTATTAAAATCGGATGCAATTTCTGTGCTTCATCGTCAATAAGAAGGTCCAAGGGATACAGTAAACCTGAAGTGAAGCATCGGAACCTAAAACTGGACTCACAGGAGAGGTTCAAATCATAGAAAGTTAGGGTGTCAGTACTCTTGTACTTCAGTCGGCATTGTGCCTTTTGTATTAAATTCGGACGCAATTTCTGTGTATCATCGTCAATAAAAAGGTCCAAGGGATACAGTAAACCTGAAGTGAAGCATCGGAAGCAAAAACTGGACTCACAGGAGTGGTTCAAATCGTAGAATGTTAGAGTGTCGGTCCTCTTCTACTTAAGTCGGCACTGTGCCTTTTGTATTAAATTTGGATGCAATTTCTGTGTTTCACTGTCAATAAGAAGGTCCAAGGGATTTAGTAAACCTGAAGTGAAGCATCGGAAACTAAAACCCGACTCACAGGATAGGTTCAAATCATAGAAAGTTAGAGGGTCAGTCCTCTTGTACTTAAGTCGGCATTGTGCCTTTTGTATTAGTTTCGGATGCAATTTCTGTGGTTCATCGTCAATATGAAGGTCCAAGGGATTCAGAAAACTTGAAGTGAAGCATCGGAATCTAAAACTGGAATCACAGGAGAGGTTCAAATAATAGAAAGTTAGAGTGTCGGTCCTCTTGTACTTAAGTCGGCATTGTGCTTTTTGTATGAAATTCGGATGCAATTTCTGTGTTTCATCATCAATAAGAAGGTCCAAGGGATTCAGAAAACCTGAAGTTAAGCATCGGACTCTAAAACTGGAATCACAGGAGAGATTCAAATCAAAGAAAGTTAGAGTGTCAGTCCTCTTGTACCTAAGTCGGCATTGTGCCTTTTGTATTAAATTCGGATGCAATTTCTGTGTTTCATCGTCAATAAGAAGGTCCAAGCGATACAGTAAACCTGAGGTGAAGCGCCGGAATCTAAAACTGGACTCACAGGTGAGGTTCAAATCATAGAAACTTAGAGTGTCAGTCCTCTTGTACTTAAGTCGGCATTGTGCATTTTGTACTAAATTCGGATGCAATATCTGTGATTCATCGTCAATAAGAAGGTCCAAGGGATACAGTAAACCTGAAGTGAAGCATCGGAATCTAAAACTGGACTCACAGGTGAGGTTCAAATCATAGAAACTTAGAGTGTCAGTCCTCTTGTACTTAAGTCAGCATTGTGCCTTTTGTATTAAGTTCGGATGTAATTTCTGTGTTTCATCGTCAATAAGAGGGTCCAAGCTATACAGTATATCTGAAGTGAAGCACCGGAATCTTAAACTGGACTCATAAGAGAGGTTCAAATCATAGAAAGTTAGAGTATCAGTCCTCTTGTACTTAAGTCGGCATTGTGCCTTTTGTATTAAAATCGGATGCAATTTCTGTGCTTCATCGTCAATAAGAAGGTCCAAGGGATACAGTAAACCTGAAGTGAAGCATCGGAATCTAAAACTGGACTCACAGGAGAGGTTCAAATCATAGAAAGTTAGGGTGTCAGTACTCTTGTACTTAAGTCGGCATTGTGCCTTTTGTATTAAATTCGGATGCAATTTCTGTGTATCATCGTCAATAAGAAGGTCCAAGGGATACAGTAAACCTGAAGTTAAGCATCGGAATCAAAAACTGGACTCACAGGAGTGGTTCAAATCATAGAATGTTAGAGTGTCAGTCCTCTTCTACTTAAGTCGGGACTGTGCCTTTTGTATTAAATTTGTATGCAATATCTGTGTCTCATTGTCAATAAGAAGGTCCAAGGGATTCAGTAAACCTGAAGTGTAGCATCGGAAACTAAAACCTGACTCACAGGAGAGGTTCAAATCATAGAAACATAGAGTGTCAGTCCTCTTGTACTTAAGTCGGCATTGTGCCTTTTGTATTAATTTCGGATGCAATTTCTGTGGTTCATCGTCAATATGAAGTTCCAAGGGATTCAGAAAACCTGAAGTGAAGCATCGGAATCAAAAACTGGAATCACAGGAGAGGTTCAAATCATAGAAAGTTAGAGTGTCGGTCCTCTGTACTTAAGTCGGCATTGTGCTTTTTGTATGAAATTCGGATGCAATTTCTGTGTTTCATCGTCATAAGAAGGTCCAAGGGATACAGTAAACCTGACGTGAAGCATCGGAATCTAAAACTGGACTCACAGGAGAGGTTCAAATAATAGAAAGTTAGAGTGTCAGTCCTCTTGTACTTAAGTCGGCATTGTGCTTTTTGTATTAAATTCGGATGCAATTTCTGTGTTTCATCGTCAATAAGAAGGTCCAAGGGATACAGTAAACCTGAAGTGAAGCCTCGGCAACAAAAACTGGCCTCACAGGAGAGGTTCAAATCATAGAAAGTTAGAGTGTCAGTATTCTTGTACTTAGGTCGGTATTGTGCCTTTTGTATTAAATTCGGATGTAATTTCTATGTTTCATCGTTTATAAGAAGGTCCAAGGGATACAGTAAACCTGAAGTGAAGCATCGGAATCTCACACGGTACTCACAGGAGGGGTTCAAATCAAAGAAAGTTATAGTGTCAGTCCTCTTGTACTTAAGTCGGCATTGTGCCTTTTGTATTAAATTCGGATGCAATTTCTGTGTTTCATCGTCAATAAGAAGGTCCAAGGGATACAGTAAACCTGAAGTGAAGCATCGGAAACTAAAACCTGACTCACAGGAGAGGTTCAAGTCATAAAAACTTAGAAAGTCAGTCCTCTTGTACTTAAGTCGGCATTGTGCCTTTTGTATTAATTTCGGATGCAATTTCTGTGTTTCATCGTCAATAAGAAGGTCCAAGGGATACAGTAAACCTGAAGTGAAGCCTCGGCAACAAAAACTGGACTCACAGGAGAGGTTCAAATCATAGAAAGTTAGAGTGTCAGTCCTCTTGTACTTAAGTCGGCATTGTGCCTTTTGTATTAAATTCGGATGCAATTTCTGTGTTTCATCGTCAATAAGAAGGTCCAAGTGATACAGTAAACCTAAAGTGAAGCATCGGAATCTAAAACTGGACTCACAGGAGAGGTTCAAATCATAGAAAGTTAGAGTGTCAGTCCTCTTGTACTTAGGTCGTCATTGTGCGTTTTGTATTAAATTCGGATGTAATTTCTGTGTTTCATCGTTTATAAGAAGGTCCAAGGGATACAGTAAACCTGAAGTGAAGCATCGGAATCTAACACGGGACTCACAGGAGTGGTTTAAATCATAGAAAGTTAGAGTGTCAGTCCTCTTGTACTTAAGTCAGCATTGTGCCTTTTGTATTAAGTTCGGATGTAATTTCTGTGTTTCATCGTCAATAAGAGGGTCCAAGGTATACAGTATATCTGAAGTGAAGCACCGGAATCTTAAACTGGACTCATAAGAGAGGTTCAAATCATAGAAATTTAGAGTATCAGTCCTCTTGTACTTAAGTCGGCATTGTGCCTTTTGTATTAAAATCGGATGCAATTTCTGTGCTTCATCGTCAATAAGAAGGTCCAAGGGATACAGTAAACCTGAAGTGAAGCATCGGAATCTAAAACTGGACTCACAGGAGAGGTTCAAATCATAGAAAGTTAGGGTGTCAGTACTCTTGTACTTAAGTCGGCATTGTGCCTTTTGTATTAAATTCGGATGCAATTTCTGTGTATCATCGTCAATAAGAAGGTCCAAGGGATACAGTAAACCTGAAGTTAAGCATCGGAATCAAAAACTGGACTCACAGGAGTGGTTCAAATCATAGAATGTTAGAGTGTCAGTCCTCTTCTACTTAAGTCGGGACTGTGCCTTTTGTATTAAATTTGTATGCAATTTCTGTGTTTCATTGTCAATAAGAAGGTCCAAGGGATTCAGTAAACCTGAAGTGTAGCATCGGAAACTAAAACCTGACTCACAGGAGAGGTTCAAATCATAGAAACATAGAGTGTCAGTCCTCTTGTACTTAAGTCGGCATTGTGCCTTTTGTATTAATTTCGGATGCAATTTCTGTGGTTCATCGTCAATATGAAGTTCCAAGGGATTCAGAAAACCTGAAGTGAAGCATCGGAATCAAAAACTGGAATCACAGGAGAGGTTCAAATCATAGAAAGTTAGAGTGTCGGTCCTCTGTACTTAAGTCGGCATTGTGCTTTTTGTATGAAATTCGGATGCAATTTCTGTGTTTCATCGTCATAAGAAGGTCCAAGGGATACAGTAAACCTGACGTGAAGCATCGGAATCTAAAACTGGACTCACAGGAGAGGTTCAAATAATAGAAAGTTAGAGTGTCAGTCCTCTTGTACTTAAGTCGGCATTGTGCTTTTTGTATTAAATTCGGATGCAATTTCTGTGTTTCATCGTCAATAAGAAGGTCCAAGGGATACAGTAAACCTGAAGTGAAGCCTCGGCAACAAAAACTGGCCTCACAGGAGAGGTTCAAATCATAGAAACTTAGAGTGTCAGTATTCTTGTACTTAGGTCGGCATTTTGCCTTTTGTATTAAATTCGGATGTAATTTCTGTGTTTCATCGTTTATAAGAAGGTCCAAGGGATACAGTAAACCTGAAGTGAAGCATCGGAATCTAACACGGGACTCACAGGAGAGGTTCAAATCAAAGAAAGTTAGAGTGTCAGTCCTCTTGTACTTAAGTCGGCATTGTTCCTTTTGTATTAAATTCAGATGAAATTTCTGTGTTTCATCGTCAATAAGAAGGTCCAAGGGATACAGTAAACCTAAAGTGAAGCATCGGAATCTAAAACTGGACTCACAGGAGAGGTTCAAATCATAGAAAGTTAGAGTGTCAGTCCTCTTGTACTTAGGTCGTCATTGTGCGTTTTGTATTAAATTCGGATGTAATTTCTGTGTTTCATCGTTTATAAGAAGGTCCAAGGGATACAGTAAACCTGAAGTGAAGCATCGGAATCTAACACGGGACTCACAGGAGTGGTTTAAATCATAGAAAGTTAGAGTGTCAGTCCTCTTGTACTTAAGTCAGCATTGTGCCTTTTGTATTAAGTTCGGATGTAATTTCTGTGTTTCATCGTCAATAAGAGGGTCCAAGGGATACAGTATATCTGAAGTGAAGCACCGGAATCTTAAACTGGACTCATAAGAGAGGTTCAAATCATAGAAATTTAGAGTATCAGTCCTCTTGTACTTAAGTCGGCATTGTGCCTTTTGTATTAAAATCGGATGCAATTTCTGTGCTTCATCGTCAATAAGAAGGTCCAAGGGATTCAGTAAACCTGAAGTGAAGAATCGGAATCTAAAACTGGACTCACAGGAGAGGTTCAAATCATAGAAAGTTAGGGTGTCAGTACTCTTGTACTTAAGTCGGCATTGTGCCTTTTGTATTAAATTCGGATGCAATTTCTGTGTATCATCGTCAATAAGAAGGTCCAAGGGATACAGTAAACCTGAAGTTAAGCATCGGAATCAAAAACTGGACTCACAGGAGTGGTTCAAATCATAGAATGTTAGAGTGTCAGTCCTCTTCTACTTAAGTCGGGACTGTGCCTTTTGTATTAAATTTGTATGCAATTTCTGTGTTTCATTGTCAATAAGAAGGTCCAAGGGATTCAGTAAACCTGAAGTGTAGCATCGGAAACTAAAACCTGACTCACAGGAGAGGTTCAAATCATAGAAACATAGAGTGTCAGTCCTCTTGTACTTAAGTCGGCATTGTGCATTTTGTATTAATTTCGGATGCAATTTCTGTGGTTCATCGTCAATATGAAGTTCCAAGGGATTCAGAAAACCTGAAGTGAAGCATCGGAATCAAAAACTGGAATCACAGGAGAGGTTCAAATCATAGAAAGTTAGAGTGTCGGTCCTCTGTACTTAAGTCGGCATTGTGCTTTTTGTATGAAATTCGGATGCAATTTCTGTGTTTCATCGTCATAAGAAGGTCCAAGGGATACAGTAAACCTGACGTGAAGCATCGGAATCTAAAACTGGACTCACAGGAGAGGTTCAAATAATAGAAAGTTAGAGTGTCAGTCCTCTTGTACTTAAGTCGGCATTGTGCTTTTTGTATTAAATTCGGATGCAATTTCTGTGTTTCATCGTCAATAAGAAGGTCCAAGGGATACAGTAAACCTGAAGTGAAGCCTCGGCAACAAAAACTGGCCTCACAGGAGAGGTTCAAATCATAGAAAGTTAGAGTGTCAGTATTCTTGTACTTAGGTCGGCATTGTGCCTTTTGTATTAAATTCGGATGTAATTTCTGTGTTTCATCGTTTATAAGAAGGTCCAAGGGATACAGTAAACCTGAAGTGAAGCATCGGAATCTAACACGGGACTCACAGGAGAGGTTCAAATCAAAGAAAGTTAGAGTGTCAGTCCGTTGTACTTAAGTCGGCATTGTTCCTTTTGTATTAAATTCAGATGAAATTTCTGTGTTTCATCGTCAATAAGAAGGTCCAAGGGATACAGTAAATCTGAAGTGAAGCACCGGAATCTAAAACTGGACTCATAAGAGAGGTTCAAATCATAGAAAGTTAGAGTATCAGTCCTCTTGTACTTAAGTCGGCATTGTGCCTTTTGTATTAAATTCGGATGCAATTTCTGTGTTTCATCGTCAATAAGAAAGTCCAAGGGATACAGTAAACCTGAAGTGATGCCTCGGCATCTAAAACTGGACTCACAGGAGAGGTTCAAATCACAGAAATTTAGAGTGTCAGTCCTCTTGTACTTAAGTCGGCAGTGTGCCTTTTGTATTAAAATCGGATGCAATTTCTGTGCTTCATCGTCAATAAGAAGGTCCAAGGGATACAGTAAACCTGAAGTGAAGCATCGGAATCTAAAACTGGACTCACAGGAGAGGTTCAAATAATAGAAAGTTAGAGTGTCAGTCCTCTTGTACTTAAGTCGGCATTGTGCCTTTTGTATTAAAATCGGATGCAATTTCTGTGCTTCATCGTCAATAAGAAGGTCCAAAGGATACAGTAAACCTGAAGTGAAGCATCGGAACCTAAAACTGGACTCACAGGAGAGGTTCAAATCATAGAAAGTTAGGGTGTCAGTACTCTTGTACTTCAGTCGGCATTGTGCCTTTTGTATTAAATTCGGACGCAATTTCTGTGTATCATCGTCAATAAAAAGGTCCAAGGGATACAGTAAACCTGAAGTGAAGCATCGGAATCAAAAACTGGACTCACAGGAGTGGTTCAAATCGTAGAATGTTAGAGTGTCGGTCCTCTTCTACTTAAGTCGGCACTGTGCCTTTTGTATTAAATTTGTATGCAATTTCTGTGTTTCACTGTCAATAAGAAGGTCCAAGGGATTTAGTAAACCTGAAGTGAAGCATCGGAAACTAAAACCCGACTCACAGGATAGGTTCAAATCATAGAAAGTTAGAGGGTCAGTCCTCTTGTACTTAAGTCGGCATTGTGCCTTTTGTATTAATTTCGGATGCAATTTCTGTGGTTCGTCGTCAATATGAAGGTCCAAGGGATTCAGAAAACTTGAAGTGAAGCATCGGAATCTAAAACTGGAATCACAGGAGAGGTTCAAATCATAGAAAGTTAGAGTGTCGGTCCTCTTGTACTTAAGTCGGCATTGTGCTTTTTGTATGAAATTCGGATGCAATTTCTGTGTTTCATCGTCAATAAGAAGGTCCAAGGGATTCAGAAAACCTGAAGTTAAGCATCGGACTCTAAAACTGGAATCACAGGAGAGATTCAAATCAAAGAAAGTTAGAGTGTCAGTCCTCTTGTACCTAAGTCGGCATTGTGCCTTTTGTATTAAATTCGGATGCAATTTCTGTGTTTCATCGTCAATAAGAAGGTCCAAGCGATACAGTAAACCTGAGGTGAAGCACCGGAATCTAAAACTGGACTCACAGGTGAGGTTCAAATCATAGAAACTTAGAGTGTCAGTCCTCTTGTACTTAAGTCGGCATTGTGCATTTTGTACTAAATTCGGATGCAATATCTGTGATTCATCGTCAATAAGAAGGTCCAAGGGATACAGTAAACCTGAAGTGAAGCATCGGAATCTAAAACTGGACTCACAGGTGAGGTTCAAATCATAGAAACTTAGAGTGTCAGTCCTCTTGTACTTAAGTCAGCATTGTGCCTTTTGTATTAAGTTCGGATGTAATTTCTGTGTTTCATCGTCAATAAGAGGGTCCAAGCTATACAGTATATCTGAAGTGAAGCACCGGAATCTTAAACTGGACTCATAAGAGAGGTTCAAATCATAGAAAGTTAGAGTATCAGTCCTCTTGTACTTAAGTCGGCATTGTGCCTTTTGTATTAAAATCGGATGCAATTTCTGTGCTTCATCGTCAATAAGAAGGTCCAAGGGATACAGTAAACCTGAAGTGAAGCATCGGAATCTAAAACTGGACTCACAGGAGAGGTTCAAATCATAGAAAGTTAGGGTGTCAGTACTCTTGTACTTAAGTCGGCATTGTGCCTTTTGTATTAAATTCGGATGCAATTTCTGTGTATCATCGTCAATAAGAAGGTCGAAGGGATACAGTAAACCTGAAGTTAAGCATCGGAATCAAAAACTGGACTCACAGGAGTGGTTCAAATCATAGAATGTTAGAGTGTCAGTCCGCTTCTACTTAAGTCGGGACTGTGCCTTTTGTATTAAATTTGTATGCAATTTCTGTGTTTCATTGTCAATAAGAAGGTCCAAGGGATTCAGTAAACCTGAAGTGTAGCATCGGAAACTAAAACCTGACTCACAGGAGAGGTTCAAATCATAGAAACATAGAGTGTCAGTCCTCTTGTACTTAAGTCGGCATTGTGCCTTTTGTATTAATTTCGGATGCAATTTCTGTGGTTCATCGTCAATATGAAGTTCCAAGGGATTCAGAAAACCTGAAGTGAAGCATCGGAATCAAAAACTGGAATCACAGGAGAGGTTCAAATCATAGAAAGTTAGAGTGTCGGTCCTCTGTGCTTAAGTCGGCATTGTGCTTTTTGTATGAAATTCGGATGCAATTTCTGTGTTTCATCGTCATAAGAAGGTCCAAGGGATACAGTAAACCTGACGTGAAGCATCGGAATCTAAAACTGGACTCAGAGGAGAGGTTCAAATAATAGAAAGTTAGAGTGTCAGTCCTCTTGTACTTAAGTCGGCATTGTGCTTTTTGTATTAAATTCGGATGCAATTTCTGTGTTTCATCGTCAATAAGAAGGTCCAAGGGATACAGTAAACCTGAAGTGAAGCCTCGGCAACAAAAACTGGCCTCACAGGAGAGGTTCAAATCATAGAAAGTAAGAGTGTCAGTATTCTTGTACTTAGGTCGGCATTGTGCCTTTTGTATTAAATTCGGATGTAATTTCTGTGTTTCATCGTTTATAAGAAGGTCCAAGGGATACAGTAAACCTAAAGTGAAGCATCGGAATCTAAAACTGGACTCACAGGAGAGGTTCAAATCATAGAAAGTTAGAGTGTCAGTCCTCTTGTACTTAGGTCGTCATTGTGCGTTTTGTATTAAATTCGGATGTAATTTCTGTGTTTCATCGTTTATAAGAAGGTCCAAGGGATACAGTAAACCTGAAGTGAAGCATCGGAATCTAACACGGGACTCACAGGAGTGGTTTAAATCATAGAAAGTTAGAGTGTCAGTCCTCTTGTACTTAAGTCAGCATTGTGCCTTTTGTATTAAGTTCGGATGTAATTTCTGTGTTTCATCGTCAATAAGAGGGTCCAAGGGATACAGTATATCTGAAGTGAAGCACCGGAATCTTAAACTGGACTCATAAGAGAGGTTCAAATCATAGAAAGTTAGAGTATCAGTCCTCTTGTACTTAAGTCGGCATTGTGCCTTTTGTATTAAAATCGGATGCAATTTCTGTGCTTCATCGTCAATAAGAAGGTCCAAGGGATACAGTAAACCTGAAGTGAAGCATCGGAATCTAAAACTGGACTCACAGGAGAGGTTCAAATCATAGAAAGTTAGGGTGTCAGTACTCTTGTACTTAAGTCGGCATTGTGCCTTTTGTATTAAATTCGGATGCAATTTCTGTGTATCATCGTCAATAAGAAGGTCCAAGGGATACAGTAAACCTGAAGTTAAGCATCGGAATCAAAAACTGGACTCACAGGAGTGGTTCAAATCATAGAATGTTAGAGTGTCAGTCCTCTTCTACTTAAGTCGGGACTGTGCCTTTTGTATTAAATTTGTATGCAATTTCTGTGTTTCATTGTCAATAAGAAGGTCCAAGGGATTCAGTAAACCTGAAGTGTAGCATCGGAAACTAAAACCTGACTCACAGGAGAGGTTCAAATCATAGAAACATAGAGTGTCAGTCCTCTTGTACTTAAGTCGGCATTGTGCCTTTTGTATTAATTTCGGATGCAATTTCTGTGGTTCATCGTCAATATGAAGTTCCAAGGGATTCAGAAAACCTGAAGTGAAGCATCGGAATCAAAAACTGGAATCACAGGAGAGGTTCAAATCATAGAAAGTTAGAGTGTCGGTCCTCTGTACTTAAGTCGGCATTGTGCTTTTTGTATGAAATTCGGATGCAATTTCTGTGTTTCATCGTCAATAAGAAGGTCCAAGGGATTCAGAAAACCTGAAGTTAAGCATCGGACTCTAAAACTGGAATCACAGGAGAGATTCAAATCAAAGAAAGTTAGAGTGTCAGTCCTCTTGTACCTAAGTCGGCATTGTGCCTTTTGTATTAAATTCGGATGCAATTTCTGTGTTTCATCGTCAATAAGAAGGTCCAAGAGATACAGTAAACCTGAGGTGAAGCACCGGAATCTAAAACTGGACTCACAGGTGAGGTTCAAATCATAGAAACTTAGAGTGTCAGTCCTCTTGTACTTAAGTCGGCATTGTGCATTTTGTACTAAATTCGGATGCAATATCTGTGATTCATCGTCAATAAGAAGGTCCAAGGGGTACAGTAAACCTGAAGTGAAGCATCGGAATCTAAAACTGGACTCACAGGTGAGGTTCAAATCATAGAAACTTAGAGTGTCAGTCCTCTTGTACTTAAGTCAGCATTGTGCCTTTTGTATTAAGTTCGGATGTAATTTCTGTGTTTCATCTTCAATAAGAGGGTCCAAGGGATACAGTATATCTGAAGTGAAGCACCGGAATCTTAAACTGGACTCATAAGAGAGGTTCAAGTCATAGAAAGTTAGAGTATCAGTCCTCTTGTACTTAAGTCGGCATTGTGCCTTTTGTATTAAAATCGGATGCAATTTCTGTGCTTCATCGTCAATAAGAAGGTCCAAGGGATACAGTAAACCTGAAGTGAAGCATCGGAATCTAAAACTGGACTCACAGGAGAGGTTCAAATCATAGAAAGTTAGGGTGTCAGTACTCTTGTACTTAAGTCGGCATTGTGCCTTTTGTATTAAATTCGGATGCAATTTCTGTGTATCATCGTCAATAAGAAGGTCCAAGGGATACAGTAAACCTGAAGTTAAGCATCGGAATCAAAAACTGGACTCACAGGAGTGGTTCAAATCATAGAATGTTAGAGTGTCAGTCCTCTTCTACTTAAGTCGGGACTGTGCCTTTTGTATTAAATTTGTATGCAATTTCTGTGTTTCATTGTCAATAAGAAGGTCCAAGGGATTCAGTAAACCTGAAGTGTAGCATCGGAAACTAAAACCTGACTCACAGGAGAGGTTCAAATCATAGAAACATAGAGTGTCAGTCCTCTTGTACTTAAGTCGGCATTGTGCCTTTTGTATTAATTTCGGATGCAATTTCTGTGGTTCATCGTCAATATGAAGTTCCAAGGGATTCAGAAAACCTGAAGTGAAGCATCGGAATCAAAAACTGGAATCACAGGAGAGGTTCAAATCATAGAAAGTTAGAGTGTCGGTCCTCTGTACTTAAGTCGGCATTGTGCTTTTTGTATGAAATTCGGATGCAATTTCTGTGTTTCATCGTCATAAGAAGGTCCAAGGGATACAGTAAACCTAAAGTGAAGCATCAGAATCTAAAACTGGACTCACAGGAGAGGTTCAAATCATAGAAAGTTAGAGTGTCAGTCCTCTTGTACTTAGGTCGTCATTGTGCGTTTTGTATTAAATTCGGATGTAATTTCTGTGTTTCATCGTTTATAAGAAGGTCCAAGGGATACAGTAAACCTGAAGTGAAGCATCGGAATCTAACACGGGACTCACAGGAGTGGTTTAAATCATAGAAAGTTAGAGTGTCAGTCCTCTTGTACTTAAGTCAGCATTGTGCCTTTTGTATTAAGTTTGGATGTAATTTCTGTGTTTCATCGTCAATAGGAGGGTCCAAGGGATACAGTATATCTGAAGTGAAGCACCGGAATCTTAAACTGGACTCATAAGAGAGGTTCAAATCATAGAAAGTTAGAGTATCAGTCCTCTTGTACTTAAGTCGGCATTGTGCCTTTTGTATTAAAATCGGATGCAATTTCTGTGCTTCTTCGTCAATAAGAAGGTCCAAGGGATACAGTAAACCTGAAGTGAAGCATCGGAATCTAAAACTGGACTCACAGGAGAGGTTCAAATCATAGAAAGTTAGGGTGTCAGTACTCTTGTACTTAAGTCGGCATTGTGCCTTTTGTATTAAATTCGGATGCAATATCTGTGATTCATCGTCAATAAGAAGGTCCAAGGGGTACAGTAAACCAGAAGTGAAGCATCGGAATCTAAAACTGGACTCACAGGAGAGGTTCAAATAATAGAAAGTTAGAGTGTCAGTCCTCTTGTACTTAAGTCGGCATTGTGCTTTTTGTATTAAATTCGGATGCAATTTCTGTGTTTCATCGTCAATAAGAAGGTCCAAGGGATACAGTAAACCTGAAGTGAAGCCTCGGCAACAAAAACTGGCCACACAGGGGAGGTTCAAATCATAGAAAGTTAGAGTGTCAGTATTCTTGTACTTAGGTCGGCATTGTGCCTTTTGTATTAAATTCGGATGTAATTTCTGTGTTTCATCGTTTATAAGAAGGTCCAAGGGATACAGTAAACCTAAAGTGAAGCATCGGAATCTAAAACTGGACTCACAGGAGAGGTTCAAATCATAGAAAGTTAGAGTGTCAGTCCTCTTGTACTTAGGTCGTCATTGTGCGTTTTGTATTAAATTCGGATGTAATTTCTGTGTTTCATCGTGTATAAGAAGGTCCAAGGGATACAGTAAACCTGAAGTGAAGCATCGGAATCTAACACGGGACTCACAGGAGTGGTTTAAATCATAGAAAGTTAGAGTGTCAGTCCTCTTGTACTTAAGTCAGCATTGTGCCTTTTGTATTAAGTTTGGATGTAATTTCTGTGTTTCATCGTCAATAAGAGGGTCCAAGGGATACAGTATATCTGAAGTGAAGCACCGGAATCTTAAACTGGACTCATAAGAGAGGTTCAAATCATAGAAAGTTAGAGTATCAGTCCTCTTGTACTTAAGTCGGCATTGTGCCTTTTGTATTAAAATCGGATGCAATTTCTGTGCTTCTTCGTCAATAAGAAGGTCCAAGGGATACAGTAAACCTGAAGTTAAGCATCGGAATCAAAAACTGGACTCACAGGAGTGGTTCAAATCATAGAATGTTAGAGTGTCAGTCCTCTTCTACTTAAGTCGGGACTGTGCCTTTTGTATTAAATTTGTATGCAATTTCTGTGTTTCATTGTCAATAAGAAGGTCCAAGGGATTCAGTAAACCTGAAGTGTAGCATCGGAAACTAAAACCTGACTCACAGGAGAGGTTCAAATCATAGAAACATAGAGTGTCAGTGCTCTTGTACTTAAGTCGGCATTGTGCCTTTTGTATTAATTTCGGATGCAATTTCTGTGGTTCATCGTCAATATGAAGTTCCAAGGGATTCAGAAAACCTGAAGTGAAGCATCGGAATCAAAAACTGGAATCACAGGAGAGGTTCAAATCATAGAAAGTTAGAGTGTCGGTCCTCTGTACTTAAGTCGGCATTGTGCTTTTTGTATGAAATTCGGATGCAATTTCTGTGTTTCATCGTCATAAGAAGGTCCAAGGGATACAGTAAACCTGACTTGAAGCATCGGAATCTAAAACTGGACTCACAGGAGAGGTTCAAATAATAGAAAGTTAGAGTGTCAGTCCTCTTGTACTTAAGTCGGCATTGGGCTTTTTGTATTAAATTCGGATGCAATTTCTGTGTTTCATCGTTTATAAGAAGGTCTAAGGGATACAGTAAACCTGAAGTGAAGCATCGGAATCTAACACGGGACTCACAGGAGAGGTTCAAATCAAAGAAAGTTAGAGTGTCAGTCCTCTTGTACTTAAGTCGGCATTGTTCCTTTTGTATTAAATTCAGATGAAATTTCTGTGTTTCATCGTCAATAAGAAGGTCCAAGGGATACAGTAAATCTGAAGTGAAGCACCGGAATCTAAAACTGGACTCATAAGAGAGGTTCAAATCATAGAAAGTTAGAGTATCAGTCCTCTTGTACTTAAGTCGGCATTGTGCCTTTTGTATTAAATTCGGATGCAATTTCTGTGTTTCATCGTCAATAAGAAAGTCCAAGGGATACAGTAAACCTGAAGTGATGCCTCGGCATCTAAAACTGGACTCACAGGAGAGGTTCAAATCACAGAAAATTAGAGTGTCAGTCCTCTTGTACTTAAGTCGGCAGTGTGCCTTTTGTATTAAAATCGGATGCAATTTCTGTGCTTCATCGTCAATAAGAAGGTCCAAGGGATACAGTAAACCTGAAGTGAAGCATCGGAATCTAAAACTGGACTCACAGGAGATGTTCAAATAGTAGAAAGTTAGAGTGTCAGTCCTCTTGTACTTAAGTCGGCATTGTGCCTTTTGTATTAAAATCGGATGCAATTTCTGTGCTTCATCGTCAATAAGAAGGTCCAAGGGATACAGTAAACCTGAAGTGAAGCATCGAAATCTAAAACTGGACTCACAGGAGAGGTTCAAATCATAGAAAGTTAGGGTGTCAGTACTCTTGTACTTCAGTCGGCATTGTGCCTTTTGTATTAAATTCGGACGCAATTTCTGTGTATCATCGTCAATAAGAAGGTCCAAGGGATACAGTAAACCTGAAGTGAAGCATCGGAATCAAAAACTGGACTCACAGGAGTGGTTCAAATCGTAGAATGTTAGAGTGTCGGTCCTCTTCTACTTAAGTCGGCACTGTGCCATTTGTATTAAATTTGTATGCAATTTCTGTGTTTCACTGTCAATAAGAAGGTCCAAGGGATTTAGTAAACCTGAAGTGAAGCATCGGAAACTAAAACCCGACTCACAGGATAGGTTCAAATCATAGAAAGTTAGAGGGTCAGTCCTCTTGTACTTAAGTCGGCATTGTGCCTTTTGTATTAATTTCGGATGCAATTTCTGTGTTTCATCGTTTATAAGAAGGTCCAAGGGATACAGTAAACCTGAAGTGAAGCATCGGAATCTAACACGGGACTCACAGGAGAGGTTCAAATCAAAGAAAGTTAGATTGTCAGTCCTCTTG
The DNA here is from genome assembly GCF_021461395.2 of Schistocerca americana. Classification (NCBI taxonomy): domain Eukaryota; kingdom Metazoa; phylum Arthropoda; class Insecta; order Orthoptera; family Acrididae; genus Schistocerca; species Schistocerca americana. The sequence goes on along the minus strand of NC_060129.1, from coordinate 454,840 downwards.
TACTTAAGTCGGCATTGTTCCTTTTGTATTAAATTCGGATGAAATTTCTGTGTTTCATCGTAAATAAGAAGGTCAAAGGGATACAGTAAATCTGAAGTGAAGCACCGGTATCTAAAACTGGACTCGTAAGAGAGGTTCAAATCATAGAAAGTTAGAGTATCAGTCCTCTTGTACTTAAGTCGACATTGTGCCTTTTGTATTAAATTCGGATGCAATTTCTGTGTTTCATCGTCAATAAGAAGGTCCAAGGGATACAGTAAACCTGAAGTGATGCCTCGGCATCTAAAACTGGACTCACAGGAGAGGTTCAAATCACAGAAAATTAGAGTGTCAGTCCTCTTGTACTTAAGTCAGCATTGTGTCTTTTGTATTAAATTCGGATGCAATTTCTGTATTTCATCGTCAATAAGAAGGTCCAAGCGATTCAGAAAACCTGAAATGAAGCATCGGAATCTGAAACTGGAATCACAGGAGAGGTTCAAATCAAAGAAAGTTAGAGTGTCAGTCCTCTTGTACTTAAGTCGGCATTGTGCCTTCTGTATTAAATTCGGATGCAATTTCTGTGTTTCATCGTCAATAAGAAGGTCCAAGAGATACAGTAAATCTGAAGTGAAGCATCGGAATAGAAAACTGGACTAAAAGGAGACGTTCAAATCAAAAAAAGTTATGGTGTCAGTCCTCTTGTTCTTTAATCGGCATTGTGCCTTTTGTATTAAATTCGGATGCAATTTCTGTGTTTCATCGTCAATAAGAAGGTCCAAGGGATACAGAAAACCTGAAGTGAAGCATCGGAATCTAAAACTGGACTCACAGGAGAGGTTCAAGTCATAGAAAGTTAGAGGGTCAGTCCTCTTGTACTTAGGTCGGCATTGTGCCTTTTGTATTAAATTCGGATGTAATTTCTGTGTTTCATTGTCAATAAGAGGGTCCAAGGGATACAGTAAACCTGAAGTAAAGATCGGCATCTAAAACTGGACTCACAGGAGAGGTTCAAATCATAGAAAATTAGAGTGTCAGTCCTCTTGTACTTAAGTCGGCATTGTGCCTTTTGTATTAAAATCGGATGCAATTTCTGTGCTTCATCGTCAATAAGAAGGTCCAAGGGATACAGTAAACCTGAAGTGAAGCATCGGAATCTAAAACTGGACTCACAGGAGAGGTTCAAATCACAGAAACCTAGAGTGTCACTCCTCTTGTAATTTAATCGGCATTGTGCCTTTTGTATTAAATTCGTATGCAATTTCTGTGTTTCATTGTCAATAAGAAGGTCCAAGGGATTCAGTAAACCTGGAGTGAAGCATCGGAAACTAAAATCGGACTCACAGGAGAGGTTCAAATCATTGAAAGTTAGAGTGTCAGTCCTCATGTACTTAGGTCGGCATTGTGCCATTTGTATTAAATTCGGATGTAATTTCTGTGTTTCATCGTTTATAAGACGGTCCAAGGGATACAGTAAACCTGAAGTGAAGCATCGGAATCTAACACGGGACTCACAGGGGAGGTTCAAATCATAGAAAGTTAGGGTGTCAGTACTCTTGTACTTCAGTCGGCATTGTGCCTTTTGTATTAAATTCGGACGCAATTTCTGTGTATCATCGTCAATAAGAAGGTCCAAGGGATACAGTAAACCTGAAGTGAAGCATCGGAATCAAAAACTGGACTCCCAGGAGTGGTTCAAATCGTAGAATGTTAGAGTGTCGGTCCTCTTCTACTTAAGTCGGCACTGTGCCATTTGTATTAAATTTGTATGCAATTTCTGTGTTTCACTGTCAATAAGAAGGTCCAAGGGATTTAGTAAACCTGAAGTGAAGCATCGGAAACTAAAACCCGACTCACAGGATAGGTTCAAATCATAGAAAGTTAGAGGGTCAGTCCTCTTGTACTTAAGTCGGCATTGTGCCTTTTGTATTAATTTCGGATGCAATTTCTGTGTTTCATCGTTTATAAGAAGGTCCAAGGGATACAGTAAACCTGAAGTGAAGCATCGGAATCTAACACGGGACTCACAGAAGAGGTTCAAATCAAAGAAAGTTAGAGTGTCAGTCCTCTTGTACTTAAGTCGGCATTGTTCCTTTTGTATTAAATTCGGATGAAATTTCTGTGTTTCATCGTAAATAAGAAGGTCAAAGGGATACAGTAAATCTGAAGTGAAGCACCGGTATCTAAAACTGGACTCGTAAGAGAGGTTCAAATCATAGAAAGTTAGAGTATCAGTCCTCTTGTACTTAAGTCGGCATTGTGCCTTTTGTATTAAATTCGGATGCAATTTCTGTGTTTCATCGTCAATAAGAAGGTCCAAGGGATACAGTAAACCTGAAGTGATGCCTCGGCATCTAAAACTGGACTCACAGGAGAGGTTCAAATCACAGAAAATTAGAGTGTCAGTCCTCTTGTACTTAAGTCAGCATTGTGTCTTTTGTATTAAATTCGGATGCAATTTCTGTATTTCATCGTCAATAAGAAGGTCCAAGCGATTCAGAAAACCTGAAATGAAGCATCGGAATCTGAAACTGGAATCACAGGAGAGGTTCAAATCAAAGAAAGTTAGAGTGTCAGTCCTCTTGTACTTAAGTCGGCATTGTGCCTTCTGTATTAAATTCGGATGCAATTTCTGTGTTTCATCGTCAATAAGAAGGTCCAAGAGATACAGTAAATCTGAAGTGAAGCATCGGAATAGAAAACTGGACTAAAAGGAGACGTTCAAATCAAAAAAAGTTATGGTGTCAGTCCTCTTGTTCTTAAATCGGCATTGTGCCTTTTGTATTAAATTCGGATGCAATTTCTGTGTTTCATCGTCAATAAGAAGGTCCAAGGGATACAGAAAACCTGAAGTGAAGCATCGGAATCTAAAACTGGACTCACAGGAGAGGTTCATGTCATAGAAAGTTAGAGGGTCAGTCCTCTTGTACTTAGGTCGGCATTGTGCCTTTTGTATTAAATTCGGATGTAATTTCTGTGTTTCATTGTCAATCAGAGGGTCCAAGGGATACAGTAAACCTGAAGTAAAGATCGGCATCTAAAACTGGACTCACAGGAGAGGTTCAAATCATAGAAAATTAGAGTGTCAGTCCTCTTGTACTTAAGTCGGCATTGTGCCTTTTGTATTAAAATCGGATGCAATTTCTGTGCTTCATCGTCAATAAGAAGGTCCAAGGGATACAGTAAACCTGAAGTGAAGCATCGGAATCTAAAACTGGACTCACAGGAGAGGTTCAAATCACAGAAACCTAGAGTGTCACTCCTCTTGTAATTAAATCGGCATTGTGCCTTTTGTATTAAATTCGTATGCAATTTCTGTGTTTCATTGTCAATAAGAAGGTCCAAGGGATTCAGTAAACCTGGAGTGAAGCATCGGAAACTAAAATCGGACTCACAGGAGAGGTTCAAATCATTGAAAGTTAGAGTGTCAGTCCTCATGTACTTAGGTCGGCATTGTGCCATTTGTATTGAATTCGGATGTAATTTCTGTGTTTCATCGTTTATAAGACGGTCCAAGGGATACAGTAAACCTGAAGTGAAGCATCGGAATCTAACACGGGACTCACAGGAGAGGTTCAAATCAAAGAAAGTTAGAGTGTCAGTCCTCTTGTACTTAAGTCGGCATTGTACCTTTTGTATTAAATTCGGTTGCAATTTGTGTGTTTCATCGTCCATAAGAAGCTCCAAGGGATACAGTAAACCTGAAGTGAAGCATCGGAATCTAAAACTGGACTCACAGGAGAGGTTCAAATCATAGAAAGTTAGAGTGTCAGTCCTCATGTACTTAGGTCGGCATTGTGCCTTTTGTATTAAATTCGGATGTAATTTCTGTGTTTCATCGTTTATAAGAAGGTCCAAGGGATACAGAAAACCTGAAGTGAAGCATTGGAATCTAACACGGGACTCACAGGAGTGGTTCAAATCATAGAATATTAGGGTGTCAATCCTCTTTTACTTAAGTCAGCATTGTGCCTTTTGTATTAAATTCGGATGTAATTTCTGTGTTTCATTGTCAATAAGAGGGTCCAAGGGATACAGTAAACCTGAAGTGAAGCATCAGAATCCAAAACTGGACTCAAAGGAGAGATTCAAATAACAGAAAGTTAGAGTGTCAGTCCTCTTGAACTTAAGTCGGCATTGTGCCTTTTGTATTAAATTCGGATGCAATTTCTGAATTTCATCGTCAATAAGAAGGTCCAAGGGATAAAGGAAACCTGAAGTAAAGCATCGGAATCTAAAACTGGACTCACAGGAGAGGTTCAAATCAGACAAAGTTAGACTGTGAGACCTCTTGTACTTAGGTCGGCATTGTGCCTTTTCTATTAAATTAGGATGTAATTTCTGTGTTTCATCATTTATTAGAAGGTCCAAGGCATACAGTAAACCTGAAGTGAGCATCGGAATCCAACACGGGACTCACAGGAGAAGTTCAAATCAAAGAAAATTAGAGGGTCAGTCCTCTTGTACTTAAGTCGGCATTGTGCTTTTTGTATTAAATTCGGATGCAATTTCTGTGTTTCATCGTCAATAAGAAGGTCCAAGGGATACAGTAAACCTGAAGTGAAGCATCGGAATCGAAAACTGGACTCACAGGAGAGGTTCAAATCATAGAAAGTTAGAGTGTCAGTCCTCTTGTACTTAAGTCGGCATTGTGCCTTTTGTATTAAATTCGGATGCAATTTCTGTGTTTCATAGTCAATAAGAAGGTCTAAGGGATACAGTAAACCTGAAGTAAAGCATCGGAATCTAAAACTGGACTCACAGGAGAGGTTCAAATCACAGAAAGTTAGAGTGTCAGTCCTCTTGTACTTCGGTCGGTATTGTGCCTTTTGTATTAAATTCGTATATAATTTCTGTGTTTCATCGTTTATAAGAAGGTCAAAGGGATACAGTAAACCTGAAGTGAAGCATCTGAATCTAACAAGGGACTCACAGGAGTGGTTCAAATCTTAGAAAGTTATAGTGTCAGTCCTCTTGTACTTAAGTCAGCATTGTGCCTTTTGTATTAAATTCTGATGCAATTTTTGTGTTTCATTGTCAATAAGAAAGTCCAAGGGATACAGTAAACCTGAAGTGAAGCCTCGGCAACTAAAACTGGACTCACAGGGGAGGTTCAAATCATAGAAAATTAGAGTGTCAGTCCTCTTTTACTTAAGTCGGCATTGTGCCTTTTGTATTAAAATCGGATGCAATTTCTGTGCTTCATCGTCAATAAGAAGGTCCAAGGGATACAGTAAACCTGAAGTGAAGCATCGGAATCTAAAACTGGACTCACAGGAGAGGTTCAAATCAGACAAACCTAGAGTGTCAGTCCTCTTGTACTTAAGTCGGCATTGTGCCTTTTGTATTAAATTCGTATGCAATTTCTGTGTTTCATTGTCAATAATAAGGTCCAAGGGATTCAGTAAACCTGAAGTGAAGCCTCGGAAACTAAAACCTGACTCACAGGAGAAGTACAAATCATAGAAAGTTAGAGTGTCAGTCCTCTTGTACTTAAGTCGGCATTGTGCCTTTTGTATTAATTTCGTATGCAATTTCTGTGCTTCATCGTGAATATGAAGGTCCAAGGGATACAGTAAACCTGAAGTGAAGCCTCGGCATCATAAACTGGACTCACAGGTGAGGTTCAAATCATAGAAAGTTAGAGTGTCAGTCCTCTTGTACTGAAGTCGGCATTGTGCCTTTTGTATTAAATTCGGATGCAATTTCTGTGTTTCATTGTCAATAAGAAGGTCCAAGGGATACAGTAAACCTGAAGTGAAGCATCGGAATCGAAAACTGGACTAAAAGGAGAGGTTCAAATCATAGAAAGTTAGAGTGTCAGTCCTCTTGTACTTAAGTCGGCATTGTGCCTTTTGTATTAAATTCGGATGCAATTTCTGTGTTTCATCGTCAATAAGAAGGTCCAAGGGATACAGTAAACCTGAAGTGAAGCATCGGAATCGAAAACTGGACTCACAGGAGAGGTTCAAATCATAGAAAGTTAGAGTGTCAGTCCTCATGTACTTAGGTCGGCATTGTGCCTTTTGTATTAAATTCGGATGTATATTCTGTGTTTCATCGTTTATAAGAAGGTCCAAGGGATACAGTAAACCTGAAGTGAAGCATCGGAATCTAACACGGGACTCACAGGAGAGGTTCAAATCAAAGAAAGTTAGAGTGTCAGTCCTCTTGTACTTAAGTCGGCATTGTGCCTTTTGTATTAAATTCGGTTGCAATTTGTGTGTTTCATCGTAAATAAGAAGGTCCAAGGGATACAGTAAACCTGAAGTGAAGCATTGGAATCTAAAACTGGACTCACAGGAGATGTTCAAATCATAGAAAGTTAGAGTGTCAGTCCTCATGTACTTAGGTCGGCATTGTGCCTTTTGTATTAAATTCGGATGTAATTTCTGTGTTTCATGGTTTATAAGAAGGTCGAAGGGATACAGTAAACCTGAAGTGAAGCATTGGAATCTAACACGGGACTCACAGGAGTGGTTCAAATCATAGAAAGTAAGGGTGTCAGTCCTCTTGTACTTAAGTCAGCATTGTGCCTTTTGTATTAAATTCGGATGTAATTTCTGTGTTTCATCGTCAATAAGAGGGTCCAAGGGATACAGTAAACCTGAAGTGAAGCATCGGAATCTAAAACTGGACTCAAAGGAGAGGTTCAAATAATAGAAAGTTAGAGTGTCAGTCCTCTTGTACTGAAGTCGGCAGTGTGTCTTTTGTATTAAATTCGGATGCAATTTCTGTGTTTCATCGTCAATAAGAAGGTCCAAGGGATTCAGAAAACCTGAAGTGAAGCATCGGAATCTGAAACTCGAATCACAGGAGAGGTTCAAATCAAAGAAAGTTAGAGTGTCCATTCTCTTGTACTTAAGTCGGCATTGTGCCTTTTGTATTAAATTCGGATGCAATTTCTGTGTTTCATCGTCAATAAGAAGGTCCAAGGGATAAAGTAAACCTGAAGTGAAGCATCGGAATCGAAAATTGGACTAAAAGGAGACGTTCAAATCATAGAAAGTTAGAGTGTCAGTCCTCTTGTACTTAAGTCGGCATTGTGCCTTTTGTATTAAATTCGGATGCAATTTCTGTGTTTCATCGTCAATAAAAAGGTCCAAGGGATAAAGGAAACCTGAAGTAAAGCATCGGAATCTAAAACTGGACTCACAGGAGAGGTTCAAATCAGAGAAGGTTAGAGTGTGAGACCTCTTGTACTTAGGTTGGCATTGTGCCTTTTCTATTAAATTCGGATGTAATTTCTGTGTTTCATCATATATTAGAAGGTCCAAGGGATACAGTAAACCCGAAGTGAGCATCGGAATCTAAAACGGGACTCACAGGAGAGGTTCAAATCAAAGAAAGTTAGAGGGTCAGTCCTCTTGTACTTAAGTCGGCATTGTGCCTTTTGTATTAAATTCGGATGCAATTTCTGTGTTTCATCGTCAATAAGTAGGTCCAAGGGATACAGTAAACCTGAAGTGAAGCATCGGAATCGAAAACTGGACTCACAGGAGAGGTTCAAATCATAGAAAGTTAGAGTGTCAGTCCTCTTGTACTTAAGCCGGCATTGTGCCTTTTGTATTAAATTCGGATGAAATTTCTGTGTTTCATCGTCAATAAGAAGGTCCTAGGGATACAGTAAACCTGAAGTGCAGCATCGGAATCTAAAACTGGACTCACAGGAGAGGTTCAAATCATAGAAAGTTAGAGTGTCAGTCCTCTTGTACTTCGGTCGGTATTGTGCCTTTTGTATTAAATTCGTATATAATTTCTGTGTTTCATCGTTTATAAGAAGGTCAAAGGGATACAGTAAACCTGAAGTGAAGCATCTGAATCTAACAAGGGACTCACAGGAGTGGTTCAAATCATAGAAAGTTATAGTGTCAGTCCTCTTGTACTTAAGTCAGCATTGTGCCTTTTGTATTAAATTCTGATGCAATTTTTGTGTTTCATCGTCAATAAGAAGCTCCAAGGGATACAGTAAATCTGAAGTGAAGCATCGGAATCTAAAACTGGACTCACAAGAGAGGTTCAAATCATAGAAAGTTAGAGTGTCAGTCCGCTTGTACTTAAGTCAGCATTGTGCCTTTTGTATTAAATTCGGATGCAATTTCTGTGCTTCATCGTCAATTAGAAGGTCCAAGGGATACAGTAAACCTGAAGTAAAGAATCGGCATCTAAAACTGGACTCACAGGAGAGGTTCAAATCATAGAAAATTAGAGTGTCAGTCCTCTTGTACTTAAGTCGGCATTGTGCCTTTTGTATTAAAATCGGATGCAATTTCTGTGCTTCATCGTCAATAAGAAGGTCCAAGGGATACAGTAAACCTGAAGTGAAGCATCGGAATCTAAAACTGGACTCACAGGAGAGGTTCAAATCAGAGAAACCTAGAGTGTCAGTCCTCTTGTACTTAAGTCGGCATTGTGCCTTTTGTATTAAATTCTGATGCAATTTTTGTGTTTCATTGTCTATAAGAAGGTCCAAGGGATTCAGTAAACCTGAAGTGAAGCCTCGGAAACTAAAACCTGACTCACAGGAGAAGTACAAATCATAGAAAGTTAGAGTGTCAGTCCTCTTGTACTTAAGTCGACATTGTGCCTTTTGCATTAATTTCGTATGCAATTTCTGTGTTTCATCGTGAATATGAAGGTCCAAGGGATACAGTAAACCTGAAGTGAAGCCTCGGCACCATAAACTGGACTCACAGGTGAGGTTCAAATCATAGAAAGTTAGAGTGTCAGTCCTCTTGTACTGAAGTCGGCAGTGTGCCTCTTGTATTAAATTCGGATGCAATTTCTGTGTTTCATCGTCAATAAGAAGGTCCAAGGGATTCAGAAAACCTGAAGTGAAGCATCGGTATCTGAAACTCGAATCACAGGAGAGGTTCAAATCAAAGAAAGTTAGAGTGTCAGTCCTCTTGTACTTAAGTCGGCATTGTGCCTTTTGTATTAAATTCGGATGCAATTTCTGTGTTTCATCGTCAATAAGAAGGTCCAAGGGATACAGTAAACCTGAAGTGAAGCATCGGAATCGAAAACTGGACTAAAAGGAGACGTTCAAATCATAGAAAGTTAGAGTGTCAGTCCTCTTGTACTTAAGTCGGCATTGTGCCTTTTGTATTACATTCGGATGCAATTTCTGTGTTTCATCGTCAATAAGAAGGTCCAAGGGATACAGTAAACCTGAAGTGAAGCATCGGAATCGAAAACTGGACTCACAGGAGAGGTTCAAATCATAGAAAGTTAGAGTGTCAGTCCTCATGTACTTAGGTCGGCATTGTGCCTTTTGTATTAAATTCGGATGTAATTTCTGTGTTTCATCGTTTATAAGAAGGTCCAAGGGATACAGTAAACTTGAAGTGAAGCATCGGAATCTAACACGGGACTCACAGGAGAGGTTCAAATCAAAGAAAGTTAGAGTGTCAGTCCTCTTGTACTTAAGTCGGCATTGTGCCTTTTGTATTAAATTCGGTTGCAATTTCTGTGTTTCATCGTCCATAAGAAGGTCCAAGGGATACAGTAAACCAGAAGTGAAGCATCGGAATCTAAAATTGGACTCACAGGAGATGTTCAAATCAAAGAAAGTTAGAGTGTCAGTCCTCATGTACTTAGGTCGGCATTGTGTCTTTTGTATTAAATTCGGATGTAATTTCTGTGTTTCATGGTTTATAAGAAGGTCCAAGGGATAGAGTAAACCTGAAGTGAAGCTTTGGAATCTAACACGGGACTCACAGGAGTGGTTCAAATCATAGAAAGTAAGGGTGTCAGTCCTCTTGTACTGAAGTCGGCAGTGTGTCTTTTGTATTAAATTCGGATGAAATTTCTGTGTTTCATCGTCAATAAGAAGGTCCAAGGGATTCAGAAAACCTGAAGTGAAGCATCGGAATCTGAAACTCGAATCACAGGAGAGGTTCAAATCAAAGAAAGTTAGAGTGTCCGTTCTCTTGTACTTAAGTCGGCATTGTGCCTTTTGTATTAAATTCGGATGCAATTTCTGTGTTTCATCGTCAATAAGAAGGTCCAAGGGATACAGTAAACCTGAAGTGAAGCATCGGAATCGAAAATTGGACTAAAAGGAGACGTTCAAATCATAGAAAGTTAGAGTGTCAGTCCTCTTGTACTTAAGTCGGCATTGTGCCTTTTGTATTAAATTCGGATGCAATTTCTGTGTTTCATCGTCAATAAGAAGGTCCAAGGGATAAAGGAAACCTGAAGTAAAGCATCGGAATCTAAAACTGGACTCACACGAGAGGTTCAAATCAGAGAAAGTTAGAGTGTGAGACCTCTTGTACTTAGGTCGGCATTGTGCCCTTTCTATTAAATTCGGATGTAATTTCTGTGTTTCATCATATATTAGAAGGTCCAAGGGATACAGTAAACCTGAAGTGAGCATCGGAATCTAACACGGGACTCACAGGAGAGGTTCAAATCAAAGAAAGTTAGAGGGCAGTCCTCTTGTACTTAAGTCAGCATTGTGCCTTTTGTATTAAATTCGGATGCAATTTCTGTGTTTCATCGTCAATAAGTAGGTCCAAGGGATACAGTAAACCTGAAGTGAAGCATCGGAATCGAAAACTGGACTCACAGGAGAGGTTCAAATCATAGAAAGTTAGAGGGTCAGTCCTCTTGTACTTAAGCCGGCATTGTGCCTTTTGTATTAAATTCGGATGCAATTACTGTGTTTCATCGTCAATAAGAAGGTCCAAGGGATACAGTAAACCTGAAGTGAAGCATCGGAATCGAAAACTGGACTCACAGGAGAGGTTCAAATCATAGAAAGTTAGAGTGTCAGTCGTCTTGTACTTCGGTCGGTATTGAGCCTTTTGTATTAAATTCGTATATAATTTCTGTGTTTCATCGTTTATAAGAAGGTCAAAGGGATACAGTAAACCTGAAGTGAAGCATCTGAATCTAACAAGGGACTCACAGGAGTGGTTCAAATCATAGAGAGTTATAGTGTCAGTCCTCTTGTACTTAAGTCAGCATTGTGCCTTTTGTATTAAATTCTGATGCAATTTTTGTGTTTCATCGTCAATAAGAAGCTCCAAGGGATACAGTAAATCTGAAGTGAAGCATCGGTATCTAAAACTGGACTCACAAGAGAGGTTCAAATCATAGAAAGTTAGAGTGTCAGTCCGCTTGTACTTAAGTCGGCATTGTGCCTTTTGTATTAAATTCGGATGCAATTTCTGTGTTTCATTGTCAATAAGAAAGTCCAAGGGATACAGTAAACCTGAAGTGAAGCCTCGGCAACTAAAACTGGACTCACAGGGGAGGTTCAAATCATAGAAAATTAAAGTGTCAGTCCTCTTGTACTGAAGACGGCAGTGTGCCTCTTGTATTAAATTCGGATGCAATTTCTGTGTTTCATCGTCAATAAGAAGGTCCAAGGGATTCAGAAAACCTGAAGTGAAGCATCGGTATCTGAAACTCGAATCACAGGAGAGGTTCAAATCAAAGAAAGTTAGAGTGTCAGTCCTCTTCTACTTAAGTCGGCATTGTGCCCTTTGTATTAAATTCGGATGCAATTTCTGTGTTGCATCGTCAATAAGAAGGTCCAAGGGATACAGTAAACCTGGAGTGAAGCATCGGAATCGAAAACAGGACTAAAAGGAGACGTTCAAATCATAGAAAGTTAGAGTGTCAGTCCTCTTGTACTTAAGTCGGCATTGTGCCTTTTTTATTAAATTCGGATGCAATTTCTGTGTTTCATCGTCAATAAGAAGTTCCAAGGGATAAAGGAAACCTGAAGTGAAGCATCGGAATCTAAAACTGGACTCACAGGAGAGGTTCAAATCAGAGAAAGTTAGAGTGTCAGACCTCTCGTACTTAGGTCGACATTGTGCCTTTTCTAGTAAATTCCGATGTAATTTCTGTGTTTCATCTTTTATAAGAAGGTCCAAGGGATACAGTAAACCTGAAGTGAAGCATCGGAATCTAACACGGGACTCACAGGAGAGGTTCAAATCAAAGAAAGTTAGAGGGTCAGTCCTCATGTACTTAAGTCGGCATTGTGCCTTTTGTATTAAATTCGGATGAAATTTCTGTGTTTCATCGTCAATAAGAAGGTATAAGGGATACTGTAATCCTGAAGTGAAGCATCGGAATCAAAACTGGACTCACAGGAGAGGTCCAAATCATAGAAAGTTAGAGTGTCAGTCCTCTTGTACGTAAGTCGGCATTGTGACTTTTGTATTAAATTCGGATGCAATTTCTGTGTTTCATCGTCAATAGGAAGGTCCAAGGGATACAGTAAACCTGAAGTGAAGCATCGGAATCTAAAACTCGACTCACAGGAGAGGTTCAAATCATATGAAGTTAGAGTGTCAGTCTTCTTGTACTTAGGTCGGCATTGTGCCTTTTGTATTAAATTCGGATGTAATTTCTGTGTTTCATCGTTTATAAGAAGGTCCAAGGGATACAGTAAACCTGATGTGTAGCATCGGAATCTAACACGGGACTCACAGGAGTGGTTCAAATCATCGAAAGTTAGAGTGTCAGTCCTCTTGTACTTAAGTCAGCATTGTGCCTTTTGTATTAAATTCGGATGTAATTTCTGTGTTTCATCGTCAATAAGAGTGTCCAAGGGATACAGAAAATCTGAAGTGAAGCATCGGAATCTAAAACTGGACTCATAAGAGAGGTTCAAATCATAGAAAGTTAGAGTGTCAGTCCTCTTGTTCTTAAGTCGGCATTGTGCCTTTTGTATTAAATTCAGATGCAATTTCTGTGTTTCATCGTCAATAAGAAGGTTTAAGGGATACAGTAAACCTGAAGTGAAGCCTCGGCATCTAAAACTGAACTCACAGGCGAGGTTAAAATCATAGAAAATTAGAGTGTCAGTCCTCTTGTACTTAAGTCGGCATTGTGCCTTTTGTATTAAAATCGGATGCAATTTCTGTGCTTCATCGTCAATTAGAAGGTCCAAGGGATACCGTAAACCTGAAGTGAAGCTGTGGAATCTAAAACTGGACTCACAGGAGAGGTTCAAATCAGAGAAAATTAGAGTGTCAGTCCTCTTGTACTTAAGTCGGCATTGTGCCTTTTGTATTAAATTCGTATGCAATTTTTGTGTTTCATTGTCAATAAGAAGGTCCAAGGGATTCAGTAAACCTGAAGTGAAGCATCGGAAACTAAAACCTGACTCACAGGAGAGGTTCAGATCATAGAAACTTAGAGTGTAAGTCCTCTTGTACTTAAGTTGGCATTGTGCCTTTTGTATTAATTTCGGATGCAATTTCTGAGTTTCATCGTCAATATGAAGGTCCAAGGGATGCAGTAAACCTGAAGTGAAGCCTCGGCAACATAAACTGGACTCACAGGTGAGGTTCAAATCATAGAAAGTTAGAGTGTCATTCCTCTTGTACTTAAGTCGGCATTGTGCCTTTTGTATTAAATTCGAATGCAATTTCTGTGTTTCATCGTCAATAAGAAGGTCCAAGGGATACAGTAAACCTGAAGTGAAGCATCGGAATCGAAAACTGGACTCACAGGAGAGGTTCAAATCATAGAAAGTTAGAGTGTCAGTCCTCTTGTACTTAAGTCGGCATTGTGCCTCTTGTATTAAATTCGGATGCAATTTCTGTGTTTCATCGTCAATAAGAAGGTCCAAGGGATACAGTAAACCTGAAGTGAAGCATCGGAATCTAAAACTGGACTCACAGGAGAGGTTCAAATCACAGAAAGTTAGAGTGTCAGTCCTCTTGTACTTCGGTCGGTATTGTGCCTTTTGTATTAAATTCGTATATAATTTCTGTGTTTCATCGTTTATAAGAAGATCAAAGGGATACAGTAAACCTGAAGTGAAGCATCTGAATCTAACAAGGGACTCACAGGAGTGGTTCAAATCATAGAAAGTTATAGTGTCAGTCCTCTTGTACTTAAGTCAGCATTGTGCCTTTTGTATTAAATTCTGATGCAATTTTTGTGTTTCATCGTCAATAAGAAGCTCCAAGGGATACAGTAAATCTGAAGTGAAGCATCGGAATCTAAAACTGGACTCACAAGAGAGGTTCAAATCATAGAAAGTTAGAGTGTCAGTCCGCTTGTACTTAAGTCGGCATTGTGCCTTTTGTATTAAATTCGGATGCAATTTCTGTGTTTCATTGTCAATAAGAAAGTCAAAGGGATACAGTAAACCTGAAGTGAAGCCTCGGCAACTAAAACTGGACTCACAGGGGAGGTTCAAACCATAGAAAATTAGAGTGTCAGTCCTCTTTTACTTAAGTCGGCATTGTGCCTTTTGTATTAAAATCGGATGCAATTTCTGTGCTTCATCGTCAATTAGAAGGTCCAAGGGATACAGTAAACCTGAAGTAAAGCCTCGGCATCTAAAACTGGACTCACAGGAGAGGTTCAAATCATAGAAAATTAGAGTGTCAGTCCTCTTGTACTTAAGTCGGCATTGTGCCTTTTGTATTAAATTCGTATGCAATTTCTGTGTTTCATTGTCAATAAGAAGGTCCTAGGGTTTCAGTAAACCTGAAGTGAAGCCTCGGAAACTAAAACCTGACTCACAGGAGAAGTTCAAATCATAGAATCTTAGAGTGTCAGTCCTCTTGTACTTAAGTCGGCATTGTGCCTTTTGTATTAATTTCGTATGCAATTTCTGTGTTTCATCGTGAATACGAAGGTCCAAGGGATACAGTAAACCTGAAGTGAAGCCTGGGCATCATAAACTGGACTCACAGGTGAGGTTCAAATCATAGAAAGTTAGAGTGTCAGTCCTCTTGTACTGAAGTCGGCAGTGTGCCTCTTGTATAAAATTCGGATGCAATTTCTGTGTTTCATAGTCAATAAGAAGGTCCAAGGGATTCAGAAAACCTGAAGTGAAGCATCGGTATCTGAAACTCGAATCACAGGAGAGGTTCAAATCAAAGAAAGTTAGAGTGTCAGTCCTCTTGTACTTAAGTCGGCATTGTGCCTTTTGTATTAAATTCGGATGCAATTTCTGTGTTTCATCGTCAATAAGAAGGTCCAAGTGATACAGCAAACCTGAAGTGAAGCATCGGAATCGAAAACTGGACTAAAAGGAGACGTTCAAATCATAGAAAGTTAGAGTGTCAGTCCTCTTGTACTTAAGTCGGCATTGTGCCTTTTGTATTAAATTCGGATGTAATTTCTGTGTTTCATCGTCAATAAGAGGGTCCAAGGGATACAGTAAACCTGAAGTGAAGCATCGGAATCTAAAACTGGACTCAAGGGAGAGGTTCGAATCATAGAAAGTTAGAGTGTCAGTCCTCTTGTACTGAAGTCGGCAGTGTGTCTTTTGTATCAAATTCGGATGCAATTTCTGTGTTTCATCGTCAATAAGAAGGTCCAAGGGATTCGGAAAACCTGAAGTGAAGCATCGGAATCTGAAACTCGAATCACAGGAGAGGTTCAAATCAAAGAAAGTTAGAGTGTCCGTTCTCTTGTACTTAAGTCGGCATTGTGCCTTTTGTATTAAATTCGGATGCAATTTCTGCGTTTCATCGTCAATAAGATGGTCCAAGGGATACAGTAAACCTGAAGTGAAGCATCGGAATCGAAAACTGGACTAAAAGGAGACGTACAAATCATAGAAAGTTAGAGTGTCCGTCCTCTTGTACTTGAGTCGGCATTGTGCCATTTGTATTAAATTCGGATGCAATTTCTGTGCTTCATCGTCAATAAGAAGGTCCAAGGGATACAGTAAATCTGAAGTGAAGCATCGGAATCTAAAACTGGACTCACAGGAGAGGTTCAACTCATAGAAAGTTAGAGTGTCAGTCCTCTTGTACTTAAGTCGGCATTGTGCCTTTTGTATTAAATTCGGATGCAATTTCTGTGTTTCATCGTCAATAAGAAGGTCCAAGGGATACAGTGAACCTGAAGTGAAGCATCGGAATCTAAAACTGGACTCACAGGAGAGGTTCAAATCATAGAAAGTTAGAGTGTCAGTCCTCTTGTACTTCGGTCGGTATTGTGCCTTTTGTATTAAATTCGTATATAATTTCTGTGTTTCATCGTTTATAAGAATGTCAAAGGGATACAGTAAACCTGAAGTGAAGCATCTGAATCTAACAAGGGACTCACAGGAGTGGTTCAAATCATAGAAAGTTATAGTGTCAGTCCTCTTGTACTTAAGTCAGCATTGTGCCTTTTGTATTAAATTCTGATGCAACTTTTGTGTTTCATCGTCAATAAGAAGCTCCAAGGGATACAGTAAATCTGAAGTGAAGCATCGGAATCTAAAACTGGACTCACAAGAGAGGTTCAAATCATAGAAAGTTTGAGTGTCAGTCCGCTTGTACTTAAGTCGGCATTGTGCCTTTTGTATTAAATTCGGATGCAATTTCTGTGTTTCATTGTCAATAAGAAAGTCAAAGGGATACAGTAAACCTGAAGTGAAGCCTCGGCAACTAAAACTGGACTCACAGGGGAGGTTCAAATCATAGAAAATTAGAGTGTCAGTCCTCTTTTACTTAAGTCGGCATTGTGCCTTTTGTATTAATATAGGATGCAATTTCTGTGCTTCATCGTCAATTAGAAGGTCCAAGGGATACAGTAAACCTGAAGTAAAGCCTCGGCATCTAAAACTGGACTCACAGGAGAAGTTCAAATCATAGAAACTTAGAGAGTCAGTCCTCTTGTACTTAAGTCGGCATTGTGCCTTTTGTATTAATTTCGTATGCAATTTCTGTGTTTCATCGTGAATACGAAGGTCCAAGGGATACAGTAAACCTGAAGTGAAGCCTGGGCATCATAAACTGGACTCACAGGTGAGGTTCAAATCATAGAAAGTTAGAGTGTCAGTCCTCTTGTACTGAAGTCGGCAGTGTGCCTCTTGTATAAAATTCGGATGCAATTTCTGTGTTTCATAGTCAATAAGAAGGTCCAAGGGATTCAGAAAACCTGATATGAAGCATCGGTATCTGAAACTCGAATCACAGGAGAGGTTCAAATCAAAGAAAGTTAGAGTGTCAGTCCTCTTGTACTTAAGTCGGCATTGTGCCTTTTGTATTAAATTCGGATGCAATTTCTGTGTTTCGTCGTCAATAAGAAGGTCCAAGGGATTCGGAAAACCTGAAGTGAAGCATCGGAATCTGAAACTCGAATCACAGGAGAGGTTCAAATCAAAGAAAGTTAGAGTGTCCGTTCTCTTGTACTTAAGTCGGCATTGTGCCTTTTGTATTAAATTCGGATGCAATTTCTGCGTTTCATCGTCAATAACAATATCCAAGGGATACAGTAAACCTGAAGTGAAGCATCGGAATCGAAAACTGGACTAAAAGGAGACGTACAAATCATAGAAAGTTAGAGTGTCCGTCCTCTTGTACTTGAGTCGGCATTGTGCCATTTGTATTAAATTCGGATGCAATTTCTGTGTTTCATCGTCAATAAGAAGGTCCAAGGGATACAGTAAATCTGAAGTGAAGCATCGGAATCTAAAACTGGACTAACAGGAGAGGTTCAAATCAGAGAAAGTTAGAGTGTGAGACCTCTTGTACTTAGGTCGGCATTGTGCCTTTTCTATTAAATTCGGATGTAATTTCTGTGTTTCATCATATATTAGAAGGTCCAAGGGATACAGTAAACCTGAAGTGAGCATCGGAATCTAACACAGGACTCACAGGAGAGGTTCAAATCAAAGAAACTTAGAGGGTCAGTCCTCTTGTACTTAAGTCGGCATTGTGCCATTTGTATTAAATTCGGATGCAATTTCTGTGTTTCATCGTCAATAAGAAGGTCCAAGGGATACAGTAAACCTGAAGTGAAGCATCGGAATCGAAAACTGGGCTCACAGGAGAGGTTCAACTCATAGAAAGTTAGAGTGTCAGTCCTCTTGTACTTAAGTCGGCATTGTGCCTTATGTATTAAATTCGGATGCAATTTCTGTGTTTCATCGTCAATAAGAAGGTCCAAGGGATACAGTGAACCTGAAGTGAAGCATCGGAATCTAAAACTGGACTCACAGGAGAGGTTCAAATCATAGAAAGTTAGAGTGTCAGTCCTCTTGTACTTCGGTCGGTATTGTGCCTTTTGTATTAAATTCGTATATAATTTCTGTGTTTCATCGTTTATAAGAAGGTCAAAGGGATACAGTAAACCTGAAGCGAAGCATCTGAATCTAACAAGGGACTCACAGGAGTGGTTCAAATCATAGAAAGTTATAGTGTCAGTCCTCTTGTACTGAAGTCAGCATTGTGCCTTTTGCATTAAATTCTGATGCAATTTTTGTGTTTCATCGACAATAAGAAGCTCCAAGGGATACAGTAAATCTGAAGTGAAGCATCGGAATCTAAAACTGGACTCACAAGAGAGGCTCAAATCATAGAAAGTTAGAGTGTAAGTCCGCTTGTACTTAAGTCGGCATTGTGCCTTTTGTATTAAATTCGGATGCAATTTCTGTGTTTGATTGTCAATAAGAAAGTCCAAGGGATACAGTAAACCTGAAGTGAAGCCTCGGCAACTAAAACTGGACTCACAGGGGAGGTTCAAATCATAGAAAATTAGAGTATCAGTCCTCTTTTACTTAAGTCGGCATTGTGCCTTTTGTATTAAAATCGGATGCAATTTCTGTGCTTCATCGTCAATTAGAAGGTCCAAGGGATACAGTAAACCTGAAGTGAAGCAGTGGAATCTAAAACTGGACTCACAGGAGAGGTTCAAATCATAGAAAATTAGAGTGTCAATCCTCTTGTACTTATGTCGGCATTGTGCTTTTTGTATTAAAATCGGATGCAATTTCTGTGCTTCATCGTCAATAAGAAGGTCCAAGGGATACAGTAAACCTGAAGTGAAGCTTGGGATCTAAAACTGGACTCACAGGAGAGGTTCAAATCAAAGAAAGCTAGAGTGTCAGTCCTCTTGTACTTAAGTCGGCATTGTGCCTTTTGTATTAAATTCGTATGCAATATCTGTGTTTCATTGTCAATAAGAAGGTCCAAGGGATTCAGTAAACCTGAAGTGAAGCCTCGGAAACTAAAACCTGACTCACAGGAGAAGTTCAAATCATAGAAACTCAGAGTGTCAGTCCTCTTGTAATTAAGTCGGCATTGTGCCTTTTGTATTAATTTCGTATGCAATTTCTGTGTTTCATCGTGAATATGAAGGTCCAAGGGATACAGTAAACCTGAAGTGAAGCCTCGGCAACATAAACTGGACTCACAAGAGAGGCTCAAATCATAGAAAGTTAGAGTGTCAGTCCGCTTGTACTTAAGTCGGTATTGTGCCTTTTGTATTAAATTCGGATGCAATTTCTGTGTTTCATTGTCAATAAGAATGTCCAAGGGATACAGTAAACCTGAAGTGAAGCCTCGGCAACTAAAATTGGACTCACAGGGGAGGTTCAAATCATGGAAAATTAGAGTATCAGTCCTCTTTTACTTAAGTCGGCATTGTGCCTTTTGTATTAAAATCGGATGCAATTTCTGTGCTTCATCGTCAATTAGAAGGTCCAAGGGATACAGTAAACCTGAAGTAAAGCCTCGGCATCTAAAACTGGACTCACAGTAGAGGTTCAAATCATAAAAAATTAGAGTGTCAGTCCTCTTGTACTTATGTCGGCATTGTGCTTTTTGTATTAAAATCGGATGCAATTTCTGTGCTTCATCGTCAATAAGAAGGTCCAAGGGATACAGTAAACCTGAAGTGAAGCATCGGAATCTAAAACTGGACTCACAGGAGAGGTTCAAATCAAAGAAACCTAGAGTGTCAGTCCTCTTGTACTTAAGTCGGCATTGTGCCTTTTGTATTAAATTCGGATGCAATTTCTGTGTTTCATCGTCAATAAGAAGGTCCAAGGGATTCAGAAAACCTGAAGTGAAGCATCGGTATCTGAAACTCGAATCACAGGAGAGGTTCAAATCAAAGAAAGTTAGAGTGTCAGTCCACTTGTACTTAAGTCGGCATTGTGCCTTTTGTATTAAATTCGGATGCAATTTCTGTGTTTCATCGTCAATTAGAAGGTCCAAGGGATACAGTAAACCTGAAGTGAAGCATCGGAATCGAAAACTGGACTAAAAGGAGACGTTCAAATCATAGAAAGTTAGAGTGTCAGTCCTCTTGTACTTAAGTCGGCATTGTGCCTTTTTTATTAAATTCGGATGCAATTTCTGTGTTTCATCGTCAATAAGAAGGTCCAAGGGATAAAGGAAACCTGAAGTGAAGCATCGGAATCTAAAACTGGACTCACAGGAGAGGTTCAAATCAGAGAAAGTTAGAGTGTCAGACCTCTTGTACTTAGGTCGGCATTGTGCCTTTTCTAGTAAATTCCGATGTAATTTCTGTGTTTCATCTTTTATAAGAAGGTCCAAGGGATACAGTAAACCTGAAGTGAAGCATCGGAATCTAACACGGGACTCACAGGAGAGGTTCAAATCAAAGAAAGTTAGAGGGTCAGTCCTCTTGTACTTAAGTCGGCATTGTGCCTTTTGTATTAAAATCGGATGCAATTTCTGTGCTTCATCGTCAATAAGAAGGTCCATGGGATACAGTAAACCTGAAGTGAAGCATCGGAATCTAAAACTGGACTCACAGGAGAGGTTCAAATCACAGAAAGTTAGAGTGTCAGTCCTCTTGTACTTCGGTCGGTATTGTGCCTTTTGTATTAAATTCGTATATAATTTCTGTGTTTCATCGTTTATAAGAAGGTCAAAGGGATACAGTAAATCTGAAATGAAGCATCTGAATCTAACAAGGGACTCACAGGAGTGGTTCAAATCATAGAAATTTATAGTGTCAGTCCTCTTGTACTTAAGTCAGCATTGTGCCTTTTGTATTAAATTCTGATGCAATTTTTGTGTTTCATCGTCAACAAGAAGCTCCAAGGGATACAGTAAATCTGAAGTGAAGCATCGGAATCTAAAACTGGTCTCACAAGAGAGGTTCAAATCATAGAAAGTTAGAGTGTCAGTCCACTTGTACTTAAGTCGGCATTGTGCCTTTTGTATTAAATTCGGATGCAATTTATGTGTTTCATTGTCAATAAGAAAGTCCAAGGGATACAGTAAACCTGAAGTGAAGCCTCGGCAACTAAAACTGGACTCACAGGGGAGGTTCAAATCATAGAAAATTAGAGTGTCAGTCCTCTTTTACTTAAGACGGCATTGTGCCTTTTGTATTAAAATCGGATGCAATTTCTGTGCTTCATCGTCAATTAGAAGGTCCAAGGGATACAGTAAACCTGAAGTAAAGCCTCGGCATCTAAAACTGGACTCACAGGAGAGGTTCAAATCATAGAAAATTAGAGTGTCAGTCCTCTTGTACTTAAGTCGGCATTGTGCCTTTTGTATTAAAATCGGATGCAATTTCTGTGCTTCATCGTCAATAAGAAGGTCCAAGGGATACAGTAAACCTGAAGTGAAGCATCGGAATCTAAAACTGGACTCACATGAGAGGTTCAAATCAGAGAAACCTAGAGTGTCAGTCCTCTTGTACTTAAGTCGGCATTGTGCCTTTTGTATTAAATTCGTATGCAATTTCTGTGTTTCATTGTCAATAAGAAGGTCCAAGGGATTCAGTAAACCTGAATTGAAGCCTCGGAAACTAAAACCTGACTCACAGGAGAAGTTCAAATCATAGAAACTTAGAGTGTCAGTCCTCTTGTACTTAAGTCGGCATTGTGCTTTTTGTATTAAATTCCAATGTAATTTCTGTGTTTCATCGTTTATAAGAAGGTCCAAGGGATACAGTAAACCTGAAGTGAAGCATCGGAATCTAACACGGGACTCACAGGAGAGGTTCAAATCATAGAAAGTTAGGGTGTCAGTCCTCTTGTACTTAAGTCAGCATTGTGCCTTTTGTATTAAAATCGGATGCAATTTCTGTGCTTCATCGTCAATAAGAAGGTCCAAGGGATACAGTAAACCTGAAGTGAAGCATCGGAATCGAAAACTGGACACACAGGAGAGGTTCAAATCATAGAAAGTTAGAGTGTCAGTCCTCATGTACTTAGGTCGGCATTGTGCCTTTTGTATTAAATTCCAATGTAATTTCTGTGTTTCATCGTTTATAAGAAGGTCCAAGGGATACAGTAAACCTGAAGTGAAGCATCGGAATCTAACACGGGACTCACAGGAGAGGTTCAAATCGAAGAAAATTACAGTGTCAATCCTCTTGTACTTAAGTCGGCATTGTGCCTTTTGTATTAAATTCGGTTGCAATTTCTGTGTTTCATCGTCCATAAGAAGGTCCAAGGGATACAGTAAACCTGAAGTGAAGCATCGGAATCTAAAACTGGACTCACAGGAGATGTTCAAATCATAGAAAGTTAGAGTGTCAGTCCTCATGTACTTAGGTCGGCATTGTGCCTTTTGTATTAAATTCGGATGTAATTTCTGTGTTTCATCGTTTATAAGAAGGTCCAAGGGCTACAGTAAACCTGAAGTGAAGCATTGGAATCTAACACGGGACTCACAGGAGTGGTTCAAATCATAGAAAGTTAGGGTGTCAGTCCTCTTGTACTTAAGTCAGCATTGTGCCTTTTGTATTAAATTCGGATGTAATTTCTGTGTTTCATCGTCAATAAGAGGGTCCAAGGGATACAGTAAACCTGAAGTGCAGCATCGGAATCTAAAACTGGACTCAAAGGAGAGGTTCAAATAATAGAAAGTTAGAGTGTCAGTCCTCTTGTACTGAAGTCGGCAGTGTGTCTTTTGTATTAAATTCGGATGCAATTTCTGTGTTTCATCGTCAATAAGAAGGTCCAAGGGATTCAGAAAACCTGAAGTGAAGCATCGGAATCTGAAACTCGAATCACAGGAGAGGTTCAAATCAAAGAAAGTTAGAGTGTCCGTTCTCTTGTACTTATGTCGGCATTGTGCCTTTTGTATTAAATTCGGATGCAATTTCTGTGTTTCATCGTCAATGAGAAGGTCCAAGGGATACAGTAAACCTGAAGTGAAGCATCGGAATCTAAAACTGGACTCACAAGAGAGGTTCAAATCATTGAAAGTTAGGGTGTCAGTACTCTTGTACTTAAGTCAGCATTGTGCCTTTTGTATTAAATTCGGATGCAATTTTTGTGTTTCATTGTCAATAAGAAAGTCCAAGGGATACAGTAAACCTGAAGTGAAGCCTCGGCAACTAAAACTGGACTCACAGGGGAGGTTCAAATCATAGAAAATTAGAGTATCAGACCTCTTTTACTTAAGTCGGCATTGTGCCTTTTGTATTAAAATCGGATGCAATTTCTGGGCTTCATCGTCAATTAGAAGGTCCAAGGGATACAGTAAACCTGAAGTAAAGCCTCGGCATCTAAAACTGGACTCACAGGAGAGGTTCAAATCATAGAAAATTAGAGTGCCAGTCCTCTTGTACTTATGTCGGCATTGTGCTTTTTGTATTAAAATCGGATGCAATTTCTGTGCTTCATCGTCAATAAGAAGGTCCAAGGGATACAGTAGACCTGAAGTGAAGCATCGGAATCTAAAACTGGACTCACAGGAGAGGTTCAAATCAAAGAAACCTAGAGTGTCA
Organism: Schistocerca americana; assembly: GCF_021461395.2. Lineage (NCBI taxonomy): Eukaryota > Metazoa > Arthropoda > Insecta > Orthoptera > Acrididae > Schistocerca > Schistocerca americana. Next base: position 431,431 of record NC_060129.1, on the reverse strand, counting down.
GTCCTCTTGTACTTAAGTCGGCATTGTGCCTTTTGTATTAAATTCGTATGCAATTTCTGTGTTTCATTGTCAATAAGAAGGTCCAAGGGATTCAGTAAACCTGAAGTGAAGCCTCGGAAACTAAAACCTGACTCACAGGAGAAGTTCAAATCATAGAAACTTAGAGTGTCAGTCCTCTTGTAATTAAGTTGGCATTGTGCCTTTTGTATTAATTTCGTATGCAATTTCTGTGTTTCATCGTGAATATGAAGGTCCAAGGGATACAGTATACCTGAGGTGAAGCCTCGGCAACATAAACTGGACTCACAGGTGAGGTTCAAATCATAAAAAGTTAGAGTGTCAGTCCTCTTGTACTAAAGACGGCAGTGTGCCTCTTGTATTAAATTCGGATGGAATTTCTGTGTTTCATCGTCAATAAGAAGGTCCAAGGTATTCAGAAAACCTGAAGTGAAGCATTGGTATCTGAAACTCGAATCACAGGAGAGGTTCAAATCAAAGAAAGTTAGAGTGTCAGTCCTCTTGTACTTAAGACGGCATTGTGTCTTTTGTATTAAATTCGGATGCAATTTCTGTGTTTCATCGTCAATTAGAAGGTCCAAGGGATACAGTAAACCTGAAGTGAAGCATCGGAATCGAAAACTGGACTAAAAGGAGACGTTCAAATCATAGAAAGTTAGAGTGTCAGTCCTCTTGTACTTAAGTCGGCATTGTGCCTTTTTTATTAAATTCGGATGCAATTTCTGTGTTTCATCGTCAATAAGAAGGTCCAAGGGATAAAGGAAAAATGAAGTGAAGCATCGGAATGTAAAACTGGACTCACAGGAGAGGTTCATATCAGAGAAAGTTAGAGTGTCTGACCTCTTGTACTTAGGTCGGCATTGTGCCTTTTCTAGTAAATTCCGATGTAATTTCTGTGTTTCATCTTTTATAAGAAGGTCCAAGGGATACAGTAAACCTGAAGTGAAGCATTGGAATCTAACACGGGACTCACAGGAGAGGTTCAAATCAAAGAAAGTTAGAGGGTCAGTGCTCTTGTACTTAAGTCGGCATTGTGCCTTTTGTATTAAAATCGGATGCAATTACTGTGCTTCATCGTCAATAAGAAGGTCCAAGGGATACAGTAAACCTGAAGTGAAGCATCGGAATCTAAAACTGGACTCACAGGAGAGGTTCAAATCACAGAAAGTTAGAGTGTCAGTCCTCTTGTACTTCGGTCGGTATTGTGCCTTTTGTATTAAATTCGTATATAATTTCTCTGTTTAATCGTTTATAAGAAGGTCAAAGGGATACAGTAAATCTGAAGTGAAGCATCTGAATCTAACAAGGGACTCACAGGAGTGGTTCAAATCATAGATAGTTATAGTGTCAGTCCTCTTGTACTTAAGTCAGCATTGTGCCTTTTGTATTAAATTCTGATGCAATTTTTGTGTTTCATCGTCAATAAGAAGCTCCAAGGGATACAGTAAATCTGAAGTAAAGCATCGGAATCTAAAACTGGACTCACAAGAGAGGTTCAAATCATAGAAAGTTAGAGTGTCAGTCCGCTTGTACTTAAGTCGGCATTGTGCCTTTTGTATGAAATTCGGATGCAATTTCTGTGTTTCATTGTCAATAAGAAAGTCCAAGGGATACAGTAAACCTGAAGTGAAGCCTCGGCAACTAAAACTGGACTCACAGGGGAGGTTCAAATCATAGAAAATTAGAGTATCAGTCCTCTTTTACTTAAGTCGGCATTGCGCCTTTTGTATTAAAATCGGATGCAATTTCTGTGCTTCATCGTCAATTAGAAGGTCAAAGGGATACAGTAAACCTGAAGTAAAGCCTCGGCATCTAAAACTGGACTCACAGGAGAGGTTCAAATCATAGACAATTAGAGTGTCAGTCCTCTTGTACTTAAGTCGGCATTGTGCCTTTTGTATTAAAATCGGATGCAATTTCTGTGCTTCATCGTCAATAAGAAGGTCCAAGGGGTACAGTAAACCTGAAGTGAAGCATCGGAATCTAAAACTGGACTCACAGGAGAGGTTCAAATCAGAGAAACCTAGAGTGTCAGTCCTCTTGTACTTAAGTCGGCATTGTGCCTTTTGTATTAAATTCGTATGCAATTTCTGTGTTTCATTGTCAATAAGAAGGTCCAAGGGATTCAGTAAACCTGAATTGAAGCCTCGGAAACTAAAACCTGACTCACAGGAGAAGTTCAAATCATAGAAACTTAGAGTGTCAGTCCTCTTGTACTTAAACCGGCATTGTGCCTTTTGTATTAATTTCGTATGCAATTTCTGTGTTTCATCGTGAATATGAAGGTCGAAGGGATACAGTAAACCTGAAGTGAAGCCTCGGCATCATAAACTGGACTCACAGGTGAGGTTCAAATCATAGAAAGTTAGAGTGTCATTCCTCTTGTACTGAAGTCGGCAGTGTGCCTCTTGTATTAAATTCGGATGCAATTTCTGTGTTTCATCGTCAATAAGAAGGACCAAGGGATTCAGAAAACCTGAAGTGAAGCATCGGTATCTGAAACTCGAATCACAGGACAGGTTCAAATCAAAGAAAGTTAGAGTGTCAGTCCTCTTGTACTTAAGTCGGCATTGTGCCTTTTGTATTAAATTCGGATGCAATTTCTGTGTTTCATCGTCAATAAGAAGGTCCAAGGGATACAGTAAACCTGAAGTGAAGCATCGGAATCGAAAACTGGACTAAGAGGAGACGTTCAAATCATAGAAAGTTAGAGTGTCAGTCCTCTTGTACTTAAGTAGGCATTGTGCCTTTTGTATTAAATTCGGATGCAATTTCTGTGTTTCATCGTCAATAAGAAGGTCCAAGGGATACAGTAAACCTGAAGTGAAGCATCGGAATCGAAAACTGGACTCACAGGAGAGGTTCAAATCATAGAAAGTTAGAGTGTCAGTCATCATGTACTTAGGTCGGCATTGTGCCTTTTGTATTAAATTCGGATAGAATTTCTGTGTTTCATCGTTTATAAGAAGGTCCAAGGGATACAGTAAACCTGAAGTGAAGCATCGGAATCTAACACGGGACTCACAGGAGAGGTTCAAATCGAAGAAAATTAGAGTGTCAATCCTCTTGTACTTAAGTCGGCATTGTGCCTTTCGTATTAAATTCGGTTGCAATTTCTGTGTTTCATCGTCCATATGAAGGTCCAAGGGATACAGTAAACCTGAAGTGAAGCATCGGAATCTAAAACTGGACTCACAGGAGATGTTCAAATCATAGAAAATTAGAGTGTCAGTCCTCATGTACATAGGTCGGCATTGTGCCTTTTGTATTAAATTCGGATGTAATTTCTGTGTTTCATCGTTTATAAGAAGGTCCAAGGGCTACAGTAAACCTGAAGTGAAGCATTGGAATCTAACACGGGACTCACAGGAGTGGTTCAAATCATAGAAAGTTAGGGTGTCAGTCCTCTTGTACTTAAGTCAGCATTGTGCCTTTTGTATTAAATTCGGATGTAATTTCTGTGTTTCATCGTCAATAAGAGGGTCCAAGGGATACAGTAAACCTGAAGTGCAGCATCGGAATCTAAAACTGGACTCAAAGGAGAGGTTCAAATAATAGAAAGTTACAGTGTCAGTCCTCTTGTGCTGAAGTCGGCAGTGTGTCTTTTGTATTAAATTCGGATGCAATTTCTGTGTTTCATCGTCAATAAGAAGGTCCAAGGGATTCAGAAAACCTGAAGTGAAGCATCGGAATCTGAAACTCGAATCACAGGAGAGGTTCAAATCAAAGAAAGTTAGAGTGTCCGTTCTCTTGTACTTATGTCGGCATTGTGCATTTTGTATTAAATTCGGATGCAATTTCTGTGTTTCATCGTCAATAAGAAGGTCCAAGGGATACAGTAAACCTGAAGTGAAGCATCGGAATCGAAAACTGGACTAAAAGGAGACGTTCAAATCATAGAAAGTTAGAGTGTCAGTCCTCTTGTACTTAAGTCGGCATTGTGCCTTTTGTATTAAATTCGGATGCAATTTCTGTGTTTCATCGTCAATAAGAAGGTCCAAGGGATAAAGGAAACCTGAAGTAAAGCATCGGAATCTAAAACTGGACTCACAGGAGAGGTTCAAATCAGAGAAAGTTAGAGTGTGAGACCTCTTGTACTTAGGTCGGCATTGTGCATTTCTATTAAATTCGGATGTAATTTCTTTGTTTCATCATATATTAGAAGGTCCAGGGGATACAGTAAACCTGAAGTGAGCATCGGAATCTAACACGGGACTCACAGGAGAGGTTCAAATCAAAGAAAGTTAGAGGGTCAGTCCTCTTGTACTTAAGTCGGCATTGTGCCTTTTGTATTAAATTCGGATGCAATTTCTGTGTTTCATCGTCAATAAGAAGGTCCAAGGAATACAGTAAACCTTAAGTGAAGCATCGGAATCGAAAACTGGACTCACAGGAGAGGTTCAAATCATAGAAAGTTAGAGGGTCAGTCCTCTTGTACTTAAGTCGGCATTGTGCCTTTAGTATTAAATTCGGATGCAATTTCTGTGTTTCATCGTCAAGAAGAAGGTCCAAGGGATACAGTAAACCTGAAGTGAAGCATCGGATTCGAAAACTGGACTCACAGGAGAGGTTCAAATCATAGAAAGTTAGAGTGTCAGTCCTCTTGTACTTAAGTCGGCATTGTGCCTTTTGTATTAAATTCGGATGCAATTCCTGTGTTCCATCGTCAATAAGAAGGTCCAAGGGATACAGTAAACCTGAAGTGAAGCATCGGAATCTAAAACTCGACTCACAGGAGAGGTTCAAATCATAGGAAGTTAGAGTGTCAGTCTTCTTGTACTTAGGTGGCATTGTGCCTTTTGTATTAAATTCGGATGTAATTTCTGTGTTTCATCGTTTATAAGAAGGTCCAAGGGATACAGTAAACCTGATGTGAAGCATCGGAATCTAACACGGGACTCACAGGAGTGGTTCAAATCATAGAAAGTTAGAGTGTCAGTCCTCTTGTACTTAAGTCAGCATTGTGCCTTTTGTATTAAATTCGGATGTAATTTCTGTGTTTCATCGTCAATAAGAGGGTCCAAGGGATACAGTAAATCTGAAGTGAAGCATCGGAATCTAAAACTGGACTCATAAGAGAGGTTCAAATCATAGAAAGTTAGAGTGTCAGTCCTCCTGTTCTTAAGTCGGCATTGTGCCTTTTGTATTAAATTCGGATGCAATTTCTGTGTTTCATCGTCAATAAGAAGGTTTAAGGGATACAGTAAACCTGAAGTGAAGCCTCGGCATCTAAAACTGGACTCACAGGAGAGGTTCAAATCATAGATGATTAGAGTGTCAGTCCTCTTGTACTTAAGTCGGCATTGTGCCTTTTGTATTAAAATCGGATGCAATTTCTGTGCTTCATAGTCAATAAGAAGGTCCAAGGGATACAGTAAACCTGAAGTGAAGCTGTGGAATCTAAAACTGGACTCACAGGAGAGGTTCAAATCAGAGAAACTTAGAGTGTCAGTCCTCTTGTACTTAAGTCGGCATTGTGCCTTTTGTATTAAATTCGGATGCAATTTCTGTGTTTCATCGTCAATAAGAAGGTCCAAGGAATACAGTAAACCTTAAGTGAAGCATCGGAATCGAAAACTGGACTCACAGGAGAGGTTCAAATCATAGAAAGTTAGAGGGTCAGTCCTCTTGTACTTAAGTCGGCATTGTGCCTTTAGTATTAAATTCGGATGCAATTTCTGTGTTTCATCGTCAAGAAGAAGGTCCAAGGGATACAGTAAACCTGAAGTGAAGCATCGGATTCGAAAACTGGACTCACAGGAGAGGTTCAAATCATAGAAAGTTAGAGTGTCAGTCCTCTTGTACTTAAGTCGGCATTGTGCCTTTTGTATTAAATTCGGATGCAATTCCTGTGTTCCATCGTCAATAAGAAGGTCCAAGGGATACAGTAAACCTGAAGTGAAGCATCGGAATCTAAAACTCGACTCACAGGAGAGGTTCAAATCATAGGAAGTTAGAGTGTCAGTCTTCTTGTACTTAGGTGGCATTGTGCCTTTTGTATTAAATTCGGATGTAATTTCTGTGTTTCATCGTTTATAAGAAGGTCCAAGGGATACAGTAAACCTGATGTGAAGCATCGGAATCTAACACGGGACTCACAGGAGTGGTTCAAATCATAGAAAGTTAGAGTGTCAGTCCTCTTGTACTTAAGTCAGCATTGTGCCTTTTGTATTAAATTCGGATGTAATTTCTGTGTTTCATCGTCAATAAGAGGGTCCAAGGGATACAGTAAATCTGAAGTGAAGCATCGGAATCTAAAACTGGACTCATAAGAGAGGTTCAAATCATAGAAAGTTAGAGTGTCAGTCCTCCTGTTCTTAAGTCGGCATTGTGCCTTTTGTATTAAATTCGGATGCAATTTCTGTGTTTCATCGTCAATAAGAAGGTTTAAGGGATACAGTAAACCTGAAGTGAAGCCTCGGCATCTAAAACTGGACTCACAGGAGAGGTTCAAATCATAGATAATTAGAGTGTCAGTCCTCTTGTACTTAAGTCGGCATTGTGCCTTTTGTATTAAAATCGGATGCAATTTCTGTGCTTCATCGTCAATAAGAAGGTCCAAGGGATACAGTAAACCGGAAGTGAAGCATCGGAATCTAAAACTGGACTCACAGGAGAGGTTCAAATCAGAGAAACCTAGAGTGTCAGTCCTCTTGTACTTAAGTCGGCATTGTGCCTTTTGTATTAAATTCGTATGCAATTTCTGTGTTTCATTGTCAATAAGAAGGTCCAAGGGATTCAGTAAACCTGAAGTGAAGCCTCGGAAACTAAAACCTGACCCACAGGAGAAGTTCAAATCATAGAAACTTAGAGTGTCAGTCCTCTTGTACTTATGTCGGCATTGTGCCTTTTGTATTAATTTCGTATGCAATTTCTGTGTTTCATCGTGAATATGAAGGTCCAAGGGATACAGTAAACCTGAAGTGAAGCCTCGGCATCATAAACTGGACTCACAGGTGAGGTTCAAATCATAGAAAGTTAGAGTGTCAGTCCTCTTGTACTGAAGTCGGCAGTGTGCCTCTTGTATTAAATTCGGATGCAATTTCTGTGTTTCATCGTCAATAAGAAGGTCCAAGGGATTCAGAAAACCTGAAGTGAAGCATCGGTATCAGAAACTCGAATCCCAGGAGAGGTTCAAATCAAAGAAAGTTAGAGTGTCAGTCCTCTTGTACTTAAGTCGGCATTGTGCCTTTTGTATTAAATTCGGATGCAATTTCTGTGTTTCATCGTCAATAAGAAGGTCCAAGGGATACAGTAAACCTGAAGTGAAGCATCGGAACCGAAAACTGGACTAAAAGGAGACGTTCAAATCATAGAAAGTTAGAGTGTCATTCCCCTTGTACTTAAGTGGCATTGTGCCTTTTGTATTAAATTCGGATGCTATTTCTGTCTTTCATTGTCAATATGAAGGTCCAAGGGATACAGTAAACCTGAAGTGAAGCATCGGAATCGAACACGGGACTCACAGGAGAGGTTCAAATCAAAGAAAGTTAGAGTGTCAGTCCTCTTGTACTTAAGTCGGCATTGTGCCTTTTGTATTAAATTCGGTTGCAATTTCTGTGTTTCATCGTCCATAAGAAGGTCCAAGGGATACAGAAAACCTGAAGTGAAGCATTGGAATCTAACACGGGACTCACAGGAGTGGTTCAAATCATAGAAAGTTAGGGTGTCAGTCCTCTTGTACTTAAGTCAGCATTGTGCCTTTTGTATTAAATTCGGATGTAATTTCTGTGTTTCATCGTCAATAAGAGGGTCCAAGGGATACAGTAAACCTGAAGTGAAGCATCGGAATCTAAAACTGGACTCAAAGGAGAGGTTCAAATAATAGAAAGTTAAAGTGTCAGTCCTCTTGTACTGAAGTCGGCAGTGTGTCTTTTGTATTAAATTCGGATGCAATTTCTGTGTTTCATCGTCAATAAGAAGGTCCAAGGGATTCAGAAAACCTGAAGTGAAGCATCGGAATCTGAAACTCGAATCACAGGAGAGGTTCAAATCAAAGAAAGTTAGAGTGTGAGACCTCTTGTACTTAGGTCGGCATTGTGCTTTTTCTATTAAATTCGGATGCAATTTCTGTGTTTCATCGTCAATAAGAAGGTCCAAGGGATACAGTAAACCTGAAGTGAAGCATCGGAATCTAAAACTGGACTCACAAGAGAGGTTCAAATCATAGAAAGTTAGAGTGTCAGTCCTCTTGTACTTAAGTCGGCATTGTGCCTTTTGTATTAAATTCGGATGCAATTTCTGTGTTTCACCGTCAATAAGAAGGTCCAAGGGATAAAGGAAACCTGAAGTAAAGCGTCGGAATCTAAAACTGGACTCACAGGAGAGGTTCAAATCAGAGAAAGTTAGAGTGTGAGACCTCTTGTACTTAGGTCGGCATTGTGCTTTTTCTATTAAATTCGGATGTAATTTCTGTGTTTCATCATATATTAGAAGGTCCAAGGGATACAGTAAACCTGAAGTGAGCATCGGAATCTAACACGGGACTCACAGGAGAGGTTCAAATCAAATAAAGTTAGATGGTCCGTCCTCTTGTACTTAAGTCGGCATTGTGCCTTTTGTATTAAATTCGGATGCAATTTCTGTGTTTCATTGTCAATAAGAAGGTCCAAGGGATACAGTAAACCTGAAGTGAAGCATCGGAATCGAAAACTGGACTCACAGGAGAGGTTCAAATCATAGAAAGTTAGAGTGTCAGTCCTCTTGTACTTAAGTCGGCATTGTGCCTTTTGTATTTAATTCGGATGCAATTTCTGTGTTTCATCGTCAATAAGAAGGTCCAAGGGATACAGTAAACCTGAAGTGAAGCATCGGAATCTAAAACTGGACTCACAGGAGAGGTTCAAATCATAGAAAGGTAGAGTGTCATTCCTCTTGTACTTCGGTCGGTATTGTGCATTTTGTATTAAATTCGTATATAATTTCTGTGTTTCATCGTTTATAAGAAGGTCAAAGGGATACAGTAAACCTGAAGTGTAGCATCTGAATCTAACAAGGGACTCACAGGAGTGGTTCAAATCATAGAAAGTTATAGTGTCAGTCCTCTTGTACTTAAGTCAGCATTGTGCCTTTTGGATTAAATTCTGATGCAATTTTTGTGTTTCATCGTCAATAAGAAGCTCCAAGGGATACAGTAAATCTGAAGTGAAGCATCGGAATCTAAAACTGGACTCACAAGAGAGGTTCAAATCATAGAAAGTTAGAGTGTCAGTCCTCTTGTACTTAAGTCGGCATTGTGCCTTTTGTATTAAATTCAGATGCAATTTCTGTGTTTCATTGTCAATAAGAAAGTCCAAGGGATACAGTAAACCTGAAGTGAAGCCTCGGCAACTAAAACTGGACTCACAGGGGAAGTTCAAATCATAGAAAATTAGAGTATCACTCCTCTTTTACTTAAGTCGGCATCGTGCCTTTTGTATTAAAATCGGATGCAATTTCTGTGCTTCATCGTCAATTAGAAGGTCCAAGGGATACAGTAAACCTGAAGTAAAGCCTCGGCATCTAAAACTGGACTCACAGGAGAGGTTCAAATCAAAGAAACCTAGAGTGTCAGTCCTCTTGTACTTAAGTCGGCATTGTGCCTTTTGTATTAAATTCGTATGCAATTTCTGTGTTTCATTGTCAATAAGAAGGTCCAAGGGATACAGTAAACCTGAAGTGAAGCCTCGGCAACGTAAACTGGACTCACAGGTGAGGTTCAAATCATAGAAAGTTAGAGTGTCAGTCCTCTTGTACTGAAGACGGCAGTGTGATTCTTGTATTAAATTCGGATGCAATATCTGTGTTTCATCGTCAATAAGAAGGTCCAAGGGTTTCAGAAAACCTGAAGTGAAGCATCGGTATCTGAAACTCGAATCACAGGAGAGGTTCAAATCAAAGAAAGTTAGAGTGTCAGTCCTCTTGTACTTAAGTCGGCATTGTGCCTTTTGTATTAAATTCGGATGCAATTTCTGTGTTTCATCGTCAATAAGAAGGTCCAAGGGAAACAGTAAATCTGAAGTGAAGCATCGGAATCGAAAACTGGACTAAAAGGAGACGTTCAAATCATAGAAAGTTAGAGTGTCAGTCCTCTTGTACTTAAGTCGGCATTGTGCCTTTTTTATTAAATTCGGATGCAATTTCTGTGTTTCATCGTCAATAAGAAGGTCCAAGGGATAAAGGAAACCTGAAGTGAAGCATCGGAATGTAAAACTGGACTCACAGGAGAGGTTCAAATCAGAGAAAGTTAGAGTGTCAGACCTCTTGTACTTAGGTCGGCATTGTGCCTTTTCTAGTAAATTCCGATGTAATTTCTGTGTTTCATCTTTTATAAGAAGGTCCAAGGGATACAGTAAACCTGAAGTGAAGCATCGGAATCTAACACGGGACTCACAGGACAGGTTCAAATCAAAGAAAGTTAGAGGGTCAGTCCTCTTGTACTTAAGTCGGCATTGTGCCCTTTGTATTAAATTCGGATGCAATTTCTGTGTTTCATCGTCAATAAGAAGGTCCAAGGGATACAGTAAACCTGAAGTGAAGCATCGGAATCGAAAACTGGACTCACAGGAGAGGTTCAAATCATAGAAAGTTAGAGTGTCAGTCCTCTTTTACTTAAGTTGGCATTGTGCCTTTTGTATTAAATTCGGATGCAAATTCTGTGTTTCATCGTCAATAAGAAGGTCCAAGGGATAAAGGAAACCTGAAGTGAAGCATCGGAATCTAAAACTCGACTCACAGGAGAGGTTCAAATCATAGGAAGTTAGAGTGTCAGTCTTCTTGTACTTAGGTCGACATTGTGCCTTTTGTATTAAATTCGGATGTAATTTCTGTGTTTCATCGTTTATAAGAAGGTCCAAGGGATACAGTAAACCTGATGTGAAGCATCGGAATCTAACACGGGACTCACAGGAGTGGTTCAAATCATAGAAAGTTAGAGTGTCAGTCCTCTTGTACTTAAGTCATCATTGTGCCTTTTGTATTAAATTCGGATTTAATTTCTGTGTTTCATCGTCAATAAGAGGGTCCAAGGGATACAGTAAATCTGAAGTGAAGCATCGGAATCTAAAACTGGACTCATAAGAGAGGTTCAAATCATAGAAAGTTAGAGTGTCAGCCCTCTTGTTCTTAAGTCGGCATTGTGCCTTTTGTATTAAATTCATGTGCAATTTCTGTGTTTCATCGTCAATAAGAAGGTTTAAGGGATACAGTAAACCTGAAATGAAGCCTCGGCATCTAAAACTGGACTCACAGGAGAGGTTCAAATCATAGAAAATTAGAGTGTCAGTCCTCTTGGAATTAAGTCGGCATTGTGCCTTTTGTATTAAAATCGGATGCAATTTCTGTGCTTCATCGTCAATAAGAAGGTCCAAGGGATACAGTAAACCTGAATTGAAGCTGTGGAATCTAAAACTGGACTCACAGGAGAGGTTCAAATCAGAGAAACTTAGAGTGTCAGTCCTCTTGTACTTAAGTCGGCATTGTGCCTTTTGTATCAAATTCGTATGCAATTTTTGTGTTTCATTGTCAATAAGAAGGTCCAAGGGATTCAGTAAACCTGAAGTGAAGCATCGGAAACTAAAACCTGACCCACAGGAGAGGTTCAGATCATAGAAACTTAGAGTGTCAGTCCTCTTGTACTTAAGTTGGCATTGAGCCTTTTGTATTAATTTCGGATGCAATTTCTGAGTTTGATCGTCAATATGAAGGTCCAAGGGATGCAGTAAACCTGAAGTGAAGCCTCGGCAACATAAACTGGACTCACAGGTGAGGTTCAAATCATAGAAAGTTAGAGTGTCAGTCCTCTTGTACTTAAATCGGCTTTGTGCCTTTTGTATTAAATTCGGATGCAATTTCTGTGTTTCATCGTCAATAAGAAGGTCAAAGGAATACAGTAAACCTGAAGTGAATAATCGGAATCGAAAACTGGACTCACAGGAGAGGTTCAAATCATAGAAAGTTAGAGTGTCGGTCCTCTTGTACCTAAGTCGGCATTGTGCCTTTTATATTAAATTCGGATGCAATTTCTGTGTTTCATCGTCAATAAGAAGGTCCAAGGGATACAGTAAACCTGAGGGGAAGCATCGGAATCTAAAACTGGACTCACAGGAGAGGTTCAAATCATAGGAAGTTAGAGTGTCAGTCCTCTTGTACTTAGGTCAGCATTGTGCCTTTTGGATTAAATTCGGATGTAATTTCTGTGTTCCATCGTCAATAAGAAGGTCCAAGGGATAAAGGAAACCTGAAGTGAAGCATCGGAATCTAAAACTGGACTCACAGGAGAGGTTCAAATCAGAGAAAGTTAGAGTGTCAGACCTCTTGTACTTAGGTCGGCATTGTGCCTTTTCTAGTAAATTCCGATGTAATTTCTGTGTTTCATCGTCAATAAGAGGGTCCAAGGGATACAGTAACTCTGATGTGAAGCATCGGAATCTAAAACTGGACTCATAAGAGAGGTTCAAATCATAGAAAGTTAGAGTGTCAGTCTTCTTGTACTTAAGTCAGCATTGTGCCTTTTGTATTAAATTCGGATGTAATTTCTGTGTTCATCTTTTATAAGAAAGTCCACGGGATACAGTAAACCTGAAGTGAAGCATCGGAATCTAACACGGGACTCACAGGAGTGGTTCAAATCATAGAAAGTTAGAGTGTCAGTCCTCTTGAACCTAAGTCAGCATTGTGCCTTTTGTATTGAATTCGGATGTAATATCTGTGTTTCATCGTCAATAAGAGGGTCCAAGGGATACAGTAAATCTGATGTGAAGCATCGGAATCTAAAACTGGACTCATAAGAGAGGTTCAAATCATAGAAAGTTAGAGTGTCAGTCCTCTTGTACTTAAGTCAGCATTGTGCCTTTTGTATTATATTCGGATGTAATTTCTGTGTTTCATCGTCAATAAGAGGGTCCAAGGGATACAGTAAATCTGAAGTGAAGCATCGGAATCTAAAACTGGACTCATAAGAGAGGTTCAAATCATTGAAACTTAGAGTAACAGTCCTCTTGTACTTAAGTCGGAATTGTGCCTTTTGTAATAAAGTCGGATGCAATTTCTGTGTTTCATCGTCAATAAGAAGGTCCAAGGGATACAGTAAACCTGAAGTGACGCCTCGGCATCTAAAACTGGACTCACAGGAGAGGTTCAAATCATAGAAAATTAGAGTGTAGTCCTCTTATACTTAAGTCTGCATTGTGCCTTTTGTATTAAAATCGGATGCAATTTCTGTGCTTCATCGTCAATAAGAAGGTCCAAGGGATACAGTAAACCTGAAGTGAAGCATCGGAATCTAAAACTGGACTCACAGGAGAGGTTCAAATAATAGAAAGTTAGAGTGTCAGTCCTCTTGTACTTAAGTCGGCTTTGTGCTTTTGTATTAAATTCGGATGCAATTTCTGTGCTACATCGTCAATAAGAAGGTCCAAGGGATTCAGGAAACCTGAAGTGAAGCATCGGAATCTGAAACTGGAATCACAGGAGAGGTTCAAATCAAAGAAAGTTAGAGTATCACTCCTCTTTTACCTAAGTCGGCATCGTGCCTTTTGTATTAAAATCGGATGCAATTTCTGTGCTTCATCGTCAATTAGAAGGTCCAAGGGATACAGTAAACCTGAAGTAAAGCCTCGGCATCTAAAACTGGTCTCACAGGAGAGGTTCAAATCAAAGAAACCTAGAGTGTCAGTCCTCTTGTATTTAAGTCGGCATTGTGCCTTTTGTATTAAATTCGGATGCAATTTCTGTGTTTCATCGTCAATAAGAAGGTCCAAGGGATACAGTAAATCTGAAGTGAAGCATCGGAATCGAAAACTGGACTAAAAGGAGACGTTCAAATCATAGAAAGTTAGAGTGTGAGTCCTCTTGTACTTAAGTCGGCATTGTGCCTTTTTTATTAAATTCGGATGCAATTTCTGTGTTTCATCGTCAATAAGAAGGTCCAAGGGATACAGTAAACCTGAAGTGAAGCATCGGAATCGAAAACTGGACTCACAGGAGAGGTTCAAATCATAGAAAGTTAGAGTGTCAGTCCTCTTGTACTTAAGTCGGCATTGTGCCTTTTGTATTAAATTCGGATGCAAATTCTGTGTTTCATCGTCAATAAGAAGGTCCAAGGGATAAAGGAAACCTGAAGTGAAGCATGGGAATCTAAAACTCGACTCACAGGAGAGGTTCAAATCATAGGAAGTTAGAGTGTCAGTCTTCTTGTACTTAGGTCGACATTGTGCCTTTTGTATTAAATTCGGATGTAATTTCTGTGTTTCATCGTTTATAAGAAGGTCCAAGGGATACAGTAAACCTGATGTGAAGCATCGGAATCTAACACGGGACTCGCAGGAGTGGTTCAAATCATAGAAAGTTAGAGTGTCAGTCCTCTTGTACTTAAGTCATCATTGTGCCTTTTGTATTAAATTCGGATGTAATTTCTGTGTTTCATCGTCAGTAAGAGGGTCCAAGGGATACAGTAAATCTGAAGTGAAGCATCGGAATCTAAAACTGGACTCATAAGAGAGGTTCAAATCATAGAAAGTTAGAGTGTCAGTCCTCTTGTTCTTAAGTCGGCATTGTGCCTTTTGTATTAAATTCATGTGCAATTTCTGTGTTTCATCGTCAATAAGAAGGTTTAAGGGATACAGTAAACCTGAAATGAAGCCTCGGCATCTAAAACTGGACTCACAGGAGAGGTTCAAATCATAGAAAATTAGAGTGTCAGTCCTCTTGGAATTAAGTCGGCATTGTGCCTTTTGTATTAAAATCGGATGCAATTTCTGTGCTTCATCGTCAATAAGAAGGTCCAAGGGATACAGTAAACCTGAGGTGAAGCATCGGAATCTTAAACTGGACTCACAGGAGTGGTTCAAATCATTGAAAGTTAGAGTGTTAGTCCTCTTATACTTAAGTCGGCATTGTGCCCTTTGTATTAAATTCGGATGCAATTTCTGTGTTGCATCGTCAATAAGAAGGTCCAAGGGATACAGTAAACCTGGAGTGAAGCATCGGAATCGAAAACAGGACTAAAAGGAGACGTTCAAATCATAGAAAGTTAGAGTGTCAGTCCTCTTGTACTTAAGTCGGCATTGTGCCTTTTTTATTAAATTCGGATGCAATTTCTGTGTTTCATCGTCAATAAGAAGGTCCAAGGGATAAAGGAAACCTGAAGTGAAGCATCGGAATCTAAAACTGGACTCACAGGAGAGGTTCAAATCAGAGAAAGTTAGAGTGTCAGACCTCTTGTACTTAGGTCGGCATTGTGCCTTTTCTAGTAAATTCCGATGTAATTTCTGTGTTTCATCGTCAATAAGAGGGTCCAAGGGATACTGTAACTCTGATGTGAAGCATCGGAATCTAAAACTGGACTCATAAGAGAGGTTCAAATCATAGAAAGTTAGAGTGTCAGTCCTCTTGTACTTAAGTCAGCATTGTGCCTTTTGTATTAAATTCGGATGTAATTTCTGTGTTTCATCTTTTATAAGAAAGTCCATGGGATACAGTAAACCTGAAGTGAAGCATCGGAATCTAACACGGGACTCACAGGAGTGGTTCAAATCATAGAAAGTTAGAGTGTCAGTCCTCTTGAACCTAAGTCAGCATTGTGCCTTTTGTATTGAATTCGGATGTAATATCTGTGTTTCATCGTCAATAAGAGGGTCCAAGGGATACAGTAAATCTGATGTGAAGCATCGGAATCTAAAACTGGACTCATAAGAGAGGTTCAAATCATAGAAAGTTAGAGTGTCAGTCCTCTTGTACTTAAGTTAGCATTGTGCCTTTTGTATTATATTCGGATGTAATTTCTGTGTTTCATCGTCAATAAGAGGGTCCAAGGGATACAGTAAATCTGAAGTGAAGCATCGGAATCTAAAACTGGACTCATAAGAGAGGTTCAAATCATTGAAACTTAGAGTGTCAGTCCTCTTGTACTTAAGTCGGAATTGTGCCTTTTGTAATAAAGTCGGATGCAATTTCTGTGTTTCATCGTCAATAAGAAGGTCCAAGGGATACAGTAAACCTGAAGTGACGCCTCGGCATCTAAAACTGGACTCACAGGAGAGGTTCAAATCATAGAAAATTAGAGTGTCAGTCCTCTTATACTTAAGTCGGCATTGTGCCTTTTGTATTAAAATCGGATGCAATTTCTGTGCTTCATCGTCAATAAGAAGGTCCAAGGGATACAGTAAACCTGAAGTGAAGCATCGGAATCTAAAACTGGACTCACAGGAGAGGTTCAAATAATAGAAAGTTAGAGTGTCAGTCCTCTTGTACTTAAGTCGGCTTTGTGCTTTTGTATTAAATTCGGATGCAATTTCTGTGCTTCATCGTCAATAAGAAGGTCCAAGGGATTCAGGAAACCTGAAGTGAAGCATCGGAATCTGAAACTGGAATCACAGGAGAGGTTCAAATCAAAGAAAGTTAGAGTATCACTCCTCTTTTACTTAAGTCGGCATCGTGCCTTTTGTATTAAAATCGGATGCAATTTCTGTGCTTCATCGTCAATTAGAAGGTCCAAGGGATACAGTAAACCTGAAGTAAAGCCTCGGCATCTAAAACTGGACTCACAGGAGAGGTTCAAATCAAAGAAACCTAGAGTGTCAGTCCTCTTGTACTTAAGTCGGCATTGTGCCTTTTGTATTAAATTCGTATGCAATTTCTGTGTTTCATTGTCAATAAGAAGGTCCAAGGGATACAGTAAACCAGAAGTGAAGCCTCGGCAACGTAAACTGGACTCACAGGTGAGGTTCAAATCATAGAAAGTTAGAGTGTCAGTCCTCTTGTACTGAAGACGGCAGTGTGATTCTTGTATTAAATTCGGATGCAATTTCTGTGTTTCATCGTCAATAAGAAGGTCCAAGGGTTTCAGAAAACCTGAAGTGAAGCATCGGTATCTGAAACTCGAATCACAGGAGAGGTTCAAATCTAAGAAAGTTAGAGTGTCAGTCCTCTTGTACTTAAGTCGGCATTGTGCCTTTTGTATTAAATTCGGATGCAATTTCTGTGTTTCATCGTCAATAAGAAGGTCCAAGGGATACAGTAAATCTGAAGTGAAGCATCGGAATCGAAAACTGGACTAAAAGGAGACGTTCAAATCATAGAAAGTTAGAGTGTCAGTCCTCTTGTACTTAAGTCGGCATTGTGCCTTTTTTATTAAATTCGGATGCAATTTCTGTGTTTCATCGTCAATAAGAAGGTCCAAGGGATAAAGGAAACCTGAAGTGAAGCATCGGAATCTAAAACTGGACTCACAGGAGAGGTTCAAATCAGAGAAAGTTAGAGTGTCAGACCTCTTGTACTTAGGTCGGCATTGTGCCTTTTCTAGTAAATTCCAATGTAATTTCTGTGTTTCATCTTTTATAAGAAGGTCCAAGGGATACAGTAAACCTGAAGTGAAGCATCGGAATCTAACACGGGACTCACAGGACAGGTTCAAATCAAAGAAAGTTAGAGGGTCAGTCCTCTTGTACTTAAGTCGGCATTGTGCCTTTTGTATTAAATTCGGATGCAATTTCTGTGTTTCATCGTCAATAAGAAGGTCCAAGGGATACAGTAAACCTGAAGTGAAGCATCGGAATCGAAAAGTGGACTCACAGGAGAGGTTAAAATCATAGAAAGTTAGAGTGTCAGTCCTCTTGTACTTAAGTCGGCATTGTGCCTTTTGTATTAAATTCGGATGCAAATTCTGTGTTTCATCGTCAATAAGAAGGTCCAAGGGATAAAGGAAACCTGAAGTGAAGCATCGGAATCAAAAACTCGACTCACAGGAGAGGTTCAAATCATAGGAAGTTAGAGTGTCAGTCTTCTTGTACTTAGGTCGGCATTGTGCCTTTTGTATTAAATTCGGATGTAATTTCTGTGTTTCATCGTTTATAAGAAGGTCCAAGGGATACAGTAAACCTGATGTGAAGCATCGGAATCTAACACGGGACTCACAGGAGTGGTTCAAATCGTAGAAAGTTAGAGTGTCAGGCCTCTTGTACTTAAGTCATCATTGTGCCTTTTGTATTAAATTCGGATGTAATTTCTGTGTTTCATCGTCAATAAGAGGGTCCAAGGGATACAGTAAATCTGAAGTGAAGCATCAGAATCTAAAACTGGACTCATAAGAGAGGTTCAAATCATAGAAAGTTAGAGTGTAAGTCCTCTTGTTCTTAAGTCGGCATTGTGCCTTTTGTATTAAATTCGGGTGCAATTTCTGTGTTTCATCGTCAATAAGAAGGTTTAAGGGATACAGTAAACCTGAAATGAAGCCTCGGCATCTAAAACTGGACTCACAGGAGAGGTTAAAATCATAGAAAATTAGAGTGTCAGTCCTCTTGGAATTAAGTCGGCATTGTGCCTTTTGTATTAAAATCGGATGCAATTATTGTGCTTCATCGTCAATAAGAAGGTCCAAGGGATACAGTAAACCTGAATTGAAGCTGTGGAATCTAAAACTGGACTCACAGGAGAGGTTCAAATCAGAGAAACTTAGAGTGTCAGTCCTCTTGTACTTAAGTCGGCATTGTGCCTTTTGTATCAAATTCGTATGCAATTTTTGTGTTTCATTGTCAATAAGAAGGTCCAAGGGATTCAGTAAACCTGAAGTGAAGCATGGGAAACTAAAACCTGACTCACAGGAGAGGTTCAGATCATAGAAACTTAGAGTGTCAGTCCTCTTGTACTTAAGTTGGCATTGAGCCTTTTGTATTAATTTCGGATGCAATTTCTGAGTTTGATCGTCAATATGAAGGTCCAAGGGATGCAGTAAACCTGATGTGAAGCCTCGGCAACATAAACTGGACTCACAGGTGAGGTTCAAATCATAGAAAGTTAGAGTGTCAGTCCTCTTGTACTTAAATCGGCATTGTGCCTTTTGTATTAAATTCGGATGCAATTTCTGTGTTTCATCGTCAATAAGAAGGTCAAAGGGATACAGTAAACCTGAAGTGAATAATCGGAATCGAAAACTGGACTCACAGGAGAGGTTCAAATCATAGAAAGTTAGAGTGTCGGTCCTCTTGTACTTAAGTCGGCATTGTGCCTTTTATATTAAATTCGGATGCAATTTCTGTGTTTCATCGTCAATAAGAAGGTCCAAGGGATACAGTAAACCTGAAGGGAAGCATCGGAATCTAAAACTGGACTCACAGGAGAGGTTCAAATCATAGGAAGTTAGAGTGTCAGTCCTCTTGTACTTAGGTCAGCATTGTGCCTTTTGGATTAAATTCGGATGTAATTTCTGTGTTTCATCGTCAATAAGAAGGTCCAAGGGATAAAGGAAACCTGAAGTGAAGCATCGGAATCTAAAACTGGACTCACAGGAGAGGTTCAAATCAGAGAAAGTTAGAGTGTCAGACCTCTTGTACTTAGGTCGGCATTGTGCCTTTTCTAGTAAATTCCGATGTAATTTCTGTGTTTCATCGTCAATAAGAGGGTCCAAGGGATACAGTAACTCTGATGTGAAGCATCGGAATCTAAAACTGGACTCATAAGAGAGGTTCAAATCATAGAAAGTTAGAGTGTCAGTCCTCTTGTACTTAAGTCAGCATTGTGCCTTTTGTATTAAATTCGGATGTAATTTCTGTGTTTCATCTTTTATAAGAAAGTCCATGGGATACAGTAAACCTGAAGTGAAGCATCGGAATCTAACACGGGACTCACAGGAGTGGTTCAAATCATAGAAAGTTAGAGTGTCAGTCCTCTTGAACCTAAGTCAGCATTGTGCCTTTTGTATTGAATTCGGATGTAATATCTGTGTTTCATCGTCAATAAGAGGGTCCAAGGGATACAGTAAATCTGATGTGAAGCATCGGAATCTAAAACTGGACTCATAAGAGAGGTTCAAATCATAGAAAGTTAGAGTGTCAGTCCTCTTGTACTTAAGTCAGCATTGTGCCTTTTGTATTATATTCGGATGTAATTTCTGTGTTTCATCGTCAATAAGAGGGTCCAAGGGATACAGTAAATCTGAAGTGAAGCATCGGAATCTAAAACTGGACTCATAAGAGAGGTTCAAATCATTGAAACTTAGAGTGTCAGTCCTCTTGTACTTAAGTCGGAATTGTGCCTTTTGTAATAAAGTCGGATGCAATTTCTGTGTTTCATCGTCAATAAGAAGGTCCAAGGGATACAGTAAACCTGAAGTGACGCCTCGGCATCTAAAACTGGACTCACAGGAGAGGTTCAAATCATAGAAAATTAGAGTGTCAGTCCTCTTATACTTAAGTCGGCATTGTGCCTTTTGTATTAAAATCGGATGCAATTTCTGTGCTTCATCGTCAATAAGAAGGTCCAAGGGATACAGTAAACCTGAAGTGAAGCATCGGAATCTAAAACTGGACTCACAGGAGAGGTTCAAATAATAGAAAGTTAGAGTGTCAGTCCTGTTGTACTTAAGTCGGCTTTGTGCTTTTGTATTAAATTCGGATGCAATTTCTGTGCTTCATCGTCAATAAGAAGGTCCAAGGGATTCAGGAAACCTGAAGTGAAACATCGGAATCTGAAACTGGAATCACAGGAGAGGTTCAAATCAAAGAAAGTTAGAGTACCACTCCTCTTTTACTTAAGTCGGCATCGTGCCTTTTGTATTAAAATCGGATGCAATTTCTGTGCTTCATCGTCAATTAGAAGGTCCAAGGGATACAGTAAACCTGAAGTAAAGCCTCGGCATCTAAAACTGGACTCACAGGAGAGGTTCAAATCAAAGAAACCTAGAGTGTCAGTCCTCTTGTACTTAAGTCGGCATTGTGCCTTTTGTATTAAATTCGTATGCAATTTCTGTGTTTCATTGTCAATAAGAAGGTCCAAGGGATACAGTAAACCAGAAGTGAAGCCTCGGCAACGTAAACTGGACTCACAGGTGAGGTTCAAATCATAGAAAGTTAGAGTGTCAGACCTCTTGTACTTAGGTCGGCATTGTGCCTTTTCTAGTAAATTCCGATGTAATTTCTGTGTTTCATCTTTTATAAGAAGGTCCAAGGGATACAGTAAACCTGAAGTGAAGCATCGGAATCTAACACGGGACTCACAGGACAGGTTCAAATCAAAGAAAGTTAGAGGGTCAGTCCTCTTGTACTTAAGTCGGCATTGTGCCTTTTGTATTAAATTCGGATGCAATTTCTGTGTTTCATCGTCAATAAGAAGGTCCAAGGGATACAGTAAACCTGAAGTGAAGCATCGGAATCGAAAAGTGGACTCACAGGAGAGGTTAAAATCATAGAAAGTTAGAGTGTCAGTCCTCTTGTACTTAAGTCGGCATTGTGCCTTTTGTATTAAATTCGGATGCAAATTCTGTGTTTCATCGTCAATAAGAAGGTCCAAGGGATAAAGGAAACCTGAAGTGAAGCATCGGAATCTAAAACTCGACTCACAGGAGAGGTTCAAATCATAGGAAGTTAGAGTGTCAGTCTTCTTGTACTTAGGTCGGCATTGTGCCTTTTGTATTAAATTCGGATGAAATTTCTGTGTTTCATCGTTTATAAGAAGGTCCAAGGGATACAGTAAACCTGATGTGAAGCATCGGAATCTAACACGGGACTCACAGGAGTGGTTCAAATCATAGAAAGTTAGAGTGTCAGTCCTCTTGTACTTAAGTCATCATTGTGCCTTTTGTATTAAATTCGGATGCAATTTCTGTGTTTCATCGTCAATAAGAAGGTCCAAGGGATACAGTAAACCTGAAGGGAAGCATCGGAATCTAAAACTGGACTCACAGGAGAGGTTCAAATCATAGGAAGTTAGAGTGTCAGTCCTCTTGTACTTAGGTCAGCATTGTGCCTTTTGGATTAAATTCGGATGTAATTTCTGTGTTTCATCGTCAATAAGAAGGTCCAAGGGATAAAGGAAACCTGAAGTGAAGCATCGGAATCTAAAACTGGACTCACAGGAGAGGTTCAAATCAGAGAAAGTTAGAGTGTCAGACCTCTTGTACTTAGGTCGGCATTGTGCCTTTTCTAGTAAATTCCGATGTAATTTCTGTGTTTCATCGTCAATAAGAGGGTCCAAGGGATACAGTAACTCTGATGTGAAGCATCGGAATCTAAAACTGGACTCATAAGGGAGGTTCAAATCATAGAAAGTTAGAGTGTCGGTCCTCTTGTACTTAAGTCAGCATTGTGCCTTGTGTATTAAATTCGGATGTAATTTCTGTGTTTCATCTTTTATAAGAAAGTCCATGGGATACAGTAAACCTGAAGTGAAGCATCGGAATCTAACACGGGACTCACAGGAGTGGTTCAAATCATAGAAAGTTAGAGTGTCAGTCCTCTTGAACCTAAGTCAGCATTGTGCCTTTTGTATTGAATTCGGATGTAATATCTGTGTTTCATCGTCAATAAGAGGGTCCAAGGGATACAGTAAATCTGATGTGAAGCATCGGAATCTAAAACTGGACTCATAAGAGAGGTTCAAATCATAGAAAGTTAGAGTGTCAGTCCTCTTGTACTTAAGTCAGCATTGTGCCTTTTGTATTATATTCGGATGTAATTTCTGTGTTTCATCGTCAATAAGAGGGTCCAAGGGATACAGTAAATCTGAAGTGAAGCATCGGAATCTAAAACTGGACTCATAAGAGAGGTTCAAATCATTGAAACTTAGAGTGTCAGTCCTCTTGTACTTAAGTCGGAATTGTGCCTTTTGTAATAAAGTCGGATGCAATTTCTGTGTTTCATCGTCAATAAGAAGGTCCAAGGGATACAGTAAACCTGAAGTGACGCCTCGGCATCTAAAACTGGACTCACAGGAGAGGTTCAAATCATAGAAAACTAGAGTGTCAGTCCTCTTATACTTAAGTCGGCATTGTGCCTTTTGTATTAAAATCGGATGCAATTTCTGTGCTTCATCGTCAATAAGAAGGTCCAAGGGATACAGTAAACCTGAAGTGAAGCATCGGAATCTAAAACTGGACTCACAGGAGAGGTTCAAATAATAGAAAGTTAGAGTGTCAGTCCTCTTGTACTTAAGTCGGCTTTGTGCTTTTGTATTAAATTCGGATGCAATTTCTGTGCTTCATCGTCAATAAGAAGGTCCAAGGGATTCAGGAAACCTGAAGTGAAGCATCGGAATCTGAAACTGGAATCACAGGAGAGGTTCAAATCAAAGAAAGTTAGAGTATCACTCCTCTTTTACTTAAGTCGGCATCGTGCCTTTTGTATTAAAATCGGATGCAATTTCTGTGCTTCATCGTCAATTAGAAGGTCCAAGGGATACAGTAAACCTGAAGTAAAGCCTCGGCATCTAAAACTGGACTCACAGGAGAGGTTCAAATCAAAGAAACCTAGAGTGTCAGTCCTCTTGTACTTAAGTCGGCATTGTGCCTTTTGTATTAAATTCGTATGCAATTTCTGTGTTTCATTGTCAATAAGAAGGTCCAAGGGATACAGTAAACCAGAAGTGAAGCCTCGGCAACGTAAACTGGACTCACAGGTGAGGTTCAAATCATAGAAAGTTAGAGTGTCAGTCCTCTTGTACTGAAGACGGCAGTGTGATTCTTGTATTAAATTCGGATGCAATTTCTGTGTTTCATCGTCAATAAGAAGGTCCAAGGGTTTCAGAAAACCTGAAGTGAAGCATCGGTATCTGAAACTCGAATCACAGGAGAGGTTCAAATCTAAGAAAGTTAGAGTGTCAGTCCTCTTGTACTTAAGTCGGCATTGTGCCTTTTGTATTAAATTCGGATGCAATTTCTGTGTTTCATCGTCAATAAGAAGGTCCAAGGGATACAGTAAATCTGAAGTGAAGCATCGGAATCGAAAACTGGACTAAAAGGAGACGTTCAAATCATAGAAAGTTAGAGTGTCAGTCCTCTTGTACTTAAGTCGGCATTGTGCCTTTTTTATTAAATTCGGATGCAATTTCTGTGTTTCATCGTCAATAAGAAGGTCCAAGGGATAAAGGAAACCTGAAGTGAAGCATCGGAATCTAAAACTGGACTCACAGGAGAGGTTCAAATCAGAGAAAGTTAGAGTGTCAGACCTCTTGTACTTAGGTCGGCATTGTGCCTTTTCTAGTAAATTCCGATGTAATTTCTGTGTTTCATCTTTTATAAGAAGGTCCAAGGGATACAGTAAACCTGAAGTGAAGCATCGGAATCTAACACGGGACTCACAGGACAGGTTCAAATCAAAGAAAGTTAGAGGGTCAGTCCTCTTGTACTTAAGTCGGCATTGTGCCTTTTGTATTAAATTCGGATGCAATTTCTGTGTTTCATCGTCAATAAGAAGGTCCAAGGGATACAGTAAACCTGAAGTGAAGCATCGGAATCGAAAAGTGGACTCACAGGAGAGGTTAAAATCATAGAAAGTTAGAGTGTCAGTCCTCTTGTACTTAAGTCGGCATTGTGCCTTTTGTATTAAATTCGGATGCAAATTCTGTGTTTCATCGTCAATAAGAAGGTCCAAGGGATAAAGGAAACCTGAAGTGAAGCATCGGAATCTAAAACTCGACTCACAGGAGAGGTTCAAATCATAGGAAGTTAGAGTGTCAGTCTTCTTGTACTTAGGTCGGCATTGTGCCTTTTGTATTAAATTCGGATGTAATTTCTGTGTTTCATCGTTTATAAGAAGGTCCAAGGGATACAGTAAACCTGATGTGAAGCATCGGAATCTAACACGGGACTCACAGGAGTGGTTCAAATCATAGAAAGTTAGAGTGTCAGTCCTCTTGTACTTAAGTCATCATTGTGCCTTTTGTATTAAATTCGGATGTAATTTCTGTGTTTCATCGTCAATAAGAGGGTCCAAGGGATACAGTAAATCTGAAGTGAAGCATCAGAATCAAAAACTGGACTCATAAGAGAGGTTCAAATCATAGAAAGTTAGAGTGTAAGTCCTCTTATTCTTAAGTCAGCATTGTGCCTTTTGTATTAAATTCGGGTGCAATTTCTGTGTTTCATCGTCAATAAGAAGGTTTAAGGGATATAGTAAACCTGAAATGAAGCCTCGGCATCTAAAACTGGACTCACAGGAGAGGTTAAAATCATAGAAAATTAGAGTGTCAGTCCTCTTGGAATTAAGTCGGCATTGTGCCTTTTGTATTAAAATCGGATGCAATTTCTGTGCTTCATCGTCAATAAGAAGGTCCAAGGGATACAGTAAACCTGAATTGAAGCTGTGGAATCTAAAACTGGACTCACAGGAGAGGTTCAAATCAGAGAAACTTAGAGTGTCAGTCCTCTTGTACTTAAGTCGGCATTGTGCCTTTTGTATCAAATTCGTATGCAATTTTTGTGTTTCATTGTCAATAAGAAGGTCCAAAGGATTCAGTAAACCTGAAGTGAAGCATGGGAAACTAAAACCTGACTCACAGGAGAGGTTCAGATCATAGAAACTTAGAGTGTCAGTCCTCTTGTACTTAAGTTGGCATTGAGCCTTTTGTATTAATTTCGGATGCAATTTCTGAGTTTGATCGTCAATATGAAGGTCCAAGGGATGCAGTAAACCTGAAGTGAAGCCTCGGCAACATAAACTGGACTCACAGGTGAGGTTCAAATCATAGAAAGTTAGAGTGTCAGTCCTCTTGTACTTAAATCGGCATTGTGCCTTTTGTATTAAATTCGGATGCAATTTCTGTGTTTCATCGTCAATAAGAAGGTCCAAGGGATACAGTAAACCTGAAGTGAATAATCGGAATCGAAAACTGGACTCACAGGAGAGGTTCAAATCATAGAAAGTTAGAGTGTCGGTCCTCTTGTACTTAAGTCGGCATTGTGCCTTTTATATTAAATTCGGATGCAATTTCTGTGTTTCATCGTCAATAAGAAGGTCCAAGGGATAAAGGAAACCTGAAGTGAAGCATCGGAATCTAAAACTGGACTCACAGGAGAGGTTCAAATCAGAGAAAGTTAGAGTGTCAGACCTCTTGTACTTAGGTCGGCATTGTGCCTTTTCTAGTAAATTCCGATGTAATTTCTGTGTGTCATCGTCAATAAGAGGGTCCAAGGGATACAGTAACTCTGATGTGAAGCATCGGAATCTAAAACTGGACTCATAAGAGAGGTTCAAATCATAGAAAGTTAGAGTGTCAGTCCTCTTGTACTTAAGTCAGCATTGTGCCTTTTGTATTAAATTCGGATGTAATTTCTGTGTTTCATCTTTTATAAGAAGGTCCATGGGATACAGTAAACCTGAAGTGAAGCATCGGAATCTAACACGGGACTCACAGGAGTGGTTCAAATCATAGAAAGTTAGAGTGTCAGTCCTCTTGAACCTAAGTCAGCATTGTGCCTTTTGTATTGAATTCGGATGTAATATCTGTGTTTCATCGTCAATAAGAGGGTCCAAGGGATACAGTAAATCTGAAGTGAAGCATCGGAATCTAAATCTGGACTCATAAGAGAGGTTCAAATCATAGAAAGTTAGAGTGTCAGTCCTCTTGTACTTAAGTCAGCATTGTGCCTTTTGTATTATATTCGGATGTAATTTCTGTGTTTCATCGTCAATAAGAGGGTCCAAGGGATACAGTAAATCTGAAGTGAAGCATCGGAATCTAAAACTGGACTCATAAGAGAGGTTCAAATCATTGAAACTTAGAGTGTCAGTCCTCTTGTACTTAAGTCGGAATTGTGCCTTTTGTAATAAAGTCGGATGCAATTTCTGTGTTTCATCGTCAATAAGAAGGTCCAAGGGATACAGTAAACCTGAAGTGACGCCTCGGCATCTAAAACTGGACTCACAGGAGAGGTTCAAATCAAAGAAAATTAGAGTGTTAGTCCTCTTATACTTAAGTCGGCATTGTGCCTTTTGTATTAAAATCGGATGCAATTTCTGTGCTTCATCGTCAATAAGAAGGTCCAAGGGATACAGTAAACCTGAAGTGAAGCATCGGAATCTAAAACTGGACTCACAGGAGAGGTTCAAATAATAGAAAGTTAGAGTGTCAGTCCTCTTGTACTTAAGTCGGCTTTGTGCTTTTGTATTAAATTCGGATGCAATTTCTGTGTTTCATCGTCAATAAGAAGGTCCAAGGGATTCAGAAAACCTGAAGTGAAGCATCGGAATTTGAAACTGGAATCACAGGAGAGGTTCAAATTAAAGAAAGTTAGAGTGTCAGTCCTCTTGTACTTAAGTAGGCATTGTGCCTTTTGTATTAAATTCGGATGCAATTTCTGTGTTTCATCGTCAATAAGAAGGTCCGAGGGATACAGTAAACCTGAAGTGAAGCATCGGAATCGAAAACTGGACTCAAAGGAGACGTTCAAATCATAGAAAGTTAGAGTGTCAGTCCTCTTGTACTTAAGTCGGCATTGTGCCTTTTGTATTAAATTCGGATTCAATTTCTGTGTTTCATCGTCAATAAGATGGTCCAAGGGATACAGTAAACCTGAAGTGAAGCATCGAAATCTAAAACTGGACTCACAGGAGAGGTTCAAATCATAGAAAGTTAGAGTGTCAGTCCTCTTGTACTTAGGTTGGCATTGTGCCTTTCGTATTAAATTCGGATGTAATTTCTGTGTTTCATCACTTATAAGAAGGTCCAAGGGATACAGTAAACCTGAAGTGAAGCATCGGAATCTAACACGGGACTCGCAGGAGAGGTTCAAATCAAAGAAAGTTAGAGGGTCAGTCGTCTCGTACTTAAGTCGGTATTGTCCCATTTGTATTAAATTCGGATGCAATTTCTGTGTTTCATCGTCAATAAGAAGGTCCAAGGGATACAGTAAACCTGAAGTGAAGCAGCGGAATCGAAAACGGGACACACAGGAGAGGTTTAAATCATTGAAAGTTAGAGTGTCAGTCCTCTTGTACGTAAGTCGGCATTGTGCCTTTTGTATTAAATTCAGATGCAATTTCTGTGTTTCATCGTCAATAAGAAGGTCCAAGGGATACATTAAAACCAGAAATGAAGCATCGGAATCTAAAACTGGACTCAGAAGAGAGGTTCAGATTATAGAAACTTAGAGTGTCAGTCCTCTTGTACTTAAGTCGGCATTGTGCCTTTTGTATTAATTTCGGATGCAATTTCTGTGTTTCATCGTCAATAAGAAGGTCCAAGGGATACAGTAAACCTGAAGTGAAGCCACGGCAACAGAAACTGGACTCACAGGAGAGGTCCAAATCTTAGAACGTTAGAGTGTCAGTCCTCTTGTACTTAAGTCGGCTTTGTGCCATTTGTATTAAATTCGGACGCAATTTCTGTGTTTCATCGTCAATACGAAGGTCCAAGGGATACAGTAAATCTGAAGTGAAGCATCGGAATCTAAACTTGGACTCACAGGAGAGGTTCAAATCATAGAAAGTTAGAGTGTCAGTCCACTTGTACTTAATTCGGCATTGTGCCTTTTGTATTAAAGTCGGATGCAATTTCTGTGTTTCATCGTCAACAAGAAGTTCCAAGGGATACAGTAAACCTGAAGTGATGCATCGGAATCTAACACAGGCCTCACAGGAGTGGTTCAAATCATAGAAAGTTAGAGTGTCTGTCCTCTTGTACTTAAGTCGGCATTGTGACTTTTGTATTAATTTCGGATGCAATTTCTGTGTTTCATCGTCAATAAGAAGATCCAAGGGATACAGTAAACCTGAAGAGAAGCATCGGAATCTAAAACTGGACTTACAGGTGAGGTTCAAGTCATAGAAAGTTAGAGTGTCAGTCCTCTTTTACTAAAGTCGGCATTGTGCCTTTTGTATTATATTCGGATGCAATTTCTGTGTTTCATCGTCAATAAGAAGGTCCAAGGGATACAGTAAACCTGAAGTGAAGCATCGGATTCTAAAACTGGACTCACAGAAGAGGTTCAAATCATAGAAAGTTAGAGTGTCTGTCCTCTTGTACTTAAGTCGGCACTGTGCCTTTTGTTTTAAATTCGTATGCAATTTCTGTGCTTCATTGTCAATAAGAAGGTCCAAGGGATTCAGTAAACCTGAAGTGAAGCATCGGAAACTAAAACCTGACTCACAGGAGAGGTTCAAATCATAGAAACTTAGAGTGTCAGTCCTCTTGTACTTATGTCGGCATTGTGCATTTTGTATTAATTTCGGATGCAATTTCTGCGTTTCATCGTCAATAAGAAGGTCCAAGGGATACAGTAAATCTGAAGTGATGCATCGGAATCTAAAACTGGACTCACAGGGCACGTTCAAATCATAGAAAGTTAGAGTGTCAGTCCTCTTGTACTTAAGCCGGCATTGTGCATTTGTATTAAATTCGGATGCAATTTCTGTGTTTCATCGTCAATAAGAAGGTCCAAGGGATACAGTAAACCTGAGGTGAAGCATCGGACTCTAAAACTGGACTCACAGGAGAGGTTTAAATCATTGAAAGTTAGAGTGTCAGTCCTCTTGTACGTAAGTCGGCATTGTGCCTTTTGTATTAAATTCGGATGCAATTTCTGTGTTTCATCGTCAATAAGGAGGTCCAAGGGATACAGTAAACCTGAAGTGAAGCATCGGAATCTAAAACTGGACTCAGGGGAGAGCTTCAAATTATAGAAACTTAGAGTGTCAGTCCTCTTGTACTTAAGTCGGCATTGTGCCTTTTGTATTAATTTCGGATGCAATTTCTGTGTTTCATCGTCAATAAGAAGGTCCAAGGGATACAGTAAACCTGAAGTGAAGCCACGGCAACAGAAACTGGACTCACAGGAGCGGTTCAAATCATAGAACGTTAAAGTGTCAGTCCTCTTGTACTTAAGTCGGCATTGTGCCATTTGTATTAAATGCGGACGCAATTTCTGTGTTTCATCGTCAATACGAAGGTCCAAGGGATACAGTAAATCTGAAGTGAAGCATCGGAATCTAAACTTGGACTCACAGGAGAGGTTCAAATCATAGAAAGTTAGAGTGTCAGTCCACTTGTACTTAATTCGGCATTGTGCCTTTTGTATTAAAGTCGGATGCAATTTCTGTGTTTCATCGTCAACAAGAAGTTCCAAGGGATACAGTAAACCTGAAGTGATGCATCGGAATCTAAATCAGGCCTCACAGGAGTGGTTCAAATCATAGAAAGTTAGAGTGTCAGTCCTCTTGAACTTAAGTCGGCATTGTGACTTTTGTATTAATTTCGGATGCAATTTCTGTGTTTCATCGTCAATAAGAAGATCCAAGGGATACAGTAAAACTGAAGTGAAGCATCGGAATCTAAAACTGGACTTACAGGTGAGGTTCAAGTCATAGAAAGTTAAAATGTCAGTCCTCTTTTACTAAAGTCGGCATTGTGCCTTTTGTATTATATTCGGATGCAATTTCTGTGTTTCATCGTCAATAAGAAGGTCCAAGGGATACAGTAAACCTGAAGTGAAGCATCGGAATCTAAAACTGGACTCACAGAAGAGGTTCAAATCAGAGAAAGTTAGAGTGTCAGTCCTCTTGTACTTAAGCCGGCATTGTGCCTTTTGTATTAAATTCGGATGCAATTTCTGTGTTTCATCGTCAATAAGAAGGTCCGAGGGATACAGTAAACTTGAAGTGAAGCATCGGAATCTAAAACTGGAATCACAGGAGAGGTTCAAATCATAGAAAGTTAGAGTGTCAGTCCTCTTGTACTTAAGCCGGCATTGTGCATTTGTATTAAATTCGGATGCAATTTCTGTGTCTCATCGTCAATAAGAAGGTCCAAGGGATACAGTAAACCTGAGGTGAAGCATCGGATTCTAAAACTGGACTCACATAAGAGGTTCAAATCATAGAAAGTTAGAGTGTCTGTCCTCTTGTACTTAAGTCGGCATTGTGCCTTTTGTATTAATTTCGGATGCAATTTCTGTGTTTCATCGTCAATAAGAAGGTCCAAGGGATACAGTAAACCTGAAGTGAAGCATCGGAATCTAAAACTGGACTCACAGGTGAGGTTCAAATCATAGAAAGTTAGACCGTCGGTCCTCTTGTACTTAAGTCGGCACTGTGCATTTTGTATTAAATTCGGATCCAATTTCTGTGTTTCATCGTCAATAAGAAGGTCCAAGGGATACAGAAAACCTGAAGTGAAGCATCGGAATCTATAACTGGAATCACAGGAGAGGTTCAAATCAAAGAATGTTAGAGTGTTAGTCCTCTTGTACGTAACTCGGCATTGTGCCTTTTGTATTAAATTCGGATGCAATTTCTGTTTTTCATCGTCAATAAGAAGGTCCAAGGGATACAGTAAACCTGAAGTGAAGCATCGGAATCTAAAACTGGACTCAGAGGAGAGGTTCAAATTATAGAAACTTAGAGTGTCAGTCCTCTTGTACCTAAGTCGGCATTGTGCCTTTTGTATTAATTTCGGATGCAATTTCTGTGTTTCATCGTCAATAAGAAGGTCCAAGGGATACAGTAAACCTGAAGTGAAGCCACGGCAACAGAAACTGGACTCACAGGAGAGGTTCAAATCATAGAACGTTAGAGTGTCAGTCCTCTTGTACTTAAGTCGGCATTGTGCCTTTTGTATTAAATTCGGACGCAATTTCTGTGTTTCATCGTCAATACGAAGGTCCAAGGGATACAGTAAATCTCAAGTCAAGCATCGGAATCTAAACTTGGACTCACAGGAGAGGTTCAAATCATAGAAAGTTAGAGTGTCAGTCCACTTGTACTTAATTCGGCATTGTGCCTTTTGTATTAAAGTCGGATGCAATTTCTGTGTTTCACCGTCAACAAGAATTTCCAAGGGATACAGTAAACCTGAAATGATGCATCGGAATCTAAAACAGGCCTCACAGGAGTGGTTCAAATCATAGAAAGTTAGAGTGTCTGTCCTCTTGTACTTAAGTCGGCATTGTGCCTTTTGTATTAATTTCGGATGCAATTTCTGTGTTTCATCGTCAATAAGAAGATCCAAGGGATACAGTAAACCTGAAGTGAAGCATCGGAATCTAAAACTGGACTTACAGGTGAGGTTCAAGTCATAGAAAGTTAGAGTGTCAGTACTCTTTTTCCTAAAGTCGGCATTGTGCCTTTTGTATTATATTCGGATGCAATTTCTGTGTTTCATCGTCAATAAGAAGGTCCAAGAGATACAGTAAACCTGAAGTGAAGCATCGGATTCTAAAACTGGACTCACAGAAGAGGTTCAAATCATAGAAGGTTAGAGTGTCTGTCCTCTTGTACTTAAGTCGGCATTGTGCCTTTTGTATTAATTTCGGATGAAATTTCTGTGTTTCATCGTCAATAAGAAGGTCCAAGGGATACAGTAAACCTGAAGTGAAGCATCAGAATCTAAAACTGGACTCACAGGAGTGGTTCAAATAATAGAAAGTTAGAGTGTCAGTCCTCTTGTACTTAAGTCGACATTGTGCCTTTTGTATTAAATTCGGATGCAATTTCTGTGTTTCATCGTCAATAAGAAGGTCCAAGGGATACAGAAAACCTGAAGTGAAGCATCGGAATCTATAACTGGAATCACAGGAGAGGTTCAAATCAAAGAATGTTAGAGTGTCAGTCCATTTGTACTTAAGTCGGCATTGTTCCTTTTATATTAAATTCGGATGCAATTTCTGTGTTTCATCGTCAATAAGAAGGTCCAAGGGATACAGTAAACCTGAAGTGAAGCATCGGAATCTAAAACTGGACTCACAGGAGTGATTCAAATCATAGAGAGTTAGAGTGTCAGTCCTCTTGCACTTAAGTCGGCACTGTGCCTTTTGTATTAAATTCGTATGCAATTTCTGTGTTTCATTTTCAATAAGAAGGTCCAAGGGATTCAGTAAACCTGAAGTGAAGCATCGGAAACTAAAACCTGACTCACAGGAGACGTTCAAAATATAGAGAGTGTCAGTCCTCTTGTACTTAATTAGGCATTGTGCCTTTTGTATTAATTTCGGACGCAATTTCTGTGTTTCATCGTCAA
Source organism: Schistocerca americana (assembly GCF_021461395.2). Taxonomy (NCBI): domain Eukaryota; kingdom Metazoa; phylum Arthropoda; class Insecta; order Orthoptera; family Acrididae; genus Schistocerca; species Schistocerca americana. Next base: position 398,716 of record NC_060129.1, on the reverse strand, counting down.
TAAGAAGGTCCAAGGGATACAGTAAACCTGAAGTGAAGCATCGGAATCTAAAACTGGACTCACAGGAGAGGTTCAAATCATAGAAAGTTAGAGTGTCAGTCCTCTTGTCCTTAAGACGGCATTGCGCCTTTTGTATTAAATTCGGATGCAATTTCTGTGTTTCATCGTCAATAAGAAGGTCCAAGGGATACAGTTAACCTGAAGTGAAGCATCGGAATCTAAAACTGGACTTACAGGTGAGGTTCAAATCATAGAAAGTTAGAGTGTCAGACCTCTTGTACTTAAGTCAGCATTGTGCCTTTTGTATTAAATTCGGACGCAATTTCTGTGTTTCATCGTCAATAAGAAGGTCCAAGGGATACAGTAAACCTGAAGTGAAGCATCGGAATCTAAAACTGGTCTCGCAGGAGTGGTTCAAATCATAGAAAGTTAGAGTGTCTGTCCTCTTGTACTTAAGTCGGCATTGTGCCTTTTGTGTTAATTTCGGATGCAATATCTGTGTTTCATCGTCAATAAGAAGGTCCAAGGGATACAGTAAACCTGAAGTGAAGCATCGGAATCTAAAACTGCCCTCACAGGAGTGGTTCCAATCATAGATAGTTAGAGTGTCTGTCCTCTTGTACTTAAGACGGCATTGTGCCTTTTGTATTAATTTCGGATGCAATTTCTGTGTTTCATCGTCAATAAGAAAGTCCAAGGGATACCATAAACCTGAAGTGAAGCATCGGAATCTAAAACTGGACTCACAGGTGAGGTTCAAATCATAGAGAGTTAGAGTGTCGGTCCTCTTGTACTTAAGTCGGCATTGTACATTTTGTATTAAATTCGGATGCAATTTCTGTGTTTCATCGTCAATAAGAAGGTCCAAGGGATACAGTAAACCTGAAGTGAAGCATCGGAATCTAAAACTGGTCTCACAGGAGTGGTTCAAATAATAGAAAGTTAGAGTAACAGTCCTCTTGTACTTAAGTCGGCATTGTGCCTTTTGTATTAAATTCGGATGCAATTTCTGTGTTTCATCGTCAACAAGAAGGTCCAAGGGATACAGAAAACCTGAATTGAAGCATCGGAATCTAAAACTGGAATCACAGGACAGGTTCAAATCAAAGAAAGTTAGAGTGTCAGTCCTCTTGTACTTAAGTCGGCATTGTGCCTTTTGTATTAAATTCGGATGCAATTTCTGTGTTTCATCGTCAATAAGAAGGTCCAAGGGATACAGTAAACCTGAAGTGAAGCATCGGAATCTAAAACTGGACTCACAGGAGAGGTTCAAATTATAGAAACTTAGAGTGTCAGACCTCTTGTACTTAAGTCGGCATTGCGCCTTTTGTATTAATTTCGGATGCAATTTCTGTGTTTCATCGTCAATAAGAAGGTCCAAGGGATACAGTAAACCTGAAGTGAAGCCTCGGCAACAAAAACTGGAATCACAGGAGAGGTTCAAATCATAGAAAGTTAGAGTGTCAGACCTCTTGTACTTAAGTCGGCATTGTGCCTTTTGTATTAAATTCGGACGCAATTTCTGTGTTTCATCGTCAATAAGAAGGTCCAAGGGAACAGTAAATCTGAAGTGAAGCATCGGAATCTAAAACAGGACTCACAGGAGAGGTTCAAATCATAGAAAGTTAGAGTGTCAGTCCTCTTGTACTTAAGCCGGCATTGTGCCTTTTGTATTAAATTCGGATGCAATTTCTGTGTTTCATCGTCAATAAGAAGCTCAAAGGGATACAGTAAACCTGAAGTGAGGCATCAGAATCTAAAACTGGACTCACGGGAGAGGTTCAAATCATAGAACGTTAGAGTGTCAGTCCTCTTGTACTTAAGTCGGCATTGTGCCTTTTGTATTAAAGTCGGATGCAATTTCTGTGTTTCATCGTCAACAAGAATTTCCAAGGGATACAGTAAACCTGAAATGATGCATCGGAATCTAAAACTGGAATCACAGGACAGGTTCAAATCAAAGAAAGTTAGAGTGTCAGTCCTCTTGTACTTAAGTCGGCATTGTGCCTTTTGTATTAAATTCGGATGCAATTTCTGTGTTTCATCGTCAATAAGAAGGTCCAAGGGATACAGTAAACCTGAAGTGAAGCATCGGAATCTAAAACTGGACTCACAGGAGAGGTTCAAATTATAGAAACTTAGAGTGTCAGACCTCTTGTACTTAAGTCGGCATTGCGCCTTTTGTATTAATTTCGGATGCAATTTCTGTGTTTCATCGTCAATAAGAAGGTCCAAGGGATACAATAAACTTGAAGTGAAGCATCGGAATCTAAAACTGGAATCACAGGAGAGGACCATATCATAGAAAGTTAGAGTGTTAGTCCTCTTGTACTTAAGCCGGCATTGTGCCTTTTGTATGAAATTCGGATGCAATTTCTGTTTTTCATCGTCAATAAGAAGGTCCAAAAGATACAGTAAACCTGAAGTGAAGCATCGGAATCTAAAACTGGACTCACTGGAGAGGTTCAAATCATAGAAAATTAGGGTGTCAGTCCTCTTGTACTTAAATCGGCATTGTGCCTTTTGTAATAAATTCGAATGCAATTTCTGTTTATCATCGTCAATAAGAAGGTCCAAGGGATACAGTAAACCTGAAGTGAAGCATCGGAATCTAAAACTGGACTCACAGGAGTGGTTCAAATCATAGAAAGTTAGAGTGTCAGTCCCCTTGCACTTAAGTCGGCACTGTGCCTTTTGTATTAAATTCGTATGCAATTTCTGTGTTTCATTTTCAATAAGAAGGTCCAAGGGATTCAGTAAAACTGAAGTGAAGCATCGGAAACTAAAACCTGACTCACAGGAGACGTTCAAATTATAGAGAGTGTCAGTCCTCTTGTACTTAATTAGGCATTGTGCCTTTTGTATTAATTTCGGACGCAATTTCTGTGTTTCATCGTCAATAAGAAGGTCCAAGGGATACAGTAAACCTGAAGTGAAGCCTCGGCAACAAAAACTGTACTCACAGGAGAGGTTCAAATCATAGAAAGTTAGAGTGTCAGACCTCTTGTACTTAAGTCAGCATTGTGCCTTTTGTATTAAATTCGGACGCAATGTCTGTGTTTCATCGTCAATAAGAAGGTCCAAGGGATACAGTAAATCTGAAGTGAAGCATCGGAATCTAAAACTGGACTCACAGGAGAGGTTCAAATCATAGAAAGTTAGAGTGTCAGTCCCCTTGTACTTAAGCCGGCATTGTGCCTTTTGTATTAAATTCGGATGCAATTTCTGTGTTTCATCGTCAATAAGAAGGTCCAAGGGATACAGTAAACCTGAAGTGAAGCATCGGAATCTAAAACTGGACTCACAGGAGAGGTTCAAATCATAGAAAGTTAGAGTGTCAGTCCTCCTGTACTTAAGTCGACATTGTGCCTTTTGTATTAAATTCGGATGCAATTTCTGTGTTTCATCGTCAATAAGAGGGTCCAAGGGATACAGTAAACCTGAAGTAAAGCATCGGAATCTAAAACTGGCCTCACAGGAGTGGTTCAAATCATAGAAAGTTAGAGTGTCTGTCCTCTTGTACTTAAGTCAGCATTGTGCCTTTTGTATTAATTTCGGATGCAATATCTGTGTTTCATTGTCAATAAGAAGGTCCAAGGGATACAGTAAACCTGAAGTGAAGCATCGGAATCTAAAACTGCCCTCACAGGAGTGTTTCCAATCATAGAAAGTTAGAGTGTCTGTCCTCTTGTACTTAAGTCGGCATTGTGCCTTTTGTATTAATTTCGGATGCAATTTCTGTGTTTCATCGTCAATAAGAAGGTCCAAGGTATACAGAAAACCTGAAGTGAAGCATCGGAATCTAAAACTCGAGTCACAGGACAGGTTCAAATCAAAGAAAGTGAGAGTGTCAGTCCTCTTGTACTTAAGTCGGCATTGTGCCTTTTGTATTAAATTCGGATGCAATTTCTGTGTTTCATCGTCAATAAGAAGGTCCAAGGGATACAGTAAACCTGAAGTGAAGCATCGGAATCTAAAACTGGACTCACAGGAGAGGTTCAAATTATAGAAACTTAGAGTGTCAGTGCTCTTGTACATAAGTCGACATTCCGCCTTTTGTATTAATTTCGGATGCAATTTCTGTGTTTCATCGTCAATAAGAAGGTCCAAGGGATACAGTAAACCTAAAGTGAAGCCTCGGCAACAAAAACTGGAATCACAGGAGAGGTTCAAATCATAGAAAGTTAGAGTGTCATACCTCTTGTACTTAATTCGGCATTGTGCCTTTTGTATTAAATTCGGACGCAATTTCTGTGTTTCATCGTCAATAAGAAGGTCCAAGGGATACAGTAAATCTGAAGTGAAGCATCGGAATCTAAAACTGGACTCACAGGAGAGGTTCAAATCATAGAAAGTTAGAGTGTCAGTCCCCTTGTACTTAAGCCGGCATTGTGCCTTTTGTATTAAATTCGGATGCAATTTCTGTGTTTCATCGTCAATAAGAAGGTCCAAGGGATACAGTAAACCTGAAGTGAAGCATCGGAATCTAAAACTATACTCACAGGAGAGGTTCAAATCATAGAAAGTTAGAGTGTCAGTCCTCCTGTACTTAAGTCGGCATTGTGCCTTTTGTATTAAATTCGGATGCAATTTCTGTGTTTCATCGTCAATAAGAAGGTCCAAGGGATACAGTAAACCTGAAGTAAAGCATCGGAATCTAAAACTGGCCTCACAGGAGTGGTTCAAATCATAGAAAGTTAGAGTGTCTGTCCTCTTGTACTTAAGTCGGCATTGTGCCTTTTGTATTAATTTCGGATGCAATATCTGTGTTTCATCGTCAATAAGAAGGTCCAAGGGATACAGTAAACCTGAAGTGAAGCATCGGAATCTAAAACTGCCCTCACAGGAGTGGTTCCAATCATAGAAAGTTAGAGTGTCTGTCCTCTTGTACTTAAGTCGGCATTGTGCCTTTTGTATTAATTTCGGATGCAATTTCTGTGTTTCATCGTCAATAAGAAGGTCCAAGGTATACAGAAAACCTGAAGTGAAGCATCGGAATCTGAAACTGGAATCACAGGACAGGTTCAAATCAAAGAAAGTGAGAGTGTCAGTCCTCTTGTATTTAAGTCGGCATTGTGCCTTTTGTATTAAATTCGGATGCAATTTCTGTGTTTCATCGTCAATAAGAAGGTCCAAGGGATACAGTAAACCTGAAGTGAAGCATCGGAATCTAAAACTGGACTTACAGGAGAGGTTCAAATTATAGAAACTTAGAGTGTCAGTGCTCTTGTACTTAAGTCGACATTCCGCCTTTTGTATTAATTTCGGATGCAATTTCTGTGTTTCATCGTCAATAAGAAGGTCCAAGGGATACAGTAAACCTAAAGTGAAGCCTCGGCAACAAAAAATGGAATCACAGGAGAGGTTCAAATCATAGAATGTTAGAGTGTCAGACCTCTTGTACTTAAGTCGGCATTGTGCCTTTTGTATTAAATTCGGATGCAATTTCTGTGTTTCATCGTCAATAAGAAGGTCCAAGGGATACAGTAAATCTGAAGTGATGCATCGGAATCAAAAACAGGACTCTCAGGAGAGGTTCAAATCAAAGAAAGTTAGAGTGTCAGTCCTCTTGTACTTAAGCCGGCATTGTGCCTTTTGTATTAAATTCGGATGCAATTTCTGTGTTTCATCGTCAATAAGAAGGTCAAAGGGATACAGTAAACCTGAAGTGAGGCATCGGAATCTAAAACTGGACTCACGGGAGAGGTTCAAATCATAGAAAGTTAGAGTGTCAGTCCTCTTGTACTTAAGTCGGCATTGTGCCTTTTGTATTAAATTCGGATGCAATTTCTGTGTTTCATCGTCAATAAGAAGGTCCACGGGATACAGTAAACCTGAAGTGAAGCATCGGAATCTAAAACTGGCCTCACAGGAGTGGTTCAAATCATAGAAAGTTAGAGTGTCTGTCCTCGTGTACTTAAGTCGGCATTGTGCCTTTTGTATTAATTTCGGATGCAATATCTGTGTTTCATCGTCAATAAGAAGGTCCAAGGGATACAATAAACCTGAAGTGAAGCATCGGAATCTAAAACTGCCCTCACAGGAGTGGTTCCAATCATAGAAAGTTAGAGTGTCTGTCCTCTGGTACTTAAGTCGGCATTGTGCCTTTTCTATTAGTTTCGGATGCAATTTCTGTGTTTCATCGTCAATAAGAAAGTCCAAGGGATACAGTAAACCTGAAGTGAAGCATCGGAATCTAAAACTGGACTCAAAGGTGAGGTTTAAATCATAGAGAGTTAGAGTGTCGGTCCTCTTGTACTTAAGTCGGCATTGTGCTTTTGGTATTAAATTCGGATGCAATTTCTGTGTTTCATCGTCAATAAGAAGGTCCAAGGGATACAGTAAATCTGAAGTGAAGCATCGGAATATAAAACTGGTCTCACAGGAGTGGTTCAAATAATAGAAAGTTAGAGTGTCAGTCCTCTTGTACTTAAGTCGGCATTGTGCCTTTTGTATTAAATTCGGATGCAATTTCTGTGTTTCATCGTCAATAAGAAGGTCCAAGGGATACAGAAAACCTGAAGTGAAGCATCGGAATCTAAAACTGGAATCACAGGACTGGTTCAAATCAAAGAAAGTTAGAGTGTCAGTCCTCTTGTACTTAAGTCGGCATTGTGCCTTTTGTATTAAATTCGGATGCAAGTTCTGTGTTTCATCGTCAATAAGAAGGTCCAAGGGATACAGTAAACCTGACGTGAAGCATCGGAATCTAAAACTGGACTCACAGGAGAGGTTCAAATTATAGAAACTTAGAGTGTCAGTCCTCTTGTACTTAAGTCGGCATTGCGCCTTTTGTATTAATTTCGGATGCAATTTCTGTGTTTCATCGTCAATAAGAAGGTCCAAGGGATACAGTAAACCTGAAGTGAAGCCTCGGCAACAAAAACTGGAATCACAGGAGAGGTTCAAATCATAGGAGGTTAGAGTGTCAGACCTCTTGTACTTAAGTCGGCATTGTGCCTTTTGTATTAAATTCGGACGCAATTTCTGTGTTTCGTCGTCAATAAGAAGGTCCAAGGGATACAGTAAATCTGAAGTGAAGCATCGGAAGCTAAAACAGGACTCACAGGAGAGGTTCAAATCAAAGAAAGTTAGAGTGTCTGTCCTGTTGTACTTAAGCCGGCATTGTGCCTTTTGTATTAAATTCGGATGCAATTTCTGTGTTTCATCGTCAATAAGAAGGTCAAAGGGATACAGCAAATCTGAAGTGAGGCATGGGAATCGAAAACTGGACTCACGGGAGAGGTTCAAATCATAGAAAGTTAGAGTGTCAGTCCTCTTGTTCTTAAGTCGGCATTGTGCCTTTTGTATTAAATTCGGATGCAATTTCTGTGTTTCATCGTCACCAAAAGTCCAAGGGATACAGTAAACCTGAAGTGAAGCATCGGAATCTAAAACTGGCCTCACAGGAGTGGTTCAAATCATAGAAAGTTAGAGTGTCTGTCCCCTTGTACTTAGGTCGGCATTGTGCCTTTTGTATTAATTTCGGATGCAATTTCTGTGTTTCATGGTAAATAAGAAGGTCCTAGGGATACAGTAAACCTGAAGTGAAGCATCGGAATCTAAAACCGGACTCACAGAAGAGGTTCAAATCAGAGAAAGTTAGAGTGTCAGTCCTCTTGTACTTAAGTCGGCACTGTGCCTTTTGTATTAAATTCGGATGCAATTTCTGTGTTTCATCGTCAATAAGAAGGTCCAAGGGATACAGTAAACTTGAAGTGAAGCATCGGAATCTAAAACTGGAATCACAGGAGAGGATCAAATCATAGAAAGTTAGAGTGTCAGTCCTCTTGTACTTAAGCCGGCATTGTGCCTTTTGTATGAAATTCGGATGCAAATTCTGTTTTTCATCGTCAATACGAAGGTCAAAAAGATACAGTAAACCTGAAGTGCAGCATCGGAATCTAAAACTGGACTCACAGGAGTGGTTCAAGTCATAGAAAGTTCGAGTGTCAGTCCTCTTGTACTTAAGTCGGCATTGTGCCTTTTGTATTAATTTCGGATGCAATTTCTGTGTTTCATCGTCAATAAGAAGGTCCAAGGGATACAGTAAACCTGCAGTGAAGCCTCGGCAACAAAAACTGGACTCACAGGAGAGGTTCAAATCATAGAACTTTAGAGTGCCTGTCCTCTTGTACTTAAGTCGGCATTGTGCCTTTTGTATTAAATTCGGACGCAATTTCTGTGTTTCAACGTCAATAAGAAGGTCCAAGGGATACAGTAAACCTGAAGTGAAGCATCGGAATCTAAAACTGGCCTCACAGGAGTGGTTCAAATCATAGAAAGTTAGAGTGTCTGTCCTCTTGTACTTAAGTCCTCATTGTGCCTTTTGTATTAAATTCGGATTCAATTTCTATGTATCATCGTCAATACGAAGGTCCAAGCGATACAGTAAACATGAAGTGAAGCATCGGAATCTGAAACTGGACTCACAGGAGAGGTTCAAATCATCGAAAGTTAGGGTGTCAGTCCTCCTGTACTTAGGTCGGCATTGTGCCTTTAGTATTAAATTCGGATGCAATTTCTGTGTTTCATCGTCAATAAGAAGGTCCAAGGGATACAGTAAATCTGAAGTGAAGCATCGGAATCTAAAACTGGACTCACAGGAGAGGTTCAATTCATCGAAAGTTAGAGTGTCAGTCCTCGTGTACTTAAGTCGGCATTGTGCCATTTGTATTAAATTCGGTTGCAATTTCTGTGTATCATCGTCAATAAGAAGGTCCAAGCGATACAGTAAACATGAAGTGAAGCATCGGAATCTAAAACTAGACCCGCAAGAGAGGTTCAAATTATAGAAAGTTAGAGTGTTATTCCTCTTGTACTTATGTTGGCATTGTGCCTCTTGTATTAAATTCGGATGCAATTGCTGTGGTTCATCATCAATAAAAAGGTCAAAGGGATACAGTAATACTTAAATGAAGCATCGGAATCTAAAACTGGACTCACAGGAGAGGTTCAAATCATAGTGGGTTAGAGTGTCAGTCCTCTTGTACTTAAGTCGGTATTGTGCCTTTTGTAATAAATTCTGATGCAATTTCTGTGTTTCATCGTCAATAAGAAGGTCCAAGGGATACAGTAAATCTGAAGTGAAGCATCGGAATCTAAAACTGGACTCACAGGAGAGGTTCAAATCATAGAAAGTTAGAGTGTCAGTCCTCTTGTCCTTAAGACGGCATTGCGCCTTTTGTATTAAATTCGGATGCAATTTCTGTGTTTCATCGTCAATAAGAAGGTCCAAGGGATACAGTTAACCTGAAGTGAAGCATCGGAATCTAAAACTGGACTTACAGGTGAGGTTCAAATCATAGAAAGTTAGAGTGTCAGACCTCTTGTACTTAAGTCAGCATTGTGCCTTTTGTATTAAATTCGGACGCAATTTCTGTGTTTCATCGTCAATAAGAAGGTACAAGGGATACAGTAAACCTGAAGTGAAGCATCGGAATCTAAAACTGGTCTCGCAGGAGTGGTTCAAATCATAGAAAGTTAGAGTGTCTGTCCTCTTGTACTTAAGTCGGCATTGTGCCTTTTGTGCTAATTTCGGATGCAATATCTGTGTTTCATCGTCAATAAGAAGGTCCAAGGGATACAGTAAACCTGAAGTGAAGCATCGGAATCTAAAACTGCCCTCACAGGAGTGGTTCCAATCATAGAAAGTTAGAGTGTCTGTCCTCTTGTACTTAAGTCGGCATTGCGCCTTTTGTATTAATTTCGGATGCAATTTCTGTGTTTCATCGTCAATAAGAAGGTCCAAGGGATACAGTAAACCTGAAGTGAAGCCTCGGCAACAAAAACTGGAATCACAGGAGAGGTTCAAATCATAGAAAGTTAGAGTGTCAGACCTCTTGTACTTAAGTCGGCATTGTGCCTTTTGTATTAAATTCGGACGCAATTTCTGTGTTTCATCGTCAATAAGAAGGTCCAAGGGAACAGTAAATCTGAAGTGAAGCATCGGAATCTAAAACAGGACTCACAGGAGAGGTTCAAATCATAGAAAGTTAGAGTGTCAGTCCTCTTGTACTAAAGCCGGCATTGTGCCTTTTGTATTAAATTCGGATGCAATTTCTGTGTTTCATCGTCAATAAGAAGCTCAAAGGGATACAGTAAACCTGAAGTGAGGCATCAGAATCTAAAACTGGACTCACGGGAGAGGTTCAAATCATAGAAAGTTAGAGTGTCAGTCCTCTTGTACTTAAGTCGGCATTGTGCCTTTTGTATTAAAGTCGGATGCAATTTCTGTGTTTCATCGTCAACAAGAATTTCCAAGGGATACAGTAAACCTGAAATGATGCATCGGAATCTAAAACTGGAATCACAGGACAGGTTCAAATCAAAGAAAGTTAGAGTTTCAGTCCTCTTGTACTTAAGTCGGCATTGTGCCTTTTGTATTAAATTCGGATGCAATTTCTGTGTTTCATCGTCAATAAGAAGGTCCAAGGGATACAGTAAACCTGAAGTGAAGCATCGGAATCTAAAACTGGACTCACAGGAGAGGTTCAAATTATAGAAACTTAGAGTGTCAGACCTCTTGTACTTAAGTCGGCATTGCGCCTTTTGTATTAATTTCGGATGCAATTTCTGTGTTTCATCGTCAATAAGAAGGTCCAAGGGATACAATAAACTTGAAGTGAAGCATCGGAATCTAAAACTGGAATCACAGGAGAGGACCATATCATAGAAAGTTAGAGTGTCAGTCCTCTTGTACTTAAGCCGGCATTGTGCCTTTTGTATGAAATTCGGATGCAATTTCTGTTTTTCATCGTCAATAAGAAGGTCCAAAAGATACAGTAAACCTGAAGTGAAGCATCGGAATCTAAAACTGGACTCACTGGAGAGGTTCAAATCATAGAAAATTAGGGTGTCAGTCCTCTTGTACTTAAATCGGCATTGTGCCTTTTGTAATAAATTCGAATGCAATTTCTGTTTATCATCGTCAATAAGAAGGTCCAAGGGATACAGTAAACCTGAAGTGAAGCATCGGAATCTAAAACTGGACTCACAGGAGTGGTTCAAATCATAGAAAGTTAGAGTGTCAGTCCCCTTGCACTTAAGTCGGCACTGTGCCTTTTGTATTAAATTCGTATGCAATTTCTGTGTTTCATTTTCAATAAGAAGGTCCAAGGGATTCAGTAAAACTGAAGTGAAGCATCGGAAACTAAAACCTGACTCACAGGAGACGTTCAAATTATAGAGAGTGTCAGTCCTCTTGTACTTAATTAGGCATTGTGCCTTTTGTATTAATTTCGGACGCAATTTCTGTGTTTCATCGTCAATAAGAAGGTCCAAGGGATACAGTAAACCTGAAGTGAAGCCTCGGCAACAAAAACTGTACTCACAGGAGAGGTTGAAATCATAGAAAGTTAGAGTGTCAGACCTCTTGTACTTAAGTCAGCATTGTGCCTTTTGTATTAAATTCGGACGCAATTTCTGTGTTTCATCGTCAATAAGAAGGTCCAAGGGATACAGTAAATCTGAAGTGAAGCATCGGAATCTAAAACTGGACTCACAGGAGAGGTTCAAATCATAGAAAGTTAGAGTGTCAGTCCCCTTGTACTTAAGCCGGCATTGTGCCTTTTGTATTAAATTCGGATGCAATTTCTGTGTTTCATCGTCAATAAGAGGGTCCAAGGGATACAGTAAACCTGAAGTAAAGCATCGGAATCTAAAACTGGCCTCACAGGAGTGGTTCAAATCATAGAAAGTTAGAGTGTCTGTCCTCTTGTACTTAAGTCGGCATTGTGCCTTTTGTATTAATTTCGGATGCAATATCTGTGTTTCATTGTCAATAAGAAGGTCCAAGGGATACAGTAAACCTGAAGTGAAGCATCGGAATCTAAAACTGCCCTCACAGGAGTGTTTCCAATCATAGAAAGTTAGAGTGTCTGTCCTCTTGTACTTAAGTCGGCATTGTGCCTTTTGTATTAATTTCGGATGCAATTTCTGTGTTTCATCGTCAATAAGAAGGTCCAAGGTATACAGAAAACCTGAAGTGAAGCATCGGAATCTAAAACTCGAATCACAGGACAGGTTCAAATCAAAGAAAGTGAGAGTGTCAGTCCTCTTGTACTTAAGTCGGCATTGTGCCTTTTGTATTAAATTCGGATGCAATTTCTGTGTTTCATCGTCAATAAGAAGGTCCAAGGGATACAGTAAACCTGAAGTGAAGCATCGGAATCTAAAACTGGACTCACAGGAGAGGTTCAAATTATAGAAACTTAGAGTGTCAGTGCTCTTGTACTTAAGTCGACATTCCGCCTTTTGTATTAATTTCGGATGCAATTTCTGTGTTTCATCGTCAATAAGAAGGTCCAAGGGATACAGTAAACCTAAAGTGAAGCCTCGGCAACAAAAACTGGAATCACAGGAGAGGTTCAAATCATAGAATGTTAGAGTGTCAGACCTCTTGTACTTAAGTCGGCATTGTGCCTTTTGTATTAAATTCGGATGCAATTTCTGTGTTTCATCGTCAATAAGAAGGTCCAAGGGATACAGTAAATCTGAAGTGATGCATCGGAATCAAAAACAGGACTCTCAGGAGAGGTTCAAATCAAAGAAAGTTAGAGTGTCAGTCCTCTTGTACTTAAGCCGGCATTGTGCCTTTTGTATTAAATTCGGATGCAATTTCTGTGTTTCATCGTCAATAAGAAGGTCAAAGGGATACAGTAAACCTGAAGTGAGGCATCGGAATCTAAAACTGGACTCACGGGAGAGGTTCAAATCATAGAAAGTTAGAGTGTCAGTCCTCTTGTACTTAAGTCGGCATTGTGCCTTTTGTATTAAATTCGGATGCAATTTCTGTGTTTCATCGTCAATAAGAAGGTCCACGGGATACAGTAAACCTGAAGTGAAGCATCGGAATCTAAAACTGGCCTCACAGGAGTGGTTCAAATCATAGAAAGTTAGAGTGTCTGTCCTCGTGTACTTAAGTCGGCATTGTGCCTTTTGTATTAATTTCGGATGCAATATCTGTGTTTCATCGTCAATAAGAAGGTCCAAGGGATACAATAAACCTGAAGTGAAGCATCGGAATCTAAAACTGCCCTCACAGGAGTGGTTCCAATCATAGAAAGTTAGAGTGTCTGTCCTCTGGTACTTAAGTCGGCATTGTGCCTTTTGTATTAGTTTCGGATGCAATTTCTGTGTTTCATCGTCAATAAGAAAGTCCAAGGGATACAGTAAACCTGAAGTGAAGCATCGGAATCTAAAACTGGACTCAAAGGTGAGGTTTAAATCATAGAGAGTTAGAGTGTCGGTCCTCTTGTACTTAAGTCGGCATTGTGCTTTTGGTATTAAATTCGGATGCAATTTCTGTGTTTCATCGTCAATAAGAAGGTCCAAGGGATACAGTAAATCTGAAGTGAAGCATCGGAATCTAAAACTGGTCTCACAGGAGTGGTTCAAATAATAGAAAGTTAGTGTGTCAGTCCTCTTGTACTTAAGTCGGCATTGTGCCTTTTGTATTAAATTCGGATGCAATCTCTGTGTTTCATCGTCAATAAGAAGGTCCAAGGGATACAGAAAACCTGAAGTGAAGCATCGGAATCTAAAACTGGAATCACAGGACTGGTTCAAATCAAAGAAAGTTAGAGTGTCAGTCCTCTTGTACTTAAGTCGGCATTGTGCCTTTTGTATTAAATTCGGATGCAAGTTCTGTGTTTCATCGTCAATAAGAAGGTCCAAGGGATACAGTAAACCTGACGTGAAGCATCGGAATCTAAAACTGGACTCACAGGAGAGGTTCAAATTATAGAAACTTAGAGTGTCAGTCCTCTTGTACTTAAGTCGGCATTGCGCCTTTTGTATTAATTTCGGATGCAATTTCTGTGTTTCATCGTCAATAAGAAGGTCCAAGGGATACAGTAAACCTGAAGTGAAGCCTCGGCAACAAAAACTGGAATCACAGGAGAGGTTCAAATCATAGGAGGTTAGAGTGTCAGACCTCTTGTACTTAAGTCGGCATTGTGCCTTTTGTATTAAATTCGGACGCAATTTCTGTGTTTCGTCGTCAATAAGAAGGTCCAAGGGATACAGTAAATCTGAAGTGAAGCATCGGAAGCTAAAACAGGACTCACAGGAGAGGTTCAAATCAAAGAAAGTTAGAGTGTCTGTCCTGTTGTACTTAAGCCGGCATTGTGCCTTTTGTATTAAATTCGGATGCAATTTCTGTGTTTCATCGTCAATAAGAAGGTCAAAGGGATACAGCAAATCTGAAGTGAGGCATGGGAATCGAAAACTGGACTCACGGGAGAGGTTCAAATCATAGAAAGAGTGTCAGTCCTCTTGTTCTTAAGTCGGCATTGTGCCTTTTGTATTAAATTCGGATGCAATTTCTGTGTTTCATCGTCAACAAAAGGTCCAAGGGATACAGTAAACCTGAAGTGAAGCATCGGAATCTAAAACTGGCCTCACAGTAGTGGTTCAAATCATAGAAAGTTAGAGTGTCTGTCCCCTTGTACTTAGGTCGGCATTGTGCCTTTTGTATTAATTTCGGATGCAATTTCTGTGTTTCATGGTAAATAAGAAGGTCCTAGGGATACAGTAAACCTGAAGTGAAGCATCGGAATCTAAAACCGGACTCACAGAAGAGGTTCAAATCAGAGAAAGTTAGAGTGTCAGTCCTCTTGTACTTAAGCCGGCATTGTGCCTTTTGTATGAAATTCGGATGCAAATTCTGTTTTTCATCGTCAATACGAAGGTCAAAAAGATACAGTAAACCTGAAGTGCAGCATCGGAATCTAAAACTGGACTCACAGGAGTGGTTCAAGTCATAGAAAGTTCGAGTGTCAGTCCTCTTGTACTTAAGTCGGCATTGTGCCTTTTGTATTAATTTCGGATGCAGTTTCTGTGTTTCATCGTCAATAAGAAGCTCCAAGGGATACAGTAAACCTGCAGTGAAGCCTCGGCAACAAAAACTGGACTCACAGGAGAGGTTCAAATCATAGAACTTTAGAGTGCCTGTCCTCTTGTACTTAAGTCGGCATTGTGCCTTTTGTATTAAATTCGGACGCAATTTCTATGTTTCAACGTCAATAAGAAGGTCCAAGGGATACAGTAAACCTGAAGTGAAGCATCGGAATCTAAAACTGGCCTCACAGGAGTGGTTCAAATCATAGAAAGTTAGAGTGTCTGTCCTCTTGTACTTAAGTCCTCATTGTGCCTTTTGTATTAAATTCGGATTCAATTTCTATGTATCATCGTCAATACGAAGGTCCAAGCGATACAGTAAACATGAAGTGAAGCATCGGAATCTAAAACTGGACTCACAGGAGAGGTTCAAATCATCGAAAGTTAGGGTGTCAGTCCTCCTGTACTTAGGTCGGCATTGTGCCTTTAGTATTAAATTCGGATGCAATTTCTGTGTTTCATCGTCAATAAGAAGGTCCAAGGGATACAGTAAATCTGAAGTGAAGCATCGGAATCTAAAACTGGACTCACTGGAGAGGTTCAATTCATCGAAAGTTAGAGTGTCAGTCCTCGTGTACTTAAGTCGGCATTGTGCCATTTGTATTAAATTCGGTTGCAATTTCTGTGTATCATCGTCAATAAGAAGGTCCAAGCGATACAGTAAACATGAAGTGAAGCATCGGAATCTAAAACTAGACCCGCAAGAGAGGTTCAAATTATAGAAAGTTAGAGTGTTATTCCTCTTGTACTTATGTTGGCATTGTGCCTCTTGTATTAAATTCGGATGCAATTGCTGTGGTTCATCATCAATAAAAAGGTCAAAGGGATACAGTAATACTTAAATGAAGCATCGGAATCTAAAACTGGACTCACAGGAGAGGTTCAAATCATAGTGGGTTAGAGTGTCAGTCCTCTTGTACTTAAGTTGGTATTGTGCCTTTTGTAATAAATTCTGATGCAATTTCTGTGTTTCATCGTCAATGAGAAGGTCCAAGGGATACAGTTAACCTGAAGTGAAGCATCGGAACCTAAAACTGGACTCACAGGAGAGGTTCGAATCATAGAGGGTTAGAGTGTCAGTCCTCTTGTACTTAAGTCAGCACTCTGCCTTTGGTATTAAATTCGGATGCAATTTCTGTGTTTCATCGTCAATAAGAAGGTCCGAGGGATACAGTTAACCTGAAGTGAAGCATCGGAATCTAAAACTGGACTCATAGGAGAGGTTCAAATCCTAGACAGTTAGAGTGACAGTCCTCTTGTACTTAAGTCGGCATTGTGCCTTTTGTATTAAATTCGGATGCAATTTCTGTGTGAAACATCGGAATCTAAAACTGGGCTAACAGGAGAGGTTCAAATAATCGAAAGTTTAAGTGTCAGTCCTCTTGTACTTAAGTCAGCATTGTGCCTTTTGTATTAAATTTGGATGCAATTTCTGTGTTTCATCGTCAACAAGAAGGTCCAAGGGATACAGTAAACCTGAAGTGAAGCATCGGAATCTAAAACTTGACTCACAGGAGAGGTTCAAATCATAGAAAATTTGAGTGTCAGTCCTCCTGTACTTAAGTCAGCATTGTGCATTTTGTATTAAATTCAGATGCAATGTCTGTGTTTCATAGTCAATAAGAAGGTCCAAGGGTTACAGTTAACCTGAAGTGAAGCATCGGAATCTAAAACTGGACTCATAAGAGAGGTTCAAATCATAGAGAGTTAGTCCGGTGTTTCACCGTCAATAAGAAGGTCCAAGCCATACAGGAAACCTCAAGTGAAGCATCGGAATCTAAAACTGGACACACAGTAGAGGTTCAAATCATAGAAAGTTAGAGTGTCAGTCATCTTGTACTTAAGTCGGCATTGTGCTTTTGTATTAAATTCGGATGCAATTTCTGTGTTTCATCGTCAATAAGAAGGTCCAAGGGATACAGTTAACCTGAAGTGAAGCATCGGAACCTAAAACTTGCCTCACAGGAGAGATTCAAATCATAGTGGGTTAGAGTGTCAGTCCTCTTGTACTTAAGTCGGCATTGCGCCTTTTGTATTAAATTCGGATGCAATTTCTGTGTTTCATCGTCAATAAGAAGGTCCAAGGGATACAGTAAACCTAAAGTGAAGCATCGGAAACTAAAACCTGACTCACAGGAGAGGTTCAAATCATAGAAACTTAGAGTGTCAGTCCTCTTGTACTTAAGTCGGCATTGTGCCTTTTGTATTAATTTCGGATGCAATTTCTGTGTTTCATCGACAATAAGAAGGTCCATGGGACACAGTAAACCTGAAGTGAAGCCTCGGCAACAAAAAGTGGACTCACAGGAGAGGTTCAAATCATAGAAAGTTAGAGTGTCAGACCTCTTGTACTTAAGTCGGCATTGTGCCTTTTGTATTAATTTCGGACGCTATTTCTGTGTTTCATCGTCAATAAGGAGGTCCAAGGGATACAGTAAATCTGAAGTGATGCATCGTAATCTAAAACTGGACTCACAGGAGAGGTTCAAATCATAGAAAGTTAGAGTGACAGACGTCTTGTACTTAAGCCGGCATTGTGCCTTTTGTATTAAATTCGGATGCAATTTCTGTGTTTCATCGTCAATAGGAATGTCCAAGAGATACAGTAAACCTGAAGTGAAGCATCGGAATCTAAAACTGGAATCACAGGAGAGGTTCAAATCATAGAAAGTTAGAGTGTCAGTCCTCTTGTACTTAAGCCGGCATTGAGCCTTTTGTATTAAATTCGGATGCAATTTCTGTGTTTCATCGTCAATAAGAAGGTCCAAGGGATACAGTAAACCTAAAGTGAAGCATCGGAATCTATAACTGGACTCACAGGAGAGGTTCAAATCATAGAAACTTAGGGTGTCAGTCCTCTTGTACTTAAGTGGGCATTGTGCCTTTTCTATTAAATTCGGATGCAATTTCTGTGTTTCATCGTCAATAAGAAGGTCCAAGGGATACAGTAAACCTGAAGTGAAGCATCGGAATCTAAAACTGGACTCACAGGAGTGGTTCAAATCATAGAAAGTTAGAGTGTCAGTCCTCTTGTACTGAAGTCGGCACTGTGCCTTTTGTATTAAATTCGTATGCAATTTCTGTGCTTCATTGTCAATAAGAAGGTCCAAGGGATACAGTAAACCTGAAGTGAAGCATCGGAAACTAAAACCTGACTAACAGGAGAGGTTCAAATCATAGAAACTTAGAGTGTCAGTCCTTTTGTACTTATGTCGGCATTGTGCCTTTTGTATTAATTTCGGATGCAATTTCTGTGTTTCATCGTCAATAAGAAGGTCCAAGGGATACAGTAAATCTGAAGTGATGCATCGGAATCTAAAACTGGACTCACAGGAGAGGTTCAGATCATAGAAAGTTAGAGTGTCAGTCCTCTTGTACTTAAGCCGGCATTGTGCCTTTTGTATTAAATTCGGATGCAATTTCTGTGTTTCATCGTCAATAAGAAGGTCCAAGGGATACAGTAAACCTGAAGTGAAGCATCGGAATCTAAAACTGGACTCACAGAAGAGGTTCAAATCAGAGAAAGTTAGAGTGTCAGTCCTCTTGTACTTAAGTCGGCATTGTGACTTTTGTAATAAATTCGGATGCAATTTCTGTGTTTCATCGTCAATAAGAAGGTCCAAGGGATACAGTAAACTTGAAGTGAAGCATCGGAATCTAAAACTGGACTCAGAGGAGAGGTTCAAATCATAGAAACTTAGAGTGTCCGTCCTCTTGTACTTAAGTCGGCATTGTGCCTTTTGTATTAATTTCGGATGCATTTTCTGTGTTTCATCGTCAATAAGAAGGTCCAAGGGATACAGTAAACCTGAAGTGAAGCCACGGCAACAGAAACTGGAGTCACAGGAGAGGTTCAAATCATAGAACGTTAGAGTGTCAGTCCTCTTGTACTTAAGTCGGCATTGTGCCTTTTGTATTAAATTCGGACGCAATTTCTGTGTTTCATCGTCAATACGAAGGTCCAAGGGAAACAGTAAATCTGAAGTGAAGCATCGGAATCTAAACTTGGACTCACAGGAGAGGTTCAAATCATAGAAAGTTAGAGTGTCAGTCCACTTGTACTTAATTCGGCATTGTGCCTTTTGTATTAAAGTCGGATGCAATTTCTGTGTTCCTTCGTCAACAAGAAGGTCCAAGGGATACAGTAAACCTGAAGTGATGCATCGGAATCTAAAACAGGCCTCACAGGAGTGGTTCAAATCATAGAAAGTTAGAGTGTCTGTCCTCTTGTACTTAAGTCGGCATTGTGACTTTTGTATTAATTTCGGATGCAATTTTTGTGTTTCATCGTCAATAAGAAGATCCAAGGGATACAGTAAACCTGAAGTGAAGCATCGGAATCTAAAACTGGACTTACAGGTGAGGTTCAAGTCAAACAAAGTTAGAGTGTCAGTCCTCTTTTACTAAAGTCGGCATTGTGCCTTTTGTATTATATTCGGATGCAATTTCTGTGTTTCATCGTCAATAAGAAGGTCCAAGGGATACAGTAAACATGAAGTGAAGTATCGGATTCTAAAACTGGACTCACAGAAGAGGTTCAAATCAAAGAATGTTAGAGTGTCAGTCCTCTTGTACTAAAGTCGGCGTTGTTCCTTTTATATTAAATTCGGATGCAATTTCTGTATTTCATCGTCAATAAGAAGGTCCTAGGGATACAGTAAACCTGAAGTGAAGCATCGGAATCTAAAACTGGACTCACAGGAGAGGTTCAAATCATAGAAAATTAGGGTGTCAGTCCGCTTGTACTTAAGTCGGCATTGTGCCTTTTGTACTAAATTCGAATGCAATTTCTGTGTTTCATCGTCAATAAGAAGGTCCAAGGGATACAGTAATCCTGAAGTGAAGCATCGGAATCTAAAACTGGACTCACAGGAGTGGTTCAAATCATAGAAAATTAGAGTGACAGTCCTCTTGCACTTAAGTCGGCACTGTGCCTTTTGTATTAAATTCGTATGCAATTTCTGTATTTCATTTTCAATAAGAAGGTCCAAAGGATTCAGTAATCCTGAAGTGAAGCATCGGAAACTAAAACCTGACTCACAGGAGACGTTCAAATTATAGAGAGTGTCAGTCCTCTTGTACTTAATTAATCATTGTGCCTTTTGTATTAATTTCGGACGCAATTTCTGTGTTTCATCGTCAATAAGAAGGTCCAAGGGATACAGTAAACCTGAAGTGAAGCCTCGGCAACAACAACTGGACTCACAGGACAGGTTCTAATCATAGAAAGTTAGAGTGTCAGACCTCTTGTACTTAAGTCAGCATTGTGCCTTTTGTATTAAATTCGGACGCAATTTCTGTGTTTCAACGTCAATAAGAAGGTCCAAGGGATACAGTAAATCTGAAGTGAAGCATCGGAATATAAAACTGGACTCACAGGAGAGGTTCAAATCATAGAAAGTTAGAGTGTCAGTCCTCTTGTACTTAAGCCGGCATTGTGCCTTTTGTATTAAATTCGGATGCAATTTCTGTGTTTCATCGTCAATAAGAAGGTCCAAGGGATACAGTAAACCTGAAGTGAAGCATCGGAATCTAAAACTGGACTCACAGGAGAGGTTCAAATCATAGAAAGTTAGAGTGTCTGTCCTCTTGTACTTAAGTCGGCATTGTGCCTTTTGTATTAATTTCGGATGCAATTTCTGTGTTTCATCGTCAATAAGAAGGTCCAAGGGATGCAGTAAACCTGAAGTGAAGCATCGGAATCTAAAACTGGTCTCACAGGTGAGGTTCAAATCATAGAGAGTTAGAGTGTCGGTCCTCTTGTACTTAAGTCGGCATTGTGCATTTTGTATTAAATTCGGATGCAATATCTGTGTTTCATCGTCAATAAGAAGGTCCAAGGGATACAGTAAACCTGAAGTGAAGCATCGGAATCTAAAACTGGTCTCACAGGAGTGGTTCAAATAATAGAAGGTTAGAGTGTCAGTCCTCTTGTACTTAAGTCGGCATTGTGCCTTTTGTATTAAATTCAGATGCAATTCCTATGTTTCATCGTCAATAAGAAGGTCCAAGGGATACAGAAAACCTGAAGTGAAGCATCGGAATCTAAAACTGGACTCACGGGAGAGGTTCAAATCATAGAAAGTTAGGGTGTCAGTCCTCTTGTACTTAAGTCGGCATTGTGCCTTTTGTATTAAATTCGGATGCAATTTCTGTGTTTCATCGTCAATAAGAAGGTCCAAGGGATACAGTAAACCTGAAGTGAAGCATCGGAATCTAAAACTGGACTCACAGGAGAGGTTCAAATCATAGAAACTTAGTGTGTCAGTCCTCTTGTACTTAAGTCGGCATTGCGCCTTTTGTATTAATTTCGGATGCAATTTCTGTGTTTCATCGTCAATAAGAAGGTCCAAGGGATACAGTAAACGTGAAGTGAAGCCTCGGCAACAAAAACTGGAATCACAGGAGAGGTTCAAATCATAGAAAGTTAGAGTGTCAGACCTCTTGTACTTAAGTCGGCATTGTGCCTTTTGTATTAATTTCGGATGCAATTTCTGTGTTTCATGGTCAATAAGAAGGTCCAAGGAATACAGTAAACCTGATGTGAAGCATCGGAATCTAAAACCGGACTCACAGAAGAGGTTCAATTCAGAGAAAGTTAGAGTGTCAGTCCTCTTGTACTTAAGTCGGCATTGTGCCTTTTGTATTAAATTAGGACGCTATTTCTGTGTTTCATCGTCAATAAGAAGGTCCAAGGGATACAGTAAACTTGAAGTGAAGCATCGGAATCTAAAACTGGAATCACAGGAGAGGTTCAATTCATAGAAAGTTAGTGTGTCAGTCCTCTTGTACTTAAGCCGGCATTGTGCCTTTTGGATGAAATTCGGATGCAATTTCTGTTTTTCATCGTCAATAAGAAGTTCCAAAAGATACAGTAAACCTGAAGTGAAGCATCGGAATCTAAAACTGGACTCACAGGAGTGGTTCAAATCATAGAAAGTTCGAGTGTCAGTCCTCTTGTACTTAAGTCGGCATTGTGCCTTTTATATTAATTTCGGATGCAATTTCTGTGTTTCATCGTCAATAAGAAGGTCCAAGGGATACAGTAAACCTGCAGTGAAGCCTCGGCAACAAAAACTGGACTCACAGGAGAGGTTCAAATCATAGAACTTTAGAGTGCCAGTCCTCTGGTACTTAAGTCGGCATTGTGCCTTTTGTATTAAATTCGGACGCAATTTCTGTGTTTCAACGTCAATAAGAAGGGCCAAGGGATACAGTAAACCTGAAGTGAAGCATCGGAATCTAAAACTGGCCTCACAGGAGTGGTTCAAATCATAGAAAGTTAGAGTGTCTGTCCTCTTGTACTTAAGTCGGCATTGTGCCTTTTGTATTAATTTCGGAAGCAATTTCTGTGTTTCATCGTCAATAAGAAGGTCCAAGGGATACAGTAAACCTGAAGTGAAGCATCGGAATCTAAAACTGGACTCACAGGTGAGGTTCAAATCATAGAGAGTCAGAGTGTCGGTCCGCTTGTACTTAAGTCCACATTGTGCCTTTTGTATTAAATTCGGATTCAATTTCTATGTATCATCGTCAATAAGAAGGTCCAAGCGATACAGTAAACCTGAAGTGAAGCATCGGAATCTAAAACTGGACTCACAGGAGTGGTTCAAATCATAGAGAATTAGAGTGTCAGTCCTCTTGTACTTAAGTCGGCATTGTGCCTTTTGTATTAAATTCGGATGCAATTTCTGTGTTTCATCGTCAATAAGAAGGTCCAAGGGATACAGTAAACCTGAAGTGAAGCATCGGAACCTAAAACTGGACTCACAGCAGAGGTTCAAATCATAGGATATTTGAGTGTCAGTCCTCTTGTGCTTAAGTTGGCATTGTGCCTTTTGTATGAAATTCGGATGCAATTTCTGTGTTTCATCGTCAATAAGAAGGTCCAAGGGATACAGTAAAACTGAAGTGAAGCATCGGAATCTAAAACTGGACTCACAGGAGAGGTTCAATTCATCGAAAGTTAGAGTGTCAGTCCTCGTGTACTTAAGTCGGCATTGTGCCATTTGTATTAAATTCGGTTGCAATTTCTGTGTATCATTGTCAATAAGAAGGTCCAAGCGATACAGTAAACCTGAAGTGAAGCATCGGAATCTAAAACTAGACCCTCAAGAGAGGTTCAAATCATAGAAAGTTAGAGTGTTATTCCTCTTGTACTTATGTTGGCATTGTGCTTTTGTATTAAATTCGGATGCAATTGCTGTGTTTCATCATCAATAAAAAGGTCTAAGGGATACAGTAACCCTTAAATGAAGCATCGGAATCTAAAACTGGTCTCACAGGAGAGGTTCAAATCATAGAGGGTTAGAGTGTCAGTCCTCTTGTACTTAAGTCGGTATTGTGCCTTTTGTATTAAATTCGGATGCAATTTCTGTGTTTCATCGTCAATGAGAAGGTCCAAGGGATACAGTTAACCTGAAGTGAAGCATCGGAACCTAAAACTGGACTCACAGGAGAGGTTCAAATCATAGTGGGTTAGAGTGTCAGTCCTCTTGTACTTAAGTCAGCACTCTGCCTTTTGGTATTAAATTCGGATGCAATTTCTGTGTTTCATCGTCAATAAGAAGGTCCGAGGGATACAGTTAACCTGAAGTGAAGCATCGGAATCTAAAACTGGACTCACAGGAGAGGTTCAAATCCTAGACAGTTAGAGTGACAGTCCTCTTGTACTTAAGTCGGCATTGTGCCTTATGTACTAAATTCGGATGCAATTTCTGTGTTTCATCGTCAATAAGACAGTACGAGGGATTCAGTAAACCTGAAGTGAAGGATCGGAATCTAAAACTGTACTCACAGGAGAGGTTCAAATCATCGAAAGTTAGGGTGTCAGCCCAATTGTACTTTAGTCGGCATTGTGCCTTTTGTATTAAATTCGGATGCAATTTCTGTGTTTCATCGTCAATAGGAAGGTCCAAGGGATACAGTAAACCTGAAGTGAAGCATCGGAATCTAAAACTGGACTCACAGGAGAGGTTCAAATCATCGAAAGTTAGAGTGTCAGTCCTCTTGTACTTAAATCGGCATTGTGCCTTTTGTATTAAATTCAGATGCAATGTTTGGGTTTCATCGTCAACACGAAGGTCCAAGGAATACAGTAAACCTCAAGTGAAGCATCGGAATCTAAAACTGGACTCACAGGAGAGGTTCAAATCATAGAAAGTTAGAGTGTCAATCCTCTTGTACTTAAGTCGGCATTGTGCCTTTTGTATTAAATTCGGATGCAATATCTGTGTTTCACCGTCAATAAGAAGGTCCAATCGATACAGGAACCTGAAGTGAAGCATCGGAATCTAAAACTGGACACACAGGAGAGGTTCAAATCATAGAAAGTTAGAGTGTCAGTCATCTTGTACTTAAGTCGGCATTGTGCCTTTTGTATTAAATTCGGATGCAATTTCTGTGTTTCATCGTCAATAAGAAGGTCCAAGGGATACAGTTAACCTGAAGTGAAGCATCGGAATCTAAAACTTGCCTCACAGGAGAGGTTCAAATCATAGTGGGTTAGAGTGTCAGTCCTCTTGTACTTAAGTCGGCATTGCGCCTTTTGTATTAAATTCGGATGCAATTTCTGTGTTTTTTCGTCAATAAGAAGGTCCAAGGGATACAGTAAACCTGAAGTGAAGCATCGGAAACTAAAACCTGACTCACAGGAGAGGTTCAAATCATAGAAACTTAGAGTGTCAGTCCTCTTGTACTTAAGTCGGCATTGTGCCTTTTGTATTAATTTCGGATGCAATTTCTGTGTTTCATCATCAATAAGAAGGTCCATGGGACACAGTAAACCTGAAGTGAAGCCTCGGCAACAAAAACTGGACTCACAGGAGAGGTTCAAATCATAGAAAGTTAGAGTGTCAGACCTCTTGTACTTAAGTCGGCATTGTGCCTTTTGTAGTAATTTCGGACGCTATTTCTGTGTTTCATCGTCAATAAGAAGGTCCAAGGGATACAGTAAATCTGAAGTGAAGCATCGTAATCTAAAACTGGACTCACAGGAGAGGTTCAAATCATAGAAAGTTAGAGTGACAGTCGTCTTGTACTTAAGCCGGCATTGTGCCTTTTGTATTAAATTCGGATGCAATTTCTGTGTTTCATCGTCAATAAGAATGTCCAAGAGATACAGTAAACCTGAAGTGAAGCATCGGAATCTAAAACTGGAATCACAGGAGAGGTTCAAATCATAGAAAGTTAGAGTGTCAGTCCTCTTGTACTTAAGCCGGCATTGAGCCATTTGTATTGAATTCGGATGCAATTTCTGTGTTTCATCGTCAATAAGAAGGTCCAAGGGATACAGTAAACCTGAAGTGAAGCATCGGAATCTATAACTGGACTCACAGGAGAGGTTCAAATCATAGAAACTTAGGGTGTCAGTCCTCTTGTACTTAAGTCGGCATTGTGCCTTTTCTATTAAATTCGGATGCAATTTCTGTGTTTCATCGTCAATAAGAAGGTCCAAGGGATACAGTAAATCTGAAGTGATGCGTAGGAATCTAAAACTGGACTCACAGGAGAGGTTGAAATCATAGAAAATTAGAGTGTCAGTCCTCTTGTACTTAAGCCGGCATTGTGCCTTTTGTATTAAATTCGGATGCAATTTCTATGTTTCATCGTCAATAAGAAGGTCCAAGGGATACAGTAAACCTGAAGTGAAGCATCGGAATCTAAAACTGGACTCACAGAAGAGGTTCAAATCAGAGAATGTTAGAGTGTCAGTCCTCTTGTACTTAAGTCGGCATTGTGCCTTTTGTATTAAATTCGGATGCAATTTCTGTGTTTCATCGTCAATAAGAAGGTCCAAGGGATACAGTAAACTTGAAGTGAAGCATCGGAATCTAAAACTGGAATCACAGGAGAGGTTCAAATCATAGAAAGTTAAAGTGTCAGTCCTCTTGTACGTAAGTCGGCATTGTGCCTTTTGTATTAAATTCGGATGCAATTTCTGTGTTTCATCGTCAATAAGAAGGTCCAAGGGATACAGTAAACCTGAAGTGAAGCGTCGGAATCTAAAACTGGACTCAGAGGAGAGGTTCAAATTATAGAAACTTAGAGTGTCAATCCTCTTGTACTTAAGTCGCAATTGTGCCTTTTGTATTAATTTCGGATGCAATTTCTGTGTTTCATCGTCAATAAGAAGGTCCAAGGGATACAGTAAACCTGAAGTGAAGCCACGGCAACAGAAACTGGACTGACAGGAGAGGTTCAAATCATAGAACGTTAGAGTGTCAGTCCTCTTGTACTTAAGTCGGCATTGTGCCTTTTGTATTAAATTCGGCCGCAATTTCTGTGTTTCATCGTCAATACGAAGGTCCAAGGGATACAGTAAATCTGAAGTGAATCATCGGAATCGAAACTTGGACTCACAGGAGAGGTTCAAATCATAGAAAGTTAGAGTGTCAGTCCACTTGTACTTAATTCGGCATTGTGCCTTTTGTATTAATGTCGGATACAATTTCTGTGTTTCATCGTCAACAAGAAGGTCCAAGGGATACAGTAAACCTGAAGTGATGCATCGGAATCTAAAACAGGCCTCACAGGAGTGGTTCAAATCATAGAAAGTTAGAGTGTCTGTCCTCTTGTACTTAAGTCGGCATTGTGACTTTTGTATTAATTTCGGATGCAATTTCTGTGTTTCATCGTCAATAAGAAGATCCAAGGGATACAGTAAACCTGAAGTGAAGAATCGGAATCTAAAACTGGACTTACAGGTGAGGTTCAAGTCATAGAAAGTTAGAGTGTCAGTCCTCTTTTACTAAAGTCGGCATTGTGCCTTTTGTATTATATTCGGATGCAATTTCTGTGTTTTATCGTCAATAAGAAGGTCCAAGGGATACAGTAAACCTGAAGTGAAGCATCGGATTCTAAAACTGGACTCACAGAAGAGGTTCAAATCATAGAAAGTTAGAGTGTCTGTCCTCTTGTACTTAAGTCGGCATTGTGCCCTTTGTATTAATTTCGGATGCAGTTTCTGTGTTTCATCGTCAATAAGTAGGTCCAAGGGATACAGTAAACCTGAAGTGAAACATCGGAATCTAAAACTGGACTCACAGGTGAGGTTCAAATCATAGAAAGTTAGACCGGCGGTCCTTTTGTACTTAAGTCGGCATTGTGCATTTTGTATTAAATTCGGATGCAATTTCTGTGTTTCATCGTCAATAAGAAGGTCCAAGGGATACAGTAAACCTGAAGTGAAGCATCAGAATCTAAAACTGGACTCACAGGAGTGGTTCAAATAATAGAAAGTTAGAGTGTCTGTCCTCTTGTACTTAAGTCGGCATTGTGCCTTTTGTATTAAATTCGTATGCAATTTCTGTGTTTCATTTTCAATAAGAAGGTCCAAGGGATTCAGTAAACCTGAAGTGAAGCATCAGAAACTAAAACCTGACTCACAGGAGACGTTCAAATTACAGAGAGTGTCAGTCCTCTTGTACTTAATTAGGCATTGTGCATTTTGTATTAATTTCGGACGCAATTTCTGTGTTTCATCGTCAATACGAAGGTCCAAGGGATACAGTAAACCTGAAGTGAAGCCTCGGCAACAAAAACTGGACTCACAGGTGATGTTCAAATCATAGAAAGTTAGAGTGTCAGACCTCTTGTACTTAAGTCAGAATTGTGCCTTTTGTATTAAATTCGGACGCAATTTCTGTGTTCATCGTCAATAAGAAGATCCAAGGGATACAGTAAATCTGAAGTGAAGCATCGGAATCTAAAACAGGACTCACAGGAGAGGATCAAATCATAGAAAGTTAGAGTGTCAGTCCTCTTGTACTTAAGCCGGCATTGTGCCTTTTGTATTAAATTCGGATGCAATTTCTGTGTTTCATCGTCAATAAGAAGGTCAAAGGGATACAGTAAACCTGAAGTGAAGCATCGGAATCTAAAACTGGACTCACGGGAGAGGTTCAAATCATAGAAAGTTAGAGTGTCAGTCCTCTTGTACTTAAGTCGGCATTGTGCCTTTTGCATTAAATTCGGATGCAATTTCTTTGTTTCATCGTCAATAAAAGGTCCAAGGGATACAGTAAACCTGAAGTGAAGCATCGGAATCTAAAACTGGCCTCACAGGAGTGGTTCAAATCATAGAAAGTTAGAGTGTCTGTCCTCTTGTACTTAAGTCGGCATTGTGCCTTTTGTATTAATTTCGGATGCAATTTCTGTGTTTCATCGTCAATAAGAAGGTCCAAGGGATACAGTGAACCTGAAGTGAAGCATCGGAATCTAAAACTGGACTCACAGGTGAGGTTCAAATCATAGAGAGTTAGAGTGTCGGTCCTCTTGTACTTAAGTCGGCATTGTGCATTTTGTATTAAATTCGGATGCAATTTCTGTGTTTCATCCTCATTAAGAAGGTCCAAGGGGTACAGTAAACCTGAAGTGAAGCATCGGCATCTAAAACTGGCCTCACAGGAGTGGTTCAAATCATAGAAAGTTAGAGTGTCTGTCCTCTTGTACTTAAGTCGGCATTGTGCCTTTTGTATTAATTTCGGATGCAATTTCTGTGTTTCATCGTCAATAAGAAGGTCCAAGGGATACAGTAAACCTGAAGTGAGGCATCGGAATCTAAAACTGGACTTACAGGTGAGGTTCAAATCATAGAGAGTTAGAGTGTCGGTCCTCTTGTACTTTAGTCGGCATTGTGCATTTTGTATTAAATTCGGATGCAATTTCTGTGTTTCATCGTCAATAAGAAGGTCCAAGGGAAACAGTAAATCTGAAGTGAAGCTTCGGAATCTAAAACTGGACTCACAGGAGAGGTTCAAATCATAGAAAGTTAGAGTGTCAGTCCTATTGTACTTAAGCCAGCATTGTGCCTTTTGTATTAAATTCGGATGCAATTTCTGTGTTTCATCGTCAATAAGAAGGTCCAAGGGATACAGTAAACCTGAAGTGAAGATTCGGGATCTAAAACTGGACTCACAGGAGAGATTAAAATCATAGAAACTTAGAGTGTCAGTCCTCCTTTACTTAAGTCGCCATTGTGCCTTTTGTATTAAATTCGGATGCAATTTCTGTGTTTCATCGTCAATAAGAAGGTCCAAGGGGTACAGTAAACCTGAAGTGAAGCATCGGAATCTAAAACTGGCCTCACAGGGGTGGTTCAAATCATAGAAAGTTAGAGTGTCTGTCCTCTTGTACTTAAGTCGGCATTGTGCCTTTTGTATTAATTTCGGATGCAATATCTGTGTTTCATCGTCAATAAGAAGGTCCAAGGGATACAGTAAACCTGATTGAAGCATCGGAATCTAAAACTGGCCTCACAGGAGTGGTTCAAATCATAGAAAGTTAGAGTGTCTGTCCTCTTGTACTTAAGTCGGCATTGTGCCTTTTGTATTAATTTCGGATGCAATTTCTGTGTTTCATCGTCAATAAGAAGGTCCAAGGATTACAGTAAACCTGAAGTGAAGCATCGGAATCTAAAACTGGACTCACAGGTGAGGTTCAAATCATAGAGAGTTAGAGTGTCGTTCCTCTTGTACTTAAGTCGGCATTGTGCATTTTGTATTAAATTCGGATGCAATTTCTGTGTTTCATCGTCAATAAGAAGGTCCAAGGGATACAGAAAACCTGAAGTGAAGCATCGGAATCTAAAACTGGAATCACAGGACAGGTTCAAATCAAAGAAATTTAGAGTGTCAGTCCTCTTGTACTTAAGTCGGCATTGTGCCTTTTGTATTAAATTCTGATGCAATTTCTGTGTTTCATCGTCAATAAGAAGGTCCAAGGGATACAGTAAACCTGAAGTGAAGCATCGGAATCTAAAACTGGATTCACAGGAGAGGTTCAAATCATAGAAACTTAGAGTGTCAGTCCTCTTGTACTTAAGTCGGCATTGCGCCTTTTGTATTAATTTCGGATGCAATTTCTGTGTTTCATCGTCAATAAGAAGGTCCAAGGGATACAGTAAACCTGAAGTGAAGCCTCGGCAACAAAAACTGGAATCACAGGAGAGGTTCAAATCCTAGACAGTTAGAGTGAAAGTCCTCTTGTACTTAAGTCGGCATTGTGCCTTATGTATTAAATTCGGATGCAATTTCTGTGTTTCATCGTCAATAAGACAGTACGAGGGATTCAGTAAACCTGAAGTGAAGGATCGGAATCTAAAACTGTACTCACAGGAGAGGTTCAAATCATCGAAAGTTAGGGTGTCAGCCCAACTGTACTTTAGTCGGCATTGTGCTTTCTGTATTAAATTCGGATGCAATATCTGTGTTTCACCGTCAATAAGAAGGTCCAAGCGATACAGGAAACCTGAAGTGAAGCATCGGAATCTAAAACTTGCCTCACAGGAGAGGTTCAAATCTTAGTGGATTAGAGTGTCAGTCCTCTTGTACTTAAGTCGGCATTGCGCCTTTTGTATTAAATTCGGATGCAATTTCTGTGTTTCATCGTCAATAAGAAGGTCCAAGGGATACAGTAAACCTGAAGTGAAGCATCGGAAACTAAAACCTGACTCACAAGAGAGGTTCAAATCATAGAAACTTAGAGTGTCAGTCCTCTTGTACTTAAGTCGGCATTGTGCCTTTTGTATTAATTTCGGATGCAATTTCTGTGTTTCATCGTCAATAAGAAGGTCTATGGGACACAGTAAACCTGAAGTAAAGCATCGGCAACAAAAACTGGACACACACGAGAGGTTCAAATCATAGAAAGTTAGAGTGTCAGACCTCTTGTACTTAAGTCGGCATTGTGCCTTTTGTATTAATTTCGGGCGCTATTTCTGTGTTTCATCGTCAATAAGAAGGTCCAAGGGATACAGTAAATCTGAAGTAAAGCATCGTAATCTAAAACTGGACTCACAGGAGAGGTTCAAATCATAGAAAGTTAGAGTGACAGTCGTCTTGTACTTAAGCCGGCATTGTGCCTTTTGTATTAAATTTGGATGCAATTTCTGTGTTTCATCTTCAATAAGAATGTCCAAGAGATACAGTAAACCTGAAGTGAAGCATCGGAATCTAAAACTGGAATACAGGAGAGGTTCAAATCATAGAAAGTTAGAGTGTCAGTCCTCTTGTACTTAAGCCGTCATTGAGCCTTTTGTATTAAATTCGGATGCAATTTCTGTGTTTCATCGTCAATAAGAAGGTCCAAGGGATACAGTAAACCTGAAGTTAAGCATCGGAATCTATAACTGGACTCACAGGAGAGGTTCAAATCAAAGAAATTTAGAGTGTCAGTCCTCTTGTACTTAAGTCGGCATTGTGCCTTTTGTATTAAATTCTGATGCAATTTCTGTGTTTCATCGTCAATAAGAAGGTCCAAGGGATACAGTAAACCTGAAGTGAAGCATCGGAATCTAAAACTGGACTCACAGGAGAGGTTCAAATCATAGAAACTTAGAGTGTCAGTCCTCTTGTACTTAAGTCGGCATTGCGCCCTTTGTATTAATTTCGGATGCAATTTCTGTGTTTCATCATCAATAAGAAGGTCCAAGGGATACAGTAAACCTGAAGTGAAGCCTCGGCAACAAAAACTGGAATCACAGGAGTGGTTCAAATCCTAGACAGTTAGAGTGACAGTCCTCTTGTACTTAAGTCGGCATTGTGCCTTATGTATTAAATTCGGATGCAATTTCTGTGTTTCATCGTCAATAAGACAGTACGAGGGATTCAGTAAACCTGAAGTGAAGGATCGGAATCTAAAACTGTACTCACAGGAGAGGTTCAAATCATCGAAAGTTAGGGTGTCAGCCCAACTGTACTTTAGTCGGCATTGTGCTTTCTGTATTAAATTCGGATGCAATATCTGTGTTTCACCGTCAATAAGAAGGTCCAAGCGATACAGGAAACCTGAAGTGAAGCATCGGAATCTAAAACTTGCCTCACAGGAGAGGTTCAAATCATAGTCGGTTAGAGTGTCAGTCCTCTTGTACTTAAGTCGGCATTGCGCCTTTTGTATTAAATTCGGATGCAATTTCTGTGTTTCATCGTCAATAAGAAGGTCCAAGGGATACAGTAAACCTGAAGTGAAGCATCGGAAACTAAAACCTGACTCACAAGAGAGGTTCAAATCATAGAAACTTAGAGTGTCAGTCCTCTTGTACTTAAGTCGGCATTGTGCCTTTTGTATTAATTTCGGATGCAATTTCTGTGTTTCATCGTCAATAAGAAGGTCTATGGGACACAGTAAACCTGAAGTAAAGCATCGGCAACAAAAACTGGACTCACACGAGAGGTTCAAATCATAGAAAGTTAGAGTGTCAGACCTCTTGTACTTAAGTCGGCATTGTGCTTTTGTATTAATTTCGGGCGCTATTTCTGTGTTTCATCGTCAATAAGAAGGTCCAAGGGATACAGTAAATCTGAAGTGAAGCATCGTAATCTAAAACTGGACTCACAGGAGAGGTTCAAATCATAGAAAGTTAGAGTGACAGTCGTCTTGTACTTAAGCCGGCATTGTGCCTTTTGTATTAAATTCGGATGCAATTTCTGTGTTTCATCGTCAATAAGAATGTCCAAGAGATACAGTAAACCTGAAGTGAAGCATCGGAATCTAAAACTGGAATACAGGAGAGGTTCAAATCATAGAAAGTTAGAGTGTCAGTCCTCTTGTACTTAAGCCGTCATTGAGCCTTTTGTATTAAATTCGGATGCAATTTCTGTGTATCATCGTCAATAAGAAGGTCCAAGGGATACAGTAAACCTGAAGTTAAGCATCGGAATCTATAACTGGACTCACAGGAGAGGTTCAAATCATAGAAACTTATGGTGTCAGTCCTCTTGTACTTATGTCGGCATTGTGCCTTTTCTATTAAATTCGGATGCAATTTCTGTGTTTCATCGTCAATAAGAAGGTCCAAGGGATACAGTAAATCTGAAGTGATGCATCGGAATCTAAAACTGGACTCACAGGACAGGTTCAAATCAAAGAAATTTAGAGTGTCAGTCCTCTTGTACTTAAGTCGGCATTGTGCCTTTTGTATTAAATTCTGATGCAATTTCTGTGTTTCATCGTCAATAAGAAGGTCCAAGGGATACAGTAAACCTGAAGTGAAGCATCGGAATCTAAAACTGGATTCACAGGAGAGGTTCAAATCATAGAAACTTAGAGTGTCAGTCCTCTTGTACTTAAGTCGGCATTGCGCCTTTTGTATTAATTTCGGATGCAATTTCTGTGTTTCATCGTCAATAAGAAGGTCCAAGGGATACAGTAAACCTGAAGTGAAGCCTCGGCAACAAAAACTGGAATCACAGGAGAGGTTCAAATCCTAGACAGTTAGAGTGAAAGTCCTCTTGTACTTAAGTCGGCATTGTGCCTTATGTATTAAATTCGGATGCAATTTCTGTGTTTCATCGTCAATAAGACAGTACGAGGGATTCAGTAAACCTGAAGTGAAGGATCGGAATCTAAAACTGTACTCACAGGAGAGGTTCAAATCATCGAAAGTTAGGGTGTCAGCCCAACTGTACTTTAGTCGGCATTGTGCTTTCTGTATTAAATTCGGATGCAATATCTGTGTTTCACCGTCAATAAGAAGGTCCAAGCGATACAGGAAACCTGAAGTGAAGCATCGGAATCTAAAACTTGCCTCACAGGAGAGGTTCAAATCTTAGTGGATTAGAGTGTCAGTCCTCTTGTACTTAAGTCGGCATTGCGCCTTTTGTATTAAATTCGGATGCAATTTCTGTGTTTCATCGTCAATAAGAAGGTCCAAGGGATACAGTAAACCTGAAGTGAAGCATCGGAAACTAAAACCTGACTCACAAGAGAGGTTCAAATCATAGAAACTTAGAGTGTCAGTCCTCTTGTACTTAAGTCGGCATTGTGCCTTTTGTATTAATTTCGGATGCAATTTCTGTGTTTCATCGTCAATAAGAAGGTCTATGGGACACAGTAAACCTGAAGTAAAGCATCGGCAACAAAAACTGGACACACACGAGAGGTTCAAATCATAGAAAGTTAGAGTGTCAGACCTCTTGTACTTAAGTCGGCATTGTGCCTTTTGTATTAATTTTGGGCGCTATTTCTGTGTTTCATCGTCAATAAGAAGGTCCAAGGGATACAGTAAATCTGAAGTAAAGCATCGTAATCTAAAACTGGACTCACAGGAGAGGTTCAAATCATAGAAAGTTAGAGTGACAGTCGTCTTGTACTTAAGCCGGCATTGTGCCTTTTGTATTAAATTTGGATGCAATTTCTGTGTTTCATCTTCAATAAGAATGTCCAAGAGATACAGTAAACCTGAAGTGAAGCATCGGAATCTAAAACTGGAATACAGGAGAGGTTCAAATCATAGAAAGTTAGAGTGTCAGTCCTCTTGTACTTAAGCCGTCATTGAGCCTTTTGTATTAAATTCGGATGCAATTTCTGTGTTTCATCGTCAATAAGAAGGTCCAAGGGATACAGTAAACCTGAAGTTAAGCATCGGAATCTATAACTGGACTCACAGGAGAGGTTCAAATCAAAGAAATTTAGAGTGTCAGTCCTCTTGTACTTAAGTCGGCATTGTGCCTTTTGTATTAAATTCTGATGCAATTTCTGTGTTTCATCGTCAATAAGAAGGTCCAAGGGATACAGTAAACCTGAAGTGAAGCATCGGAATCTAAAACTGGACTCACAGGAGAGGTTCAAATCATAGAAACTTAGAGTGTCAGTCCTCTTGTACTTAAGTCGGCATTGCGCCCTTTGTATTAATTTCGGATGCAATTTCTGTGTTTCATCATCAATAAGAAGGTCCAAGGGATACAGTAAACCTGAAGTGAAGCCTCGGCAACAAAAACTGGAATCACAGGAGTGGTTCAAATCCTAGACAGTTAGAGTGACAGTCCTCTTGTACTTAAGTCGGCATTGTGCCTTATGTATTAAATTCGGATGCAATTTCTGTGTTTCATCGTCAATAAGACAGTACGAGGGATTCAGTAAACCTGAAGTGAAGGATCGGAATCTAAAACTGTACTCACAGGAGAGGTTCAAATCATCGAAAGTTAGGGTGTCAGCCCAACTGTACTTTAGTCGGCATTGTGCTTTCTGTATTAAATTCGGATGCAATATCTGTGTTTCACCGTCAATAAGAAGGTCCAAGCGATACAGGAAACCTGAAGTGAAGCATCGGAATCTAAAACTTGCCTCACAGGAGAGGTTCAAATCATAGTCGGTTAGAGTGTCAGTCCTCTTGTACTTAAGTCGGCATTGCGCCTTTTGTATTAAATTCGGATGCAATTTCTGTGTTTCATCGTCAATAAGAAGGTCCAAGGGATACAGTAAACCTGAAGTGAAGCATCGGAAACTAAAACCTGACTCACAAGAGAGGTTCAAATCATAGAAACTTAGAGTGTCAGTCCTCTTGTACTTAAGTCGGCATTGTGCCTTTTGTATTAATTTCGGATGCAATTTCTGTGTTTCATCGTCAATAAGAAGGTCTATGGGACACAGTAAACCTGAAGTAAAGCATCGGCAACAAAAACTGGACTCACACGAGAGGTTCAAATCATAGAAAGTTAGAGTGTCAGACCTCTTGTACTTAAGTCGGCATTGTGCTTTTGTATTAATTTCGGGCGCTATTTCTGTGTTTCATCGTCAATAAGAAGGTCCAAGGGATACAGTAAATCTGAAGTGAAGCATCGTAATCTAAAACTGGACTCACAGGAGAGGTTCAAATCATAGAAAGTTAGAGTGACAGTCGTCTTGTACTTAAGCCGGCATTGTGCCTTTTGTATTAAATTCGGATGCAATTTCTGTGTTTCATCGTCAATAAGAATGTCCAAGAGATACAGTAAACCTGAAGTGAAGCATCGGAATCTAAAACTGGAATACAGGAGAGGTTCAAATCATAGAAAGTTAGAGTGTCAGTCCTCTTGTACTTAAGCCGTCATTGAGCCTTTTGTATTAAATTCGGATGCAATTTCTGTGTATCATCGTCAATAAGAAGGTCCAAGGGATACAGTAAACCTGAAGTTAAGCATCGGAATCTATAACTGGACTCACAGGAGAGGTTCAAATCATAGAAACTTATGGTGTCAGTCCTCTTGTACTTATGTCGGCATTGTGCCTTTTCTATTAAATTCGGATGCAATTTCTGTGTTTCATCGTCAATAAGAAGGTCCAAGGGATACAGTAAATCTGAAGTGATGCATCGGAATCTAAAACTGGACTCACAGGAGAGGTTCAAATCATAGAAAGTTAGAGTGTCGGTCCTCTTGTACTTAAGCCGGCATTGTGCCTTTTGTATTAAATTCAGATGCAATTTCTATGTTTCATCATCAATAAGAAGGTACAAGGGATACAGTAAATCTGAAGTGAAGCATCGGAATCTAAAACTGGACTCACGGAAGAGGTTCAAATCAGAGAAAGTTAGAGTGTCAGTCCTCTTGTACTTAAGTCGGCATTGTGCCTTTTGTATTAAATTCGGATGCAATTTCTGTGTTTCATCGTCAATAAGAAGGTCCAAGGGATACAGTAAACTTGAAGTGAAGCATCGGAATCTAAAACTGGAATCACAGGAGAGGTTCAAATCATAGAAAGTTAGAGTGTCAGTCCTCTTGTACTTAAGCCGGCATTGTGCATTTGTATTAAATTCGGATGCAATTTCTGTGTCTCATCGTCAATAAGAAGGTCCAAGGGATACAGTAAACCTGAGGTGAAGCATCGGACTCTAAAACTGGACTCACAGGAGAGGTTTAAATCATTGAAAGTTAGAGTGTCAGTCCTCTTGTACGTAAGTCGGCATTGTGCCTTTTGTATTAAATTCAGATGCAATTTCTGTGTTTCATCGTCAATAAGAAGGTCCAAGGGATACAGTAAACCTGAAGTGAAGCATCGGAATCTAAAACTGGACTCAGAGGAGAGGTTCAAATTATAGAAACTTAGAGTGTCAGTCCTCTTGTACTTAAGTCGGCAATGTGCCTTTTGTATTAATTTCGGATGCAATTTCTGTGTTTCATCGTCAATAAGAAGGTCCAAGGGATACAGTAAACCTGAAGTGAAGCCACGGCAACAGAAACTGGACTCACAGGAGAGGTTAAAATCATAGAACGTTAGAGTGTCAGTCCTCTTGTACTTAAGTCGGCATTGTGCCTTTTGTATTGAATTCGGACGCAATTTCTGTGTTTCATCGTCAATACGAAGGTCCAAGGGATTCAGTAAATCTGAAGTGAAGCATCGGAATCTAAACTTGGACTCACAAGAGAGGTTCAAATCATAGAAAGTTAGAGTGTCAGTCCACTTGTACTTAATTCCGCATTGTGCCTTTTGTATTAAAGTCGGATGCAATTTCTGTGTTTCATCGTCAACAAGAAGGTCCAAGGGATACAGTAAACATGAAGTGATGCATCGGAATCTAAAACAGGCCTCACAGGTGTGGTTCAAATCATAGAAAGTTAGAGTGTCTGTCCTCTTGTACTTAAGTCGGCATTGTGACTTTTGTATTAATTTCGGATGCAATTTCTGTGTTTCATCGTCAATAAGAAGATCCAAGGGATACAGTAAACCTGAAGTGAAGCATCGGAATCTAAAACTGGACTTACAGGTGAGGTTCAAGTCATAGAAAGTTAGAGTGTCAGTCCTCTTTTACTAAAGTCGGCATTGTGCCTTTTGTATTATATACGGATGCAATTTCTGTGTTTCATCGTCAATAAGAAGGTCCAAGGGATACTGTAAACCTGAAGTGAAGCATCGGATTCTAAAACTGGACTCACAGAAGAGGTTCAAATCATAGAAAGTTAGAGTGTCTGTCCTCTTGTACTTAAGTCAGCATTGTGCCTTTTGTATTAATTTCGGATGCAATTTCTGTGTTTCATCGTCAATAAGAAGGTCCAAGGGATACAGTAAACCTGAAGTGAAACATCGGAATCTAAAACTGGACTCACAGGTGAGGTTCAAATCATAGAAAGTTAGAGTGTCTGTCCTCTTGTACTTAAGTCAGCATTGTGCCTTTTGTATTAAATTCGTATGCAATTTCTGTGTTTCATTTTCAATAACAAGGTCCAAGGGATTCAGTAAACCTGAAGTGAAGCATCGGAAACTAAAACCTGACTCACAGGAGACGTTCAATTTATAGAGAGTGTCAGTCCTCTTGTACTTAATTAGGCATTGTGCCTTTTGTATTAATTTCGGACGCAATTTCTGTGTTTCATCGTCAATACGAAGGTCCAAGGGATACAGTAAACCTGAAGTGATGCCTCGGCAACAAAAACTGGACTCATAGGAGAGGTTCAAATCATAGAAAATTAGTGTGTCAGACCTCTTGTACTTAAGTCTGCATTGTGCCTTTTGTATTAAATTCGGACGCAATTTCTGTGTTTCATCGTCAATAAGAAGGTCCAAGGGATACAGTAAATCTGAAGTGAAGCATCGGAATCTAAAACTGGACTCACAGGAGAGGTTCAAATCATAGAAAGTTAAAGTGTCAGTCCTCTTGTACTTAAGCCGGCATTGTGCCTTTTGTATTAAATTCGGCTGCAATTTCTGTGTTTCATAGTCAATAAGAAGGTCCAAGGGATACAGTAAACCTGAAGTGAAGCATCGGAATCTAAAACTGGACTCACAGGAGAGGTTAAAATCATAGAAAGTTAGAGTGTCTGTCCTCTTGTACTTAAGTCGGCATTGTGCCTTTTGTATTAATTTCGGATGCAATTTCTGTGTTTCATCGTCAATAAGAAGGTCCAAGGGATACAGTAAACCTGAAGTGATGCATCGGAATCTAAAACTGGACTCACTGGTGAGGTTCAAATCATAGAGAGTTAGAGTGTCGGTCCTCTTGTACTTAAGTCGGCATTGTGCATTTTGTATTAAATTCGGATGCAATTTCTGTGTTTCATCGTCAATAAGAAGGTCCAAGGGATACAGAAAACCTGAAGTGAAGCATCGGAATCAAAAACTGGAATCACAGGACAGGTTAAACACAAAGAAAGTTAGAGTGTCAGTCCTCTTGTACTTAAGTCGGCATTGTGCCTTTTGTATTAAATTCGGATGCAATTTCTGTGTTTCATCGTCAATAGGAAGGTCCAAGGGATAGAGTAAACCTGAAGATAAGCATCGGAATCTAAAACTGGACTCACAGGAGAGGTTCAAATCATAGAAACTTAGGGTGTCAGTCCTCTTGTACTTAAGTCGGCATTGCGCCTATTGTATTAATTTCGGATGCAATTTCTGTGTTTCATCGTCAATAAGAAGGTCCAAGGGATACAGTAAACCTGAAGTGAAGTCTCGGCAACAAAAACTGGAATCACAGGAGAGGTTCAAATCATAGAAAGTTAGAGTGTCAGACCCCTTGTACTTAAGTCGGCATTGTGCCTTTTGTATTAAATTCGGACGCAATTTCTGTGTTTCATCGTCAATAAGAAGGTCCAAGGGATACAGTAAATCTGAAGTGAAGCATCGGAATCTAAAACAGGACTCACAGGAGAGGTTCAAATCATAGAAAGTTAGAGTGTCAGTCCTCTTGTACATAATTAGGTATTGTGCCTTTTGTATTAATTTCGGACGCAATTTCTGGGTTTCATCGTCAATACGAAGGTCCAAGGGATACAGTAAACCGGAAGAGAAGCTTCAGCAACAACAACTGGACTCACAGGAGAGGTTCAAATCATAGAAAGTTAGAGTGTCTGTCCTCTTGTACTTAAGTCGGCATTGTGCCTTTTGTATTAATTTCGGATGCAATTTCTGTGTTTCATCGTCAATAGGAAGGTCCAAGGAATACAGTAAACCTGAAGTGAAGCATCGGAATCTAAAACTGGACTCACAGGTGAGGTTCAAATCATAGAGAGTTAGAGTGTCGGTCCTCTTGTACTTAAGTCGGCATTGTGCATTTTGTATTAAATTCGGATGCAATTTCTGTGTTTCATCGTCAATAAGAAGGCCCAAGGGATACAGAAAACCTGAAGTGAAGCATCGGAATCTAAAACTGGAATCACAGGACAGGTTCAAATCAAAGAAAGTTAGAATGTCAGTCCTCTTGTACTTAAGTCGGCATTGTGCCTTTTGTATTAAATTCGGATGCAATTTCTGTGTTTCATCGTCAATAAGAAGGTCCAAGAGATACAGTAAACCTGAAGTGAAGAATCGGAATCTAAAACTGGACTCCCAGGAGAGGTTCAAATCATAGAAACTTAGTGTGTCAGTCCTCTTGTACTTAAGTCGGCATTGCGCCTTTTGTATTAATTTCGGATGCAATTTCTGTGTTTCATCGTCAATAAGAAGGTCCAAGGGATACAGTAAACCTGAAGTGAAGCCTCGGCAACAAAAACTGGAATCACAGGAGAGGTTCAAATCATAGAAAGTTAGAGTGTCAGACCTCTTGTACTTAAGTCGGCATTGTGCCTTTTGTATTAAATTCGGACGCAATTTCTGTGTTTCATCGTCAATAAGAAGGTCCAAGGGATACAGTAAATCTGAAGTGAAGCATAGGAATCTAAAACAGGTTTCACAGGAGAGGTTCAAATCATAGAAAGTTAGAGTGTCAGTCCTCTTGTACTTAAGCCGGCATTGTGCCTTTTGTATTAAATTCGGATGCAATTTCTGTGTTTCATCGTCAATAAGAAGGTCAAAGGGATACAGTAAACCTGAAGTGAAGCATCGGAATCTAAAACTGGACTTACAGGTGAGGTTCAAGTCATAGAAAGTTAGAGTGTCAGTCCTCTTTTACTAAAGTCGGCATTGTGCCTTTTGTATTATATTCGGATGCAATTTCTGTGTTTCATCGTCAATAAGAAGGACCAAGGGATACAGTAAACCTGAAGTGAAGCATCGGATTCTAAAACTGGACTCACAGAAGAGGTTCAAATCATAGAAAGTTAGAGTGTCTGTCCTCTTGTACGTAAGTCGGCATTGTGCCTTTTGTATTAATTTCGGATGCAATTTCTGTGTTTCATCGTCAATAAGAAGGTCCAAGGGATACAGTAAACCTGAAGTGAAACATCGGAATCTAAAACTGGACTCACAGGTGAGGTTCAAATCATAGAAAGTTAGACCGTCGGTCCTCTTGTACTTAAGTCGGCATTGTGCATTTTGTATTAAATTCGGATTCAATTTCTGTGTTTCATCGTCAATAAGAAGGTCCAAGGGATACAGTAAACCTGAAGTGAAGCCACGGCAACAGAAACTGGACTCACAGGAGAGGTTCAAATCATAGAACGTTACAGTGTCAGTCCTCTTGTACTTAAGTCGGCATTGTGCCTTTTGTATTAAATTCGGACGCAATTTCTGTGTTTCATCGTAAATAAGAAGGTCCAAGGGATACAGAAAATCTGAAGTGAAGCATCGGAATCTAAACTTGGACGCACAGGAGAGGTTCAAATCATAGAAAGTTAGAGTGTCAGTCCACTTGTACTTAATTCGGCATTGTGCCTTTTGTATTAAAAATCGGATGCAATTTCTGTGTTTCATCGTCAACAAGAAGGTCCAAGGGATACAGTAAACCTGAAGTGATGCATCGGAATATAAAACAGGCCTCACAGGAGTGGTTCAAATCATAGAAAGTTAGAGTGTCTGTCCTCTTGTACTTAAGTCGGCATTGTGACTTTTGTATTAATTTCGGATGCAATTTCTGTGTTTCATCGTCAATAAGAAGATCCAAGGGATACAGTAAACCTGAAGTGAAGCATCGGAATCTAAAACTGGACTTACAGGTGAGGTTCAAGTCATAGAAAGTTAGAGTGTCAGTCCTCTTTTACTAAAGTCGGCATTGTGCCTTTTGTATTAATTTCGGATGCAATTTCTGTGTTTCATCGTCAATGAGAAGGTCCAAGGGATACAGTAAACCTGAAGTGAAACATCGGAATCTAAAACTGGACTCACAGGTGAGGTTCAAATCATAGAAAGTTAGACCGTCGGTCCTCTTGTACTTAAGTCGGCATTGTGCATTTTGTATTAAATTCGGATGCAATTTCTGTGTTTCATCGTCAATAAGAAGGTCCAAGAGATACAGTAAACCTGAAGTGAAGCATCAGAATCTAAAACTGGACTCACAGGAGTGGTTCAAATAATAGAAAGTTAGAGTGTCTGTCCTCTTGTACTTAAGTCGGCATTGTGCCTTTTGTATTAAATTCGTATGCAATTTCTGTGTTTCATTTTCAATAAGAAGGTCCAAGGGATTCAGTAAACCTGAAGTGAAGCATCGGAAACTAAAACCTGACTCACAGGAGACGTTCAAATTATAGAGAGTGTCAGTCCTCTTGTACTTAATTAGGCATTGTGCCTTTTGTATTAATTTCGGACGCAATTTCTGTGTTTCATCGTCAATACGAAGGTCCAAGGGAGACAGTAAACCTGAAGTGAAGCTTTGGCAACAAAAACTGGACTCACAGGAGAGGTTCAAATCATAGAAAGTTAGAGTGTCAGACCTCTTGTACTTAAGTCAGCATTGTGCCTTTTGTATTAAATTCGGACGCAATTAATGTGTTTCATCGTCAATACGAAGGTCCAAGGGATACAGTAAATCTAAAGTGAAGCATCGGAATCTAAAACTGGACTCACAGGAGAGGTTCAAATCATAGAAAGTTAGAGTGTCAGTCCTATTGTACATAAGCCGGCATTGTGCCTTTTGCATTAATTTCGGATGCAATTTCTGTGTTTCATCGTCAATAAGAAGGTCCAAGGGATACAGAAAACCTGAAGTGAAGCATCGGAATCTAAAACTGGAATCACAGGACAGGTTCAAATCAAAGAAAGTTAGAGTGTCAGTCCTCTTGTACTTAAGTCGGCATTGTGCCTTTTGTATTAAATTCGGATGCAATTTCTGTGTTTCATCGTCAATAAGAAGGTCCAAGGGATACAGTAAACCTGAAGTGAAGAATCGGAATCTAAAACTGGACTCACAGGAGAGGTTCAAATCATAGAAACTTAGTGTGTCAGTCCTCTTGTACTTAAGTCGGCATTGCGCCTTTTGTATTAATTTCGGATGCAATTTCTGTGTTTCATCGTCAATAAGAAAGTCCAAGGGATACAGTAAACCTGAAGTGAAGCCTCGGCAACAAAAACTGGAATCACAGGAGAGGTTCAAATCATAGAAAGTTAGAGTGTCAGACGTCTTGTACTTAAGTCGGCATTGTGCCTTTTGTATTAAATTCGGACGCAATTTCTGTGTTTCATCGTCAATAAGAAGGTCCAAGGGATACAGTTAATCTGAAGTGAAGCATAGGAATCTAAAACAGGACTCACAGGAGAGGTTCAAATCATAGAAAGTCAGAGTGTCAGTCCTCTTGTACTTAAGTCGGCATTGTGCCTTTTGTATTAAATTCGGATTCAATTTCTGTGTTTCATCGTCAATAAGAAGGTCCAAGGGATTCAGTAAACCTGAAGTGAAGCCACGGCAACAGAAACTGGACTCACATGAGAGGTTCAAATCATAGAACGTAACAGTGTCAGTCCTCTTGTACTTAAGTCGGCATTGTGCCTTTTGTATTAAATTCGGACGCAATTTCTGTGTTTCATCGTCAATAAGAAGGTCCAAGGGATACAGAAAATGTGAAGTGAAGCATCGGAATCTAAACTTGGACGCACAGGAGAGGTTCAAATCATAGAAAGTTAGAGTGTCAGTCCACTTGTACTTAATTCGGCATTGTGCCTTTTGTATTAAATATCGGATGCAATTTCTGTGTTTCATCGTCAACAAGAAGGTCCAAGGGATACAGTAAACCTGAAGTGATGCATCGGAATCTAAAACAGGCCTCACAGGATTGGTTCAAATCATAGAAAGTTAGAGTGTCTGTCCTCTTGTACTTAAGTCGGCATTGCGCCTATTGTATTAATTTCGGATGCAATTTCTGTGTTTCATCGTCAATAAGAAGGTCCAAGGGATACAGTAAACCTGAAGTGAAGCCTCGGCAACAAAAACTGGAACCACAGGAGAGGTTCAAATCATAGAAAGTTAGAGAGTGAGACCCCTTGTACTTAAGTCGGCATTGTGCCTTTTGTATTAAATTCGGACGCAATTTCTGTGTTTCATCGTCAATAAGAAGGTCCAAGGGATACAGTAAATCTGAAGTGAAGCATCGGAATCTAAAACAGGACTCACAGGAGAGGTTCAAATCATAGAAAGTTAGAGTGTCAGTCCTCTTGTACATAATTAGGCATTGTGCCCTTTGTATTAATTTCGGACGCAATTTCTGGGTTTCATCGTCAATACGAAGGTCCAAGGGATACAGTAAACCTGAAGAGAAGCTTCAGCAACAAAAACTGGACTCACAGGAGAGGTTCAAATCATAGAAAGTTAGAGTGTCAGACCTCTTGTACTTAAGTCAGCATTGTGCCTTTTGTATTAAATTCGGATGCAATTTCTGTGTTTCATCGTCAATAAGAAGGTCCAAGGGATACAGTAAATCTAAAGTGAAGCATCGGAATCTAAAACTGGACTCACAGGAGAGGTTCAAATCATAGAAAGTTAGAGTGTCAGTCCTATTGTACATAAGCCGGCATTGTGCCTTTTGCATTAATTTCGGATGCAATTTCTGTGTTTCATCGTCAATAAGAAGGTCCAAGGGATACAGAAAACCTGAAGTGAAGCATCGGAATCTAAAACTGGAATCACAGGACAGGTTCAAATCAAAGAAAGTTAGAGTGTCAGTCCTCTTGTACTTAAGTCGGCATTGTGCCTTTTGTATTAAATTCGGATGCAATTTCTGTGTTTCATCGTCAATAAGAAGGTCCAAGGGATACAGTAAACCTGAAGTGAAGAATCGGAATCTAAAACTGGACTCACAGGAGAGGTTCAAATCATAGAAACTTAGTGTGTCAGTCCTCTTGTACTTAAGTC
Source organism: Schistocerca americana (assembly GCF_021461395.2). Lineage (NCBI taxonomy): Eukaryota > Metazoa > Arthropoda > Insecta > Orthoptera > Acrididae > Schistocerca > Schistocerca americana. The sequence goes on along the minus strand of NC_060129.1, from coordinate 354,129 downwards.
GGCATTGCGCCTTTTGTATTAATTTCGGATGCAATTTCTGTGTTTCATCGTCAATAAGAAAGTCCAAGGGATACAGTAAACCTGAAGTGAAGCCTCGGCAACAAAAACTGGAATCACAGGAGAGGTTCAAATCATAGAAAGTTAGAGTGTCAGACGTCTTGTACTTAAGTCGGCATTGTGCCTTTTGTATTAAATTCGGACGCAATTTCTGTGTTTCATCGTCAATAAGAAGGTCCAAGGGATACAGTTAATCTGAAGTGAAGCATAGGAATCTAAAACAGGACTCACAGGAGAGGTTCAAATCATAGAAAGTCAGAGTGTCAGTCCTCTTGTACTTAAGTCGGCATTGTGCCTTTTGTATTAAATTCGGATTCAATTTCTGTGTTTCATCGTCAATAAGAAGGTCCAAGGGATTCAGTAAACCTGAAGTGAAGCCACGGCAACAGAAACTGGACTCACATGAGAGGTTCAAATCATAGAACGTAACAGTGTCAGTCCTCTTGTACTTAAGTCGGCATTGTGCCTTTTGTATTAAATTCGGACGCAATTTCTGTGTTTCATCGTCAATAAGAAGGTCCAAGGGATACAGAAAATGTGAAGTGAAGCATCGGAATCTAAACTTGGACGCACAGGAGAGGTTCAAATCATAGAAAGTTAGAGTGTCAGTCCACTTGTACTTAATTCGGCATTGTGCCTTTTGTATTAAATATCGGATGCAATTTCTGTGTTTCATCGTCAACAAGAAGGTCCAAGGGATACAGTAAACCTGAAGTGATGCATCGGAATCTAAAACAGGCCTCACAGGATTGGTTCAAATCATAGAAAGTTAGAGTGTCTGTCCTCTTGTACTTAAGTCGGCATTGCGCCTATTGTATTAATTTCGGATGCAATTTCTGTGTTTCATCGTCAATAAGAAGGTCCAAGGGATACAGTAAACCTGAAGTGAAGCCTCGGCAACAAAAACTGGAACCACAGGAGAGGTTCAAATCATAGAAAGTTAGAGAGTGAGACCCCTTGTACTTAAGTCGGCATTGTGCCTTTTGTATTAAATTCGGACGCAATTTCTGTGTTTCATCGTCAATAAGAAGGTCCAAGGGATACAGTAAATCTGAAGTGAAGCATCGGAATCTAAAACAGGACTCACAGGAGAGGTTCAAATCATAGAAAGTTAGAGTGTCAGTCCTCTTGTACATAATTAGGCATTGTGCCCTTTGTATTAATTTCGGACGCAATTTCTGGGTTTCATCGTCAATACGAAGGTCCAAGGGATACAGTAAACCTGAAGAGAAGCTTCAGCAACAAAAACTGGACTCACAGGAGAGGTTCAAATCATAGAAAGTTAGAGTGTCAGACCTCTTGTACTTAAGTCAGCATTGTGCCTTTTGTATTAAATTCGGATGCAATTTCTGTGTTTCATCGTCAATAAGAAGGTCCAAGGGATACAGTAAACCTGAAGTGAAGCATCGGAATCTAAAACTGGACTCACAGGAGAGGTTAAAATCATAGAAAGTTAGAGTGTCTGTCCTCTTGTACTTAAGTCGGCATTGTGCCTTTTGTATTAATTTCGGATGCAATTTCTGTGTTTCATCGTCAATAAGAAGGTCCAAGGAATACAGTAAACCTGAAGTGAAGCATCGGAATCTAAAACTGGACTCACAGGTGAGGTTCAAATCAAAGAGAGTTAGAGTGTCGGTCCTCTTGTACTTATGTCGGCATTGTGCATTTTGTATTAAATTCGGATGCAATTTCTGTGTTTCATCGTCAATAAGAAGGTCCAAGGGATACAGAAAACCTGAAGTGAAGCATCGGAATCTAAAACTGGAATCACAGGACAGGTTCAAATCAAAGAAAGTTAGAGTGTCAGTCCTCTTGTACTTAAGTCGGCATTGCGCCTTTTGTATTAATTTCGGATGCAATTTCTGTGTTTCATCGTCAATAAGAAAGTCCAAGGGATACAGTAAACCTGAAGTGAAGCTTTGGCAACAAAAACTGGAATCACAGGAGAGGTTCAAATCATAGAAAGTTAGAGTGTCAGACCTCTTGTACTTAAGTCGGCATTGTGCCTTTTGTATTAAATTCGGACGCAATTTCTGTGTTTCATCGTCAATAAGAAGGTCCAAGGGATACAGTAAATCTGAAGTGAAGCATAGGAATCTAAAACAGGACTCACAGGAGAGGTTCAAATCATAGAAAGTTAGAGGGTCAGTCCTCTTGTACTTAAGCCGGCATTGTGCCTTTTGTATTAAATTCGGATACAATTTCTGTGTTTCATCGTCAATAAGAAGGTCCAAGGGATACATTAAACCTGAAGTGAAGCCACGGCAACAGAAACTGGACTCACAGGAGAGGTTCAAATCTTAGAACGTTACAGTGTCAGTCCTCTTGTACTTAAGTCGGCATTGTGCCTTTTGTATTAAATTCGGACGCAATATCTGTGTTTCATCGTCAATAAGAAGCTCCAAGGGATACAGAAAATCTGAAGTGAAGCATCGGAATCTAAACTTGGACGCACAGGAGAGGTTCAAATCATAGAAAGTTAGAGTGTCAGTCCACTTGTACTTAATTCGGCATTGTGCCTTTTGTATTAAAAATCGGATGCAATTTCTGTGTTTCATCGTCAACAAGAAGGTCCAAGGGATACAGTAAACCTGAAGTGATGCATCGGAATCTAAAACAGGCCTCACAGGAGTGGTTCAAATCATAGAAAGTTAGAGTGTCTGTCCTCTTGTACTTAAGTCGGCATTGTGACTTTTGTATTAATTTCGGATGCAATTTCTGTGTTTCATCGTCAATAAGAAGATCCAAGGGATACAGTAAACCTGAAGTGAAGCATCGGAATCTAAAACTGGACTTACAGGTGAGGTTCAAGTCATAGAATGTTAGAGTGTCAGTCCTCTTTTACTAAAGTCGGCATTGTGCCTTTTGTATTAATTTCGGATGCAATTTCTGTGTTTCATCGTCAATGAGAAGGTCCAAGGGATACAGTAAACCTGAAGTGAAACATCGGAATCTAAAACTGGACTCACAGGTGAGGTTCAAATCATAGAAAGTTAGACCGTCGGTCCTCTTGTACTTAAGTCGGCATTGTGCATTTTGTATTAAATTCGGATGTAATTTCTGTGTTTCATCGTCAATAAGAAGGTCCAAGAGATACAGTAAACCTGAAGTGAAGCATCAGAATCTAAAACTGGACTCACAGGAGTGGTTCAAATAATAGAAAGTTAGAGTGTCTGTCCTCTTGTACTTAAGTCGGCATTGTGCCTTTTGTATTAAATTCGTATGCAATTTCTGTGTTTCATTTTCAATAAGAAGGTCCAAGGGATTCAGTAAACCTGAAGTGAAGCATCGGAAACTAAAACCTGACTCACAGGAGACGTTCAAATTATAGAGAGTGTCAGTCCTCTTGTACTTAATTAGGCATTGTGCTTTTTGTATTAATTTCGGACGCAATATCTGTGTTTGATCGTCAATACGAAGGTCCAAGGGATACAGTAAACCTGAAGTGAAGCCTCGGCAACAAAAACTGGACTCACAGGAGAGGTTCAAATCATAGAAAGTTAGAGTGTCAGACCTCTTGTACTTAAGTCAGCATTGTGCCTTTTGTATTAAATTCGGACGCAATTAATGTGTTTCATCGTCAATACGAAGGTCCAAGGGATACAGTAAATCTAAAGTGAAGCATCGGAATCTAAAACTGGACTCACAGGAGAGGTTCAAATCATAGAAAGTTAGAGTGTCAGTCCTATTGTACATAAGCCGGCATTGTGCCTTTTGTATTAATTTCGGATGCAATTTCTGTGTTTCATCGTCAATAAGAAGGTCCAAGGGATACAGAAAACCTGAAGTGAAGCATCGGAATCTGAAACTGGAATCACAGGACAGGTTCAAATCAAAGAAAGTTAGAGTGTCAGTCCTCTTGTACTTAAGTCGGCATTGTGCCTTTTGTATTAAATTCGGATGCAATTTCTGTGTTTCATCGTCAATAAGAAGGTCCAAGGGATACAGTAAACCTGAAGTGAAGAATCGGAATCTAAAACTGGACTCACAGGAGAGGTTCAAATCATAGAAACTTAGTGTGTCAGTCCTCTTGTACTTAAGTCGGCATTGCGCCTTTTGTATTAATTTCGGATGCAATTTCTGTGTTTCATCGTCAATAAGAAAGTCCAAGGGATACAGTAAACCTGAAGTGAAGCCTCGGCAACAAAAACTGGAATCACAGGAGAGGTTCAAATCATAGAAAGTTAGAGTGTCAGACCTCTTGTACTTAAGTCGGCATTGTGCCTTTTGTATTAAATTCGGACGCAATTTCTGTGTTTCATCGTCAATAAGAAGGTCCAAGGGATACAGTAAATCTGAAGTGAAGCATAGGAATCTAAAACAGGACTCACAGGAGAGGTTCAAATCATAGAAAGTTAGAGTGTCAGTCCTCTTGTACTTAAGCCGGCATTGTGCCTTTTGTATTAAATTCGGATGCAATTTCTGTGTTTCATCGTCAATAAGATTGTCAAAGGGATACAGTAAACCTGAAGTGAAGCATCGGAATCTAAAACTGGACTTACAGGTGAGGTTCAAGTCATAGAAAGTTAGAGTGTCAGTCCTCTTTTACTAAAGTCGGCATTGTGCCTTTTGTATTATATTCGGATGCAATTTCTGTGTTTCATCGTCAATAAGAAGGACCAAGGGATACAGTAAACCTGAAGTGAAGCATCGGAATCTAAAACTGGACTCACAGAAGAGGTTCAAATCATAGAAAGTTAGAGTGTCTGTCCTCTTGTACTTAAGTCGGCATTGTGCCTTTTGTATTAATTTCGGATGCAATTTCTGTGTTTCATCGTCAATAAGAAGGTCCAAGGGATACAGTAAACCTGAAGTGAAACATCGGAATCTAAAACTGGACTCACAGGTGAGGTTCAAATCATAGAAAGTTAGACCGTCGGTCCTCTTGTACTTAAGTCGGCATTGTGCATTTTGTATTAAATTCGGATTCAATTTCTGTGTTTCATCGTCAATAAGAAGGTCCAAGGGATACAGTAAACCTGAAGTGATGCATCGGAATCTAAAACAGGCCTCACAGGAGAGGTTCAAATCATAGAAAGTTAGAGTGTCAGACCTCTTGTACTTAAGTCAGCATTGTGCCTTTTGTATTAAATTCGGACGCAATTAATGTGTTTCATCGTCAATACGAAGGTCCAAGGGATACAGTAAATCTAAAGTGAAGCATCGGAATCTAAAACTGGACTCACAGGAGAGGTTCAAATCATAGAAGTTAGAGTGTCAGTCCTATTGTACATAAGCCGGTATTGTGCCTTTTGTATTAATTTCGGATGCAATTTCTGTGTTTCATCGTCAATAAGAAGGTCCAAGGGATACAGTAAATCTGAAGTGAAGCATCGGAATCTAAAACTGGACTCACAGGAGAGGTTCAAATCATAGAAAATTAGAGTGTCAGTCCTCCTGTACTTAAGTCGGCATTGTGCCTTTTGTATTAAATTCGGATGCAATTTCTGTGTTTCATCGTCAATAAGAAGGTCCAAGGGATACAGTAAACCTGAAGTGAAGCATCGGAATCTAAAACTGGCCTCACAGGAGTGGTTCAAATCATAGAAAGTTAGAGTGTCTGTCCTCTTGTACTTAAGTCGCCATTGTGCCTTTTGTATTAATTTCGGATGCAATATCTGTGTTTCATCGTCAATAAGAAGGCCCAAGGGATACAATAAACCTGAAGTGTAGCATCGGAATCTAAAACTGGCCTCACAGGAGTGGTTCAAATCATAGAAAGTTAGAGTGTCTGTCCTCTTGTACTTAAGTCGGCATTGTTCATTTTGTATTAATTTCGGATGCAATTTCTGTGTGTCATCGTCAATAAGAAGGTCCAAGGGATACAGTAAACCTGAAGTGAAGCATCGGAATCTAAAACTGGACTCACAGGTGAGGTTCAAATCATAGAGAGTTAGAGTGTCGGTCCTCTTGTACTTAAGTCGGCATTGTGCATTTTGTATTAAATTCGGATGCAACTTCTGTGTTTCATCGTCAATAAGAAGGTCCAAAGGATACAGAAAACCTGAAGTGAAGCATCGGAATCTAAAACTGGAATCACAGGACAGGTTCAAATCAAAGAAAGTTAGAGTGTCAGTCCTCTTGTACTTAAGTCGGCATTGTGCCTTTTGTATTAAATTCGGACGCAATTTCTGTGTTTCATCGTCAATAAGAAGGTCCAAGGGATACAGTAAACCTGAAGTGAAGCATCGGAATCTAAAACAGGACTCACAGGAGAGGTTCAAATCATAGAAAGTTAGAGTGTCAGTCCACTTGTACTTAAGGCGGCATTGTGCCTTTTGTATTAAATTCGGATGCAATTTCTGTGTTTCATCGTCAATAAGAAGGTCAAAGGGATACAGTAAACCTGAAGTGAAGCATCGGAATCTAAAACTGGACTCACGGGAGAGGTTCAAATCATAGAAAGTTAGAGTGTCAGTCCTCTTGTACTTAAGTCGGCATTGTGCCTTTTGCATTAAATTCGGATGCAATATCTTTGTTTCATCGTCAATAAAAGGTCCAAGGGATACAGTAAACCTGAAGTGAAGCATCGGAATCTAAAACTGGCCTCACAGGAGTGGTTCAAATCATAGAAAGATAGAGTGTCTGTCCTCCTGTACTTAAGTCGGCATTGTGCCTTTTGTATTAATTTCGGATGCAATTTCTGTGTTTCATGGCCAATAAGAAGGTCCAAGGGATACAGTAAACCTGAAGTGAAGCATCGGAATCTAAAACCGGACTCACAGAAGAGGTTCAAATCAGAGAAAGTTAGAGTGTCAGTCCTCTTGTACTTAAGTCGGCATTGTGCCTTTTGTATTAAATTCGGATGCAATTTCTGTGTTTCATCGTCAATAAGAATGTCCAAGGGATACAGTAAACTTGAAGTGAAGCATCGGAATCTAATACTGGACTCACAGGAGTGGTTCAAATCATAGAAAGTTCGAGTGTCAGTCCTCTTGTACTTAAGTCGGCATTGTGCCTTTTGTATTAATTTCGGATGCAATTTCTGTGTTTCATCGTCAATAAGAAGGTCCAAGGGATACAGTAAACCTGCAGTGAAGCCTCGGCAACAAAAACTGGACTCACAGGAGAGGTTCAAATCATAGAACTTTAGAGTGCCAGTCCTCTTGTACTTAAGTCGGCATTGTGCCTTTTGTATTAAATTCGGACGCAATTTCTGTGTTTCAACGTCAATAAAAAGGTCCAAGGGATACAGTAAATCTGAAGTGAAGCATCGGAATCTAAAACTGGCCTCACAGGAGTGGTTCAAATCATAGAAAGTTAGAGTGTCTGTCCTCTTGTACTTAAGTCTGCATTGTGCCTTTTGTATTAATTTCGGATGCAATTTCTGTGTTTCATCGTCAATAAGAAGGTCCAAGGGATACAGTAAACCTGAAGTGAAGCATCGGAATCTAAAACTGGACTCACAGGTGAGGTTCAAATCATAGAAAGTTAGACCGTCGGTCCTCTTGTACTTAAGTCAGCATTGTGTATTTTGTATTAAATTCGGATGCAATTTCTGTGTTTCATCGTCAATAAGAAGGTCCAAGGGATACAGTAAACCTGAAGTGAAGCCACGGCAACAGAAACTGGACTCACAGGAGAGGTTCAAATCATAGAACGTTAGAGTGTCAGTCCTCTTGTACTTAAGTCGGCATTGTGCCTTTTGTATTAAATTCGGACGCAATTTCTGTGTTTCGTCGTCAATAAGAAGGTCCAAGGGATACAGAAAATCTGAAGTGAAGCATCAGAATCTAAACTTGGACTCACAGGAGAGGTTCAAATCATAGAAAGTTAGAGTGTCAGTCCACTTGTACTTAATTCGGCATTGTGCCTTTTGTATTAAAGTCGGATGCAATTTCTGTGTTTCATCGTCAACAAGAAGGTCCAAGGGATACAGTAAACCTGAAGTGATGCATCGGAATCTAAAACAGGCCTCACAGGAGTGGTTCAAATCATAGAAAGTTAGAGTGTCTGTCCTCTTGTACTTAAGTCGGCATTGTGACTTTTGTATTAATTTCGGATGCAATTTCTGTGTCTCATCGTCAATAAGAAGATCCAAGGGATACAGTAAACCTGAAGTGAAGCATCGGAATCTAAAACTGGACTTACAGGTGAGGTTCAAGTCATAGAAAGTTAGAGTGTCAGTCCTCTTTTACTAAAGTCGGCATTGTGCCTTTTGTATTAATTTCGGATGCAATTTCTGTGTTTCATCGTCAATAAGAAGGTCCAAGGGATACAGTAAACCTGAAGTGAAACATCGGAATCTAAAACTGGACTCACAGGTGAGGTTCAAATCATAGAAAGTTAGACCGTCGGTCCTCTTGTACTTAAGTCGGCATTGTGCATTTTGTATTAAATTCGGATGCAATTTCTGTGTTTCATCGTCAATAAGAAGGTCCAAGGGATACAGTAAACCTGAAGTGAAGCATCAGAATCTAAAACTGACTCACAGGAGTGGTTCAAATAATAGAAAGTTAGAGTGGCTGTCCTCTTGTACTTAAGTCGGCATTGTGAATTTTGTATTAAATTCGTATGCAATTTCTGTGTTTCATATTCAATAAGAAGGTCCAAGGGATTCAGTAAACCTGAAGTGAAGCATCGGAAACTAAAACCTGACTCACAGGAGACGTTCAAATTATAGAGAGTGTGAGTCCTCTTGTACTTAATTAGGCATTGTGCCTTTTGTATTAATTTCGGACTCAATTTCTGTGTTTCATCGTCAATACGAAGGTCCAAGGGATACAGTAAATCTGAAGTGAAGCATCCGATCTAAAACTGGACTCACAGGAGAGGTTCAAATCATAGAAAGTTAGAGTGTCAGTCTTCTTGTACTTAAGCCGGCATTGTGCCTTTTGTATTAAATTCGGATGCAATTTCTGTGTTTCATCGTCAATAAGAAGGTCCAAGGGATACAGTAAACCTGAAGTGAAGCATCGGAACCTAAAACTGGACTTACAGGAGAGGTTAATATCATAGAAAATTAGAGTGTCAGTCCTCATATACTTAAGTCTGCATTGTGCTTTTTGTATTAAATTCAGATGCAATTTCTGTGTTTCATCGTCAATAAGAAGGTCCAAGGGATACAGTAAACCTAAAGTGAGGCATCGGAATCTAAAACTGGCCTCACAGGAGTGGTTCAAATCATAGAATGTTACAGTGTCTGTCCTCTTGTACTTAAGTCGGCATTGTGCATTTTGTATTAATTTCGGATGCAATATCTGTGTTTCATCGTCAATAAGAAGGTCCAAGGGATACAGTAAACCTGAAGTGAAGCATCGGAATCTAAAACTGGACACACAGGAGAGGTTCAAATCATAGAAACTTAGAGTGTCAGTCCTCTTGTACTTAAGTCGGCATTGCGCCTTTTGTATTAATTTCGGATGCAATTTCTGTGTTTCATCGTCAATAAGAAGGTCCAAGGGATACAGTAAACCTGAAGTGAAGCATCGGAATCTAAAACTGGACTCACGGGAGTGGTTCAAATCATAGAAAGTTAGAGTGTCAGTCCTCTTGTACTTAAGACGGCATTGTGCCTTTTGCATTAAATTCGGATGCAATTTCTGTTTTTCATCGTCAATAAGAATGTCCAAAAGATACAGTAAACCTGAAGTGAAGCATCGGAATCTAAAACTGGACTCACAGGAGTGGTTCAAATCATAGAAAGTTCGAGTGTCAGTCCTCTTGTACTTAAGTCGGCATTGTGCCTTTTGTATTAATTTCGGATGCAATGTCTGTGTTCCATCGTCAATAAGAAGGTCCAAGGGATACAGTAAACCTGCAGTGAAGCCTCGGCAACAAAAACTGGACTCACAGGAGAGGTTCAAATCATAGAACTTTAGAGTGCCAGTCCTCTTGTACTTAAGTCGGCATTGTGCATTTTGTATTAAATTCGGATGCAATTTCTGTGTTTCATCGTCAATAAGAAGGTCCAAGGGATACAGTAAACCTGAAGTGAAGCCACGGCAACAGAAACTGGACTCACAGGAGAGGTTCAAATCATAGAACGTTAGAGTGTCAGTCCTCTTGTACTTAAGTCGTCATTGTGCCTTTTGTATTAAATTCGGACGCAATTTCTGTGTTTCATCGTCAATAAGAAGGTCCAAGGGATACAGTAAACCTGAAGTGAGGCATCGGAATCTAAAACTGGCCTCACAGGAGTGGTTCAAATCATAGAAAGTTAGAGTGTCTGTCCTCTTGTACTTAAGTCGGCATTGTGCATTTTGTATTAATTTCGGATGCAATATCTGTGTTTCATCGTCAATAAGAAGGTCCAAGGGATACAGTAAACCTGAAGTGAAGCATCGGAATCTAAAACTGGCCTCACAGGAGTGGTTCAAATCATAGAAAGTTAGAGTGTCTGTCCTCTTGTACTTAAGTCGGCATTGCGCCTTTTGTATTAATTTCGGATGCAATTTCTGTGTTTCATCGTCATTAAGAAGGTCCAAGGGATACAGTAAACCCGAAGTGAAGCATCGGAATCTAAAACTGGACTCACAGGTGAGGTTCAAATCATAGAGAGTTAGAGTGTCGGTCCTCTTGTACTTAAGTCGGCATTGTGCATTTTGTATTAAATTCGGATGCAACTTCTGTGTTTCATCGTCAATAAGAAGGTCCAAAGGATACAGAAAACCTGAAGTGAAGCATCGGAATCTAAAACTGGAATCACAGGACAGGTTCAAATCAAAGAAAGTTAGAGTGTCCGTCCTCTTGTACTTAAGTCGGCATTGTGAATTTTGTATTAAGTTCGGATGCAATTTCTGTGTTTCATCGTCAATAAGAAGGTCCAAGGGATACAGTAAACCTGAAGTGAAGAATCGGAATCTAAAACTGGACTCACAGGAGAGGTTCAAATCATAGAAACTTAGAGTGTCAGTCCTCTTGTACTTAAGTCGGCATTGCGCCTTTTGTATTAATTTCGGATGCAATTTCTGTGTTTCATCGTCAATAAGAAGGTCCAAGGGATACAGTAAACCTGAAGTGAAGCATCGGAATCTAAAACTGGACTCACGGGAGTGGTTCAAATCATAGAAAGTTAGAGTGTCAGTCCTCTTGTACTTAAGTCGGCATTGTGCCTTTTGCATTAAATTCGGATGCAATTTCTGTGTTTCATCGTCAATAAGAATGTCCAAAAGATACAGTAAACCTGAAGTGAAGCATCGGAATCTAAAACTGGACTCACAGGAGTGGTTCAAATCATAGAAAGTTCGAGTGTCAGTCCTCTTGTACTTAAGTCGGCATTGTGCCTTTTGTATTAATTTCGGATGCAATGTCTGTGTTCCATCGTCAATAAGAAGGTCCAAGGGATACAGTAAACCTTCATGAAGCCTCGGCAACAAAAACTGGACTCACAGGAGAGGTTCAAATCATAGAACTTTAGAGTGCCAGTCCTCTTGTACTGAAGTCGGCATTGTGCATTTTGTATTAAATTCGGATGCAATTTCTGTGTTTCATCGTCAATAAGAAGGTCCAAGGGATACAGTAAACCTGAAGTGAAGCCACGGCAACAGAAACTGGACTCACAGGAGAGGTTCAAATCATAGAACGTTAGAGTGTCAGTCCTCTTGTACTTAAGTCGGCATTGTGCCTTTTGTATTAAATTCGGACGCAATTTCTGTGTTTCATCGTCAATAAGAAGGTCCAAGGGATACAGTAAACCTGAAGTGAGGCATCGGAATCTAAAACTGGCCTCACAGGAGTGGTTCAAATCATAGAAAGTTAGAGTGTCTGTCCTCTTGTACTTAAGTCGGCATTGTGCATTTTGTATTAATGTCGGATGCAATATCTGTGTTTCATCGTCAATAAGATGGTCCAAGGGATACAGTAAACCTGAAGTGAAGCATCGGAATCTAAAACTGGCCTCACAGGAGTGGTTCTAATCATAGAAAGTTAGAGTGTCTGTCCTCTTGTACTTAAGTCGGCATTGCGCCTTTTGTATTAATTTCGGATGCAATTTCTGTGTTTCATCGTCAATAAGAAGGTCCAAGGGATACAGAAAATCTGAAGTGAAGCATCGGAATCTAAACTTGGACTCACAGGAGAGGTTCAAATCATAGAAAGTTAGAGTGTCAGTCCTCTTGTACTTAAGTCGGCATTGTGCCTTTTGTATTAATTTCGGATGCAATGTCTGTGTTTCATCGTCAGTAAGAAGGTCCAAGGGATACAGTAAACCTGTAGTAATGCATCGGAATCTAAAACAGGACTTACAGGAGAGGTTCAAATCATAGAAAGTTAGAGTGTCAGTCCTCTTGTACTTAAGCCAGCATTGTGCCTTTTGTATTAAATTCGGATGCAATTTCTGTGTTTCATCGTCAATAAGAAGGTCAAAGGGATACAGTAAACCTGAAGTGAAGCATCGGAATCTAAGACTGGACTCACGGGAGTGGTTCAAATCATAGAAAGTTAGAGTGTCAGTCCTCTTGTACTTAAGTCGGCATTGTGCCTTTTGCATTAAATTCGGTTGCAATTTCTGTTTTTCATCGTCAATAAGAATGTCAAAAAGATTCAGTAAACCTGAAGTGAAGCATCGGAATCTAAAACTGGACTCACAGGAGTGGTTCCAATCATAGAAAGTTCGAGTGTCAGTCCTCTTGTACTTAAGTCGGCATTGTGCCTTTTGTATTAATTTCGGATGCAATGTCTGTGTTTCATCGTCAATAAGAAGGTCCAAGGGATACAGTAAACCTGCAGTGAAGCCTCGGCAACAAAAACTGGACTCACAGGAGAGGTTCAAATCATAGAACTTTAGAGTGCCAGTCCTCTTGTACTTAAGTCGGCATTGTGCATTTTGTATTAAATTCGGATGCAATTTCTGTGTTTCATCGTCAATAAGAAGGTCCAAGGGATACAGTAAACCTGAAGTGAAGCCACGGCAACAGAAACTGGACTCACAGGAGAGGTTCAAATCATAGAACGTTAGAGTGTCAGTCCTCTTGTACTTAAGTCGGCATTGTGCCTTTTGTATTAAATTCGGACGCAATTTCTGTGTTTCATCGTCAATAAGAAGGTCCAAGGGATACAGAAAATCTGAAGTGAAGCATCGGAATCTAAACTTGGACTCACAGGAGAGGTTCAAATCATAGAAAGTTAGAGTGTCAGTCCACTTGTACTTAATTCGGTATTGTGCCTTTTGTATTAAAGTCGAATGCAATTTCTGTGTTTCATCGTCACCAAGAAGGTCCAAGGGATACAGTAAACCTGAAGTAGTGCATCGGAATCTAAAACAGGCCTCACAGGAGTGGTACAAATCATAGAAAGTTAGACCGTCGGTCCTCTTGTACTTAAGTCGGCATTGTGCATTTTGTATTAAATTCGGATGCAATTTCTGTGTTTCATCGTCAATAAGAAGGTCCAAGGGATACAGTAAACCTGAAGTGAAGCCACGGCAACAGAAACTGGACTCACAGGAGAGGTTCAAATCATAGAACGTTAGAGTGTCAGTCCTCTTGTACTTAAGTCGGCATTGTGCCTTTTGTATTAAATTCGGACGCAATTTCTGTGTTTCATCGTCAATAAGAAGGTCCAAGGGATACAGTAAATCTGAAGTGAAGCATCGGCTTCTAAAACAGGACTCACAGGAGAGGTTCAAATCATGGAAAGTTAGAGTGTCAGTCCTCTTGTACTTAAGCCGGCATTGTGCCTTTTGTATTAAATTCGGATGCAATTTCTGTGTTTCATCGTCAATAAGAAGGTCAAAGGGATACAGTAAACCTGAAGTGAAGCATCGGAATCTAAAACTGGACTCACGGGAGTGGTTCAAATCATAGAAAGTTAGAGTGTCAGTCCTCTTGTACTTAAGTCGGCATTGTGCCTTTTGCAATAAATTCGGATGCAATTTCTTTGTTTCATCGTCAATAAAAGGTCCAAGGGATACAGTAAACCTGAAGTGAAGCATCGGAATATAAAACTGGCCTCACAGGAGTGGTTCAAATCATAGAAAGATAGAGTGTCTGTCCTCCTGTACTTAAGTCGGCATTGTGCCTTTTGTATTAATTTCGGATGCAATTTCTGTGTTTCATGGTCAATAAGAAGGTCCAAGGGATACAGTAAACCTGAAGTGAAGCATCGGAATCTAAAACCGGACTCACAGAAGAGGTTCAAATCATAGAAAGTTAGAGTGTCAGTCCTCTTGTACTTAAGTCGGCATTGTGCCTTTTGCATTAAATTCGGATGCAATTTCTGTTTTTCATCGTCAATAAGAATGTCCAAAAGATACAGTAAACCTGAAGTGAAGCATCGGAATCTAAAACTGGACTCACAGGAGTGGTTCAAATCATAGAAAGTTCGAGTGTCAGTCCTCTTGTACTTAAGTCGGCATTGTGCCTTTTGTATTAATTTCGGATGCAATGTCTGTGTTCCATCGTCAATAAGAAGGTCCAAGGGATACAGTAAACCTTCATGAAGCCTCTGCAACAAAAACTGGACTCACAGGAGAGGTTCAAATCATAGAACTTTAGAGTGCCAGTCCTCTTGTACTTAAGTCGGCATTGTGCATTTTGTATTAAATTCGGATGCAATTTCTGTGTTTCATCGTCAATAAGAAGGCCCAAGGGATACAGTAAACCTGAAGTGAAGCCACGGCAACAGAAACTGGACTCACAGGAGAGGTTCAAATCATAGAACGTTAGAGTGTCAGTCCTCTTGTACTTAAGTCGGCATTGTGCCTTTTGTATTAAATTCGGACGCAATTTCTGTGTTTCACCGTCAATAAGAAGGTCCAAGGGATACAGTAAACCTGAAGTGAGGCATCGGAATCTAAAACTGGCCTCACAGGAGTGGTTCAAATCATAGAAAGTTAGAGTGTCTGTCCTCTTGTACTTAAGTCGGCATTGTGCATTTTGTATTAATTTCGGATGCAATATCTGTGTTTCATCGTCAATAAGAAGTCCAAGGGATACAGTAAACCTGAAGTGAAGCATCGGAATCTAAAACTGGCCTCACAGGAGTGGTTCAAATCATAGAAAGTTAGAGTGTCTGTCCTCTTGTACTTAAGTCGGCATTGCGCCTTGAGTATTAATTTCGGATGCAATTTCTGTGTTTCATCGTCAATAAGAAGGTCCAAGGGATACAGAAAATCTGAAGTGAAGCATCGGAATCTAAACTTGGACTCACAGGAGAGGTTCAAATCATAGAAAGTTAGAGAGTCAGTCCTCTTGTACTTAAGTCGGCATTGTGCCTTTTGTATTAATTTCGGATGCAATGTCTGTGTTTCATCGTCAATAAGAAGGTCCAAGGGATACAGTAAACCTGAAGTAATGCATCGGAATCTAAAACAGGACTCACAGGAGAGGTTCAAATCATAGAAAGTTAGAGTGTCAGTCCTCTTGTACTTAAGCCGGCATTGTGCCTTTTGTATGAAATTCGGATGCAATTTCTGTTTTTCATCGTCAATAAGAATGTCCAAAAGATACAGTAAACCTGAAGTGAAGCATCGGAATCCAAAACTGGACTCAGAGGAGTGGTTCAAATCATAGAAAATTCGAGTGTCAGTCCTCTTGTACTTAAGTCCGCATTGTGCCTTTTGTATTAATTTCGGATGCAATTTCTGTGTTTCATCGTCAATAAGAAGGTCCAAGGGATAGAGTAAACCTGCAGTGAAGCCCAGGCAACAAAAACTGGACTCACAGGAGAGGTTCAAATCATAGAACTTTAGAGTGCCAGTCCTCTTGTACTTAAGTCGGCATTGTGCCTTTTGTATTAAATTCGGACGCAATTTCTATGTTTCAACGTCAATAAGAAGGTCCAAGTGATACAGTAAATCTGAAGTGAAGCATCGGAATCTAAAACTGGCCTCACAGGAGTGGTTCAAATCATAGAAAGTTAGCGTGTCTGTCCTCTTGTACTTAAGTCGGCATTGTGCCTTTTGTATTAATTTCGGATGCAATTTCTGTGTTTCATCGTCAATAAGAAGGTCCAAGGGATACAGTAAACCTGAAGTGAATCATCGGAATCTAAAACTGGACTCACAGGTGAGGTTCAAATCACAGAAAGTTAGACCGTCGGTCCTCTTGTACTTAAGTCGGCATTGTGCATTTTGTATTAAATTCGGATGCAATTTCTGTGTTTCATCGTCAATAAGAAGGTCCAAGGGATACAGTAAACCTGAAGTGAAGCCACGGCAACAGAAACTGGACTCACAGGAGAGGTTCAAATCATAGAACGTTAGAGTGTCAGTCCTCTTGTACTTAAGTCGGCATTGTGCCTTTTGTATTAAATTCGGACGCAATTTCTGTGTTTCATCGTCAATAAGAAGGTCCAAGGGATACAGTAAATCTGAAGTGAAGCATCGGAATCTAAAACAGGACTCACAGGAGAGGTTCACATCATAGAAAGTTAGAGTGTCAGTCCTCTTGTACTTAAGCCGGCATTGTGCCTTTTGTATTAAATTCGGATGCAAGTTCTGTGTTTCATCGTCAATAAGAAGGTCAAAGGGATACAGTAAACCTGAAGTGAAGCATCGGAATCTAAAACTGGACTCACGGGAGTGGTTCAAATCATAGAAAGTTAGAGTGTCAGTCCTCTTGTACTTAAGTCGGCATTGTGCCTTTTGCAATAAATTCGGATGCAATTTCTTTGTTTCATCGTCAATAAAAGGTCCAAGGGATACAGTAAACCTGAAGTGAAGCATCGGAATATAAAACTGGCCTCACAGGAGTGGTTCAAATCATAGAGAGATAGAGTGTCTGTCCTCCTGTACTTAAGTCGGCATTGTGCCTTTTTTATTAATTTCGGATGCAATTTCTGTGTTTCATGGTCAATAAGAAGGTCCAAGGGATACAGTAAACCTGAAGTGAAGCATCGGAATCTAAAACCGGACTCACAGAAGAGGTTCAAATCAGAGAAAGTTAGAGTGTCAGTCCTCTTGTACTTAAGTCGGCATTGTGCCTTTTGTAATAAATTCGGATGCAATTTCTGTGTTTCATCGTCAATAAGAAGGTCCAAGGGATACAGTAAACTTGAAGTGAAGCATCGGAATCTAAAACTGGAATCACACGAGAGGTTCAAATCATAGAAAGTTAGAGTGTCAGTCCTCTTGTACTTAAGCCGGCATTGTGCCTTTTGTATGAAATTCGGATGCAATTTCTGTTTTTCATCGTCAATAAGAATGTCCAAAAGATACAGTAAACCTGAATTGAAGCATCGGAATCTAAAACTGGACTCAGAGGAGTGGTTCAAATCATAGAAAATTCGAGTGTCAGTCCTCTTGTACTTAAGTCAGCATTGTGCCTTTTGTATTAATTTCGGATGCAATTTCTGTGTTTCATCGTCAATAAGAAGGTCCAAGGGATAGAGTAAACCTGCAGTGAAGCCCAGGCAACAAAAACTGGACTCACAGGAGAGGTTCAAATCATAGAACTTTAGAGTGCCAGTCCTCTTGTACTTAAGTCGGCATTGTGCCTTTTGTATTAAATTCGGACGCAATTTCTATGTTTCAACGTCAATAAGAAGGTCTAAGGGATACAGTAAATCTGAAGTGAAGCATCGGAATCTAAAACTGGCCTCACAGGAGTGGTTCAAATCATAGAAAGTTAGCGTGTCTGTCCTCTTGTTCTTAAGTCGGCATTGTGCCTTTTGTATTAATTTCGGATGCAATTTCTGTGTTTCATCGTCAATAAGAAGGTCCAAGGGATACAGTAAACCTGAAGTGAAGCATCGGAATCTAAAACTGGACTCAGAGGAGTGGTTCAAATCATAGAAAATTCGAGTGTCAGTCCTCTTGTACTTAAGTCAGCATTGTGCCTTTTGTATTAATTTCGGATGCAATTTCTGTGTTTCATCGTCAATAAGAAGGTCCAAGGGATAGAGTAAACCTGCAGTGAAGCCCAGGCAACAAAAACTGGACTCACAGGAGAGGTTCAAATCATAGAACTTTAGAGTGCCAGTCCTCTTGTACTTAAGTCGGCATTGTGCCTTTTGTATTAAATTCGGACGCAATTTCTATGTTTCAACGTCAATAAGAAGGTCCAAGGGATACAGAAAATCTGAAGTGAAGCATCGGAATTAAACTTGGACTCACAGGAGAGGTTCAAATCATAGAAAGTTAGAGTGTCAGTCCACTTGTACTTAATTCGGCATTGTGCCTTTTGTATTAAAGTCGAATGCAATTTCTGTGTTTCATCGTCAACAAGAAGGTCCAAGGGATACAGTAAACCTGGAGTGATGCATCGGAATCTAAAACAGGCCTCACAGGAGTGGTTCAAATCATAGAAAGTTAGAGTGTCTGTCCTCTTGTACCTAAGTCGGCATTGTGACATTTGTATTAATTTCGGATGCAATTTCTGTGTTTCATCGTCAATAAGAAGATCCAAGGGATACAGTAAACCTGAAGTGAAGCATCGGAATCTAAAACTGGACTTACAGGTGAGGTTCAAGTCATAGAAAGTTAGAGTGTCAGTCCTCTTTTACTAAAGTCGGCATTGTGCCTTTTGTATTAATTTCGGATGCAATTTCTGTGTTTCATCGTCAATAAGAAGGTCCAAGGGATACAGTAAACCTGAAGTGAAACATCGGAATCTAAAACTGGACTCACAGGTGAGGTTCAAATCATAGAAAGTAGGACCGACGGTCCTCTTGTACTTAAGTCTGCATTGTGCATTTTGTATTAAATTCGGATGCAATTTCTGTGTTTCATCGTCAATAAGAAGGTCCAAGGGATACAGTAAACCTGAAGTGAAGCATCAGAATCTAAAGCTGGACTCACAGGAGTGGTTCAAATAATAGAAAGTTAGAGTGTCTGTCCTCTTGTACTTAAGTCGGCATTGTTCCTTTTGTATTAAATTCGTATGCAATTTCTGTGTTTCATTTTCAATAAGAAGGTCCAAGGGATTCAGTAAACCTTAAGTGAAGCATCGGAAACTAAAACCTGACTCACAGGAGACGTTCAAATTATAGAGAGTGTGAGTCCTCTTGTACTTAATTAGGCATTGTGCCTTTTGTATTAATTTCGGACGCAATTTCTGTGTTTCATCGTCAATACAAAGGTCCAAGGGATACAGTAAATTTGAAGTGAAGCATCGGAATCTAAAACTGGACTAACCGGAGAGGTTCAAATCATAGAAAGTTAGAGTGTCAGACCTCTTTTACTTAAGCCGCCATTGTGCCTTTTGTATTAAATTCGGATGCAATTTCTGTGTTTCATCGTCAAAAATGGGCCAAGGGATACAGTAAACCTGAAGTGAAGCATCGGAATCTAAAACTGGACTCACAGGAGAGGTTAAAATCATAGAAAGTTAGAGTGTCAGTCCTCCTGTACTTAAGTCGGCATTGTGCCTTTTGTATTAAATTCGGATGCAATTTCTGTGTTTCATCGTCAATAAGAAGGTCCAAGGGATACAGTAAACCTGAAGTGAAGAATCGGAATCTAAAACTGGCCTCACAGGAGTGGTTCAAATCATAGAAAGTTAGAGTGTCTGTCCTCTTGTACTTAAGTCGGCATTGTGCCTTTTGTATTAATTTCGGATGCAATTTCTGTGTTTCATCGTCAATAAGAAGGTCCAAGGGATACAGTAAACCTGAAGTGAAGCATCGGAATCTAAAACTGGACTCATAGGTGAGGTTCAAATCATAGAGAGTTAGAGTGTCGGTCCTCTTGTACTTAAGTCGGCATTGTGCATTTTGTATTAAATTCGGATGCAATTTCTGTGTTTCATCGTCAATAATAAGAGGTCCAAGGGATACAGTAAACCTGAAGTGAAGCATCGGATTCTAAAACTGGTCTCACAGGAGTGGTTCAAATAATAGAAAGTTAGAGTGTCAGTCCTCTTGTACTTAAGTCGGCATTGTGCCTTTTGTATTAAATTCGGAAGCAATTTCTGTGTTTCATCGTCATTAAGAAGGTCCAAGGGATACAGTAAACCTGAAGTGAAGCCTCTGCAACAAAAACTGGAATCACAGGAGACGTTCAAATCATAGAAATTTAGGGTGTCAGACCTCTTGTGCTTAAGTCGGCATTGTGCCTTTTGTATTAAATTCGGACGCAATTTCTGTGTTTCATCGTCAATAAGAAGGTCCAAGGGATACAGTAAATCTGAATTGAAGCATCGGAATCTAAAACAGGACTCACAGGAGAGGTTCAAATCATAGAGAGTTAGAGTGTCAGTCCTCTTGTACTTAAGCCGGCATTGTGCCTTTTGTATTAAATTCGGATGCAATTTCTGTGTTTCATCGTCAATAAGAAGGTCCAAGGGATACAGTAAACGTGAAGTGAAGCATCGGAATCTAAAACTGGACTCACGGGAGAGGTTCAAAACATAGAAAGTTAGAGTGTCAGTCCTCTTGTACTTAAGTCGGCATTGTGCCTTTTGTATTAAATTCGGATGCAATTTCTGTGTTTCATCGTCAGTAAAAGGTCCAAGGGATACAGTAAACCTGAAGTGAAGCATCGGAATCTAAAACTGGCCTCACAGGAGTGGTTCAAATCATAGAAAGTTAGAATGTCTGTCCTCTTGTACGTAAGTCGGCATTGTGCCTTTTGTATTAATTTCGGATGCAATTTCTGTGTTTCATGGTCAATAAGAAGGTCCAAGGGATACAGTAAACCTGAAGTGAAGCATCGGAATCTAATACCGGACTCACAGAAGAGGTTCAAATCAGAGAAAGTTAGAGTGTCAGTCCTCCTGTACTTAAGTCGGCATTGTGCCTTTTGTATTAAATTCGGATGCAATTTCTGTGTTTCATCGTCAATAAGAAGGTCCAAGGGATACAGTAAACCTGAAGTGAAGAATCGGAATCTAAAACTGGCCTCACAGGAGTGGTTCAAATCATAGAAAGTTAGAGTGTCTGTCCTCTTGTACTTAAGTCGGCATTGTGCCTTTTGTATTAATTTCGGATGCAATTTCTGTGTTTCATCGTCAATAAGAAGGTCCAAGGGATACAGTAAACCTGAAGTGAAGCATCGGAATCTAAAACTGGACTCATAGGTGAGGTTCAAATCATAGAGAGTTAGAGTGTCGGTCCTCTTGTACTTAAGTCGGCATTGTGCATTTTGTATTAAATTCGGATGCAATTTCTGTGTTTCATCGTCAATAATAAGAGGTCCAAGGGATACAGTAAACCTGAAGTGAAGCATCGGATTCTAAAACTGGTCTCACAGGAGTGGTTCAAATAATAGAAAGTTAGAGTGTCAGTCCTCTTGTACTTAAGTCGGCATTGTGCCTTTTGTATTAAATTCGGAAGCAATTTCTGTGTTTCATCGTCATTAAGAAGGTCCAAGGGATACAGTAAACCTGAAGTGAAGCCTCGGCAACAAAAACTGGAATCACAGGAGACGTTCAAATCATAGAAATTTAGGGTGTCAGACCTCTTGTGCTTAAGTCGGCATTGTGCCTTTTGTATTAAATTCGGACGCAATTTCTGTGTTTCATCGTCAATAAGAAGGTCCAAGGGATACAGTAAATCTGAATTGAAGCATCGGAATCTAAAACAGGACTCACAGGAGAGGTTCAAATCATAGAGAGTTAGAGTGTCAGTCCTCTTGTACTTAAGCCGGCATTGTGCCTTTTGTATTAAATTCGGATGCAATTTCTGTGTTTCATCGTCAATAAGAAGGTCCAAGGGATACAGTAAACGTGAAGTGAAGCATCGGAATCTAAAACTGGACTCACGGGAGAGGTTCAAAACATAGAAAGTTAGAGTGTCAGTCCTCTTGTACTTAAGTCGGCATTGTGCCTTTTGTATTAAATTCGGATGCAATTTCTGTGTTTCATCGTCAGTAAAAGGTCCAAGGGATACAGTAAACCTGAAGTGAAGCATCGGAATCTAAAACTGGCCTCACAGGAGTGGTTCAAATCATAGAAAGTTAGAATGTCTGTCCTCTTGTACGTAAGTCGGCATTGTGCCTTTTGTATTAATTTCGGATGCAATTTCTGTGTTTCATGGTCAATAAGAAGGTCCAAGGGATACAGTAAACTTGAAGTGAAGCATCGGAATCTAAAACTGGAATCACAGGAGAGGTTCAAATCATAGAAAGTTAGAGTGTCAGTCCTCTTGTACTTAAGCCCGCATTGTGCCTTTTGTATTAAATTCGGATGCAATTTCTGTGTTTCATCGTCAATAAGAAGGTCCAAGGCATACAGTAAACTTGAAGTGAAGCATCGGAATCTAAAACTGGAATCACAGGAGAGGTTCAAATCATAGAAAGTTAGAGTGTCAGTCCTCTTGTACTTAAGCAGGCATTGTGCCTTTTGTATGAAATTCGGATACAATTTCTGTTTTTCATCGTCAATAAGAAGGTCCAAAAGATACAGTAAACCTGAAGTGAAGCATCGGAATCTAAAACTGGACTCACAGGAGTGGTTCAAATCATAGAAAGTTCGAGTGTCAGTCCTCTTGTACTTAAGTCGGCATTGTGCCTTTTGTATTAATTTTGGATGCAATTTCTGTGTTTTATCATCAATAAGAAGGTCCAAGGGATACAGTAAACCTGCAGTGAAGCCTCGGCAACAAAAACTGGACTCACAGGAGAGGTTCAAATCATAGAACTTTAGAGTGCCAGTCCTCTTGTACTTAAGTCGGCATTGTGCCTTTTGTAATTAATTCGGACGCAATTTCTGTGTTTCATCGTCAATAAGAAGGTCCAAGGGATGCAGTAAATCAGAAGTGAAGCATCGGAATCTAAAACTGGACTCACAGGAGTGGTTCAAATCATAGAAAGTTAGAGTGTCAGTCCTCTTGTACTTAAGTCGGCATTGTGCCTTTTGTATTAAATTCGGATGCAATTTCTGTGTTTCATCATCAATAAGAAGGGCCAAGGGATACAGTAAACCTGAAGTGAAGCATCGGAATCTAAAACTGGTCTCACAGGAGTGGTTCAAATCATAGAAAGTTAGAGAGTCTGTCTCTTGTACTTAAGTCGGCATTGTGTCTTTTGTATTAATTTCGGATGCAAATTCTGTGTTTCATCGTCAATAAGAAGGTCCAAGGGATACAGTAAACCTGAAGTGAAGCATCGGAATCTAAAACTGGACTCACAGGTGAGGTTCAAATCATAGAGAGTTAGAGTGTCGGTCCTCTTGTACTAAAGTCGGCATTGTGCATTTTGTATTAAATTCGGATGCAATTTCTGTGTTTCATCGTCAATATGAAGGTCCAAGGAATACAGTAAACCTGAAGTGAAGACTTGGCAACAAAAACTGGAATCACAGGAGAGGTTCAAATCATAGAAAGTTAGAGTGTCAGACCTCTTGTACTTAAGTCGGCATTGTGCCTTTTGTATTAAATTCGGACGCAATTTCTGTGTTTCATCGTCAATAAGAAGGTCCAAGGGATACAGTAAATCTGAAGTGAAGCATCGGAATCTAAAACAGGACTCACAGGAGAGGTTCAAATCATAGAAAGTTAGAGTGTCAGTCCTCTTGTACATAAGACGGCATTGTGCCTTTTGTATTAAATTCGGATGCAATTTCTGTGTTTCATCGTCAATAAGAAAGTCCAAGGGATACAGTAAACCTGAAGTGAAGCATCGGAATCTAAAACTGGACTCACGGGAGAGGTTCAAATCATAGAAAGTTAGAGTGTCAGTCCTCTTGTACTTAAGTCGGCACTGTGCCTTTTGTATTAAATTCGGATGCAATTTCTGTGTTTCATCGTCAATAAAAGGTCCAAGGGATACAGTAAACCTGAAGTGAAGCATCGGAATCTAAAACTGGCCTCACAGGAGTGGTTCAAATCATAGAAAGTTAGAGTGTCTGTCCTCTTGTGCTTAAGTCGGCATTGTGCCTTTTGTATTAATTTCGGATGCAATTTCTGTGTTTCATGGTCAATAAGAAGGTCCAAGGGATACAGTAAACCTAAAGTGAAGCATCGGAATCTAAAACCGGACTCACAGTAGAGGTTCAAATCAGAGAAAGTTAGAGTGTCAGTCCTCTTGCACTTAAGTCGGCATTGTGCCTTTTGTATTAAATTCGGATGCAATTTCTGTGTTTCATGGTCAATAAGAAGGTCCAAGGGATATAGTAAACTTGAAGTGAAGCATCGGAATCTAAAACTGGAATCACAGGAGAGGTTCAAATCGTAGAAAGTTAGAGTGTCAGTCCTCTTGTACTTAAGCCGGCATTGTGCCTTTTGTATGAAATTCGGATGCAATTTCTGTTTTTCATCGTCAATAAGAAGGTCCAAAAGATACAGTAAAACTGAAGTGAAGCATCGGAATCTAAAACTGGACTCACAGGAGTGGTTCAAATCATAGAAAGTTCGAGTGTCAGTCCTCTTGTACTTAAGTCGGCATTGTGCCTTTTGTATTAATTTCAGATGCAATTTCTGTGTTTCATCGTCAATAAGAAGGTCCAAGGGATACAGTAAACTTGCAGTGAAGCCTCGGCAACAAAAACTAGACTCACAGGAGAGGTTCAAATCATAGAACTTTAGAGTGCCAGTCCTCTTGTACTTAAGTCGGCATTGTGCCTTTTGTATTAAATTCGGACGCAATTTCTGTGTTTCATCGTTAATAAGAAGGTCCAAGGG
The DNA here is from genome assembly GCF_021461395.2 of Schistocerca americana. Classification (NCBI taxonomy): domain Eukaryota; kingdom Metazoa; phylum Arthropoda; class Insecta; order Orthoptera; family Acrididae; genus Schistocerca; species Schistocerca americana. The sequence goes on along the minus strand of NC_060129.1, from coordinate 329,634 downwards.
ATGCAGTAAATCAGAAGTGAAGAATCGGAATCTAAAACTGGACTCACAGGAGTGGTTCAAATCATAGAAAGTTATAGTGTCAGTCCTCTTGTACTTAAGTCGGCATTGTGCTTTTTGTATTAAATTCGGATGCAATTTCTGTGTTTCATCGTCAATAAGAATGTCCATGGGATAAAGTAAACTTGAAGTGAAGCATCGGAATCTAAAACTGGAATCACAGGAGAGGTTCAAATCATAGAAAGTTGGAGTGTTAGTCCTCTTGTACTTAAGCCGGCATTGTGCCTTTTGTATTTAATTCGGATGCAATTTCTGTGTTTCACCGTCAATAAGAAGGTCCAAAAGATACAGTAAAACTGAAGTGAAGCATCGGAATCTAAAACTGGACTCACAGGAGTGGTTCAAATCATAGAAAGTTCGAGTGTCAGTCCTCTTGTACTTAAGTCGGCATTGTGCCTTTTGTATTAATTTCAGATGCAATTTCTGTGTTTCATCGTCAATAAGAAGGTCCAAGGGATACAGTAAACTTGCAGTGAAGCCTCGGCAACAAAAACTAGACTCACAGGAGAGGTTCAAATCATAGAACTTTAGAGTGCCAGTCCTCTTGTACTTAAGTCGGCATTGTGCCTTTTGTATTAAATTCGGACGCAATTTCTGTGTTTCATCGTTAATAAGAAGGTCCAAGGGATGCAGTAAATCAGAAGTGAAGAATCGGAATCTAAAACTGGACTCACAGGAGTGGTTCAAATCATAGAAAGTTATAGTGTCAGTCCTCTTGTACTTAAGTCGGCATTGTGCTTTTTGTATTAAATTCGGATGCAATTTCTGTGTTTCATCGTCAATAAGAATGTCCATGGGATAAAGTAAACTTGAAGTGAAGCATCGGAATCTAAAACTGGCCTCACAGGAGTGGTTCAAATCATAGAAAGTTAGAGTGCCTGTCCTCTTGTACTTAAGTCGGCATTGTGCCTTTTGTATTAATTTCGGATGCAATTTGTGTGTTTCATCGTCAATGAGAAGGTCCTAGGGATACAGTAAACCTGAAGTGAAGCATCGGAATCTAAAACTTGACTCACAGGTGAGGTTCAAATCATAGAGAGTTAGAGTGTCAGTCCTCTTGTACTTAAGTCGGCATTGTGCCTTTTGTATTAAATTCGGATGCAATTTCTGTGTTTCATCGTAAATAAGAAGGTCCAAGGGATACAGAAAACCTGAAGTGAAGCATCGGAATCTAAAACTGGAATCACAGGACAGGTTCAAATCAAAGAAAGTTAGTGTCAGTCCTCTTGTACTTAAGTCGGCATTGTGCCTTTTGTATTAAATTCGGATGCAATTTCTGTGTTTCATCGTCAATAAGAAGGTCCAAGGGATACAGTAAAGCTGAAGTGAAGCATCGGAATCTAAAACTGGACTCACAGGAGAGGTTCAAATCATAGAAACTTAGAGGGTCAGTCCTCGTGTACTTAAGTCGGCATTATGCCTTTTGTATTAATTTCGGATGCAATTTCTGTGTTTCATCGTCAATAAGAAGGTCCAAGGGATACAGTAAACCTGACGTGAAGCATCGGTAACAAAAACTGGAATCACAGGAGAGGTTCAAATCATAGAAAATTAGAGTGTCTGACCTCTTGTACTTAAGTCGGCATTGTGCCTTTTGTATTAAATTCGGACGCAATTTCTGTGTTTCATCGTCAATAAGAAGGTCCAAGGGATGCAGTTAATCAGAAGTGAAGCATCGGAATCTAAAACCGGACTCACAGTAGAGGTTCAAATCAGAGAAAGTTAGAGTGTCAGTCCTCTTGCACTTAAGTCGGCATTGTGCCTTTTGTATTAAATTCGGATGCAATTTCTGTGTTTCATCGACAATAAGAAGGTCCAAGGGATACAGTAAACCTGAAGTGAAGCATCGGAATCTAAAACTGGCCTCACAGGAGTGGTTAATTCATAGAAAGTTAGAGTGTCTGTCCTCTTGTACCTAAGTCGGCATTGTGCCTTTTGTATTAATTTCGGACGCAATATCTGTGTTTCATCGTCAATAAGAAGGTCCAAGGGATACAGTAAACCTGAAGTGAAGCATCGGAATCTAAAACTGGCCTCACAGGAGTGGTTCAAATCATAGAAAGTTAGAGTGTCTGTCCTCTTGTACTAAAGTCGGCATTGTGCCTTTTGTATTAATTTCGGATGCAATTTCTGTGTTTCATCGTCAATGAGAAGGTCCTAGGGATACAGTAAACCTGAAGTGAAGCATCGGAATCTAAAACTGGACTCACAGGTGAGGTTCAAATCATAGAGAGTTAGAGTGTCGGTCCTCTTGTACTTAAGTCGGCATTGTGCATTTTGTATTAAATTCGGATGCAATTTCTGTGTTTCATCGTCAATAAGAAGGTCCAAGGGATACAGTAAACCTGAAGTGAAGCATCGGAATCTAAAACTGGTCTCACAGGAGAGGTTCAAATAATAGAAAGTTAGAGTGTCAGTCCTCTTGTACTTAAGTCGGCATTGTGCCTTTTGTATTAAATTCGGATGCAATTTCTGTGTTTCATCGTAAATAAGAAGGTCCAAGGGATACAGAAAACCTGAAGTGAAGCATCGGAATCTAAAACTGGAATCACAGGACAGGTTCAAATCAAAGAAAGTTAGTGTCAGTCCTCTTGTACTTAAGTCGGCATTGTGCCTTTTGTATTAAATTCGGATGCAATTTCTGTGTTTCATCGTCAATAAGAAGGTCCAAGGGATACAGTAAACCTGAAGTGAAGCATCGGAATCTAAAACTGGACTCACAGGAGAGGTTCAAATCATAGAAACTTAGAGGGTCAGTCCTCGTGTACTTAAGTCGGCATTGCGCCTTTTGTATTAATTTCGGATGCAATTTCTGTGTTTCATCGTCAATAAGAAGGTCCAAGGGATACAGTAAACCTGACGTGAAGCATCGGTAACAAAAACTGGAATCACAGGAGAGGTTCAAATCATAGAAAATTAGAGTGTCTGACCTCTTGTACTTAAGTCGGCATTGTGCCTTTTGTATTAAATTCGGACGCAATTTCTGTGTTTCATCGTCAATAAGAAGGTCCAAGGGATGCAGTTAATCAGAAGTGAAGCATCGGAATCTAAAACTGGTCTCACAGGAGTGGTTCAAATCATAGAAAGTTATTGTGTCAGTCCTCTTGTACTTAAGTCGGCATTGTGCCTTTTGTATTAAATTCGGATGCAATTTCTGTGTTTCATCGTCAATAAGAATGTCCATGGGATAAAGTAAACTTGAAGTGAAGCATCGGAATCTAAAACTGGAATCACAGGAGAGGTTCAAATCATAGAAAGTTAGAGTGTCTGTCCTCTTGTACTTAAGCCGGCATTGTGCCTTTTGTATTAAATTCGGATGCAATTTCTGTGTTTCATCAGCAATAAGTAGGTCCAAGGTATACAGTAAACCTGAAGTGAAGCATCGGAATCTATAACTGGACTCACAGGAGAGGTTCAAATCATAGAAAGTTAAAGTGTCAGTCCTCTTGTACTTAAGCCGGCATTGTGCCTTTTGTATTAAATTCGGATGCAATTTCTGTGTTTCATCGTCAATAAGAAGGTCCAAGGGATACAGTAAACCTGAAGTGAAGCATCGGAATCTAAAACTGGACTCACAGGAGTGGTTCAAATCTTAGAAAGTTAGAGTGTCTGTCCTCTTGTACTTAAGTCGGCATTGTGCCTTTTGTATTAATTTCGAATGCAATTTCTGTGTTTCATCGTCAATAAGAAGGTCCTAGGGATACAGTAAACCTGAAGTGAAGCATCGGAATCTAAAACTGGACTCACAGGTGAGGTTCAAATCATAGAGAGTTAGAGTGTCGGTCCTCTTGTACTTAAGTCGGCATTGTGCATTTTGTATTAAATTCGGATGCAATTTCTGTGTTTCATCGTCAATAAGAAGGTCCAAGGGATACAGTAAACCTGAAGTGAAGCATCGGAATCTAAAACTGGTCTCACAGGAGTGGTCCAAATAATAGAAAGTTAGATTGTCAGTCCTCTTGAACTTAAGTCGGCATTGTGCCTTTTGTATTAAATTCGGATGCAATTTCTGTGTTTCATCGTCAATAAGAAGGTCCAAGGGATACAGAAAACCTGAAGTGAAGCATCGGAATCTAAAACTGGGATCACAGGACAGGTTCAAATCAAAGAAAGTTAGAGTGTCAGTCCTCTTGTACTTAAGTCGGCATTGTGCCTTTTGTATTAAATTCGGATGCAATTTCTGTGTTTCATCGTCAATAAGTAGGTCCAAGGGATACAGTAAACCTGAAGTGAAGCATCGGAATCTAAAACCGGACTCACAGGAGAGGTTCAAATCATAGAAACTTAGAGTGTCAGTCCTCGTGTACTTAAGTCGGCATTGCGCCTTTTGTATTAATTTCGGATGCAATTTCTGTGTTTCATCGTCAATAAGAAGGTCCAAGGGATACAGTAAACCTGAAGTGAAGCCTCGGCAACAAAAAATTGGAATCACAGGAGAGGTTCAAATCATAGGAAATTAGAGTGTCAGACCTCTTGTACTTAGGTCGGCATTGTGCCTTTTGTATTAAATTCGGACGCAATTTCTGTGTTTCATCGTCAATAAGAAGGTCCAAGGGATACAGTAAATCTGAAGTGAAGCATCGGAATCTAAAACAGGACTCACAGGAGAAGTTCAAATCATAGAAAGTTAGAGTGTCAGTCCTCTTGTACTTAAGCCGGCATTGTGCTTTTTGTATTAAATTCGGATGCAATTTCTGTGTTTCATCGTCAATAAGAAGGTCCAAGGGATACAGTAAACCTGAAGTGAAGCATCGGAATCTAAACCTGGACTCACGGGAGAGGTTCAAATCATAGAAAGTTAGAGTGTCAGTCCTCTTGTACTTAAGTCGGCATTGTGCCTTTTGTATTAAATTCGGATGCAATTTCTGTGTTTCATCGTCAAAAAAAGGTCCAAAAGATACAGTAAACCTGAAGTGAAGCATCGGAATCTAAAACTGGCCTCACAGGAGTGGTTCAAATCATAGGAAGTTAGAGTGTCTGTCCTCTTGTACTTAAGGCGGCATTGTGCCTTTTGTATTAATTTCGGATGCAATTTCTGTGTTTCATGGTCAATAGGAAGGTCCAAGGGATACAGTAAACCTGAAGTGAAGCATCGGAATCTAAAACCGGACTCACAGAAGAGGTTCAAATCAGCGAAAGTTAGAGTGTCAGTCCTCTTGTACTTAAGTCGGCATTGTGCCTTTTGTATTAAATTCGGATGCAATTTCTGCGTTTCATCGTCAATAAGAAGGTCCAAGGGATACAGTAAACTTGAAGTGAAGCATCGGAATCTAAAACTGGAATCACAGGAGAGGTTCAAATCATAGAAAGTTAGAGTGTCAGTCCTCTTGTACTTAATCCGGCATTGTGCCTTTTGTATGAAATTCGGATGCAATTTCTGTTTTTCATCGTCAATAAGAAGGTCTAAAAGATACAGTAAACCTGAAGTGAAGCATCGGAATCTAAATCTGGACTCTCAGGAGTGGTTCAAATCATAGCAAGATCGAGTGTCAGTCCTCTTGTACTTAAGTCGGCATTGTGCCATTTGTATTATTTTCGGATGCAATTTCTGTGTTTCATCGTCAATAAGAAGGTCCAAGGGATACAGTATACCTGCAGTGAAGCCTCGGCAACAAAAACTGGACTCACAGGAGAGGTTCAAATCATAGAAAGTTAGAGTGTCAATCCTCTTGTACTTATGTCGGCATTGTGCCTTTTGTATTAAATTCGGACGCAATTTCTGTGTTTCATCGCCAATAAGAAGGTCCAAGGGATACAGTAAACCTGAAGTGAAGCATCGGAATCTAAAACTGGACTCACAGGAGTGGTTCAATTAACAGAAAGATAGAGTGTCGGTCCTCTTGCACTTAAGTCGGCATTGTGCCTTTTGTATTAAATTCGGATGCAATTTCTGTGTTTCATCGTCAATAAGAAGGTCCAAGGGATACAGTAAATCTGAAGTGAAGCATCGGAATCTAAACTTGGACTCACAGGAGAGGTTCAAATCATAGAAATTTAGAGTGTCAGTCCTCTTGTACTTAAGTCGGCACTGTGCCTTTTCTATTAAATTCGTATGCAATTTCTGTGTTTCATTGTCAATAAGAAGGTCTAAGGGATTCAGTAAACCTGAAGTGAAGCATCGGAAACTAAAACCTGACTCGAAGGAGACGTTCAAATTATAGAGTGTGTCAGTCCTCTTGTACTTAATTAGGCATTGTGCCTTTTGTATTAATTTCGGATGCAATTTCTGAGTTTCATCGTCAATAAGAAAGTCCAAGGAATACAGTAAACCTCAAGTGAAGCCTCGGCAACAAAAACTGGACTCACAGGGGAGGTTCAAATCATAGAAAGTTAGAGTGTCAGACCTCTTGTACTTAAGTCGGCATTGTGCCTTTTGTACTAAATTCGGATGCAATTTCTGTGTTTCATCAGCAATAAGTAGGTCCAAGGGATACAGTAAACCTGAAGTGAAGCATCGGAATCTAAAACTGGACTCACAGGAGAGGTTCAAATCATAGAAAGTTAAAGTGTCAGTCCTCTTGTACTTAAGCCGGCATTGTGCCTTTTGTATTAAATTCGGATGCAATTTCTGTGTTTCATCGTCAATAAGAAGGTCCAAGGGATACAGTAAACCTGAAGTGAAGCATCGGAATCTAAAACTGGACTCACAGGAGTGGTTCAAATCATAGAAAGTTAGAGTGTCTGTCCTCTTGTACTTAAGTCGGCATTGTGCCTTTTGTATTAATTTCGAATGCAATTTCTGTGTTTCATCGTCAATAAGAAGGTCCTAGGGATACAGTAAACCTGAAGTGAAGCATCGGAATCTAAAACTGGACTCACAGGTGAGGTTCAAATCATAGAGAGTTAGAGTGTCGGTCCTCTTGTACTTAAGTCGGCATTGTGCATTTTGTATTAAATTCGGATGCAATTTCTGTGTTTCATCGTCAATAAGAAGGTCCAAGGGATACAGTAAACCTGAAGTGAAGCATCGGAATCTAAAACTGGTCTCACAGGAGTGGTCCAAATAATAGAAAGTTAGAGTGTCAGTCCTCTTGAACTTAAGTCGGCATTGTGCGTTTTGTATTAAATTCGGATGCAATTTCTGTGTTTCATCGTCAATAAGTAGGTCCAAGGGATACAGTAAACCTGAAGTGAAGCATCGGAATCTAAAACTGGACTCACAGGAGAGGTTCAAATCATAGAAACTTAGAGTGTCAGTCCTCGTGTACTTAAGTCGGCATTGCGCCTTTTGTATTAATTTCGGATGCAATTTCTGTGTTTCATCGTCAATAAGAAGGTCCAAGGGATACAGTAAACCTGAAGTGAAGCCTCGGCAACAAAAATTGGAATCACAGGAGAGGTTCAAATCATAGAAAATTAGAGTGTCAGACCTCTTGTACTTAGGTCGGCATTGTGCCTTTTGTATTAAATTCGGACGCAATTTCTGTGTTTCGTCGTCAATAAGAAGGTCCAAGGGATACAGTAAATCTGAAGTGAAGCATCGGAATCTAAAACAGGACTCACAGGAGAAGTTCAAATCATAGAAAGTTAGAGTGTCAGTCCTCTTGTACTTAAGCCGGCATTGTGCTTTTTGTATTAAATTCGGATGCAATTTCTGTGTTTCATCGTCAATAAGAAGGTCCAAGGGATACAGTAAACCTGAAGTGAAGCATCGGAATCTAAACCTGGACTCACGGGAGAGGTTCATATCATAGAAAGTTAGTGTCAGTCCTCTTGTACTTAAGTCGGCATTGTGCCTTTTGTATTAAATTCGCATGCAATTTCTGTGTTTCATCGTCAAAAAAAGGTCCAAGGGATACAGTAAACCTGAAGTGAAGCATCGGAATCTAAAACTGGCCTCACAGGAGTGGTTCAAATCATAGGAAGTTAGAGTGTCTGTCCTCTTGTACTTCAGTCGGCATTGTGCCTTTTGTGTTAATTTCGGATGCAATTTCTGTGTTTCATGGTCAATAGGAAGGTCCAAGGGATACAGTAAACCTGAAGTGAAGCATCGGAATCTAAAACCGGACTCACAGAAGAGGTTCAAATCAGCGAAAGTTAGAGTGTCAGTCCTCTTGTACTTAAGTCGGCATTGTGCCTTTTGTATTAAATTCGGATGCAATTTCTGTGTTTCATCGTCAATAAGAAGGTCCAAGGGATACAGTAAACTTGAAGTGAAGCATCGGAATCTAAAACTGGAATCACAGGAGAGGTTCAAATCATAGAAAGTTAGAGTGTCAGTCCTCTTGTACTTAATCCGGCATTGTGCCTTTTGTATGAAATTCGGATGCAATTTCTGTTTTTCATCGTCAATAAGAAGGTCTAAAAGATACAGTAAACCTGAAGTGAAGCATCGGAATCTAAATCTGGACTCTCAGGAGTGGTTCAAATCATAGAAAGATCGAGTGTCAGTCCTCTTGTACTTAAGTCGGCATTGTGCCATTTGTATTAATTTCGGATGCAATTTCTGTGTTTCATCGTCAATAAGAAGGTCCAAGGGATACAGTATACCTGCAGTGAAGCCTCGGCAACAAAAACTGGACTCACAGGAGAGGTTCAAATCATAGAAAGTTAGAGTGTCAATCCTCTTGTACTTAAGTCGGCATTGTGCCTTTTGTATTAAATTCGGACGCAATTTCTGTGTTTCATCGCCAATAAGAAGGTCCAAGGGATACAGTAAACCTGAAGTAAAGCATCGGAATCTAAAACTGGACTCACAGGAGTGGTTCAATTAATATAAAGATAGAGTGTCGGTCCTCTTGCACTTAAGTCGGCATTGTGCCTTTTGTATTAAATTCGGATGCAATTTCTGTGTTTCATCTTCAATAAGAGGGTCCAAGGGATACAGTAAACCTGAAGTGAAGCATCGGAATCTGAAACTGGCCTCACAGGAGTGGTTCAAATCATAGAAAGTTAGAGTGTCTGTCCTCTTGTACTTAAGTCGGCATTGTGCCTTTTGTATTAATTTCGGATGCAATATCTGTGTTTCATCGTCAATAAGATGGTCCAAGGGATACAGTAAACCTGAAGTGAAGCATCGGAATCAAAAACTGGCCTCACAGGAGTGGTTCAAATCATAGAAAGTTAGAGTGTCTGTCCTCTTGTACTTAAGTCGGCATTGCGCCTTTTGTATTAATTTCGGATGCAATTTCTGTGTTTCATCGTCAATAAGAAGGTCCAAGGGATACAGTAAACCTGAAGTGAAGCCTCGGCAACAAAAATTGGAATCACAGGAGAGGTTCAAATCATAGAAAATTAGAGTGTCAGACCTCTTGTACTTAGGTCGGCATTGTGCCTTTTGTATTAAATTCGGACGCAATTTCTGTGTTTCATCGTCAATAAGAAGGTCCAAGGGATACAGTAAATCTGAAGTGAAGCATCGGAATCTAAAACAGGACTCACAGGAGAAGTTCAAATCATAGAAAGTTAGAGTGTCAGTCCTCTTGTACTTAAGCCGGCATTGTGCTTTTTGTATTAAATTCGGATGCAATTTCTGTGTTTCATCGTCAATAAGAAGGTCCAAGGGATACAGTAAACCTGAAGTGAAGCATCGGAATCTAAAACTGGCCTCACAGGAGTGGTTCAAATCATAGAAAGTTAGAGTGTCTGTCCTCTTGTACTTAAGTCTGCATTGTGCCTTTTGTATTAGTTTCGGATGCAATATCTGTGTTTCATCGTCAATAAGAAGGTCCAAGGGATACAGTAAACCTGAAGTGAAGCATCGGAATCTAAAACTGGACTCACAGGTGAGGTTCAAATCATAGAGAGTTAGAGTGTCGGTCCTCTTGTACTTAAGTCGGCATTGTGCATTTTGTATTAAATTCGGATGCAATTTCTGTGTTTCATCGTCAATAAGAAGGTCCAAAGGATACAGTAAACCTGAAGTGAAGCATCGGAATCTAAAACTGGTCTCACAGGAGAGGTCCAAATAATAGAAAGTTAGAGTGTCAGTCCTCTTGTACTTAAGTCGGCATTGTGCCTTTTGTATTAAATTCGGATGCAATTTCTGTGTTTCATCGTCAATAAGAAGGTCCAAGGGATACAGAAAACCTGAAGTGAAGCATCGGAATCTAAAACTGGAATCACAGGACAGGTTCAAATCAAAGAAAGTTAGAGTGTCAGTCCTCTTGTACTTATGTCGGCATTGTGCCTTTTGTATTAAATTCGGATGCAATTTCTGTGTTTCATCGTCAATAAGAACGTCCAAGGGATACAGTAAACCTGAAGTGAAGCATCGGAATCTAAAACTGGACTCACAGGAGTGGTTCAAATCATAGAAACTTAGAGTGTCAGTCCTCGTGTACTTAAGTCGGCATTGCGCCTTTTGTATTAATTTCGGATGCAATTTCTGTGTTTCATCGTCAATAAGAAGGTCCAAGGGATACAGTAAACCTGAAGTGAAGCCTCGGCAACAAAAATTGGAATCACAGGAGAGGTTCAAATCATAGAAAATTAGAGTGTCAGATCTCTTGTACTTAGGTCGGCATTGTGCCTTTTGTATTAAATTCAGACGTAATTTCTGTGTTTCATCGTCAATAAGAAGGTCCAAGGGATACAGTAAATCTGAAGTGAAGCATCGGATTCTAAAACAGGACTCACAGGAGAAGTTCAAATCATAGAAAGTTAGAGTGTCAGTCCTCTTGTACTTAAGCCGGCATTGTGCCTTTTGTATTAAATTCGGATGCAATTTCTGTGTTTCATCGTCAATAAGAAGGTCCAAGGGATACAGTAAACCTGAAGTGAAGCATCGGAATCTAAACCTGGACTCACGGGAGAGGTTCAAATCATAGAAAGTTAGAGTGTCAGTCCTCTTGTACTTAAGTCGGCATTGTGCCTTTTGTATTAAATTCGTATGCAATTTCTGTGTTTCATCGTCAATAAAAGGTCCAAGGGATACAGTAAACCTGAAGTGAAGCATCGTGATCTAAAACTGGCCTCACAGGAGTGGTTCAAATCATAGGAAGTTAGAGTGTCCGTCCTCTTGTACTTAAGGCGGCATTGTGCCTTTTGTATTAAATTCGGATGCAATTTCTGTGTTTCATCGTCAAAAAGAATGTCCATGGGATAAAGTAAACTTGAAGTGAAGCATCGGAATCTAAAACTGGAATCACAGGAGAGGTTCAAATCATAGAAAGTTAGAGTGTCCGTCCTCTTGTACTTAAGGCGGCATTGTGCCTTTTGTATTAAATTCGGACGCAATTTCTGTGTTTCATCAGCAATAAGTAGGTCCAAGGGATACAGTAAACCTGAAGTGAAGCATCGGTATCTAAAACTGGATTCACAGGAGTGGTTCAAATCATAGAAACTTAGAGTGTCAGTCCTCTTGTACTTAAGTCGGCACCGTGCCTTTTGTATTCAATTCGTATGCAATTTCTGTGTTTCATTGTCAATAAGAAGGTCCAAGGGATTCAGTAAACCTGAAGTGAAGCATCGCTAACTAAAACTTGACTCACAGGAGAGGTTCAAATCATAGAAACTTAGAGTGTCAGTCCTCTTGTACTTAAGTCGGCATTGTACCTTTTGTATTAATTTCGGATGCAATTTCTGTGTTTCATCGTCAATAAGAAGGTCCAAGGGATACAATAAACCTGAAGTGAAGCCTCGGCAACAAAAACTGGACTCACAAGAGGGGTTCAAATCATAGAAATTTAGAGTGTCAGTCCTCTTGTACTTAAGTCGGCATTGTGCCTTTTGTATTAAATTCTGACGCAATTTCTGTGTTTCATCGTCAATAAGAAAGTCCAAGGGATACAGTAAATCTGAAGTGAAGCATCGGAATCTAAAACTGGACTCACAGGAGAGGTTCAAATCATAGAAAGTTAGAGTGTCAATCCTCTTGTACTTAAGTCGGCATTGTGCCTTTTGTATTAAATTCGGATGCCATTTCTGTGTTTCATCGTCAATAAGATGGTCCAAGGGATACAGTAAACTTGAAGTGAAGCATCGGAATCTAAAACTGGAATCGCAGGAGTGGTTCAAATCATAGAAAGTTAGAGTGTCAGTCCTCTTGTACTTAAGCCGGCATTGTGATTTTTGTATTAAATTCGGATGCAATTTCTGTGTTTCATCGTCAATAAGAAGGTCCAAGGGATACAGTAAACCTGAAGTGAAACATCGAAATCTAAAACTGGACTTACAGGTGAGGTTCAAGTCATAGAAAGTTAGAGTGTCAGTCCTCTTTTATTAAAGTCGGCATTGTGCCTTTTGTATTATATTCGGATGCAATTTCTGTGTTTCATCGTCAACACGAAGGTCCAAGGGATACAGTAAACCTGAAGTGAGGCATCGGAATCGAAAACTGTACTCACAGAAGTGGTTCAAATCATAGAAATTTAGAGTGTCTGTCCTCTTGTACTTAAGTCAGCATTGTGCCTTTTGTATTAATTTCGGATGCAATTTCTGTGTTTCATCGTCAATAAGAAGGTCCAAGGGATACAGAAAACCTGAAGTGAAGCATCGGAATCTATAACTGGAATCACAGGAGAGGTTCAAATTATAGAAACTTAGAGTGTCAGTCCTCTTGTACTTAAGTCGGCATTGTGCCTTTTGTATTAATTTCGGATGCAATTTCTGTCTTTCATCGTCAATAAGAAGGTCCAATTGATACAGTAAACCTCAAGTGAAGCCACGGCAACAGAAACTGGACTCACAGGAGAGGTTCAAATCATAGAACGTTAGAGTGTCAGTCCTCTTGTACTTAAGTCGGCATTGTGCCATTTGTATTAAATTCGGACGCAATTTCTGTGTTTCATCGTCAATACGAAGGTCCAAGGGATACAGTAAATCTGAAGTGAAGCATCGGAATCTAAACTTGGACTCACAGGAGAGGTTCAAATCATAGAAATTTAGAGTGTCAGTCCTCTTGTACTTAAGTCGGCACTGTGCCTTTTCTATTATATTCGTATGCAATTTCTGTGTTTCATTGTCAATAAGAAGGTCCAAGGGATTCAGTAAACCTGAAGTGAAGCATCGGAAACTAAAACCTGACTCGAAGGAGACGTTCAAATTATAGAGACTGTCAGTCCTCTTGTACTTAATTAGGCATTGTGCCTTTTGTATTAATTTCGGATGCAATTTCTGAGTTTCATCGTCAATAAGAAAGTCCAAGGAATACAGTAAACCTCAAGTGAAGCCTCAGCAACAGAAACTGGACTCACAGGAGAGGTTCAAATCATAGAACGTTAGAGTGTCAGTCCTCTTGTACTTAAGTCGGCATTGTGCCATTTGTATTAAATTCGGACGCAATTTCTGTGTTTCATCGTCAATACGAAGGTCCAAGGGATACAGTAAATCTGAAGTGAAGCATCGGAATCTAAACTTGGACTCACAGGCGAGGTTCAAATCATAGAAAGTTAGAGTGTCAGACCTCTTGTACTTAAGTCGGCATTGTGCCTTTTGTATTAAATTCGGACGCAATTTCTGTGTTTCATCGTCAACAAGAAGGTCCAAGGTATACAGTAAACCTGAAGTGAAGCATCGGAATCTAAAACTGGACTCACAGGAGTGGTTCAAATCATAGAAAGTTAGAGTGTCTGTCCTGTTGTACTTAAGTCGGCATTGTGCCTTTTGAATTAATTTCGAATGCAATTTCTGTGTTTCATCGTCAATAAGAAGGTCCTAGGGATACAGTAAACCTGAAGTGAAGCATCGGAATCTAAAACTGGACTCACAGGTGAGGTTCAAATCATAGAGAGTTAGAGTGTCGGTCCTCTTGTACTTAAGTCGGCATTGTGCATTTTGTATTAAATTCGGATGCAATTTCTGTGTTTCATCGTCAATAAGAAGGTCCAAGGGATACAGTAAACCTGAAGTGAAGCATCGGAATCTAAAACTGGTCTCACAGGAGAGGTCCAAATAATAGAAAGTTAGAGTGTCAGTCCTCTTGTACTTAAGTCGGCATTGTGCCTTTTGTATTAAATTCGGATCTAATTTCTGTGTTTCATCGTCAATAAGAAGGTCCAAGGGATACAGAAAACCTGAAGTGAAGCATCGGAATCTAAAACTGGAATCACAGGACAGGTTCAAATCAAAGAAAGTTAGAGTGTCAGTCCCCTTGTACTTAAGTCGGCATTGTGCCTTTTGTATTAAATTCGGATGCAATTTCTGTGTTTCATCGTCAATAAGAAGGTCCAAGGGATACAGTAAACCTGAAGTGAAGCATCGGAATCTAAAACTGGACTCACAGGAGTGGTTCAAATCATAGAAACTTAGAGTGTCAGTCCTCGTGTACTTAAGTCGGCATTGCGCCTTTTGTATTAATTTCGGATGCAATTTCTGTGTTTCATCGTCAATAAGAAGGTCCAAGGGATACAGTAAACCTGAAGTGAAGCCTCGGCAACAAAAATTGGAATCACAGGAGAGGTTCAAATCATAGAAAATTAGAGTGTCAGACCTCTTGTACTTAGGTCGGCTTTGTGCATTTTGTATTAAATTCGGACGTAATTTCTGTGTTTCATCGTCAATAAGAAGGTCCAAGGGATACAGTATATCTGAAGTGAAGCATCGGATTCTAAAACAGGACTCACAGGAGAAGTTCAAATCATAGAAAGTTAGAGTGTCAGTCCTCTTGTACTTAAGCCGGCATTGTGCCTTTTGTATTAAATTCGGATGCAATTTCTGTGTTTCATCGTCAATAAGAAGGTCCAAGGGATACAGTAAACCTGAAGTGAAGCATCGGAATCTAAACCTGGACTCACGGGAGAGGTTCAAATCATAGAAAGTTAGAGTGTCAGTCCTCTTGTACTTAAGTCGGCATTGTGCCTTTTGTATTAAATTCGGATGCAATTTCTGTGTTTCATCGTCAATAAAAGGTCCAAGGGATACAGTAAACCTGAAGTGAAGCATCGTGATCTAAAACTGGCCTCACAGGAGTGGTTCAAATCATAGGAAGTTAGAGTGTCCGTCCTCTTGTACTTAAGGCGGCATTGTGCCTTTTGTATTAAATTCGGATGCAATTTCTGTGTTTCATCGTCAATAAGAATGTCCATGGGATAAATTAAACTTGAAGTGAAGCATCGGAATCTAAAACTGGAATCACAGGAGAGGTTCAAATCATAGAAGGTTAGAGTGTCCGTCCTCTTGTACTTAAGGCGGCATTGTGCCTTTTGTATTAAATTCGGATGCAATTTCTGTGTTTCATCAGCAATAAGTAGGTCCAAGGGATACAGTAAACCTGAAGTGAAGCATCGGTATCTAAAACTGGACTCACAGGAGTGGTTCAAATCATAGAAACTTAGAGTGTCAGTCCTCTTGTACTTAAGTCGGCACCGTGCCTTTTGTATTAAATTCGTATGCAATTTCTGTGTTTCATTGTCAATAAGAAGGTCCAAGGGATTCAGTAAACCTGAAGTGAAGCATCGCTAACTAAAACTTGACTCACAGGAGAGGTTCAAATCATAGAAACTTAGAGTGTCAGTCCTCTTGTACTTAAGTCGGCATTGTACCTTTTGTATTAATTTCGGATGCAATTTCTGTGTTTCATCGTCTATAAGAAGGTCCAAGGGATACAATAAACCTGAAGTGAAGCCTCGGCAACAAAAACTGGACTCACAGGAGGGGTTCAAATCATAGAAATTTAGAGTGTCAGTCCTCTTGTACTTAAGTCGGCATTGTGCCTTTTGTATTAAATTCGGACGCAATTTCTGTGTTTCATCGTCAATAAGAAAGTCCAAGGGATACAGTAAATCTGAAGTGAAGCATCGGAATCTAAAACTGGACTCACAGGAGAGGTTCAAATCATAGAAAGTTAGAGTGTCAATCCTCTTGTACTTAAGTCGGCATTGTGCCTTTTGTATTAAAGTCGGATGCCATTTCTGTGTTTCATCGTCAATAAGATGGTCCGAGGGATACAGTAAACTTGAAGTGAAGCATCGGAATCTACAACTGGAATCGCAGGAGTGGTTCAAATCATAGAAAGTTAGAGTGTCAGTCCTCTTGTACTTAAGCCGGCATTGTGATTTTTGTATTAAATTCGGATGCAATTTCTGTGTTTCATCGTCAATAAGAAGGTCCAAGGGATACAGTAAACCTGAAGTGAAGCATCGGAATCGAAAACTGTACTCACAGACGTGGTTCAAATCATAGAAATTTAGAGTGTCTGTCCTCTTGTACTTAAGTCAGCATTGTGCCTTTTGTATTAATTTCGGATGCAATTTCTGTGTTTCATCGTCAATAAGAAGGTCCAAGGGATACAGAAAACCTGAAGTGAAGCATCGGAATCTATAACTGGAATCACAGGAGAGGTTCAAATTATAGAAACTTAGAGTGTCAGTCCTCTTGTACTTAAGTCGGCATTGTGCCTTTTGTATTAATTTCGGATGCAATTTCTGTGTTTCATCGTCAATAAGAAGGTCCAAGGGATACAGTAAACATCAAGTGAAGCCACGGCAACAGAAACTGGACTCACAGGAGAGGTTCAAATCATAGAACGTTAGAGTGTCAGTCCTCTTGTACTTAAGTCGGCATTGTGCCATTTGTATTAAATTCGGACGCAATTTCTGTGTTTCATCGTCAATACGAAAGTCCAAGAGATACAGAAAATCTGAAGTGAAGCATCGGAATCTAAACTTGGACTCACAGGAGAGGTTCAAATCATAGAAATTTAGAGTGTCAGTCCTCTTGTACTTAAGTCGGCACTGTGCCTTTTCAATTATATTCGTATGCAATTTCTGTGTTTCATTGTCAATAAGAAGGTCCAAGGGATTCAGTAAACCTGAAGTGAAGCATCGGAAACTAAAACCTGACTCGAAGGAGACGTTCAAATTATAGAGACTGTCAGTCCTCTTGTACTTAATTAGGCATTGTGCCTTTTGTATTAATTTCGGATGCAATTTCTGAGTTTCATCGTCAATAAGAAAGTCCAAGGAATACAGTAAACCTCAAGTGAAGCCTCGGCAACAGAAACTGGACTCACAGGAGAGGTTCAAATCATAGAACGTTAGAGTGTCAGTCCTCTTGTACTTAAGTCGGCATTGTGCCATTTGTATTAAATTCGGACGCAATTTCTGTGTTTCATCGTCAATACGAAGGTCCAAGGGATACAGTAAATCTGAAGTGAAGCATCGGAATCTAAACTTGGACTCACAGGAGAGGTTCAAATCATAGAAAGTTAGAGTGTCAGACCTCTTGTACTTAAGTCGGCATTGTGCCTTTTGTATTAAATTCGGACGCAATTTCTGTGTTTCATCGTCAACAAGAAGGTCCAAGGGATACAGTAAACCTGAAGTGAAGCATCGGAATCTAAAACTGGACTCACAGGAGTGGTTCAATTAATAGAAAGATAGAGTGTCAGTCCTCTTGTACTTAAGTCGGCATTGTGCCTTTTGTATTAAATTCGGATGCAATTTCTGTGTTTCATCGTCAATAAGAAGGTCCAAGGGATACAGAAAACCTGAAGTGAAGCATCGGAATCTATAACTGGAATCACAGGAGAGGTTCAAATTATAGAAACTTAGAGTGTCAGTCCTCTGGTACTTAAGTCGGCATTGTGCATTTTGTATTAATTTCGGATGCAATTTCTGTGTTTCATCGTCAATAAGAAGGTCCAAGGGATACAGTAAATCTGAAGTGAAGCATCGGAATCTAAACTTGGACTCACAGGAGAGGTTCAAATCATAGAAATTTAGAGTGTCAGTCCACTTGTACTTAAGTCGGCACTGTGCCTTTTCTATTAAATTCGTATGCAATTTCTGTGTTTCATTGTCAATAAGAAGGTCCAAGGGATTCAGTAAACCTGAAGTGAAGCATCGGAAACTAAAACCTGACTCGAAGGAGACGTTCAAATTATAGAGAGTGTCACTCCTCTTGTACTTAATTAGGCATTGTGCCTTTTGTATTAATTTCGGATGCAATTTCTGAGTTTCATCGTCAATATGAAAGTCCAAGGAATACAGTAAACCTCAAGTGAAGCCTCGGCAACAAAAACTGGACTCACAGGAGAGGTTCAAATCATAGAAAGTTAGAGTGTCAGACCTCTTGTACTTAAGTCGGCATTGTGCCTTTTGTATTAAATTCGGACGCAATTTCTGTGTTTCATCGTCAACAAGAAGGTCCAAGGGATACAGTAAATCTGAAGTGAAGCATCGGAATCTAAAACTGGAGTCACAGGAGAGGTTCAAATCATAGAAAGTTAGTGTGTCAGTCCCCTTGTACTTAAGCCGGCATTGTGCCTTTTGTATTAAATTCGGATGCAATTGCTGTGTTTCATCGTCAATAAGAAGGTCCAAGGGATACAGTAAACCTGAAGTGAAGCATCGGAATCTAAAACTGGACTCACAGGAGAGGTTCAAATCATAGAAAGTTAGAGTGTCAGTCCTCCTGTACTTAAGTCGGCATTGTGCTCTTTGTATTAAATTCGGATGCAATTTCTGTGTTTCATCGTCAATAAGAAGGTCCAAGGGATACAGTAAACCTGAAGTGAAGCATCGGAATCTGAAACTGGCCTCACAGGAGTTGTTCAAATCATAGAAAGTTAGAGTGTCTGTCCTCTTGTACTTAAGATGGCATTGTGCCTTTTGTATTAATTTCGGATGCAATATCTGTGTTTCATCGTCAATAAGATGGTCCAAGGGATACAGTAAACCTGAAGTGAATCATCGGAATCTAAAACTGGCCTCACAGGAGTGGTTCAAATCATAGAAAGTTAGAGTGTCTCTCCTCTTGTACTTAAGTCGGCATTGTGATTTTGTATTAATTTCGGATGCAATTTCTGTGTTTCATCGTCAATAAGAAGGTCCAAGGGATACAGTAAACCTGAAGTGAAGCAACGGATGCTAAAACTGGACTCACAGGTGAGGTTCAAATCATAGAATGTTAGAGTGTCGGTCCTCACGTACTTAAGTCGGCATTGTGCATTTTGTATTAAATTCGGATGCAATTTCTGTGTTTCATCGTCAATAAGAAGGTCCAAGGGATACAGTAAACCTGAAGTGAAGCATCGGAATCTAAAACTGGTCTCACAGGAGAGGTTCAAATAATAGAAATTTAGGGTGTCAGTCCTCTTGTACTTAAGTCGGCATTGTGCCTTTTGTATTAAATTCGGATGCAATTTCTGTGTGTCATCGTCAATAAGAAGGTCCAAGGGATACAGTAAACATTAAGTCAAGCATCGGAATCTAAAACTGGACTCACAGGAATGGTTCAAATCATAGAAAGTTAGAGTGTCAGTCCTCTTGTACTTAAGTCGGCACTGTGCCTTTTGTATTAAATTCGTATGCCATTTCTGTGTTTCATTGTCAATAAGAAGGTCCAATGGATTCAGCAAACCTGAAGTGAAGCATCGGAAGCAAAAACCTGACTCACAGGAGAGGTTCAAATCATAGAAACTTAGAGTGTCAGTCCTCTTGTACTTAAGTCGGCATTGCGCCTTTTGTATTAATTTCGGATGCAATTTCTGGGTTTCATCGTCAATAAGAAGGTCCAAGGGATACAGTAAACCTTAAGTGAAGCATCGGAATCTAAAACTGGCCTCACAGGAGTGGTTCAAATCATAGAAAGTTAGAGTGTCTGTCCTCTTGTACTTATGTCGGCATTGTGCCTTCTGTATTAATTTCGCATGCAATTTCTGTGTTTCATGGTCAATCAGAAGGTCCAAGGGATACAGTAAACCTGAAGTGAAGCATCGGAATCTAAAACTGGACACACAGAAGAGGTTCAACTCAGAGAAAGTTAGAGTGTCAGTCCTTTTGTACTTAAGTCGGCATTGTGCCTTTTGTATTAAATTCGGATGCAATTTCTGTGTTTCATCGTCAATAAGAAGGTCTACGGGATACAGTAAACTTGAAGTGAAGCATTGGAATCTAAAACTGGAATCACAGGAGAGGTTCAAATCATAGAAAGTTAGAGTGTCAGTCCTCTTGTACTTAAGTCGGCATTGTGCCTTTTGTATGAAATTCGGATGCAATTTCTGTTTTTCATCGTCAATAAGAAGGTCCAAAAGATACAGTAAACCTGAAGTGAAGCAACGGAAGCTAAAACTGGACTCACAGGTGAGGTTCAAATCATAGAAAGTTAGAGTGTCGGTCCTCTTGTACTTAAGTCGGCATTGTGCATTTTGTATTAAATTCGGATGCAATTTCTGTGTTTCATCGTCAATAAGAAGGTCCAAGGGATACAGTAAACCTGAAGTGAAGCATCGGAATCAAAACCTGACTCACAGGAGAGGATCAAATCATAGAAAGTTGAAGTGTCAGTCCTCTTGTACTTAAGTCGGCATTGTGCCTTTTGTATTAAATTCGGATGCAATTTCTGTGTTTCATCGTCAATAAGAAGGTCCAAGGGATACAGTAAACCTGAAGTGAAACATCGGAATCTAAAACTGGCCTCACAGGAGTGGTTCAAATCATAGAAAGTTAGAGTGTCAGTCCTCTTGTACTTAAGTCGGCATTGTGCCTTTTGTATTAAATTCGGATGCAATTTCTGTGTTTCATCGTCAATAAGAAGGTCTAAGGGATACAGTAAACTTGAAGTGAAGCATCGGAATCTAAAACTGGAATCACAGGAGAGGTTCAAATCATAGAAAGTTAGAGTGTCAGTCCTCTTGTACTTAAGCCGGCATTGTGCCTTTTGTATTAAATTCGGATGCAATTTCTGTGTTTCAGCGTCAATAAGAAGGTCCAAAAGATACAGTAAACCTGAATTGAAGCATCGGAATCTAAAACTGGACTCACAGGAGTGGTTCAAATCATAGAAAGTTTGAGTGTCAGTCCTCTTGTACTTAAGTCGGCATTGTGCCTTTTGTATTAAATTCGGATGCAATTTCTGTGTTTCATCGTCAATAAGAAGGTCCAAGGGATACAGTAAACCAGAAGTGAAGCATCGGAATCGAAGACTATCCTCACAGTAGAGGTTCAAATCATAAAAAGTTAGAGTGTCTGTCCTCTTGTACTTAAGTCGGCATTGTGCCTTTTGTATTAATTTCGTATGCAATTTCTGTGTTTCATCGTCAATAAGAAGGTCCAAGGGATACAGTAAACCTGAAGTGAAGCCTCGGCAACAAAAACTGGACTCACAGGATAGGTTCAAATCATAGAACGTTAGAGTGTCAGTCCTCTAGTACTTCAGTCGGCATTGTGCCTTTTGTATTAAATTCGGTCGCAATTACTGTGTTTCATCGTCAATAAGAAGGTCCAAGGGATACAGTAAATCTGAAGCATCGGAATCTAAAACTGGACTAACATCAGTGGTTAAATCATAGAAAGTTACAGTGTCAGTCCTCCTGTACTCTAGTCGGCATTGTGCCTTTTGTATTAAATTCGGATGCAATTTCTGTGTTTCATCGTCAATAAGAAGGTCCAAGGGATACAGTAAACTTGAAGATAAGCATCGGAATCTAAAACTGGAATCACAGGAGAGGTTCAAATCATAGAAACTTAGAGTGTCTGTCCTCTTGTACTTAAGTCGGCATTGTGCCTTTTGTATTAATTTCGGATGCTATTTCTGTGTTTCATCGTCTTGAGAAGGTCCAAGGGATACAATAAACCTGAAGTGAAGCCTTGGCAGCAAAAACTGGACTCACAGCAGAGGTTCAAATCATAGAAATTTAGAGTGTCAGTCCCCTTGTACTTATGTCGGCATTGTGCCTTTTGTATTAAATTCGGACGCAATTTCTGTGTTTCATCGTCAATAAGTAGGTCCAAGGGATACAGTAAATCTCAAGTGAAGCAGCGGAATCTAAAACTGGACTCACAGGAGAGGTGCAAATCATAGAAAGTTAGAGTGTCAATCCTCTTGTACTTAAGTCGGCATTGTGCCTTTTGTATTATTTTCGGATGCAATTTCTGTATTTCATCGTCAATAAGAAGGTCCAAGGGATACAGTAAACTTGAAGTGAAGCATCGGAATCTAAAACTGGAATCACAGGAGTGGTTCAAATCATAGAAAGTTAGAGTGTCAGTCCTCTTGTACTTAAGCCGGCATTGTGATTTTTGTATTAATTTCGGATGCAATTTCTGTGTTTCATTATCAATAAGAAGGTCCAAGGGATACAGTAAACCTGAAGTGAAGCATCGGAATCTAAAACTGGACTCACAGGAGAGGTTCAAATTATAGAAAGTTAGAGTGTCAGTCCTCTTGTACTTAAGTCGGCATTGTGCATTTTGTATTAAATTCGGATGCAATTTCTGTGTTTCATCGTCAATAAGAAGGTCCAAGGGATACAGTAAACCTGAAGTGAAGCATCGGAATCAAAACCTGACTCACAGGAGAGGTTCAAATCATTGAAAGTTAGAATGTCAGTCCTCTTGTACTTAAGTCGGCATTGTGCCTTTTGTATTAAATTCGGATGCAATTTCTGTGTTTCATCATCAATAAGAAGGTCCAAGGGATACAGTAAACCTGAAGTGAAACATCGGAATCTAAAACTGGCCTCACAGGAGTGGTTCAAATCATAGAAAGTTAGAGTGTCTGTCCTCTTGTACTTAAGTCGGCATTGTGCCTTTTGTATTAATTTTGGATGCAATTTCTGTGTTTCATCGTCAATAAGAAGGTCCAAGGGATACAGTAAACCTGAAGCGAAGCATCGGAATCTAAAACTGGACTCACAGAAGAGGTTCTAATCAGAGAAAGTTAGAGTGTCAGTCCTCTTGTACTTAAGTCGGCATTGTGCCTTTTGTAGTAAATTCGGATGCAATTTCTGTGTTTCATCGTCAATAAGAAGGTCTAAGGGATACAGTAAACATGAAGATAAGCATCGGAATCTAAAACTGGAATCACAGGAGAGGTTCAAATCATAGAAAGTTAGAGTGTCAGTCCTCTTGTACTTAAGCCGGCATTGTGCTTTTTGTATTAAATTCGGATGCAATTTCTGTGTTGCATCGTCAATAAGAATGTCCAAGGAATACAGTAAACCTGAAGTGAAGCATCGGAATATAAAACTGGACTCACAGGAGAGGTTCAAATCATAGAATGTTAGTGTTAGTGCTCTAGTACTTAAGTCGGCATTGTGCCTTTTGTATTAAATTCGGATGCAATTTCTGTGTTTCATCGTCAATAAGAAGATCCAAGGGATGCAGTAAACCTGAAGTGAAGCATCGGAATCTAAAACTGTACTCATAGGAGAGGTTCATATCATAGAAAGTTAGAGTGTCAGTCCTCTTGTACTTAAGAAGGCATTGTGCCTTTTGTATTAAATTCGGATGCAATTTCTATGTTTCAACGTCAATAAGAAGGTCCAAGGTATACAGTAAACCTGAAGTGAAGCATCGGAATCTAAAACTGGACTCACAGGTGAGGTTCCAATCATAGAAAGTTAGAGTGTCAGTCATCTTGTACTTAAGCCGGCATTGTGCTCTTTGTATTAAATTCGGATGCGATTTCTGTGTTTCATCGTCAATAAGAAGGTCCAAGGGATACAGTAAACCTGAAGTGAAGCATCGGAATCTAAAACTGGACTCACAGGAGAGGTTCAAATCATAGAAAGTTAGAGTGCCAGTCCTCTTGTACTTAAGTCGGCATTGTGCATTTTGTATTAAATTCGGATGCAATTTCTGTGTTTCATCGTCAATAAGAAGGTCCAAGGGATACAGTAAACCTGAAGTGAAGCATCGGAATCAAAACCTGACTCACAGGAGAGGTTCAAATCATAGAAAGTTGGAGTGTCAGTCCTCTTGTACTTAAGTCGGCATTGTGCCTTTTGTATTAAATTCGGATGCAATTTCTGTGTTTCATCGTCAATAAGAAGGTCCAAGGGATACAGTAAACCTGAAGTGAAACATCGGAATCTAAAACTGGCCTCACAGGAGTGGTTCAAATCATAGAAAGTTAGAGTGTCTGTCCTCTTGTACTTAAGTCGGCATTGTGCCTTTTGTATTAATTTCGGATGCAATTTCTGTGTTTCATCGTCAATATGAAGGTCCAAGGGATACAGTAAACCTGAAGCGAAGCATCGGAATCTAAAACTGGACTCACAGAAGATGTTCTAATCAGAGAAAGTTAGAGTGTCATGTCCTCTTGTACTTAAGCCGGCATTGTGCTTTTTGTATTAAATTCGGATGCAATTTCTGTGTTGCATCGTTAATAAGAATGTCCAAGGAATACAGTAAACCTGAAGTGAAGCATCGGAATCTAAAACTGGACTCACAGGAGAGGTTCAAATCATAGAATGTTAGAGTGTCAGTGCTCTAGTACTAAGTCGGCATTGTGCCTTTTGTATTAAATTCGGATGCAATTTCTGTGTTTCATCGTCAATAAGAAGGTCCAAGGGATGCAGTAAACCTGAAGTGAAGCATCGGAATCTAAAACTGTACTCAAAGGAGAGGTTCATATCATAGAAAGTTAGAGTGTCAGTCCTCTTGTACTTAAGCCGGCATTGTGCCTTTTGTATTAAATTCGGAAGCAAATTCTATGTTTCATCGTCAATAAGAAGGTCCAAGGTATACAGTAAACCTGAAGTGAAGCATCGGAATCTAAAACTGGACTCACAGGTGAGGTTCCAATCATTGAAAGTTAGAGTGTCAGTCCTCTTGTACTTAAGCCGGCATTGTGCTCTTTGTATTAAATTCGGATGCAATTTCTGTGTTTCATCGTCAATAAGAAGGTCCAAGGGATACAGTAAACCTGAAGTGAAGCATCGGAATCTAAAACTGAACTCACAGGAGAGGTTCAAATCACAGAAAGTTAGAGTGTCAGTCCTCTTGTTCTTAAGTCGGCATTGTGCCTTTTGTATTAAATTCGGATGCAATTTCTGTGTTTCATCGTCAATAAGAAGGTCCAAGGGATACAGTAAACCTGAAGTGAAGTATCGGAATCAAAACCTGACTCACAGGAGGGGTTGAAATCATAGAAAGTTAGAGTGTCAGTCCTCTTGTACTTAAGTCGGCATTGTGACTTTTGTATTAAATTCGGATGCAATTTCTGTGTTTCATCGTCAATAAGAAGGTCCAAGGGATACAGTAAACCTGAAGTGAAGCATCGGAATCTAAAACTGGCCTCACAGGAGTGGTTCAAATCATAGAAAGTTAGAGTGTCTGTCCTCTTGTACTTACGCCGGCATTGTGCCTTTTGTATTAAATTAAGATGCAATTTTTGTGTTTCATCGTCAATAAGAAGGTCTAAGTGATACAGTAAACTTGAAGTGAAGCATCGGAATCTAAAACTGGAATCACAGGAGAGGTTCAAATCATAGAAAGTTAGAGTGTCAGTCCTCTTGTACTTAAGCCGGCATTGTGCCTTTTGTATTAAATTCGGATGCAATTTCTGTGTTTTAGCGTCAATAAGAAGGTCCAAGGGATACAGTAAACCTGATGTGAAGCATCGGAATCTAAAACTGGCCTCACAGGAGTGGTTCAAATCATAGAAAGTTAGAGTGTCTGTCCTCTTGTACTTAAGTCGGCATTGTGCCTTCTGTATTAATTTCGGATGCAATTTCTGTGTTTCATGGTTAATCAGAAGGTCCAAGGGATACAGTAAACCTGAAGTGAAGCATCGGAATCTAAAACTGGACACACAGAAGAGGTTCAAATCAGAGAAAGTTAGAGTGTCAGTCCTCTTGTTCTTAAGTCGGCATTGTGCCTTTTGTATTAAATTCGGATGCAATTTTTTTGTTTCATCGTCAATAAGAAGGTCTACGGGATACAGTAAACTTGAAGTGAAGCATTGGAATCTAAAACTGGAATCACAGGAGAGGTTCAAATCATAGAAAGTTAGAGTGTCAGTCCTCTTGTACTTAAGTCGGCATTGTGCCTTTTGTATGAAATTCGGATGCAATTTCTGTTTTTCATCGTCAATAAGAAGGTCCAAAAGATACAGCAAACCTGAAGTGAAGCAACGGAAGCTAAAACTGGACTCACAGGTGAGGTTCAAATCATAGAAAGTTAGAGTGTCGGTCCTCTTGTACTTAAGTCGGCATTGTGCATTTTGTATTAAATTCGGATGCAATTTCTGTGTTTCATCGTCAATAAGAAGGTCCAAGGGATACAGTAAACATGAAGTGAAGCATCGGAATCAAAACCTGACTCACAGGAGAGGTTCAAATCATAGAAAGTTGGAGTGTCAGTCCTCTTGTACTTAATTCGGCATTGTGCCTTTTGTATTAAATTCGGATGCTATTTCTGTGTTTCATCGTCAATAAGAAGGTCCAAGGGATACAGTAAACCTGAAGTGAAACATTGGAATCTAAAACTGGACTCACAGGAGAGGTTCAAATCATAGAAAGTTAGAGTGTCAGTCCTCTTGTTCTTAAGTCGGCATTGTGCCTTTTGTATTAAATTCGGATGCAATTTCTGTGTTTCATCGTCAATAAGAAGGTCCAAGGGATACAGTAAACTTGTAGATAAGCATCGGAATCTAAAACTGGAATCACAGGAGAGGTTCAAATCATAGAAAGTTCGAGTGTCAGTCCTCTTGTACTTAAGCCGGCATTGTGCTTTTTGTATTAAATTCGGATGCAATTTCTGAGTTGCATCGTCAATAAGAATGTCCTAGGAATACAGTAAACCTGAAGTGAAGCATCGGAATCTAAAACTGGACTCACAAGAGAGGTTCAAATCATAGAATGTTAGAGTGTCAGTGCTCTAGTACTAAGTCGGCATTGTGCCTTTTGTATTAAATTCGGATGCAATTTCTGTGTTTCATCGTCAATAAGAAGGTCCATAGGATGCAGTAAACCTGAAGTGAAGCATCGGAATCTAAAACTGTACTCAAAGGAGTGGTTCATATTATAGAAAGTTAGAGTGTCAGTCCTCTTGTACTTAAGCCGGCATTGTGCCTTTTGTATTAAATTCGGATGCAATTTCTATGTTTCATCGTCAATAAGAAGGTCCAAGGTATACAGTAAACCTGAAGTGAAGCATCGGAATCTAAAACTGGACTCACAGGTGAGGTTCCAATCAGAAAGTTAGAGTGTCAGTCCTCTTGTACTTAAGCCGGCATTGTGCTCTTTGTATTAAATTGGGATGCAATTTCTGTGTTTCATCGTCAATAAGAAGGTCCAAGAGATACAGTAAACCTGAAGTGAAGCATCGGAATCTAAAACTGGACTCACAGGAGAGGTTCAAATCATAGAAAGTTAGAGTGTCAGTCCTCTTGTTCTTAAGTCGGCATTGTGCCTTTTGTATTAAATTCGGATGCAATTTCTGTGTTTCATCGTCAATAAGAAGGTCCAAGGGATACAGTAAACCTGAAGTGAAGCATCGGAATCAAAACCTGACTCACAGGAGGGGTTGAAATCATAGAAAGTTAGAGTGTCAGTCCTCTTGTACTTAAGTCGGCATTGTGCCTTTTGTATTAAATTCGGATGCAATTTCTGTGTTTCATCGTCAATAAGAAGGTCCAAGGGATACAGTAAACCTGAAGTGAAGCATCGGAATCTAAAACTGGCCTCACAGGAGTGGTTCAAATCATAGAAAGTTAGAGTGTCTGTCCTCTTTTACTTACGCCGGCATTGTGCCTTTTGTATTCAATTCGGATGCAATTTCTGTGTTTCATCGTCAATAAGAAGGTCTAAGGGATACAGTAAACTTGAAGTGAAGCATCGGAATCTAAAACTGCAATCACAGGAGAGGTTCAAATCATAGAACGTTAGAGTGTCAGTCCTCTTGTACTTCAGTCGGCATTGTGCCTTTTGTATTAAATTCGGTCGCAATTACTGTGTTTCATCGTCAATAAGAAGGTCCAAGGGATACAGTAAATCTGAAGCATCGGAATCTAAAACTGGACTAACAGCAGTGGTTCAAATCATAGAAAGTTAGAGTGTCTGTCCTCTTGTACTTAAGTCGGCATTGTGCCTTTTGTATTAATTTCGGATGCATTCTCTGTGTTTCATCGTCAATAACAAGGTCCAAGGGATACAGTAAACCTGAAGCGAAGCATCGGAATCTAAAACTGGACTCACAGAAGAGGTTCTAATCAGAGAAAGTTAGAGTGTCAGTCCTCTTGTACTTAAGTCGGCATTGTGCCTTTTGTATTAAATTCGGATGCAATTTCTGTGTTTCAGCGTCAATAAGAAGGTCCAAGGGATACAGTAAACCTGAAGTGAAGCATCGGAATCTAAAACTGGCCTCACAGGAGTGGTTCAAATCATAGAAAGTTAGAGTGTCTGTCCTCTTGTACTTAAGTCGGCATTGTGCCTTCTGTATTAATTTCGGATGCAATTTCTGTGTTTCATGGTCAATCAGAAGGTCCAAGGGATACAGTAAACCTGAAGTGAGGCATCGGAATCTAAAACTGGACACACAGAAGAGGTTCAAATCAGAGAAAGTTAGAGTGTCAGTCCTCTTGTGCTTAAGTCGGCATTGTGCCTTTTGTATGAAATTCGGATGCAATTTCTGTTTTTCATCGTCAATAAGAAGGTCCAAAAGATACAGCAAACCTGAAGTGAAGCAACGGAAGCTAAAACTGGACTCACAGGTGAGGTTCAAATCATAGAAAGTTAGAGTGTCGGTCCTCTTGTACTTAAGTCGGCATTGTGCATTTTGTATTAAATTCGGATGCAATTTCTGTGTTTCATCGTCAATAAGAAGGTCCAAGGGATACAGTAAACATGAAGTGAAGCATCGGAATCAAAACCTGACTCACAGGAGAGGTTCAAATCATAGAATGTTGGAGTGTCAGTCCTCTTGTACTTAAGTCGGCATTGTGCCTTTTGTATTAAATTCGGATGCAATTTCTGTGTTTCATCGTCAATAAGAAGGTCCAAGGGATACAGTAAACCTGAAGTGAAACATCGGAATCTAAAACTGGCCTCACAGGAGTGGTTCAAATCATAGAAAGTTAGAGTGTCTGTCCTCTTGTACTTAAGTCGGCATTGTGCCTTTTGTATTAATTTCGGATGCAATTTCTGTGTTTCATCGTCAATAAGAAGGTCCAAGGGATACAGTAAACCTGAAGCGAAGCATCGGAATCTAAAACTAGACTCACAGAAGAGGTTCTAATCAGAGAAAGTTAGAGTGTCAGTCCTCTTGTACTTAAGTCGGCATTGTGCCTTTTGTATTAAATTCGGATGCAATTTCTGTGTTTCATCGTCAATAAGAAGGTCTAAGGGATACAGTAAACTTGTAGATAAGCATCGGAATCTAAAACTGGAATCACAGGAGAGGTTCAAATCATAGAAAGTTAGAGTGTCAGTCCTCTTGTACTTAAGCCGGCATTGTGCTTTTTGTATTAAATTCGGATGCAATTTCTGAGTTGCATCGTCAATAAGAATGTCCTAGGAATACAGTAAACCTGAAGTGAAGCATCGGAATCTAAAACTGGACTCACAAGAGAGGTTCAAATCATAGAATGTTAGAGTGTCAGTGCTCTAGTACTAAGTCGGCATTGTGCCTTTTGTATTAAATTCGGATGCAATTTCTGTGTTTCATCGTCAATAAGAAGGTCCAAGGGATGCAGTAAACCTGAAGTGAAGCATCGGAATCTAAAACTGTACTCAAAGGAGAGGTTCATATCATAGAAAGTTAGAGTGTCAGTCCTCTTGTACTTAAGCCGGCATTGTGCCTTTTGTATTAAATTCGGATGCAATTTCTATGTTTCATCGTCAATAAGAAGGTCCAAGGTATACAGTAAACCTGAAGTGAAGCATCGGAATCTAAAACTGGACTCACAGGTGAGGTTCCAATCAGAAAGTTAGAGTGTCAGTCCTCTTGTACTTAAGCCGGCATTGTGCTCTTTGTATTAAATTCGGATGCAATTTCTGTGTTTCATCGTCAATAAGAAGGTCCAAGGGATACAGTAAACCTGAAGTGAAGCATCGGAATCTAAAACTGGACTCACAGGAGAGGTTCAAATCAGAGAAGGTTAGAGTGTCAGTCCTCTTGTTCTTAAGTCGGCATTGTGCCTTTTGTATTAAATTCGGATGCAATTTCTGTGTTTCATCGTCAATAAGAAGGTCCAAGGGATACAGTAAACCTGAAGTGAAGCATCGGAATCAAAACCTGACTCACAGGAGGGGTTGAAATCATAGAAAGTTAGAGTGTCAGTCCTCTTGTACTTAAGTCGGCATTGTGCCTTTTGTATTAAATTCGGATGCAATTTCTGTGTTTCATCGTCAATAAGAAGGTCCAAGGGATACAGTAAACCTGAAGTGAAGAATCGGAATCTAAAACTGGCCTCACAGGAGTGGTTCAAATCATAGAAAGTTAGAGTGTCTGTCCTCTTGTACTTACGCCGGCATTGTGCCTTTTGTATTAAATTCGGATGCAATTTCTGTGTTTCATCGTCAATAAGAAGGTCTAAGGGATACAGTAAACTTGAAGTGAAGCATCGGAATCTAAAACTGGAATCACAGGAGAGGTTCAAATCATAGAAAGTTAGAGTGTCAGTCCTCTTGTACTTCAGTCGGCATTGTGCCTTTTGTATTAAATTCGGTCGCAATTACTGTGTTTCATCGTCAATAAGAAGGTCCAAGGGATACAGTAAATCTGAAGCATCGGAATCTAAAACTGGACTAACAGCAGTGGTTCAAATCATAGAAAGTTACAGTGTCAGTCCTCTTGTACTTTAGTCGGCATTGTGCCTTTTGTATTAAATTCGGATGCAATTTCTGTGTTTCATCGTCAATAAGAAGGTCCAAGGGATACAGTAAACTTGAAGATAAGCATCGGAATCTAAAACTGGAATCACAGGAGAGGTTCAAATCATAGAAACTTAGAGTGTCTGTCCTCTTGTACTTAAGTCGGCATTGCGCCTTTTGTATTAATTTCGGATGCTATTTCTGTGTTTCATCATCTTGAGAAGGTCCAAGGGATACAATAAACCTGAAGTGAAGCCTTGGCAACAAAAACTGGACTCACAGCAGAGGTTCAAATCATAGAAATTTAGAGTGTCAGTCCCCTTGTACATAAGTCGGCATTGTGCCTTTTGTATAAAATTCGGACGCAATTTCTGTGTTTCATCGTCAATAAGAAGGTCCAAGGGATACAGTAAATCTCAAGTGAAGCATCGGAATCTAAAACTGGACTCACAGGAGAGGTGCAAATCATAGAAAGTTAGAGTGTCAATCCTCTTGTACTTAAGTCGGCATTGTGCCTTTTGTATTAAATTCGGATGCAATTTCTGTATTTCATCGTCAATAAGAAGGTCCAAGGGATACAGTAAACTTGAAGTGAAGCATCGGAATCTAAAACTGGAATCACAGGAGTGGTTCAAATCATAGAAAGTTAGAGTGTCAGTCCTCTTGTACTTAAGCCGGCATTGTGATTTTTGTATTAATTTCGGATGCAATTTCTGTGTTTCATTATCAATAAGAAGGTCCAAGGGATACAGTAAACCTGAAGTGAAGCATCGGAATCTAAAACTGGACTCACAGGAGAGGTTCAAATTATAGAAAGTTAGAGTGTCAGTCCTCTTGTACTTAAGTCGGCATTGTGCATTTCGTATTAAATTCGGATGCAATTTCTGTGTTTCATCGTCAATAAGAAGGTCCAAGGGATACAGTAAACCTGAAGTGAAGCATCGGAATCAAAACCTGACTCACAGGAGAGGTTCAAATCATTGAAAGTTAGAGTGTCAGTCCTCTTGTACTTGAGTCGGCATTGTGCCTTTTGTATTAAATTCGGATGCAATTTCTGTGTTTCATCATCAATAAGAAGGTCCAAGGGATACAGTAAACCTGAAGTGAAACATCGGAATCTAAAACTGGCCTCACAGGAGTGGTTCAAATCATAGAAAGTTAGAGTGTCTGTCCTCGTGTACTTAAGTCGGCATTGTGCCTTTTGTATTAATTTCGGATGCATTCTCTGTGTTTCATCGTCAATAACAAGGTCCAAGGGATACAGTAAACCTGAAGCGAAGCATCGGAATCTAAAACTGGACTCACAGAAGAGGTTCTAATCAGAGAAAGTTAGAGTGTCAGTCCTCTTGTACTTAAGTCGGCATTGTGCCTTTTGTATTAAATTCGGATGCAATTTCTGTGTTTCAGCGTCAATAAGAAGGTCCAAGGGATACAGTAAACCTGAAGTGAAGCATCGGAATCTAAAACTGGCCTCACAGGAGTGGTTCAAATCATAGAAAGTTAGAGTGTCTGTCCTCTTGTACTTAAGTCGGCATTGTGCCTTCTGTATTAATTTCGGATGCAATTTCTGTGTTTCATGGTCAATCAGAAGGTCCAAGGGATACAGTAAACCTGAAGTGAGGCATCGGAATCTAAAACTGGACACACAGAAGAGGTTCAAATCAGAGAAAGTTAGAGTGTCAGTCCTCTTGTGCTTAAGTCGGCATTGTGCCTTTTGTATTAAATTCGGATGCAATTTCTGTGTTTCATCGTCAATAAGAAGGTCTACGGGATACAGTAAACTTGAAGTGAAGCATTGGAATCTAAAACTGGAATCACAGGAGAGGTTCAAATCATAGAAAGTTAGAGTGTCAGTCCTCTTGTACTTAAGTCGGCATTGGGCCTTTTGTATGAAATTCGGATGCAATTTCTGTTTTTCATCGTCAATAAGAAGGTCCAAAAGATACAGTAAACCTGAAGTGAAGCAACGGAAGCTAAAACTGGACTCACAGGTGAGGTTCAAATCATAGAAAGTTAGAGTGTCGGTCCTCTTGTACTTAAGTCGGCATTGTGCATTTTGTATTAAATTCGGATGCAATTTCTGTGTTTCATCGTCAATAAGAAGGTCCAAGGGATACAGTAAACCTGAAGTGAAGCATCGGAATCAAAACCTGACTCACAGGAGAGGTTCAAATCATAGAAAGTTGGAGTGTCAGTCCTCTTGTACTTAAGTCGGCATTGTGCCTTTTGTATTAAATTCGGATGCAATTTCTGTGTTTCATCGTCATTAAGAAGGTCCAAGGGATACAGAAAACCTGAAGTGAAACATCGGAATCTAAAACTGGCCTCACAGGAGTGGTTCAAATCATAGAAAGTTAGCGTGTCTGTCCTCTTGTACTTAAGTCGGCATTGTGCCTTTTGTATTAATTTCGGATGCAATTTCTGTGTTTCATCGTCAATAAGAAGGTTCAAGGGATACAGTAAACCTGAAGCGAAGCATCGGAATCTAACACTGGAATCACAGGAGAGGTTCAAATCATAGAAAGTTAGAGTGTCAGTCCTCT
Source organism: Schistocerca americana (assembly GCF_021461395.2). NCBI lineage: Eukaryota > Metazoa > Arthropoda > Insecta > Orthoptera > Acrididae > Schistocerca > Schistocerca americana. The sequence goes on along the minus strand of NC_060129.1, from coordinate 296,613 downwards.
TGTACTTAAGCCGGCATTGTGCTTTTTGTATTAAATTCGGATGCAATTTCTGTGTTGCATCGTCAATAAGAATGTCCAAGGAATACAGTAAACCTGAAGTGAAGCATCGGAATCTAAAACTGGACTCACAAGAGAGGTTCAAATCATAGAATGTTAGAGTGTCAGTGCTCTAGTACTAAGTCGGCATTGCGCCTTTTGTATTAAATTCGGATGCAATTTCTGTGTTTCATCGTCAATAAGAAGGTCCAAGGGATGCAGTAAACCTGAAGAGAAGCATCGGAATCTAAAACTGTACTCAAAGGAGAGGTTCATATCATAGAAAGTTAGAGTGTCTGTCCTCTTGTACTTAAGCCGGCATTGTGCCTTTTGTATTAAATTCGGATGCAATTTCTGTGTTTCATCATCAATAAGAAGGTCCAAGGGATACAGTAAACCTGAAGTGAAGCATCGGAATCAAAACCTGACTCACAGGAGAGGTTCAAATCATTGAAAGTTAGAGTGTCAGTCCTCTTGTACTTAAGTCGGCATTGTGCCTTTTGTATTAAATTCGGATGCAATTTCTGTGTTTCATCAACAATAAGAAGGTCCAAGGGATACAGTAAACCTGAAGTGAAACATCGGAATCTAAAACTGGCCTCACAGGACTGGTTCAAATCATAGAAAGTTAGAGTGTCTGTCCACTTGTAATTAAGTCGGCATTGTGCCTTTTGTATTAATTTCGGATGCAATTTCTGTGTTTCATCGTCAATAAGAAGGTCCAAGGGATACAGTAAACCTGAAGCGAAGCATCGGAATCTAAAACTGGACTCACAGAAGAGGTTCTAATCAGAGAAAGTTAGAATGTCAGTCCTCTTGTACTTAAGTCGGCATTGTGCCTTTTGTATTAAATTCGGATGCAATTTCTGTGTTTCAGCGTCAATAAGAAGATCCAAGGGATACAGTAAACCTGAAGTGAAGCATCGGAATCTAAAACTGGCCTCTCAGGAGTGGTTCAAATCATAGAAAGTTAGAGTGTCTGTCCTCTTGTACTTAAGTCGGCATGGTGCCTTCTGTATTAATTTCGGATGCAATTTCAGTGTTTCATGGTCAATCAGAAGGTCCAAGGGATACAGTAAACCTGAAGTGAAGCATCGGAATCTAAAACTGGACACACAGAAGAGGTTCAAATCAGAGAAAGTTAGAGTGTCAGTCCTCTTGTACTTAAGTCGGCATTGTGCTTTTTGTATTAAATTCGGATGCAATTTCTGTGTTTCATCGTCAATAAGATGGTCTACGGGATACAGTAAACTTGAAGTGAAGCATTGGAATCTAAAACTGGAATCACAGGAGAGGTTCAAATCATAGAAAGTTAGAGTGTCAGTCCTCTTGTACTTAAGTCGGCATTGTGCCTTTTGTATGAAATTCGGATGCAATTTCTGTTTTTCATCGTCAATAAGAAGGTCCAAAAGATACAGTAAACCTGAAGTGAAGCAACGGAAGCTAAAACTGGACTCACAGGTGAGGTTCAAATCATAGAAAGTTAGAGTGTCGGTCCTCTTGTACTTAAGTCGGCATTGTGCATTTTGTATTAAATTCGGATGCAATTTCTGTGTTTCATCGTCAATAAGAAGGTCCAAGGGATACAGTAAACCTGAAGTGAAGCATCGGAATCAAAACCTGACTCACAGGAGAGGTTCAAATCATAGAAAGTAGGAGTGTCAGTCCTCTTGTACTTAAGTCGGCATTGTGCCTTTTGTATTAAATTCGGATGCAATTTCTGTGTTTCATCGTCAATAAGAAGGTCCAAGGGATACAGTAAACCTGAAGTGAAACATCGGAATCTAAAACTGGCCTCACAGGAGTGGTTCAAATCATAGAAAGTTAGAGTGTCTGTCCTCTTGTACTTAAGTCGGCACTGTGCCTTTTGTATTAATTTCGGATGCAATTTCTCTGTTTCATCGTCAATAAGAAGGTCCAAGGGATACAGTAAACCTGAAGCGAAGCATCGGAATCTAAAACTGGACTCACAGAAGAGGTTCTTATCAGAGAAAGTTAGAGTGTCAGTCCTCTTGTACTTAAGTCGGCATTGTGCCTTTTGTATTAAATTCGGATGCAATTTCTGTGTTTCATCGTCAATAAGAAGGTCTAAGGGATACAGTAAACTTGAAGATAAGCATCGGAATCTAAAACTGGATACACAGGAGAGGTTCAAATCATAGAAATTTAGAGTGTCAGTCCTCTTGTACTTAAGCCGGCATTGTGCTTTTTGTATTAAATTCGGATGCAATTTCTGTGTTGCATCGTCAATAAGAATGTCCAAGGAATACAGTAAACCTGAAGTGAAGCATCGGAATCTCAAACTGGACTCACAAGAGAGGTTCAAATCATAGAATGTTACAGTGTCAGTGCTCTAGTACTAAGTCGGCATTGTGCCTTTTGTATTAAATTCGGATGCAATTTCTGTGTTTCATCGTCAATAAGAAGGTCCAAGGGATGCAGTAAACCTGAAGTGAAGCATCGGAATCTAAAACTGTACTCAAAGGAGAGGTTCATATCATAGAAAGTTAGAGTGTCAGTCCTCTTGTACTTAAGCCGGCATTGTGCCTTTTGTATTAAATTCGGATGCAATTTCTATGTTTCATCGTCAATAAGAAGGTCCAAGGTATACAGTAAACCTGAAGTGAAGCATCGGAATCTAAAACTGGACTCACAGGTGAGGTTCCAATCATAGAAAGTTAGAGTGTCAGTCCTCTTGTACTTAAGCCGGCATTGTGCTCTTTGTATTAAATTCGGATGCAATTTCTATGTTTCATCGTCAATAAGAAGGTCCAAGGTATAGAGTAAACCTGAAGTGAAGCATCGGAATCTAAAACTGGACTCACAGGTGAGGTTCCAATCATAGAAAGTTAGAGTGTCAGTCCTCTTGTACTTAAGTCGGCATTGTGCCTTTTGTATTAAATTCGGATGCAATTTCTGTGTTTCATCGTCAATAAGAAGGTCAACGGGATACAGTAAACTTGAAGTGAAGCATTGGAATCTAAAACTGGAATCACAGGAGAGGTTCAAATCATAGAAAGTTAGAGTGTCAGTCCTCTTGTACTTAAGTCGGCATTGTGCCTTTTGTATGAAATTCGGATGCAATTTCTGTTTTTCATCGTCAATAAGAAGGTCCAAAAGATACAGTAAACCTGAAGTGAAGCAACGGAAGCTAAAACTGGACTCACAGGTGAGGTTCAAATCATAGAAAGTTAGAGTGTCAGTCCTCTTGTACTTAAGTCGGCATTGTGCATTTTGTATTAAATTCGGATGCAATTTCTGTGTTTCATCGTCAATAAGAAGGTCCAAGGGATACAGTAAACCTGAAGTGAAGCATCGGAATCTAAAACTGGACACACAGAAGAGGTTCAAATCAGAGAAAGTTAGAGTGTCAGTCCTCTTGTACTTAAGTCGGCATTGTGCCTTTTGTATTAAATTCGGATGCAATTTCTGTGTTTCATCGTCAATAAGAAGGTCCAAGGGATGCAGTAACCCTGAAGTGAAGCATCGCAATCTAAAACTGTACTCAAAGGAGAGGTTCATATCATAGAAAGTTAGAGTGTCAGTCCTCTTGTACTTAAGCCGGCATTGTGCCTTTTGTATTAAATTCGGATGCAATTTCTATGTTTCATCGTCAATAAGAAGGTCCGAGGTATACAGTAAACCTGAAGTGAAGCATCGGAATCTAAAACTGGACTCACAGGTGAGGTTCCAATCATAGAAAGTTAGAGTGCCAGTCCTCTTGTACTTAAGCCGGCATTGTGCTCTTTGTATTAAATTCGGATGTAATTTCTATGTTTCATCGTCAATAAGAAGGTCCAAGGTATACAGTAAACCTGAAGTGAAGCATCGGAATCTATAACTGGACTCACAGGTGAGGTTCCAATCATAGAAAGTTAGAGTGTCAGTCCTCTTGTACTTAAGTCGGCATTGTGCCTTTTGTATTAATTCCGGATGCTATTTTTGTGTTTCATCGTCTTGAGAAGGTCCAAGGGATACAATAAACCTGAAGTGAAGCCTTGGCAACAAAAACTGGACTCACAGCAGAGGTTCAAATCATAGAAATTTAGAGTGTCAGTCCCCTTGTACTTAAGTCGGCATTGTGCCTTTTGTATTAAATTCGGACGCAATTTCTGTGTTTCATCGTCAATAAGAAGGTCCAAGGGATACAGTAAATCTCAAGTGAAGCATCGGAATCTAAAACTGGACTCACAGGAGAGGTGGAAATCATAGAAAGTTAGAGTGTCAATCCTCTTGTTCTTAAGTCGGCATTGTGCCTTTTGTATTAAATTCGGATGCAATATCTGTATTTCATCGTCAATAAGAAGGTCCAAGGGATACAGTAAACTTGAAGTGAAGCATCGGAATCTAAAACTGGAATCACAGGAGTGGTTCAAATCATAGAAAGTTAGAGTGTCAGTCCTCTTGTAATTAAGCTGGCATTGTGATTTTTGTATTAATTTCGGATGCAATTTCTGTGTTTCATTATCAATAAGAAGGTCCAAGGGATACAGTAAACCTGAAGTGAAGCATCGGAATCTAAAACTGGACTCACAGGAGAGGTTCAAATTATAGAAAGTTAGAGTGTCAGTCCTCTTGTACTTAAGTCGGCATTGTGCATTTTGTATTAAATTCGGATGCAATTTCTGTGTTTCATCGTCAATAAGAAGGTCCAAGGGATACAGTAAACCTGAAGTGAAGCATCGGAATCAAAACCTGACTCACAGGAGAGGTTCAAATCATTGAAATTTAGAGTGTCAGTCCTCTTGTACTTAAGTCGGCATTGTGCCTTTTGTATTAAATTCGGATGCAATTTCTGTGTTTCATCATCAATAAGAAGGTCCAAGGGATACAGTAAACCTGAAGTGAAACATCGGAATCTAAAACTGGCCTCACAGGAGTGGTTCAAATCATAGAAAGTTAGAGTGTCTGTCCTCTTGTACTTAAGTCGGCATTGTGCCTTTTGTATTAATTTCGGATGCAATTTCTGTGTTTCATCGTCAATACGTAGGTCCAAGGGATACAGTAAACCTGAAGCGAAGCATCGGAATCTAAAACTGGACTCACAGAAGAGGATCTAATCAGAGAAAGTTAGAGTGTCAGTCCTCTTGTACTTAAGTCGGCATTGTGCTTTTGTATTAAATTCGGATGCACTTTCTGTGTTTCATCGTCAATAAGAAGGTCTAAGGGATACAGTAAACATGAAGATAAGCATCGGAATCTAAAACTGGAATCACAGGAGAGGTTCAAATCATAGAAAGTTATAATGTCAGTCCTCTTGCACTTAAACCGGCATTGTGCTTTTTGTATTAAATTCGGATGCAATTTCTGGGTTGCATCGTCAATAAGAATGTCCAAGGAATACAGTAAACCTGAAGTGAAGCATCGGAATCTAAAACTGGACTCACAGGAGAGGTTCAAATCATAGAATGTTAGAGTGTTAGTGCTCTAGTAGTTAAGTCGGCATTGTGCCTTTTGTATTAAATTCGGATGCAATTTCTGTGTTTCATCGTCAATAAGAAGGTCCAAGGTATACAGTAAACCTGAAGTGAAGCATCGGAATCTAAAACTGGACTCACAGGTGAGGTTCCAATCATAGAAAGTTAGAGTGTCAGTCATCTTGTACTTAAGCCGGCATTGTGCTCTTTGTATTAAATTCGGATGCAATTTCTGTGTTTCATCGTCAATAAGAAGGTCCAAGGGATACAGTAAACCTGAAGTGAAGCATCGGAATCTAAAACTGGACTCACAGGAGAGGTTCAAATCATAGAAAGTTAGAGTGTCAGTCCTCTTGTACTTAAGTCGGCATTGTGCCTTTTGTATTAAATTCGAATGCAATTTCTGTGTTTCATCGTCAATACGAAGGTCCAAGGGATACAGTAAACCTGAAGTGAAGCATCGAAATCAAAACCTGACTCACAGGAGTGGTTCAAATCATAGAAAGTTAGAGTGTCTGTCCTCTTGTACTTACGCCGGCATTGTGCCTTTTGTATTAATTTCGGATGCAATTTCTGTGTTTCATCGTCAATAAGAAGGTCCAAGGGATACAGTAAAACTGATGTGAAGCATCGGAAACTAAAACTGGACTCACAGAAGAGGTTCAAAACATAGAAAGTTAGAGTGTCAGTCCTCTTGTACTTAAGTCGGCATTGTGCCTTTTGTATTAAATTCGGATGCAATTTCTGTGTTTCATCGTCAATAAGAAGGTCCAAGGGATACAGTAAACCTGAAGTGAAGCCTCGGCAACAAAAACTGGACTCACAGGATAGGTTCAAATCATAGAACGTTAGAGTGTCAGTCCTCTTGTACTTCAGTCGGCATTGTGCCTTTTGTATTAAATTCGGTCGCAATTTCTGTGTTTCATCGTCAATAAGAAGGTCCAAGGGATACAGTAAATCTGAAGCATCGGAATCTAAAACTGGACTAACAGCAGTGGTTCAAATCATAGAAAGTTACAGTGTCGGTCCTCTTGTACTTAAGTCGGCATTGTGCATTTTGTGTTAAATTCGGATGCAATTTCTGTGTTTCATCGTCAATAAGAAGGTCCAAGGGATACAGTAAACTTGAAGATAAGCATCGGAATCTAAAACTGGAATCACAGGAGAGGTTCAAATCATAGAAAGTTAGAGTGTCAGTCCTCTTGTACTTAAGCCGGCATTGTGCTTTTTGTATTAAATTCGGTTGAAATTTCTGTGTTTCATCGTCAATACGAAGGTCCAAGGAATATTGTAAACCTGAAGTGAAGCATCGGAATCTAAAACAGGATTCACAGGAGAGGTTGAATTCATAGAATGTTAGAGTGTCAGTGCTCTTGTACTTAAGTCGGCATTGTGCCTTTTGTATTAAATTCGGATGCAATTTCTGTGTTTCATCGTCAATAAGAAGGTCCAAGGGATACAGTAAACCTGAAGTGAAGCATCGGAATCTAAAACTGGACTCACAGGAGAGGTTCAAATCATAGAAATTTAGAGTGTCGGTCTTCTTGTACTTAAGCTGGCACTGTGCCTTTTGTAATAAATTTGTATGCAATTTCTGTGTTTCATTGTCAATAAGAAGGTCCACGGGATTCAGTAAACCTGAAGTGAAGCATCGGAAACTAAAACCTGAATCACAGGAGAGGTTCAAATCATAGAAACTTAGAGTGTCAGTCCTCTTATACTTATGTCGGCATTGTGCCTTTTGTATTAATTTCGGATGCAATTTCTGTGTTTCATCGTCAATAAGAAGTTCCTAGGGATACAGTAAACCTGAAGAGAAGCCTCGGCAACAAAAACCGGACTCTCAGGTGAGGTTCAAATCAGAGAAAGTTAGAGTGTCAGTCCTCTTGTACTTACGTCGGCATTGTTCCTTTTGTATTAAAATTGGATGCAATTTCTGTGTTTCATCGTCAATTAGAAGGTCCAAGGGATATAGTAAACCCGAAGTGAAGCATCGGAATCTAATAATGTACTCACAGGAGAGGTTCATATCATAGAAAGTTAGAGTGTCAGTCCTCTTGTACTTAAGTCGGCATTGTGCCTTTTGTATTAAATTCGGATGCAATGTCTGTGTTTCATCGTCAATACGAAGGTCCAAGGTATACAGTAAACCTGAAGTGAAGCATCGGAATCTAAAAGTGGACTCACAGATGAGGTTCAAATCACAGAAAGTTAGAGTGTCAGCCCTCTTGTACTTAAGTCGGCATTGTGCCTTTTGTATTAAATTCGGATGCATTTTCTGTGTTTCATCGTCAATAAGAAGGTCCAAGGGATACAGTAAACCTGAAGTGAAGCATCGGAATCTAAAACTGGACTCACAGGAGAGGTTCATATTATAGAAAGTTAGAATGTCAGTTTTCTTGTACTTAAGTCGGCATTGTGCCTTTTGTATTAAATTCGGATGCAATTTCTGGTTTCATCGTCAACAAGAAGGTCCAAGGGATACAGTAAACCTGAAGTGAAACATCGGAATCTAAAACTGGCCTCACAGGAGTGGTTCAAATCATCGAAAGTTAGAGTGTCTGTCCTCTTGTACTTAAGTCGGCATTGTGCTTTTTGTATTAATTTCGGATGCAATTTCTGTGTTTCATCGTCAATAAGAAGGTCTAAGGGATACAGTAAACTTGAAGATAAGCACCGGAATCTAAAACTGGAATCACAGGAGAGGTTCAAATCATAGAAAGTTAGAGTGTCAGTCCTATTGTACTTAAGCCGGCATTGTGCTTTTTGTATTAAATTCGGATGCAATTTCTGTGTTGCATCGTCAATAAGAATGTCCAAGGAATACAGTAACCCTAAAGTGAAGCATCGGAATCCAAAACTGGACTCACAGGAGAGGTTCAAATCATGGAATGTTAGAGTGTCAGTGCTCTAGTACTTAAGTCGGCATTGTGCCTTTTGTATTAAATTCGGATGCAATTTCTGTGTTTCATTGTCAATAAGAAGGTCCAAGGGATGCAGTAAACCTGAAGTGAAGCATCGGAATCTAAAACTGTACTCACAGGAGAGGTTCATATCATAGAAAGTTAGAGTGTCAGTCCTCTTGTACTTAAGCTGGCATTGTGCCTTTTGTATTAAATTCGGATGCAATTTCTATGTTTCATCGTCAATAAGAAGGTCCAAGGTATACAGTAAACCTGAAGTGAAGCATCGGAATCTAAAACTGGACTCACAGGTGCGGTTCCAATCATAGAAAGTTAGAGTGTCAGTCCTCTTGTACTTAAGCAGGCATTGTGCTTTTTGTATTAAATTCGGATGCAACTTCTGTGTTTCATCGTCAATAAGAAGGTCCAAGGGATACAGTAAACCTGAAGTGAAGCAACGGAATCTAAAACTGGACTCACAGGAGAGGTTCAAATCATAGAAAGTTAGAGTGTCACTCCTCTTGTACTTAAGTCGGCATTGTGCCTTTTGTATTAAATTCGGATGCAATTTCTGTGTTTCATCGTCAATAAGAAGGTCCAAGGGATACAGTAAACCTGAAGTGAAGCATCGGAATCTAAAACTGGACTCACAGGTGAGGTTCCAATCATAGAAATTTAGTGTGTCAGTCCTCTTGTACTTAAGCAGGCATTGTGTTTTTGTATTAAATTCGGATGCAATTTCTGTGTTTCATCGTCAATAAGAAGGTCCAAGGGATACAGTAAACCTGAAGAGAAGCCTCGGCAACAAAAACTGGACTCTCAGGAGAGGTTCAAATCAGAGAAAGTTAGAGTGTCAGTCCTCTTGTACTTAAGTCGGCATTGTTCCTTTTGTATTAAAATCTTATGCAATTTCTGTGTTTCATCGTCAATAAGAAGGTCCAAGGAATACAGTAAATCAGAAGCATCGGAATCTAAAACTGGACTAACAGCAGTGGTTCAAATCATAGAAAGTTAGAGTGTCAGTCCTCTTGTACTTAAGTCGGCATTGTGCCTTTTGTATTAAATTCGGATGCAATTTCTGTTTTTCATCGTCAATAAGAAGGTCCAAGGGATACAGTAAACTTGAAGATAAGCATCGGAATCTAAAACTGGATTCACAGGAGAGGATCAAATCATAGAAAGTTAGAGTGTCAGTCCTCTTGTACTTAAGCCGGCATTGTGCTTTTTGTATTAAATTCGGATGAAATTTCTGTGTTTCATCGTCAATACGAAGGTCCAAGGAATACAGTAAACCTGAAGTGAAGCATCGGAATCTAAAACTGGATCCACAGGAGAGGTTGAAATCATAGAATGTTAGAGTGTCAGTGCTCTTGTACTTAAGTCGGCATTGTGCCTTTTGTATTAAATTCGGATGCAATTTCTGTGTTTCATCGTCAATAAGAAGGTCCAAGGGATGCAGTAAACCTGAAGTGAAGCATCGGAATCTAAAACTGTACTCACAGGAGAGGTTCATATCATAGAAAGTTAGAGTGTCAGTCCTCTTGTACTTAAGTCGGCATTGTGCCTTTTGTATTAAATTCGGATGCAATTTCTGTGTTTCATCGTCAATAAGAAGGTCCAAGGTATACAGTAAACCTGAAGTGAAGCATCGGAATCTAAAACTGGACTCACAGGTGAGGTTCAAATCATAGAAAGTTAGAGTGTCAGTCCTCTTGTACTTAAGTCGGCACTGTGCCTTTTGTATTAAATTCGGATGCATTTTCTGTGTTTCATCGTCAATAAGAAGGTCCAAGGGATACAGTAAACCTGAAGTGAAGCATCGGAATCTAAAACTGGACTCAAAGGAGAGGTTCATAATATAGAAAGTTAGAGTGTCAGTCCTCTTGTACTTAAGTCGGCATTGTGCTTTTGTATTAAATTCGGATGCAATTTCTGTGTTTCATCGTCAATAAGAAGGTCCAGGTATACAGTAAACCTGAAGTGAAGCATCGGAATCGAAAACTGGACTCATAGGTGCGGTTCAAATTATAGAAAGTTAGAGTGTGAGTCCTTTTGTACTTAAGTCGGCATTGTGCCTTTTGTATTAAATTCGGCTGCAATTTCTGTGTTTCATCGTCAATAAGATTGTCCAAGGGATACAGTAAACCTGAAGTGAAGCATCGGAATCTAAAACTGGACTCACAGGAGAGGTTCAAATCATAGAAACTTAGAGTGTCAGTCCTGTTATACTTATGTCGGCATTGTGCCTTTTGTATTAATTTCGGATGCATTTTCTGTGTTTCATCGTCAATAAGAAGGTCCAAGGGATACAGTAAACCTGAAGAGAAGCCTCGGCAACAAAAACTGGATTCTCAGGAGAGGTTCAAATCAGAGAAAGTTAGAGTGTCAGTCCTCTTGTACTTAAGTCGGCATTGTTCCTTTTGTATTAAAATCGGATGCAATTTCCGTGTTCCATCGTCAATAAGAAGGTCCAAGGGATGCAGTAAACCTGAAGTGAAGCATCGGAATCTAATACTGTACTCACAGGAGAGGTTCATATCATAGAAAGTTAGAGTGTCAGTCCTCTTGTACTTAAGTCGGCATTGTGCCTTTTGTATTAAATTCGGATGCAATGTCTAGTTTCATCGTCAATAAGAAGGTCCAAGGTATACAGTAAACCTGAAGTAAAGCATCGGAATCTAAAAGTGGACTCACTGATGAGGTTCAAATCATAGAAAGTTAGAGTGTCAGTCCTCTTGTACTTAAGTCGGCATTGTGCCTTTTGTATTAAATTCGGATGCATTTTCTGTGTTTCATCGTCAATAAGAATGTCCAAGGGATACAGTAAACCTGAAGTGAAGCATCGGAATCTAAAACTGGACTCACAGGAGAGGTTCATATTATAGAAAGTTAGAGTGTCAGTCCTCTTGTACTTGAGTCGGCATTGTGCCTTTTGTATTAAATTCGGATGCAATTTCTGTTTCATCGTCAATAAGAAGGTCCAAAGTATACAGTAAACCTGAAGTGAAGCATTGGAATCTAAAACTGGACTCACAGGTGAGGTTCAAATCATAGAAAGTTAGAGTGTCAGTCCTCTTGTACTTAAGTCGGCATTGTGCCTTTTGTATTAAATTCTGATGCAATTTCTGTGTTTCATCGTCAATAAGAAGGTCCAAGGGATACTGTAAACCTGAAGTGAAGCATCGGAATCTAAAGCTGGACTCACAGGAGAGGTTCAAATAATTGTAAGTTAGAGTGTCAGTCCTCTTCTACTTAAGTCGGCATTGTGCCTTTTGTATTAAATTCTGATGCAATTTCTGTGTTTCATCGTCAATAAGAAGGTCCAAGGGATACAGAAATCCCGAAGTGAAGAATCGGAATCTAAAACTGGACTCACAGGAGAGGTTCAAATAATAGTAAGTTAGAGTGTCAGTCCTCTTGTTCTTAAGTCGGCATTGTGCCTTTTGTATTAAATTCGGATGCAATTTCTGTGTTTCATCGTCAGTAAGAAGGTCCAAGGGATACAGTAAACCTGAAGAGAAGCCTCGGCAACAAAAACTGGATTCTCAGGTGAGGTTCAAATCAGAGAAAGTTAGAGTGTCAGTCCTCTTGTACTTAAGTCGTCATTGTGCCTTTTGTATTAATTTCGGATGCAATTTCTGTGTTTCATCGTCAATAAGAAAGTCCAAGGGATACAGTAAACCTGAAGTGAAGCATCGGAATCTAAAACTGGGCTCACAGGAGAGGCTCACATCGTAGAAAGTTAGAGTGTCAGTCCTCTTGTACTTAAGTCGGCATTGTGCCTTTTGTATTAAATTCGGATGCTATTTCTGTGTTTCATCGTCAATAAGAAGGTCCAAGGGATACAGTAAACCTGAAGTGAAGCATCAGAATCTAAAACTGGACTCACAGGAGAGGTTCAAATAATAGTAAGTTAGAGTGTCAGTCCTCTTGTACTTAAGTCGGCATTGTGCCTTTTGTATTAAATTCGGATGCAATTTCTGTGTTTCATCGTCAATAAGAAGGTCCAAGGGATTCAGTAAACCTGAAGTGAAGCATAGGAATCTAAAACTGGACTCACAGGAGAGGTTCAAATCATAGAAATTTAGAGTGTCAGTCTTCTTGTACTTAAGCTGGCCCTGTGCCTTTTGTAATAAATTTGCATGCAATTTCTGTGTTTCATTGACAATAAGAAGGTCCAAGGGATTCAGTAAACCTGAAGTGAGCATCGGAGGCTAAAACCTGACTCACAGGAGAGGTTCAAATCATAGAAACTTAGAGTGTCAGTCCTCTTATACTTATGTTGGCATTGTGCCTTTTGTATTAATTTCGGATGCAATTTCTGTGTTTCATCGTCAATAAGAAGGTCCAAGGGATACAGTAAACCTGAAGAGAAGCCTCGGCAACAAAAACTGGATTCTCAGGTGAGGTTCAAATCAGAGACAGTTAGAGTGTCAGTCCTCTTGTACTTAAATCGGCATTGTTCCTTTTGTATTAAAATCGGATGCAATTTCTGTGTTTCATCGTCAATAATAAGGTCCAAGGGATGCAGTAAACCTGAAGTGAAGCATCGGAATCTAATACTGTACTCACAGGAGAGGTTCATATCATAGAAAGTTAGAGTGTCAGTCCTCTTGTACTTAAGTCGGCATTGTGCCTTTTGTATTAAATTCGGATGCAATGTCTGTGTTTCATCGTCAATAAGAAGGTCCAAGGTATACAGTAAACCTGAAGTAAAGCATCGGAATCTAAAAGTGGACTCACAGATGAGGTTCAAATCATAGAAAGTTTGAGTGTCAGTCCTCTTGTACTTAAGTCGGCATTGTGCCTTGTGTATTAAATTCGGATGCATTTTCTGTGTTTCATCGTCAATAAGAAGTTCCAAGGGATACAGTAAACCTGAAGTGAAGCATCGGAATCTAAAACTGGACTCACAGGAGAGGTTCATATTATAGAAAGTTAGAGTGTCAGTCCTCTTGTACTCGAGTCGGCATTGTGCCTTTTGTATTAAATTCGGATGCAATGTCTAGTTTCATCGTCAATAAGAAGGTCCAAGGTATACAGTAAACCTGAAGTAAAGCATCGGAATCTAAAAGTGGACTCACAGATGAGGTTCAAATCATAGAAAGTTAGAGTGTCAGTCCTCTTGTACTTAAGTCGGCATTGTGCCTTTTGTATTAGATTCGGATGCATTTTCTGTGTTTCATCGTCAATAAGAAGGTCCAAGGGATACAGTAAACCTGAAGTGAAGCATCGGAATCTAAAACTGGACTCACAGGAGAGGTTCATATTATAGAAAGTTAGAGTGTCAGTCCTCTTGTACTTGAGTCGGCATTGTGCCTTTTGTATTAAATTCGGATGCAATTTCTGTTTCATCGTCAATAAGAAGGTCCAAAGTATACAGTAAACCTGAAGTGAAGCATTGGAATCTAAAACTGGACTCACAGGTGAGGTTCAAATCATAGAAAGTTAGAGTGTCAGTCCTCTTGTACTTAAGTCGGCATTGTGCCTTTTGTATTAAATTCTGATGCAATTTCTGTGTTTCATCGTCAATAAGAAGGTCCAAGGGATACTGTAAACCTGAAGTGAAGCATCGGAATCTAAAGCTGGACTCACAGGAGAGGTTCAAATAATTGTAAGTTAGAGTGTCAGTCCTCTTCTACTTAAGTCGGCATTGTGCCTTTTGTATTAAATTCTGATGCAATTTCTGTGTTTCATCGTCAATAAGAAGGTCCAAGGGATACAGAAATCCTGAAGTGAAGAGTCGGAATCTAAAACTGGACTCACAGGAGAGGTTCAAATCATAGAAAGTTAGAGTGTCAGTCTTCTTGTACTTAAGCAGGCATTGTGTTTTTGTATTAAATTCGGATGCAATTTCTGTGTTTCATCGTCAATAAGAAGGTCCAAGGGATACAGTAAACCTGAAGTGAAGCATCGGAATCTAAAACTGGACTCACAGGAGTGGTTCAAATCATAGAAAGTTAGAGTGTCAGTCCTCTTGTACTTAAGTCGGCACTGTGCCTTTTGTATTAAATTCGTATGCAATTTCTGTGTTTCATTGTCAATAAGAAGGTCCAAGGGATTCAGTAAACCTGAAGTGAGCATCGGAAACTAAAACCTGACTCACAGGAGAGGTTCAAATCATAGAAACTTAGAGTGTCAGTCCTCTTATACTTATGTCGGCATTGTGCCTTTTGTATTATTTTCGGATGCAATTTCTGTGTTTCATCGGCAATAAGAAGGTCCAAGGGATACAGTAAACCTGAAGAGAAGCCTCGGCAACAAAAACTGGATTCTCAGGTGAGGTTCAAATCAGAGAAAGTTAGAGTGTCAGTCCTCTTGTACTTAAGTCGGCATTGTGCCATTTGTATTAATTTCGGATGCAATTTCTGTGTTTCATCGTCAATAAGAAAGTCCAAGGGATACAGTAAACCTGAAGTGAAGCATCGGAATCTAAAACTGGGCTCACAGGAGAGGCTCAAATCGTAGAAAGTTAGAGTGTCAGTCCTCTTGTACTTAAGTCGGCATTGTGCCTTTTGTATTAAATTCGGATGCTATTTCTGTGTTTCATCGTCAATAAGAAGGCCCAAGGGATACAGTAAACCTGAAGTGAAGCATCGGAATCTAAAACTGGACTCACAGGAGAGGTTCAAATAATAGTAAGTTAGAGTGTCAGTCCTCTTGTACTTAAGTCGGCATTGTGCCTTTTGTATTAAATTCGGATGCAATTTCTGTGTTTCATCGTCAATAAGAAGGTCCAAGGGATACAGTAAACCTGAAGTGAAGCATAGGAATCTAAAACTGGACTCACAGGAGAGGTTCAAATCATAGAAATTTAGAGTGTCAGTCTTCTTGTACTTAAGCTGGCACTGTGCCTTTTGTAATAAATTTGCATGCAATTTCTGTGTTTCATTGTCAATAAGAAGGTCCAAGGGATTCAGTAAACCTGAAGTGAGCATCGGAAGCTAAAACCTGACTCACAGGAGAGGTTCAAATCATAGAAACTTAGAGTGTCAGTCCTCTTATACTTATGTCGGCATTGTGCCTTCTGTATTAATTTCGGATGCAATTTCTGTGTTTCATCGTCAATAAGAAGGTCCAAGGGATACAGTGAACCTGAAGAGAAGCCTCGGCAACAAAAACTGGATTCTCAGGTGAGGTTCAAATCAGAGAAAGTTAGAGTGTCAGTCCTCTTGTACTTAAATCGGCATTGTTCCTTTTGTATTAAAATCGGATGCAATTTCTGTGTTTCATCGTCAATAATAAGGTCCAAGGGATGCAGTAAACCTGAAGTGAAGCATCGGAATCTAATACTGTACTCACAGGAGAGGTTCATATCATAGAAAGTTAGAGTATCAGTCCTCTTGTACTTAAGTCGGCATTGTGCCTTTTGTATTAAATTCGGATGCAATGTCTGTGTTTCATCGTCAATAAGAAGGTCCAAGGTATACAGTAAACCTGAAGTATAGCATCGGAATCTAAAAGTGGACTCACAGATCAGGTTCAAATCATAGAAAGTTTGAGTGTCAGTCCTCTTGTACTTAAGTCGGCATTGTGCCTTTTGTATTAAATTCGGATGCATTTTCTGTGTTTCATCGTCAATAAGAAGGTCCAAGGGATACAGTAAACCTGAAGTGAAGCATCGGAATCTAAAACTGGACTCACAGGAGAGGTTCATATTATAGAAAGTTAGAGTGTCAGTCCTCTTGTACTCGAGTCGGCATTGTGCCTTTTGTATTAAATTCGGATGCAATTTCTGTGTTTCATCGTCAATAAGAAGGTCCAAAGTATACAGTAAACCTGAAGTGAAGCATCGGAATCTAAAACTGGACTCACAGGTGAGGTTCAAATCATAGAAAGTTAGAGTGTCAGTCCTCTTGTACTTAAGTCGGCATTGTGCCTTTTGTATTAAATTCTGACGCTATTTCTGTGTTTCATCGTCAATACGAAGGTCCAAGGGATACAGTAAACCTGAAGTGAAGCATCGGAATCTAAAACTGGACTCAAAGGAGAGGTTCAAATCATAGAAAGTTAGAGTGTCAGTCCTCTTGTACTTAAGTCGGCATTGTGCCTTTTGTATTAAATTCGGATGCAATTTCTGTGTTTCATCGTCAATAAAAAGCTCCAAGCGATACAGAAAACCTGAAGTGAAGCATCGGAATCTAAAACTGGGATTACAGGAGAGGTTCAAATCATAGAAAGTTAGAGTGTCAGTCCTCTTGTACTTAAGTCGGCACTGTGCCTTTTGTATTAAATTCGTATGCAATTTCTGTGTTTCATTGTCAATAAGAAGGTCCAAGGAATTCAGTAAACCTGAAGCGAAGCCTCGGAAACTAAAACCTGACTCACAGGAGAGGTTCAAATCATAGAGTGTCAGTCCTCTTGTACTTAAGTCGGCATCGTGCCTTTTGTATTTATTTCGGATGCAATTTCTGTGTTTCATCGTCAATAAGAAAGTCCAAGGGATACAGTAAACCTGAAGAGAAGCATCGGAATCTAAAACTGGGCTCACAGGAGAGGTTCAAATCGTAGAAAGTTAGAGTGTCAGTCCTCTTGTACTTAAGTCGGCATTGAGCCTTTTGTATTAAATTCGGATGCTATTTCTGTGTTTCATCGTCAATAAGAAGGTCCAAGGGATACAGTAAACCTGAAGTGAAGCATCGGAAACTAAAATTGGCCTCTCAGGAGTGGTTCAAATCATAGGTAGTTAGAGTGTCTGTCCGCTTGAACTTAAGTCGGCATTGTGCATTTTGTATTGAATTCGGGTGCAATTTCTGTAATCATCGTCAATAAGAAGGTCCAAGGGATACAGTAAACCTGAAGTGAAGCATCGGAATCTAAAACTGGACTCACAGGAGTGGTACAAATCATAGAAAGTTAGAGTGTCAGTCCTCTTGTACGTATGTCGGCATTGTGCCTTTTGTATTAAATTCGGATGCATTTTCTGTGTTTCATCGTCAATTAGAAGGTCCAAGGGATACAGTAAACCTGAAGTGAAGCATCGGAATCTAAAACTGGACTCACAGGAGAGGTTCAAATTATAGAAAGTTAGAGTGTCAGTCCTCTTGTACTTAAGTCGGCATTGTGCTTTTGTAATAAATTCGGATGCAATGTCTGTGTTTCATCGTCAATAAGAAGGTCCAAGGTATACAGTAAAGCTGAAGTGAAGCATCGGAATCTAAAACTGGACTCACAGGTGCGGTTCAAATCACAGAAAGTTACAGTGTCAGTCCTCTTGTACTTAAGTCGGCATTGTGCCTTTTGTATTAAATTCGGATGCTATTTCTGTGTATCATCGTCAATAAGAAGGTCCAAGGGATACAGTAAACCTTAAGTGAAGCATCGGAATCTAAAACTGGACTCACAGGAGAGGTTCAAATAAAAGTAATTTAGAGTGTCAGTCCTCTTGTACTTAAGTCGGCATTGTGCTTTTGTATTAAATTCGGATGCAATTTCTGTGTTTCATCGTCAATAAGAAGGTCCAAGGGATACAGTAAACCTGAAGTGAAGCATCGGAATCTAAAACTGGCCTCACAGGAGAGGCTCAAATCATAGAAATTTAGAGTGTCAGTCTTCTTGTACCTAAGCTGGCACTGTGCCTTTTGTAATAAATTTGTATGCAATTTCTGTGTTTCATTGCCAATAAGAAGGTCCAAGGGATTCAGTAAACCTGAAGTGAAGCATCGGAAACTAAAACCTGACTCACAGGAGAGGTTCAAATCATAGAAAGTTAGAGTGTCAGTCCTCTTATACTTATGTCGGCATTGTGCCTTTTGTATTAATTTCGGATGCAATTTCTGTGTTTCATCGTCAATAAGAAGGTCCAAGGGATACAGTAAACCTGAAGAGAAGCCTCGGCAACAAAAACTGGACTCTCAGGTGAGGTTCAAATCAGAGAAAGTTAGAGTGTCAGTCCTCTTGTACTTAATTCGGCATTGATCCTTTTGTATTAAAATTGGATGCAATTTCTGTGTTTCATCGTCAATTAGAAGGTCCAAGGGATGCAGTAAACCCGAAGAGAAGCATCGGAATCTAATAATGTACTCATAGGAGAGGTTGATATCATAGAAAGTTAGAGTGTCAGTCCTCTTGTACTTAAGTCGGCATTGTGCCTTTTGTATTAAATTCGGATGCAATGTCTGTGTTTCATCGTCAATAAGAAGGTCCAAGGTATACAGTAAACCTGAAGTGATGCATCGGAATCTAAAAATGGACTCACAGATGCGGTTCAAATCATAGAAAGTTAGAGTGTCAGTCCTCTTGTACTTAAGTCGGCATTGTGCCTTTTGTATTAAATTCGAAAGCATTTTCTGTGTTTCATCGTCAATAAGAAGGTCCAAGAGATACAGTAAACCTGAAGTGAAGCATCGGAATCTAAAACTGGACTCACAGGAGAGGTTCATATTATAGAAAGTTAGAGTGTCAGTCCTCTTGTACTTAAGTCGGCATTGTGCCTTTTGTATTAAATTCGGATGCAATTTCTGGTTTCATCGTCAATAAGATGGTCCAAGGGATACAGTAAATCTGAAGTGAAACATCGGAATATAAAACTGGCCTCACAGGAGTGGTTCAAATCATAGAAAGTTAGAGTGTCTGTCCTCTTGTACTTAAGTCGGCACTGTGCCTTTTGTATTAAATTCGTATGCAATTTCTGTGTTTCATTGTCAATAAGAAGGTCCAAGGAATTCAGTAAACCTGAAGCGAAGCCTCGGAAACTAAAACCTGACTCACAGGAGAGGTTCAAATCAAAGAGTGTCAGTCCTCTTGTACTTAAGTCGGCATTGTGCCTTTTGTATTAAATTCGGATGCAATTTCTGGTTTCATCGTCAATAAGATGGTCCAAGGGATACAGTAAACCTGAAGTGAAACATCGGAATCTAAAACTGGCCTCACAGGAGTGGTTCAAATCATAGAAAGTTAGAGTGTCTGTCCTCTTGTACTTAAGTCGGCACTGTGCCTTTTGTATTAAATTCGGATGCAATTTCTGGTTTCATCCTCAATAAGATGGTCCAAGGGATACAGTAAACCTGAAGTGAAACATCGGAATCTAAAACTGGGATTACAGGAGAGGTTCAAATCATAGAAAGTTAGAGTGTCAGTCCTCTTGTACTTAAGTCGGCACTGTGCCTTTTGTATTAAATTCGTATGCAATTTCTGTGTTTCATTGTCAATAAGAAGGTCCAAGGAATTCAGTAAACCTCAAGCGAAGCCTCGGAAACTAAAACCTTACTCACAGGAGAGGTTCAAATCATAGAGTGTCAGTCCTCTTGTACTTAAGTCGGCATCGTGCCTTTTGTATTTATTTCGGATGCAATTTCTGTGTTTCATCGTCAATAAGAAAGTCCAAGGGATACAGTAAACCTGAAGAGAAGCATCGGAATCTAAAACTGGGCTCACAGGAGAGGTTCAAATCGTAGAAAGTTAGAGTGTCAGTCCTCTTGTACTTAAGTCGGCATTGTGCCTTTTGTATTAAATTCGGATGCTATTTCTGTGTTTCATCGTCAATAAGAAGGTCCAAGGGATACAGTAAACCTGAAGTGAAGCATCGGAAACTAAAATTGGCCTCTCAGGAGTGGTTCAAATCATAGATAGTTAGAGTGTCTGTCCGCTTGAACTTAAGTCGGCATTGTGCATTTTGTATTAAATTCGGGTGCAAATTCTGTAATCATCGTCAATAAGAAGGTCCAAGGGATACAGTAAACCTGAAGTGAAGCATCGGAATCTAAAACTGGACTCACAGGATTGGTACAAATCATAGAAAGTTAGAGTGTCAGTCCTCTTGTACTTATGTCGGCATTGTGCCTTTTGTATTAAATTCGGATGCATTTTCTGTGTTTCATCGTCAATTAGAAGGTCCAAGGGATACAGTAAACCTGAAGTGAAGCATCGGAATCTAAAACTGGACTCACAGGAGAGGTTCAAATTATAGAAAGTTAGAGTGTCAGTCCTCTTGTACTTAAGTCGGCATTGTGCTTTTGTAATAAATTCGGATGCAATGTCTGTGTTTCATCGTCAATAAGAAGGTCCAAGGTATACAGTAAAGCTGAAGTGAAGCATCGGAATCTAAAACTGGACTCACAGGTGCGGTTCAAATCACAGAAAGTTACAGTGTCAGTCCTCTTGTACTTAAGTCGGCATTGTGCCTTTTGTATTAAATTCGGATGCTATTTCTGTGTTTCATCGTCAATAAGAAGGTCCAAGGGATACAGTAAACCTTAAGTGAAGCATCGGAATCTAAAACTGGACTCACAGGAGAGGTTCAAATAAAAGTAATTTAGAGTGTCAGTCCTCTTGTACTTAAGTCGGCATTGTGCTTTTTGTATTAAATTCGGATGCAATTTCTGTGTTTCATCGTCAATAAGAAGGTCCAAGGGATACAGTAAACCTGAAGTGAAGCATCGGAATCTAAAACTGGCCTCACAGGAGAGGCTCAAATCATAGAAATTTAGAGTGTCAGTCTTCTTGTACTTAAGCTGGCACTGTGCCTTTTGTAATACATTTGTATGCAATTTCTGTGTTTCATTGCCAATAAGAAGGTCCAAGGGATTCAGTAAACCTGAAGTGAAGCATCGGAAACTAAAACCTGACTCACAGGAGAGGTTCAAATCATAGAAAGTTAGAGTGTCAGTCCTCTTATACTTATGTCGGCATTGTGCCTTTTGTATTAATTTCGGATGCAATTTCTGTGTTTCATCGTCAATAAGAAGGTCCAAGGGATACAGTAAACCTGAAGAGAAGCCTCGGCAACAAAAACTGGACTCTCAGGTGAGGTTCAAATCAGAGAAAGTTAGAGTGTCAGTCCTCTTGTACTTAAGTCGGCATTGATCCTTTTGTATTAAAATTGGATGCAATTTCTGTGTTTCATCGTCAATTAGAAGGTCCAAGGGATGCAGTAAACCCGAAGAGAAGCATCGGAATCTAATAATGTACTCATAGGAGAGGTAGATATCATAGAAAGTTAGAGTGTCAGTCCTCTTGTACTTAAGTCGGCATTGTGCCTTTTGTATTAAATTCGGATGCAATGTCTGTGTTTCATCGTCAATAAGAAGGTCCAAGGTATACAGTAAACCTGAAGTGACGCATCGGAATCTAAAAATGGACTCACAGATGCGGTTCAAATCATAGAAAGTTAGAGTGTCAGTCCTCTTGTACTTAAGTCGGCATTGTGCCTTTTGTATTAAATTCGAATGCATTTTCTGTGTTTCATCGTCAATAAGAAGGTCCAAGGGATACAGTAAACCTGAAGTGAAGCATCGGAATCTAAAACTGGACTCACAGGAGAGGTTCATATTATAGAAAGTTAGAGTGTCAGTCCTCTTGTACTTAAGTCGGCATTGTGCCTTTTGTATTAAATTCGGATGCAATTTCTGGTTTCATCGTCAATAAGATGGTCAAAGGGATACAGTAAACCTGAAGTGAAACATCGGAATCTAAAACTGGCCTCACAGGAGTGGTTCAAATCATAGAAAGTTAGAGTGTCTGTCCTCCTGTACTTAAGTCGGCATTGTGCCTTTCGTATTAATTTCGGATGCAATTTCTGTGTTTCATCGTCAATAAGAAGGTCCAAGGGATACAGTTAACCTGAGGCGAAGCATCGGAATCTAAAACTGGACTCACAGAAGAGGTTCAAATCAGAGAAAGATAGAGTGTCAGTCCTCTTGCACTTAAGTCGGCATTGTGCCTTTTGTAATAAATTCGGATGCAATTTCTGTGTTTCATCGTCAATAAGAAGGCCTAAGGGATGCAGTAAACTTGAAGATAAGCACCGGAATCTAAAACTGGAATCACAGGAGAGGTTCAAATCATAGAAAGTTAGAGTGTCAGTCCTCTTGTACTTAAGCCGGGATTGTGCTTTTTGTATTAAATTCGGATGCAATTTCTGTGTTGCATCGTCAATAAGAATGTCCAAGGAATACAGTAAACCTGAAGTGAAGCACCGGAATCTAAAACTGGACTCACAGGAGAGGTTCAAATCATGGAATGTTAGAGTGTCAGTGCTCTAGAACTAAAGTCGGCATTGTGCCTTTTGTATTAAATTCGGATGCAATTTCTGTGTTTCATCGTCAATAAGAAGGTCCAAGGGATACAGTAAACCTGAAGAGAAGCCTCGGCAACAAAAACTGGACTCTCAGGTGAGGTTCAAATCAGAGAAAGCTAGAGTGTCAGTCCTCTTGTACTTAAGTCGGCATTGATCCTTTTGTATTAAAATTGGATGCAATTTCTGTGTTTCATCGTCAATTAGAAGGTCCAAGGGATGCAGTAAACCCGAAGTGAAGCATCGGAATCTAATAATGTACTCACAGGAGAGGTTGATATCATAGAAAGTTAGAGTGTCAGTCCTCTTGTACTTAAGTCGGCATTGTGCCTTTCGTATTAATTTCGGATGCAATTTCTGTGTTTCATCGTCAATAAGAAGGTCCAAGGGATACAGTTAACCTGAGGCGAAGCATCGGAATCTAAAACTGGACTCACAGAAGAGGTTCAAATCAGAGAAAGATAGAGTGTCAGTCCTCTTGTACTTAAGTCGGCATTGTGCCTTTTGTATTAAATTCGGATGCAATTTCTGTGTTTCATCGTCAATAAGAAGGTCTAAGGGATGCAGTAAACTTGAAGATAAGCACCGGAATCTAAAGCTGGAATCACAGGAGAGGTTCAAATCATAGAAAGTTAGAGTGTCAGTCCTCTTGTACTTAAGCCGGCATTGTGCTTTTTGTATTAAATTCGGATGCAATTTCTGTGTTGCATCGTCAATAAGAATGTCCAAGGAATACAGTAAACCTGAAGTGGAGCACCGGAATCTAAAACTGGACTCACAGGAGAGGTTCAAATCATGGAATGTTAGAGTGTCAGTGCTCTAGAACTTAAGTCGGCATTGTGCCTTTTGTATTAAATTCGGATGCAATTTCTGTGTTTCATCGTCAATAAGAAGGTCCAAGGGATGCAGTAAACCTGAAGTGAAGCATCGGAATCTAAGACTGTACTCACAGGAGAGGTTCATATCATAGAAAGTTTGAGTGTCAGTCCTCTTGTACTTAAGCTGGCATTGTGCCTTTTGTATTAAATTCGGATGCAATTTCTATGTTTCATCGTCAATAAGAAGGTCCAAGGTATACAGTAAACCTGAAGTGAAGCATCGGAATCTAAAACTGGACTCACAGGTGAGGGTCCAATCATAGAAAGTTAGAGTGTCAGTCCTCTTGTACTTAAGCAGGCATTGTGCTTTTTGTATTAAATTCGGATGCAATTTCTGTGTTTCATCGTCGATAAGAAGGTCCAAGGGATACAGTAAACCTGAAGTGAAGCATCGGAATCTAAAACTGGACTCACAGGAGAGGTTCAAATCATAGAAAGTTAGAGTGTCACTCCTCTTGTACTTAAGTCGGCATTGTGCCTTTTGTATTAAATTCGGATGCAATTTCTGTGTTTCATCGTCAATAAGAAGGTCCAAGGGATACAGTAAACCTGAAGTGAAGCATCGGAATCTAAAACTGGACTCACAGGACAGGTTGAAATCATAGAAATTATAGTGTCAGTCTTCTAGTACTTAAGCTGGCACTGTGCCTTTTGTATTAAATTTGTATGCAATTTCTGTGTTTCATTGTCAATAAGAAGGTCCAAGGGATTCAGTGAACCTGAAGTGAAGCATCGGAAACTAAAACCTGACTCACAGGAGAGGTTCAAACCATAGAAACTTAGAGTGTCAGTCCTCTTGTACTTATGTCGGCATTGTGCCTTTTGTATTAATTTCGGATGCAATTTCTGTGTTTCATCGTCAATAAGAAGGTCCATGGGATACAGTAAACCTGAAGTGAAGCCTCGGCAACAAAATCTGGACTCCCAGGAGAGGTTCAAATCAGAGAAAGTTAGAGTGTCAGTCCTCTTGTACTTAAGTCGGCATTGTGCCTTTTGTATTAAATTCGGATGCAATTTCTGTGTATCATCGTCAATAAGAAGGTCCAAGGGATACAGTAAACCTGAAGTGAAGCATCGGTAACTGAAACTGGACTCACCGGAGAGGTTCAAATCATAGAAAGTTAGGGTGTCAGTCCTCTTGTACTTAAGTCGGCATTGTGCCTTTTGTATTAAATGTGGATGCAATTTCTGTGTTTCATCGTCAATAAGAAGGTCCAAGGGATACAGTAAACCTGAAGTGAAGCATCGGAAGCTAAAACTGGACTCACAGGAGTGGTTCAAATCATAGAAAGTTAGAGTGTCAGTCCTCCTGTACTTAAGCTGGCACTGTGCCTTTTGTATTAAATTTGTATGCAATATCTGTGTTTCATTGTCAATAAGAAGGTCCAAGAGATTCAGTAAACCTGAAGTGAAGCATCGGAAACTAAAACCTGACTCACAGGAGAGGTTCAAACCATAGAAACTTAGAGCGTCAGTCCTCTTGTACTTATGTCGGCATTGTGCCTTTTGTATTAATTTCGGATGCAATTTCTGTGTTTCATCGTCAATAAGAAGGTCCATGGGATACAGTAAACCTGAAGTGAAGCCTCGGCAACAAAAACTGGACTCCCAGGAGAGGTTCAAATCAGAGAAAGTTAGAGTGTCAGTCCTCTTGTACTTAAGTCGGCATTGTGCCTTTTGTATTAAATTCGGATGCAATTTCTGTGTATCATCGTCAATAAGAAGGTCCAAGGGATACAGTAAACCTGAAGTGAAGCATCGGAATCTAAAACTGGACTCACAGGAGTGGTTCAAATCATAGAAAGTTACAGTGTCAGTCCTCTTGTACTTAAGTCGGCACTGTGCCTTTTGTATTAAATTCGTATGCAATTTCTGTGTTTCATTGTCAATAACAAGGTCCAAGTGATTCAGTAAACCTGAAGCGAAGTCTCGGAAACTAAAACCTGACTCACAGGAGAGGTTCAAATCATAGAGTGTCAGTCCTCTTGTACTTAAGTCGGCATTGTGCCTTTTGTATTAATTTCGGATGCAATTTCTGTGTTTCATCGTCAATAAGAAAGTCCAAGGGATACAGTAAACCTGAAGTGAAGCATCGGAATCTAAAACTGGCCTCACAGGAGTGGTTCAAATCATAGAAAGTTAGAGTGTCTGTCCGCTTGAACTTAAGTCGGCATTGTGCATTTTGTATTAAATTCGGGTGCAATTTCTGTAATCATCGTCAATAAGAAGGTCCAAGGGATACAGTAAACCTGAAGTGAAGCATCGGAATCTAAAACTGGACTCACAGGAGTGGTACAAATCATAGAAAGTTAGAGTGTCAGTCCTCTTGTACTTAAGTCGGCATTGTGCATTTTGTAATAAATTCGGATGCATTTTCTGTGTTTCATCGTCAATAAGAAGGTCCTAGGGATACAGTAAACCTGAAGTGAAGCATCGGAATCTAAAGTTGGACTCACAGAAGAGGTTCATATTATAAAAAGTTAGAGTGTCAGTCCTCTTGTACATAAGTCGGCATTGTGCTTTTGTATTAAATTCGGATGCAATTTCTGTGTTTCATCGTCAATAAGAAGGTCCAAGGTATACAGTAAACCTGAAGTGAAGCATCGGAATCTAAAACTGGACTCACAGGAGAGGTTCAAATAATAGTAAGTTAGAGTGTCAGTCCTCTTGTACTTAAGTCGGCATTGTGCCTTTTGTATTAAATTCGGATGCAATTTCTGTGTTTCATCGTCAATAAGAGGGTCCAAGGGATACAGTAAACCTGAAGTGAAGCATCGGAATCTAAAACTGGACTCACAGGAGAGGTTCAAATCATAGAAATTTTGAGTGTCAGTCTTCTTGTACTTAAGCTGGCACTGTGCCTTTTGTAATAAATTTGTATGCAATTTCTGTGTTACATTGTCAATAAGAAGGTCCAAGGGATTCAGTAAACCTGAAGTGAAGCTTCGGAAACTAAAACCTGACTCACAGGAGAGGTTCAAATCATAGAAACTTAGAGTGTCAGTCCTCTTATACTTATGTCGGCATTGTGCCTTTTGTATTAATTTCAGATGCAATTTCTGTGTTTCATCGTCAATAAGAAGGTCCAAGGGATACAGTAAACCTGAAGAGAAGCCTCGGCAACAAAAATTGGACTCTCAGGTGCGGTTCAAATCAGAGAAAGTTAGAGTGTCAGTCCTCTTGTACTTAAGTCGGCATTGTTCCTTTTGTATTAAAATCGGATGCAATTTCTGTGTTTCATCGTCAATTAGAAGGTCCAAGGGATGCAGTAAACCCGAAGTGAAGCATCGGAATCTAATAATGTACTCACAGGAGAGGTTCATATCATAGAAAGTTAGAGTGTCAGTCCTCTTGTACTTACGTCGGCATTGTGCCTTTTGTATTAAATTCGGATGCAATGTCTGTGTTTCAGCGTCAATAAGAAGGTCCAAGGTATACAGTAAACCTGAAGTGAAGCATCGGAATCTAAAAGTGGACTCACAGATGAGGTTCAAATCATAGAAAGTTAGAGTGTCAGTCCTCTTGTACTTAAGTCGGCATTGTGCCATGTATTAAATTCGGATGCATTTTCTGTGTTTCATCGTCAATACGAAGGTCCAAGGGATACAGTAAACCTGAAGTGAAGCATCGGAATCTAAAACTGGACTCACAGGAGAGGTTCAAATCATAAAAAGTTAGAGTGTCAGTCCTCTTGTACTTAAGTCGGCATTGTGTATTTTGTATTAAATTCGGATGCAATTTCTGGTTTCATCGTCAATAAGAAGGTCCAAGGGATACAGTAAACCTGAAGTGAAACATCGGAATCTAAAACTGGCCTCACAGGAGTGGTTCAAATCATAGAAAGTTAGAGTGTCTGTCCTCTTGTACTTACGTCGGCATTGTGCCTTTTGTATTAATTTCGGATGCAATTTCTGTGTTTCATCGTCAATAAGAAGGTCCAAGGGATACAGTTTACCTGAAGCGAAACATCGGAAACTAAAACTGGACTCACAGAAGTGGTTCAAATCAGAGAAAGATAGAGTGTCAGTCCTCTTGTACTTAAGTCGGCATTGTGCCTTTTGTATTAAATTCGGATGCAATTTCTGTGTTTCATCGTCAATAAGAAGGTCTAAGGGATACAGTAAACTTGAAGATAAGCATCGGAATCTAAAACTGGAATCACAGGAGAGGTACAAATCATAGAAAGTTAGAGTGACTGTCCTCTTGTACTTAAGCCGGCATTGTGCTTTTTGTATTAAATTCGGATGCAATTGTTGTGTTGCATCGTCATTAAGAAAGTGCAAGGAATACAGTAAACATGAAGTGAAGCATCGGAATCTAAAACTGGACTCACAGGAGAGGCTCAAATCATAGACTGTTAGAGTGTCAGTGCTCTAGTACTTAAGTCGGCATTGTGCCTTTTGTATTAAATTCGGACGCAATTTCTGTGTTTCATCGTCAATAAGAAGGTCCAAGGGATGCAGTAAACCTGAAGTGAAGCATCGGAATCTAAAACTGTACTCACAGGAGAGGTTCGTATCATAGAAAGTTGGAGTGTCAGTCCTCTTGTACTTAAGCTGGCATTGTGCCTTTTGTATTAAATTCGGATGCAATTTCTATGTTTCATCGTCAATAAGAAGGTCCTAGGGATACAGTAAACCTGAAGTGAAGCATCGGAATCTAAAACTGGACTCACAGGTGAGGTTCCAATCATAGAAAGTTAGAGTGTCAGTCCTCTTGTACTTAAGCAGGCATTGTGCTTTTTGTATTAAATTCGGATGCCATTTCTGTGTTTCATCGTCAATAAGAAGGTCCAAGGGATACAGTAAACCTGAAGTGAAGCATCGGAATCTAAAACTGGACTCACAGGAGAGGTTCAAATCATAGAAAATTAGCGTGTCACTCCTCTTGTACTTAAGTCGGCATTGTTCCTTTTGTATTAAAATCGGATGCAATTTCTGTGTTTCATCGTCAATAAGAAGGTCCAAGGGATACAGTAAACCTGAAGTGAAGCATCGGAATCTAAAACTGGACTCACAGGACAGGTTGAAATCATAGAAATTTAGAGTGTCAGTCTTCATGTACTTAAGCTGGCACTGTGCCTTTTGTATTAAATTTGTATGCAATTTCTGTGTTTCATTGTCAAAAAGAAGGTCCAAGGGATTCAGTAAACCTGAAGTGAAGCATCGGAAACTAAAACCTGACTCACAGGAGAGGTTCAAATCATAGAAACTTAGAGTGTCAGTCCTCTTATACTTATGTCGGCAACGTGCCTGTTGTATTAATTTCGGATGCAATTTCTGTGTTTCATCGTCAATAAGAAGGTCCAAGGGATACAGTAAACCTGAAGAGAAGCCTCGGCAACAAAAACTGGACTCTCAGGAGAGGTTAAAATCAGAGAAAGTTAGAGTGTCAGTCCTCTTGTACTTAAGTCGGCATTGTTCCTTTTGTATTAAAATCGGATGCAATTTCTGTGTTTCATCGTCAATAAGAAGGTCCAAGCGTTGCAGTAAACCTGAAGTGAAGCATCGGAATCTAATACTGTTCTCACAGCAGAGGTTCATATCATAGAAAGTTAGAGTGTCAGTCCTCTTGTACTTAAGTCGGCATTGTGCCTTTTGTATTGAATTCGGATGCAATGTCTGTGTTCATCGTCAATAAGAAGGTCCAAGGTATACAGTAAACCTGAAGTGAAGCATCGGAATCTAAAACTGGACTCTCAGGAGAGGTTCAAATCAGAGAAAGTTAGAGTGTCAGTCCTCTTGTACTTAAGTCGGCAATATTACTTTTGTATTAAAATCGGATGCAATTTCTGTGTTTCATCGTCAATAAGAAGGTCCAAGGGATGCAGTAAACCTGAAGTGAAGCATCGGAATCTAATACTGTACTCACAGGAGAGGTTCATATCATAGAAAGTTAGAGTGTCAGTCCTCTTGTACTTAAATCGGCATTGTGCCTTTTGTATTAAATTCGGATGCAATGTCTGTGTTCATCGTCAATAAGAAGGTCCAAGGTATACAGTAAACCTGAAGTGAAGCATCGGAATCTAAAAGTGGACTCACAGATGAGGTTCAAATCATAGAAAGTTAGAGTGTCAGTCCTCTTGTACTTAAGTCGGCATTGTGCCTTTTGTATTAAATTCGGATGCATTTTCTGTGATTCATCGTCAAAAAGAAGGTCCAAGGGATACAGTAAACCTGAAGTGAGGCATCGGAATCTAAAACTGGACTCACAGGAGAGGTTCATATTATAGAAAGTTAGAGTGTCAGTCCTCTTGTACTTGAGTCGGCATTGTGCCTTTTGTATTAAATTCGGATGCGATTTCTATGTTTCATCGTCAATAAGAAGGTCCAAAGTATACAGTAAACCTGAAGTGAAGCATCGGAATCTAAAACTGGACTCACAGGTGAGGTTCAAATCATAGAAAGTTTGAGTGTCAGTCCTCTTGTCCTTAAGTAGGCATTGTGCCTTTTGTATTAAATTCTGATGCAATTTCTGTGTTTCATCGTCAATAAGAAGGTCCAAGGGATACAGTAAACCTGAAGTGAAGCATCGGAATCTAAAACTGGACTCACAGGAGAGGTTCAAATAATTGTAAGTTAGAGTGTCAGTCCTCTTGTACTTAAGTCGGCATTGTGCCTTTTGTATTAAATTCGGATGCAATTTCTGTGTTCCATCGTCAATAAGAAGGTCCAAGAGATACAGAAATCCTGAAGTGAAAAATCGGAATCTAAAACTGGACTCGCAGGAGAGGTTCAAATCATAGAAAGTTAGAGTGTCAGTCTTCTTGTACTTAAGCCGGCACTGTGCCTTTTGTATTAAATTTGTATGCAATTTCTGTGTTTCATTCTCAATAAGAAGGTCCAAGGCATTCAGTAAACCTGAAGTGAAGCATCGGAAACTAAAACCTAACTCACAGGAGAGGTTCAAATCATAGAAACTTAGTGTCAGTCCTCTTGTACTTATGTCGGCATTGTGCCTTTTGTATTAATTTCGGATGCAATTTCTGTGTTTCATCGTCAATAAGAAGGTCCATGGGATACAGTAAACCTGAAGTGAAGCCTCGGCAACAAAAACTGGACTCCCAGGAGAGGTTCAAATCAGAGAAAGTTAGAGTGTCAGTCCTCTTGTACTTAAGTCGGCATTGTGCCTTTTGTATTAAATTCGGATGCAATTTCTGTGTATCATCGTCAATAAGAAGGTCCAAGGAATACAGAAAACCTGAAGTGAAGCATCGGAATCTAAAACTGGAATCACAGGAGAGGTTCAAATCATAGAAAGTTAGAGTGTCAGTCCTCTTGTACTTATGTCGGCATTGTGCCTTTTGTATTAAATTCGGATGCTATTACTGTGTTTCATCGTCAATAAGAACGTCCAAGGGATACAGTAAACCTGAAGTGAAGCATCGGAAACTGAAACTGGACTCACCGGAGAGGTTCAAATCATAGAAAGTTAGGGTGTCAGTCCTCTTGTACTTAAGTCGGCATTGTGCCTTTTGTATTAAATGTGGATGCAATTGCTATGTTTCATCGTCAATAAGAAGGTCCAAGGGATACAGTCAACCTGAAGTGAAGCATCGGAATCTAAAACTGGACTCACAGGAGTGGTTCAAATCATAGAAAGTTAGAGTGTCAGTCCTCTTGTACTTAAGTCGGCACAGTGCCTTTTGTATTAAATTCGTATGCAATTTCTGTGTTTCATTGTCAATAAGAAGGTCCAAGGGATTCAGTAAACCTGAAGCGAAGCCTCGGAAACTAAAACCTGACTCACAGGAGAGGTTCAAATCATAGAGTGTCAGTCCTCTTGTACTTAAGTTGGCATTGTGCCATTTGTATTGATTTCGGATGCATTTCTGTGTTTCATCGTCAATAAGAAAGTCCAAGGGATACAGTAAACCTGAAGTGAAGCATCGGAAACTAAAACTGGGCTCACAGGAGAGGTTCAAATCGTAGAATGTTAGAGTGTCAGTCCTCTTGTACTTAAGTCGGCATTGTGCCTTTTGTATTAAATTCGGATGCTATTTCTGTGTTTCATCGTCAATAAGAAGGTCCAAGGGATACAGTAAACCTGAAGTGAAGCACCGGAATCTAAAACTGGCCTCACAGGAGTGGTCAAATCATAGAAAGTTAGAGTGTCTGTCCGCTTGAACTTAAGTCGGCATTGTGCCTTTTGTATTAAATTCGGGTGCAATTTCTGTAATCATCGTCAATAAGAAGGTCAAAGGGATACAGTAAACCTGAAGTGAAGCATCGGAATCTAGAACTGGACTCACAGGAGAGGTTCATATTATAGAAAGTTGGAGTGTCAGTCCTCTTGTACTTGAGTCGGCATTGTGCCTTTTGTATTAAATTCGGATGCAATTTCTGTGTTTCATCGTCAATAAGAAGGTCCGAAGTATACAGTAAACCTGAAGTGAAGCATCGGAATCTAAAACTGGACTGACAGGTGAGGTTCAAATCATAGAAAGTTTTAGTGTCAGTCCTCTTGTACTTAAGTCAGCATTGTGCCTTTTGTATTAAATTCTGATGCAATTTCTGTGTTTCATCGTCAATAAGAAGGTCCAAGGGATACAGTAAACCTGAAGTGAAGCATCGGAATCTAAAGCTGGACTCACAGGAGAGGTTCAAATAATTGTAAGTTAGAGTGTCAGTCCTCTTGTACTTAAGTCGGCATTGTGCCTTTTGTATTAAATTCGGATGCAATTTCTGTGTTCCATCGTCAATAAGAAGGTCCAAGGGATACAGAAATCCTGAAGTGAAAAATCGGAATCTAAAACTGGACTCACAGGAGAGGTTCAAATCATAGAAAGTTAGAGTGTCAGTCTTCTTGTACTTAAGCCGGCACTGTGCCTTTTGTATTAAATTTGTATGCAATTTCTGTGTTTCATTCTCAATAAGAAGGTCCAAGGCATTCAGTAAACCTGAAGTGAAGCATCGGAAACTAAAACCTACCTCACAGGAGAGGTTCAAATCATAGAAACTTAGTGTCAGTCCTCTTGTACTTATGTCGGCATTGTGCCTTTTGTATTAATTTCGGATGCAATTTCTGTGTTTCATCGTCAATAAGAAGGTCCATGGGATACAGTAAACCTGAAGTGAAGCCTCGGCAACAAAAACTGGACTCCCAGGAGAGGTTCAAATCAGAGAAAGTTAGAGTGTCAGTCCTCTTGTACTTAAGTCGGCATTGTGCCTTTTGTATTAAATTCGGATGCAATTTCTGTGTATCATCGTCAATAAGAAGGTCCAAGGAATACAGAAAACCTGAAGTGAAGCATCGGAATCTAAAACTGGAATCACAGGAGAGGTTCAAATCATAGAAAGTTAGAGTGTCAGTCCTCTTGTACTTATGTCGGCATTGTGCCTTTTGTATTAAATTCGGATGCAATTACTGTGTTTCATCGTCAATAAGAACGTCCAAGGGATACAGTAAACCTGAAGTGAAGCATCGGAAACTGAAACTGGACTCACCGGACAGGTTCAAATCATAGAAAGTTAGGGTGTCAGTCCTCTTGTACTTAAGTCGGCATTGTGCCATGTATTAAATTCGGATGCATTTTCTGTGTTTCATCGTCAATAAGAAGGTCCAAGGGATACAGTAAACCTGAAGTGAAGCATCGGAATCTAAAACTGGACTCACAGGAGAGGTTCATTTTATAGAAAGTTAGAGTGTCAGTCCTCTTGTACTTAAGTCGGCATTGTGTATTTTGTATTAAATTCGGATGCAATTTCTGGTTTCATCGTCAATAAGAAGGTCCAAGGGATACAGTAAACCTGAAGTGAAACATCGGAATCTAAAACTGGCCTCACAGGAGTGGTTCAAATCATAGAAAGTTAGAGTGTCTGTCCTCTTGTACTTACGTCGGCATTGTGCCTTTTGTATTAATTTCGGATGCAATTTCTGTGTTTCATCGTCAATAAGAAGGTCCAAGGGATACAGTTTACCTGAAGCGAAACATCGGAAACTAAAACTGGACTCACAGAAGAGGTTCAAATCAGAGAAAGATAGAGTGTCAGTCCTCTTGTACTTAAGTCGGCATTGTGCCTTTTGTATTAAATTCGGATGCAATTTCTGTGTTTCATCGTCAATAAGAAGGTCTAAGGGATACAGTAAACTTGAAGATAAGCATCGGAATCTAAAACTGGAATCACAGGAGAGGTTCAAATCATAGAAAGTTAGAGTGACTGTCCTCTTGTACTTAAGCCGGCATTGTGCTTTTTGTATTAAATTCGGATGCAATTGTTGTGTTGCATCGTCATTAAGAAAGTGCAAGGAATACAGTAAACATGAAGTGAAGCATCGGAATCTAAAACTGGACTCACAGGAGAGGCTCAAATCATAGACTGTTAGAGTGTCAGTGCTCTAGTACTTAAGTCGGCATTGTGCCTTTTGTATTAAATTCGGACGCAATTTCTGTGTTTCATCGTCAATAAGAAGGTCCAAGGGATGCAGTAAACCTGAAGTGAAGCATCGGAATCTAAAACTGTACTCACAGGAGAGGTTCGTATCATAGAAAGTTGGAGTGTCAGTCCTCTTGTACTTAAGCTGGCATTGTGCCTTTTGTATTAAATTCGGATGCAATTTCTATGTTTCATCGTCAATAAGAAGGTCCTAGGGATACAGTAAACCTGAAGTGAAGCATCGGAATCTAAAACTGGACTCACAGGTGAGGTTCCAATCATAGAAAGTTAGAGTGTCAGTCCTCTTGTACTTAAGCAGGCATTGTGCTTTTTGTATTAAATTCGGATGCCATTTCTGTGTTTCATCGTCAATAAGAAGGTCCAAGGGATACAGTAAACCTGAAGTGAAGCATCGGAATCTAAAACTGGACACACAGGAGAGGTTCAAATCATAGAAAATTAGCGTGTCACTCCTCTTGTACTTAAGTCGGCATTGTTCCTTTTGTATTAAAAACGGATGCAATTTCTGTGTTTCATCGTCAATAAGAAGGTCCAAGGGATACAGTAAACCTGAAGTGAAGCATCGGAATCTAAAACTGGACTCACAGGACAGGTTGAAATCATAGAAATTTAGAGTGTCAGTCTTCATGTACTTAAGCTGGCACTGTGCCTTTTGTATTAAATTTGTATGCAATTTCTGTGTTTCATTGTCAATAAGAAGGTCCAAGGGATTCAGTAAACCTGAAGTGAAGCATCGGAAACTAAAACCTGACTCACAGGAGAGGTTCAAATCATAGAAACTTAGAGTGTCAGTCCTCTTATACTTATGTCGGCAACGTGCCTTTTGTATTAATTTCGGATGCAATTTCTGTGTTTCATCGTCAATAAGAAGGTCCAAGGGATACAGTAAACCTGAAGAGAAGCCTCGGCAACAAAAACTGGACTCTCAGGAGAGGTTAAAATCAGAGAAAGTTAGAGTGTCAGTCCTCTTGTACTTAAGTCGGCATTGTTCCTTTTGTATTAAAATCGGATGCAATTTCTGTGTTTCATCGTCAATAAGAAGGTCCAAGCGTTGCAGTAAACCTGAAGTGAAGCATCGGAATCTAAAACTGGACTCTCAGGAGAGGTTCAAATCAGAGAAAGTTAGAGTGTCAGTCCTCTTGTACTTAAGTCGGCATTGTGCCTTTTGTATTAAATTCGGATGCAATGTCTGTGTTCATCGTCAATAAGAAGGTCCAAGGTATACAGTAAACCTGAAGTGAAGCATCGGAATCTAAAACTGGACTCTCAGGAGAGGTTCAAATCAGAGAAAGTTAGAGTGTCAGTCCTCTTGTACTTAAGTCGGCAATATTCCTTTTGTATTAAAATCGGATGCAATTTCTGTGTTTCATCGTCAATAAGAAGGTCCAAGGGATGCAGTAAACCTGAAGTGAAGCATCGGAATCTAATACTGTACTCACAGGAGAGGTTCATATCATAGAAAGTTAGAGTGTCAGTCCTCTTGTACTTAAATCGGCATTGTGCCTTTTGTATTAAATTCGGATGCAATGTCTGTGTTCATCGTCAATAAGAAGGTCCAAGGTATACAGTAAACCTGAAGTGAAGCATCGGAATCTAAAAGTGGACTCACAGATGAGGTTCAAATCATAGAAAGTTAGAGTGTCAGTCCTCTTGTACTTAAGTCGGCATTGTGCCTTTTGTATTAAATTCGGATGCATTTTCTGTGATTCATCGTCAAAAAGAAGGTCCAAGGGATACAGTAAACCTGAAGTGAGGCATCGGAATCTAAAACTGGACTCACAGGAGAGGTTCATATTATAGAAAGTTAGAGTGTCAGTCCTCTTGTACTTGAGTCGGCATTGTGCCTTTTGTATTAAATTCGGATGCGATTTCTGTGTTTCATCGTCAATAAGAAGGTCCAAAGTATACAGTAAACCTGAAGTGAAGCATCGGAATCTAAAACTGGACTCACAGGTGAGGTTCAAATCATAGAAAGTTTGAGTGTCAGTCCTCTTGTCCTTAAGTAGGCATTGTGCCTTTTGTATTAAATTCTGATGCAATTTCTGTGTTTCATCGTCAATAAGAAGGTCCAAGGGATACAGTAAACCTGAACTGAAGCATCGGAATCTAAAGCTGGACTCACAGGAGAGGTTCAAATAATTGTAAGTTAGAGTGTCAGTCCTCTTGTACTTAAGTCGGCATTGTGCCTTTTGTATTAAATTCGGATGCAATTTCTGTGTTCCATCGTCAATAAGAAGGTCCAAGGGATACAGAAATCCTGAAGTGAAAAATCGGAATCTAAAACTGGACTCGCAGGAGAGGTTCAAATCATAGAAAGTTAGAGTGTCAGTCTTCTTGTACTTAAGCCGGCACTGTGCCTTTTGTATTAAATTTGTATGCAATTTCTGTGTTTCATTCTCAATAAGAAGGTCCAAGGCATTCAGTAAACCTGAAGTGA
This sequence comes from Schistocerca americana, assembly GCF_021461395.2. Taxonomy (NCBI): domain Eukaryota; kingdom Metazoa; phylum Arthropoda; class Insecta; order Orthoptera; family Acrididae; genus Schistocerca; species Schistocerca americana. Next base: position 260,531 of record NC_060129.1, on the reverse strand, counting down.
AGCATCGGAAACTAAAACCTAACTCACAGGAGAGGTTCAAATCATAGAAACTTAGTGTCAGTCCTCTTGTACTTATGTCGGCATTGTGCTTTTTGTATTAATTTCGGATGCAATTTCTGTGTTTCATCGTCAATAAGAAGGTCCATGGGATACAGTAAACCTGAAGTGAAGCCTCGGCAACAAAAACTGGACTCCCAGGAGAGGTTCAAATCAGAGAAAGTTAGAGTGTCAGTCCTCTTGTACTTAAGTCGGCATTGTGCCTTTTGTATTAAATTCGGATGCAATTTCTGTGTATCATCGTCAATAAGAAGGTCCAAGGAATACAGAAAACCTGAAGTGAAGCATCGGAATCTAAAACTGGAATCACAGGAGAGGTTCAAATCATAGAAAGTTAGAGTGTCAGTCCTCTTGTACTTATGTCGGCATTGTGCCTTTTGTATTAAATTCGGATGCTATTACTGTGTTTCATCGTCAATAAGAACGTCCAAGGGATACAGTAAACCTGAAGTGAAGCATCGGAAACTGAAACTGGACTCACCGGAGAGGTTCAAATCATAGAAAGTTAGGGTGTCAGTCCTCTTGTACTTAAGTCGGCATTGTGCCTTTTGTATTAAATGTGGATGCAATTGCTATGTTTCATCGTCAATAAGAAGGTCCAAGGGATACAGTCAACCTGAAGTGAAGCATCGGAATCTAAAACTGGACTCACAGGAGTGGTTCAAATCATAGAAAGTTAGAGTGTCAGTCCTCTTGTACTTAAGTCGGCACAGTGCCTTTTGTATTAAATTCGTATGCAATTTCTGTGTTTCATTGTCAATAAGAAGGTCCAAGGGATTCAGTAAACCTGAAGCGAAGCCTCGGAAACTAAAACCTGACTCACAGGACAGGTTCAAATCATAGAGTGTCAGTCCTCTTGTACTTAAGTTGGCATTGTGCCATTTGTATTGATTTCGGATGCATTTCTGTGTTTCATCGTCAATAAGAAAGTCCAAGGGATACAGTAAACCTGAAGTGAAGCATCGGAATCTAAAACTGGGCTCACAGGAGAGGTTCAAATCGTAGAATGTTAGAGTGTCAGTCCTCTTGTACTTAAGTCGGCATTGTGCCTTTTGTATTAAATTCGGATGCAATTTCTGTGTATCATCGTCAATAAGAAGGTCCAAGGAATACAGAAAACCTGAAGTGAAGCATCGGAATCTAAAACTGGAATCACAGGAGAGGTTCAAATCATAGAAAGTTAGAGTGTCAGTCCTCTTGTACTTATGTCGGCATTGTGCCTTTTGTATTAAATTCGGATGCAATTACTGTGTTTCATCGTCAATAAGAAGGTCAAAGGGATACAGTAAACCTGAAGTGAAGCATCGGAAACTGAAACTGGACTCACCGGACAGGTTCAAATCATAGAAAGTTAGGGTGTCAGTCCTCATGTACTTAAGTCGGCATTGTGCCTTTTGTATTAAATGTGGATGCAATTGCTATGTTTCATCGTCAATAAGAAGGTCCAAGGGATACAGTCAACCTGAAGTGAAGCATCGGAATCTAAAACTGGACTCACAGGAGTGGTTCAAATCATAGAAAGTTAGAGTGTCAGTCCTCTTGTACTTAAGTCGGCACAGTGCCTTTTGTATTAAATTCGTATGCAATTTCTGTGTTTCATTGTCAATAAGAAGGTCCAAGGGATTCAGTAAACCTGAAGCAAAGCCTCGGAAACTAAAACCTGACTCACAGGAGAGGTTCAAATCATAGAGTGTCAGTCCTCTTGTACTTAAGTTGGCATTGTGCCATTTGTATTGATTTCGGATGCATTTCTGTGTTTCATCGTCAATAAGAAAGTCCAAGGGATACAGTAAACCTGAAGTGAAGCATCGGAATCTAAAACTGGGCTCACAGGAGAGGTTCAAATCGTAGAATGTTAGAGTGTCAGTCCTCTTGTACTTAAGTCGGCATTGTGCCTTTTGTATTAAATTCGGATGCTTTTTCTGTGTTTCATCGTCAATAAGAAGGTCCAAGGGATACAGTAAACCTGAAGTGAAGCACCGGAATCTAAAACTGGCCTCACAGGAGTGGTCAAATCATAGAAAGTTAGAGTGTCTGTCCGCTTGAACTTAAGTCGGCATTGTGCCTTTTGTATTAAATTCGGGTGCAATTTCTGTAATCATCGTCAATAAGAAGGTCAAAGGGATACAGTAAACCTGAAGTGAAGCATCGGAATCTAGAACTGGACTCACAGGAGAGGTTCATATTATAGAAAGTTAGAGTGTCAGTCCTCTTGTACTTGAGTCGGCATTGTGCCTTTTGTATTAAATTCGGATGCAATTTCTGTGTTTCATCGTCAATAAGAAGGTCCGAAGTATACAGTAAACCTGAAGTGAAGCATCGGAATCTAAAACTGGACTGACAGGTGAGGTTCAAATCATAGAAAGTTTTAGTGTCAGTCCTCTTGTACTTAAGTCAGCATTGTGCCTTTTGTATTAAATTCTGATGCAATTTCTGTGTTTCATCGTCAATAAGAAGGTCCAAGGGATACAGTAAACCTGAAGTGAAGCATCGGAATCTAAAGCTGGACTCACAGGAGAGGTTCAAATAATTGTAAGTTAGAGTGTCAGTCCTCTTGTACTTAAGTCGGCATTGTGCCTTTTGTATTAAATTCGGATGCAATTTCTGTGTTCCATCGTCAATAAGAAGGTCCAAGGGATACAGAAATCCTGAAGTGAAAATTCGGAATCTAAAACTGGACTCACAGGAGAGGTTCAAATCATAGAAAGTTAGAGTGTCAGTCTTCTTGTACTTAAGCCGGCACTGTGCCTTTTGTATTAAATTTGTATGCAATTTCTGTGTTTCATTGTCAATAAGAAGGTCCAAGGGATTCAGTAAACCTGAAGTGAAGCATCGGAAACTAAAACCTAACTCACAGGAGAGGTTCAAATCATAGAAACTTAGTGTCAGTCCTCTTGTACTTATGTCGGCATTGTGCCTTTTGTATTAATTTCGGATGCAATTTCTGTGTTTCATCGTCAATAAGAAGGTCCATGGGATACAGTAAACCTGAAGTGAAGCCTCGGCAACAAAAACTGGACTCCCAGGAGAGGTTCAAATCAGAGAAAGTTAGTGTGTCAGTCCTCTTGTACTTAAGTCGGCATTGTGCATTTTGTATTAAATTCGGATGCAATTTCTGTGTATCATCGTCAATAAGAAGGTCCAAGGAATACAGAAAACCTGAAGTGAAGCATCGGAATCTAAAACTGGAATCACAGGAGAGGTTCAAATCATAGGAAGTTAGAGTGTCAGTCCTCTTGTACTTATGTCGGCATTGTGCCTTTTGTATTAAATTCGGATGCAATTACTGTGTTTCATCGTCAATAAGAAGGTCCAAGGGATACAGTAAACCTGAAGTGAAGCATCGGAAACTGAAACTGGACTCACAGAAGAGGTTCAAATCATAGAAAGTTAGGGTGTCAGTCCTCTTGTACTTAAGTCGGCATTGTGCCTTTTGTATTAAATGTGGATGCAATTTCTATGTTTCATCGTCAATAAGAAGGTCCAAGGGATACAGTCAACCTGAAGTGAAGCATCGGAATCTAAAACTGGACTCACAGGAGTGGTTCAAATCATAGTAAGTTAGAGTGTCAGTCCTCTTGTACTTAAGTCGGCACTGTGCCTTTTGTATTAAATTCGTATGCAATTTCTGTGTTTCATTGTCAATAAGAAGGTCCGAGGGATTCAGTAAACCTGAAGCGAAGCCTCGGAAACTAAAACCTGACTCACAGGAGAGGTTCAAATCATAGAGTGTCAGTCCTCTTGTACTTAAGTCGGCATTGTGCCTTTTGTATTGATTTCGGATGCATTTCTGTGTTTCATCGTCAATAAGAAAGTCCAAGGGATACAGTAAACCTGAAGTGAAGCATCGGAATCTAAAACTGGGCTCACAGGAGAGGTTCAAATCGTAGAATGTTAGAGTGTCAGTCCTCTTGTACTTAAGTCGGCATTGTGCCTTTTGTATTAAATTCGGATGCTATTTCTGTGTTTCATCGTCAATAAGAAGGTCCAAGGGATACAGTAAACCTGAAGTGAAGCATCGGAATCTAAAACTGGCCTCACAGGAGTGGTTCAAATCATAGAAAGTTAGAGTGTCTGTCCGCTTAAACTTAAGTCGGCATTGTGCCTTTTGTATTAAATTCGGGTGCAATTTCTGTAATCATCGTCAATAAGAATGTCCAAGGGATACAGTAAACCTGAAGTGAACCATCGGAATCTAAAACTGGACTCACAGGAGTGGTACAAATCATAGAAAGTTAGAGTGTCAGTCCTCTTGTACTTAAGTCGGCATTGGGCCTTTTGTATTAAATTCGGACGCAATTTCTGTGTTTCATCGTCAATAAGAAGGTCCAAGGGATACAGTAAACCTGTAGTGAAGCATCGGAATCTAAAACTGGCCTCACAGGAGATTTTCAAATCATAGAAAGTTAGAGTGTCAGCCCTCTTGTACTTATGCCGGCATTGGGCCTTTTTTATTAAATTCGGATGCAATTTCTGTGTTTCATCGTCAATACGAAGGTCCAAGGGATACAGTAAACCTGAAGTGAAGCATCGGAATCTAAAACTGGACTCACAGGAGAGGTTCAAATCATAAAAAGTTAGAGTGTCAGTCCTCTTGTACTTAAGTCGGCATTGTGCCTTTTGTATTAAATTCGGATGCAATTTCTGTGTTTCATCGTCAATAAGAAGGTCCAAGGGATACAGTAAACCTGAAGTGAAGCATCGGAATCTAAAACTGGCCTCACAGGAGTGGTTCAAATCATAGAAAGTTAGAGTGTCTGTCCGCTTGAACTTAAGTCGGCATTGTGCCTTTTGTATTAAATTCGGGTGCAATTTCTGTAATCATCGTCAATAACAAGGTCCAAGAGATACAGTAAACCTGAAGTGAACCATCGGAATCTAAAACTGGACTCACAGGAGTGGTACAAATCATAGAAAGTTAGAGTGTCAGTCCTCTTGTACTTAAGTCGGCATTGTGCCTTTTGTATTAATTTCGGATGCAATTTCTGTGTTTCATCGTCAATAAGAAGGTCCAAGGGATACAGTAAACCTGAAGTGAAGCCTCGGCAACAAAAACTGGACTCACAGGAGAGGTTCAAATCATAGAAAGTTAGAGTGTCAGTCCTCTTGTACTTAAGTCGGCATTGGGCCTTTTGTATTAAATTCGGACGCAATCTCTGTGTTTCATCGTCAATAAGAAGGTCCAAGGGATACAGTAAACCTGAAATGAAGCCTCGGCAACAAAAACTGGACTCACAGGAGAGGTTCAAATCATAGAATGTTAGTGTGTCAGTCCTCTTGTGCTTAAGTCGGCATTGGGCCTTTTGTATTAAATTCGGACGCAATTTCTTTGTTTCATCGTCAATAAGAAGGTCCAAGGGATACAGTAAACCTGTAGTGAAGCATCGGAATCTAAAACTGGCCTCACAGGAGATTTTCAAATCATAGAAAGTTAGAGTGTCAGTCCACTTGTACTTATGCCGGCATTGGGCCTTTTTTATTAAATTCGGATGCAATTTCTGTGTTTCATCGTCAATACGAAGGTCCAAGGGATACAGTAAACCTGAAGTGAAGCATCGGAATCTAAAACTGGACTCACAGGAGAGGTTCAAATCATAAAAAGTTAGAGTGTCAGTCCTCTTGTACTTAAGTCGGCATTGTGCCTTTTGTATTAAATTCGGATGCAATTTCTGTGTTTTATCGTCAATAAGAAGGTCCAAGGGATACAGTAAACCTGAAGTGAAGCATCGGAATCTAAAACTGGCCTCACAGGAGTGATTCAAATCATAGAAAGTTAGAGTGTCCGTCCTCTTGTACTTAAGCCGGCATTGTGCCTTTTGTATTAAATTCGGATGCAATTTCTGTGTTTCATCGTCAATAAGAAGGTCCAAGAGATACAGTAAACCTGAAGTGAAGCATCGGAATCTAAAACTGGCCTCACAGGAGAGGTTCAAATCATAGAAACTTAGAGTGTCAGTCCTCTTGTACTTAAGTCGGCATTGTGCCTTTTGTATTAATTTCGGATGCAATTTCTGTGTTTCATCGTCAATAAGAAGGTCCAAGTGATACAGTAAACCTGAAATGAAGCCTCGGCAACAAAAACTGGACTCACAGGTGAGGTTCAAATTATAGAATGTTAGAGTGTCAGTCCTCTTGTACTTAAGTCGGCATTAGGCCTTTTGTATTAAATTCGGACGCAATTTCTGTGTTTCATCGTCAATAAGAAGGTCCAAGGGATACGGTAAACTTGAAGTGAAGCATCGGAATTTAAAACTGGACTCACAGGAGAGGTTCAAATCATAGAAAGTTAGAGTGTCAGTCCTCTTGTACTTAAGTCGGCATTGGGCCTTTTGTATTAAATTCGGACGCAATTTCTGTGTTTCATCGTCAATAAGAAGGTCCAAGGGATACAGTAAACCTGAAGTGAAGCCTCGGCAACAAAAACTGGACTCACAGGAGAGGTTCAAATCATAGAAAGTTAGAGTGTCAGTCCACTTGTACTTAAGTCGGCATTGTGCCTATTGTATTAAAATCGGGCGCAATTTTTGTGTTTCATCGTCAATAAGAAGGTCCAAGGGATACAGTAAACCTGAAGTGAAGCATCGGAATCTAAAACTGGCCTCACAGGAGAGGTTCAAATCATAGAAACTTAGAGTGTCAGTCCTCTTGTACTTAAGTCGGCATTGTGCCTTTTGTATTAATTTTGGATGCAATTTCTGTGTTTCATCGTCAATAAGAAGGTCCAAGGGATACAGTAAACCTGAAATGAAGCCTCGGCAACAAAAACTGGACTCACAGGAGAGGTTCAAATCATAGAATGTTAGAGTGTCAGTCCTCTTGTACTTAAGTCGGCATTGGGCCTTTTGTATTAAATTCGGACGCAATTTCTGTGTTTCATCGTCAATAAGAAGGTCCAAGGGATACAGTAAACCTGTAGTGAAGCATCGGAATCTAAAACTGGACTCACAGGAGAGGTTCAAATCATAGAAAGTTAGAGTGTCAGTCCTCTTGTACTTAAGCCGGCATTGTGCCGTTTGTTATAAATTCGGATGCAATATCTGTGTTTCATCATCAATAAGAAGGTCCAAGAGATACAGTAAACCTGAAGTGAAGCATCGGAATCTAAAACTGGACTCACAGGAGAGGTTCAAATCATAGAAAGTTAGAGTGTCAGTCCTCTTGTACTTAAGTCGGCATTGTGCCTTTTGTATTAAATTCGGACGCAATTTCTGTGTTTCATCGTCAATAAGAAGGTCCAATGGATACAGTAAACCTGAAGTGAAGCATCGGAATCTAAAACTGGCCTCACAGGAGAGGTTCAAATCATAGAAACTTAGAGTGTCAGTCCTCTTGTACTTAAGTCGGCATTGTGCCTTTTGTATTAAATTTGTATGCAATTTCTGTGTTTCATTGTCAATAAGAAGGTCCAAGGGATTCAGTAAACCTGAAGTGAAGCATCGGAAACTAAAACCTGACTCACAGGAGAGGTTCAAATCATAGAAACTTAGAGTGTCAGTCCTCTTATACTTATGTCGGCATTGTGCCTTTTGTATTAATTTCGGATGCAATTTCTGTGTTTCATCGTCAATAAGAAGGTCCAAGGGATACAGTAAACCTGAAGAGAAGCCTCGGCAACAAAAACTGGACTCTCAGGAGAGGTTCAAATCAGAGAAAGTTAGAGTGTCAGTCCTCTTGTACTTAAGTCGGCATTGTTCCTTTTGTATTAAAATCGGATGCAATTTCTGTGTTTCATCGTCAATAAGAAGGTCCAAGGGATGCAGTAAACTTGAAGTGAAGCATCGGAATCTAATACTGTACTCACAGGAGAGGTTCATATCATAGAAAGTTAGAGTGTCAGTCCTCTTGTACTTAAGTCGGCATTGTGCCTTATGTATTAAATTCGGATGCAATGTCTGTGTTCATCGTCAATAAGAAGGTCCAAGGTATACAGTAAACCTGAAGTGAAGCATCGGAATCTAAAACTGGACTCTCTGGGGAGGTTCAAATCAGAGGAAGTTAGAGTGTCAGTCCTCTCGTACTTAAGTCGGCATTGTTCCTTTTGTATTAAAATCGGATGCAATTTCTGTGTTTCATCGTCAATAAGAAGGTCCAAGGGATACAGTAAACCTGAAGTGAAGCATCGGAATCTAATACTGTACTCACAGGAGAGGTTCATATCATAGAAAGTTAGAGTGTCAGTCCTCTTGTACTTAAGTAGGCATTGTGCCTTTTGTATTAAATTCGGAAGCAATGTCTGTGTTCATCGTCAATAAGAAGCTCCAAGGTATACAGTAAACCTGAAGTGAAGCATCGGAATCTAAAACCGGACTCTCAGGAGAGGTTCAAATCAGAGAAAGTTTGAGTGTCAGTCCTCTTGTACTTAAGTCGGCATTGTTCCTTTTGTATTAAAATCGGATGCAATTTATGTGTTTCATCGTCAATAAGAAGGTCCAAGGGATGCAGTAAACCTGAAGTGAAGCATCGGAATCTAATACTGTACTCACAGGAGAGGTTCATATCATAGAAAGTTAGAGTGTCAGTCCTCTTGTACTTAAGTCGGCATTGTGCCTTTTGTATTAAATTCGGATGCAATGTCTGTGTTCATCGTCAATAAGAAGGTCCAAGGTATACAGTAAACCTGAAGTGAAGCATCGGAATCTAAAAGTGGACTCACAGATGAGGTTCAAATCACAGAAAGTTAGAGTGTCAGTCCTCTTGTACTTAAGTCGGCATTGTGCCTTTTGTATTAAATTCGGATGCATTTTCTGTGTTTCATCGTCAATAAGAAGGTCCAAGGGATACAGTAAACCTGAAGTGAAGCATCGGAATCTAAAACTGGATTCACAGGAGAGGTTCATATTATAGAAAGTTAGAGTGTCAGTCCTCTTGTACTTGAGTCGGCATTGTGCCTTTTGTATTAAATTCGGATGCAATTTCTGTGTTTCATCGTCAATAAGAAGGTCCAAAGTATACAGTAAACCTGAAGTGAAGCATCGGAATCTAAAACTGGACTCACAGGTGAGGTTCAAATCATAGAAAGTTTGAGTGTCAGTCCTCTTGTACTTAAGTCGGCATTGTGCCTTTTGTATTAAATTCTGATGCAATTTCTGTGTTTCATCGTCAATAAGAAGGTCCATGGGATACAGTAAACCTGAAGTGAAGCATCGGAATCTAAAGCTGGACTCACAGGAGAGGTTCAAATAATTGTAAGTTAGAGTGTCAGTCCTCTTGTACTTAAGTCGGCATTGTGCCTTTTGTATTAAATTCGGATGCAATTTCTGTGTTCCATCGTCAATAAGAAGGTCCAAGGGATACAGAAATCCTGAAGTGAAAAATCGGAATCTAAAACAGGACTCACAGGAGAGGTTCAAATCATAGAAAGTTAGTGTCAGTCTTCTTGTACTTAAGCCGGCACTGTGCCTTTTGTATTAAATTTGTATGCAATTTCTGTGTTTCATTGTCAATAAGAAGGTCCAAGGGATTCAGTAAACCTGAAGTGAAGCATCGGAAACTAAAACCTAACTCACAGGAGAGGTTCAAATCATAGAAAATTTGTGTCAGTCCTCTTGTACTTATGTCGGCATTGTGCCTTTTGTATTAATTTCGGATGCAATTTCTGTCTTTCATCGTCAATAAGAAGGTCCATGGGATACAGTAAAACCTGAAGTGAAGCCTCGGCAACAAAAACTGGACTCCCAGGGTAGGTTCAAATCAGAGAAAGTTAGAGTGTCAGTCCTCTTGTACTTAAGTCGGCATTGTGCCTTTTGTATTAAATTCGGATGCAATTTCTGTGTATCATCGTCAATAACAAGGTCCAAGGAATACAGAAAACCTGAAGTGAAGCCTCGGCAACAAAAACTGGACTCCCAGGATAGGTTCAAATCAGAGAAAGTTAGAGTGTCAGTCCTCTTGTACTTAAGTCGGCATTGTTCCTTTTGTATTAAAATCGGATGCAATTTCTGTGTTTCATCGTCAATAAGAAGGTCCAAGGGATGCAGTAAACTTGAAGTGAAGCATCGGAATCTAATACTGTACTCACAGGAGAGGTTCATATCATAGAAAGTTAGAGTGTCAGTCCTCTTGTACTTAAGTCGGCATTGTGCCTTTTGTATTAAATTCGGATGCAATGTCTGTGTTCATCGTCAATAAGAAGGTCCAAGGTATACAGTAAACCTGAAGTGAAGCATCGGAATCTAAAACTGGACTCTCAGGAGAGGTTCAAATCAGAGAAAGTTAGAGTGTCAGTCCTCTCGTACTTAAGTCGGCATTGTTCCTTTTGTATTAAAATCGGATGCAATTTCTGTGTTTCATCGTCAATAAGAAGGTCCAAGGGATACAGTAAACCTGAAGTGAAGCATCGGAATCTAATACTGTACTCACAGGAGAGGTTCATATCATAGAAAGTTAGAGTGTCGGTCCTCTTGTACTTAAGTCGGCATTGTGCCTTTTGTATTAAATTCGGATGCAATGTCTGTGTTCATCGTCAATAAGAAGGTCCAAGGTATACAGTAAACCTGAAGTGAAGCATCGGAATCTAAAACCGGACTCTCAGGAGAGGTTCAAATCAGAGAAAGTTAGAGTGTCAGTCCTCTTGTACTTAAGTCGGCATTGTTCCTTTTGTATTAAAATCGGATGCAATTTCTGTGTTTCATCGTCAATAAGAAGGTCCAAGGGATGCAGTAAACCTGAAGTGAAGCATCGGAATCTAATACTGTACTCACAGGAGAGGTTCATATCATAGAAAGTTAGAGTGTCAGTCCTCTTGTACTTAAGTCGGCATTGTGCCTTTTGTATTAAATTCGGATGCAATGTCTGTGTTCATCGTCAATAAGAAGGTCCAAGGTATACAGTAAACCTGAAGTGAAGCATCGGAATCTAAAAGTGGACTCACAGATGAGGTTCAAATCACAGAAAGTTAGAGTGTCAGTCCTCTTGTACTTAAGTCGGCATTGTGCCTTTTGTATTAAATTCGGATGCATTTTCTGTGTTTCATCGTCAATAAGAAGGTCCAAGGGATACAGTAAACCTGAAGTGAAGCATCGGAATCTAAAACTGGACTCGCAGGAGAGGTTCATATTATAGAAAGTTAGAGTGTCAGTCCTCTTGTACTTGGGTCGGCATTGTGCCTTTTGTATTAAATTCGGATGCAATTTCTGTGTTTCATCGTCAATAAGAAGGTCCAAAGTATACAGTAAACATGAAGTGAAGCATCGGAATCTAAAACTGGACTCACAGGTGAGGTTCAAATCATAGAAAGTTTGAGTGTCAGTCCTCTTGTACTTAAGTCGGCATTGTGCCTTTTGTATTAAATTCTGATGCAATTTCTGTGTTTCATCGTCAATAAGAAGGTCCAAGGGATACAGTAAACCTGAAGTGAAGCATCGGAAACTGAAACTGGACTCACCGGAGAGGTTCAAATCATAGAAAGTTAGGGTGTCAGTCCTCTTGTACTTAAGTCGGCATTGTGCCTTTTGTATTAAATGTGGATGCAATTTCTGTGTTTCATCGTCAATAAGAAGGTCCAAGGGATACAGTCAACCTGAAGTGAAGCATCGGAATCTAAAACTGGACTCACAGGAGTGGTTCAAATCATAGAAAGTTAGAGTGTCAGTCCTCTTGTACTTAAGTCGGCACTGTGCCTTTTGTATTAAATTCGTATGCAATTTCGGTGTTTCATTGTCAATAAGAAGGTCCAAGGGATTCAGTAAACGTGAAGCGAAGCCTCGGAAACTAAAACCTGACTCACAGGAGAGGTTCAAATCATAGAGTGTCAGACCTCTTGTACTTAAGTCGGCATTGTGCCTTTTGTATTAATTTCGGATGCATTTCTGTGTTTCATCGTCAATAAGAAAGTCCAAGGGATACAGTAAACCTGAAGTGAAGCATCGGAATCTAAAACTGGGCTCACAGGAGAGGTTCAAATCGTAGAATGTTAGAGTGTCAGTCCTCTTGTACTTAAGTCGGCATTGTGCCTTTTGTATTAAATTCGGATGCTATTTCTGTGTTTCATCGTCAATAAGAAGGTCCAAGGGATACAGTAAACCTGAAGTGAAGCATCCGAATCTAAAACTGGCCTCACAAGAGTGGTTCAAATCATAGAAAGTTAGAGTGTCAGTCCTCTTATACTTAAGTCGGCATTGTGCCTTTTGTATTAATTTCGGATGCAATTTCTGTGTTTCATCGTCAATAAGAAGGTCCAAGGGATACAGTAAACCTGAATTGAAGCCTCGGCAACAAAAACTGGACTCACAGGAGAGGTTCAAATCACAGAATTTTAGTGTGTCAGTCCTCTTGTACTTAAGTCGGCATTGGGCCTTTTGTATTAAATTCGGACGCAATTTCTGTGTTTCATCGTCAATAAGAAGGTCCAAGGGATACAGTAAACCTGTAGTGAAGCATCGGAATCTAAAACTGGCCTCACAGGAGAGGTTCAAATCATAGAAAGTTAGAGTGTCAGTCCTCTTGTACTTATGCCGGCATTGGGCCTTTTTTATTAAATTCGGATGCAATTTCTATGTTTCATCGTCAATACGAAGGTCCAAGGGATACAGTAAACCTGAAGTGAAGCATCGGAATCTAAAACTGGACTCACAGGAGAGGTTCAAATCATAAAAAGTTAGAGTGTCAGTCCTGTTGTACTTAAGTCGGCATTGTGCCTTTTGTATTAAATTCGGATGCAATTTCTGTGTTTCATCGTCAATAAGAACGTCCAAGGGATACAGTAAACCTGAAGTGAAGCATCGGAATCTAAAACTGGCCTCACAGGAGTGGTTCAAATCATAGAAAGTTAGAGTGTCTGTCCTCTTGTACTTAAGCCGGCATTGTGCCTTTTGTATTAATTCCGGATGCAATTTCTGTGTTTCATCGTCAATAAGAAGGTCCAAGAGATACAGTAAACCTGAAGTGAAGCATCGGAATCTAAAACTGGACTCACAGGAGAGGTTCAAATCATAGAAAGTTAGAATGTCAGTCTTCTTGTACTTAAGTCGGCATTGTGCCTTTTGTATTAAATTCGGACGCAATTTCTGTCTTTCATCGTCAATAAGAAGGTCCAAGGGATAAAGTTAACCTGAAGTGAAGCATCGGAATCTAAAACTGGCCTCACAGGAGAGGTTCAAATCATAGAAACTTAGAGTGTCAGTCCTCTTGTACTTAAGTTTGCATTGTGCCTTTTGTATTAATTTCGGATGCAATTTCTGTGTTTCATCGTCAATAAGAAGATCCAAGTGATACAGTAAACCTGAAATGAAGCCTCGGCAACAAAAACTGGACTCACAGGTGAGGTTCAAATTATAGAATGTTAGAGTGTCAGTCCTCTTGTACTTAAGTCTTCATTGGGCCTTTTGTATTAAATTCGGACGCAATTTCTGTGTTTCATCGTCAATAAGAATGTCCAAGGGATACAGTAAACCTGTAGTGAAGCATCGGAATCTAAAACTGGCCTCACAGGAGAGGTTCAAACCATAGAAAGTTAGAGTGTCAGTCCCCTTGTACTTAAGTCGGCATTGTGCCTTTTGTATTAAAATCGGGCGCAATTTCTGTGTTTCATCGTCAATAAGAAGGTCCAAGGGATACAGTAAACCTGAAGTGAAGCATCGGAATCTAAAACTGGCCTCACAGGAGAGGTTTAAATCATAGAAACTTAGAGTGTCAGTCCTCTTGTACTTAAGTCGGCATTGTGCCTTTTGTATTAATTTTGGATGCAATTTCTGTGTTTCATCGTCAATAAGAAAGTCCAAGGGGTACAGTAAACCTGAAATGAAGCCTCGGCAACAAAAACTGGACTCACAGGAGAGGTTCAAATTATAGAATGTTAGAGTGTCAGTCCTCTTGTACTTAAGTCGGCATTGGGCCTTTTGTATTAAATTCGGACGCAATTTCTGTGTTTCATCGTCAATAAGAAGGTCCAAGGGATACAGTAAACCTGTAGTGAAGCATCGGAATCTAAAACTGGCCTCACAGGAGAGGTTCAAACCATAGAAAGTTAGAGTGTCAGTCCCCTTGTACTTAAGTCGGCATTGTGCCTTTTGTATTAAAATCGGGCGCAATTTCTGTGTTTCATCGTCAATAAGAAGGTCCAAGGGATACAGTAAACCTGAAGTGAAGCATCGGAATCTAAAACTGGCCTCACAGGAGAGGTTTAAATCATAGAAACTTAGAGTGTCAGTCCTCTTGTACTTAAGCCGGCATTGTGCCTTTTGTATTAAATTCGGATGCTATTTCTGTGTTTCATCGTCAATAAGATGGTCCAAGAGATACAGTAAACCTGAAGTGAAGCATTGGAATCTAAAACTGGTCTCACAGGAGAGGTTCAAATCATAGAAAGTTAAAGTGTCAGTCCTCTGGTACTTAAGTCGGCATTGTGCCTTTTGTATTAAGTTCGGACGCAATTTCTGTGTTTCATCGTCAATAAGAAGGTCCAAGGGATACAGTAAACCTGAAGTGAAGCATCGGAATCTAAAACTGGCCTCACAGGAGAGGTTCAAATCATAGAAACTTAGAGTGTCAGTCCTCTTGTACTTAAGTCGGCATTGTGCCTTTTGTATTAATTTCGGATGCAATTTCTGTGTTTCATCGTCAATAAGAAGGTCCAAGTGATACAGTAAACCTGAAATGAAGCCTCGGCAACAAAAACTGGACTCACAGGTGATGTTCAAATTATAGAATGTTAGAGTGTCAGTCCTCTTGTACTTAAGTCGGCATTGGGCCTTTTGTATTAAATTCGGACGCAATTTCTGTGTTTCATCGTCAATAAGAAGGTCCAAGGGATACAGTAAACCTGTAGTGAAGCATCGGAATCTAAAACTGGCCTCACAGGACAGGTTCAAATCATAGAAAGTTAGAGTGTCAGTCCTCGTGTACTTAAGCCGGCATTGTGCCTTTTGTATTAAATTCGGATGCAATTTCTGTAGTCATCGTCAACAAGAAGGTCCAATGGATACAGTAAACTTGAAGTGAAGCATCGGAATTTAAAACTGGAATCACAGGAGATGTTCAAATCATAGAAAGTTAGAGTGCCAGTCCTCGTGTACTTAAGCCGGCCTTGTGCCTTTTGTATTAAATTCGGATGCAATTTCTGTGTTTCATCGACAATAAGAAGGTCCAAGGGATACAGTAAACCTGAAGTGAAGCATCGGAATCTAAAACTGGACTCACAGGAGAGGTTCAAACCATAGAAAGTTAGAGTGTCAGTCCTCTTGTACTTAAGTCGGCATTGTGCCTTTTGTATTAAATTCGGATGCAATTTCTGTGTTCCATCGTCAATAAGAAGGTCCAAGGGATACAGAAATCCTGAAGTGAAAAATCGGAATCTAAAACAGGACTCACAGGAGAGGTTCAAATCATAGAAAGTTAGTGTCAGTCTTCTTGTACTTAAGCCGGCACTGTGCCTTTTGTATTAAATTTGTATGCAATTTCTGTGTTTCATTGTCAATAAGAAGGTCCAAGGGATTCAGTAAACCTGAAGTGAAGCATCGGAAACTAAAACCTAACTCACAGGAGAGGTTCAAATCATAGAAAATTTGTGTCAGTCCTCTTGTACTTATGTCGGCATTGTGCCTTTTGTATTAATTTCGGATGCAATTTCTGTCTTTCATCGTCAATAAGAAGGTCCATGGGATACAGTAAACCTGAAGTGAAGCCTCGGCAACAAAAACTGGACTCCCAGGATAGGTTCAAATCAGAGAAAGTTAGAGTGTCAGTCCTCTTGTACTTAAGTCGGCATTGTGCCTTTTGTATTAAATTCGGATGCAATTTCTGTGTATCATCGTCAATAACAAGGTCCAAGGAATACAGAAAACCTGAAGTGAAGCCTCGGCAACAAAAACTGGACTCCCAGGATAGGTTCAAATCAGAGAAAGTTAGAGTGTCAGTCCTCTTGTACTTAAGTCGGCATTGTTCCTTTTGTATTAAAATCGGATGCAATTTCTGTGTTTCATCGTCAATAAGAAGGTCCAAGGGATGCAGTAAACTTGAAGTGAAGCATCGGAATCTAATACTGTACTCACAGGAGAGGTTCATATCATAGAAAGTTAGAGTGTCAGTCCTCTTGTACTTAAGTCGGCATTGTGCCTTTTGTATTAAATTCGGATGCAATGTCTGTGTTCATCGTCAATAAGAAGGTCCAAGGTATACAGTAAACCTGAAGTGAAGCATCGGAATCTAAAACTGGACTCTCAGGAGAGGTTCAAATCAGAGAAAGTTAGAGTGTCAGTCCTCTCGTACTTAAGTCGGCATTGTTCCTTTTGTATTAAAATCGGATGCAATTTCTGTGTTTCATCGTCAATAAGAAGGTCCAAGGGATACAGTAAACCTGAAGTGAAGCATCGGAATCTAATACTGTACTCACAGGAGAGGTTCATATCATAGAAAGTTAGAGTGTCGGTCCTCTTGTACTTAAGTCGGCATTGTGCCTTTTGTATTAAATTCGGATGCAATGTCTGTGTTCATCGTCAATAAGAAGGTCCAAGGTATACAGTAAACCTGAAGTGAAGCATCGGAATCTAAAACCGGACTCTCAGGAGAGGTTCAAATCAGAGAAAGTTAGAGTGTCAGTCCTCTTGTACTTAAGTCGGCATTGTTCCTTTTGTATTAAAATCGGATGCAATTTCTGTGTTTCATCGTCAATAAGAAGGTCCAAGGGATGCAGTAAACCTGAAGTGAAGCATCGGAATCTAATACTGTACTCACAGGAGAGGTTCATATCATAGAAAGTTAGAGTGTCAGTCCTCTTGTACTTAAGTCGGCATTGTGCCTTTTGTATTAAATTCGGATGCAATGTCTGTGTTCATCGTCAATAAGAAGGTCCAAGGTATACAGTAAACCTGAAGTGAAGCATCGGAATCTAAAAGTGGACTCACAGATGAGGTTCAAATCACAGAAAGTTAGAGTGTCAGTCCTCTTGTACTTAAGTCGGCATTGTGCCTTTTGTATTAAATTCGGATGCATTTTCTGTGTTTCATCGTCAATAAGAAGGTCCAAGGGATACAGTAAACCTGAAGTGAAGCATCGGAATCTAAAACTGGACTCGCAGGAGAGGTTCATATTATAGAAAGTTAGAGTGTCAGTCCTCTTGTACTTGGGTCGGCATTGTGCCTTTTGTATTAAATTCGGATGCAATTTCTGTGTTTCATCGTCAATAAGAAGGTCCAAAGTATACAGTAAACATGAAGTGAAGCATCGGAATCTAAAACTGGACTCACAGGTGAGGTTCAAATCATAGAAAGTTTGAGTGTCAGTCCTCTTGTACTTAAGTCGGCATTGTGCCTTTTGTATTAAATTCTGATGCAATTTCTGTGTTTCATCGTCAATAAGAAGGTCCAAGGGATACAGTAAACCTGAAGTGAAGCATCGGAAACTGAAACTGGACTCACCGGAGAGGTTCAAATCATAGAAAGTTAGGGTGTCAGTCCTCTTGTACTTAAGTCGGCATTGTGCCTTTTGTATTAAATGTGGATGCAATTTCTGTGTTTCATCGTCAATAAGAAGGTCCAAGGGATACAGTCAACCTGAAGTGAAGCATCGGAATCTAAAACTGGACTCACAGGAGTGGTTCAAATCATAGAAAGTTAGAGTGTCAGTCCTCTTGTACTTAAGTCGGCACTGTGCCTTTTGTATTAAATTCGTATGCAATTTCGGTGTTTCATTGTCAATAAGAAGGTCCAAGGGATTCAGTAAACGTGAAGCGAAGCCTCGGAAACTAAAACCTGACTCACAGGAGAGGTTCAAATCATAGAGTGTCAGACCTCTTGTACTTAAGTCGGCATTGTGCCTTTTGTATTAATTTCGGATGCATTTCTGTGTTTCATCGTCAATAAGAAAGTCCAAGGGATACAGTAAACCTGAAGTGAAGCATCGGAATCTAAAACTGGGCTCACAGGAGAGGTTCAAATCGTAGAATGTTAGAGTGTCAGTCCTCTTGTACTTAAGTCGGCATTGTGCCTTTTGTATTAAATTCGGATGCTATTTCTGTGTTTCATCGTCAATAAGAAGGTCCAAGGGATACAGTAAACCTGAAGTGAAGCATCCGAATCTAAAACTGGCCTCACAAGAGTGGTTCAAATCATAGAAAGTTAGAGTGTCAGTCCTCTTATACTTAAGTCGGCATTGTGCCTTTTGTATTAATTTCGGATGCAATTTCTGTGTTTCATCGTCAATAAGAAGGTCCAAGGGATACAGTAAACCTGAATTGAAGCCTCGGCAACAAAAACTGGACTCACAGGAGAGGTTCAAATCACAGAATTTTAGTGTGTCAGTCCTCTTGTACTTAAGTCGGCATTGGGCCTTTTGTATTAAATTCGGACGCAATTTCTGTGTTTCATCGTCAATAAGAAGGTCCAAGGGATACAGTAAACCTGTAGTGAAGCATCGGAATCTAAAACTGGCCTCACAGGAGAGGTTCAAATCATAGAAAGTTAGAGTGTCAGTCCTCTTGTACTTATGCCGGCATTGGGCCTTTTTTATTAAATTCGGATGCAATTTCTATGTTTCATCGTCAATACGAAGGTCCAAGGGATACAGTAAACCTGAAGTGAAGCATCGGAATCTAAAACTGGACTCACAGGAGAGGTTCAAATCATAAAAAGTTAGAGTGTCAGTCCTGTTGTACTTAAGTCGGCATTGTGCCTTTTGTATTAAATTCGGATGCAATTTCTGTGTTTCATCGTCAATAAGAACGTCCAAGGGATACAGTAAACCTGAAGTGAAGCATCGGAATCTAAAACTGGCCTCACAGGAGTGGTTCAAATCATAGAAAGTTAGAGTGTCTGTCCTCTTGTACTTAAGCCGGCATTGTGCCTTTTGTATTAATTCCGGATGCAATTTCTGTGTTTCATCGTCAATAAGAAGGTCCAAGAGATACAGTAAACCTGAAGTGAAGCATCGGAATCTAAAACTGGACTCACAGGAGAGGTTCAAATCATAGAAAGTTAGAATGTCAGTCTTCTTGTACTTAAGTCGGCATTGTGCCTTTTGTATTAAATTCGGACGCAATTTCTGTCTTTCATCGTCAATAAGAAGGTCCAAGGGATAAAGTTAACCTGAAGTGAAGCATCGGAATCTAAAACTGGCCTCACAGGAGAGGTTCAAATCATAGAAACTTAGAGTGTCAGTCCTCTTGTACTTAAGTTTGCATTGTGCCTTTTGTATTAATTTCGGATGCAATTTCTGTGTTTCATCGTCAATAAGAAGATCCAAGTGATACAGTAAACCTGAAATGAAGCCTCGGCAACAAAAACTGGACTCACAGGTGAGGTTCAAATTATAGAATGTTAGAGTGTCAGTCCTCTTGTACTTAAGTCTTCATTGGGCCTTTTGTATTAAATTCGGACGCAATTTCTGTGTTTCATCGTCAATAAGAATGTCCAAGGGATACAGTAAACCTGTAGTGAAGCATCGGAATCTAAAACTGGCCTCACAGGAGAGGTTCAAACCATAGAAAGTTAGAGTGTCAGTCCCCTTGTACTTAAGTCGGCATTGTGCCTTTTGTATTAAAATCGGGCGCAATTTCTGTGTTTCATCGTCAATAAGAAGGTCCAAGGGATACAGTAAACCTGAAGTGAAGCATCGGAATCTAAAACTGGCCTCACAGGAGAGGTTTAAATCATAGAAACTTAGAGTGTCAGTCCTCTTGTACTTAAGTCGGCATTGTGCCTTTTGTATTAATTTTGGATGCAATTTCTGTGTTTCATCGTCAATAAGAAAGTCCAAGGGGTACAGTAAACCTGAAATGAAGCCTCGGCAACAAAAACTGGACTCACAGGAGAGGTTCAAATTATAGAATGTTAGAGTGTCAGTCCTCTTGTACTTAAGTCGGCATTGGGCCTTTTGTATTAAATTCGGACGCAATTTCTGTGTTTCATCGTCAATAAGAAGGTCCAAGGGATACAGTAAACCTGTAGTGAAGCATCGGAATCTAAAACTGGCCTCACAGGAGAGGTTCAAACCATAGAAAGTTAGAGTGTCAGTCCCCTTGTACTTAAGTCGGCATTGTGCCTTTTGTATTAAAATCGGGCGCAATTTCTGTGTTTCATCGTCAATAAGAAGGTCCAAGGGATACAGTAAACCTGAAGTGAAGCATCGGAATCTAAAACTGGCCTCACAGGAGAGGTTTAAATCATAGAAACTTAGAGTGTCAGTCCTCTTGTACTTAAGCCGGCATTGTGCCTTTTGTATTAAATTCGGATGCTATTTCTGTGTTTCATCGTCAATAAGATGGTCCAAGAGATACAGTAAACCTGAAGTGAAGCATTGGAATCTAAAACTGGTCTCACAGGAGAGGTTCAAATCATAGAAAGTTAAAGTGTCAGTCCTCTGGTACTTAAGTCGGCATTGTGCCTTTTGTATTAAGTTCGGACGCAATTTCTGTGTTTCATCGTCAATAAGAAGGTCCAAGGGATACAGTAAACCTGAAGTGAACCATCGGAATCTAAAACTGGCCTCACAGGAGAGGTTCAAATCATAGAAACTTAGAGTGTCAGTCCTCTTGTACTTAAGTCGGCATTGTGCCTTTTGTATTAATTTCGGATGCAATTTCTGTGTTTCATCGTCAATAAGAAGGTCCAAGTGATACAGTAAACCTGAAATGAAGCCTCGGCAACAAAAACTGGACTCACAGGTGATGTTCAAATTATAGAATGTTAGAGTGTCAGTCCTCTTGTACTTAAGTCGGCATTGGGCCTTTTGTATTAAATTCGGACGCAATTTCTGTGTTTCATCGTCAATAAGAAGGTCCAAGGGATACAGTAAACCTGTAGTGAAGCATCGGAATCTAAAACTGGCCTCACAGGACAGGTTCAAATCATAGAAAGTTAGAGTGTCAGTCCTCGTGTACTTAAGCCTTCATTGTGCCTTTTGTATTAAATTCGGATGCAATTTCTGTAGTCATCGTCAACAAGAAGGTCCAATGGATACAGTAAACTTGAAGTGAAGCATCGGAATTTAAAACTGGAATCACAGGAGATGTTCAAATCATAGAAAGTTAGAGTGCCAGTCCTCGTGTACTTAAGCCGGCCTTGTGCCTTTTGTATTAAATTCGGATGCAATTTCTGTGTTTCATCGACAATAAGAAGGTCCAAGGGATACAGTAAACCTGAAGTGAAGCATCGGAATCTAAAACTGGACTCACAGGAGAGGTTCAAACCATAGAAAGTTAGAGTGTCAGTCCTCTTGTACTTAAGTCGACATTGTGCCTTTTGTATTAAATTCGGATGCAATTTCTGTGTTTCATCGACAATAAGAAGGTCCAAGGGATACAGAAAACCTGAAGTGAAGCATCGGAATCTAAAACTGGAATCACAGGAGAGGTTCAAATCAAAGAAAGTTAGAGTGTCAGTCCTCTTGTGCTTAAGTCGGCATTGTGCCTTTTGTATTAAATTCGGATGCAATTTCTGTGTTTCATCGTCAATAAGATGGTCCAAGGGATACAATAAACCAGAAGTGAAGCATCGGAATCTAAAACTGGACTCACAGGAGAGGTTCAAATCATAGAAATTTAGGGTGTCAGTCCTCTTGTCTTTAAGTCGGCATTGTGCCTTTTGTATTAAATTCGGATGCAATTTCTGTGTTTCATTGTCAATAAGAAGGTCCAAGGGATTCAGTAAACCTGAAGTGAAGCATCGGAAACTAAAACCAGCCTCACAGGAGGGGTTCAAATCATAGAAACTTAGAGTGTCAGCCTTCTTGTACTTAAGTAGGCATTGTGCCTTTTGAATTAATTTCGGATGCAATTTCTGTGTTTCATCGTCAATAAGAAGGTCCAAGGGATACAGTAAACCTGAAGTGAAGCCTCGGCAACAAAAACTGGACTCACAAGAGAGGTACAAATCCTAGAAAGTTAGAGTGTCAGTCCTCTTGTATTAAGTCGGAATTGTGCCTTTTGTATTAAATTCGGACGCAATTTCTGTGTTTCATGGTCAATAAGAAGTTCCAAGGGATACAGTAACCCTGAAGTGAAGAATCGGAATCTAAAACTGGACTCGCAGGAGAGGTTCAAATCATAGAAAGATAGAGTGTCAGTCCTCTAGTACTTATGTCGGCATTGTGCCTTTTGTATTAAATTCGGATGCAATTTCTGTGTTTCATCGTCAATAAGAAGGTCCAAGGGATACAGTAAACTTGAAGTGAAGCATCGGAACCTTAAACTGGAATCATAGGAGAGGTTCAAATCATAGAAAGTTAGAGTGTCAGTCCTCTTATACTTGAGCCGGCATTGTGCCTTATGTATTAAATTCGGATGCAATTTCTGTGTTTCATCGTCAATAAGAAGGTCCAAGGGATACAATAAACCAGAAGTGAAGCATCGGAATGTAAAACTGGACTCACAGGAGAGGTTCAAATCATAGAAATTTAGGGTGTCAGTCCTCTTGTACTTAAGTCGGCATTGTGCCTTTTGTATTAAATTCGGATGCAATTTCTGTGGTTCATCGTTAATAAGAAGGTCCAAGGGATACAGTAAACCTGAAGTGAAGCATCGGAATCTAAAACTGGACTCACAGGAGTGGTTCAAATCATAGAGATTTAGAGTGTCAGTCCTCTTGTACTTAAGTCGGCACTGTGCCTTTTGTATTAAATTCGTATGCAATTTCTGTGTTTCATTGTCAATAAGAAGGTCCAAGGGATTCAGTAAACCTGAAGTGAAGCATCGGAAACTAAAACCAGACTCACAGGAGGGGTTCAAATCATAGAAACTTAGAGTGTCAGTCTTCTTGTACTTAAGTCGGCATTGTGCCTTTTGAATTAATTTCGGATGCAATTTCTGTGTTTCATCGTCAATAAGAAGGTCCAAGGGATACAGTAAACCTGAAGTGAAGCCCGGCAACAAAAACTGGACTCACAAGAGAGGTACAAATCGTAGAAAGTTAGTGTGTCAGTCCTCTTGTATTAAGTCGGAATTGTGCCTTTTGTATTAAATTCGGACGCAATTTCTGTGTTTCATGGTCAATAAGAAGGTCCAAGGGATACAGTAAACCTGAAGTGAAGCAGCTGAATCTAAAACTGGACTCACAGGAGAGGTTCAGATCATAGAAATTGAGAGTGTCAGTCTTCTTGTACTTAAGTCGGCACTGTGCTTTTTGTATTAAATTCGTATGCAATTTCTGTGTTTCATTGTCAATAAGAAGGTCCAAGGGATTCAGTAAACCTGAAGTGAAGCATCGGAAACTAAAACCAGACTCACAGGAGGGGTTCAAACCATAGAAACTTAGAGTGTCAGTCTTCTTGTACTTAAGTCGGCATTGTGCCTTTTGAATTAATTTCGGATGCAATTTCTGTGTTTCATCGTCAATGCGAAGGTCCAAGGGATACAGTAAACCTGAAGTGAAGCCTCGGCAACAAAAACTGGACTCACAAGAGAGGTACAAATCATAGAAAGTTAGAGTGTCAGTCCTCTTGTATTAAGTCGGAATTGTGCCTTTTGTATTAAATTCAGACGCAATTTCTGTGTTTCATGGTCAATAAGAAGGTCCAAGGGATACAGTAAACCTGAAGTGAAGCATCGGAATCTAAAACTGGACTCACAGGAGAGGTTCAAATCATAGAAAGTTAGAGTGTCAGTCCTCTTGTACTTAAGTCGCCATTGTGCCTTTAGTATTAAATTCGGATGCAATTTCTGTGTTTCATCGTCAATAAGAAGGTCCAAGATATACAGTAAACTTAAAGTGAAGCATCGGAATCTTAAGCTCGAATCATAGGAGAGGGTCAAATCATAGAAAGTTAGAGTGTCAGTCCTCTTGTACTTGAGCCGGCATTGTGCCTTATGTTTTAAATTCGGATGCAATTTCTGTGTTTCATCGTCAATAAGAAGGTCCAAGGGATAAAGTAAACCTGAAGTGAAGCATCGGAATCTAAAACTGGCGTCACAGGAGTGGTTCAAATCATAGAAAGTTAGAGTGTCTGTCCTCTTGTACTTATGTCGGCATTGTGCATTTTTTATTAATTTTGGATGCAATTTCTGTGTTTCATCGTCAATAAGAAGGTCCAAGGGATGCAGTAAACCTGAAGTGAAGCATCGGATTCTAAAACTGGACTCACAGGTGAGGTTTAAATCGTAGAAAGTTAGAGTGTCGGTCCTCTTGTACTTAAGTCGGCATTGTGCATTTTGTATTACATTCGGATGCAATTTCTGTGTTTCATCGTCAATAAGAAGGTCCAAGGGATACAGTAAACCTGAAGTGAAGCATCGGACTCTAAAACTGGACTCACAGGAGAGGTTCATATAATAGAAAGTTAGAGTGTCAGTCCTCTTGTACTTAAGTCGGCATTGTGCATTTTGTATTAAATTCGGATGCAATTTCTGTGTTTCATCGTCAATAAGAAGGTCCAAGGGATACAGAAAACCTGAAGTGAAGCATCGGAATCTAAAACTAGAATCACAGGAGAGGTTCAAATCATAGAAAGTTAGAGTGTCAGTCCGCTTGTACTAGAGCCGGCATTGTGCCTTTTGTATTAAATTGGCATGCAATTTCTGTGTTTCATCGTCAATAAGAAGGTCCAAGGGATACAGTAAACCTGAAGTGAAGCATCGGAATCTAAAACTGGACTCACAGGAGTGGTTCAAATCATAGAAATTTAGAGTGTCAGTCCCCTTGTACTTCTGTCGGCACTGTGCTTTTTGTATTAATTCGAATGCAATTTCTGTGTTTCATTGTCAATAAAAAGGTCCAAGGGATTCAGTAAACCAGAAAAGCAGCATCGGAAACTTAAACCTGACTCACAGTAGAGGTTCAAATCATAGAAACTTAGAGTGTCAGTCCTCTTGTAATTAAGTCGGCATTGTGCTGTTGTATTAATTTCGGATGCAATTTTTATGTTTCATCGTCAATAAGAAGGTCCAAGGGATACAGTAAACCTGAAGTGAAGCCTAGGCAACAAAAACTGGACTCACAGGAGAGGTTCAAATCATAGAAAGTTAGAGTGTCTGTCCTCTTGTACTTAAGTCGGCATTGTGCCTTTTGTATTAAATTTGGACGCAATTTCTGTGTTTAATCGTCAATGAGAAGGTCCAAGGGATACAGTAAATCTGAAGTGAAGCATCGGAATCTAAAACTGGACTCACAGGAGTGGTTCAAATCATAGAAAGTTAGAGTGTCAGTCCTCTTGTACTTAAGTCGGCATTGTGCCTTTTGTATTAATTTCGGATGCAATTTCTATGTTTCATCGTCAACAAGAAGGTCCAAGGGATACAGTAAACTTGAAGTGAAGCATCGGATTCTAAAACTGGCCTCACAGGAGCGGTTCACATCATAGAAAGTTAGAGTGTCTTACCTCTTGTACTTAAGTCGGCATTGTGCCTTTTGTATTAAATTCGGATGCAATTTCTGTGTTCCATCGTCAATAAGAAGGTCCAAGGGATACAGTAAACTTGAAGTGAAGCATCGGAATCTAAAACTGGAATCATAGGAGAGGTTCAAATCATAGAAAGTTAGAGTGTCAGTCCTCTTGTACTTAAGTCGGCACTGTGCCTTTTGTATTAAATTCGTATGCAATTTCTGTGTTTCATTGTCAATAAGAAGGTGCAAGGGATTCAGTAAACCTGAAGTGAAGCATCGGAAACTAAAACCTGACTCACAGTAGAGGTTCAAATCATAGAAACTTAGGGTGTCAGTCCTCTTGTACTTTAGTCGGCATTGTGCTGTTGTATTAATTTCGGATGCAATTTCTATGTTTCATCGTCAATAAGAAGGTCCAAGGGATACAGTAAACCTGAAGTGAAGCCTCGGCAACAAAAACTGGACTCACAGGAGAGGTTCAAATCATAGAAAGTTAGAGTGTCTGTCCTCTTGTACTTAAGTCGGCATTGTGATTTTTGTATTAAATTCGGACGCAATTTCTGTGTTTCATGGTCAATAAGAAGGTCCAAGGGATACAGTAAACCTGAAGTGAAGCAGCGGAATCTAAAACTGGACTCAGAGGAGAGGTTCAGATCATAGAAATTGAGAGTGTCAGTCTTCTTGTACTTAAGTCGGCACTGTGCTTTTTGTATTAAATTCGTATGCAATTTCTGTGTTTCATTGTCAATAAGAAGGTCCAAGGGATTCAGTAAACCTGAAGTGAAGCATCGGAAACTAAAACATGACTCACAGGAGGGGTTCAAACCATAGAAACTTAGAGTGTCAGTCTTCTTGTACTTAAGTCGGCATTGTGCCTTTTGAATTAATTTCGGATGCAATTTCTGTGTTTCATCGTCAATACGAAGGTCCAAGGGATACAGTAAACCTGAAGTGAAGCCTCGGCAACAAAAACTGGACTCACAAGAGAGGTACAAATCACAGAAAGTTAGAGTGTCAGTCCTCTTGTATTAAGTCGGAATTGTGCCTTTTGTATTAAATTAGGACGCAATTTCTGTGTTTCATGGTCAATAAGAAGGTCCAAGGGATACAGTAAACCTGAAGTGAAGCATCGGAATCTAAAACTGGACTCACAGGAGAGGTTCAAATCATAGAAAGTTAGAGTGTCAGTCCTCTTGTACTTAAGTCGGCATTGTGCCTTTAGTATTAAATTCGGATGCAATTTCTGTGTTTCATCGTCAATAAGAAGGTCCAAGATATACAGTAAACTTAAAGTGAAGCATCGGAATCTTAAGCTCGTATCATAGGAGAGGGTCAAATCATAGAAAGTTAGAGTGTCAGTCCTCTTGTACTTGAGCCGGCATTGTGCCTTATGTTTTAAATTCGGATGCAATTTCTGTGTTTCATCGTCAATAAGAAGGTCCAAGGGATAAAGTAAACCTGAAGTGAAGCATCGGAATCTAAAACTGGCGTCACAGGAGTGGTTCAAATCATAGAAAGTTAGAGTGTCTGTCCTCTTGTACTTATGTCGGCATTGTGCATTTTTTATTAATTTTGGATGCAATTTCTGTGTTTCATCGTCAATAAGAAGGTCCAAGGGATGCAGTAAACCTGAAGTGAAGCATCGGATTCTAAAACTGGACTCACAGGTGAGGTTTAAATCGTAGAAAGTTAGAGTGTCGGTCCTCTTGTACTTAAGTCGGCATTGTGCATTTTGTATTACATTCGGATGCAATTTCTGTGTTTCATCGTCAATAAGAAGGTCCAAGGGATACAGTAAACCTGAAGTGAAGCATCGGACTCTAAAACTGGACTCACAGGAGAGGTTCATATAATAGAAAGTTAGAGTGTCAGTCCTCTTGTACTTAAGTCGGCATTGTGCCTTTTGTATTAAATTCGGATGCAATTTCTGTGTTTCATCGTCAATAAGAAGGTCCAAGGGATACAGAAAACCTGAAGTGAAGCATCGGAATCTAAAACTAGAATCACAGGAGAGGTTCAAATCATAGAAAGTTAGAGTGTCAGTCCGCTTGTACTAGAGCGGGCATTGTGCCTTTTGTATTAAATTGGCATGCAATTTCTGTGTTTCATCGTCAATAAGAAGGTCCAAGGGATACAGTAAACCTGAAGTGAAGCATCGGAATCTAAAACTGGACTCACAGGAGTGGTTCAAATCATAGAAATTTAGAGTGTCAGTCCCCTTGTACTTCTGTCGGCACTGTGCTTTTTGTATTAATTCGAATGCAATTTCTGTGTTTCATTGTCAATAAGAAGGTCCAAGGGATTCAGTAAACCTGAAGTGCAGCATCGGAAACTAAAACCTGACTCACAGTAGAGGTTCAAATCATAGAAACTTAGAGTGTCAGTCCTCTTGTACTTAAGTCGGCATTGTGCTGTTGTATTAATTTCGGATGCAATTTCTATGTTTCATCCTCAATAAGAAGGTCCAAGGGATACAGTAAACCTGAAGTGAAGCCTAGGCAACAAAAACTGGACTCACAGGAGAGGTTCAGATCATAGAAAGTTAGAGTGTCTGTCCTCTTGTACTTAAGTCGGCATTGTGCCTTTTGTATTAAATTTGGACGCAATTTCTGTGTTTACTCGTCAATAAGAAGGTCCAAGGGATACAGTAAATCTGAAGTGAAGCATCGGAATCTAAAACTGGACTCACAGGAGAGGATCAAATCATAGAAAGTTAGAGTGTCAGTCCTCTTGTACTTAAGTCGGCATTGTGCCTTTTGTATTAATTTCGGATGCAATTTCTATGTTTCATCGTCAACAAGAAGGTCCAAGGGATACAGTAAACTTGAAGTGAAGCATCGGAATCTAAAACTGGCCTCACAGGAGCGGTTCAAATCATAGAAAGTTAGAGTGTCTGTCCTCTTGTACTTAAGTCGGCATTGTGCCTTTTGTATTAAATTCGGATGCAATTTCTGTGTTCCATCGTCAATAAGAAGGTCCAAGGGATACAGTAAACTTGAAGTGAAGCGTCGGAATCTATAACTGGAATCATAGGAGAGGTTCAAATCATAGAAAGTTAGAGTGTCAGTCCTCTTGTACTTGAGCCGGCATTGTGCCTTATGTATTAAATTGGCATGCAATTTCTCTGATTCATCGTCAATAAGAAGGTCCAAGGGATACAGTAAACCTGAAGTGAAGCATCGGAAACTAAAACTGGACTCACAGGAGTGGTTCAAATCATAGAAATTTAGAGTGTCAGTCCCCTTGTACTTATGTCGGCAGTGTGCCTTTTGTATTATATTCGTATGCAATTTCTGTGTTTCATTGTCAATAAGAAGGTGCAAGGGATTCAGTAAACCTGAAGTGAAGCATCGGAAACTAAAACCTGACTCACAGTAGAGGTTCAAATCATAGAAACTTAGAGTGTCAGTCCTCTTGTACTTTAGTCGGCATTGTGCTGTTGTATTAATTTCGGATGCAATTTCTATGTTTCATCGTCAATAAGAAGGTCCAAGGGATACAGTAAACCTGAAGTGAAGCCTCGGCAACAAAAACTGGACTCACAGGAGAGGTTCAAATCATAGAAAGTTAGAGTGTCTGTCCTCTTGTACTTAAGTCGGCATTGTGATTTTTGTATTAAATTTGGACGCAATTTCTGTGTTTAATCGTCAATAAGAAGGTCCAAGGGATACAGTAAATCTGAAGTGAAGCATCGGAATCTAAAACTGGACTCACAGGAGAGGTTCAAATCATAGAAAGTTAGAGTGTCAGTCCTCTTGTACTTATGTCGGCATTGTGCCTTTTGTATTAATTTCGGATGCAATTTCCGTGTTTCATCGTCAATAAGAAGGTCCAAGGGATACAGTAAACTTGAAGTGAAGCATCGGAATCTAAAACTGGCCTCACAGGAGTGGTTCAAATCATAGAAAGTTAGAGTGTCTGTCCTCTTGTACTTAAGTCGGCATTGTGCCTTTTGTATTAAATTCGGATGCAATTTCTGTAATCATCGTCAATAAGAAGGTCCAAGGGATACAGTAAACCTGAAGTGAGGCATCGGAATCTAAAACTGGACTCACAGGAGTGGTTCAAATCATAGAAAGTTAGAGTGTCAGTCCTCTTGTACTTAAGTCAGCATTGTGCCTTTTGTATTAATTTCGGATGCAATTTCTGTGTTTCATCGTCAATAAGAAGGTCCAAGAGATACAGTAAACCTGAAAAGAAGCCTCGGCAACTAAAACTGGACTCACAGGAGAGGTTCAAAGCATAGAATGTTAGAGTGTCAGTCCTCTTGTACTTAAGTCGGCATTGGGCCTTTTGTATTAAATTCGGACGCAATTTCTGTGTTTCATCGTCAATAAGAAGGTCCAAGGGATACAGTAAACCTGAAGTGAAGCCTCGGCAACAAAAATTGGACTCACAGGAGAGGTTCAAATCATAGAAAGTTAGAGTGTCAGTCCTCTTGTACTTAAGTCGGCATTGTGCCTTTTGTATTAAATTCGGACGCAATTTCTGTGTTTCATCGTCAATAAGAAGGTCCAAGGGATACAGTAAACCTGAAGTGAAGCATCGGAATTTAAAACTGGCGTCACAGGAGAGGTTCAAATCATAGAAACTTAGAGTGTCAGTCCTCTTGTACTTAAGTTGGCATTGTGCCTTTTGTATTAATTTCGGATGCAATTTCTGTGTTTCATCGTCAATGAGAAGGTCCAAGGGATACAGTAAACCTGAAATGAAGCCTCGGCAATAAAAACTGGACTCACAGGAGAGGTTCAAATCATAGAATGTTAGAGTGTCAGTCCTCTTGTACTTAAGTCTGCATTGGGCGTTTTGTATTAAATTCGGACTCAATTTCTGTGTTTCATCGTCAATAAGAAGGTCCAAGGAATACAGTAAACCTGTAGTGAATCATCGGAATCTAAAACTGGCCTCACAGGAGCGGTTCAAATAATAGAAAGTTAGAGTGTCTGTCCTCTTGTACTTAAGTCGGCATTGTGCCTTTTGTATTAAATTCGGATGCAATTTCTGTGTTCCATCGTCAATAAGAAGGTCCAAGGGATACAGTAAACTTGAAGTGAAGCATCGGAATCTAAAACTGGAATCATAGGAGAGGTTCAAATCATAGAAAGTTAGAGTGTCAGTCCTCTTGTACTTGAGCCGGCATTGTGCCTTATGTATTAAATTGGCATGCAATTTCTCTGATTCATCGTCAATAAGAAGGTCCAAGGGATACAGTAAACCTGAAGTGAAGCATCGGAAACTAAAACTGGACTCACAGGAGTGGTTCAAATCATAGAAATTTAGAGTGTCAGTCCCCTTGTACTTATGTCGGCACTGTGCCTTTTGCATTATATTCGTATGCAATTTCTGTGTTTCATTGTCAATAAGAAGGTGCAAGGGATTCAGTAAACCTGAAGTGAAGCATCGGAAACTAAAACCTGACTCACAGTAGAGGTTCAAATCATAGAAACTTAGAGTGTCAGTCCTCTTGTACTTTAGTCGGCATTGTGCTGTTGTATTAATTTCGGATGCAATTTCTATGTTTCATCGTCAATAAGAAGGTCCAAGGGATGCAGTAAACCTGAAGTGAAGCCTCGGCAACAAAAACTGGACTCACAGGAGAGGTTCAAATCATAGAAAGTTAGAGTGTCAGTCCTCTTGTACTTAAGTCGGCATTGTGATTTTTGTATTAATTTTGGACGCAATTTCTGTGTTTAATCGTCAATAAGAAGGTCCAAGGGATACAGTAAACCTGAAATGAAGCCTCGGCAACAAAAACTGGACTCACAGGAGAGGTTCAAATCATAGAATGTTAGAGTGTCAGTCCTCTTGTACATAAGTCTGCATTGGGCCTTTTGTATTAAATTCGGACTCAATTTCTGTGTTTCATCGTCAATAAGAAGGTCCAAGGGATACAGTAAACCTGTAGTGAATCATCGGAATCTAAAACTGGCCTCACAGGAGAGGTTCAAATCATAGAAAGTTAGAGTGTCAGTCCTCTTGTACTTAAGCCGGCATTGTGCCTTTTGTATTAAATTCGGATGCAATTTCTGTAATCATCGTCAATAAGAAGGTCCAAGGGATACAGTAAACCTGAAATGAAGCCTCGGCAACAAAAACTGGACTCACAGGAGAGGTTCAAATCATAGAATGTTAGAGTGTCAGTCCTCTTGTACATAAGTCTGCATTGGGCCTTTTGTATTAAATTCGGACTCAATTTCTGTGTTTCATCGTCAATAAGAAGGTCCAAGGGATACAGTAAACCTGTAGTGAATCATAGGAATCTAAAACTGGCCTCACAGGAGAGGTTCAAATCATAGAAAGTTAGAGTGTCAGTCCTCTTGTACTTAAGCCGGCATTGTGCCTTTTGTATTAAATACGGATGCAATTTCTGTGTTTCATCGTCAATAAGAAGGTCCAACGGATACAGTAAACTTGAAGTGAAGCATCGGAATTTAAAACTGGAATCACAGGAGAGGTTCAAATCATAGAAAGCTAGAGTGTCAGTCCTCGTGTACTTAAGCCGGCCTTGTGCCTTTTGTATTAAATTCGGATGCAATTTCTGTGTTTCATCGTCAATAAGAAGGTCCAAGGAATACAGTAAACCTGAAGTGAAACATCAAAATCTAAAACTGGACTCACAGGAGAGGTTCAAACCATAGAAAGTTAGAGTGTCAGTCCTCTTGTACTTAAGTCGGCATTGTGCCTTCTGTATTAAATTCGGATGCAATTTCTGTGTTTCATCGTCAATAAGAAGGTCCAAGGGATACAGAAAACCTGAAGTGTAGCATCGGAATCTAAAACTGGAATCACAGGAGAAGTTCAAATCAAAGAAAGTTAGAGTGTCAGTCCTCTTGTACTTATGTCGGCATTGTGCCTTTTGTATTAAATTCGGATGCAATTTCTGTGTTTCATCGTCAATAAGAAGGTCCAAGGGATACAGTAAACCTGAAGTGAAGCATCGGAATCTAAAACTGGACTCACAGGAGTGGTTCAAATCGTAGAAATTTAGAGTGTCAGTCCTCTTGTACTTAAGTCGGCACTGTGCCTTTTGTATTAAATTCGTATGAAATTTCTGTGTTTCATTGTCAATATAAAGGTCCAAGGGATTCAGTAAACCTGAAGTGAAGCATCGGGAACTAAAAGCTGACTCACAGTAGAGGTTCAACTCATAGAAACTTAGAGTGTCAGTCCTCTTGTACTTAAGTCGGTATTGTGCTGTTGTATTAATTTCGGATGCAATTTCTATGCTTCATCGTCAATAAGAAGGTCCAAGGAATACAGTAAACCTGAAGTGAAGCCTCGGCAACAAAAACTGGACTCGCAGGAGGGGTTCAAATCATAGAAAGTTAGAGTGTCTGTCCTCTTGTACTTAAGTCGGCATTGTGCCTTTTGTATTAAATTCGGATGCAATTTCTGTAATCATCGTCAATAAGAAGGTCCAAGGGATACATTAAACCTGAAGTGAAGCATCGGATTCTAAAACTGGACTCACAGGTGAGGTTTAAATCATAGAAAGTTAGAGTGTCGGTCCTCTTGTACTTAAGTCGGCATTGTGCATTTTGTATTACATTCGGATGCAATTTCTGTGTTTCATAGTCAATAAGAAGGTCCAAGGGATACAGTAAACCTGAAGTGAAGCATCGGAATCTAAAACTGGACTCCGAGGAGAGGTTCAAATAATAGAAAGATAGAGTGTCAGTCCTCTCGTACTTAAGTCGGCATTGAGCCTTTTGTATTAAATTTGGATGCAATTTCTGTGTTTCATCGTCAATAAGAAGGTCCAAGGGATACAGTAAACCTAAAGTGAAGCATCGGAATCTAAAACTGGACTCACAGGAGTGGTTCAAATCAAAGAAATTTAGAGTTTCAGTCCCTTGTACTTATGTCGGCACTGTGCCTTTTGTATTATATTCGTATGCAATTTCTGTGTTTCATTGTCAATAAGAAGGTCCAAGGGACTCAGTAAACCTGAAGTGAAGCATCGGAAACTAAAACCTGACTCGCAGTAGAGGTTCAAATCATAGAAACTTAGAGTGTCAGTCCTCTTGTACTTAAGTCGGCATTGTGCTGTTTTATTAATTTCGGATGCAATTTCTATGTTTCATCGTCAATAAGAAGGTCCAAGGGATACAGTAAACCTGAAGTGAAGCCTCGGCAACAAAAACTGGACTCACAGGAGTGGTTCAAATCATAGAAAGTTAGAGTGTCTGTCCTCTTGTACTTAAGTCGGCATTGTGCCTTTTGTATTAAATTTGGACGCTATTTCTGTGTTTAATCGTCAATAAGAAGGTCCAAGGGATACAGTAAATCTGAAGTGAAGCATCGGAATCTAAAACTGGACTCACAGGAGAGGTTCAAATCGTAGAAAGTTAGAGTTTCAGTCTTCTTGTACTTAAGTCGGCATTGTGCCTTTTGTATTAAATTCGGATGCAATTTCTGTGTTTCATCGTCAATAAGAAGGTCCAAGGGATACAGAAAACCTGAAGTGAAGCATCGGAATCTAAAACTAGAATCACAGGAGAGCTTCAAATCATAGAATGTTAGAGTGTCAGTCCTCCTGTACTAGAGCCGGCATTGTGCCTTTTGTGTTAAAATGGCATGCAATTTCTGTGTTTCATCGTCAATAAGAAGGTCCAAGGGATACAGTAAACCTGAAGTGAAGCATCGGAATCTAAAACTGGTCTCACAGGAGAGGTTCTAATCATAGAAACTTAGAGTGTCAGTCCTCTTGTACTTAAGTCGGCATTGTGCCTTTTGTATTAATTTCGGATGCAATTTCTGTGTTTCATCGTCAATAAGAAGGTCCAAGGGATACAGTAAACCTGAAATGAAGCCTCGGCAACAAAAACTGGACTCACAGGAGAGGTTCAAATCATAGAATGTTAGAGTGTCAGTCCTCTTGTACTTAAGTCGGCATTGGGCCTTCTGTATTAAATTCGGACGCAATTTCTGTGTTTCATCGTCAATAAGAAGGTCCAAGGGATACAGTAAACCTGTAGTGAATCATCGGAATCTAAAACTGGCCTCACAGGAGAGGTTCAAATCATAGAAAGTTAGAGTGTCAGTCCTCTTGTACTTAAGCCGGCATTGTGCCTTTTGTATCAAATTCGGATGCAATTTCTGTGTTTCATCGTCAATAAGAAGGTCCAAGGTATACAGTAAACTTGAAGTGAAGCATCGGAATTTAAAACTGGAATCACAGGAGAGGTTCAAATCATAGAAACTTAGAGTGTCAGTCCTCGTGTACTTAAGTCGGCATTGTGCTGTTGTATTAATTTTGGATGCAATTTCTATGTTTCATCGTCAATAAGAAGGTCCAAGGGATACAGTAAACCTGAAGAGAAGCCTCGGCAACAAAAACTGGACTCACAGGAGTGGTTCAAATCATAGAAAATTAGAGTGTCTGTCCTCTTGTACTTAAGTCGGCATTGTGCCTTGTGTATTAATTTCTTATGCAATTTCTGTGTTTCATCGTCAATAAGAAGGTCCAAGGGATACAGTAAACCTGAAATGAAGCCCCGGCAACAAAAACTGGACTCACAGGAGAGGTTCAAATCATAGAATGTTAGAGTGTCAGTCCTCTTGTACTTAAGTCGGCATGGGCCTTCTGTATTAAATTCGGACGCAATTTCTGTGTTTCATCGTCAATAAGAAGGTCCAAGGGATACAGTAAACCTGTAGTGAATCATCGGAATCTAAAACTGGCCTCACAGGAGAGGTTCAAATCATAGAAAGTTAGAGTGTCAGTCCTCTTGTACTTAAGCCGGCATTGTGCCTTTTGTATTAAATTCGGATGCAATTTCTGTGTTTCATCGTCAATAAGAAGGTCCAAGGTATACAGTAAACTTGAAGTGAAGCATCGGAATTTAAAACTGGAATCACAGGAGAGGTTCAAATCATAGAAACTTAGAGTGTCAGTCCTCGTGTACTTAAGTCGGCATTGTGCTGTTGTATTAATTTCGGATGCAATTTCTATGTTTCATCGTCAATAAGAAGGTCCAAGGGATACAGTAAACCTGAAGTGAAGCCTCGGCAACAAAAACTGGACTCACAGGAGTGGTTCAAGTCATAGAAAGTTAGAGTGTCAGTCCTCTTGTACTTAAGTCGGCATTGTGCCTTTTGTATTAAATTTGGACGCTATTTCTGTGTTTAATCGTCAATAAGAAGGTCCAAGGGATACAGTAAATCTGAAGTGAAGCTTCGGAATCTAAAACTGGACTCACAGGAGAGGTTCAAATCATAGAAAGTTAGAGTCTCAGTCCTCTTGTACTTAAGTCGGCATTGTGCCTTTTGTAATAAATTCGGATGCAATTTCTGTGTTTCATCGTCAATAAGATGGTCCAAGGAATACAGAAAACCTGAAGTGAAGCATCGGAATCTAAAACTAGAATCACAGGAGAGCTTCAAATCATAGAAAGTTAGAGTGTCAGTCCTCTTGTACTTAAGTCGGCATTGTGCTGTTGTATTAATTTCGGATGCAATTTCTATGTTTCATCGTCAATAAGAAGGTCCAAGGGATACAGTAAACCTGAAGTGAAGCCTCGGCAACAAAAACTGGACTCTCAGGAGTGGTTCAAATCATAGAAAGTTAGAGTGTCAGTCCTCTTGTACTTAAGTCGGCATTGTGCCTTTTGTATTAAATTTGGACGCTATTTCTGTGTTTAATCGTCAATAAGAAGGTCCAAGGGATACAGTAAATCTGAAGTGAAGCATCGGAATCTAAAACTGGACTCACAGGAGAGGTTCAAATCATAGAAAGTTAGAGTCTCAGTCCTCTTGTACTTAAGTCGGCATTGTGCCTTTTGTAATAAATTCGGATGCAATTTCTGTGTTTTATCGTCAATAAGAAGGTCCAAGGAATACAGAAAACCTGAAGTGAAGCATCGGAATCTAAAACTAGAATCACAGGTGAGGTTCAAATCATAGAAAGTTAGAGTGTCAGTCCCCTTGTACTTAAGTCGGCATTGTGCCTTTTGTATTAAAATCGGGCGCAATTTCTGTGTTTCATCGTCAATAAGAAGGTCCAAGGGATACAGTAAACTTGAAGTGAAGCATCGGAATTTAAAACTGGACTCACAGGAGAGGTTCAAATCATAGAAAGTTAGAGTGTCAGTCCTCTTGTACTTAAGTCGGCATTGGGCCTTTTGTATTAAATTCGGACGCAATTTCTGTGTTTCATCGTCAATAAGAAGGTCCAAGGGATACAGTAAACCTGAAATGAAGCCTCGGCAACAAAAACTGGACTCACAGGAGTGGTTCCAATCATAGGAAGTTAGAGTGTCAGTCCCCTTGTACTTAAGTCGGCATTGTGCCTTTTGTATTAAAATCGGGCACAATTTCTGTGTTTCATCGTCAATAAGAAGGTCCAAGGGATACAGTAAACCTGAAGTGAAGCATCGGAATCTAAAACTGGATTCACAGGAGAGGTTCAAATCATAGAAACTTAGAGTGTCAGTCCTCTTGTACTTAAGTCGGCATTGTGCCTTTTGTATTAATTTTGGATGCAATTTCTGTGTTTCATCGTCAATAAGAAGGTCCAAGGGATACAGTAAACCTGAAATGAAGCCTCGGCAACAAAAACTGGACTCACAGGAGAGGTTCAAATCATAGAATGTTAGAGTGTCAGTCCTCTTGTACTTAAGTCGGCATTGGGCCTTTTGTATTAAATTCGGACGCAATTTCTGTGTTTCATCGTCAATAAGAAGGTCCAAGGGATACAGTAAACCTGTAGTGAAGCATCGGAATGTAAAACTGGCCTCACAGGAGAGGTTCAAATCATAGAAAGTTAGAGTGTCAGTCCTCTTGTACTTAAGCCGGCATTGTGCCTTTTGTATTAAATTCGGATGCAATTTCTGTGTTTCATCGTCAATAAGAAGGTCCAAGAGATACAGTAAACCTGAAGTGAAGCATCGGAATCTAAAACTGGACTCACAGGAGAGGTTCAAATCATAGAAAGTTAGAGTGTCAGTCCTCTTGTACTTAAGTCGGCATTGTGCCTTTTGTATTAAATTCGGACGCAATTTCTGTGTTTCATCGTCAATATGGAGGTCAAAGGGATACAGTAAACCTGAAGTGAAGCATCGGAATCTAAAACTGGCCTCACAGGAGAGGTTCAAATCATAGAAACTTAGAGTGTCAGTCCTCTTGTACTTAAGTCTTCATTGTGCCTTTTGTATTAATTTCGGATGCAATTTTTGTGTTTCATCGTCAATAAGAAGGTCCAAGTGATACAGTAAACCTGAAATGAAGCCTCGGCAACAAAAACTGGACTCACAGGTGAGGTTCAAATTATAGAATGTTAGAGTGTCAGTCCTCTTGTACTTAAGTCGGCATTGGGCCTTTTGTATTAAATTCGGACGCAATTTCTGTGTTTCATCGTCAATAAGAAGGTCCAAGGGATACAGTAAACCTGAAGTGAGGCATCGGAATCTAAAACTGGACTCACAGGAGTGGTTCAAATCAAAGAAATTTAGAGTTTCAGTCCCTTGTACTTATGTCGGCACTGTGCCTTTTGTATTATATTCGTATGCAATTTCTGTGTTTCATTGTCAATAAGAAGGTCCAAGGGATTCAGTAAACCTGAAGTGAAGCATCGGAAACTAAAACCTGACTCACAGTAGAGGTTCAAATCATAGAAACTTAGAGTGTCAGTCCTCTTGTACTTAAGTCGGCATTGTGCTGTTTTATTAATTTCGGATGCAATTTCTATGTTTCATAGTCAATAAGAAGGTCCAAGGGATACAGTAAACCTGAAGTGAAGCCTCGGCAACAAAAACTGGACTCACAGGAGTGGTTCAAATCATAGAAAGTTAGAGTGTCTGTCCTCTTGTACTTAAGTCGGCATTGTGCCTTTTGTATTAAAATTGGACGCTATTTCTGTGTTTAATCGTCAATAAGAAGGTCCAAGGGATACAGTAAATCTGAAGTGAAGCATCGGAATCTAAAACTGGACTCACAGGAGAGGTTCAAATCGTAGAAAGTTAGAGTTTCAGTCCTCTTGTACTTAAGTCGGCATTGTGCCTTTTGTATTAAATTCGGATGCATTTTCTGTGTTTCATCGTCAATAAGAAGGTCCAAGGGATACAGAAAACCTGAGGTGAAGCATCGGAATCTAAAACTAGAATCACAGGAGAGCTTCAAATCATAGAATGTTAGAGTGTCAGTCCTCCTGTACTAGAGCCGGCATTGTGCCTTTTGTGTTAAAATGGCATGCAATTTCTGTGTTTCATCGTCAATAAGAAGGTCCAAGGGATACAGTAAACCTGAAGTGAAGCATGGGAATCTAAAACTGGTCTCACAGGAGAGGTTCTAATCATAGAAACTTAGAGTGTCAGTCCTCTTGTACTTAAGTCGGCATTGTGCCTTTTGTATTAATTTCGGATGCAATTTCTGTGTTTCATCGTCAATAAGAAGGTCCAAGGGATACAGTAAACCTGAAATGAAGCCTCGGCAACAAAAACTGGACTCAGAGGAGAGGTTCAAATTATAGAATGTTAGAGTGTCAGTCCTCTTGTACTTAAGTCGGCATTGGGCCTTCTGTATTAAATTCGGACGCAATTTCTGTGTTTCATCTTCAATAAGAAGGTCCAAGGGATACAGTAAACCTGTAGTGAATCATCGGAATCTAAAACTGGCCTCACAGGAGAGGTTCAAATCATAGAAAGTTAGAGTGTCAGTCCTCTTGTACTTAAGCCGGCATTGTGCCTTTTGTATTAAATTCAGTTGCAATTTCTGTGTTTCATCGTCAATAAGAAGGTCCAAGGTATACAGTAAACTTGAAGTGAAGCATCGGAATTTAAAACTGGAATCACAGGAGAGGTTCAAATCATAGAAACTTAGAGTGTCAGTCCTCGTGTACTTAAGTCGGCATTGTGCTGTTGTATTAATTTCGGATGCAATTTCTATGTTTCATCGTCAATAAGAAGGTCCAAGGGATACAGTAAACCTGAAGTGAAGCCTCGGCAACAAAAACTGGACTCACAGGAGTGGTTCAAATCATAGAAAGTTAGAGTGTCAGTCCTCTTGTACTTAAGTCGGCATTGTGCCTTTTGTATTAAATTTGGACGCTATTTCTGTGTTTAATCGTCAATAAGAAGGTCCAAGGGATACAGTAAATCTGAAGTGAAGCATCGGAATCTAAAACTGGACTCACAGGAGAGGTTCAAATCATAGAAACTTAGAGTCTCAGTCCTCTTGTACTTAAGTCGGCATTGTGCCTTTTGTAATAAATTCGGATGCAATTTCTGTGTTTCATCGTCAATAAGAAGGTCCAAGGAATACAGAAAACCTGAAGTGAAGCATCGGAATCTAAAACTAGAATCACAGGAGAGCTTCAAATCATAGAAAGTTAGAGTGTCAGTCCTCTTGTACTTAAGTCGGCATTGTGCCTTTTGTATTAATTTCGGATGCAATTTCTATGTTTCATCGTCAATAAGAAGGTCCAAGGGATACAGTAAACCTGAAGTGAAGCCTCGGCAACAAAAACTGGACTCACAGGAGTGGTTCAAATCATAGAAAGTTAGAGTGTCAGACCTCTTGTACTTAAGTCGGCATTGTGCCTTTTGTATTAAATTTGGACGCTATTTCTGTGTTTAATCGTCAATAAGAAGGTCCAAGGGATACAGTAAATCTGAAGTGAAGCATCGGAATCTAAAACTGGACTCACAGGAGAGGTTCAAATCATAGAAAGTTAGAGTCTCAGTCCTCTTGTACTTAAGTCGGCATTGTGCCTTTTGTAATAAATTCGGATGCAATTTCTGTGTTTCATCGTCAATAAGAAGGGCCAAGGAATACAGAAAACCTGAAGTGAAGCATCGGAATCTAAAACTAGAATCACAGGAGAGGTTCAAATCATAGAAAGTTAGAGTGTCAGTCCCCTTGTACTTAAGTCGGCATTGTGCCTTTTGTATAAAAACCGGGCGCAATTTCTATGTTTCATCGTCAATAAGAAGGTCCAAGGGATACAGTAAACTTGAAGTGAAGCATCGGAATTTAAAACTGGATTCACAGGAGAGGTTCAAATCATAGAAAGTTAGAGTGTCAGTCCTCTTGTACTTAAGTCGGCATTGGGCCTTTTGTATTAAATTCGGACGCAATTTCTGTGTTTCATCGTCAATAAGAAGGTCCAAGGGATACAGTAAACCTGAAGTGAAGCCTCGGCAACAAAAACTGGACTCACAGGAGAGGTTCAAATCATAGGAAGTTAGAGTGTCAGTCCCCTTGTACTTAAGTCGGCATTGTGCCTTTTGTATTAAAATCGGGCACAATTTCTGTGTTTCATCGTCAATAAGAAGGTCCAAGGGATACAGTAAACCTGAAGTGAAGCATCGGAATCTAAAACTGGATTCACAGGAGAGGTTCAAATCATAGAAACTTAGAGTGTCAGTCCTCTTGTACTTAAGTCGGCATTGTGCCTTTTGTATTAATTTTGGATGCAATTTCTGTGTTTCATCGTCAATAAGAAGGTCCAAGGGATACAGTAAACCTGTAGTGAAGCATCGGAATCTAAAACTGGCCTCACAGGAGAGGTTCAAATCATAGAAAGTTAGAGTGTCAGTCCTCTTGTACTTATGCCGGCATTGGGCCTTTTTTATTAAATTCGGATGCAATTTCTATGTTTCATCGTCAATACGAAGGTCCAAGGGATACAGTAAACCTGAAGTGAAGCATCGGAATCTAAAACTGGACTCACAGGAGAGGTTCAAATCATAAAAAGTTAGAGTGTCAGTCCTGTTGTACTTAAGTCGGCATTGTGCCTTTTGTATTAAATTCGGATGCAATTTCTGTGTTTCATCGTCAATAAGAAGGTCCAAGTGATACAGTAAACCTGAAATGAAGCCTCGGCAACAAAAACTGGACTCACAGGTGAGGTTCAAATTATAGAATGTTAGAGTGTCAGTCCTCTTGTACTTAAGTCGGCTTTGGGCCTTTTGTATTAAATTCGGACGCAATTTCTGTGTTTCATCGTCAATAAGAAGGTCCAAGGGATACAGTAAACCTGTAGTGAAGCATCGGAATCTAAAACTGGCCTCACAGGACAGGTTCAAATCATAGAAAGTTAGAGTGTCAGTCCTCTTGTACTTAAGCCGGCATTGTGCCTTTTGTATTACATTCGGATGCAATTTCTGTAGTCATCGCCAATAAGAAGGTCCAAGGGATACAGTAAACCTGAAGTGAGGCATCGGAATCTAAAACTGGACTCACAGGAGTGGTTTAAATCATAGAAAGTTAGAGTGTCAGTCCTCTTGTACTTAAGTCGGCATTGTGTCTTTTGTATTAATTTCGGATGCAATTTCTGTGTTTCATCGTCAATAAGAAGGTCCAAGGGATACAGTAAACCTGAAGTGAAGCCTCGGCAACAAAAACTGGACTCACAGGAGAGGTTCAAATCATAGAAAGTTAGAGTGTCAGTCCCCTTGTACTTAAGTCGGCATTGTGCCTTTTGTATTAAAATCGGGCGCAATTTCTGTGTTTCATCGTCAATAAGAAGGTCCAAGGGATACAGTAAACCTGAAGTGAAGCATCGGAATCTAAAACTGGCCTCACAGGAGAGGTTCAAATCCTAGAAACTTAGAGTGTCAGTCCTCTTGTACTTAAGTCGGCATTGTGCCTTATGTATTAATTTTGGATGCAATTTCTGTGTTTCATCGTCAATAAGAAAGTCCAAGGGATACAGTAAACCTGAAATGAAGCCTCGGCAACAAAAATTGGACTCACAGGAGAGGTTCAACTCATAGAATGTTTGAGTGTCAGTCCTCTTGTACTTAAGTCGGCATTGGGCCTTTTGTATTGAATTCGGACGCAATTTCTGTGTTTCATCGTCAATAAGAAGGTCCAAGGGATACAGTAAACCTGTAGTGAAGCATCGGAATCTAAAACTGGCCTCACAGGAGAGGTTCAAATCATAGAAAGTTAGAGTGTCAGTCCTCTTGTACTTAAGCCGGCATTGTGCCTTTTGTATTAAATTCGGATGCAATTTCTGTGTTTCATCGTCAATAAGAAGGTCCAATGGATACAGTAAACTTGAAGTGAAGCATCGGAGTTTAAAACTGGAATCACAGGAGAGGTTCAAATCATAGAAAGTTAGAGTGCCAGTCCTCGTGTACTTAATCCGGCCTTGTGCCTTTTGTATTAAATTCGGATGCAATTTCTGTGTTTCATCGACAATAAGAAGGTCCAAGGGATACAGTAAACCTGAAGTGAAGCATCGGAATCTAAAACTGGACTCACAGGAGAGGTTCAAACCATAGTAAGTTAGAGTGTCAGTCCTCTTGTACTTAAGTCGGCATTGTGCCTTTTGTATTAAATTCGGATGCAATTTCTGTGTTTCATTGTCAATAAGAAGGTCCAAGGGATACAGAAATCCTGAAGTGAAAAATCGGAATCTAAAACTGGACTCGCAGGAGAGGTTCAAATCATAGAAAGATAGAGTGTCAGTCCTCTAGTACTTATGTCGGCATTGTGCCTTTTGTATTAAATTCGGATGCAATTTCTGTGTTTCATCGTCAATAAGAAGGTCCAAGGGATACAGTAAACTTGAAGTGAAACATCGGAACCTTAAACTGGAATCATAGGAGAGCTTCATATCATAGAAAGTTAGAGTGTCAGTCCTCTTGTACTTGTGCCGGCATTGTGCCTTATGTATTAAATTCGGATGCAATTTCTGTGTTTCATCGTCAATATGAAGGTCCAAGGGATACAATAAACCAGAAGTGAAGCATCGGAATCTAAAACTGGACTCACAGGAGAGGTTCAAATCATAGAAATTTAGGGTGTCAGTCCTCATGTACTTAAGTCGGCATTGTGCCTTTTGTATTAAATTCGGATGCAATTTCTGTGGTTCATCGTTAATAAGAAGGTCCAAGGGATACAGTAAACCTGAAGTGAAGCATCGGAATCTAAAACTGGACTCACAGGAGTGGTTCAAATCATAGAAATTTAGAGTGTCAGTCCTCTTGTACTTAAGTCGGCACTGTGCCTTTTGTATTAAATTCGTATGCAATTTCTGTGTTTCATTGTCAATAAGAAGGTCCAAGGGATTCAGTAAACCTGAAGTGAAGCATCGGAAACTAAAACCAGACTCACAGGAGGGGTTCAAATCATATTAACTTAGAGTGTCAGTCTTCTTGTACTTAAGTCGGCATTGTGCCTTTTGAATTAAATTCGGATGCAATTTCTGTGTTTCATCGTCAATAAGAAGGTCCAAGGGATACAGTAAACCTGAAGTGAAGCCCGGCAACAAAAACTGGACTCACAAGAGAGGTACAAATCGTAGAAAGTTAGAGTGTCAGTCCTCTTGTATTAAGTCGGAATTGTGCCTTTTGTATTAAATTCGGACGCAATTTCTGTGTTTCATGGTCAATAAGAAGGTCCAAGGGATACAGTAAACCTGAAGTGAAGCATCGGAATCTAAAACTGGACTCACAGGAGAGGTTCAGATCATAGAAATTGAGAGTGTCAGTCTTCTTGTACTTAAGTCGGCACTGTGCCTTTTGTATTAAATTCGTATGCAATTTCTGTGTTTCATTGTCAATAAGAAGGTCCAAGGGATTCAGTAAACCTGAAGTGAAGCATCGGAAACTAAAACCAGACTCACAGGAGGGGTTCAAATCATAGAAACTTAGAGTGTCAGTCTTCTTGTACTTAAGTCGGCATTGTGCCTTTTGAATTAATTTCGGATGCAATTTCTGTGTTTCATCGTCAATACGAAGGTCCAAGGGATACAGTAAACCTGAAGTGAAGCCTCGGCAACAAAAACTGGACTCACAAGAGAGGTACAAATCATAGAAAGTTAGAGTGTCAGTCCTCTTGTATTAAGTCGGAATTGTGCCT
This sequence comes from Schistocerca americana, assembly GCF_021461395.2. NCBI lineage: Eukaryota > Metazoa > Arthropoda > Insecta > Orthoptera > Acrididae > Schistocerca > Schistocerca americana. The sequence continues at coordinate 216,420 of NC_060129.1, read as the reverse complement.
TTTGTATTAAATTCGGACGCAATTTCTGTGTTTCATGGTCAATAAGAAATTCCAAGGGATACAGTAAACCTGAAGTGAAGCATCGGAATCTAAAACTGGACTCACATGAGAGGTTTAAATCATAGAAAGTTAGAGTGTCAGTCCTCTTGTACTTAAGTCGGCATTGTGCCTTTAGTATTAAATTCGGATGCAATTTCTGTGTTTCATCGTCAATAAGAAGGTCCAAGATATACAGTAAACTTAAAGTGAAGCATCGGAATCTTAAGCTCGAATCATAGGAGAGGGTCAAATCATAGAAAGTTAGAGTGTCAGTCCTCTTGTACTTGAGCCGGCATTGTGCCTTATGTATTAAATTGGCATGCAATTTCTCTGATTCATCGTCAATAAGAAGGTCCAAGGGATACAGTAAACCTGAAGTGAAGCACCGGAAACTAAAACTGGACTCACAGGAGTGGTTCAAATCATAGAATTTTAGAGTGTCAGTCCCCTTGTACTTATGTCGGCACTGTGCCTTTTGTATTATATTCGTATGCAATTTCTGTGTTTCATTGTCAATAAGAAGGTGCAAGGGATTCAGTAAACCTGAAGTGAAGCATCGGAAACTAAAACCTGACTCACAGTAGAGGTTCAAATCATAGAAACTTAGAGTGTCAGTCCTCTTGTACTTTAGTTGGCATTGTGCTGTTGTATTAATTTCGGATGCAATTTCTATGTTTCATCGTCAATAAGAAGGTCCAAGGGATACAGTAAACCTGAAGTGAAGCCTCGGCAACAAAAACTGGACTCACAGCAGAGGTTCAAATCATTGAAAGTTAGAGTGTCTGTCCTCTTGTACTTAAGTCGGCATTGTGATTTTTGTATTAAATTTGGACGCAATTTCTGTGTTTAATCGTCAATAAGAAGGTCCAAGGGATACAGTAAATCTGAAGTGAAGCATCGGAATATAAAACTGGACTCACAGGAGAGGTTCAAATCATAGAAAGTTAGAGTGTCAGTCCTCTTGTACTTATGTCGGCATTGTGCCTTTTGTATTAATTTCGGATGCAATTTCTGTGTTTCATCGTCAATAAGAAGGTCCAAGGGATACAGTAAACTTGAAGTGAAGCATCGGAATCTAAAACTGGCCTCACAGGAGTGGTTCAAATCATAGAAAGTTAGAGTGTCTGTCCTCTTGTACTTAAGTCGGCATTGTGCCTTTTGTATTAAATTCGGATGCAATTTCTGTAATCATCGTCAATAAGAAGGTCCAAGGGATACAGTAAACCTGAAGTGAGGCATCGGAATCTAAAACAGGACTCACAGGAGTGGTTCAAATCATAGAAAGTTAGAGTGTCAGTCCTCTTGTACTTAAGTCAGCATTGTGCCTTTTGTATCAATTTCGGATGCAATTTCTGTGTTTCATCGTCAATAAGAAGGTCCAAGGGCTACAGTAAACTTGAAGTGAAGCATCGGAATCTAAAACTGGCCTCACAGGAGTGGTTCAAATCATAGAAAGTTAGAGTGTCAGTCCTTTTGTACTTAAGTCGGCATTGTGCCTTTTGTATTAAATTCGGATGCAATTTCTGTGTTTCATCGTCAATAAGAAGGTCCAAGGGATACAGTAAACTTGAAGTGAAGCATCGGAACCTTAGACTGGAATCATAGGAGAGGTTCAAATCATAGAAAGTTAGAGTGTCAGTCCTCTTGTACTTGAGCCGGCATTGTGCCTTATGTATTAAATTCGGATGCAATTTCTGTGTTTCATCGTCAATAAGAAGGTCCAAGGGATACAATAAACCAGAAGTGAAGCATCGGAATCTAAAACTGGACTCACAGGAGAGGTTCAAATCATAGAAATTTAGGGTGTCAGTCCTGTTGTACTTAAGTCGGCATTGTCCCTTTTGTATTAAATTCGGATGCAATTTCTGTGGTTCATCGTTAATAAGAAGGTCCAAGGGATACAGTAAACCTGAAGTGAAGCATCGGAATCTAAAACTGGACTCACAGGAGTGGTTCAAATCATAGAAATTTAGAGTGTCAGTCCTCTTGTACTTAAGTCGGCACTGTGCCTTTTGCATTAAATTCGTATGCAATTTCTGTGTTTCATTGTCAATAAGAAGGTCCAAGGGATTCAGTAAACCTGAAGTGAAGCATCGGAAACTAAAACCAGACTCACAGGAGGGGTTCAAATCATAGAAACTTAGAGTGTCAGTCTTCTTGTACTTAAGTCGGCTTTGTGCCTTTTGAATTAAATTCGGATGCAATTTCTGTGTTTCATCGTCAATAAGAAGGTCCAAGGGATACAGTAAACCTGAAGTGAAGCCCGGCAACAAAAACTGGACTCACAAGAGAGGTACAAATCGTAGAAAGTTAGAGTGTCAGTCCTCTTGTATTAAGTCGGAATTGTGCCTTTTGTATTAAATTCGGACGCAATTTCTGTGTTTCATGGTCAATAAGAAGGTCCAAGGGATACAGTAAACGTTAAGTGAAGCATCGGAATCTAAAACTGGACTCACAGGAGAGGTTCAGATCATAGAAATTGAGAGTGTCAGTCTTCTTGTACTTAAGTCGGCACTGTGCCTTTTGTATTAAATTCGTATGCAATTTCTGTGTTTCATTGTCAATAAGAAGGTCCAAGGGAATCAGTAAACCTAAAGTGAAGCATCGGAAACTAAAACCAGACTCACAGGAGGGGTTCAAATAATAGAAACTTAGAGTGTCAGTCTTCTTGTACTTAAGTCGGCATTGTGCCTTTTGAATTAATTTCGGATGCAATTTCTGTGTTTCATCGTCAATACGAAGGTCCAAGGGATACAGTAAACCTGAAGTGAAGCCTCGGCAACAAAAACTGGACTCACAAGAGAGGTACAAATCATAGAAAGTTAGAGTGTCAGTCCTCTTGTATTAAGTCGGAATTGTGCCTTTTGTATTAAATTCGGACGCAATTTCTGTGTTTCATGGTCAATAAGAAGGTCCAAGGGATACAGTAAACCTGAAGTGAAGCATCGGAATCTAAAACTGGACTCACAGGAGAGGTTCAAATCATAGAAAGTTAGAGTGTAAGTCCTCTTGTACTTAAGTCGGCATTGTGCCTTTAGTATTAAATTCGGATGCAATTTCGGTGTTTCATCGTCAATAAGAGGGTCCAAGATATACAGTAAACTTAAAGTGAAGCATCGGAATCTTAAGCTCGAATCATTGGAGAGGGTCAAATCATAGAAAGTTAGAGTGTCAGTCCTCTTGTACTTGAGCCGGCATTGTGCCTTATGTATTAAATTCGGATGCAATTTCTGTGTTTCATCGTCAATAAGAAGGTCCAAGGGATACAGTAAACCTGAAGTGAAGCATCGGAATCTAAAACTGGCGTCACAGGAGTGGTTCAAATCATAGAAAGTTAGAGTGTCTGTCCTCTTGTACTTATGTCGGCATTGTGCATTTTTTATTAATTTTGGATGCAATATCTGTGTTTCATCGTCAATAAGAAGGTCCAAGGGATACAGAAAACCTGAAGTGAAGCATCGGAATCTAAAACTAGAATCACAGGAGAGGTTCAAATCATAGAAAGTTAGAGTGTCAGTCCTCTTGTACTTGAGCCGGCATTGTGCCTTATGTATTAAATTGGCATGCAATTTCTCTGATTCATCGTCAATAAGAAGGTCCAAGGGATACAGTAAACCTGAAGTGAAGCATCGGAAACTAAAACTGGACTCACAGGAGTGGTTCAAATCATAGAAATTTAGAGTGTCAGTCCCCTTGTACTTATGTCGGCACTGTGCCTTTTGTATTATATTCGTATGCAATTTCTGTGTTTCATTGTCAATAAGAAGGTGCAAGGGATTCAGTAAACCTGAAGTGAAGCATCGGAAACTAAAACCTGACTCACAGTAGAGGTTCAAATCATAGAAACTTAGAGTGTCAGTCCTCTTGTACTTTAGTCGGCATTGTGCTGTTGTATTAATTTCGGATGCAATTTCTATGTTTCATCGTCAATAAGAAGGTCCAAGGGATACAGTAAACCTGAAGTGAAGCCTCGGCAACAAAAACTGGACTCACAGGAGAGGTTCAAATCATAGAAAGTTAGAGTGTCTGTCCTCTTGTACTTAAGTCGGCATTGTGATTTTTGTATTAAATTTGGACGCAATTTCTGTGTTTAATCGTCAATAAGAAGGTCCAAGGGATACAGTAAATCTGAAGTGAAGCATCGGAATCTAAAACTGGACTCACAGGAGAGGTTCAAATCATAGAAAGTTAGAGTGTCAGTCCTCTTGTACTTATGTCGGCATTGTGCCTTTTGTATTAATTTCGGATGCAATTTCTGTGTTTCATCGTCAATAAGAAGGTCCAAGGGATACAGTAAACATGAAGTGAAGCATCGGAATCTAAAACTGGCCTCACAGGAGTGGTTCAAATCATAGAAAGTTAGAGTGTCTGTCCTCTTGTACTTAAGTCGGCATTGTGCCTTTTGTATTAAATTCGGATGCAATTTCTGTAATCATCGTCAATAAGAAGGTCCAAGGGATACAGTAAACCTGAAGTGAGGCATCGGAATCTAAAACTGGACTCACAGGAGTGGTTCAAATCATAGAAAGTTAGAGTGTCAGTCCTCTTGTACTTAAGTCAGCATTGTGCCTTTTGTATTAATTTCGGATGCAATTTCTGTGTTTCATCGTCAATAAGAAGGTCCAAGGGATACAGTAAACTTGAAGTGAAGCATCGGAATCTAAAACTGGCCTCACAGGAGTGGTTCAAATCATAGAAAGTTAGAGTGTCAGTCCTCTTGTACTTAAGTCGGCATTGTGCCTTTTGTATTAATTTCGGATGCAATTTCTATGTTTCATCGTCAATAAGAAGATCCAAGGGATACAGTAAACTTGAAGTGAAGCATCGGAATCTAAAACTGGCCTCACAGAAGCGGTTCAAATCATAGAAAGTTAGAGTGTCTGTCCTCTTGTACTTAAGTCGGCATTGTGCCTTTTGTATTAAATTCGGATGCAATTTCTGTGTTCCATCGTCAATAAGAAGGTCCAAGGGATACAGTAAACTTGAAGTGAAGCATCGGAATCTTAAACTGGAATCATAGGAGAGGTTCAAATCACAGAAAGTTAGAGTGTCAGTCCTCTTGTACTTGAGGCGGCATTGTGCCTTATGTATCAAATTGGCATGCAATTTCTCTGTTTCATCGTCAATAAGAAGGTCCAAGGGATACAGTAAACCTGAAGTAAAGCATCGGAATCTAAAACTGGCCTCACAGGAGAGGTTCAAATCATACAAACTTAGAGTGTCAGTCCTCTTGTACTTAAGTCGGCATTGTGCCTTTTGTATTAATTTCGGATGTAATTTCTGTGTTTCATCGTCAATAAGAAGGTCCAAGGGATACAGTAAACCTGAAAAGAAGCCTCGGCAACTAAAACTGGACTAACAAGAGAGGTTCAAATCATAGAATGTTAGAGTGTCAGTCCTCTTGTACTTAAGTCGGCATTGGGCCTTTTGTATTAAATTCGGACGCAATTTCTGTGTTTCATCGTCAATAAGAAGGTCCAAGGGATACAGTAAACCTGAAGTGAAGCCTCGGCAACAAAAATTGGACTCACAGGAGAGGTTCAAATCATAGAAAGTTAGAGTGTCAGTCCTCTTGTACTTAAGTCGGCATTGTGCCTTTTGTATTAAATTCGGACGCAATTTCTGTGTTTCATCGTCAATAAGAAGGTCCAAGGGATACAGTAAACCTGAAGTGAAGCATCGGAATTTAAAACTGGCCTCACAGGAGAGGTTCAAATAATAGAAACTTAGAGTGTCAGTCCTCTTGTACTTAAGTTGGCATTGTGCCTTTAGTATTAATTTCAGATGCAATTTCTGTGTTTCATCGTCAATAAGAAGGTCCAAGGGATACAGTAAACCTGAAATGAAGCCTCGGCAACAAAAACTGGACTCACAGGAGAGGTTCAAATCATAGAATGTTAGAGTGTCAGTCCTCTTGTACTTAAGTCTGCATTGGGCCTTTTGTATTAAATTCGGACTCAATTTCTGTGTTTCATCGTCAATAAGAAGGTCCATGGGATACAGTAAACCTGTAGTGAATCATCGGAATCTAAAACTGGCCTCACAGGAGAGGTTCAAATCATAGAAAGTTAGAGTGTCAGTCCTCTTGTACTTAAGCCGGCATTGTGCCTTTTGTATTAAATACGGATGCAATTTCTGTGTTTCATCGTCAATAAGAAGGTCCAAGGGATACAGTAAACTTGAAGTGAAGCATCGGAATTTAAAACTGGAATCACAGGAGAGGTTCAAACCATAGAAAGTTAGAGTGTCAGTCCTCTTGTACTTAAGTCGGCATTGTGCCTTCTGTATTATATTCAGATGCAATTTCTGTGTTTCATCGTCAATAAGAAGGTCCAAGGGATACAGAAAACCTGAAGTGTAGCATCGGAATCTAAAACTGGAATCACAGGAGAAGTTCAAATCAAAGAAAGTTAGAGTGTCAGTCCTCTTGTACTTATGTCGGCATTTTGCCTTTTGTATTAAATTCGGATGCAATTTCTGTGTTTCATCGTCAGTAAGAAGGTCCAAGGGATACAGTAAACCTGAAGTGAAGCATCGGAATCTAAAACTGGACTCACAGGAGTGGTTCAAATCCTAGAAATTTAGAGTGTCAGTCCTCTTGTACTTAAGTCGGCACTGTGCCTTTTGTATTAAATTCGTATGCAATTTCTGTGTTTCATTGTCAATAAGAAGGTCCAAGGGATTCAGTAAACCTGAAGTGAAGCATCGGAAACTAAAAGCTGACTCACAGTAGAGGTTCAACTCATAGAAACTTAGAGTGTCAGTCCTCTTGTACTTAAGTCGGCATTGTGCTGTTGTATTAATTTCGGATGCAATTTCTATGTTTCATCGTCAATAAGAAGGTCCAAGGGATACAGTAAACCTGAAGTGAAGCCTCGGCAACAAAAACTGGACTCACAGGAGGGGTTCAAATCATAGAAAGTTAGAGTGTCTGTCCTCTTGTACTTAAGTCGGCATTGTGCCTTTTGTATTAAATTTGGACGCAATTTCTGTGTTTAATCGTCAATAAGAAGGTCCAAGGGATACAGTAAATCTGAAGTGAAGCATCGGCATCTAAAACTGGACTCACAGGAGTGGTTCAAATCATAGAAAGTTAGAGTGTCTGTCCTCTTGTACTTAAGTCGGCATTGTGCGTTTTGTATTAAATTCGGATGCAATTTCTGTAATCATCGTCAATAAGAAGATCCAAGGGATACATTAAACCTAAAGTGAAGCATCGGATTCTAAAACTGGACTCACAGGTGAGGTTTAAATCATAAAAAGTTAGAGTGTCGGTCCTCTTGTACTTAAGTCGGCATTGTGCATTTTGTATTACATTCGGATGCAATTTCTGTGTTTCATAGTCAATAAGAAGGTCCAAGGGATACAGTAAACCTGAAGTGAAGCATCGGAATCTAAAACTGGACTCACAGGAGAGGTTCAAATAATAGAAAGATAGAGTGTCAGTCCTCTCGTACTTAAGTCGGCATTGTGCTGTTTTATTAATTTCGGATGCAATTTCTATGTTTCATCGTCAATAAGAAGGTCCAAGGGATACAGTAAACCTGAAGTGAAGCCTCGGCAACAAAAACTGGACTCACAGGAGTGGTTCAAATCATAGAAAGTTAGAGTGTCTGTCCTCTTGTACTTAAGTCGGCATTGTGCCTTTTGTATTAAATTTGGACGCTATTTCTGTGTTTCATCGTCAATAAGAAGGTCCAAGGGATACAGAAAACCTGAAGTGAAGCATCGGAATCTAAAACTAGAATCACAGGAGAGGTTCAAATCATAGAAAGTTAGAGTGTCAGTCCTCTTGTACTAGAGCCGGCATTGTGCCTTTTGTATTAAATTCGGATGCAATTTCTGTGTTTCATCGTCAATAAGAAGGTCCAAGGTATACAGTAAACTTGAAGTGAAGCATCGGAATTTAAAACTGGAATCACAGGAGAGGTTCAAATCATAGAAACTTAGAGTGTCAGTCCTCGTGTACTTAAGTCGGCATTGTGCTGTTGTATTAATTTCGGATGCAATTTCTATGTTTCATCGTCAATAAGAAGGTCCAAGGGATACAGTAAACCTGAAGTGAAGCCTCGGCAACAAAAACTGGACTCACAGGAGTGGTTCAAATCATAGAAAGTTAGAGTGTCTGTCCTCTTGTACTTAAGTCGGCATTGTGCCTTTTGTATTAAATTTGGACGCTATTTCTGTGTTTCATCGTCAATAAGAAGGTCCAAGGGATACAGAAAACCTGAAGTGAAGCATCGGAATCTAAAACTAGAATCACAGGAGAGGTTCAAATCATAGAAAGTTAGAGTGTCAGTCCTCTTGTACTAGAGCCGGCATTGTGCCTTTTGTATTAAATTGGCATGCAATTTCTGTGTTTTATCGTCAATAAGAAGGTCCAAGGGATACAGTAAACCTAAATTGAAGCATCGGAATCTAAAACTTGACTCACAGGAGTGGTTCAAATCAAAGAAATTTAGAGTTTCAGTCCCTTGTTCTTATGTCGGCACTGTGCCTTTTGTATTATATTCGTATGCAATTTCTGTGTTTCATTGTCAATAAGAAGGTCCAAGGGATTCAGTAAACCTGAAGTGAAGCATCGGAAACTAAAACCTGACTCACAGTAGAGGTTCAAATCATAGAAACTTAGAGTGTCAGTCCTCTTATACTTAAGTCGGCATTGTGCTGTTTTATTAATTTCGGATGCAATTTCTATGTTTCATCGTCAATAAGAAGGTCCAAGGGATACAGTAAACCTGAAGTGAAGCCTCGGCAACAAAAACTGGACTCACAGGAGTGGTTCAAATCATAGAAAGTTAGAGTGTCTGTCCTCTTGTACTTAAGTCGGCATTGTGCCTTTTGTATTAAATTTGGACGCTATTTCTGTGTTTAATCGTCAATAAGAAGGTCCAAGGGATACAGTAAATCTGAAGTGAAGCATCGGAATCTAAAACTGGACTCACAGGAGAGGTTCAAATCGTAGAAAGTTAGACTCTCAGTCCTCTTGTACTTAAGTCGGCATTGTGCCTTTTGTACTAAATTCGGATGCAATTTCTGTGTTTCATCGTCAATAAGAAGGTCCAAGGGATACAGAAAACCTGAAGTGAAGCATCGGAATCTAAAACTAGAATCACAGGAGAGCTTCAAATCATCGAATGTTAGAGTGTCAGTCCTCTTGTACTAGAGCCGGCATTGTGCCTTTTGTATTAAATTCGGATGCAATTTCTGTGTTTCATCGTCAATAAGAAGGTCCAAGGTATACAGTAAACTTGAAGTGAAGCATCGGAATTTAAAACTGGAATCACAGGAGAGGTTCAAATCATAGAAACTTAGAGTGTCAGTCCTCGTGTACTTAAGTCGGCATTGTGCTGTTGTATTAATTTCGGATGCAATTTCTATGTTTCATCGTCAATAAGAAGGTCCAAGGGATACAGTAAACCTGAAGTGAAGCCTCGGCAACAAAAACTGGACTCACAGGAGTGGTTCAAATCATAGAAATTTAGAGTGTCAGTCCTCTTGTACTTAAGTCGGCATTGTGCCTTTTGTATTAAATTTGGACGCTATTTCTGTGTTTAATCGTCAATAAGAAGGTCCAAGGGATACAGTAAATCTGAAGTGAAGCATCGGAATCTAAAACTGGACTCACAGGAGAGGTTCAAATCATAGAACGTTAGAGTCTCAGTCCTCTTGTACTTAAGTCGGCATTGTGCCTTTTGTAATAAATTCGGATGCAATTTCTGTGTTTCATCGTCAATAAGAAGGTCCAAGGAATACAGAAAACCTGAAGTGAAGCATCGGAATCTAAAACTAGAATCGCAGGAGAGCTTCAAATCATAGAAAGTTAGAGTGTCAGTCCCCTTGTACTTAAGTCGGCATTGTGCTGTTGTATTAATTTCGGATGCAATTTCTATGTTTCATCGTCAATAAGAAGGTCCAAGGGATACAGTAAACCTGAAGTGAAGCCTCGGCAACAAAAACTGGATTCACAGGAGAGGTTCAAATCATAGACAGTTAGAGTGTCAGTCCTCTTGTACTTAAGTCGGCATTGTGCCTTTTGTATTAATTTCGGATGCAATTTCTGTGTTTCATCGTCAATAAGAACGTCCAAGGGATACAGTAAACTTGAAGTGAAGCATCGGAATCTAAAACTGGCCTCACAGGAGTGGTTCAAATCATAGAAATGTAGATTGTCTGTCCTCTTGTACTTAAGTCGGCATTGTGCCATTTGTATTAAATTCGGATGTAATTTCTGTAATCATCGTCAATATGAAGGTCCAAGGGATACAGTAAACCTGAAGTGAGGCATCGGAATCTAAAACTGGACTCACAGGAGTGGTTCAAATCATAGAAAGTTAGAGTGTCAGTCCTCTTGTACTTAAGTAAGCATTGTGCCCTCTGTATTAAATTCGGACGCAATTTCTGTGTTTCATCGTCAATAAGAAGGTCCAAGGGATACAGTAAACCTGAAGTGAAGCATCGGAATCTGAAACTGGCCTCACAGGAGAGGTTCTAATCATAGAAACTTAGAGTGTCAGTCCTCTTGTACTTAAGTCGGCATTGAGCATTTTGTATTAATTTCGGATGCAATTTCTGTGCTTCATCGTCAATAAGAAGGTCCAAGGGATACAGTAAACCTGAAATGAAGCCTCGGCAACAAAAACTGGACTCACAGGAGAGGTTCAAATCATAGAATGTTAGAGTGTCAGTCCTCTTGTACTTAAGTCGGCATTGGGCCTTTTGTATTAAATTCGGACGCAATTTCTGTGTTTCATCGTCAATAAGAAGGTCCAAGGGATACAGTAAACCTGTAGTGAATCATCGGAATCTAAAACTGGCCTCACAGGAGAGGTTCAAATCATAGAAAGTTAGAGTGTCAGGCCTCTTGTACTTAAGCCGGCATTGTGCCTTCTGTTTTAAATTCGGATGCAATTTCTGTGTTTCATCGTCAATAAGAAGGTCCAAGGGATACAGAAAACCTGAAGTGAAGCATCGGAATCTAAAACTGGAATCACAGGATAGGTTCAAATCAAAGAATTTTAGAGTGTCAGTCCTCTTGTACTTATGTTGGCATTGTGCCTTTTGTATTAAATTCGGATGCAATTTCTGTGTTTCATCGTCAATAAGAAGGTCCACGGGATACAATAAACCAGAAGTGAAGCATCGGAATCTAAAACTGGACTCACAGGAGAGGTTCAAATCATAGAAATTTAGGGTGTCAGTCCTCTTGTACTTAAGTCGGCATTGTGCATTTTGTATTAAATTCGGATGGAATTTCTGTGTTTCATCGTTAATAAGAAGGTCAAAGGGATACAGTAAACCTGAAGTGAAGCATCGGAATCTAAAACTATACTCACAGGAGTGGTTCAAATCATAGAAATTTAGAGTGTCAGTCCTCTTGTACTTAAGTCGGCACTGTGCCTTTTGTATTAAATTCGGATGCAATTTCTGTGTTTCATTGTCAATAAGAAGGTCCAAGGGATTCAGTAAACCTGAAGTGAAGCATCGGAAACTAAAAGCTGACTCACAGGAGGGGTTCAAATCATAGAAACTTAGAGTGTCAGTCTTCTTGTACTTAAGTCGGCATTGTGCCTTTTGTATTAATTTCGGATGCAATTTCTGTGTTTCATCGTCAATAAGAAGGTCCAAGGGATACAGTAAACCTGAAGTGAAGCCTCGGCAACAAAAACTGGACTCACAGGAGAGGTTCAAATCATAGAAAGTTAGAGTGTCTGTCCTCTTGTACTTAAGTCGGCATTGTGCGTTTTCTATTATATTTGGACGCAATTTCTGTGTTTAATCGTCAATAAGAAGGTCCAAGGGATACAGTAAACCTAAAGTCAAGCATCGGAATCTAAAACTGGTTTCACAGGAGTGGTTCAAATCATAGAAAGTTAGAGTATCTGTCCTCTTGTACTTAAGTCGGCATTGTGCCTTTTGTATTAAATCCGGATGCAATTTCTGTAATCATCGTCAATAAGAAGGTCCAAGGGATACAGTAAACCTGAAGTGAGGCATCGGAACCTAAAACTGGACTCACAGGAGTGGTTCAAATCATAGAAAGTTAGAGTATCAGTCCTCTTGTACTTAAGTCGGCACTGTGCCTTTTGTATTAATTTCGGATGCAATTTCAGTCTTTCATCGTCAATAAGAAGGTCCAAGGGATACAGTAAACCTAAAGTGAAGCCTCGGTAACAAAAACTGGACTCACAGGAGTGGTTCAAATCATAGAAAGTTAGAGTATCAGTCCTCTTGTACTTAAGTCGGCACTGTGCCTTTTGTATTAATTTCGGATGCAATTTCAGTCTTTCATCGTCAATAAGAAGGTCCAAGGGATACAGTAAACTTGAAGTGAAGCATCGGAATCTAAAACTGGCCTCACAGAAGCGGTTCAAATCATAGAAAGTTAGAGTGTCTGTCCTCTTGTACTTAAGTCGGCATTGTGCCTTTTGTATTAAATTCGGATGCAATTTCTGTGTTCCATCGTCAATAAGAAGGTCCAAGGGATACAGTAAACTTGAAGTGAAGCATCGGAATCTTAAACTGGAATCATAGGAGAGGTTCAAATCACAGAAAGTTAGAGTGTCAGTCCTCTTGTACTTGAGCCGGCATTGTGCCTTATGTATCAAATTGGCATGCAATTTCTCTGTTTCATCGTCAATAAGAAGGTCCAAGGGATACAGTAAACCTGAAGTAAAGCATCGGAATCTAAAACTGGCCTCACAGGAGAGGTTCAAATCATACAAACTTAGAGTGTCAGTCCTCTTGTACTTAAGTCGGCATTGTGCCTTTTGTATTAATTTCGGATGTAATTTCTGTGTTTCATCGTCAATAAGAAGGTCCAAGGGATACAGTAAACCTGAAAAGAAGCCTCTTCAACTAAAACTGGACTAACAAGAGAGGTTCAAATCATAGAATGTTAGAGTGTCAGTCCTCTTGTACTTAAGTCGGCTTTGGGCCTTTTGTATTAAATTCGGACGCAATTTCTGTGTTTCATCGTCAATAAGAAGGTCCAAGGGATACAGTAAACCTGAAGTGAAGCCTCGGCAACAAAAATTGGACTCACAGGAGAGGTTCAAATCATAGAAAGTTAGAGTGTCAGTCCTCTTGTACTTAAGTCGGCATTGTGCCTTTTGTATTAAATTCGGACGCAATTTCTGTGTTTCATCGTCAATAAGAAGGTCCAAGGGATACAGTAAACCTGAAGTGAAGCATCGGAATTTAAAACTGGCCTCACAGGAGAGGTTCAAATCATAGAAACTTAGAGTGTCAGTCCTCTTGTACTTAAGTTGGCATTGTGCCTTTTGTATTAATTTCGGATGCAATTTCTGTGTTTCATCGTCAATAAGAAGGTCCAAGGGATACAGTAAACCTGAAAAGAAGCCTCGGCAACAAAAACTGGACTCACAGGAGAGGTTCAAATCATAGAATGTTAGAGTGTCAGTCCTCTTGTACTTAAGTCTGCATTGGGCCTTTTGTATTAAATTCGGACTCAATTTCTGTGTTTCATCGTCAATAAGAAGGTCCAAGGGATACAGTAAACCTGTAGTGAATCATCGGAATCTAAAACTGGCCTCACAGGAGAGGTTCAAATCATACAAACTTAGAGTGTCAGTCCTCTTGTACTTAAGTCGGCATTGTGCCTTTTGTATTAATTTCGGATGTAATTTCTGTGTTTCATCGTCAATAAGAAGGTCCAAGGGATACAGTAAACCTGAAAAGAAGCCTCGGCAACTAAAACTGGACTCACAGGAGAGGTTCAAATCATAGAATGTTAGAGTGTCAGTCCTCTTGTACTTAAGTCGGCATTGGGCCTTTTGTATTAAATTCGAACGCAATTTATGTTTTTCATCGACAATAAGAAGGTCCAAGGGATACAGTAAACCTGAAGTGAAGCCTCGGCAACAAAAATTGGACTCACAGGAGAGGTTCAAATCATAGAAAGTTAGAGTGTCAGTCCTCTTGTACTTAAGTCGGCATTGTGCCTTTTGTATTAAATTCGGACGCAATTTCTGTGTTTCATCGTCAATAAGAAAGTCCAAGGGATACAGTAAACCTGAAGTGAAGCATCGGAATTTAAAACTGGATTCACAGGAGAGGTTCAAATCATAGAAACTTAGAGTGTCAGTCCTCTTGTACTTAAGTTGGCATTGTGCCTTTTGTATTAATTTCGGATGCAATTTCTGTGTTTCATCGTCAATAAGAAGGTCCAAGGGATACAGTAAACCGGAAATGAAGCCTCGGCAACAAAAACTGGACTCACAGGAGTGGTTCAAATCATAGAATGTTAGAGTGTCAGTCCTCTTGTACTTAAGTCTGCATTGGGCCTTTTGTATTAAATTCGGACTCAATTTCTGTGTTTCATCGTCAATAAGAAGGTCCATGGGATACAGTAAACCTGTAGTGAATCATCGGAATCTAAAACTGGCCTCACAGGAGAGGTTCAAATCATAGAAAGTTAGAGTGTCAGTCCTCTTGTACTTAAGCCGGCATTGTGCCTTTTGTATTAAATACGGATGCAATTTCTGTGTTTCATCGTCAATAAGAAGGTCCAAGGGATACAGTAAACTTGAAGTGAAGCATCGGAATTTAAAACTGGAATCACAGAAGAGGTTCAAACCATAGAAAGTTAGAGTGTCAGTCCTCTTGTACTTAAGTCGGCATTGTGCCTTCTGTATTAAATTCAGATGCAATTTCTGTGTTTCATCGTCAATAAGAAGGTCCAAGGGATACAGAAAACCTGAAGTGTAGCATCGGAATCTAAAACTGGAATCACAGGAGAAGTTCAAATCAAAGAAAGTTAGAGTGTCAGTCCTCTTGTACTTATGTCGGCATTTTGCCTTTTGTATTAAATTCGGATGCAATTTCTGTGTTTCATCGTCAATAAGAAGGTCCAAGGGATACAGTAAACCTGAAGTGAAGCATCGGAATCTAAAACTGGACTCACAGGAGTGGTTCAAATCCTAGAAATTTAGAGTGTCAGTCCTCTTGTACTTAAGTCGGCACTGTGCCTTTTGTATTAAATTCGTATGCAATTTCTGTGTTTCATTGTCAATAAGAAGGTCCAAGGGATTCAGTAAACCTGAAGTGAAGCATCGGAAACTAAAAGCTGACTCACAGTAGAGGTTCAACTCATAGAAACTTAGAGTGTCAGTCCTCTTGTACTTAAGTCGGCATTGTGCTGTTGTATTAATTTCGGATGCACTTTCTATGTTTCATCGTCAATAAGAAGGTCCAAGGGATACAGTAAACCTGAAGTGAAGCCTCGGCAACAAAAACTGGACTCACAGGAGGGGTTCAAATCATAGAAAGTTAGAGTGTCTGTCCTCTTGTACTTAAGTCGGCATTGTGCCTTTTGTATTAAATTTGGACGCAATTTCTGTGTTTAATCGTCAATAAGAAGGTCCAAGGGATACAGTAAATCTGAAGTGAAGCATCGGCATCTAAAACTGGACTCACAGGAGTGGTTCAAATCATAGAAAGTTAGAGTGTCTGTCCTCTTGTACTTAAGTCGGCATTGTGCGTTTTGTATTAAATTCGGATGCAATTTCTGTAATCATCGTCAATAAGAAGATCCAAGGGATACATTAAACCTGAAGTGAAGCATCGGATTCTAAAACTGGACTCACAGGTGAGGTTTAAATCATAAAAAGTTAGAGTGTCGGTCCTCTTGTACTTAAGTCGGCATTGTGCATTTTGTATTACATTCGGATGCAATTTCTGTGTTTCATAGTCAATAAGAAGGTCCAAGGGATACAGTAAACCTGAAGTGAAGCATCGGAATCTAAAACTGGACTCACAGGAGAGGTTCAAATAATAGAAAGATAGAGTGTCAGTCCTCTCGTACTTAAGTCGGCATTGTGCTGTTTTATTAATTTCGGATGCAATTTCTATGTTTCATCGTCAATAAGAAGGTCCAAGGGATACAGTAAACCTGAAGTGAAGCCTCGGCAACAAAAACTGGACTCACAGGAGTGGTTCAAATCATAGAAAGTTAGAGTGTCTGTCCTCTTGTACTTAAGTCGGCATTGTGCCTTTTGTATTAAATTTGGACGCTATTTCTGTGTTTCATCGTCAATAAGAAGGTCCAAGTGATACAGAAAACCTGAAGTGAAGCATCGGAATCTAAAACTAGAATCACAGGAGAGGTTCAAATCATAGAAAGTTAGAGTGTCAGTCCTCTTGTACTAGAGCCGGCATTGCGCCTTTTGTATTAAATTGGCATGCAATTTCTGTGTTTTATCGTCAATAAGAAGGTCCAAGGGATACAGTAAACCTAAAGTGAAGCATCGGAATCTAAAACTTGACTCACAGGAGTGGTTCAAATCAAAGAAATTTAGAGTTTCAGTCCCTTGTACTTATGTCGGCACTGTGCCTTTTGTATTATATTCGTACGCAATTTCTGTGTTTCATTGTCAATAAGAAGGTCCAAGGGATTCAGTAAACCTGAAGTGAAGCATCGGAAACTAAAACCTGACTCACAGTAGAGGTTCAAATCATAGAAACTTAGAGTGTCAGTCCTCTTATACTTAAGTCGGCATTGTGCTGTTTTATTAATTTCGGATGCAATTTCTATGTTTCATCGTCAATAAGAAGGTCCAAGGGATACAGTAAACCTGAAGTGAAGCCTCGGCAACAAAAACTGGACTCACAGGAGTGGTTCAAATCATAGAAAGTTAGAGTGTCTGTCCTCTTGTACTTAAGTCGGCATTGTGCCTTTTGTATTAAATTTGGACGCTATTTCTGTGTTTAATCGTCAATAAGAAGGTCCAAGGGATACAGTAAATCTGAAGTGAAGCATCGGAATCTAAAACTGGACTCACAGGAGAGGTTCAAATCGTAGAAAGTTAGAGTCTCAGTCCTCTTGTACTTAAGTCGGCATTGTGCCTTTTGTATTAAATTCGGATGCAATTTCTGTGTTTCATCGTCAATAAGAAGGTCCAAGGGATACAGAAAACCTGAAGTGAAGCATCGGAATCTAAAACTAGAATCACAGGAGAGCTTCAAATCATCGAATGTTAGAGTGTCAGTCCTCTTGTACTAGAGCCGGCATTGTGCCTTTTGTATTAAATTCGGATGCAATTTCTGTGTTTCATCGTCAATAAGAAGGTCCAAGGTATACAGTAAACTTGAAGTGAAGCATCGGAATTTAAAACTGGAATCACAGGAGAGGTTCAAATCATAGAAACTTAGAGTGTCAGTCCTCGTGTACTTAAGCCGGCATTGTGCTGTTGTATTAATTTCGGATGCAATTTCTATGTTTCATCGTCAATAAGAAGGTCCAAGGGATACAGTAAACCTGAAGTGAAGCCTCGGCAACAAAAACTGGACTCACAGGAGTGGTTCAAATCATAGAAATTTAGAGTGTCAGTCCTCTTGTACTTAAGTCGGCATTGTGCCTTTTGTATTAAATTTGGACGCTATTTCTGTGTTTAATCGTCAATAAGAAGGTCCAGGGGATACAGTAAATCTGAAGTGAAGCATCGGAATCTAAAACTGGACTCACAGGAGAGGTTCAAATCATAGAACGTTAGAGTCTCAGTCCTCTTGTACTTAAGTCGGCATTGTGCGTTTTGTAATAAATTCGGATGCAATTTCTGTGTTTCATCGTCAATAAGAAGGTCCAAGGAATACAGAAAACCTGAAGTGAAGCATCGGAATCTAAAACTAGAATCGCAGGAGAGCTTCAAATCATAGAAAGTTAGAGTGTCAGTCCCCTTGTACTTAAGTCGGCACTGTGCTGTTGTATTAATTTCGGATGCAATTTCTATGTTTCATCGTCAATAAGAAGGTCCAAGGGATACAGTAAACCTGAAGTGAAGCCTCGGCAACAAAAACTGGATTCACAGGAGAGGTTCAAATCATAGACAGTTAGAGTGTCAGTCCTCTTGTACTTAAGTCGGCATTGTGCCTTTTGTATTAATTTCGGATGCAATTTCTGTGTTTCATCGTCAAAAAGAACGTCCAAGGGATACAGTAAACTTGAAGTGAAGCATCGGAATCTAAAACTGGCCTCACAGGAGTGGTTCAAATCATAGAAATTTAGATTGTCTGTCCTCTTGTACTTAAGTCTGCATTGTGCCATTTGTATTAAATTCGGATGTAATTTCTGTAATCATCGTCAATATGAAGGTCCAAGGGATACAGTAAACTTGAAGTGAGGCATCGGAATCTAAAACTGGACTCACAGGAGTGGTTCAAATCATAGAAAGTTAGAGTGTCAGTCCTCTTGTACTTAAGTAAGCATTGTGCCCTCTGTATTAAATTCGGACGCAATTTCTGTGTTTCATCGTCAATAAGAAGGTCCAAGGGATACAGTAAACCTGAAGTGAAGCATCGGAATCTGAAACTGGCCTCACAGGAGAGGTTCTAATCATAGAAACTTAGAGTGTCAGTCCTCTTGTACTTAAGTCGGCATTGAGCCTTTTGTATTAATTTCGGATGCAATTTCTGTGCTTCATCGTCAATAAGAAGGTCCAAGGGATACAGTAAACCTGAAATGAAGCCTCGGCAACAAAAACTGGACTCACAGGAGAGGTTCAAATCATAGAATGTTAGAGTGTCAGTCCTCTTGTACTTAAGTCGGCATTGGGCCTTTTGTATTAAATTCGGACGCAATTTCTGTGTTTCATCGTCAATAAGAAGGTCCAAGGGATACAGTAAACCTGTAGTGAATCATCGGAATCTAAAACTGGCCTCACAGGAGAGGTTCAAATCATAGAAAGTTAGAGTGTCAGTCCTCTTGTACTTAAGCCGGCATTGTGCCTTCTGTTTTAAATTCGGATGCAATTTCTGTGTTTCATCGTCAATAAGAAGGTCCAAGGGATACAGAAAACCTGAAGTGAAGCATCGGAATCTAAAACTGGAATTACAGGATAGGTTCAAATCAAAGAATTTTAGAGTGTCAGTCCTCTTGTACTTATGTCGGCATTGTGCCTTTTGTATTAAATTCGGATGCAATTTCTGTGTTTCATCGTCAATAAGAAGGTCCACGGGATACAATAAACCAGAAGTGAAGCATCGGAATCTAAAACTGGACTCACAGGAGAGGTTCAAATCATAGAAATTTAGGGTGTCAGTCCTCTTGTACTTAAGTCGGCATTGTGCCTTTTGTATTAAATTCGGATGGAATTTCTGTGTTTCATCGTTAATAAGAAGGTCAAAGGGATACAGTAAACCTGAAGTGAAGCATCGGAATCTAAAACTATACTCACAGGAGTGGTTCAAATCATAGAAATTTAGAGTGTCAGTCCTCTTGTACTTAAGTCGGCACTGTGCCTTTTGTATTAAATTCGGATGCAATTTCTGTGTTTCATTGTCAATAAGAAGGTCCAAGGGATTCAGTAAACCTGAAGTGAAGCATCGGAAACTAAAAGCTGACTCACAGGAGGGGTTCAAATCATAGAAACTTAGAGTGTCAGTCTTCTTGTACTTAAGTCGGCATTGTGCCTTT
This sequence comes from Schistocerca americana, assembly GCF_021461395.2. NCBI lineage: Eukaryota > Metazoa > Arthropoda > Insecta > Orthoptera > Acrididae > Schistocerca > Schistocerca americana. The sequence continues at coordinate 196,949 of NC_060129.1, read as the reverse complement.
TGAATTAATTTCGGATGCAATTTCTGTGTTTCATCGTCAATAAGAAGGTCCAAGGGATACAGTAAACCTGAAGTCAAGCCTCGGCAACAAAAACTGGACTCACAGGAGAGGTACAAATCATAGAAAGTTAGAGTGTCAGTCCTCCTGTATTAACTCGGAAATGTGCCTTTTGTATTAAATTCGGACGCAATTTCTATGCTTCATGGTTAATAAGAAGGTCCAAGGGATACAGTAAACCTGAAGTGAAGCATCGGAATCTAAAACTGGACTCACAGGAGTGGTTCAAATCATAGAATGTCAGAGTGTCAGTCCTCTTGTACTTAAGTCGGCATTGTGCCTTTTGTATTAATTTCGGATGCAATTTCTGTGTTTCATCGTCAATAAGAAGGTCCAAGGGATACAGTAAACCTGAAGTGAAGCCTCGGCAACAAAAACTGGACTCACAGGAGAGGTTCAAATCATAGAAAGTTAGAGTGTCTGTCCTCTTGTACTTAAGTCGGCATTGTGCGTTTTCTATTATATTTGGACGCAATTTCTGTGTTTAATCGTCAATAAGAAGGTCCAAGGGATACAGTAAACCTAAAGTCATGCATCGGAATCTAAAACTGGTTTCACAGGAGTGGTTCAAATCATAGAAAGTTAGAGTATCTGTCCTCTTGTACTTAAGTCGGCATTGTGCCTTTTGTATTAAATCCGGATGCAATTTCTGTAATCATCGTCAATAAGAAGGTCCAAGGGATACAGTAAACCTGAAGTGAGGCATCGGAACCTAAAACTGGACACACAGGAGTGGTTCAAATCATAGAAAGTTAGAGTATCAGTCCTCTTGTACTTAAGTCGGCACTGTGCCTTTTGTATTAATTTCGGATGCAATTTCAGTCTTTTATCGTCAATAAGAAGGTCCAAGGGATACAGTAAACCTAAAGTGAAGCCTCGGTAACAAAAACTGGACTCACAGGAGAGGTTCAAATCATAGAAAGTTAGAGTGTCAGTCCTCTTGTACTTAAGTCGGCATTGTGCGTTTTGTATTAAATTCGGACGCAATTTCTGTGTTTCATCGCCAATAAGAAGGTCCAAGGGATACAGTAAACCTGAAGTGAAGCATCGGAATCTAAAACTGGCCTCACAGGAGAGGTTCAAATCATAGAAACTGAGAGTGTGAGTCCTCTTGTACTTAAGTCGGCATTGTGCCTTTTGTATTAATTTCGGATGCAATTTCTGTGTTTCATCGTCAATAAGAAGGTCCAAGGGATACAGTAAACCTGCAATGAAGCCTGGGCAACAAAAACTGGACTCACAGGAGAGCTTCAAATCATAGAATGTTAGAGTGTCAGTCCTCTTGTACATAAGTCGGCACGGTGCCTTTTGTATTAAATTCGGACGCAATTTCTGTGTTTCATCGTCAATAAGAAGGTCCAAGGGATACAGTAAACCTGTAGTGAAGCATTGGAATTTAAAACTGGCCTCACAGGAGAGGTTCAAATCATAGAAAGTTAGAGTGTCAGTCCTCTTGAACTTAAGCCGGCATTGTGCCTTTTGTATTAAATTCGGATGCAATTTCTGTCTTTCATCGTCAATAAGAAGGTCCAAGGGATACAGTAAACTTGAAGTGAAGCATCGGAATTTAAAACTGGAATCACAGGAAAGGTTCAAATCATAGAAAGTTAGAGTGTCAGTCCTCGTGTACTTAGGCCGGCCTTGTGCCTTTTGTATTAAATTCGGATGAAATTTCTGTGTTTCTTCGTCAATAAGATGGTCCAAGGGATACAGTAAACCTGAAGTGAAGCATCGGAATCTAAAACTGGAATCACAGGAGAGGTTCAAATCAAAGAAAGTTTGAGTGTCAGTCCTCTTGTACTTAAGTCGGCATTGTGGCTTTTGTATTAAATTCGGATGCAATTTCTGTGTTTCATCGTCAATAAGAGGGTCCAAGGGATACAATAAACCAGAAGTGAAGCATCGGAATATAAAACTGGACTCACAGGAGAGGTTCAAATCATAGAAATTTAGAGTGTCAGTCCTCTTGTACTTAAGTCGGCACTGTGCCGTTTGTATTAAATTCGTATGCAATTTCTGTGTTTCATTGTCAATAAGAAGGTCCAAGGGATTCAGTAAACCTGAAGTGAAGCATCGGAAACTAAAACCTGACTCACAGGAGGGGTTCAAATCATAGAAACTTAGAGTGTCAGTCTTCTTGTACTTAAGTCGGCATTGTGCCTTTTGAATTAATTTTGGATGCAATTTCTGTTTTTCATCGTCAATAAGAAGGTCCAAGGGATACAGTAAACCTGAAGTGAAGCCTCGGCAACAAAAACTGGACTCACAGGAGAGGTACAAATCATAGAAAGTTAGAGTGTCAGTCCTCTTGTATTATGTCGGAAATGAGCCTTTTGTATTAAATTCGGACGCAATTTCTGTGTTTCATGGTCAACAAGAAGATCCAAGGGATACAGTAAACCTGAAGTGAAGCATCGGAATCTAAAACTGGACTCACAGGAGAGGTTCAAATCATAGAAAGTAAGAGTGTCAGTCCTGTTGTACTTAAGTCGGCATTGTGCGTTTTGTATTAAATTCGGACGCAATTTCTGTGTTTCATCGTAAATAAGAAGGTCCAAGGGATACAGTAAACCTGAAGTGAAGCATCGGAATCTAAAACTGGCCTCACAGGAGAGGTTCAAATCATAGAAACTGAGAGTGTCAGTCCTCTTATACTGAAGTCGGCATTGTGCCTTTTGTATTAATTTCGGATGAAATTTCTGTGTTTCATCGTCAATAAGAAGGTCCAAGGGATACAGTAAACCAGAAATGAAGCCTCGGCAACAAAAACTGGACTCACAGGAGAGCTTCAAATCATAGAATATTAGAGTGTCAGTCCTCTTGTACTTAAGTCGGCACGGTGCCTTTTGTATTACATTCGGACGCAATTTCTGTGTTTCATCGTCAATAAGAAGGTCCAAGGGATACAGTAAACCTGTAGTGAAGCATCGGAATCTAAAACTGGCCTCGCGGAGAGGTTCAACTCATAGAAAGTTAGAGTGTCAGTCCTCTTGTACTTAAGCCAGCATTGTGCCTTTTGTATTAAATTCGGATGCAATTTCTGTGTTTCATCGTCAATAAGAAGGACCAAGGGATACAGTAAACTTGAAGTGAAGCATCGAAATTTAAAACTGGAATCACAGGAGAGGTTCAAATCATAGAAAGTTAGAGTGTCAGTCCTCGTGTACTTAAGCCGGCCTTGTGCCTTTTGTATTAAATTCGGATGAAATTTCTGTGTTTCATCGTCAATAAGAAGGTCCAAGGGATACAGTAAACCTGAAGTGAAGCATCGGAATCTAAAACTGGACTCACAGGAGAGGTTCAAACCATAGAAAGTTAGAGTGTCAGTCCTCTTGTACTTAAGTCGGCATTGTGCCTTTTGTATTAAATTCGGATGCAATTTCTGTGTTTCATCGTCAATAAGAAGGTCCAAGGGATACAGAAAACCTGAAGTGAAGCATCGGAATCTTAAACTGGACTCACAGGAGAGGTTCAAATCATAGAAATTTAGGGTGTCAGTCCTCTTGTACTTAAGTCGGCATTGTGCCTTTTCTATTAAATTCGGATGCAATTTCTGTGTTTCATCGTTAATAAGAAGGTCCAAGGGATACAGTAAACCTGAAGTGAAGCATCGGAATCTAAAACTGGACTCACAGGAGTGGTTCAAATCATAGAAATTTAGAGTGTCAGTCCTCTTGTACTTAAGTCGTTACTGTGCCTTTTGTATTAAATTCGTATGCAATTTCTGTGTTTCATTGTCAATAAGAAGGTCCAAGGGATTCAGTAAACCTGAAGTGAAGCATCGGAAACTAAAACCTGACTCACAGGAGGGGTTCAAATCATAGAAACTTAGAGTGTCAGTCTTCTTGTACTTAAGTCGGCATTGTGCCTTTTGAATTAATTTCGGATGCAATTTCTGTGTTTCATCGTCAATAAGAATGTCCAAGGGATACAGTAAACCTGAAATGAAGCCTCGGCAACAAAAACTGGACTCACAGGAGAGGTACAAATCATAGAAAGTTAGAGTGTCAGTCCTCTTGTATTATGTCGGAATTGTGCCTTTTGTATTAAATTCGGCCGCAATTTCTGTGTTTCATGGTCAATAAGAAGGTCCAAGGGATACAGTAAACCTGAAGTGAAGCATCGGAATCTAAAACTGGCCTCACAGGAGTGGTTCAAATCATAGAAAGTTAGAGTGTCTGTCCTGTTGTACTTAAGTCGGCATTGTGCCTTTTTTATTAATTTCGGATGCAATTTCTGTGTTTCATCGTCAATAAGAAGGTCCAAGGGATACAGTAAACCTGAGGTGAAACATCGGGTTCTAAAACAGGACTCACAGGTGAGGTTTAAATCATGGAAAGTTAGAGTGTCGGTCCTCTTGTACTTAGGTCGGCATTGTGCATTTTGTATTACATTCGAATGCAATTTCTGTGTTTCATCGTCAATAAGAAGGTCCAAGGGATACAGTAAACCTGAAGTGAAGCATCGGAATCTGAAACTGGACTCACAGGAGAGGTTCAAATAATAGAAAGTTAGAGTGTCAGTCCTCTTGTACTTAAGTCGGCATTGTGCCTTTTGTATTAAGTTCGGATGCAATTTCTGTGTTTAATCGTCAATAAGAAGGTCCAAGGGATACAGAAAACCTGAAGTGAAGCATCGGAATCTGAAACTAGAATCACAGGAGAGGTTCAAATCATAGAAAGTTAGAGTGTCAGTCCTCTTGTACTAGAGCCGGCATTGTGCCTTTTGTATTAAATTCGTATATAATTTCTGTGTTTCATCGTCAATAAGAAGGTCCAAGGGATACAGTAAACCTGAAGTGAAGCCTCGGCAGCAAAAACTGGACTCACAGGAGAGGTTCAAATCATAGAAAGTTAGAGTGTCAGTCCTCTTGTACTTAAGTCGGCATTGTGCGTTTTGTATTAAATTCGGACGCAATTTCTGTGTTTCATCGTAAATAAGAAGGTCCAAGGGATACAGTAAACCTGAAGTGAAGCATCGGAATCTAAAACTGGCCTCACAGGAGAGGTTCAAATCATAGAAACTGAGAGTGTCAGTCCTCTTGTACTTAAGTCGGCATTGTGCCTTTTGTATTAATTTCGGATGGAATTTCTGTGTTTCATCGTCAATAAGAAGGTCCAAGGGATACAGTAAACCAGAAATGAAGCCTCGGCAACAAAAACTGGACTCACAGGAGAGCTTCAAATCATAGAATGTTAGAGTGTCAGTCCTCTTGTACTTAAGTCGGCACGGTGTCTTTTGTATTACATTCGGACGCAATTTCTGTGTTTCATCGTCAATAAGAAGGTCCAAGGGATACAGTAAACCTGTAGTGAAGCATCGGAATCTAAAACTGGCCTCACAGGAGAGGTTCAAATCGTAGAAAGTTAGAGTGTCAGTCCTCTTGTACTTAAGCCGGCATTGTGCCTTTTGTATTAAATTCGGATGCAATTTCTGTGTTTCATCGTCAATAAGAAGGTCCAAGGGATACAGTAAACTTGAAGTGAAGCATCGGAATTTAAAACTGGAATCACAGGAGAGGTTCAAATCATAGAAAGTTAGAGTGTCAGTCCTCGTGTACTTAAGCCGGCCTTGTGCCTTTTGTATTAAATTCGGATGAAATTTCTGTGTTTCATCGTCAATAAGATGGTCCAAGGGATACAGTAAACCTGAAGTGAAGCATCGGAATCTAAAACTGGACTCACAGGAGAGGTTCAAACCATAGAAAGTTAGAGTGTCAGTCCTCTTGTACTTAAGTCGGCATTGTGCCTTTTGGATTAAATTCGGATGCAATTTCTGTGTTTCATCGTCAATAAGAAGGTCCAAGGGATACAGAAAACCTGAAGTGAAGCATCGGAATCAAAAACTGGAATCACAGGAGAGGTTCAAATCAAAGAAAGTTTGAGTGTCAGTCCTCTTGTACTTAAGTCGGCATTGTGCCTTTTGTATTAAATTCGGATGCGATTTCTGTGTTTCATCGTCAAAAAGAAGGTCCAAGGGACACAATAAACCAGAAGTGAAAGCATCGGAATCTAAAACTGGACTCAGAGGAGAGGTTCAAATTATAGAAATTTAGGGTGTCAGTCCTCTTGTACTTAAGTCGGCATTGTGCCTTTTGTATTAAATTCGGATGCAATTTCTGTGTTTCATCGTTAATAGGAAGGTCCAAGGGATACAGTAAACCTGAAGTGAAGCATCGGAATCTAAAACTGGACTCACAGGAGTGGTTCAAATCATAGAAATTTAGAGTGTCGGTCCACTTGTACTTAAGTCGTCACTGTGCCTTTTGTATTAAATTCGTATGCAATTTCTGTGTTTCATTGTCAATAAGAAGGTCCAAGGGATTCAGTAAACCTGAAGTGAAGCATCGGAAACTAAAACCTGACTCACAGGAGGGGTTCAAATCATAGAAACTTAGAGTGTCAGTCTTCTTGTACTTAAGTCGGCATTGTGCCTTTTGAATTAATTTCGGATGCAATTTCTGTGTTTCATCGTCAATAAGAAGGTCCAAGGGATACAGTAAACCTGAAGTGAAGCCTCGGCAACAAAAACTGGACTCACAGGAGAGGTACAAATCATAGAAAGTTAGAGTGTCAGTCCTCTTGTATTATGTCGGAATTGTGCCTTTTGTATTAAATTCGGCCACAATTTCTGTGTTTCATGGTCAATAAGAAGGTCCAAGGGATACAGTGAACCTGAAGTGAAGCATCGGAATCTAAAACTGGACTCACAGGAGAGGTTCAAATCATAGAAAGTTAGAGTGTCAGTCCTCTTGTACTTAAGTCGGCATTGTCCCTCTTGTATTAAATTCGGATGCAATTTCTGGGTTTCATCGTCAATAAGAAGGTCCAAGGGATACAGTAAACTTGAAGTGAAGCATCGGAATCTTAAACTGGAATCATAGGAGAGGTTCAAATCATAGAAAGTATGAGTGTCAGTCCTCTTGTACTTGAGCCGGCATTGTGCATTTTGTATTAAATTCGAATGCAATTTCTGTGTTTCATCGTCAATAAGAAGGTCCAAGGGATACAGTAAACCTGAAGTGAAGCATCGGAATCTAAAACTGGCCTCACAGGAGTGGTTCAAATCATAGAAAGTTAGAGTGTCAGTCCTCTTGTACTTAAGTCGGCATTGTGCCTTTTGTATTAAATTCGGATGCAATTTCTGTGTTTCATCGTTAATAGGAAGGTCCAAGGGATACAGTAAACCTGAAGTGAAGCATCGGAAACTAAAACCTGACTCACAGTAGAGGTTCAAATCATAGAAACTTAGAGTGTCAGTCCTCTTGTACTGAAGTCGGCATTGTGCTGTTGTATTAATTTCGGTTGCAATTTCAATGTTTCATCGTCAATAAGATGGTCCAAGGGATACAGTAAACCTGAAGTGAAGCCTCAGCAACAAAAACTGGACTCACAGGAGAGGTTCAAATCATAGAAAGATAGAGTGTCTGTCCTCTTGTACTTAAGTCGGCATTGTGCCTTTTGTATTAAATTTCGACGCAATTTCTGTGTTTAATCGGCAATAAGAAGGTCAAAGGGATACAGTAAATCTGAAGTGAAGCATCGGAATCTAAAACTGGACTCACAGGAGAGGTTCAAATCATAGAAAGTTAGAGTGTCAGTCCTTCTGACCTTAAGTCGGCATTGTGCCTTTTGTATTAAATTCGGATGCCATTTCTGTATTTCATCGTCAATAAGAAGGTCCAAGGGATACAGAAAACCTGAAGTGAAGCATCGGAATCTAAAACTGGAATCACAGGAGAAGTTCAAAAAATCAAAGAAAGTTAGAGTGTCAGCCCTCTTGTACTTAAGTCTGCATTGTGCCTTTTGTATTAAATTCGGATGCAATTTCTGTGTTTCATTGTCAATAAGAAGGTCCAAGGGATTCAGTAAACCTGAAGTGAAGCATCGGAAACTAAAACCTGACTCACAGGAGGGGTTCAAATCATAGAAACTTAGAGTGTCAGTCCTCTTGTACTTAAGTCGGCATTGTGCCTTTTGAATTAATTTCGGATGCAATTTCTGTGTTTCATCGTCAATAAGAAGGTCCAAGGGATACAGTAAACCTGAAGTGAAGCCTCGGCAACAAAAACTGGACTCACAGGAGAGGTACAAATCATAGAAAGTTAGAGTGTCAGTCCTCTTGTATTATGTCGGAATTGTGCCTTTTGTATTAAATTCGGGCGTAATTTCTGTTTTTCATTGTCAATAAGAAGGTCCAAGGGAAACAGTAAACCTGAAGTGAAGCATCGGAATCTTAAACTGGACTCACAGGAGAGGTTCAAATCATAGAAAGTTAGAGTGTCAGTCCTCTTGACCTTAAGTCGGCATTGTGCCTTTTGTATTAAATTCGGATGCCATTTCTGTATTTAATCGTCAATAAGAAGGTCCAAGGGATACAGAAAACCTGAAGTGAAGCATCGGAATCTAAAACTGGAATCACAGGAGAAGTTCAAAAAATCAAAGAAAGTTAGAGTGTCAGCCCTCTTGTACTTAAGTCTGCATTGTGCCTTTTGTATTAAATTCGGATGCAATTTCTGTGTTTCATTGTCAATAAGAAGTTCCAAGGGATTCAGTAAACCTGAAGTGAAGCATCGGAAACTAAAACCTGACTCACAGGAGGGGTTCAAATCATAGAAACTTAGAGTGTCAGTCCTCTTGTACTTAAGTCGGCATTGTGCCTTTTGAATTAATTTCGGATGCAATTTCTGTGTTTCATCGTCAATAAGAAGGTCCAAGGGATACAGTAAACCTGAAGTGAAGCCTCGGCAACAAAAACTGGACTCACAGGAGAGGTACAAATCATAGAAAGTTAGAGTGTCAGTCCTCTTGTATTATGTCGGAATTGTGCCTTTTGTATTAAATTCGGGCGTAATTTCTGTTTTTCATTGTCAATAAGAAGGTCCAAGGGAAACAGTAAACCTGAAGTGAAGCATCGGAATCTTAAACTGGACTCACAGGAGAGGTTCAAATCATAGAAAGTTAGAGTGTCAGTCCTCTTGACCTTAAGTCGGCATTGTGCCTTTTGTATTAAATTCGGATGCCATTTCTGTATTTAATCGTCAATAAGAAGGTCCAAGGGATACAGAAAACCTGAAGTGAAGCATCGGAATCTAAAACTGGAATCACAGGAGAAGTTCAAAAAATCAAAGAAAGTTAGAGTGTCAGCCCTCTTGTACTTAAGTCTGCATTGTGCCTTTTGTATTAAATTCGGATGCAATTTCTGTGTTTCATTGTCAATAAGAAGTTCCAAGGGATTCAGTAAACCTGAAGTGAAGCATCGGAAACTAAAACCTGACTCACAGGAGGGGTTCAAATCATAGAAACTTAGAGTGTCAGTCCTCTTGTACTTAAGTCGGCATTGTGCCTTTTGAATTAATTTCGGATGCAATTTCTGTGTTTCATCGTCAATAAGAAGGTCAAAGGGATACAGTAATCCTGAAGTGAAGACTCGGCAACAAAAACTGGACTCACAGGAGATGTTCAAATCATAGAAAGTTAGGGAGTCAGTCCTCTTGTACTTATGTCGGCATTGTGCCTTTTGTATTAATTTCGGACGAATTTCTGTGTTTCATTGTCATTAAGGAGGTCCAAGGAAAACAGTAAACCTGAAGTGAAGCATCGGAATCTAAAACTGGACTCACAGGAGAGGTTCAAATCATAGAAAGTTAGAGTGTCAGTCCTCTTGTACTTAAGTCAGCATTGTGCTTTTTTATTAAATTCGGATGCAATTTCTGTGTTTCATCGTCAATAAGAAGGTCCAAGGGATACAGAAAACCTGAAGTGAAGCATCGGAATCTAAAACTGGAATCACAGGAGAGGTTCAAATCAAAGAAAGTTAGAGTGTCAGCCCTCTTGTACTTAAGTCGGCATTGTGCCTTTTGTTTTAAATTCGGATGCAATTTCTGTGTTTCATCGTCTATAAGAAGGTCCAAGGGATACAATAAACCAGAGGTGAAGCATCGCAAACTAAAACCTGACTCACAGGAGGGGTTCAAATCACAGAAACTTAGAGTGTCAGTCTTCTTGTACTTATGTCGGTATTGTGCCTTTTGAATTAATTTCGGATGCAATTTCTGTGTTTCATCGTCAATAAGAAGGTCCAAGGGATACAGTAAACCTGAAGTGAAGCCTCGGCAACAAAAACTGGACTCACAGGAGAGGTACAAATCATAGGAAGTTAGAGTGTCAGTCCTCTTGTATTATGTCGGAATTGTGCCTTTTGTATTAGATTCGGACGCAATTTCTGTGTTTCATAGTCAATAAGAAGGTCCAAGGGAAACAGTAAACCTGAAGTGAAGCATCGGGATCTTAAACTGGACTCACAGGAGAGGTTCAAATCATAGAAAGTTAGAGTGTCAGTCCTCTTGTACTTAAGTCGGCATTGTGCCTTTTGTATTAAATTCGGATGCAATTTCTGTGTTTCATCGTCAATAAGAAGGTCCAAGGGATACAGTAAACTTGAAGTGAAGCATCGGAATCTTAAACTGCAATCATAGGAGAGGTTCAAATCATAGAAAGTTAGAGTGTCAGTCCTCTTGTACTTGAGCCGGCATTGTGCCTTTTGTATTACATTCGGATGCTATTTCTGTGTTTCATCGTCAATAAGAAGGTCCAAGGGATACAGTAAACCTGAAGTGAAACATCGGAATCTAAAACTGGCCTCACAGGAGTGGTTCAAATCATAGAAAGTTAGAGTGTCTGTCCTCTTGTACTTAAGTCGGCATTGTGCCTTTTTTATTAATTTCGGATGCAATTTCTGTGTTTCATCGTAAATAAGAAGGTCCAAGGGATACAGTAAACCTGAAATGAAGCATCGGATTCTAAAACTGGACTCACAGGTGAGGTTTAACTCATAGAAAGTTAGAGTGTCGGTCCTCTTGTATTTAAGTCGGCATTGTGCATTTTGTATTACATTCGGATGCAATTTCTGTTTTTCATCGTCAATAAGAAGGTCCAAGGGATACAGTAAACCTGAAGTGAAGCATCGGAATCTAAAACTGGACTCACAGGAGAGGTTCAAATAATAGAAAGTTACAGTGTCAGTCCTCTTGTACTTAAGTCGGCATTGTGCCTTTTGTATTAAATTCGGATGCATTTTCTGTGTTTCATCGTCAATAAGAAGGTCCAAGGGATACAGAAAACCTGAAGTGAAGCATCGGATTCTAAAACTAGAATCACAGGAGAGGTTCAAATCATAGAAAGTTAGAGTGTCAGTCCTCTTGTACTAGAGCCGGCATTGTGCCTTTTGTATCAAATTCGCATGCAATAAATGTGTTTCATCGTCAATAAGAAGGTCCAAGGGATACAGTAAACCTGAAGTGAAGCATCAGAATCTAAAACTGGACTCACAGGAGTGGTTCAAATCATAGAAAGTTAGGGTGTCAGTCCTCTTGTACTTAAGTCGGCATTGTGCCTTTTGTATTAAATTCGGACGCAATTTCTGTGTTTCATTGTCAGTAAGATGGTCCAAGGAAAACAGTAAACCTGAAGTGAAGCATCGGAATCTAAAACTGGACTCACAGGAGAGGTTCAAATCATAGAAAGTTAGAGTGTCAGTCCTCTTGTACTTAAGTCGGCATTGTGCCTTTTGTATTAAATTCGGATGCAATTTCCGTGTTTCATCGTCAATAAGAAGGTCCAAGGGATACAGAAAACCTGAAGTGAAGCATCGGAATCTAAAACTGGAATAACAAGAGAGGTTCAAATCAAGGAAAGTTAGAGTGTCAGCCCTCTTGTACTTAAGTCGGCATTGTGCCTTTTGTATTAAATTCGGATGCAATTTCTGTGTTTCATCGTCAATAAGAAGGTCCAAGGGATACAATAAACCAAAAGTGAAGCATCGGAATCTAAAACTGGACTCACAGGAGAGGTTCAAATCATAGAAAGTTAGGGTGTCAGTCCTCTTGTACTTAAGTCGGCATTGTGCCTTTTGTATTAAATTCGGATGCAATTTCTGTGTTTCATCGTCAATAAGAAGGTCCAAGGGATTCAGTAAACCTGAAGTGAAGCATCGGAAACTAAAACCTGACTCACAGGAGGGGTTCAAATCATAGAAACGTAGAGTGTCAGTCCTCTTGTACTTAAGTCGGCATTGTGCCTTTTGAATTACTTTCGGATGCAATTTCTGTGTTTCATCGTCAATAAGAAGGTCCAAGGGATACAGAAAACCTGAAGTGAAGCATCGGAATCTAAAACTGGAATCACAGGAGAGGTTCAAATCAAAGAAAGTTAAAGTGTCAGCCCTCTTGTACTTAAGTCGGCATTGTGCCTTTTGTTTTAAATTCGGATGCAATTTCTGTGTTTCATCGTCTATAAGAAGGTCCAAGGGATACAATAAACCAGAGGTGAAGCATCGCAAACTAAAACCTGACTCACAGGAGGGGTTCAAATCACAGAAACTTAGAGTGTCAGTCTTCTTGTACTTATGTCGGTATTGTGCCTTTTGAATTAATTTCGGATGCAATTTCTGTGTTTCATCGTCAATAAGAAGGTCCAAGGGATACAGTAAACCTGAAGTGAAGCCTCGGCAACAAAAACTGGACTCACAGGAGAGGTACAAATCATAGAAAGTTAGAGTGTCAGTCCTCTTGTATTATGTCGGAATTGTGCCTTTTGTATTAAATTCGGACGCAATTTCTGTGTTTCACAGTCAATAAGAAGGTCCAAGGGAAACAGTAAACCTGAAGTGAAGCATCGGAATCTTAAACTGGACTCACAGGAGAGGTTCAAATCATAGAAAGTAAGAGTGTCAGTCCTCTTGTACTTAAGTCGGCATTGTGCCTTTTGTATTAAATTCGGATGCAATTTCTGTGTTTCATCGTCAATAAGAAGGTCCAAGGGATACAGTAAACTTGAAGTGAAGCATCGGAATCTTAAACTGCAATCATAGGAGAGGTTCAAATCATAGAAAGTTAGAGTGTCAGTCCTCTTGTACTTGAGCCGGCATTGTGCCTTTTGTATTAAATTCGGATGCAATTTCTGTGTTTCATCGTCAATAAGAAGGTCCAAGGGATACAGTAAACCTGAAGTGAAACATCGGAATCTAAAACTGGCCTCACAGGAGTGGTTCAAATCATAGAAAGTTAGAGTGTCTGTCCTCTTGTACTTAAGTCGGCATTGTGCCTTTTTTATTAATTTCGGATGCAATTTCTGTGTTTCATCGTAAATAAGAAGGTCCAAGGGATACAGTAAATCTGAAATGAAGCATCGGATTCTAAAACTGGACTCACAGGTGAGGTTTAAATCATAGAAAGTTAGAGTGTCGGTCCTCTTGTATTTAAGTCGGCATTGTGCATTTTGTATTACATTCGGATGCAATTTCTGTTTTTCATCGTCAATAAGAAGGTCCAAGGGATACAGTAAACCTGAAGTGAAGCATCGGAATCTAAAACTGGACTCACAGGAGAGGTTCAAATAATAGAAAGTTACAGTGTCAGTCCTCTTGTACTTAAGTCGGCATTGTGCCTTTTGTATTAAATTCGGATGCATTTTCTGTGTTTCATCGTCAATAAGAAGGTCCAAGGGATACAGAAAACCTGAAGTGAAGCATCGGATTCTAAAACTAGAATCACAGGAGAGGTTCAAATCATAGAAAGTTAGAGTGTCAGTCCCCTTGTACTAGAGCCGGCATTGTGCCTTTTGTATTAAATTCGCATGCAATATCTGTGTTTCATCGTCAATAAGAAGGTCCAAGGGATACAGTAAACCTGAAGTGAAGCATCAGAATCTAAAACTGGACTCACAGGAGTGGTTCAAATCATAGAAAGTTAGGGTGTCAGTCCTCTTGTACTTAAGTCGGCATTGTGCCTTTTGTATTAAATTCGGACGCAATTTCTGTGTTTCATTGTCAGTAAGATGGTCCAAGGAAAACAGTAAACCTGAAGTGAAGCATCGGAATCTAAAACTGGACTCACAGGAGAGGTTCAAATCATAGAAAGTTAGAGTGTCAGTCCTCTTGTACTTAAGTCGGCATTGTGCCTTTTGTATTAAATTCGGATGCAATTTCCGTGTTTCATCGTCAATAAGAAGGTCCAAGGGATACAGAAAACCTGAAGTGAAGCATCGGAATCTAAAACTGGAATAACAAGAGAGGTTCAAATCAAGGAAAGTTAGAGTGTCAGCCCTCTTGTACTTAAGTCGGCATTGTGCCTTTTGTATTAAATTCGGATGCAATTTCTGTGTTTCATCGTCAATAAGAAGGTCCAAGGGATACAATAAACCAGAAGTGAAGCATCGGAATCTAAAACTGGACTCACAGGAGAGGTTCAAATCATAGAAAGTTAGGGTGTCAGTCCTCTTGTACTTAAGTCGGCATTGTGCCTTTTGTATTAAATTCGGATGCAATTTCTGTGTTTCATCGTCAATAAGAAGGTCCAAGGGATTCAGTAAACCTGAAGTGAAGCATCGGAAACTAAAACCTGACTCACAGGAGGGGTTCAAATCATAGAAACGTAGAGTGTCAGTCCTCTTGTACTTAAGTCGGCATTGTGCCTTTTGAATTACTTTCGGATGCAATTTCTGTGTTTCATCGTCAATAAGAAGGTCCAAGGCATACAGTAAACCTGAAGTGAAGCACTTTAATCTGTATCTGGACTCACAGGTGTGGTTCAAATCATAGAAAGTTAGAGTGTCAGTGCTCTTGTACTAGAGCCGGCATTGTGCCTTTTGTATTAAATTCGCAAATAATTTCTGTGTTTCATCGTCAATAAGAAGGTCCAAGGCATACAGTAAACCAGAAGTGAAGCATCAGAATCTAAAACTGGACTCACAGGAGTGGTTCAAATCATAGAAAGTTAGAGTGTCAGTCCCCTTGTACTTAAGTCGGCATTGTGCCTTTTGTATTAAATTTCGACGCAATTTCTGTGTTTAATCGGCAATAAGAAGGTCAAAGGGATACAGTAAATCTGAAGTGAAGCATCGGAATCTAAAACTGGACTCACAGGAGAGGTTCAAATCATAGAAAGTTAGAGTGTCAGTCCTCTTATATTTAAGTCGGCATTGTGCCTTTTGTATTAAATTCGGGCGTAATTTCTGTTTTTCATTGTCAATAAGGAGGTCCAAGGAAAACAGTAAACCTGAAGTGAAGCATCGGAATCTAAAACTGGACTCACAGGAGAGGTTCAAATCATTGAAAGTTAGAGTGTCAGTCCTCTTGACCTTAAGTCGGCATTGTGCCTTTTGTATTAAATTCGGATGCAATTTCTGTATTTCATCGTCAATAAGAAGGTCCAAGGGATACAGAAAACCTGAAGTGAAGCATCGGAATCTAAAACTGGAATCACAGGAGAAGTTCAAAAAATCAAAGAAAGTTAGAGTGCCAGCCCTCTTGTACTTAAGTCTGCATTGTGCCTTTTGTATTAAATTCGGATGCAATTTCTGTGTTTCATTGCCAATAAGAAGGTCCAAGGGATTCAGTAAACCTGAAGTGCAGCATCGGAAACTAAAACCTGACTCACACGAGGGGTTCAAATCATAGAAACTTAGAGTGTCAGTCCTCTTGTACTTAAGTCGGCATTGTGCCTTTTGAATTAATTTCGGATGCAATTTCTGTGTTTCATCGTCAATAAGAAGGTCAAAGGGATACAGTAATCCTGAAGTGAAGACTCGGCAACAAAAACTGGACTCACAGGAGATGTTCAAATCATAGAAAGTTAGGGAGTCAGTCCTCTTGTACTTATGTCGGCATTGTGCCTTTTGTATTAATTTCGGACGCAATTTCTGTGTTTCATTGTCATTAAGGAGGTCCAAGGAAAACAGTAAACCTGAAGTGAAGCATCGGAATCTAAAACTGGACTCACAGGAGAGGTTCAAATCATAGAAAGTTAGAGTGTCAGTCCTCTTGTACTTAAGTCAGCATTGTGCTTTTTTATTAAATTCGGATGCAATTTCTGTGTTTCATCGTCAATAAGAAGGTCCAAGGGATACAGAAAACCTGAAGTGAAGCATCGGAATCTAAAACTGGAATCACAGGAGAGGTTCAAATCAAAGAAAGTTAGAGTGTCAGCCCTCTTGTACTTAAGTTGGCATTGTGCCTGTTGTTTTAAATTCGGATGCAATTTCTGTGTTTCATCGTCAATAAGAAGGTCCAAGGGATACAATAAACCAGAGGTGAAGCATCGCAAACTAAAACCTGACTCCCAGGAGGGGTTCAAATCACAGAAACTTAGAGTGTCAGTCTTCTTGTACTTATGTCGGTATTGTGCCTTTTGAATTATTTTCGGATGCAATTTCTGTGTTTCATCGTCAATAAGAAGGTCCAAGGGATACAGTAAACCTGAAGTGAAGCCTCGGCAACAAAAACTGGACTCACAGGAGAGGTACAAATCATAGAAAGTTAGAGTGTCAGTCCTCTTGTATTATGTCGGAATTGTGCCTTTTGTATTAAATTCGGACGCAATTTCTGTGTTTCATAGTCAATAAGAAGGTCCAAGGGAAACAGTAAACCTGAAGTGAAGCATCGGAATCTTAAACTGGACTCACAGGAGAGGTTCAAATCATAGAAAGTTAGAGTGTCAGTCCTCTTGTACTTAAGTCGGCATTGTGCCTTTTGTATTAAATTCGGATGCAATTTCTGTGTTTCATCGTCAATAAGAAGGTCCAAGGGATACAGTAAACTTGAAGTGAAGCATCGGAATCTTAAACTGCAATCATAGGAGAGGTTCAAATCATAGAAAGTTAGAGTGTCAGTCCTCTTGTACTTGAGCCGGCATTGTGCCTTTTGTATTAAATTCGGATGCAATTTCTGTGTTTCATCGTCAATAAGAAGGTCCAAGGGATACAGTAAACCTGAAGTGAAACATCGGAATCTAAAACTGGCCTCACAGGAGTGGTTCAAATCATAGAAAGTTAGAGTGTCTGTCCTCTTGTACTTAAGTCGGCATTGTGCCTTTTTTATTAATTTCGGATGCAATTTCTGTGTTTCATCGTAAATAAGAAGGTCCAAGGGATACAGTAAACGTGAAATGAAGCATCGGATTCTAAAACTGGACTCACAGGTGAGGTTTAAATCATAGAAAGTTAGAGTGTCGGTCCTCTTGTATTTAAGTCGGCATTGTGCATTTTGTATTACATTCGGATGCAATTTCTGTTTTTCATCGTCAATAAGAAGGTCCAAGGGATACAGTAAACCTGAAGTGAAGCATCGGAATCTAAAACTGGACTCACAGGAGAGGTTCAAATAATAGAAAGTTACAGTGTCAGTCCTCTTGTACTTAAGTCGGCATTGTGCCTTTTGTATTAAATTGGGATGCATTTTCTGTGTTTCATCGTCAATAAGAAGGTCCAAGGGATACAGAAAACCTTAAGTGAAGCATCGGATTCTAAAACTAGAATCACAGGAGAGGTTCAAATCATAGAAAGTTAGAGTGTCAGTCCTCTTGTACTAGAGCCGGCATTGTGCCTTTTGTATTAAATTCGCATGCAATATCTGTGTTTCATCGTCAATAAGAAGGTCCAAGGGATACAGTAAACCTGAAGTGAAGCATCAGAATCTAAAACTGGACTCACAGGAGTGGTTCAAATCATAGAAAGTTAGGGTGTCAGTCCTCTTGTACTTAAGTCGGCATTGTGCCTTTTGTATTAAATTCGGACGCAATTTCTGTGTTTCATTGTCAGTAAGATGGTCCAAGGAAAACAGTAAACCTGAAGTGAAGCATCGGAATCTAAAATTGGACTCACAGGAGAGGTTCAAATCATAGAAAGTTAGAGTGTCAGTCCTCTTGTACTTAAGTCGGCATTGTGCCTTTTGTATTAAATTCGGATGCAATTTCCGTGTTTCATCGTCAATAAGAAGGTCCAAGGGATACAGAAAACCTGAAGTGAAGCATCGGAATCTAAAACTGGAATAACAAGAGAGGTTCAAATCAAGGAAAGTTAGAGTGTCAGCCCTCTTGTACTTAAGTCGGCATTGTGCCTTTTGTATTAAATTCGGATGCAATTTCTGTGTTTCATCGTCAATAAGAAGGTCCAAGGGATACAATAAACCAGAAGTGAAGCATCGGAATCTAAAACTGGACCCACAGGAGAGGTTCAAATCATAGAAAGTTAGGGTGTCAGTCCTCTTGTACTTAAGTCGGCATTGGGCCTTTTGTATTAAATTCGGATGCAATTTCTGTGTTTCATCGTCAATAAGAAGGTCCAAGGGATTCAGTAAACCTGAAGTGAAGCATCGGAAACTAAAACCTGACTCACAGGAGGGGTTCAAATCATAGAAACGTAGAGTGTCAGTCCTCTTGTACTTAAGTCGGCATTGTGCCTTTTGAATTAATTTCGGATGCAATTTCTGTGTTTCATCGTCAATAAGAAGGTCCAAGGCATACAGTAAACCTGAAGTGAAGCACTTTAATCTGTATCTGGACTCACAGGTGTGGTTCAAATCATAGAAAGTTAGAGTGTCAGTGCTCTTGTACTAGAGCCGGCATTGTGCCTTTTGTATTAAATTCGCAAATAATTTCTGTGTTTCATCGTCAATAAGAAGGTCCAAGGGATACAGAAAACCTTAAGTGAAGCATCGGATTCTAAAACTAGAATCACAGGAGAGGTTCAAATCATAGAAAGTTAGAGTGTCAGTCCTCTTGTACTAGAGCCGGCATTGTGCCTTTTGTATTAAATTCGCATGCAATATCTGTGTTTCATCGTCAATAAGAAGGTCCAAGGGATACAGTAGACCTGAAGTGAAGCATCAGAATCTAAAACTGGACTCACAGGAGTGGTTCAAATCATAGAAAGTTAGGGTGTCAGTCCTCTTGTACTTAAGTCGGCATTGTGCCTTTTGTATTAAATTCGGACGCAATTTCTGTGTTTCATTGTCAGTAAGATGGTCCAAGGAAAACAGTAAACCTGAAGTGAAGCATCGGAATCTAAAACTGGACTCACAGGAGAGGTTCAAATCATAGAAAGTTAGAGTGTCAGTCCTCTTGTACTTAAGTCGGCATTGTGCCTTTTGTATTAAATTCGGATGCAATTTCCGTGTTTCATCGTCAATAAGAAGGTCCAAGGGATACAGAAAACCTGAAGTGAAGCATCGGAATCTAAAACTGGAATAACAAGAGAGGTTCAAATCAAGGAAAGTTAGAGTGTCAGCCCTCTTGTACTTAAGTCGGCATTGTGCCTTTTGTATTAAATTCGGATGCAATTTCTGTGTTTCATCGTCAATAAGAAGGTCCAAGGCATACAGTAAACCTGAAGTGAAGCACTTTAATCTGTATCTGGACTCACAGGTGTGGTTCAAATCATAGAAAGTTAGAGTGTCAGTGCTCTTGTACTAGAGCCGGCATTGTGCCTTTTGTATTAAATTCGCAAATAATTTCTGTGTTTCATCGTCAATAAGAAGGTCCAAGGCATACAGTAAACAAGAAGTGAAGCATCAGAATCTAAAACTGGACTCACAGGAGTGGTTCAAATCATAGAAAGTTAGAGTGTCAGTCCCCTTGTACTTATGTCGGCACTGTGCCTTTTGTATTATATTCGTATGCAATTTCTGTGTTTCATTGTCAATAAGAAGGTCCAAGGGATTCAGTAAACCTGAAGTGAAGCCTCAGCAACAAAAACTGGACTCACAGGAGAGGTTCAAATCATAGAAAGAAAGAGTGTCTGTCCTCTTGTACTTAAGTCGGCATTGTGCCTTTTGTATTAAATTTCGACGCAATTTCTGTGTTTAATCGGCAATAAGAAGGTCAAAGGGATACAGTAAATCTGAAGTGAAGCATCGGAATCTAAAACTGGACTCACAGGAGAGGTTCAAATCATAGAAAGTTAGAGTGTCAGTCCTCTTATATTTAAGTCGGCATTGTGCCTTTTGTATTAAATTCGGGCGTAATTTCTGTTTTTCATTGTCAATAAGGAGGTCCAAGGAAAACAGTAAACCTGAAGTGAAGCATCGGAATCTAAAACTGGACTCACAGGAGAGGTTCAAATCATTGAAAGTTAGAGTGTCAGTCCTCTTGACCTTAAGTCGGCATTGTGCCTTTTGTATTAAATTCGGATGCAATTTCTGTATTTCATCGTCAATAAGAAGGTCCAAGGGATACAGAAAACCTGAAGTGAAGCATCGGAATCTAAAACTGGAATCACAGGAGAAGTTCAAAAAATCAAAGAAAGTTAGAGTGTCAGCCCTCTTGTACTGAAGTCTGCATTGTGCCTTTTGTATTAAATTCGGATGCAATTTCTGTGTTTCATTGTCAATAAGAAGGTCCAAGGGATTCAGTAAACCTGAAGTGAAGCATC
Source organism: Schistocerca americana (assembly GCF_021461395.2). Classification (NCBI taxonomy): domain Eukaryota; kingdom Metazoa; phylum Arthropoda; class Insecta; order Orthoptera; family Acrididae; genus Schistocerca; species Schistocerca americana. Next base: position 176,688 of record NC_060129.1, on the reverse strand, counting down.
GGAAACTAAAATCTGACTCACAGGAGGGGTTCAAATCATAGAAACTTAGAGTGTCAGTCCTCTTGTACTTAAGTCGGCATTGTGCCTTTAGAATTAATTTCGGATGCAATTTCTGTGTTTCATCGTCAATAAGAAGGTCAAAGGGATACAGTAATCCTGAAGTGAAGACTCGGCAACAAAAACTGGACTCACAGGAGAGGTTCAAATCATAGAAAGTTAGGGAGTCAGTCCTCTTGTACTTAAGTCGGCATTGTGCCTTTTGTATTAATTTCGGACGCAATTTCTGTGTTTCATTGTCAATAAGGAGGTCCAAGGAAAACAGTAAACCTGAAGTGAAGCATCGGAATCTAAAACTGGACTCACAGGAGAGGTTCAAATCATAGAAAGTTGGAGTGTCAGTCCTCTTGTACTTAAGTCAGCATTGTGCCTTTTTTATTAAATTCGGATGCAATTTCTGTGTTTCGTCGTCAATAAGAAGGTCCAAGGGATACAGAAAACCTGAAGTGAAGCATCGGAATCTAAAACTGGAATCACAGGAGAGGTTCAAATCAAAGAAAGTTAGAGTGTCAGCCCTCTTGTACTTATGTCGGCATTGTGCCTTTTGTTTTAAATTCGGATGCAATTTCTGTGTTTCATCGTCAATAAGAAGGTCCAAGGGATACAATAAACCAGAAGTGAAGCATAGCAAACTAAAACCTGACTCACAGGAGGGGTTCAAATCACAGAAACTTAGAGTGTCAGTCTTCTTGTACTTATGTCGGCATTGTGCCTTTTGAATTAATTTCGGATGCAATTTCTGTGTTTCATCGTCAATAAGAAGGTCCAAGGGATACAGTAAACCTGAAGTGAAGCCTCGGCAACAAAAACTAAACTCACAGGAGAGGTACAAATCATAGAAAGTTAGAGTGTCAGTCCTCTTGTATTATGTCGGAATTGTGCCTTTTGTATTAAATTCGGACGCAATTTCTGTGTTTCATAGTCAATAAGAAGGTCCAAGGGATACAGTAAACCTGAAGTGAAGCATCGGAATCTTAAACTGGACTCACAGGAGAGGTTCAAATCATAGTAAGTTAGAGTGTCAGTCCTCTTGTACTTAAGTCGGCATTGTGCCTTTTGTATTAAATTCGGATGCAATTTCTGTGTTTCATCGTCAATAAGAAGGTCCAAGGGATACAGTAAACTTGAAGTGAAGCATCGGAATCTTAAACTGCAATCATAGGAGAGGTTCAAATCATAGAAAGTTAGAGTGTCTGTCCTCTTGTACTTGAGTCGGCATTGTGCCTTTTGTATTAAATTCGGATGCAATTTCTGTGTTTCATCGTCAATAAGAAGGTCCAAGGGATACAGTAAACCTGAAGTGAAGCATCGGATTCTAAAACTGGACTCACAGGTGAGGTTTAAATCATAGAAAGTTAGAGTGTCGGTCCTCTTGTATTTAAGTCGGCATTGTGCATTTTGTATTACATTCGGATGCCATTTCTGTTTTTCATCGTCAATAAGAAGGTCCAAGGGATACAGTAAACCTGAAGTGAAGCATCGGAATCTAAAACTGGACTCACAGGAGAGGTTCAAATAATAGAAAGTTACAGTGTCAGTCCTCTTGTACTTAAGTCGGCATTGTGCCTTTTGTATTAAATTCGGATGCATTTTCTGTGTTTCATCGTCAATAAGAAGGTCCAAGGGATACAGAAAACCTGAAGTGAAGCATCGGATTCTAAAACCTGAATCACAGGAGAGGTTCAAATCATAGAAAGTTAGAGTGTCAGTCCTCTTGTACTAGAGCCGGCATTGTGCCTTTTGTATTAAATTCGCATGCAATTTCTGTGTTTCATCGTCATTAAGAAGGTCCAAGGGATACAGTAAACCTGAAGTGAAGCATCAGAATCTAAAACTGGACTCACAGGAGTGGTTCAAATCATAGAAAGTTAGGGTGTCAGTCCTCTTGTACTTAAGTCGGCATTGTGCCTTTTGTATTAAGTTCGGATGCAATATCTGTGTTTCATCGTCAATAAGAAGGTCCAAGGGATACAGAAAACCTGAAGTGAAGCATCGGTATCTGAAACTAGAATCATAGGAGAGGTTCAAATCATAGAAAGTTAGAGTGTCAGTCCTCTTGTACTTGAGCGGGCATTGTGCCTTTTGTATTAAATTCGGATGCAATTTCTGTGTTTCATCGTCAATAAGAAGGTCCAAGGGATACAGTAAACCTGAAGTGAAACATCGGAATCTAAAACTGGCCTCACAGGAGTGGTTCAAATCATAGAAAGTTAGAGTGTCTGTCCTCTTGTACTTATGTCGGCATTGTGCCTTTTTTATTAATTTCGGATGCAATTTCTGTGTTTCATCGTAAATAAGAAGGTCCAAGGGATACAGTAAACCTGAAATGAAGCATCGGATTCTAAAACTGGACTACCAGGTGAGGTTTAAATCATAGAAAGTTAGAGTGTCGGTCCTCTTGTATTTAAGTCGGCATTGTGCATTTTGTATTAAATTCGGATGCAATTTCCGTGTTTCATCGTCAATAAGAAGGTCCAAGGGATACAGAAAACCTGAAGTGAAGCATCGGAATCTAAAACTGGAATAACAAGAGAGGTTCAAATCAAGGAAAGTTAGAGTGTCAGCCCTCTTGTACTTAAGTCGGCATTGTGCCTTTTGTATTAAATTCGGATGCAATTTCTGTGTTTCATCGTCATAAGAAGGTCCAAGGGATACAATAAACCAGAGGTGAAGCATCGGAATCTAAAACTGGACTCACAGGAGAGGTTCAAATCATAGAAAGTTAGAGTGTGAGTCCTCTTGTACTTAAGTCGGCATTGTGCCTTTTGTATTAAATTCGGATGCAATTTCCGTGTTTCATCGGCAATAAGAAGGTCAAAGGGATACAGTAAATCTGAAGTGAAGCATCGGAATCTAAAACTGGACTCACAGGAGAGGTTCAAATCATAGAAAGTTAGAGTGTCAGTCCTCTTATATTTAAGTCGGCATTGTGCCTTTTGTATTAAATTCGGGCGTAATTTCTGTTTTTCATTGTCAATAAGGAGGTCCAAGGAAAACCGTAAACCTGAAGTGAAGCATCGGAATCTAAAACTGGACTCACAGGAGAGGTTCAAATCATTGAAAGTTAGAGTGTCAGTCCTCTTGACCTTAAGTCGGCATTGTGCCTTTTGTATTAAATTCGGATGCAATTTCTGTATTTCATCGTCAATAAGAAGGTCCAGGGGATACAGAAAACCTGAAGTGAAGCATCGGAATCTAAAACTGGAATCACAGGAGGAGTTCAAAAAATCAAAGAAAGTTAGAGTGTCAGCCCTCTTGTACTTAAGTCTGCATTGCGCCTTTTGTATTAAATTCGGATGCAATTTCTGTGTTTCACTGTCAATAAGAAGGTCCAAGGGATTCAGTAAACCTGAAGTGAAGCATCGGAAACTAAAACCTGACTCACAGGAGGGGTTCAAATCATAGAAACTTAGAGTGTCAGTCCTCTTGTACTTAAGTCGGCATTGTGCCTTTTGAATTAATTTCGGATGCAATTTCTGTGTTTCATCGTCAATAAGAAGGTCAAAGGGATACAGTAATCCTGAAGTGAAGACTCGGCAACAAAAACTGGACTCACAGGAGAGGTTCAAATCATAGAAAGTTAGGGAGTCAGTCCTCTTGTACTTAAGTCGGCATTGTGCCTTTTGTATTAATTTCGGACGCAATTTCTGTGTTTCATAGTCAATAAGAAGGTCCAAGGGATACAGTAAACCTGAAGTGAAGCATCGGAATCTTAAACTGGACTCACAGAGGAGGTTCAAATCATAGTAAGTTAGAGTGTCAGTCCTCTTGTACTTAAGTCGGCATTGTGCCTTTTGTATTAAATTCGGATGCAATTTCTGTGTTTCATCGTCAATAAGAAGGTCCAAGGGATACAGTAAACTTGAAGTGAAGCATCGGAATCTTAAACTGCAATCATAGGAGAGGTTCAAATCATAGAAAGTTAGAGTGTCTGTCCTCTTGTACTTGAGTCGGCATTGTGCCTTTTGTATTAAATTCGGATGCAATTTCTGTGTTTCATCGTCAATAAGAAGGTCCAAGGGATACAGTAAACCTGAAGTGAAGCATCGGATTTTAAAACTGGACTCACAGGTGAGGTTTAAATCATAGAAAGTTAGAGTGTCGGTCCTCTTGTATTTAAGTCGGCATTGTGCATTTTGTATTACATTCGGATGCCATTTCTGTTTTTCATCGTCAATAAGAAGGTCCAAGGGATACAGTAAACCTGAAGTGAAGCATCGGAATCTAAAACTGGACTCACAGGAGAGGTTCAAATAATAGAAAGTTACAGTGTCAGTCCTCTTGTACTTAAGTCGGCATTGTGCCTTTTGTATTAAATTCGGATGCATTTTCTGTGTTTCATCGTCAATAAGAAGGTCCAAGGGATACAGAAAACCTGAAGTGAAGCATCGGATTCTAAAACTAGAATCACAGGAAAGGTTCAAATCATAGAAAGTTAGAGTGTCAGTCCTCTTGTACTAGAGCCGGCATTGTGCCTTTTGTATTAAATTCGCATGCAATTTCTGTGTTTCATCGTCATTAAGAAGGTCCAAGGGATACAGTAAACCTGAAGTGAAGCATCAGAATCTAAAACTGGACTCACAGGAGTGGTTCAAATCATTGAAAGTTAGGGTGTCAGTCCTCTTGTACTTAAGTCGGCATTGTGCCTTTTGTATTAAGTTCGGATGCAATTTCTGTGTTTCATCGTCAATAAGAAGGTCCAAGGGATACAGAAAACCTGAAGTGAAGCATCGGAATCTGAAACTAGAATCACAGGGGAGGTTCAAATCATAGAAAGTTAGAGTGTCAGTGCTCTTGTACTAGAGCCGGCATTGTGCCTTTTGTATTAAATTCGCATATAATTTCTGTGTTTCATCGTCAATAAGAAGGTACAAGGCATACAGTAAACCAGAAGTGAAGCATCGGAATCTGAAACTAGAATCACAGGAGAGGTTCAAATCATAGAAAGTTAGAGTGTCAGTGCTCTTGTACTAGAGCCGGCATTGTGCCTTTTGTATTAAATTCGCATATAATTTCTGTGTTTCATCGTCAATAAGAAGGTCCAAGGCATACAGTAAACCAGAAGTGAAGCATCAGAATCTAAAACTGGACTCACAGGAGTGGTTCAAATCATAGAAAGTTAGAGTGTCAGTCCCCTTGTACTTATGTCGGCACTGTGCCTTTTGTATTACATTCGTATGCAATTTCTGTGTTTCATTGTCAATAAGAAGGTCCAAGGGATTCAGTAAACCTGAAGTGAAGCATCGGAATCTAAAACTGGAATAACAGGAGAGGTTCAAATCAAGGAAAGTTAGAGTGTCAGCCCTCTTGTACTTAAGTCGGCATTGTGCCTTTTGTATTAAATTCGGATGCAATTTCTGTGTTTCATCGTCAATAAGAAGGTCCAAGGGATACAATAAACCAGAAGTGAAGCATCGGAATCTAAAACTGGACTCACAGGAGAGGTTCAAATCATAGAAAGTTAGAGTGTCAGTCCTCTTATAGTTAAGTCGGCATTGTGCCTTTTGTATTAAATTCGGGCGTAATTTCTGTTTTTCATTGTCAATAAGGAGGTCCAAGGAAAACAGTAAACCTGAAGTGAAGCATTGGAATCTAAAACTGGACTCACAGGAGAGGTTCAAATCATAGAAAGTTAGAGTGTCAGTCCTCTTGACCTTAAGTCGGCATTGTGCCTTTTGAATTAAATTCGGATGCAATTTCTGTATTTCATCGTCAATAAGAAGGTCCAAGGGATACAGAAAACCTGAGGTGAAGCATCGGAATCTAAAACTGGAATCACAGGAGAAGTTCAAAAAATCAAAGAAAGTTAGAGTGTCAGCCCTCTTGTACTTAAGTCTGCATTGTGCCATTTGTATTAAATTCGGATGCAATTTCTGTGTTTCATTGTCAATAAGAAGGTCCAAGGGATACAATAAACCAGAAGTGAAGCATCGCAAACTTAAACCTGACTCACAGGAGGGGTTCAAATCACAGAAACTTAGAGTGTCAGTCTTCTTGTACTTATGTCGGCATTGTGCCTTTTGAATTAATTTCGGATGCAATTTCTGTGTTTCATCGTCATTAAGAAGGTCCAAGGAATACAGTAAACCTGAAGTGAAGCCTCGGCAACAAAAACTGGACTCACAGGAGAGGTACAAATCATAGAAAGTTAGAGTGTCAGTCCTCTTGTATTATGTCGGAATTGTGCCTTTTGTATTATAGTCAATAAGAAGGTCCAAGGGATACAGTAAACCTGAAGTGAAGCATCGGAATCTTAAACTGGACTCACAGGAGAGGTTCAAATCATAGAAAGTTAGAGTGTCAGTCCTCTTGTACTTAAGTCGGCATTGTGCCTTTTGTATTAATTTCGGATGCAATTTCTGTGTTTCATCGTCAATAAGAAGGTCCAAGGTATACAGTAAACTTGAAGTGAAGCATCGGAATCTTAAACTGCAATCATAGGAGAGGTTCAAATCATAGAAAGTTAGAGTGTCAGTCCTCTTGTACTTGAGCCGGCATTGTGCCTTTTGTATTAAATTCGGATGCAATTTCTGTGTTTCATCGTCAATAAGAAGGTCCAAGGCATACAGAAAACCTGAAGTGAAGCATCGGATTCTAAAACTAGAATCACAGGAGAGGTTCAAATCATAGAAAGTTAGAGTGTCAGTCCTCTTGTACTAGAGCCGGCATTGTGCCTTTTGTATTAAATTCGCATGCAATTTCTGTGTTTCATCGTCAATAAGAAGGTCCAAGGGATACAGTAAACCTGAAGTGAAGCATCAGAATCTAAAACTGGACTCACAGGAGTGGTTCAAATCATAGAAAGTTAGGGTTTCAGTCCTCTTGTACTTAAGTCGGCATTGTGACTTTTGTATTAAATTCGGACGCAATTTCTGTGTTTCATTGTCAATAAGATGGTCCAAGGAAAACAGTAAACCTGAAGTGAAGCATCGGAATCTAAAACTGGACTCACAGGAGAGGTTCAAATCATAGAAAGTTAGAGTGTCAGTCCTCTTGTACTTAAGTCGGCATTGTGCCTTTTGTATTAAATTCGGATGCAATTTCTGTGTTTCATCGTCAATAAGAAGGTCCAAGGGATACAGAAAACCTGAAGTGAAGCATCGGAATCTAAAACTGGAATAACAGGAGAGGTTCAAATCAAGGAAAGTTAGAGTGTCAGCCCTCTTGTACTTAAGTCGGCATTGTGCCTTTTGTATTAAATTCGGATGCAATTTCTGTGTTTCATCGTCAATAAGAAGGTCCAAGGGATACAGTAAACCTGAAGTGAAGCATCGGAATCTGAAACTGGTCTCACAGGAGTGGTTCAAAGCATAGAAATTTAGAGTGTCAGTCCTCTTGTACTTAAGTCGGCACTGTGCCTTTTGTATTAAATTCGTATGCAACTTCTGTGTTTCATTGTCAATAAGAAGGTCCAAGGGATTCAGTAAACCTGAAGTGAAGCATCGGAAACTAAAACCTGATTCACAGGAGGGGTTCAAACCATAGAAACTTAGAGTGTCAGTCCTCTTGTACTTAAGTCGGCATTGTGCCTTTTGAATTAATTTCGGATGGGATTTCTGTGTTTCATCGTCAATAAGAAGGTCCAAGGGATACAGTAAACCTGAAATGAAGCCTCGGCAACAAAAACTGGACTCACAGGAGAGGTTCAAATCATAGAAAGTTAGAGTGTCAGTCTTCTTGTACTTAAGTCGGCATCGTGCCTTTTGTATTAAATTCGGACGCAATTTCTGTGTTTCATCGTCAATAAGAAGGTCCAAGGGATACAGCAAACTTGACGTGAAGCATCGGAATCTAAAACTGGACTCACAGGAGAGGTTCAAATCATAGAATGTTAGAGTGTCAGTCCTCTAGTACTTATGTCGGCATTGTGCCTTTTGTATTAAATTCGGATGCAATTTCTGTGTTTCATCGTCAATAAGAAGGTCCAAGGGATACAGTAATCTTGAAGTGAAGCATCGGAATCTAAAACTGGCCTCACAGGAGTGGTTCAAATCATAAAAAGTTAGAGTGTCTGTCCTCTTGTACTTAAGTCGGCATTGTGCCTTTTGTATTAATTTAGGATGCAATTTATGTGTTTCATCGTCAATAAGAAGGTCCAAGGGATACAGTTAACCTGAAGTGAAGCATCGGAATCTAAAACTGGACTCACAGGAGAGGTTCAAATCATAGAAAGTTAGAGTGTCAGTCCTCTTGTACTTAAGTCGGCATTGTGCCTTTTGTATTAAATTCGGATGCAATTTCTGTGTTTCATCGTCAATAAGAAGGTCCAAGGGATACAGAAAACCTGAAGTGAAGCATCTGAATCTATAACTGGAATCACAGGAGAGGTTCAAATCAACGAAAGTTAGAGTGTCAGTCCGCTTGTACTTAAGTCGGCATTGTGCCTTTTGTATTAAATTCGGATGCCATTTCTGTGTATCATCGTCAATAAGAAGGTCCAAGGGATACAGTAAACCTGAAGTGAAGCATCGGAATCTAAAACTGGACTCACAGGAGAGGTTCAAATCATTGAAAGTTAGGGTGTCACTCCTCTTGTACTTAAGTCGGCAATGTGCCTTTTGTATTAAATTCGGATGCAATTTCTGTTTCATCGTCAATAAGAAGGTCCAAGGGGTACAGTAAACCTGAAGTGAAGCATCGGAATCTAAAACTGAACTCACAGGAGTGGTTCAAATCACAGAAAGTTTGAGTGTCAGTCCTCTTGTACTTAAGTCGGCACTGTGCTTTTTGTATTAAGTTCGTAAGCAATTTCTGTGTTTCATTGTCAATAAGAAAGTCCGAGGGATTCAGTAAACCTGAAGTGAAGCATCGGAAACTAAAACCTGACTCACAGGAGAGGTTCAAATCATAGAAACTTAGAGTGTCAGTCCTCTTGTACTTAAGTCGGCATTGTGCCTTTCGTATTAATTTCGGATGCAATTCCTGTGGTTAATCGTCAATATGAAGGTCCAAGGGATACAGTAAACCTGTTGTGAAGCCTCGGCAACAAAAACTGGACTCACAGGAGAGGTTCAAATCATAGAAAGTTAGAGTGTCAGTCCTCTTGTACTTAAGTCGGCATTGTGCATTTTGTATTAAATTCGGATGCAATTTCTGTGTTTCATCGTCAATAAAAAGGTCCAAGGGATACAGTAAACCTGAAGTGAAGCATCGGAATCTAAAACTGGACTCACAGGAGAGGTTCAAATCATAGAAAGTTAGAGTGTCAGTCCTCTTGTACTTAAGTCGGCATTGTGCCTTTTATATTAAATTCGGATGCAATATCTGTGTTTCTTCGTCAATAAGAAGGTCCAAGGGATACAGAAAACCAGAAGTGAAGCATCTGAATCTATAACTGGAATCACAGGAGAGGTTCAAATCAACGAAAGTTAGAGTGTCAGTCCTCTTGTACTTAAGTCGGAACTGTGCCTTTGGTATTAAATTTGTATGCATTTTCTGTGTTTCATTGTCAATAAGAAGGTCCAAGGGATTCAGTAAACCTGAAGTGAAGCATCGGAAACTAAAACCTGACTCACAGGAGAGGTTCAAATCATAGAAACAGAGAGTGTCAGTCCTCTTGTACTTAAGTCGGCATTGTGCCTTTTGTATTAATTTCGGATGCAATTCCTGTGGTTCATCGTCAATATGAAGGTCCAAGGGATACAGTAAACCTGTTGTGAAGCCTCGGCAACAAAAACTGGACTCACAGGAGAGGTTCAAATCATAGATAGTTAGAGTGTCAGTCCTCTTGTACTTAATTCGGCATTGTGCCTTTTGTATTAAATTCAGATGCAATTTCTGTGTTTCATCGTCAATAAGAAGGTCCAAGGGATACAGTAAACCTGAAGTGAAGCATCGGAATCTAAAACTGGACTCACAGGAGCGGTTCAAATCATAGAAAGTTAGAGTGTCAGTCCTCTTGTACTTAAGTCGCTCTCTGTGCTTTTTGTATTAAATTCGTATGCAATTTCTGTGTTTCATTGTCAATAAGAAGGTCCGAGGGATTCAGTAAACCTGAAGTGAAGCATCGGAAACTAAAAACCTGACACACAGGAGAGGTCAAAACATAGAAACTTAGAGTGTCTGTCCTCTTGTACTTAAGTCGGCATTGTGCCTTTTGTATTAATTTCGGATGCAATTTCTGTGTTTCATCGTCAATAAGAAGGTCCAAGGGATACCGTAAACCTGAAGTGAAGCATCGGAATCTAAATCTGGACTCACAGGAGAGGTTCAAATCATAGAAACTTAGAGTGTCAGTCCTTTTGTACTTAAGTCGGCATTGTGCCTTTTGTATTAAATTCGGATGCAATTTCTGTGTTTCATCGTCAATAAGAAGGTCCAAAGGATACAGTAAACCTGAAGTGAAGCCTCGGCAACAAAAACTGGATTCACGGGAGAGGTTCAAATCATAGAATGTTAGAGTGTCAGTCCTCTTGTACTTAAGTCGGCATTGTGCCTTTTGTATTAAATTCGGTAGCAATTTCTGTTTCATCGTTAATAAAAAGGTCCAAGGGATACAGTAAACCTGAAGTGAAGCATCGGAATCTAAAACTGGACTCACAGGTGAGGTTCAAATCATAGAAAGTTAGAGTGTCGGTCCTCTTGTACTAAAGTCGGCATTGTGCATTTTGTATTAAATTCGGATGAAATTTCTGTGTTTCATCGTCAATAAGAAGGTCCAAGGGATACAGTAAACCTGAAGTGAAGCATCGAAATCTAAAACTGGACTCACAGGAGTGGTTCAAATCATAGAAAGTTAGAGTGTCAGTCCTCTTGTACTTAAGTCGGAACTGTGCCTTTTGTATTAAATTTGTATGCATTTGCTGTGTTTCATTGTCAATAAGAAGGTCCAAGGGATTCAGTAAACCTGAAGTGAAGCATCGGAAACTAAAACCTGACTCACAGGAGAGGTTCAAATCATAGAAACATAGAGTGTCAGTCCTCTTGTACTTAAGTCGGCATTGTGCCTTTTGTATTAATTTCGGATGCAATTCCTGTGGTTCATCGTCAATATGAAGGTCCAGGGGATACAGTAAACCTGTTGTGAAGCCTCGGCAACAAAAACTGGACTCACAGGAGAGGTTCAAATCATAGAAAGTTAGAGTGTCAGTCCTCTTGTACTTAATTCGGCATTGTGCCTTTTGTATTAAATTCGGATGCGATTTCTGTGTTTCTTCGTCAATAAGAAGGTCCAAGGCATACAGTAAACCTGAAGTGAAGCATCGGAATCTAAAACTGGACTCACAGGAGCGGTTCAAATCATAGAAAGTTAGAGTGTCAGTCCTCTTGTACTTAAGTCGCTCACTGTGCTTTTTGTATCAAATTCGTATGCAATTTCTGTGTTTCATTGTCAATAAGAAGGTCCGAGGGACTCAGTAAACCTGAAGTGAAGCATCGGACACTAAAACCTGACACACAGGAGAGGTCAAATCATAGAAACTTAGAGTGTCTGTCCTCTTGTACTTAATTCGGCATTGTGCCTTTTGTATTAATTTCGGATGCAATTTCTGTGTTTCATCGTCAATAAGAAGGTCCAAGGGATACAGTAAACCTGAAGTGAAGCATCGGAATCTAAAACTGGACTCACAGGAGAGGTTCAAATCATTGAAAGTTAGGGTGTCAGTCCTCTTGTATTTAAGTCGGCAAAGTGCCTTTTGTATTAAATTCGGATGCAATTTCTGTTTCATCGTCAATAAGAAGGTCCAAGGGATACAGTAAACCTGAAGTGAAGCATCAGAATCTAAAACTGGACTCACAGGAGTGGTTCAAATCACAGAAAGTTTGAGTGTCAGTCCTCTTGTACTTAAGTCGCTCACTGTGCTTTTTGTATTAAATTCGTATGCAATTTCTGTGTTTCATTGTCAATAAGAAGGTCCGAGGGACTCAGTAAACCTTAAGTGAAGCATCGGAAACTAAAACCTGACTCACAGGAGAGGTTCAAATCATAGAAAGTAAGAGTGTCAGTACTCTTGTACTTAAGTCGACATTGTGCCTTTTGTATTAAATTCGGATGCAATTTCTGTGTTTCATCGTCAATAAGAAGGTCCAAAGGATACAGTAAACCTGAAGTGAAGCCTCGGCAACAAAAAACTGGACTCACAGGAGAGGTTCAAATCATAGAATGTTAGAGTGTCAGTTCTCTTGTACTTAAGTCGGCATTGTGCCTTTTGTATTAAATTCGGATGCAATTTCTGTTTCATCGTCAATAAAAAGGTCCAAGGGATACAGTTAACCTGAAGTGAAGCATCGGAATCTAAAACTGGACTCACAGGTGAATTTCAAATCATAGAAAGTTAGAGTGTCGGTCCTCATGTACTTAAGTCGGCATTGTGCATTTTGTATTAAATTCGGATGAAATTTCTGTTTCATCGTCAATAAGAAGGTCCAAGGGATACAGTAAACCTGAAGTGAAGCATCGGAAACTAAAACCTGACTTACAGGAGAGGTTCAAATCATAGAAACATAGAGTGTCAGTCCTCTTGTACTTAAGTCGGCATTGTGCCTTTTGTATTAATTTCGGATGCAATTCCTGTGGTTCATCGTCAATATGAAGGTCCAAGGGATACAGTAAACCTGTTGTGAAGCCTCGGCAACAAAAACTGGACTCACAGGAGAGGTTCAAATCATAGTAAGTTAGAGTGTCAGTCCTCTTGTACTTAATTCGGCATTGTGCCTTTTGTATTAAATACGGATGCAATTTCTGTGTTTCATCGTCAATAAGATGGTCCAAGGGATACAGTAAACCTGAAGTGAAGCATCGGAATCTAAAACTGGACTCACAGGAGCGGTTCAAATCATAGAAAGTTAGAGTGTCAGTCCTCTTGTACTTAAGTCGGAACTGTGCCTTTGGTATTAAATTTGTATGCATTTTCTGTGTTTCATTGTCAATAAGAAGGTCCAAGGGATTCAGTAAACCTGAAGTGAAGCATCGGAAACTAAAACCTGACTCACAGGAGAGGTTCAAATCATAGAAACAGAGAGTGTCAGTCCTCTTGTACTTAAGTCGGCATTGTGCCTTTTGTATTAATTTCGGATGCAATTCCTGTGGTTCATCGTCAATATGAAGGTCCAAGGGATACAGTAAACCTGTTGTGAAGCCTCGGCAACAAAAACTGGACTCACAGGAGAGGTTCAAATCATAGATAGTTAGAGTGTCAGTCCTCTTGTACTTAATTCGGCATTGTGCCTTTTGTATTAAATTCAGATGCAATTTCTGTGTTTCATCGTCAATAAGAAGGTCCAAGGGATACAGTAAACCTGAAGTGAAGCATCGGAATCTAAAACTGGACTCACAGGAGCGGTTCAAATCATAGAAAGTTAGAGTGTCAGTCCTCTTGTACTTAAGTCGCTCTCTGTGCTTTTTGTATTAAATTCGTATGCAATTTCTGTGTTTCATTGTCAATAAGAAGGTCCGAGGGATTCAGTAAACCTGAAGTGAAGCATCGGAAACTAAAAACCTGACACACAGGAGAGGTCAAATCATAGAAACTTAGAGTGTCTGTCCTCTTGTACTTAAGTCGGCATTGTGCCTTTTGTATTAATTTCGGATGCAATTTCTGTGTTTCATCGTCAATAAGAAGGTCCAAGGGATACCGTAAACCTGAAGTGAAGCATCGGAATCTAAATCTGGACTCACAGGAGAGGTTCAAATCATAGAAACTTAGAGTGTCAGTCCTTTTGTACTTAAGTCGGCATTGTGCCTTTTGTATTAAATTCGGATGCAATTTCTGTGTTTCATCGTCAATAAGAAGGTCCAAAGGATACAGTAAACCTGAAGTGAAGCCTCGGCAACAAAAACTGGATTCACGGGAGAGGTTCAAATCATAGAATGTTAGAGTGTCAGTCCTCTTGTACTTAAGTCGGCATTGTGCCTTTTGTATTAAATTCGGTAGCAATTTCTGTTTCATCGTTAATAAAAAGGTCCAAGGGATACAGTAAACCTGAAGTGAAGCATCGGAATCTAAAACTGGACTCACAGGTGAGGTTCAAATCATAGAAAGTTAGAGTGTCGGTCCTCTTGTACTAAAGTCGGCATTGTGCATTTTGTATTAAATTCGGATGAAATTTCTGTGTTTCATCGTCAATAAGAAGGTCCAAGGGATACAGTAAACCTGAAGTGAAGCATCGAAATCTAAAACTGGACTCACAGGAGTGGTTCAAATCATAGAAAGTTAGAGTGTCAGTCCTCTTGTACTTAAGTCGGAACTGTGCCTTTTGTATTAAATTTGTATGCATTTGCTGTGTTTCATTGTCAATAAGAAGGTCCAAGGGATTCAGTAAACCTGAAGTGAAGCATCGGAAACTAAAACCTGACTCACAGGAGAGGTTCAAATCATAGAAACATAGAGTGTCAGTCCTCTTGTACTTAAGTCGGCATTGTGCCTTTTGTATTAATTTCGGATGCAATTCCTGTGGTTCATCGTCAATATGAAGGTCCAGGGGATACAGTAAACCTGTTGTGAAGCCTCGGCAACAAAAACTGGACTCACAGGAGAGGTTCAAATCATAGAAAGTTAGAGTGTCAGTCCTCTTGTACTTAATTCGGCATTGTGCCTTTTGTATTAAATTCGGATGCGATTTCTGTGTTTCTTCGTCAATAAGAAGGTCCAAGGGATACAGTAAACCTGAAGTGAAGCATCGGAATCTAAAACTGGACTCACAGGAGCGGTTCAAATCATAGAAAGTTAGAGTGTCAGTCCTCTTGTACTTAAGTCGCTCACTGTGCTTTTTGTATCAAATTCGTATGCAATTTCTGTGTTTCATTGTCAATAAGAAGGTCCGAGGGACTCAGTAAACCTGAAGTGAAGCATCGGACACTAAAACCTGACACACAGGAGAGGTCAAATCATAGAAACTTAGAGTGTCTGTCCTCTTGTACTTAATTCGGCATTGTGCCTTTTGTATTAATTTCGGATGCAATTTCTGTGTTTCATCGTCAATAAGAAGGTCCAAGGGATACAGTAAACCTGAAGTGAAGCATCGGAATCTAAAACTGGACTCACAGGAGAGGTTCAAATCATTGAAAGTTAGGGTGTCAGTCCTCTTGTATTTAAGTCGGCAAAGTGCCTTTTGTATTAAATTCGGATGCAATTTCTGTTTCATCGTCAATAAGAAGGTCCAAGGGATACAGTAAACCTGAAGTGAAGCATCGGAATCTAAAACTGGACTCACAGGAGTGGTTCAAATCACAGAAAGTTTGAGTGTCAGTCCTCTTGTACTTAAGTCGCTCACTGTGCTTTTTGTATTAAATTCGTATGCAATTTCTGTGTTTCATTGTCAATAAGAAGGTCCGAGGGACTCAGTAAACCTTAAGTGAAGCATCGGAAACTAAAACCTGACTCACAGGAGAGGTTCAAATCATAGAAAGTAAGAGTGTCAGTACTCTTGTACTTAAGTCGACATTGTGCCTTTTGTATTAAATTCGGATGCAATTTCTGTGTTTCATCGTCAATAAGAAGGTCCAAAGGATACAGTAAACCTGAAGTGAAGCCTCGGCAACAAAAAACTGGACTCACAGGAGAGGTTCAAATCATAGAATGTTAGAGTGTCAGTTCTCTTGTACTTAAGTCGGCATTGTGCCTTTTGTATTAAATTCGGATGCAATTTCTGTTTCATCGTCAATAAAAAGGTCCAAGGGATACAGTTAACCTGAAGTGAAGCATCGGAATCTAAAACTGGACTCACAGGTGAGGTTCAAATCATAGAAAGTTAGAGTGTCGGTCCTCATGTACTTAAGTCGGCATTGTGCATTTTGTATTAAATTCGGATGAAATTTCTGTTTCATCGTCAATAAGAAGGTCCAAGGGATACAGTAAACCTGAAGTGAAGCATCGGAAACTAAAACCTGACTTACAGGAGAGGTTCAAATCATAGAAACATAGAGTGTCAGTCCTCTTGTACTTAAGTCGGCATTGTGCCTTTTGTATTAATTTCGGATGCAATTCCTGTGGTTCATCGTCAATATGAAGGTCCAAGGGATACAGTAAACCTGTTGTGAAGCCTCGGCAACAAAAACTGGACTCACAGGAGAGGTTCAAATCATAGTAAGTTAGAGTGTCAGTCCTCTTGTACTTAATTCGGCATTGTGCCTTTTGTATTAAATACGGATGCAATTTCTGTGTTTCATCGTCAATAAGATGGTCCAAGGGATACAGTAAACCTGAAGTGAAGCATCGGAATCTAAAACTGGACTCACAGGAGCGGTTCAAATCATAGAAAGTTAGAGTGTCAGTCCTCTTGTACTTAAGTCGCTCACTGTGCTTTTTGTATTAAATTCGTATGCAATTTCTGTGATTCATTGTCAATAAGAAGGACCGAGGGACTCAGTAAACCTGAAGTGAAGCATCGGAAACTAAAACCTGACACACAGGAGAGGTCAAATCATAGAAACTTAGAGTGTCTGTCCTCTTGTACTTAATTCGGCATTGTGCCTTTTGTATTAATTTCGGATGCAATTTCTGTGTTTCATCGTCAATAAGAAGGTCCAAGGGATACAGTAAACCTGAAGTGAAGCATCGGAATCTAAAACTGGACTCACAGGAGAGGTTCAAATCATTGAAAGTTAGGGTGTCAGTCCTCTTGTACTTAAGTCGGCAATGTGCCTTTTGTATTAAATTCGGATGCAATTTCTGTTTCATCGTCAATAAGAAGGTCCAAGGGATACAGTAAACCTGAAGTGAAGCATCGGAATCTAAAACTGGACTCACAGGAGTGGTTCAAATCACAGAAAGTTTGAGTGTCAGTCCTCTTGTACTTAAGTCAGCACTGTGCATTTTGTATTAAATTCGTAAGCAATTTCTGTGTTTCATTGTCAATAAGAAAGTCCGAGGGATTCAGTAAACCTGAAGTAAAGCATCGGAAACTAAAACCTGACTCACAGGAGAGGTTCAAATCATAGAAAGTAAGAGTGTCAGTCCTCTTGTACTTAAGTCGGCATTGTGCCTTTTGTATTAAATTCGGATGCAATTTCTGTGTTTCATCGTCAATAAGAAGGTCCAAAGGATACAGTAAACCTGAAGTGAAGCCTCGGCAACAAAAAACTGGACTCACAGGAGAGGTTCAAATCATAGAATGTTAGAGTGTCAGTTCTCTTGTACTTAAGTCGGCATTGTGCCTTTTGTATTAAATTCGGATGCAATTTCTGTTTCATCGTCAATAAAAAGGTCCAAGGGATACAGTAAACCTGAAGTGAAGCATCGGAATCTAAAACTGGACTCACAGGTGAGGTTCAAATCATAGAAAGTTAGAGTGTCGGTTCTCATGTACTTAAGTCGGCATTGTGCATTTTGTATTAAATTCGGATGAAATTTCTGTGTTTCATCGTCAATAAGAAGGTCCAAGGGATACAGTAAATCTGAAGTGAAGCATCGGAAACTAAAACCTGACTCACAGGAGAGGTTCAAATCATAGAAACATAGAGTGTCAGTCCTCTTGTACTTAAGTCGGCATTGTGCCTTTTGTATAAATTTCGGATGCAATTCCTGTGGTTCATCGTCAATATGAAGGTCCAAGGGATACAGTAAACCTGTTGTGAAGCCTCGGCAACAAAAACTGGACTCACAGGAGAGGTTCAAATAATAGAAAGTTAGAGTGTCAGTCCTCTTGTACTTAAGTCGGCATTGTGCCTTTTGTATTAAATTCGGATGCAATTTCTGTGTTTCATCGTCAATAAGAAGGTCCAAAGGATACAGTAAACCTGAAGTGAAGCCTCGGCAACAAAAACTGGACTCACGGGAGAGGTTCAAATCATAGAATGTTAGAGTGTCAGTCCTCTTGTACTTAAGTCGGCATTGTGCCTTTTGTATTAAATTCGGATGCAATTTCTGTTTCATCGTTAATAAAAAGGTCCAAGGGATACAGTAAACCTGAAGTGAAGCATCGAAATCTAAAACTGGACTCACAGGTGAGGTTCAAATCATAGAAAGTTAGAGTGTCGGTCCTCTTGTACTAAAGTCGGCATTGTGCATTTTGTATTAAATTCGGATGAAATTTCTGTGTTTCATCGTCAATAAGAAGGTCCAAGGGATACAGTAAACGTGAAGTGAAGCATCGAAATCTAAAACTGGACACACAGGAGTGGTTCAAATCATAGAAAGTTAGAGTGTCAGTCCTCTTGTACTTAAGTCGGAACTGTGCCTTTTGTATTAAATTTGTATGCATTTTCTGTGTTTCATTGTCAATAAAAAGGTCCAAGGGATTCAGTAAACCTGAAGTGAAGCATCGGAAACTAAAACCTGACTCACAGGAGAGGTTCAAATCATAGAAACATAGAGTGTCAGTCCTCTTGTACTTAAGTCGGCATTGTGCCTTTTGTATTAATTTCGGATGCAATTCCTGTGGTTCATCGTCAATATGAAGGTCCAAGGGATACAGTAAACCTGTTGTGAAGCCTCGGCAACAAAAACTGGACTCACAGGAGAGGTTCAAATCATAGAAAGTTAGAGTGTCAGTCCTCTTGTACTTAATTCGGCATTGTGCCTTTTGTATTAAATTCGGATGCGATTTCTGTGTTTTATCGTCAATAAGAAGGTCCAAGGGATACAGTAAACCTGAAGTGAAGCATCGGAATCTAAAACTGGACTCACAGGAGCGGTTCAAATCATAGAAAGTTAGAGTGTCAGTCCTCTTGTACTTAAGTCGCTCACTGTGCTTTTTGTATTAAATTCGTATGCAGTTTCTGAGATTCATTGTCAATAAGAAGGTCCGAGGGACTCAGTAAACCTGAAGTGAAGCATCGGAAACTAAAACCTGACACACAGGAGAGGTCAAATCATAGAAACTTAGAGTGTCTGTCCTCTTGTACTTAATTCGGCATTGTGCCTTTTGTATTAATTTCGGATGCAATTTCTGTGTTTCATCGTCAATAAGAAGGGCCAAGGGATACAGTAAACCTGAAGTGAAGGATCGGAATCTAAAACTGGACTCACAGGAGAGGTTCAAATCATTGAAAGTTAGGGTGTCTGTCCTCTTGTACTTAAGTCGGCAATGTGCCTTTTGTATTAGATTCGGATGCAATTTCTGTTTCATCGTCAATAAGAAGGTCCAAGGGATACAGTAAACCTGAAGTGAAGCATCGGAATCTAAAACTGGACTCACAGGAGTGGTTCAAATCACAGAAAGTTTGAGTGTCAGTCCTCTTGTACTTAAGTCAGCACTGTGCTTTTTGTATTAAATTCGTAAGCAATTTCTGTGTTTCATTGTCAATAAGAAAGTCCGAGGGATTCAGTAAACCTGAAGTGAAGCATCGGAAACTAAAACCTGACTCACAGGAGAGGTTCAAATCATAGAAAGTAAGAGTGTCAGTCCTCTTGTACTTAAGTCGGCATTGTGCCTTTTGTATTAAATTCGGATGCAATTTCTGTGTTTCATCGTCAATAAGAAGGTCCAAAGGATACAGTAAACCTGAAGTGAAGCCTCGGCAACAAAAAACTGGACTCACAGGAGAGGTTCAAATCATAGAATGTTAGAGTGTCAGTTCTCTTGTACTTAAGTCGGCATTGTGCCTTTTGTATTAAATTCGGATGCAATTTCTGTTTCATCGTCAATAAAAAGGTCCAAGGGATACAGTAAACCTGAAGTGAAGCATCGGAATCTAAAACTGGACTCACAGGTGAGGTTCAAATCATAGAAAGTTAGAGTGTCGGTCCTCATGTACTTAAGTCGGCATTGCGCATTTTGTATTAAATTCGGATGAAATTTCTGTGTTTCATCGTCAATAAGAAGGTCCAAGGGATACAGGAAACCTGAAGTGAAGCATCGGAAACTAAAACCTGACTCATAGGAGAGGTTCAAATCATAGAAACATAGAGTGTCAGTCCTCTTGTACTTAAGTCGGCATTGTGCCTTTTGTATTAATTTCGGATGCAATTCCTGTGGTTCATCGTCAATATGAAGGTCCAAGGGATACAGTAAACCTGTTGTGAAGCCTCGGCAACAAAAACTGGACTCACAGGAGAGGTTTAAATAATAGAAAGTTAGAGTGTCAGTCCTCTTGTACTTAATTCGGCATTGTGCCTTTTGTATTAAATTCGGATGCAATTTCTGTGTTTCATCGTCAATAAGAAGGTCCAACGGATACAGTAAACCTGAAGTGAAGCCTCGGCAACAAAAACTGGACTCACAGGAGAGGTTCAAATCATAGAATGTTAGAGTGTCAGTCCTCTTGTACTTAAGTCGGCATTGTGCCTTTTGTATTAAATTCGGATGCAATTTCTGTTTCATCGTCAATAAAAAGGTCCAAGGGATACAGTAAACCTGAAGTGAAGCATCGGAATCTAAAACTGGACTCACAGGTGAGGTTCAAATCATAGAAAGTTAGAGTGTCGGTCCTCTTGTACTTAAGTCGGCATTGTGCATTTTGTATTAAAATCGGATGAAATTTCTGTGTTTCATCGTCAATAAGAAGGTCCAACGGATACAGTAAACCTGAAGTGAAGCATCGGAATCTAAAACTGGACTCACAGGAGTGGTTCAAATCATAGAAAGTTAGAGTGTCAGTCCTCTTGTACTTAAGTCGGAACTGTGCCTTTTGTATTAAATTTGTATGCTTTTTCAGTGTTTCATTGTCAATAAGAAGGTCCAAGGGATTCTGTAAACCTGAAGTGAAGCATCGGAAACTAAAACCTGACTCACAGGAGAGGTTCAAATCATAGAAACATAGAGTGTCGGTCCTCTTCTACTTAAGTCGGCATTGTGCCTTTTGTATTAATTTCGGATACAATTTCTGTGTTTCATCGTCAATAAGAAGGTCCAAGGGATACCGTAAACCTGAAGTGAAGCATCGGAATCTAAATCTGGACTCACAGGAGAGGTTCAAATCATAGAAACTTAGAGTGTCAGTCCTTTTGTACTTAAGTCGGCATTGTGCCTTTTGTATTAAATTCGGATGCAATTTCTGTGTTTCATCGTCAATAAGAAGGTCCAAAGGATACAGTAAACCTGAAGTGAAGCCTCGGCAACAAAAACTGGACTCACGGGAGAGGTTCAAATCATAGAATGTTAGAGTGTCAGTCCTCTAGTACTTAAGTCGGCATTGTGCCTTTTGTATTAAATTCGGTAGCAATTTCTGTTTCATCGTTAATAAAAAGGTCCAAGGGATACAGTAAACCTGAAGTGAAGCATCGGAATCTAAAACTGGACTCACAGGTGAGGTTCAAATCATAGAAAGTTAGAGTGTCGGTCCTCTTGTACTAAAGTCGGCATTGTGCATTTTGTATTAAATTCGGATGAAATTTCTGTGTTTCATCGTCAATAAGAAGGTCCAAGGGATACAGTAAACCTGAAGTGAAGCATCGAAATCTAAAACTGGACTCACAGGAGTGGTTCAAATCATAGAAAGTTAGAGTGTCAGTCCTCTTGTACTTAAGTCGGAACTGTGCCTTTTGTATTAAATTTGTATGCATTTGCTGTGTTTCATTGTCAATAAGAAGGTCCAAGGGATTCAGTAAACCTGAAGTGAAGCATCGGAAACTAAAACCTGACTCACAGGAGAGGTTCAAATCATAGAAACATAGAGTGTCAGTCCTCTTGTACTTAAGTCGGCATTGTGCCTTTTGTATTAATTTCGGATGCAATTCCTGTGGTTCATCGTCAATATGAAGGTCCAGGGGATACAGTAAACCTGTTGTGAAGCCTCGGCAACAAAAACTGGACTCACAGGAGAGGTTCAAATCATAGAAAGTTAGAGTGTCAGTCCTCTTGTACTTAATTCGGCATTGTGCCTTTTGTATTAAATTCGGATGCGATTTCTGTGTTTCTTCGTCAATAAGAAGGTCCAAGGGATACAGTAAACCTGAAGTGAAGCATCGGAATCTAAAACTGGACTCACAGGAGCGGTTCAAATCATAGAAAGTTAGAGTGTCAGTCCTCTTGTACTTAAGTCGCTCACTGTGCTTTTTGTATCAAATTCGTATGCAATTTCTGTGTTTCATTGTCAATAAGAAGGTCCGAGGGACTCAGTAAACCTGAAGTGAAGCATCGGACACTAAAACCTGACACACAGGAGAGGTCAAATCATAGAAACTTAGAGTGTCTGTCCTCTTGTACTTAATTCGGCATTGTGCCTTTTGTATTAATTTCGGATGCAATTTCTGTGTTTCATCGTCAATAAGAAGGTCCAAGGGATACAGTAAACCTGAAGTGAAGCATCGGAATCTAAAACTGGACTCACAGGAGAGGTTCAAATCATTGAAAGTTAGGGTGTCAGTCCTCTTGTATTTAAGTCGGCAAAGTGCCTTTTGTATTAAATTCGGATGCAATTTCTGTTTCATCGTCAATAAGAAGGTCCAAGGGATACAGTAAACCTGAAGTGAAGCATCGGAATCTAAAACTGGACTCACAGGAGTGGTTCAAATCACAGAAAGTTTGAGTGTCAGTCCTCTTGTACTTAAGTCGCTCACTGTGCTTTTTGTATTAAATTCGTATGCAATTTCTGTGTTTCATTGTCAATAAGAAGGTCCGAGGGACTCAGTAAACCTGAAGTGAAGCATCGGAAACTAAAACCTGACTCACAGGAGAGGTTCAAATCATAGAAAGTAAGAGTGTCAGTCCTCTTGTACTTAAGTCGACATTGTGCCTTTTGTATTAAATTCGGATGCAATTTCTGTGTTTCATCGTCAATAAGAAGGTCCAAAGGATACAGTAAACCTGAAGTGAAGCCTCGGCAACAAAAAACTGGACTCACAGGAGAGGTTCAAATCATAGAATGTTAGAGTGTCAGTTCTCTTGTACTTAAGTCGGCATTGTGCCTTTTGTATTAAATTCGGATGCAATTTCTGTTTCATCGTCAATAAAAAGGTCCAAGGGATACAGTTAACCTGAAGTGAAGCATCGGAATCTAAAACTGGACTCACAGGTGAGGTTCAAATCATAGAAAGTTAGAGTGTCGGTCCTCATGTACTTTAGTCGGCATTGTGCATTTTGTATTAAATTCGGATGAAATTTCTGTTTCATCGTCAATAAGAAGGTCCAAGGGATACAGTAAACCTGAAGTGAAGCATCGGACACTAAAACCTGACTCACAGGAGAGGTTCAAATCATAGAAACATAGAGTGTCAGTCCTCTTGTACTTAAGTCGGCATTGTGCCTTTTGTATTAATTTCGGATGCTATTCCTGTGGTTCATCGTCAATATGAAGGTCCAAGGGATACAGTATACCTGTTGTGAAGCCTCGGCAACAAAAACTGGACTCACAGGAGAGGTTCAAATCATAGAAAGTTAGAGTGTCAGTCCTCTTGTACTTAATTCGGCATTGTGCCTTTTGTATTAAATACGGAGGCAATTTCTGTGTTTCATCGTCAATAAGATGGTCCAAGGGATACAGTAAACCTGAAGTGAAGCATCGGAATCTAAAACTGGACTCACAGGAGCGGTTCAAATCATAGAAAGTTAGAGTGTCAGTCCTCTTGTACTTAAGTCGCTCACTGTGCTTTTTGTATTAAATTCGTATGCAATTTCTGTGATTCATTGTCAATAAGAAGGACCGAGGGACTCAGTAAACCTGAAGTGATGCATCGGAAACTAAAACCTGACACACAGGAGAGGTCAAATCATAGAAACTTAGAGTGTCTGTCCTCTTGTACTTAATTCGGCATTGTGCCTTTTGTATTAATTTCGGATGCAATTTCTGTGTTTCATCGTCAATAAGAAGGTCCAAGGGATACAGTAAACCTGAAGTGAAGCATCGGAATCTAAAACTGGACTCACAGGAGAGGTTCAAATCATTGAAAGTTAGGGTGTCAGTCCTCTTGTACTTAAGTCGGCAATGTGCCTTTTGTATTAAATTCGGATGCAATTTCTGTTTCATCGTCAATAAGAAGGTCCAAGGGATACAGTAAACCTGAAGTGAAGCATCGGAATCTAAAACTGGACTCACAGGAGTGGTTCAAATCACAGAAAGTTTGAGTGTCAGTCCTCTTGTACTTAAGTCAGCACTGTGCATTTTGTATTAAATTCGTAAGCAATTTCTGTGTTTCATTGTCAATAAGAAAGTCCGAGGGATTCAGTAAACCTGAAGTAAAGCATCGGAAACTAAAACCTGACTCACAGGAGAGGTTCAAATCATAGAAAGTAAGAGTGTCAGTCCTCTTGTACTTAAGTCGGCATTGTGCCTTTTGTATTAAATTCGGATGCAATTTCTGTGTTTCATCGTCAATAAGAAGGTCCAAAGGATACAGTAAACCTGAAGTGAAGCCTCGGCAACAAAAAACTGGACTCACAGGAGAGGTTCAAATCATAGAATGTTAGAGTGTCAGTTCTCTTGTACTTAAGTCGGCATTGTGCCTTTTGTATTAAATTCGGATGCAATTTCTGTTTCATCGTCAATAAAAAGGTCCAAGGGATACAGTAAACCTGAAGTGAAGCATCGGAATCTAAAACTGGACTCACAGGTGAGGTTCAAATCATAGAAAGTTAGAGTGTCGGTTCTCATGTACTTAAGTCGGCATTGTGCATTTTGTATTAAATTCGGATGAAATTTCTGTGTTTCATCGTCAATAAGAAGGTCCAAGGGATACAGTAAATCTGAAGTGAAGCATCGGAAACTAAAACCTGACTCACAGGAGAGGTTCAAATCATAGAAACATAGAGTGTCAGTCCTCTTGTACTTAAGTCGGCATTGTGCCTTTTGTATAAATTTCGGATGCAATTCCTGTGGTTCATCGTCAATATGAAGGTCCAAGGGATACAGTAAACCTGTTGTGAAGCCTCGGCAACAAAAACTGGACTCACAGGAGAGGTTCAAATAATAGAAAGTTAGAGTGTCAGTCCTCTTGTACTTAATTCGGCATTGTGCCTTTTGTATTAAATTCGGATGCAATTTCTGTGTTTCATCGTCAATAAGAAGGTCCAAGGGATACAGTAAACCTGAAGTGAAGCATCGGAATCTAAAACTGGACTCACAGGAGCGGTTCAAATCATAGAAAGTTAGAGTGTCAGTCCTCTTGTACTTAAGTCGCTCACTGTGCTTTTTGTATTAAATTCGTATGCAATTTCTGTGTTTCATTGTCAATAAGAAGGTCCGAGGGATTCAGTAAACCTGAAGTGAAGCATCGGAAACTAAAACCTGACACACAGGAGAGGTCAAATCATAGAAACTTAGAGTGTCTGTCCTCTTGTACTTAAGTCGGCATTGTGCCTTTTGTATTAATTTCGGATGCAATTTCTGTGTTTCATCGTCAATAAGAAGGTCCAAGGGATACCGTAAACCTGAAGTGAAGCATCGGAATCTAAATCTGGACTCACAGGAGAGGTTCAAATCATAGAAACTTAGAGTGTCAGTCCTTTTGTACTTAAGTCGGCATTGTGCCTTTTGTATTAAATTCGGATGCAATTTCTGTGTTTCATCGTCAATAAGAAGGTCCAAAGGATACAGTAAACCTGAAGTGAAGCCTCGGCAACAAAAACTGGACTCACGGGAGAGGTTCAAATCATAGAATGTTAGAGTGTCAGTCCTCTTGTACTTAAGTCGGCATTGTGCCTTTTGTATTAAATTCGGATGCAATTTCTGTTTCATCGTTAATAAAAAGGTCCAAGGGATACAGTAAACCTGAAGTGAAGCATCGAAATCTAAAACTGGACTCACAGGTGAGGTTCAAATCATAGAAAGTTAGAGTGTCGGTCCTCTTGTACTAAAGTCGGCATTGTGCATTTTGTATTAAATTCGGATGAAATTTCTGTGTTTCATCGTCAATAAGAAGGTCCAAGGGATACAGTAAACGTGAAGTGAAGCATCGAAATCTAAAACTGGACACACAGGAGTGGTTCAAATCATAGAAAGTTAGAGTGTCAGTCCTCTTGTACTTAAGTCGGAACTGTGCCTTTTGTATTAAATTTGTATGCATTTTCTGTGTTTCATTGTCAATAAAAAGGTCCAAGGGATTCAGTAAACCTGAAGTGAAGCATCGGAAACTAAAACCTGACTCACAGGAGAGGTTCAAATCATAGAAACATAGAGTGTCAGTCCTCTTGTACTTAAGTCGGCATTGTGCCTTTTGTATTAATTTCGGATGCAATTCCTGTGGTTCATCGTCAATATGAAGGTCCAAGGGATACAGTAAACCTGTTGTGAAGCCTCGGCAACAAAAACTGGACTCACAGGAGAGGTTCAAATCATAGAAAGTTAGAGTGTCAGTCCTCTTGTACTTAATTCGGCATTGTGCCTTTGGTATTAAATTCGGATGCGATTTCTGTGTTTTATCGTCAATAAGAAGGTCCAAGGGATACAGTAAACCTTAAGTGAAGCATCGGAATCTAAAACTGGACTCACAGGAGCGGTTCAAATCATAGAAAGTTAGAGTGTCAGTCCTCTTGTACTTAAGTCGCTCACTGTGCTTTTTGTATTAAATTCGTATGCAGTTTCTGAGATCCATTGTCAATAAGAAGGTCCGAGGGACTCAGTAAACCTGAAGTGAAGCATCGGAAACTAAAACCTGACACACAGGAGAGGTCAAATCATAGAAACTTAGAGTGTCTGTCCTCTTGTACTTAATTCGGCATTGTGCCTTTTGTATTAATTTCGGATGCAATTTCTGTGTTTCATCGTCAATAAGAAGGTAAAAGGGATACAGTAAACCTGAAGTGAAGGATCGGAATCTAAAACTGGACTCACAGGAGAGGTTCAAATCATTGAAAGTTAGGGTGTCTCTCCTCTTGTACTTAAGTCGGCAATGTGCCTTTTGTATTAGATTCGGATGCAATTTCTGTTTCATCGTCAATAAGAAGGTCCAAGGGATACAGTAAACCTGAAGTGAAGCATCGGAATCTAAAACTGGACTCACAGGAGTGGTTCAAATCACAGAAAGTTTGAGTGTCAGTCCTCTTGTACTTAAGTCAGCACTGTGCTTTTTGTATTAAATTCGTAAGCAATTTCTGTGTTTCATTGTCAATAAGAAAGTCCGAGGGATTCAGTAAACCTGAAGTGAAGCATCGGAAACTAAAACCTGACTCACAGGAGAGGTTCAAATCATAGAAAGTAAGAGTGTCAGTCCTCTTGTACTTAAGTCGGCATTGTGCCTTTTGTATTAAATTCGGATGCAATTTCTGTGTTTCATCGTCAATAAGAAGGTCCAAAGGATACAGTAAACCTGAAGTGAAGCCTCGGCAACAAAAAACTGGACTCACAGGAGAGGTTCAAATCATAGAATGTTAGAGTGTCAGTTCTCTTGTACTTAAGTCGGCATTGTGCCTTTTGTATTAAATTCGGATGCAATTTCTGTTTCATCGTCAATAAAAAGGTCCAAGGGATACAGTAAACCTGAAGTGAAGCATCGGAATCTAAAACTGGACTCACAGGTGAGGTTCAAATCATAGAAAGTTAGAGTGTCGGTCCTCATGTACTTAAGTCGGCATTGTGCATTTTGTATTAAATTCGGATGAAATTTCTGTGTTTCATCGTCAATAAGAAGGTCCAAGGGATACAGTAAACCTGAAGTGAAGCATCGGAAACTAAAACCTGACTCATAGGAGAGGTTCAAATCATAGAAACATAGAGTGTCAGTCCTCTTGTACTTAAGTCGGCATTGTGCCTTTTGTATTAATTTCGGATGCAATTCCTGTGGTTCATCGTCAATATGAAGGTCCAAGGGATACAGTAAACCTGTTGTGAAGCCTCGGCAACAAAAACTGGACTCACAGGAGAGGTTTAAATAATAGAAAGTTAGAGTGTCAGTCCTCTTGTACTTAATTCGGCATTGTGCCTTTTGTATTAAATTCGGATGCAATTTCTGTGTTTCATCGTCAATAAGAAGGTCCAACGGATACAGTAAACCTGAAGTGAAGCCTCGGCAACAAAATCTGGACTCACAGGAGAGGTTCAAATCATAGAATGTTAGAGTGTCAGTCCTCTTGTACTTAATTCGGCATTGTGCCTTTTGTATTAAATTCGGATGCAATTTCTGTGTTTCATCGTCAATAAGAAGGTCCAAGGGATACAGTAAACCTGAAGTGAAGCATCGGAATCTAAAACTGGACTCACAGGAGCGGTTCAAATCATAGAAAGTTAGAGTGTCAGTCCTCTTGTACTTAAGTCGCTCACTGTGCTTTTTGTATTAAATTCGTATGCAATTTCTGAGATTCATTGTCAATAAGAAGGTCCGAGGGACTCAGTAAACCTGAAGTGAAGCATCGGAAACTAAAACCTGACACACAGGAGAGGTCAAATCATAGAAACTTAGAGTGTCTGTCCTCTTGTACTTAAGTCGGCATTGTGCCTTTTGTTTTAATTTCGGATGCAATTTCTGTGTTTCATCGTCAGTAAGAAGGTCCAAGGGATACAGTAAACCTGAAGTGAAGCATCGGAATCTAAAACTGGACTCAGAGGTGAGGTGCAAATCATAGAAAGTTAGAGTGTCGGTCCTCTTGTACTTAAGTCGGCATTGTGCATTTTGTATTACATTCGGATGCAATTTCTGTGTTTCATCGTCAATAAGAAGGTCCAAGGGATACAGTAAACCTGAAGTGAAGCATCGGAATCTAAAACTGGACTCACAGGAGAGGTTCAAATCATAGAAACTTAGAGTGTCAGTCCTCTTGTACTTAAGTCGGCATTGTGCCTTTTGTATTAAATTCGGATGCAATTTATGTGTTTCATCGTCAATAAGAAGGTCCAAGGGATACAGAAAACCTGAAGTGAAGCATCGGAACCTAAAACTGGAATCAAAGGAGAGGTTCAATTCAAATTAAGTTAGAGTGTCAGTCCCCTTGTACTTAAGTCGGCATTGTGCCTTTTGTATTAAATTCGGTTGCAATTTCTGTGTTTCATCGTCAATAAGAAGGTCCAAGGGATACAGTAAACCTGAAGTGAAGCATCGGAATCTAAAACTGGACCCACAGGAGAGGTTCAAATCATAGAAAGTAAGGGTGTCAGTCCTCTTGTACTTAAGTCGGCATTGTGACTTTTGTATTAAATTCGGATGCAATTTCTATGTTTCATCGTCAATAAGAGGGTCCAAGGGATACAGTAAGCCTGAAGTGAAACATCGGAATCTAAATTTGGACTCACAGGAGTGGTTGAAATCATAGAAAGTTAGAGTGTCAGTCCTCTTGTACTTAAGTCGGCACTGTGGCTTTTGTATTGAATTTGTATGCAATTTCGGTGTTTCATTGTCAATAAGAAGGTCCAAGGGATTCAGTAAACCTGAAGAGAAGCATCGGAAACTAAAACCTGACTCACAGGAGAGGTTCAAATCATAGAAACATAGAGTGTCAGTCCTCTTGTACTTAAGTCGGCATTGTGCCTTTTGTATTAATTTCGGATACAATTTCTGTGGTTCATCATCAATATGAAGGACCAAGGGATACAGTAAACCTGTTGTGAAGCCTCGGCAACAAAAACTGGACTCACAGGAGAGGTTCAAATAATAGAAAGTTAGAGTGTCAGTCCCCTTGTACTTAAGTCGGCATTATGCATTTTGTATTAAATTCGGATGCAATTTCTGTGTTTCATCGTCAATAAGACGGTCCAAGGAATAAAGTAAACCTGAAGTGAAGCATCGGAATCTAAAACTGGCCTCACAGGAGTGGTTCAAATCATAGAAAGTTAGAGTGTCTGTCCTCTTCTACTTAAGTCGGCATTGTGCCTTTTGTATTAATTTCGGATGCAATTTCTGTGTTTCATCGTCAATACGAAGGTCCAAGTGATACAGTAAACCTGAAGTGAAGCATCGGAGTCTGAAACTGGACTCACAGGTGAGGTGCAAATCATAGAAAGTTAGAGTGTCGGTCCTCTTGTACTTAAGTCGGCATTGTGCATTTTGTATTAAATTCGGATGCAATTTCTGTGTTTCATCGTCAATAAGAAGGTCCAAGGGATACAGTAAACCTGAAGTGAAGCATCGGAATCTAAAACTGGACTCACAGGAGAGGTTCAAATAATAGAAACTTAAGAGTGTCAGTCCTCTTGTACTTAAGTCGGCATTGTGCCTTTTGTATGAAATTCGGATGCAATTTCTGTGTTTCATCGTCAATAAGAAGGTCCAAGGGATACAGAAAACCTGAAGTGAAGCATCGGAATCTAAAACTG
Source organism: Schistocerca americana (assembly GCF_021461395.2). Lineage (NCBI taxonomy): Eukaryota > Metazoa > Arthropoda > Insecta > Orthoptera > Acrididae > Schistocerca > Schistocerca americana. Next base: position 146,636 of record NC_060129.1, on the reverse strand, counting down.
GAATCACAGGAGAGGTTCAATTCAAAGAAAGTTAGAGTGTCAGTCCTCTTGTACTTAAGTCGGCATTGTGGCTTTTGTATTAAATTCGGATGCAATTTCTGTGTTTCATCGTCAATAAGAAGGTCCAAGGGATACAGTAAACCTGAAGTGAAGCATCGGAATCTAAAACTGGACTCACAGGAGAGGTTCAAATAATAGAAATTTAAGAGTGTCAGTCCTCTTGTACTTAAGTCGGCATTGTGCCTTTTGTATGAAATTCGGATGCAATTTCTGTGTTTCATCGTCAATAAGAAGGTCCAAGGGATACAGAAAACCTGAAGTGAAGCATCGGAATCTAAAACTGGAATCACAGGAGAGGTTCAATTCAAAGAAAGTTAGAGTGTCAGTCCTCTTGTACTTAAGTCGCTCACTGTGCTTTTTGTATTAAATTCGTATGCAATTTCTGTGATTCATTGTCAATAAGAAGGACCGAGGGACTCAGTAAACCTGAAGTGAAGCATCGGAAACTAAAACCTGACACACAGGAAAGGTCAAATCATAGAAACTTAGAGTGTCTGTCCTCTTGTACTTAATTCGGCATTGTGCCTTTTGTATTAATTTCGGATGCAATTTCTGTGTTTCATCGTCAATAAGAAGGTCCAAGGGATACAGTAAACCTGAAGTGAAGCATCGGAATCTAAAACTGGACTCACAGGAGAGGTTCAAATCATTTAAAGTTAGGGTGTCAGTCCTCTTGTACTTAAGTCGGCAATGTGCCTTTTGTATTAAATTCGGATGCAATTTCTGTTTCATCCTCAATAAGAAGGTCCAAGGGATACAGTATACCTGAAGTGAAGCATCGGAATCTAAAACTGGACTCACAGGAGTGGTTCAAATCACAGAAAGTTTGAGTGTCAGTCCTCTTGTACTTAAGTCAGCACTGTGCTTTTTGTATTAAATTCGTAAGCAATTTCTGTGTTTCATTGTCAATAAGAAAGCCCGAGGGATTCAGTAAACCTGAAGTGAAGCATCGGAAACTAAAACCTGACTCACAGGAGAGGTTCAAATCATAGAAAGTAAGAGTGTCAGTCCTCTTGTACTTAAGTCGGCATTGTGCCTTTTGTATTAAATTCGGATGCAATTTCTGTGTTTCATCGTCAATAAGAAGGTCCAAAGGATACAGTAAACCTGAAGTGAAGCCTCGGCAACAAAAAACTGGACTCACAGGAGAGGTTCAAATCATAGAATGTTAGAGTGTCAGTTCTCTTGTACTTAAGTCGGCATTGTGCCTTTTGTATTAAATTCGGATGCAATTTCTGTTTCATCGTCAATAAAAAGGTCCAAGGGATACAGTAAACCTGAAGTGAAGCATCGGAATCTAAAACTGGACTCACAGGTGAGGTTCAAATCATAGAAAGTTAGAGTGTCGGTCCTCATGTACTTAAGTCGGCATTGTGCATTTTGTATTAAATTCGGATGAAATTTCTGTGTTTCATCGTCAATAAGAAGGTCCAAGGGATACAGTAAACCTGAAGTGAAGCATCGGAAACTAAAACCTGACTCACAGGAGAGGTTCAAATCATAGAAACATAGAGTGTCAGTCCTCTTGTACTTAAGTCGGCATTGTGCCTTTTGTATTAATTTCGGATGCAATTCCTGTGGTTCATCGTCAATATGAAGGTCCAAGGGATACAGTAAACCTGTTGTGAAGCCTCGGCAACAAAAACTGGACTCACAGGAGAGGTTCAAATCATAGAAAGTTAGAGTGTCAGTCCTCTTGTACTTAATTCGGCATTGTGCCTTTTGTATTAAATTCGGATGCAATTTCTGTGTTTCATCGTCAATAAGAAGGTCCAAGGGATACAGTAAACCTGAAGTGAAGCATCGGAATCTAAAACTGGACTCACAGGAGCAGTTCAAATCATAGAAAGTTAGAGTGTCAGTCCTCTTGTACTTAAGTCGCTCACTGTTCCTTTTGTATTAAATTCGTATGCAATTTCTGTGTTTCATTGTCAATAAGAAGGTCCGAGGGATTCAGTAAACCTGAAGTGAAGCATCGGAAACTAAAACCTGACACACAGGAGAGGTCAAATCATAGAATCTTAGAGTGTCTGTCCTCTTGTACTTAAGTCGGCATTGTGCCTTTTGTATTATTTCGGATGCAATTTCTGTGTTTCATCGTCAATAAGAAGGTCCAAGGGATACAGTAAACCTGAAGTGAAGCATCGGAATCTAAAACTGGACTCACAGGAGAGGTTCAAATCATACAAACTTAGCAATTTCTGTGTTTCATCGTCAATACGAAGGTCCAAGTGATACAGTAAACCTGAAGTGAAGCATCGGAGTCTGAAACTGGACTCACAGGTGAGGTGCAAATCATAGAAAGTTAGAGTGTCGGTCCTCTTGTACTTAAGTCGGCATTGTGCATTTTGTATTAAATTCGGATGCAATTTCTGTGTTTCATCGTCAATAAGAAGGTCCAAGGGATACAGTAAACCTGAAGTGAAGCATCGGAATCTAAAACTGGACTCACAGGAGAGGTTCAAATAATAGAAACTTAAGAGTGTCAGTCCTCTTGTACTTAAGTCGGCATTGTGCCTTTTGTATGAAATTCGGATGCAATTTCTGTGTTTCATCGTCAATAAGAAGGTCCAAGGGATACAGAAAACCTGAAGTGAAGCATCGGAATCTAAAACTGGAATCACAGGAGAGGTTCAATTCAAAGAAAGTTAGAGTGTCAGTCCTCTTGTACTTAAGTCGGCATTGTGGCTTTTGTATTAAATTCGGATGCAATTTCTGTGTTTCATCGTCAATAAGAAGGTCCAAGGGATACAGTAAACCTGAAGTGAAGCATCGGAATCTAAAACTGGACTCACAGGAGAGGTTCAAATAATAGAAATTTAAGAGTGTCAGTCCTCTTGTACTTAAGTCGGCATTGTGCCTTTTGTATGAAATTCGGATGCAATTTCTGTGTTTCATCGTCAATAAGAAGGTCCAAGGGATACAGAAAACCTGAAGTGAAGCATCGGAATCTAAAACTGGAATCACAGGAGAGGTTCAATTCAAAGAAAGTTAGAGTGTCAGTCCTCTTGTACTTAAGTCGCTCACTGTGCTTTTTGTATTAAATTCGTATGCAATTTCTGTGATTCATTGTCAATAAGAAGGACCGAGGGACTCAGTAAACCTGAAGTGAAGCATCGGAAACTAAAACCTGACACACAGGAAAGGTCAAATCATAGAAACTTAGAGTGTCTGTCCTCTTGTACTTAATTCGGCATTGTGCCTTTTGTATTAATTTCGGATGCAATTTCTGTGTTTCATCGTCAATAAGAAGGTCCAAGGGATACAGTAAACCTGAAGTGAAGCATCGGAATCTAAAACTGGACTCACAGGAGAGGTTCAAATCATTTAAAGTTAGGGTGTCAGTCCTCTTGTACTTAAGTCGGCAATGTGCCTTTTGTATTAAATTCGGATGCAATTTCTGTTTCATCCTCAATAAGAAGGTCCAAGGGATACAGTATACCTGAAGTGAAGCATCGGAATCTAAAACTGGACTCACAGGAGTGGTTCAAATCACAGAAAGTTTGAGTGTCAGTCCTCTTGTACTTAAGTCAGCACTGTGCTTTTTGTATTAAATTCGTAAGCAATTTCTGTGTTTCATTGTCAATAAGAAAGCCCGAGGGATTCAGTAAACCTGAAGTGAAGCATCGGAAACTAAAACCTGACTCACAGGAGAGGTTCAAATCATAGAAAGTAAGAGTGTCAGTCCTCTTGTACTTAAGTCGGCATTGTGCCTTTTGTATTAAATTCGGATGCAATTTCTGTGTTTCATCGTCAATAAGAAGGTCCAAAGGATACAGTAAACCTGAAGTGAAGCCTCGGCAACAAAAAACTGGACTCACAGGAGAGGTTCAAATCATAGAATGTTAGAGTGTCAGTTCTCTTGTACTTAAGTCGGCATTGTGCCTTTTGTATTAAATTCGGATGCAATTTCTGTTTCATCGTCAATAAAAAGGTCCAAGGGATACAGTAAACCTGAAGTGAAGCATCGGAATCTAAAACTGGACTCACAGGTGAGGTTCAAATCATAGAAAGTTAGAGTGTCGGTCCTCATGTACTTAAGTCGGCATTGTGCATTTTGTATTAAATTCGGATGAAATTTCTGTGTTTCATCGTCAATAAGAAGGTCCAAGGGATACAGTAAACCTGAAGTGAAGCATCGGAAACTAAAACCTGACTCACAGGAGAGGTTCAAATCATAGAAACATAGAGTGTCAGTCCTCTTGTACTTAAGTCGGCATTGTGCCTTTTGTATTAATTTCGGATGCAATTCCTGTGGTTCATCGTCAATATGAAGGTCCAAGGGATACAGTAAACCTGTTGTGAAGCCTCGGCAACAAAAACTGGACTCACAGGAGAGGTTCAAATCATAGAAAGTTAGAGTGTCAGTCCTCTTGTACTTAATTCGGCATTGTGCCTTTTGTATTAAATTCGGATGCAATTTCTGTGTTTCATCGTCAATAAGAAGGTCCAAGGGATACAGTAAACCTGAAGTGAAGCATCGGAATCTAAAACTGGACTCACAGGAGCAGTTCAAATCATAGAAAGTTAGAGTGTCAGTCCTCTTGTACTTAAGTCGCTCACTGTTCCTTTTGTATTAAATTCGTATGCAATTTCTGTGTTTCATTGTCAATAAGAAGGTCCGAGGGATTCAGTAAACCTGAAGTGAAGCATCGGAAACTAAAACCTGACACACAGGAGAGGTCAAATCATAGAATCTTAGAGTGTCTGTCCTCTTGTACTTAAGTCGGCATTGTGCCTTTTGTATTATTTCGGATGCAATTTCTGTGTTTCATCGTCAATAAGAAGGTCCAAGGGATACAGTAAACCTGAAGTGAAGCATCGGAATCTAAAACTGGACTCACAGGAGAGGTTCAAATCATACAAACTTAGAGTGTCAGTCCTCTTGTACTTAAGTCGGCATTGTGCCTTTTGTATTCAATTCGGATGCAATATCTGTGTTTCATCGTCAATAAGAAGGTCCAAGGGATACTGTAAATCTGAAGTGAAGCATCGGAATCTAAAACTGGACTCACAGAGGAGGTTCAAATCATAGAAAGTAAGAGTGTCAGTCCTCTTGTACTTAATTCGGCATTGTGACTTTTGTATTAATTTCGGATGCAATTTCTGTGTTTCATCGTCAATAAGAAGGTCCAAAGGATACAGTAAACCTGAAGTGAAGCCTCGGCAACAAAAACTGGACTCACAGGAGAGGCTCAAATCATAGAATGTTAGAGTGTCAGTCCTCTTGTACTTAAGTCGGCATTGTGCCTTTTGTATTAAATTCGGATGCAATTTCTGTTTCATCGTCAATAAAAAGGTCCAAGGGATACAGTAAACCTGAAGTGAAGCATCGGAATCTAAAACTGGACTCACAGGTGAGGTTCAAATCATAGAAAGTTAGAGTGTCGGTCCTCTTGTACTTAAGTCGGCATTGTGCATTTTGTATTAAATTCGGATGAAATTTCTGTGTTTCATCGTCAATAAGAAGGTCCAAGGGATACAGTAAACCTGAAGTGAAGCATCGGAATCTAAAACTGGACTCACAGGAGTGGTTCAAATCATAGAAAGTTAGAGTGTCAGTCCTCTTGTACTTAAGTCGGAACTGTGCCTTTTGTATTAAATTTGTATGCATTTTCAGTGTTTCATTGTCAATAAGAAGGTCCAAGGGATTCTGTAAACCTGAAGTGAAGCATCGGAAACTAAAACCTGACTCACAGGAGAGGTTCAAATCATAGAAACATAGAGTGTCGGTCCTCTTCTACTTAAGTCGGCATTGTGCCTTTTGTATTAATTTCGGATGCAATTCCTGTGGTTCATCGTCAATATGAAGGTCCAAGGGATACAGTAAAACTGTTGTGAAACCTCGGCAACAAAAACTGGACTCACAGGAGAGGTTCAAATCATAGAAAGTTAGAGTGTCAGTCCTCTTGTACTTAATTCGGCATTGTGCCTTTTGTATTAAATTCGGATGCAATTTCTGTGTTTCATCGTCAATAAGAAGGTCCAAGGGATACAGTAAACCTGAAGTGAAGCATCGGAATCTAAAACTGGACTCACAGGAGCGGTTCAAATCATAGAAAGTTAGAGTGTCAGTCCTCTTGTACTTAAGTCGCTCACTGTGCTTTTTGTATTAAATTCGTATGCAATTTCTGTGTTTCATAGTCAATAAGAAGGTCCGAGGGACTCAGTAAACCTGAAGTGAAGCATCGGAAACTAAAACCTGACACACAGGAGAGGTCAAATCATAGAACCTTAGAGTGTCTGTCCTCTTGTACTTAAGTCGGCATTGTGCCTTTTGTATTAATTTCGGATACAATTTCTGTGGTTCATCATCAATATGAAGGACCAAGGGATACAGTAAACCTGTTGTGAAGCCTCGGCAACAAAAACTGGACTCACAGGAGAGATTCAAATAATAGAAAGTTAGAGTGTCAGTCCTCTTGTACTTAATTCGGCATTGTGCCTTTCGTATTAAATTCGGATGCAATTTCTGTGTTTCATCGTCAATAAGAAGGTCCAAGGGATACAGTAAACCTGAAGTGGAGCATCGGAATCTAAAACTGGACTCACAGGTGAGGTACAAATCATAGAAAATTAGAGTGTCAGTCCTCTTGTACTTAAGTCGGCATTGTGCATTTTGTATTAAATTCGGATGCAATTTCTGTGTTTCATCGTCAATAAGACGGTCCAAGGAATACAGTAAACCTGAAGTGAAGCATCGGAATCTAAAACTGGCCTCACAGGAGTAGTTCAAATCATAGAAAGTTAGAGTGTCTGTCCTCTTCTACTTAAGTCGGCATTGTGCCTTTTGTATTAATTTCCGATGCAATTTCTGTGTTTCATCGTCAATACGAAGGTCCAAGTGATACAGTAAAGCTGAAGTGAAGCATCGGAGTCTGAAACTGGACTCACAGGTGAGGTGCAAATCATAGAAAGTTAGAGTGTCGGTCCTCTTGTACTTAAGTCGGCATTGTGCATTTTGTATTAAATTCGTATGCAATTTCTGTGTTTCATCGTCAATAAGAAGGTCCAAGGGATACAGTAAACCTGAAGTGAAGCATCGGAATCTAAAACTGGACTCACAGGAGAGGTTCAAATAATAGAAACTTAAGAGTGTCAGTCCTCTTGTACTTAAGTCGGCATTGTGCCTTTTGCATGAAATTCGGATGCAATTTCTGTGTTTCATCGTCAATAAGAAGGTCCAAGGGATACAGAAAACCTGAAGTGAAGGACGGAATCTAAAACTGGAATCACAGGATAGGTTCAATTCAAAGAAAGTTAGAGTGTCAGTCCTCTTGTACTTAAGTCGGCATTGTGGCTTTTGTATTAAATTCGGATGCAATTTCTGTGTTGCATCGTCAATAAGAAGGTCCAAGGGATACAGTAAACCTGAAGTGAAGCATCGGAATCTAAAACTGGACTCACAGGAGAGGTTCAAATCATAGAAAGTTAGGGTGTCAGTCCTCTTGTACTTAAGTCGGCATTGTGCCTTTTGTATTAAATTCAGATGCAATATCTGTGTTTCATCGTCAATAAGAAGGTCCAAGGGATACAGTAAACCTGAAGTGAAGCATCGGAATAAAAACTGGACTCACAGGAGTGGTTCAAATCATAGAATGTTAGAGTGTCAGTCCTCTTGTACTTAAGTCGGCATTGTGCCTTTTGTATTAAATTCGGATGCAATTTCTGTGTTTCATCGTCAATAAGAAGGTCCAAGGGATACAGTAAACCTGATGTCGTGTGGCTAGGGCCTCCCGTCGGGTAGACTGTTCGCCTGGTGCAGGTCTTTCGATTTGACGCCACTTCGGCGACCTGCGTGTCGATGGGGATGAAATGATGATGATTAGGACAACACAACACCCAGTCCCTGAGCGGAGAAAATTTCCGACCCAGCCGGGAATCGAACCCGGGCCTTAGGATTGACAGTCTGTCACGCTGAACACTCAGCTAACGGGGCGGACAACCTGAAGTGAAGCATCGGAATCTAAAACTGGACTCACAGGTGAGGTGCAAATCATAGAAAGTTAGAGTGTCGGTCCTCTTGTACTTAAGTCGGCATTGTGCATTTTGTATTAAATTCGGATACAATTTCTGTGTTTCATAGTCAATAAGAAGGTCCAAGGGATACAGAAAACCTGAAGTGAAGCACCGGAATCTAAAACTGGAATCACAGGAGAGGTTCAATTCAAAGAAAGTTAGAGTGTCAGTCCTCTTGTACTTAAGTCGGCAATGTGCCTTTTGTATTAAATTCGGATGCAATTTCTGTGTTTCATCGTCAATAAGAAGGTCCAAGGGATACAGTAAACCTGAAGTGAAGCATCGGAATCAAAAACTCGACTAACAGGAGTGGTTCATATCATAGAATGTTAGAGTGTCAGTCCTCTTCAACTTAAATCGGCATTGTGCCTTTTGTATTAATTTCGGATGTAATTTCTGTGTTTCATCGTCAATAAGAAGGTCCAAGGGATACAGAAAACCTGAAGTGAAGCATCGGAACCTAAAACTGGAATCAAAGGAGAGGTTCAATTCAAATTAAGTTAGAGTGTCAATCCCCTTGTACTTAAGTCGGCATTGTGCCTTTTGTATTATATTCGGATGCAATTTCTGTGTTTCATCGTCAATAAGAAGGTCCAAGGGATACAGTAAACCTGAAGTGAAGCATCGGAATCTAAAACTGGACCCACAGGAGAGGTTCAAATCATAGAAAGTAAGGGTGTCAGTCCTCTTGTACTTAAGTCGGCATTGTGACTTTTGTATTAAATTCGGATGCAATTTCTATGTTTCATCGTCAATAAGAAGGTCCAAGGGATACAGTAAGCCTGAAGTGAAACATCGGAATCTAAAATTGGACTCACAGGAGTGGTTGAAATCATAGAAAGTTAGAGTGTCAGTCCTCCTGTACTTAAGTCGGCACTGTGCCTTTTGTATTGAATTTGTATGCAATTTCGGTGTTTCATTGTCAATAAGAAGGTCCAAGGGATTCAGTAAACCTGAAGAGAAGCATCGGAAACTAAAACCTGACTCACAGGAGAGGTTCAAATCATAGAAACATAGAGTGTCAGTCCTCTTGTACTTAAATCGGCATTGTGCCTTTTATATTAATTTCGGATACAATTTCTGTGGTTCATCATCAATATGAAGGACCAAGGGATACAGTAAACCTGTTGTGAAGCCTCGGCAACAAAAACTGGACTCACAGGAGAGGTTCAAATAATAGAAAGTTAGAGTGTCAGTCCTCTTGTACTTAATTCGGCATTTTGCCTTTCGTATTAAATTCGGATGCAATTTCTGTGTGTCATCGTCAATAAGAAGGTCCAAGGGATACAGTAAACCTGAAGTGGAGCATCGGAATCTAAAACTGGACTCACAGGTGAGGTACAAATCATAGAAAATTAGAGTGTCAGTCCTCTTGTACTTAAGTCGGCATTGTGCATTTTGTATTAAATTCGGATGCAATTTCTGTGTTTCATCGTCAATAAGAAGGTCCAAGTGATACAGTAAACCTGAAGTGAAGCATCGGAATCTAAAACTGGACTCACAGGAGAGGTTCAAATAATAGAAACTTAAGAGTGTCAGTCCTCTTGTACTTAAGTCGGCATTGTGCCTTTTGTATGAAATTCGGATGCAATTTCTGTGTTTCATCGTCAATAAGAAGGTCCAAGGGATACAGAAAACCTGAAGTGAATCATCGGAATCTAAAACTGGAGTCACAGGAGAGGTTCAATTCAAAGAAAGTTAGAGTGTCAGTCCTCTTGTACTTAAGTCGGCATTGTGGCTTTTGTATTAAATTCGGATGCAATTTCTGTGTTTCATCGTCAATAAGAAGGTCCAAGGGATACAGTAAACCTGAAGTGAAGCATCGGAATCTAAAACTGGACTCACAGGAGAGGTTCAAATCATAGAAAGTTAGGATGTCAGTCCTCTTGTACTTAAGTCGGCATTGTGCCTTTTGTATTAAATTCAGATGCAATTTCTGTGTTTCATCGTCAATAAGAAGGTCCAAGGGATACAGTAAACCTGAAGTGAAGCATCGGAATAAAAACTGGACTCACAGGAGTGGTTCAAATCATAGAATGTTAGAGTGTCAGTCCTCTTGTACTTAAGTCGGCATTCTGCCTTTTGTATTAAATTCGGATGCAATTTCTGTGTTTCATCGTCAATAAGAAGGTCCAAGGGATACAGTAAACCTGATGTCGTGTGGCTAGGGCCTCCCGTCGGGTAGACCGTTCGCCTGGTGCAGGTCTTTCGATTTGACGCCACTTCGGCGACCTGCGTGTCAATGGGGATGAAATGATGATGATTAGGACAACACAACACCCAGTCCCTGAGCGGAGAAAATTTCCGACCCAGCCGGGAATCGAACCCGGGCCTTAGGATTGACAGTCTGTCACGCTGACCACTCAGCTAACGGGGCGGACAACCTGAAGTGAAGCATCGGAATCTAAAACTGGACTCACAGGTGAGGTGCAAATCATAGAAATTTAGAGTGTCGGTCCTCTTGTACTTAAGTCGGCATTGTGCATTTTGTATTAAATTCGGATACAATTTCTGTGTTTCATAGTCAATAAGAATGTCCAAGGGATACAGTAAACCTGAAGTGAAGCATCGGAATCTAAAACTGGACTCACAGGAGAGGTTCAAATAATAGAAACTTAGAGTGTCAGTCCTCTTGTACTTAAGTCGGCCTTGTGCCTTTTGTATTAAATTCGGATGCAATTTCTGTGTTTCATCGTCAAAAGAAGGTCCAAGGGATACAGAAAACCTGAAGTGAAGCATCGGAATCTAAAACTGGAATCACAATAGAGGTTCAATTCAAAGAAAGTTAGAGTGTCAGTCCTCTTGTACTTAAGTCGGCATTGTGCCTTTTGTATTAAATTCGGATGCAATTTCTGTGTTTCATCGTCAATAAGTAGGTCCAAGGGATACAGTAAACATGAAGTGAAGCATCGGAATCAAAAACTCGACTAACAGGAGTGGTTCATATCATAGAATGTTAGAGTGTCAGTCCTCTTCAACTTAAGTCGGCATTGTGCCTTTTGTATTAATTTCGGATGCAATTTCTGTGTTTCATCGTCAATAAGAAGATCCAAGGGATACAGTAAACCTGAAGTGAAGCATCGGAATCTAAAACTGGACTCAGGGGTGAGCTGCAAATCATAGAAAGTTAGAGTGTCGGTCCTCTCGTACTTAAGTCGGCATTGTGCATTTTGTATTAATTTCGGATGCAATTTCTGTGGTTCATCGTCAATATGAAGGACCAAGGGATACAGTAAACCTGTTGTGAAGCCTCGGCAACAAAAACTGGACTCACAGGAGAGGTGCAAATCATAGAAAGTTAGAGTGTCGGTCCTCTTGTACTTAAGTCGGCATTGTGCGTTTTATATTAAATTCGGATGCAATTTCTGTGTTTCATCGTCAATAAGAAGGTCCAAGGGATACAGTAAACCTGAAGTGAAGCATCGGAATCTAAAACTGGACTCACAGGTGAGGTACAAATCATAGAAAGTTAGAGTGTCAGTCCTCTTGTACTTAAGTCGGCATTGTGCATTTTGTATTAACTTCGGATGCAATTTCTGTGTTTCATCGTCAATAAGACGGTCCAAGGAATACAGTAAACCTGAAGTGAAGCATCGGAATCTAAAACTGGCCTCACAGGAGTGGTTCAAATCATAGAAAGTTAGTGTATCAGTCCTCTTCTACTTAAGTCGGCATTGTGCCTTTTGTATTAATTTCGGATGCAATTTCTGTGTTTCATCGTCAATAAGAAGGTCCAAGGGATACAGTAAACCTGAAGTGAAGCATCGGAATCTAAAACTGGAGTCACAGGTGAGGTGCAAATCATAGAAAGTTAGAGTGTCGGTCCTCTTGTACTTAAGTCGCCATTGTGCATTTTGTATTAAATTCGGATGCAATTTCTGTGTTTCATCGTCAATAAGAAGGTCCAAGGGATACAGTAAACCTGAAGTGAAGCATCGGAATCTAAAACTGGACTCACAGGAGAGGTTCAAATAATAGAAACTTAGAGCGTCAGTCCTCTTGTACTTAAGTCGGCATTGTGCCTTTTGTATTAAATTCGGATGCAATTTCTGTGTTTCATCGTCAATAAGAAGGTCCAAGTGATACAGAAAACCTGAAGTGAAGCATCGGAATCTAAAACTGGAATCACAGGAGAGGTTTAATTCAAAGAAAGTTAGAGTGTCAGTTCTCCTGTACTTAAGTCGGCATTGTGCCTTTTGTATTAAATTCGGATGCAATTTCTGTGTTTCATCGTCAATAAGAAGGTCCAAGGGATACAGTAAACCTGAAGTGAAGCATCGGAATCTAAAGCAGGTCTCACAGGAGAGGTTCAATTCATAGAAAGTTAGGTTGTCAGTCCTCTTGTACTTAAGTCGGCATTGTGCCTTTTGTATTAAATTCAGATGCAATTTCTGTGTTTCATCGTCAATAAGAAGGTCCAAGGGATACAGTAAACCTGAAGTGAAGCATCGGAATCAAAAACTGGACTCACAGGAGTGGTTCAAACCATAGAATGTTAGAGTGTCAGTCCCCTTGTATTTAAGTCGGCACTGAGCCTTTTGTATTAAATTTGTATGCAATTTCTGTGTTTCATTGTCAATAAGAAGGTCCAAGGGATACAGAAAACCTGAAGTGAAGCATCGGAATCTAAAACTGGAATCACAGGAGAGGTTCAATTCAAAGAAAGTTAGAGTGTCAGTCCTCTTGTACTTAAGTCGGCATTGTGGCTTTTGTATTAAATTCGGATGCAATTTCTGTGTTTCATCGTCAATAAGAAGGTCCAAGGGATACAGAAAACCTGAAGTGAAGCATCGGAATCTAAAACTGGAATCACAGGAGAGGTTCAATTCAAAGAAAGTTAGAGTGTCAGTCCTCTTGTACTTAAGTCGGCATTGTGGCTTTTGTATTAAATTCGGATGCAATTTCTGTGTTTCATCGTCAATAAGAAGGTCCAAGGGATACAGTAAACCTGAAGTGAAGCATCGGAATCTAAAACTGGACTCACAGGAGAGGTTTAAATCATAGAAACTTAGAGTGTTAGTCCCCTTGTACTTAAGTCGGCATTGTGCCTTTTGTATTAAATTCGGATGCAATTTCTGTGTTTCATCGTCAATAAGAAGGTCCAAGGGATACAGTAAACCTGAAGTGAAGCATCGGAATCTAAAACTGGACTCACAGGAGAGGTTCAAATCATAGAAACTTAGAGTGTTAGTCCCCTTGTACTTAAGTCGGCATTGTGCCTTTTGTATTAAATTTGTATGCAATTTCTGTGTTTCATTGTCAATAAGAAGGTCCAAGGGATTCAGTAAACCTGATGAGAAGCATCGGAAACTAAAACCTGACTCACAGGAGAGGTTCAAATCATAGAAACATAGAGTGTCAGTCCTCTTGTACTTAGGTCGGCATTGTGCCTTTTGTATTAATTTCGGATGCAATTTCTGTGGTTCATCGTCAATATGAAGGACCAAGGGATACAGTAAACCTGTTGTGAAGCCTCGGCAACAAAAAATGGACTCACAGGAGAGGTTCAAATCATAGAAAGTTAGAGTGTCAGTCCTCTTGTACTTAATTCGGCATTGTGCCTTTCGTATTAAATTCGGATGCAATTTCTGTGTTTCATCGTCAATAAGAAGGTCCAAGGGATTCAGAAAACCTTAAGTGAAGCATCGGAATCTAAAACTGGAATCACAGGAGAGGTTCAAATCATAGAAAGTTAGAGCGTCGGTCCTCTTGTATTTAAGTCGGCATTGTGCTTTTGTATTAAATTCGGATGCAATTTCTGTTACGTCGTCAATAAGAAGGTCCAAGGGATACAGTAAACCTGAAGTGAAGCATCGGAATCTAAAACTGGACTATCAGGAGAGGTTCAAATTATAGAAAGTTAGGGTGTCAGTACTCTTGTACTTAAGTCGGCATTGTGCCTTTTGTATTAAATTCGGATGCAATTACTCTGTTTCATCGTCAATAAGAAGGTCCAAGGGATACAGTAAACCTGAAGTGAAGCATCGGACTCAAAAACTGGACTCACAGGAGTGGTTCAAATCATAGAATGTTAGAGTGTCAGTCCTCTTCTACTTAAGTCGGCACTGTGCCTTTTGTATTAAATTTGTATGCAATTTCTGTGTTTCATTGTCAGTGAGAAGGTCCAAGGGATTCAGTAAACCTGAAGTGAAGCATCGGAAACTAAAACCTAACTCACAGGAGAGGTTCAAATCATAGAAACATAAAGTGTCAGTCCTCTTGTACTTAAGTCGGCACTGTGCCTTTTGTATTAAATTTGTATGCAATTTCTGTGTTTCATTGTCAATAAGAAGGTCCAAGGGATTCAGTAAACCTGATGAGAAGCATCGGAAACTAAAACCTGAGTCACAGGAGAGGTTCAAATCATAGAAACATAGAGTGTCAGTCCTCTTGTACTTAGGTCGGCATTGTGCCTTTTGTATTAATTTCGGATGCAATTTCTGTGGTTCATCGTCAATAAGAAGGTCCAAGGGATACAGTAAACCTGAAGTGAAGCATCAGAATCTAAAACTGGACTCACAGGAGAGGTTCAAATCATAGAAAGTTAGGGTGTCAGTCCTTTTGTACTTAAGTCGGCATTGTGCCTTTTGTATTAAATTCGGATGCAATTTCTATGTTTCATCGTCAATAACAAGGTCCAAGGGATTCAGAAAACCTGAAGTGAAGCATCGGACTCTAAAACTGGAAATACAGGAGAGATTCAAATCAAAGAAAGTTAGAGTGTCAGTCCTCTTGTACTTAAGTACCATTGTGCCTTTTGTATTAAATTCGGATGCAATATCATTGATTCATCGTCCATAAGAAGGTCCAAGGAATAAAGTAAACCTGAAGTGAAGCAACGGAATCTAAAACTGGACTCACAGGAGAGGTTCATATAATAGAAAGTTAGAGTGTCAGTCCTCTTGTACTTAAGTCGACATTGTGCCTTTCGTATTAAATTCGGATGCAATTTCTGTGTTTCATCGTCAGAAAGAAGGTCCGAGGGATTCAGAAAACCTTAAGTGAAGCATCGGAATCTAAAACTGGAATCACAGGAGAGGTTCAAATCATAGAAAGTTAGAGAGTCGGTCCTCTTGTACTTAAGTCGGCATTGTGCGTTTTGTATTAAATTCGGATGCAATTTCTGTGTTTCATCGTCAATAAGAAGGTCCAAGGGATACAGTAAACCTGAAGTGAAGCATCGGAATCTAAAACTGGACTCACAGGTGAGGTACAAATCATAGAAAGTTAGAGTGTCGGTCCTCTTGTACTTAAGTCGGCATTGTGCATTTTGTATTAAATTCGGATGCAATTTCTGTGTTTCATCGTCAATAAGACGGACCAAGGGATACAGTAAACCTGAAGTGAAGCATCGGAATCTAAAACTGGCCTCACAGGAGTGGTTCAAACCATAGAAAGTTAGTGTGTCTGTCCTCTTCTACTTAAGTCGGCATTGGGCCTTTTGTAATAATTTCGGATGCAAATTCTTAGTTTCATCGTCAATAAGAAGGTCCCAGGGATACAGTAAACCTGAAGTGAAGCATCGGAATCTAAAACTGGACTCACAGGTGAGGTGCAAATCATAGAAAGTTAGAGTGTCGGTCCTCTTGTACTTAAGTCGGCATTGTGCATTTTGTATTAAATTCGGATGCAATTTCTGTGTTTCATCGTCAATAAGAAGGTCCAAGGGATACAGTAAACCTGAAGTGAAGCATCGGAATCGAAAACTGGACTCACAGGAGAGGTTCAAATAATAGAAACTTAGAGTGTCAGTCCTCTTGTACTTAAGTCGGCATTGTGCCTTTCGTATTAAATTCGGATGCAATTACTGTGTTTCATCGTCAATAAGAAGGTCCAAGGGATACTGAAAACCTGAAGTGAAGCTTCGGAATCTAAAACTGGAATCACAGGGGAGGTTCAATTCAAAGAAAGTAAGAGTGTCAGTCCTCTTGTACTTAAGTCGGCATTGTGCCTATTGTATTAAATTCGGATGCAATTTCTGTGTTTCATCGTCAATAAGAAGGTCCTACTGATACAGAAAACCTGAAGTGAAGCATCGGAATCTAAAACTGGAATCACAGGAGAGGTTCAATTCAAAGAAAGTTAGAGTGTCAGTTCTCTTGTACTTAAGTCGGCATTGTGCCTTTTGTATTAAATTTAGATGCAATTTCTGTGTTTCATCGTCAATAAGAAGGTCCAAGGGATACAGTAAACCTGAAGTGAAGCATCGGAATCAAAAACTGGATTCACAGGAGTGGTTCAAATCATAGAATGTTAGAGTGTCAGTCCTCTTGTACTTAAGTCGGCACTGTGCCTTTTGTATTTAATTTGTATGCAATTTCTGTGTTTCATTGTCAATAAGAAGGTCCAAGGGATTCAGTAAACCTGAAGTGAAGCATCGAAAACTAAAACCTGACTCACAGGAGAGGTTCAAATCATAGAAACATAGAGTGTCAGTCCTCTTGTACTTAAGTCGGCATTGTGCCTTTTGTATTAATTTCGGATGCAATTTCTGTGGTTCATCGTCAATATGAAGATCCAAGGGATACAGTAAACTTGTTGTGAAGCCTCGGCAACAAAAACTGGACTCACAGGAGAGGTTCAAATCATAGAAAGTTAGAGTGTCAGTCCTCTTGTACTAAATTCGGCATTGTGCCTTTTGTATTAATTTCGGATGCAATTTCTGTGTTTCATCGTCAATAAGAAGGTCCAAGGGATACAGTAAACCTGAAGTGAAGCATCGGAATCTAAAACTGGACTCACAGGTGAGGTGCAAATCATAGAAAGTTCGAGTGTCGGTCCTCTTGTACTTCAGTCGGCATTGTGCATTTTGTATTAAATTCGGATGCAATTTCTGTGTTTCATCGTCAATAAGAAGGTCCAAGGGATACAGTAAACCTGAAGTGAAGCATAGGAATCTAAAACTGGACTCACAGGAGAGCTTCAAATGATAGAAACTTAGAGTGTCAGTCCTCTTGTACTTAAGTCGGCACTGTGCCTTATGTATTAAATTCGGATGCAATTTCTGTGTTTCATCGTCAACAAGAAGGTCCAAGGGATACAGTAAACCTGAAGTGAAGCATCGGAATCTAAAACTGGACTCACAGGAGAGGTTCAAATCATAGAAAGTAAGGGTGTCAGTCCTCTTGTACTTAAGTCGGCATTGTGCCTTTTGTATTAAATTCGGATGCAATTTCTATGTTTCATCGTCAATAACAAGGTATAAGGGATACAGTAAACCTGAAGAGAAGCATCGGAAACTAAAACCTGACTCACAGGAGAGGTTCAAATCATAGAAACATAGAGTGTCAGTCCACTTGTACTTAAGTCGGCATTGTGCCTTTTGTATTAATTTCGGATGCAATTTCTGAGGTTCATCGTCAATATGAAGGACCAAGGGATACAGTAAACCTGTTGTGAAGCCTCGGCAACAAAAAATGGACTCACAGGAGAGGTTCAAATCATAGAAAGTTAGAGTGTCAGTCCTCTTGTACTTAATTCGGCATTGTGCCTTTCGTATTAAATTCGGATGCAATTTCTGTGTTTCATCGTCAATAAGAAGGTCCAAGGGATTCAGAAAACCTTAAGTGAAGCATCGGAATCTAAAACTGGAATCACAGGAGAGGTTCAAATCATAGAATGTTAGAGCGTCGGTCCTCTTGTATTGAAGTCGGCATTGTGCTTTTGTATTAAATTCGGATGCAATTTCTGTTACGTCGTCAATAAGAAGGTCCAAGGGATACAGTAAACCTGAAGTGAAGCATCGGAAACTAAATTGGACTCACAGGTGAGGTACAAATCATAGAAAGTTAGAGTGTCGGTCCTCTTGTACTTAAGTCGGCATTGTGCATTTTGTATTAAATTCCGATGCAATTTCTGTGTTTCATCGTCAATAAGAAGGTCCAAGGGATACAGAAAACCTGAAGTGAAGCATCGGAATCTTAAACTGGAATCACAGGAGAGGTTCAATTCAAAGAAAGTTAGAGTAACAGTCCTCTTGTACTTAAGTCGGCATTGTGCCTTTTGTATTAAATTCGGATGCAATTTCTGTGTTTCAGCGTCAATAAGAAGGTCCATGGGATACAGTAAACCTGAAGTGAAGCATCGGAATCTAAAACTGGACTATCAGGAGAGGTTCAAATTATAGAAAGTTAGGGTGTCAGTACTCTTGTACTTAAGTCGGCATTGTGCCTTTTGTATTAAATTCGGATGCAATTTCTGTGTTTCATCGTCAATAAGAAGGTCCAAGGGATACAGTAAACCTGAAGTGAAGCATCGGACTCAAAAACTGGACTCACAGGAGTGGTTCAAATCATAGAATGTTAGAGTGTCAGTCCTCTTCTACTTAAGTCGGCACTGTGCCTTTTGTATTAAATTTGTATGCAATTTCTGTGTTTCATTGTCTATGAGAAGGTCCAAGGGATTCAGTAAACCTGAAGTGAAGCTTCGGAAACTAAAACCTAACTCACAGGAGAGGTTCAAATCATAGAAACATAAAGTGTCAGTGCTCTTGTACTTAAGTCGGCACTGTGCCTTTTGTATTAAATTTGTATGCAATTTCTGTGTTTCATTGTCAATAAGAAGGTCCAAGGGATTCAGTAAACCTGATGAGAAGCATCGGAAACTAAAACCTGAGTCACAGGAGAGGTTCAAATCATAGAAACATAGAGTGTCAGTCCTCTTGTACTTAGGTCGGCATTGTGCCTTTTGTATTAATTTCGGATGCAATTTCTGTGGTTCATCGTCAATAAGAAGGTCCAAGGGATACAGTAAACCTGAAGTGAAGCATCAGAATCTAAAACTGGACTCACAGGAGAGGTTCAAATCATAGAAAGTTAGGGTGTCAGTCCTTTTGTACTTAAGTCGGCATTGTGCCTTTTGTATTAAATTCGGATGCAATTTCTATGTTTCATCGTCAATAACAAGGTCCAAGGGATTCAGAAAACCTGAAGTGAAGCATCGGACTCTAAAACTGGAAATACAGGAGAGATTCAAATCAAAGAAAGTTAGAGTGTCAGTCCTCTTGTACTTAAGTACCATTGTGCCTTTTGTATTAAATTCGGATGCAATATCATTGATTCATCGTCAATAAGAAGGTCCAAGGAATAAAGTAAACCTGAAGTGAAGCAACGGAATCTAAAACTGGACTCACAGGAGAGGTTCATATAATAGAAAGTTAGAGTGTCAGTCCTCTTGTACTTAAGTCGACATTGTGCCTTTCGTATTAAATTCGGATGCAATTTCTGTGTTTCATCGTCAGAAAGAAGGTCCGAGGGATTCAGAAAACCTGAAGTGAAGCATCGGAATCTAAAACTGGAATCACAGGAGAGGTTCAAATCATAGAAAGTTAGAGAGTCGGTCCTCTTGTACTTAAGTCGGCATTGTGCGTTTTGTATTAAATTCGGATGCAATTTCTGTGTTTCATCGTCAATAAGAAGGTCCAAGGGATACAGTAAACCTGAAGTGAAGCATCGGAATCTAAAACTGGACTCACAGGTGAGGTACAAATCATAGAAAGTTAGAGTGTCGGTCCTCTTGTACTTAAGTCGGCATTGTGCATTTTGTATTAAATTCGGATGCAATTTCTGTGTTTCATCGTCAATAAGACGGACCAAGGGATACAGTAAACCTGAAGTGAAGCATCGGAATCTAAAACTGGCCTCACAGGAGTGGTTCAAATCATAGAAAGTTAGTGTGTCTGTCCTCTTCTACTTAAGTCGGCATTGGGCCTTTTGTAATAATTTCGGATGCAATTTCTGAGTTTCATCGTCAATAAGAAGGTCCCAGGGATACAGTAAACCTGAAGTGAAGCATCGGAATCTAAAACTGGACTCACAGGTGAGGTGCAAATCATAGAAAGTTAGAGTGTCGGTCCTCTTGTACTTAAGTCGGCATTGTGCATTTTGTATTAAATTCGGATGCAATTTCTGTGTTTCATCGTCAATAAGAAGGTCGAAGGGATACAGTAAACCTGAAGTGAAGCATCGGAATCGAAAACTGGACTCACAGGAGAGGTTCAAATAATAGAAACTTAGAGTGTCAGTCCTCTTGTACTTAAGTCGGCATTGTGCCTTTCGTATTAAATTCGGATGCAATTACTGTGTTTCATCGTCAATAAGAAGGTCCAAGGGATACTGAAAACCTGAAGTGAAGCTTCGGAATCTAAAACTGGAATCACAGGAGAGGTTCAATTCAAAGAAAGTTAGAGTGTCAGTCCTCTTGTACTTAAGTCGGCATTGTGCCTATTGTATTAAATTCGGATGCAATTTCTGTGTTTCATCGTCAATAAGAAGGTCCAAGGGATACAGTAAACCTGAAGTGAAGCATCGGAATCTAAAACTGGACTCACAGGAGAGGTTCAAATCATAGGAAGTTAGGGTGTCCGTCCTCTTGTACTTAAGTCGGCATTGTGCCTTTTGTATTAAATTCAGATGCAATTTCTGTGTTTCATCGTCAATAAGAAGGTCCAAGGGATACAGTAAACCTGAAGTGAAGCATCGGAATCAAAAACTGGATTCACAGGAGTGGTTCAAATCATAGAATGTTAGAGTGTCAGTCCTCTTGTACTTAAGTCGACACTGTGCCTTTTGTATTAAATTTGTATGCAATTTCTGTGTTTCATTGTCAATAAGAAGGTCCAAGAAATTCAGTAAACCTGAAGTGAAGCATCGGAATCTAAAACTGGACTCACAGGAGAGGTTCAAATAATAGAAACTTAGAGTGTCAGTCCTCTTGTACTTAAGTCGGCATTGTGCCTTTTGTATTAAATTCGGATGCAATTTCTGTGTTTCATCGTCAATAAGAAGGTCCTAGGGATACAGAAAACCTGAAGTGAAGCATCGGAATCTAAAACTGGAATCACAGGAGAGGTTCAATTCAAAGAAAGTTAGAGTGTCAGTTCTCTTGTACTTAAGTCGGCATTGTGCCTTTTGTATTAAATTTAGATGCAATTTCTGTGTTTCATCGTCAATAAGAAGGTCCAAGGGATACAGTAAACCTGAAGTGAAGCATCGGAATCAAAAACTGGATTCACAGGAGTGGTTCAAATCATAGAATGTTAGAGTGTCAGTCCTCTTGTACTTAAGTCGGCACTGTGCCTTTTGTATTTAATTTGTATGCAATTTCTGTGTTTCATTGTCAATAAGAAGGTCCAAGGGATTCAGTAAACCTGAAGTGAAGCATCGAAAACTAAAACCTGACTCACAGGAGAGGTTCAAATCATAGAAACATAGAGTGTCAGTCCTCTTGTACTTAAGTCGGCATTGTGCCTTTTGTATTAATTTCGGATGCAATTTCTGTGGTTCATCGTCAATATGAAGATCCAAGGGATACAGTAAACTTGTTCTGAAGCCTCGGCAACAAAAACTGGACTCACAGGAGAGGTTCAAATCATAGAAAGTTAGAGTGTCAGTCCTCTTGTACTAAATTCGGCATTGTGCCTTTTGTATTAATTTCGGATGCAATTTCTGTGTTTCATCGTCAATAAGAAGGTCCAAGGGATACAGTAAACCTGAAGTGAAGCATCGGAATCTAAAACTGGACTCACAGGTGAGGTGCAAATCATAGAAAGTTCGAGTGTCGGTCCTCTTGTACTTCAGTCGGCATTGTGCATTTTGTATTAAATTCGGATGCAATTTCTGTGTTTCATCGTCAATAAGAAGGTCCAAGGGATACAGTAAACCTGAAGTGAAGCATAGGAATCTAAAACTGGACTCACAGGAGAGGTTCAAATGATAGAAACTTAGAGTGTCAGTCCTCTTGTACTTAAGTCGGCACTGTGCCTTATGTATTAAATTCGGATGCAATTTCTGTGTTTCATCGTCAACAAGAAGGTCCAAGGGATACAGTAAACCTGAAGTGAAGCATCGGAATCTAAAACTGGACTCACAGGAGAGGTTCAAATCATAGAAAGTAAGGGTGTCAGTCCTCTTGTACTTAAGTCGGCATTGTGCCTTTTGTATTAAATTCGGATGCAATTTCTATGTTTCATCGTCAATAACAAGGTATAAGGGATACAGTAAACCTGAAGAGAAGCATCGGAAACTAAAACCTGACTCACAGGAGAGGTTCAAATCATAGAAACATAGAGTGTCAGTCCTCTTGTACTTAGGTCGGCATTGTGCCTTTTGTATTAATTTCGGATGCAATTTCTGAGGTTCATCGTCAATATGAAGGACCAAGGGATACAGTAAACCTGTTGTGAAGCCTCGGCAACAAAAAATGGACTCACAGGAGAGGTTCAAATCATAGAAAGTTAGAGTGTCAGTCCTCTTGTACTTAATTCGGCATTGTGCCTTTCGTATTAAATTCGGATGCAATTTCTGTGTTTCATCGTCAATAAGAAGGTCCAAGGGATTCAGAAAACCTTAAGTGAAGCATCGGAATCTAAAACTGGAATCACAGGAGAGGTTCAAATCATAGAAAGTTAGAGCGTCGGTCCTCTTGTATTTAAGTCGGCATTGTGCTTTTGTATTAAATTCGGATGCAATTTCTGTTACGTCGTCAATAAGAAGGTCCAAGGGATACAGTAAACCTGAAGTGAAGCATCGGAAACTAAATTGGACTCACAGGTGAGGTACAAATCATAGAAAGTTAGAGTGTCGGTCCTCTTGTACTTAAGTCGGCATTGTGCATTTTGTATTAAATTCGTATACAATTTCTGTGTTTCATCGTCAATAAGACGGGCCAGGGGATACACTAAACCTGAAGTGAAGCATCGGAATCTAAAACTGGCCTCACAGGAGGGGTTCAAATCATAGAAAGTTAGAGTGTCAGTCCTCTTGTACTTAATTCGGCATTGTGCCTTTTGTATTAAATTCCGATGCAATTTCTGTGTTTCATCGTCAATAAGAAGGTCCAAGGGATACAGAAAACCTGAAGTGAAGCATCGGAATCTTAAACTGGAATCACAGGAGAGGTTCAATTCAAAGAAAGTTAGAGTAACAGTCCTCTTGTACTTAAGTCGGCATTGTGCCTTTTGTATTAAATTCGGATGCAATTTCTGTGTTTCAGCGTCAATAAGAAGGTCCATGGGATACAGTAAACCTGAAGTGAAGCATCGGAATCTAAAACTGGACTATCAGGAGAGGTTCAAATTATAGAAAGTTAGGGTGTCAGTACTCTTGTACTTAAGTCGGCATTGTGCCTTTTGTATTAAATTCGGATGCAATTTCTGTGTTTCATCGTCAATAAGAAGGTCCAAGGGATACAGTAAACCTGAAGTGAAGCATCGGACTCAAAAACTGGACTCACAGGAGTGGTTCAAATCATAGATTGTTAGAGTGTCAGTCCTCTTCTACTTAAGTCGGCACTGTGCCTTTTGTATTAAATTTGTATGCAATTTCTGTGTTTCATTGTCAATGAGAAGGTCCAAGGGATTCAGTAAACCTGAAGTGAAGCATCGGAAACTAAAACCTAACTCACAGGAGAGGTTCAAATCATAGAAACATAAAGTGAGAGTCCTCTTGTACTTAAGTCGGCACTGTGCCTTTTGTATTAAATTTGTATGCAATTTCTGTGTTTCATTGTCAATAAGAAGGTCCAAGGGATTCAGTAAACCTGATGAGAAGCATCGGAAACTAAAACCTGAGTCACAGGAGAGGTTCAAATCATAGAAACATAGAGTGTCAGTCCTCTTGTACTTAGGTCGGCATTGTGCCTTTTGTATTAATTTCGGATGCAACTTCTGTGGTTCATCGTCAATAAGAAGGTCCAAGGGATACAGTAAACCTGAAGTGAAGCATCAGAATCTAAAACTGGACTCACAGGAGAGGTTCAAATCATAGAAAGTTAGGGTGTCAGTCCTTTTGTACTTAAGTCGGCATTGTGCCTTTTGTATTAAATTCGGAGGCAATTTCTATGTTTCATCGTCAATAACAAGGTCCAAGGGATTCAGAAAACCTGAAGTGAAGCATCGGACTCTAAAACTGGAAATACAGGAGAGATTCAAATCAAAGAAAGTTAGAGTGTCAGTCCTCTTGTACTTAAGTACCATTGTGCCTTTTGTATTAAATTCGGATGCAATATCATTGATTCATCGTCAATAAGAAGGTCCAAGGAATAAAGTTAACCTGAAGTGAAGCAACGGAATCTAAAACTGGACTCACAGGAGAGGTTCATATAATAGAAAGTTAGAGTGTCAGTCCTCTTGTACTTAAGTCGACATTGTGCCTTTCGTATTAAATTCGGATGCAATTTCTGTGTTTCATCGTCAGAAAGAAGGTCCGAGGGATTCAGAAAACCTGAAGTGAAGCATCGGAATCTAAAACTGGAATCACAGGAGAGGTTCAAATCATAGAAAGTTAGAGAGTCGGTCCTCTTGTACTTAAGTCGGCATTGTGCGTTTTGTATTAAATTCGGATGCAATTTCTGTGTTTCATCGTCAATAAGAAGGTCCAAGGGATACAGTAAACCTGAAGTGAAGCATCGGAATCTAAAACTGGACTCACAGGTGAGGTACAAATCATAGAAAGTTAGAGTGTCGGTCCTCTTGTACTTAAGTCGGCATTGTGCATTTTGTATTAAATTCGGATGCAATTTCTGTGTTTCATCCTCAATAAGACGGACCAAGGGATACAGTAAACCTGAAGTGAAGCATCGGAATCTAAAACTGGCCTCACAGGAGTGGTTCAAATCATAGAAAGTTAGTGTGTCTGTCCTCTTCTACTTAAGTCGGCATTGGGGCTTTTGTAATAATTTCGGATGCAATTTCTGAGTTTCATCGTCAATAAGATGGTCCCAGGGATACAGTAAACCTGAAGTGAAGCATCGGAATCTAAAACTGGACTCACAGGTGAGGTGCAAATCATAGAAAGTTAGAGTGTCGGTCCTCTTGTACTTAAGTCGGCATTGTGCATTTTGTATTAAATTCGGATGCAATTTCTGTGTTTCATCGTCAATAAGAAGGTCCAAGGGATACAGTAAACCTGAAGTGAAGCATCGGAATCGAAAACTGGACTCACAGGAGAGGTTCAAATAATAGAAACTTAGAGTGTCAGTCCTCTTGTACTTAAGTCGGCATTGTGACTTTCGTACTAAATTCGGATGCAATTACTGTGTTTCATCGTCAATAAGAAGGTCCAAGGGATACTGAAAACCTGAAGTGAAGCTTCGGAATCTAAAACTGGAATCACAGGAGAGGTTCAATTCAAAGAAAGTTAGAGTGTCAGTCCTCTTGTACTTAAGTCGGCATTGTGCCTATTGTATTAAATTCGGATGCAATTTCTGTGTTTCATCGTCAATAAGAAGGTCCAAGGGATACAGTAAACCTGAAGTGAAGCATCGGAATCTAAAACTGGACTCACAGGAGAGGTTCAAATCATAGGAAGTTAGGGTGTCCGTCCTCTTGTACTTAAGTCGGCATTGTGCCTTTTGTATTAAATTCAGATGCAATTTCTGTGTTTCATCGTCAATAAGAAGGTCCAAGGGATACAGTAAACCTGAAGTGAAGCATCGGAATCAAAAACTGGATTCACAGGAGTGGTTCAAATCATAGAATGTTAGAGTGTCAGTCCTCTTGTACTTAAGTCGACACTGTGCCTTTTGTATTAAATTTGTATGCAATTTCTGTGTTTCATTGTCAATAAGAAGGTCCAAGGGATTCAGTAAACCTGAAGTGAAGCATCGGAATCTAAAACTGGACTCACAGGAGAGGTTCAAATAATAGAAACTTAGAGTGTCAGTCCTCTTGTACTTAAGTCGGCATTGTGCCTCTTGTATTAAATTCGGATGCAATTTCTGTGTTTCATCGTCAATAAGAAGGTCCAAGGGATACAGAAAACCTGAAGTGAAGCATCGGAATCTAAAACTGGAATCACAGGAGTGGTTCAAATCATAGAATGTTAGAGTGTCAGTCCTCTTGTACTTAAGTCGGCACTGTGCTTTTTGTATTTAATTTGTATGCAATTTCTGTGTTTCATTGTCAATAAGAAGGTCCAAGGGATTCAGTAAACCTGAAGTGAAGCATCGAAAACTAAAACCTGACTCACAGGAGAGGTTCAAATCATAGAAACATAGAGTGTCACTCCTCTTGTACTTAAGTCGGCATTGTGCCTTTTGTATTAATTTCGGATGCAATTTCTGTGTTTCATCGTCAATATGAAGATCCAAGGGATACAGTAAACTTGTTGTGAAGCCTCGGCAACAAAAACTGGACTCACAGGAGAGGTTCAAATCATAGAAAGTTAGAGTGTCAGTCCTCTTGTACTAAATTCGGCATTGTGCCTTTTGTATTAATTTCGGATGCAATTTCTGTGTTTCATCATCAATAAGAAGGTCCAAGGGATACAGTAAACCTGAAGTGAAGCATCGGAATCTAAAACTGGACTCACAGGTGAGGTGCAAATCATAGAAAGTTCGAGTGTCGGTCCTCTTGTACTTCAGTCGGCATTGTGCATTTTGTATTAAATTCGGATGCAATTTCTGTGTTTCATCGTCAATAAGAAGGTCCAAGGGATACAGTAAACCTGAAGTGAAGCATAGGAATCTAAAACTGGACTCACAGGAGAGGTTCAAATGATAGAAACTTAGAGTATCAGTCCTCTTGTACTTAAGTCGGCACTGTGCCTTATGTATTAAATTCGGATGCAATTTCTGTGTTTCATCGTCAACAAGAAGGTCCAAGGGATACAGTAAACCTGAAGTGAAGCATCGGAATCTAAAACTGGACTCACAGGAGAGGTTCAAATCATAGAAAGTAAGGGTGTCAGTCCTCTTGTACTTAAGTCGGCATTGTGCCTTTTGTATTAAATTCGGATGCAATTTCTATGTTTCATCGTCAATAACAAGGTATAAGGGATACAGTAAACCTGAAGAGAAGCATCGGAAACTAAAACCTGACTCACAGGAGAGGTTCAAATCATAGAAACATAGAGTGTCAGTCCTCTTGTACTTAAGTCGGCATTGTGCCTTTTGTATTAATTTCGGATGCAATTTCTGTGGTTCATCGTCAATATGAAGGACCAAGGGATACAATAAACCTGTTGTGAAGCCTCGGCAACAAAAACTGGACTCACAGGAGAGGTTCAAATCATAGAAAGTTAGAGTGTCAGTCCTCTTGTGTTAAATTCGGCATTGTGCCTTTTGTATTAATTTCGGATGCAATTTCTGTGTTTCATCGTCAATAAGAAGGTCCAAGGGATACAGTAAACCTGATGTGAAGCATCGGAATCTAAAACTGGACTCACAGGTGAGGTGCAAATCATAGAAAGTTAGAGTGTCGGTCCTCTGGTACTTCAGTCGGCATTGTGCATTTTGTATTAAATTCGGATGCAATTTCTGTGTTTCATCGTCAATAAGAAGGTCCAAGGGATACAGTAAACCTGAAGTGAAGCATCGGAATCTAAAACTGGACTCACAGGAGAGGTTCAAATAATAGAAAGTTAGAGTGTCAGTCCTCTTGTACTTAAGTCGGCATTGTGCCTTTTGTATTAAATTCGGATGCAATTTCTGTGTTGCATCGTCAATAAGAAGGTCCAAGGGAATCAGAAAACCTTCAGTGAAGCATCGGAATCTATAACTGGAATCACAGGAGAGGTTCAATTCAAAGAAAGTTAGAGTGTCAGTTCTCTTGTACTTAAGTCGGCATTGTGCCTTTTGTATTAAATTCGGATGCAATTTCTGTGTTTCATCGTCAATAAGAAGGTCCAAGGGATACAGTAAACCTGAACTGAAGCATCGGAATCTAAAACTGGACTCACAGGAGAGGTTCAAATCATAGAAAGTTAGGTTGTCAGTCCTCTTGTACTTAAGTCGGCATTGTGCCTTTTGTATTAAATTCAGATGCAATTTCTGTGTTTCATCGTCAATAAGAAGGTCCAAGGGACACAGTAAACCTGAAGTGAAGCATCGGAATCAAAAACTGGACTCACAGGAGTGGTTCAAATCATAGAATGTTAGAGTGTCAGTCCTCTTGTACTTAAGTCGGCACTGTGCCTTTTGTATTAAATTTGTATGCAATTTCTGTGTTTCATTGTCAATAAGAAGGTCCAAGGGATTCAGTAAACCTGAAGTGAAGCATCGGAAACTAAAACCTGACTCACAGGAGAGGTTCAAATCATAGAAACATAGAGTGTCAGACCTCTTGTACTTAAGTCGGCATTGTGCCTTTTGTATTAATTTCGGATGCAATTTCTGTGGTTCATCGTCAATATGAAGGACCAAGGGATACAATAAACCTGTTGTGAAGCCTCGGCAACAAAAACTGGACTCACAGGAGAGGTTCAAATCATAGAAAGTTAGAGTGTCAGTCCTCTTGTATTATATTCGGCATTGTGCCTTTTGTATTAATTTCGGATGCAATTTCTGTGTTTCATCGTCAATAAGAAGGTCCAAGGGATACAGTAAACCTGATGTGAAGCATCGGAATCTAAAACTGGACTCACAGGTGAGGTGCAAATCATAGAAAGTTAGAGTGTCGGTCCTCTGGTACTTCAGTCGGCATTGTGCATTTTGTATTAAATTCGGATGCAATTTCTGTGTTTCATCGTCAATAAGAAGGTCCAAGGGATACAGTAAACCTGAAGTGAAGCATCGGAATCTAAAACTGGACTCACAGGAGAGGTTCAAATAATTGAAAGTTAGAGTGTCAGTCCTCTTGTACTTAAGTCGGCATTGTGCCTTTTGTATTAAATTCGGATGCAATTTCTGTGTTGCATCGTCAATAAGAAGGTCCAAGGGATACTGAAAACC
This sequence comes from Schistocerca americana, assembly GCF_021461395.2. Lineage (NCBI taxonomy): Eukaryota > Metazoa > Arthropoda > Insecta > Orthoptera > Acrididae > Schistocerca > Schistocerca americana. The sequence goes on along the minus strand of NC_060129.1, from coordinate 117,890 downwards.
TGAAGTGAAGCTTCGGAATCTAAAACTGGAATCACAGGAGAGGTTCAATTCAAAGAAAGTTAGAGTGTCAGTCCTCTTGTACTTAAGTCGGCATTGTGCCTATTGTATTAAATTCGGATGCAATTTCTGTGTTTCATCGTCAATAAGAAGGTCCAAGGGATACAGTAAACCTGAAGTGAAGCATCGGAATCTAAAACTGCACTCACCGGAGAGGTTCAAATCATAGGAAGTTAGGGTGTCCGTCCTCTTGTACTTAAGTCGGCATTGTGCCTTTTGTATTAAATTCAGATGCAATTTCTGTGTTTCATCGTCAATAAGAAGGTCCAAGGGATACAGTAAACCTGAAGTGAAGCATCGGAATCAAAAACTGGATTCACAGGAGTGGTTCAAATCATAGAATGTTAGAGTGTCAGTCCTCTTGTACTTAAGTCGGCACTGTGCCTTTTGTATTTAATTTGTATGCAATTTCTGTGTTTCATTGTCAATAAGAAGGTCCAAGGGATTCAGTAAACCTGAAGTGAAGCATCGAAAACTAAAACCTGACTCACAGGAGAGGTTCAAATCATAGAAACATAGAGTGTCAGTCCTCTTGTACTTAAGTCGGCATTGTGCCTTTTGTATTAATTTCGGATGCAATTTCTGTGGTTCATCGTCAATATGAAGATCCAAGGGATACAGTAAACTTGTTGTGAAGCCTCGGCAACAAAAACTGGACTCACAGGAGAGGTTCAAATCATAGAAAGTTAGAGTGTCAGTCCTCTTGTACTAAATTCGGCATTGTGCCTTTTGTATTAATTTCGGATGCAATTTCTGTGTTTCATCGTCAATAAGAAGGTCCAAGGGATACAGTAAACCTGAAGTGATGCATCGGAATCTAAAACTGGACTCACAGGTGAGGTGCAAATCATAGAAAGTTCGAGTGTCGGTCCTCTTGTACTTCAGTCGGCATTGTGCATTTTGTATTAAATTCGGATGCAATTTCTGTGTTTCATCGCCAATAAGAAGGTCCAAGGGATACAGTAAACCTGAAGTGAAGCATAGGAATCTAAAACTGGACTCACAGGAGAGGTTCAAATGATAGAAACTTAGAGTGTCAGTCCTCTTGTACTTAAGTCGGCACTGTGCCTTATGTATTAAATTCGGATGCAATTTCTGTGTTTCATCGTCAACAAGAAGGTCCAAGGGATACAGTAAACCTGAAGTGAAGCATCGGAATCTAAAACTGGACTCACAGGAGAGGTTCAAATCATAGAAAGTAAGGGTGTCAGTCCTCTTGTACTTAAGTCGGCATTGTGCCTTTTGTATTAAATTCGGATGCAATTTCTATGTTTCATCGTCAATAACAAGGTATAAGGGATACAGTAAACCTGAAGAGAAGCATCGGAAACTAAAACCTGACTCACAGGAGAGGTTCAAATCATAGAAACATAGAGTGTCAGTCCTCTTGTACTTAAGTCGGCATTGTGCCTTTTGTATTAATTTCGGATGCAATTTCTGAGGTTCATCGTCAATATGAAGGACCAAGGGATACAGTAAACCTGTTGTGAAGCCTCGGCAACAAAAAATGGACTCACAGGAGAGGTTCAAATCATAGAAAGTTAGAGTGTCAGTCCTCTTGTACTTAATTCGGCATTGTGCCTTTCGTATTAAATTCGGATGCAATTTCTGTGTTTCATCGTCAATAAGAAGGTCCGAGGGATTCAGAAAACCTTAAGTGAAGCATCGGAATCTAAAACTGGAATCACAGGAGAGGTTCAAATCATAGAAAGTTAGAGCGTCGGTCCTCTTGTATTTAAGTCGGCATTGTGCTTTTGTATTAAATTCGGATGCAATTTCTGTTACGTCGTCAATAAGAAGGTCCAAGGGATACAGTAAACCTGAAGTGAAGCATCGGAAACTAAATTGGACTCACAGGTGAGGTACAAATCATAGAAAGTTAGAGTGTCGGTCCTCTTGTACTTAAGTCGGCATTGTGCATTTTGTATTAAATTCGTATACAATTTCTGTGTTTCATCGTCAATAAGACGGGCCAGGGGATACACTAAACCTGAAGTGAAGCATCGGAATCTAAAACTGGCCTCACAGGAGGGGTTCAAATCATAGAAAGTTAGAGTGTCAGTCCTCTTGTACTTAATTCGGCATTGTGCCTTTTGTATTAAATTCCGATGCAATTTCTGTGTTTCATCGTCAATAAGAAGGTCCAAGGGATACAGAAAACCTGAAGTGAAGCATCGGAATCTTAAACTGGAATCACAGGAGAGGTTCAATTCAAAGAAAGTTAGAGTAACAGTCCTCTTGTACTTAAGTCGGCATTGTGCCTTTTGTATTAAATTCGGATGCAATTTCTGTGTTTCAGCGTCAATAAGAAGGTCCATGGGATACAGTAAACCTGAAGTGAAGCATCGGAATCTAAAACTGGACTATCAGGAGAGGTTCAAATTATAGAAAGTTAGGGTGTCAGTACTCTTGTACTTAAGTCGGCATTGTGCCTTTTGTATTAAATTCGGATGCAATTTCTGTGTTTCATCGTCAATAAGAAGGTCCAAGGGATACAGTAAACCTGAAGTGAAGCATCGGACTCAAAAACTGGACTCACAGGAGTGGTTCAAATCATAGAATGTTAGAGTGTCAGTCCTCTTCTACTTAAGTCGGCACTGTGCCTTTTGTATTAAATTTGTATGCAATTTCTGTGTTTCATTGTCAATGAGAAGGTCCAAGGGATTCAGTAAACCTGAAGTGAAGCATCGGAAACTAAAACGTAACTCACAGGAGAGGTTCAAATCATAGAAACATAAAGTGTCAGTCCTCTTGTACTTAAGTCGGCACTGTGCCTTTTGTATTAAATTTGTATGCAATTTCTGTGTTTCATTGTCAATAAGAAGGTCCAAGGGATTCAGTAAACCTGATGAGAAGCATCGGAAACTAAAACCTGAGTCACAGGAGAGGTTCAAATCATAGAAACATAGAGTGTCAGTCCTCTTGTACTTAGGTCGGCATTGTGCCTTTTGTATTAATTTCGGATGCAACTTCTGTGGTTCATCGTCAATAAGAAGGTCCAAGGGATACAGTAAACCTGAAGTGAAGCATCAGAATCTAAAACTGGACTCACAGGAGAGGTTCAAATCATAGAAAGTTAGGGTGTCAGTCCTTTTGTACTTAAGTCGGCATTGTGCCTTTTGTATTAAATTCGGATGCAATTTCTATGTTTCATCGTCAATAACAAGGTCCAAGGGATTCAGAAAACCTGAAGTGAAGCATCGGACTCTAAAACTGGAAATACAGGAGAGATTCAAATCAAAGAAAGTTAGAGTGTCAGTCCTCTTGTACTTAAGTACCATTGTGCCTTTTGTATTAAATTCGGATGCAATATCATTGATTCATCGTCAATAAGAAGGTCCAAGGAATAAAGTTAACCTGAAGTGAAGCAACGGAATCTAAAACTGGACTCACAGGAGAGGTTCATATAATGGAAAGTTAGAGTGTCAGTCCTCTTGTACTTAAGTCGACATTGTGCCTTTCGTATTAAATTCGGATGCAATTTCTGTGTTTCATCGTCAGAAAGAAGGTCCGAGGGATTCAGAAAACCTGAAGTGAAGCATCGGAATCTAAAACTGGAATCACAGGAGAGGTTCAAATCATAGAAAGTTAGAGAGTCGGTCCTCTTGTACTTAAGTCGGCATTGTGCGTTTTGTATTAAATCGGATGCAATTTCTGTGTTTCATCGTCAATAAGAAGGTCCAAGGGATACAGTAAACCTGAAGTGAAGCATCGGAATCTAAAACTGGACTCACAGGTGAGGTACAAATCATAGAAAGTTAGAGTGTCGGTCCTCTTGTACTTAAGTCGGCATTGTGCATTTTGTATTAAATTCGGATGCAATTTCTGTGTTTCATCGTCAATAAGACGGACCAAGGGATACAGTAAACCTGAAGTGAAGCATCGGAATCTAAAACTGGCCTCACAGGAGTGGTTCAAATCATAGAAAGTTAGTGTGTCTGTCCTCTTCTACTTAAGTCGGCATTGGGGCTTTTGTATTAAATTCGGATGCAATTTCTGTGTTTCAGCGTCAATAAGAAGGTCCATGGGATACAGTAAACCTGAAGTGAAGCATCGGAATCTAAAACTGGACTATCAGGAGAGGTTCAAATTATAGAAAGTTAGGGTGTCAGTACTCTTGTACTTAAGTCGGCATTGTGCCTTTTGTATTAAATTCGGATGCAATTTCTGTGTTTCATCGTCAATAAGAAGGTCCAAGGGATACAGTAAACCTGAAGTGAAGCATCGGACTCAAAAACTGGACTCACAGGAGTGGTTCAAATCATAGAATGTTAGAGTGTCAGTCCTCTTCTACTTAAGTCGGCACTGTGCCTTTTGTATTAAATTTGTATGCAATTTCTGTGTTTCATTGTCAATGAGAAGGTCCAAGGGATTCAGTAAACCTGAAGTGAAGCATCGGAAACTAAAACGTAACTCACAGGAGAGGTTCAAATCATAGAAACATAAAGTGTCAGTCCTCTTGTACTTAAGTCGGCACTGTGCCTTTTGTATTAAATTTGTATGCAATTTCTGTGTTTCATTGTCAATAAGAAGGTCCAAGGGATTCAGTAAACCTGATGAGAAGCATCGGAAACTAAAACCTGAGTCACAGGAGAGGTTCAAATCATAGAAACATAGAGTGTCAGTCCTCTTGTACTTAGGTCGGCATTGTGCCTTTTGTATTAATTTCGGATGCAACTTCTGTGGTTCATCGTCAATAAGAAGGTCCAAGGGATACAGTAAACCTGAAGTGAAGCATCAGAATCTAAAACTGGACTCACAGGAGAGGTTCAAATCATAGGAAGTTAGGGTGTCCGTCCTCTTGTACTTAAGTCGGCATTGTGCCTTTTGTATTAAATTCAGATGCAATTTCTGTGTTTCATCGTCAATAAGAAGGTCCAAGGGATACAGTAAACCTGAAGTGAAGCATCGGAATCAAAAACTGGATTCACAGGAGTGGTTCAAATCATAGAATGTTAGAGTGTCAGTCCTCTTGTACTTAAGTCGGCACTGTGCCTTTTGTATTTAATTTGTATGCAATTTCTGTGTTTCATTGTCAATAAGAAGGTCCAAGGGATTCAGTAAACCTGAAGTGAAGCATCGAAAACTAAAACCTGACTCACAGGAGAGGTTCAAATCATAGAAACATAGAGTGTCAGTCCTCTTGTACTTAAGTCGGCATTGTGCCTTTTGTATTAATTTCGGATGCAATTTCTGTGGTTCATCGTCAATATGAAGATCCAAGGGATACAGTAAACTTGTTGTGAAGCCTCGGCAACAAAAACTGGACTCACAGGAGAGGTTCAAATCATAGAAAGTTAGAGTGTCAGTCCTCTTGTACTAAATTCGGCATTGTGCCTTTTGTATTAATTTCGGATGCAATTTCTGTGTTTCATCGTCAATAAGAAGGTCCAAGGGATACAGTAAACCTGAAGTGATGCATCGGAATCTAAAACTGGACTCACAGGTGAGGTGCAAATCATAGAAAGTTCGAGTGTCGGTCCTCTTGTACTTCAGTCGGCATTGTGCATTTTGTATTAAATTCGGATGCAATTTCTGTGTTTCATCGCCAATAAGAAGGTCCAAGGGATACAGTAAACCTGAAGTGAAGCATAGGAATCTAAAACTGGACTCACAGGAGAGGTTCAAATGATAGAAACTTAGAGTGTCAGTCCTCTTGTACTTAAGTCGGCACTGTGCCTTATGTATTAAATTCGGATGCAATTTCTGTGTTTCATCGTCAACAAGAAGGTCCAAGGGATACAGTAAACCTGAAGTGAAGCATCGGAATCTAAAACTGGACTCACAGGAGAGGTTCAAATCATAGAAAGTAAGGGTGTCAGTCCTCTTGTACTTAAGTCGGCATTGTGCCTTTTGTATTAAATTCGGATGCAATTTCTATGTTTCATCGTCAATAACAAGGTATAAGGGATACAGTAAACCTGAAGAGAAGCATCGGAAACTAAAACCTGACTCACAGGAGAGGTTCAAATCATAGAAACATAGAGTGTCAGTCCTCTTGTACTTAAGTCGGCATTGTGCCTTTTGTATTAATTTCGGATGCAATTTCTGAGGTTCATCGTCAATATGAAGGACCAAGGGATACAGTAAACCTGTTGTGAAGCCTCGGCAACAAAAAATGGACTCACAGGAGAGGTTCAAATCATAGAAAGTTAGAGTGTCAGTCCTCTTGTACTTAATTCGGCATTGTGCCTTTCGTATTAAATTCGGATGCAATTTCTGTGTTTCATCGTCAATAAGAAGGTCCGAGGGATTCAGAAAACCTTAAGTGAAGCATCGGAATCTAAAACTGGAATCACAGGAGAGGTTCAAATCATAGAAAGTTAGAGCGTCGGTCCTCTTGTATTTAAGTCGGCATTGTGCTTTTGTATTAAATTCGGATGCAATTTCTGTTACGTCGTCAATAAGAAGGTCCAAGGGATACAGTAAACCTGAAGTGAAGCATCGGAAACTAAATTGGACTCACAGGTGAGGTACAAATCATAGAAAGTTAGAGTGTCGGTCCTCTTGTACTTAAGTCGGCATTGTGCATTTTGTATTAAATTCGTATACAATTTCTGTGTTTCATCGTCAATAAGACGGGCCAGGGGATACACTAAACCTGAAGTGAAGCATCGGAATCTAAAACTGGCCTCACAGGAGGGGTTCAAATCATAGAAAGTTAGAGTGTCAGTCCTCTTGTACTTAATTCGGCATTGTGCCTTTTGTATTAAATTCCGATGCAATTTCTGTGTTTCATCGTCAATAAGAAGGTCCAAGGGATACAGAAAACCTGAAGTGAAGCATCGGAATCTTAAACTGGAATCACAGGAGAGGTTCAATTCAAAGAAAGTTAGAGTAACAGTCCTCTTGTACTTAAGTCGGCATTGTGCCTTTTGTATTAAATTCGGATGCAATTTCTGTGTTTCAGCGTCAATAAGAAGGTCCATGGGATACAGTAAACCTGAAGTGAAGCATCGGAATCTAAAACTGGACTATCAGGAGAGGTTCAAATTATAGAAAGTTAGGGTGTCAGTACTCTTGTACTTAAGTCGGCATTGTGCCTTTTGTATTAAATTCGGATGCAATTTCTGTGTTTCATCGTCAATAAGAAGGTCCAAGGGATACAGTAAACCTGAAGTGAAGCATCGGACTCAAAAACTGGACTCACAGGAGTGGTTCAAATCATAGAATGTTAGAGTGTCAGTCCTCTTCTACTTAAGTCGGCACTGTGCCTTTTGTATTAAATTTGTATGCAATTTCTGTGTTTCATTGTCAATGAGAAGGTCCAAGGGATTCAGTAAACCTGAAGTGAAGCATCGGAAACTAAAACGTAACTCACAGGAGAGGTTCAAATCATAGAAACATAAAGTGTCAGTCCTCTTGTACTTAAGTCGGCACTGTGCCTTTTGTATTAAATTTGTATGCAATTTCTGTGTTTCATTGTCAATAAGAAGGTCCAAGGGATTCAGTAAACCTGATGAGAAGCATCGGAAACTAAAACCTGAGTCACAGGAGAGGTTCAAATCATAGAAACATAGAGTGTCAGTCCTCTTGTACTTAGGTCGGCATTGTGCCTTTTGTATTAATTTCGGATGCAACTTCTGTGGTTCATCGTCAATAAGAAGGTCCAAGGGATACAGTAAACCTGAAGTGAAGCATCAGAATCTAAAACTGGACTCACAGGAGAGGTTCAAATCATAGAAAGTTAGGGTGTCAGTCCTTTTGTACTTAAGTCGGCATTGTGCCTTTTGTATTAAATTCGGATGCAATTTCTATGTTTCATCGTCAATAACAAGGTCCAAGGGATTCAGAAAACCTGAAGTGAAGCATCGGACTCTAAAACTGGAAATACAGGAGAGATTCAAATCAAAGAAAGTTAGAGTGTCAGTCCTCTTGTACTTAAGTACCATTGTGCCTTTTGTATTAAATTCGGATGCAATATCATTGATTCATCGTCAATAAGAAGGTCCAAGGAATAAAGTTAACCTGAAGTGAAGCAACGGAATCTAAAACTGGACTCACAGGAGAGGTTCATATAATGGAAAGTTAGAGTGTCAGTCCTCTTGTACTTAAGTCGACATTGTGCCTTTCGTATTAAATTCGGATGCAATTTCTGTGTTTCATCGTCAGAAAGAAGGTCCGAGGGATTCAGAAAACCTGAAGTGAAGCATCGGAATCTAAAACTGGAATCACAGGAGAGGTTCAAATCATAGAAAGTTAGAGAGTCGGTCCTCTTGTACTTAAGTCGGCATTGTGCGTTTTGTATTAAATCGGATGCAATTTCTGTGTTTCATCGTCAATAAGAAGGTCCAAGGGATACAGTAAACCTGAAGTGAAGCATCGGAATCTAAAACTGGACTCACAGGTGAGGTACAAATCATAGAAAGTTAGAGTGTCGGTCCTCTTGTACTTAAGTCGGCATTGTGCATTTTGTATTAAATTCGGATGCAATTTCTGTGTTTCATCGTCAATAAGACGGACCAAGGGATACAGTAAACCTGAAGTGAAGCATCGGAATCTAAAACTGGCCTCACAGGAGTGGTTCAAATCATAGAAAGTTAGTGTGTCTGTCCTCTTCTACTTAAGTCGGCATTGGGGCTTTTGTAATAATTTCGGATGCAATTTCTGAGTTTCATCGTCAATAAGAAGGTCCCAGGGATACAGTAAACCTGAAGTGAAGCATCGGAATCTAAAACTGGACTCACAGGTGAGGTGCAAATCATAGAAAGTTAGAGTGTCGGTCCTCTTGTACTTAAGTCGGCATTGTGCATTTTGTATTAAATTCGGATGCAATTTCTGTGTTTCATCGTCAATAAGAAGGTCCAAGGGATACAGTAAACCTGAAGTGAAGCATCGGAATCGAAAACTGGACTCACAGGAGAGGTTCAAATAATAGAAACTTAGAGTGTCAGTCCTCTTGTACTTAAGTCGGCATTGTGACTTTCGTATTAAATTCGGATGCAATTACTGTGTTTCATCGTCAATAAGAAGGTCCAAGGGATACTGAAAACCTGAAGTGAAGCTTCGGAATCTAAAACTGGAATCACAGGAGAGGTTCAATTCAAAGAAAGTTAGAGTGTCAGTCCTCTTGTACTTAAGTCGGCATTGTGCCTATTGTATTAAATTCGGATGCAATTTCTGTGTTTCATCGTCAATAAGAAGGTCCAAGGGATACAGTAAACCTGAAGTGAAGCATCGGAATCTAAAACTGGACTCACAGGAGAGGTTCAAATCATAGGAAGTTAGGGTGTCCGTCCTCTTGTACTTAAGTCGGCATTGTGCCTTTTGTATTAAATTCAGATGCAATTTCTGTGTTTCATCGTCAATAAGAAGGTCCAAGGGATACAGTAAACCTGAAGTGAACCATCGGAATCAAAAACTGGATTCACAGGAGTGGTTCAAATCATAGAATGTTAGAGTGTCAGTCCTCTTGTACTTAAGTCGACACTGTGCCTTTTGTATTAAATTTGTATGCAATTTCTGTGTTTCATTGTCAATAAGAAGGTCCAAGGGATTCAGTAAACCTGAAGTGAAGCATCGGAATCTAAAACTGGACTCACAGGAGAGGTTCAAATAATAGAAACTTAGAGTGTCAGTCCTCTTGTACTTAAGTCGGCATTGTGCCTTTTGTATTAAATTCGGATGCAATTTCTGTGTTTCATCGTCAATAAGAAGGTCCAAGGGATACAGAAAACCTGAAGTGAAGCATCGGAATCTAAAACTGGAATCACAGGAGTGGTTCAAATCATAGAATGTTAGAGTGTCAGTCCTCTTGTACTTAAGTCGGCACTGTGCCTTTTGTATTTAATTTGTATGCAATTTCTGTGTTTCATTGTCAATAAGAAGGTCCAAGGGATTCAGTAAACCTGAAGTGAAGCATCGAAAACTAAAACCTGACTCACAGGAGAGGTTCAAATCATAGAAACATAGAGTGTCAGTCCTCTTGTACTTAAGTCGGCATTGTGCCTTTTGTATTAATTTCGGATGCAATTTCTGTGGGTCATCGTCAATATGAAGTTCCAAGGGATACAGTAAACTTGTTGTGAAGCCTCGGCAACAAAAACTGGACTCACAGGAGAGGTTCAAATCATAGAAAGTTAGAGTGTCAGTCCTCTTGTACTAAATTCGGCATTGTGCCTTTTGTATTAATTTCGGATGCAATTTCTGTGTTTCATCGTCAATAAGAAGGTCCAAGGGATACAGTAAACCTGAAGTGAAGCATCGGAATCTAAAACTGGACTCACAGGTGAGGCGCAAATCATAGAAAGTTCGAGTGTCGGTCCTCTTGTACTTCAGTCGGCATTGTGCATTTTGTATTAAATTCGGATGCAATTTCTGTGTTTCATCGTCAATAAGAAGGTCCAAGGGATACAGTAAACCTGAAGTGAAGCATAGGAATCTAAAACTGGACTCACAGGAGAGGTTCAAATGATAGAAACTTAGAGTATCAGTCCTCTTGTACTTAAGTCGGCACTGTGCCTTATGTATTAAATTCGGATGCAATTTCTGTGTTTCATCGTCAACAAGAAGGTCCAAGGGATACAGTAAACCTGAAGTGAAGCATCGGAATCTAAAACTGGACTCACAGGAGAGGTTCAAATCATAGAAAGTAAGGGTGTCAGTCCTCTTGTACTGAAGTCGGCATTGTGCCTTTTGTATTAAATTCGGATGCAATTTCTATGTTTCATCGTCAATAACAAGGTATAAGGGATACAGTAAACCTGAAGAGAAGCATCGGAAACTAAAACCTGACTCACAGGAGAGGTTCAAATCATAGAAACATAGAGTGTCAGTCCTCTTGTACTTAAGTCGGCATTGTGCCTTTTGTATTAATTTCGGATGCAATTTCTGTGGTTCATCGTCAATATGAAGGACCAAGGGATACAATAAACCTGTTGTGAAGCCTCGGCAACAAAAACTGGACTCACAGGAGAGGTTCAAATCATAGAAAGTTAGAGTGTCAGTCCTCTTGTGTTAAATTCGGCATTGTGCCTTTTGTATTAATTTCGGATGCAATTTCTGTGTTTCATCGTCAATAAGAAGGTCCAAGGGATACAGTAAACCTGATGTGAAGCATCGGAATCTAAAACTGGACTCACAGGTGAGGTGCAAATCATAGAAAGTTAGAGTGTCGGTCCTCTGGTACTTCAGTCGGCATTGTGCATTTTGTATTAAATTCGGATGCAATTTCTGTGTTTCATCGTCAATAAGAAGGTCCAAGGGATACAGTAAACCTGAAGTGAAGCATCGGAATCTAAAACTGGACTCACAGGAGAGGTTCAAATAATAGAAAGTTAGAGTGTCAGTCCTCTTGTACTTAAGTCGGCATTGTGCCTTTTGTATTAAATTCGGATGCAATTTCTGTGTTGCATCGTCAATAAGAAGGTCCAAGGGAATCAGAAAACCTTCAGTGAAGCATCGGAATCAAAAACTGGACTCACAGGAGTGGTTCAAATCATAGAATGTTAGAGTGTCAGTCCTCTTGTACTTAAGTCGGCACTGTGCCTTTTGTATTAAATTTGTATGCAATTTCTGTGTTTCATTGTCAATAAGAAGGTCCAAGGGATTCAGTAAACCTGAAGTGAAGCATCGGAAACTAAAACCTGACTCACAGGAGAGGTTCAAATCATAGAAACATAGAGTGTCAGACCTCTTGTACTTAAGTCGGCATTGTGCCTTTTGTATTAATTTCGGATGCAATTTCTGTGGTTCATCGTCAATATGAAGGACCAAGGGATACAATAAACCTGTTGTGAAGCCTCGGCAACAAAAACTGGACTCACAGGAGAGGTTCAAATCATAGAAAGTTAGAGTGTCAGTCCTCTTGTATTATATTCGGCATTGTGCCTTTTGTATTAATTTCGGATGCAATTTCTGTGTTTCATCGTCAATAAGAAGGTCCAAGGGATACAGTAAACCTGATGTGAAGCATCGGAATCTAAAACTGGACTCACAGGTGAGGTGCAAATCATAGAAAGTTAGAGTGTCGGTCCTCTGGTACTTCAGTCGGCATTGTGCATTTTGTATTAAATTCGGATGCAATTTCTGTGTTTCATCGTCAATAAGAAGGTCCAAGGGATACAGTAAACCTGAAGTGAAGCATCGGAATCTAAAACTGGACTCACAGGAGAGGTTCAAATAATAGAAAGTTAGAGTGTCAGTCCTCTTTTACTTAAGTCGGCATTGTGCCTTTTGTATTAAATTCGGATGCAATTTCTGTGTTGCATCGTCAATAAGAAGGTCCAAGGGAATCAGAAAACCTTCAGTGAAGCATCGGAATCTAAAACTGGAATCACAGGAGAGGTTCAATTCAAAGAAAGTTAGAGTGTCAGTTCTCTTGTACTTAAGTCGGCATTGTGCCTTTTGTATTAAATTCGGATGCAATTTCTGTGTTTCATCGTCAATAAGAAGGTCCAAGGGATACAGTAAACCTGAACTGAAGCATCGGAATCCAAAACTGGACTCACAGGAGAGGTTCAAATCATAGAAAGTTAGGTTGTCAGTCCTCTTGTACTTAAGTCGGCATTGTGCCTTTTGTATTAAATTCAGATGCAATTTCTGTGTTTCATCGTCAATAAGAAAGTCCAAGGGATACAGTAAACCTGAAGTGAAGCATCGGAATCAAAAACTGGATTCACAGGAGTGGTTCAAATCATAGAATGTTAGAGTGTCAGTCCTCTTGTACTTAAGTCGGCACTGTGCCTTTTGTATTAAATTTGTATGCAATTTCTGTGTTTCATTGTCAATAAGAAGGTCCAAGGGATTCAGTAAACCTGAAGTGAAGCATCGGAAACTAAAACCTGACTCACAGGAGAGGTTCAAATCATAGAAACATAGAGTGTCAGACCTCTTGTACTTAAGTCGGCATTGTGCCTTTTGTATTAATTTCGGATGCAATTTCTGTGGTTCATCGTCAATATGAAGGTCCAAGGTATACAGTAAACCTGTTGTGAAGCCTCGGCAACAAAAACTGGACTCACAGGAGAGGTTCAAATCAAAGAATGTTAGAGTGTCAGTCCTCTTGTACTTAATTCGTCATTGTGCATTTTGTATTAAATTCGGATGCAATTTCTGTGTTTCATCGTCAATGAGAAGGTCCAAGGGATACAGTAAACCTGAAGTGAAGCATCGGAATCTAAAACTGGACTCACAGGAGAGGTTCAAATCATAGAAACTTAGAGTGTCAGTCCTCTTGTACTTAAGTCGGCATTGTGAATTTTGTATTAAATTCGGATGCAATTTCTGTGTTCCATCGTCAATAAGAAGGTCCAAGGGATACAGAAAACCTGAAGTGAAGCATCGGAATCTAAAACTGGAATCACAGGAGAAGTTCAATTCAAAGAAAGTTAGAGTGTCAGTCCTCTTGTACTTAAGTCGGCATTGTGCATTTTGTATTAAATTCGTATACAATTTCTGTGTTTCATCGTCAATAAGACGGTCAAATGGATACAGTAAACCTGAAGTGAAGTATCGGAATCTAAAACTGGCCTCACAGGAGGGGTTCAAATCATAGAAAGATAGAGTGTCTGTCCTCTTCTACTTAAGTCGGCATTGTGACTTTTGTATTAAATTCGTATACAATTTCTGTGTTTCATCGTCAATAAGACGGTCAAATGGATACAGTAAACCTGAAGTGAAGTATCGGAATCTAAAACTGGCCTCACAGGAGGGGTTCAAATCATAGAAAGTTAGAGTGTCTGTCCTCTTCTACTTAAGTCGGCATTGTGCCTTTTGTATTAAATTCGGATGCAATTTCTGTTACGTCGTCAATAAGAAGGTCCAAGGGATACAGTAAACCTGAAGTGAAGCATCGGAAACTAAAACTGGACTCACAGGTGAGGTACAAATCATAGAAAGTTAGAGTGTCGGTCCTCTTGTACTTAAGTCGGCATTGTGCATTTTGTATTAAATTCGGATGCAATTTCTGTGTTTCATCGTCAATAAGAAGGTCCAAGGGATACAGTAAACCTGAAGTGAAGCATCGGAATCTAAAACTGGACTCACAGGAGAGGTTCAAATAATAGAAACTTAGAGTGTCAGTCCTCTTGTACTTAAGTCGGCATTGTGCCTTTTGTATTAAATTCCGATGCAATTTCTGTGTTTCATCGTCAATAAGAGTGTCCAAGGGATACAGAAAACCTGAAGTGAAGCATCGGAATATAAAACTGGAATCACAGGAGAGGTTCAATTCAAAGAAAGTTAGAGTGTCAGTCCTCTTGTACTTAATTCGTCATTGTGCATTTTGTATTAAATTCGGATGCAATTTCTGTGTTTCATCGTCAATAAGAAGGTCCAAGGGATACAGTAAACCTGAAGTGAAGCGTCGGAATCTAAAACTGGACCCACAGGAGAGGTTCAAATCATAGAAACTTAGAGTGTCAGTCCTCTTGTACTTAAGTCGGCATTGTGAATTTTGTATTAAATTCGGATGCAATTTCTGTGTTTCATCGTCAATAAGAAGGTCCAAGGGATACAGAAAACCTGAAGTGAAGCATCGGAATCTATAACTGGAATCACAGGAGAGGTTCAATTCAAAGAAAGTTAGAGTGTCTGTCCTCTTTTACTTAAGTCGGCATTGTGCCTTTTGTATTAAATTCGGATGCAATTTCTGTGTTTCATCGTCAATAAGAAGGACCAAGGGATACAGTAAACCTGAAGTGAAGCATCGGAATCTAAAACTGGACTCACAGGAGAGGTTCAAAACATAGAATGTTAGGGTGTCAGTCCTCTTGTACTTAAGTCGGCATTGTGCCTTTTGTATTAAATTCGGATGCAATTTCTATGTTTCATCGTCAATAACAAGGTCCAAGGGATACAGTAAACCTGAAGTGAAGCATCGGAATCTAAAACTGGACTCACAGGAGTGGTTCAAATCATAGAAAGTTAGAGTGTCAGTCCTCTTGTACTTAAGTCGGCACCGTGCCTTTTGTATTAAATTTGTATGCAATTTCTGTGTTTCATTGTCAATAAGAAGGTCCAAGGGATTCAGTAAACCTGAAGAGAAGCATCGGAAACTAAAACCTGACTCACAGGAGAGGTTCAAATCATAGAAACATAGAGTGTCAGTCCTCTTGTACTTAAGTCGGCATTGTGCCTTTCGTATTAAATTCGGATGCAATTTCTGTGTTTCATCGTCAATAAGAAGGTCCAAGGGATTCAGAAAACCTGAAGTGAAGCATCGGAATCTAAAACTGGAATCACAGGAGAGGTTCAAATCATAGAAAGTTAGAGTGTCGGTCCTCTTGTACTTAATTCGGCATTGTGCTTCTGTATTAAATTCGGATGGAATTTCTGTTACGTCGTCAATAAGAAGGTCCAAGGGATACAGTAAACCTGAAGTGAAGCATCGGAAACTAAAACTGGACTCACAGGTGAGGTACAAATCATAGAAAGTTGAGTGTCGGTCCTCTTGTACTTAAGTCGGCATTGTGCATTTTGTATTAAATTCGTATACAATTTCTGTGTTTCATCGTCAATAAGACGGTCCAAGGGATACAGTAAACCTGAAGTGAAGTATCGGAATCTAAAACTGGCCTCACAGGAGGGGTTCAAATCATAGAAAATTAGAGTGTCTGTCCTCTTCTACTTAAGTCGGCATTGTGCCTTTTGTATTAATTTCGGATTCAATTTCTGTGTTTCATCGTCAATAAGAAGTTCCAAGGGATACAGTAAACCTGATGTCGTGTGGCTAGGGCCTCCCGTCGGTTAGACCGCTCGCCTAGTGCAGGTCTTTCGATTTGACGCCACTTCGGCGACCTGCGTGTCGATGGGGATGAAATGATGATGATTAGGACAACACAACACCCAGTCCCTGAGCGGAAAAAATTTCCGACCCAGCCGGTAATCGAACCTGGGCCTTAGGATTGATAGTCTGTCACGCTGACCACTCAGCTACAGGGGCGGACAACGTGAAGTGAAGCATCGGAATCTAAAACTGGCCTCACAGGAGGGGTTCAAATCATAGAAAGTTAGAGTGTCGGTCCTCTTGTACTTAAGTCGGCATTGTGCATTTTGTATTAAATTCGGATGCAATTTCTGTGTTTCATCGTCAATAAGAAGGTCCAAGGGATACAGTAAACCTGATGTGAAGCATCGGAATCTAAAACTGGACTCACAGGAGAGGTTCAAATAATAGAAACTTTGAGTGTCAGTCCTCTTGTACTTAAGTCGGCATTGTGCCTTTTGTATTAAATTCGGATGCAATTTCTGTGTTTCATCGTCAATAAGAAGGTCCAAGGGAATCAGAAAACCTTCAGTGAAGCATCGGAATCTAAAACTGGAATCACAGGAGAGGTTCAATTCAAAGAAAGTTAGAGTGTCAGTTCTCTTGTACTTAAGTCGGCATTGTGCCTTTGTATTAAATTCGGATGCAATTTCCGTGTTTCATCGTCAATAAGAAGGTCCAAGGGATACAGTAAACCTGAACTGAAGCATCGGAATCTAAAACTGGACTCACAGGAGAGGTTCAAATCATAGAAAGTTAGGTTGTCAGTCCTCTTGTACTTAAGTCGGCATTGTGCCTTTTGTATTAAATTCAGATGCAATTTCTGTGTTTCAGCGTCAATAAGAAGGTCCAAGGGATACAGTAAACCTGAAGTGAAGCATCGGAATCAAAAACTGGACTCACAGGAGTGGTTCAAATCATAGAATGTTAGAGTGTCAGTCCTCTTGTACTTAAGTCGGCACTGTGCCTTTTGTATTAAATTTGTATGCAATTTCTGTGTTTCATTGTCAATAAGAAGGTCCAAGGGATTCAGTAAACCTGAAGTGAAGCATCGGAAACTAAAACCTGACTCACAGGAGAGGTTCAAATCATTGAAACATAGAGTGTCAGACCTCTTGTACTTAAGTCGGCATTGTGCCTTTTGTATTAATTTCGGATGCAATTTCTGTGGTTCATCGTCAATATGAAGGTCCAAGGGATACAGTAAACCTGTTGTGAAGCCTCGGCAACAAAAACTGGACTCACAGGAGAGGTTCAAATCAAAGAAAGTTGGAGTGTCAGTCCTCTTGTACTTAAATCGTCATTGTGCATTTTGTATTAAATTCGGATGCAATTTCTGTGTTTCATCGTCAATGAGAAGGTACAAGGGATACAGTAAACCTGAAGTGAAGCATCGGAATCTAAAACTGGACTCACAGGAGAGGTTCAAATCATAGAAACTTAGAGTGTCAGTCCTCTTGTACTTAAGTCGGCATTGTGAATTTTGTATTAAATTCGGATGCAATTTCTGGGTTTCATCGTCAATAAGAAGGTCCAAGGGATACAGAAAACCTGAAGTGAAGCATCGGAATCTAAAACTGGAATCACAGGAGAAGTTCAATTCAAAGAAAATTAGAGTGTCAGTCCTCTTGTACTTAAGTCGGCATTGTGCCTTTTGTATTAAATTCGGATGCAATTTCTGTGTTTCATTGTCAATAAGAAGGTCCAAGGGATTCAGTAAACCTGAAGTGAAGCATCGGAAACTATAACCTGACTCACAGGAGAGGTTCAAATCATAGAAACATAGAGTGTCAGACCTCTTGTACTTAAGTCGGCATTGTGCTTTTTGTATTAATTTCGGATGCAATTTCTGTGGTTCATCGTCAATATGAAGGTCCAAGGGATACAGTAAACCAGTTGTGAAGCCTCGGCAACAAAAACTGGACTCACAGGAGAGGTTCAAATCAAAGAAAGTTAGAGTGTCAGTCCTCTTGTACTTAATTCGTCATTGTGCATTTTGTATTAAATTCGGATGCAATTTCTGTGTTTCATCGTCAATGAGAAGGTCCAAGGGATACAGTAAACCTGAAGTGAAGCATCGGAATCTAAAACTGGACTCACAGGAGAGGTTCAAATCATAGAAACTTAGAGTGTCAGTCCTCTTGTACTTAAGTCGGCATTGTGAATTTTGTATTAAATTCGGATGCAATTTCTGTGTTTCATCGTCAATAAGAAGGTCCAAGGGATACAGAAAACCTGAAGTGAAGCATCGGAATCTAAAACTGGAATCACAGGAGAAGTTCAATTCAAAGAAAGTTAGAGTGTCAGTCCTCTTGTACTTAAGTCGGCATTGTGCCTTTTGTATTAAATTCGGATGCAATTTCTATGTTTCATCGTCAATAACAAGGTCCAAGGGATACAGTGAACCTGAAGTGAAGCATCGTAATCTAAAACTGGACTCACAGGAGTGGTTCAAATCATAGAAAGTTCGAGTGTCAGTCCTCTTGTACTTAAGTCGGCACTGTGCCTTTTGTATTACATTTGTATGCAATTTCTGTGTTTCATTGTCAATAAGAAGGTCCAAGGGATTCACTAAACCTGAAGAGAAGCATCGGAAACTAAAACCTGACTCACAGGAAAGGTTCAAATCATAGAAACATAGAGTGTCAGTCCTCTTGTACTTAAGTCGGCATTGTGCCTTTTGTATTAATTTCGGATGCAATTTCTGTGGTTCATCGTCAATATGAAGGACCAAGGGATACAGTAAACCTGTTGTGAAGCCTCGGCAACAAAAACTGGACTCACAGGAGAGGTTCAAATCATAGAAAGTTAGAGTGTCAGTCCTCTTGTATTAAATTCGGCATTGTGCCTTTTGTATTAATTTCGGATGCAATTTCTGTGTTTCATCGTCAATAAGAAGGTCCAAGGGATACAGTAAACCTGATGTGAAGCATCGGAATCTAAAACTGGACTCACAGGTGAGGTGCAAATCATAGAAAGTTAGAGTGTCGGTCCTCTGGTACTTCAGTCGGCATTGTGCATTTTGTATTAAATTCGGATGCAATTTCTGTGTTTCATCGTCAATAAGAAGGTCCAAGGGATACAGTAAACCTGAAGTGAAGCATCGGAATCTAAAACTGGACTCACAGGAGAGGTTCAAATAATAGAAAGTTAGTGTGTCAGTCCTCTTGTACTTAAGTCGGCATTGTGCCTTTTGTATTAAATTCGGATGCAATTTCTGTGTTGCATCGTCAATAAGAAGGTCCAAGGGAATCAGAAAACCTTCAGTGAAGCATCGGAATCTAAAACTGGAATCACAGGAGAGGTTCAATTCAAAGAAAGTTAGAGTGTCAGTTCTCTTGTACTTAAGTCGGCATTGTGCCTTTTGTATTAAATTCGGATGCAATTTCTGTGTTTCATCGTCAATAAGAAGGTCCAAGGGATACAGTAAACCTGAACTGAAGCATCGGAATCCAAAACTGGACTCACAGGAGAGGTTCAAATCATAGAAAGTTAGGTTGTCAGTCCTCTTGTACTTAAGTCGGCATTGTGCCTTTTGTATTAAATTCAGATGCAATTTCTGTGTTTCATCGTCAATAAGAAAGTCCAAGGGATACAGTAAACCTGAAGTGAAGCATCGGAATCAAAAACTGGACTCACAGGAGTGGTTCAAATCATAGAATGTTAGAGTGTCAGTCCTCTTGTACTTAAGTCGGCACTGTGCCTTTTGTATTAAATTTGTATGCAATTTCTGTGTTTCATTGTCAATAAGAAGGTCCAAGGGATTCAGTAAACCTGAAGTGAAGCATCGGAAACTAAAACCTGACTCACAGGAGAGGTTCAAATCATAGAAACATAGAGTGTCAGACCTCTTGTACTTAAGTCGGCATTGTGCCTTTTGTATTAATTTCGGATGCAATTTCTGTGGTTCATCGTCAATATGAAGGTCCAAGGTATACAGTAAACCTGTTGTGAAGCCTCGGCAACAAAAACTGGACTCACAGGAGAGGTTCAAATCAAAGAAAGTTAGAGTGTCAGTCCTCTTGTACTTAATTCGTCATTGTGCATTTTGTATTAAATTCGGATGCAATTTCTGTGTTTCATCGTCAATGAGAAGGTCCAAGGGATACAGTGAACCTGAAGTGAAGCATCGGAATCTAAAACTGGACTCACAGGAGAGGTTCAAATCATAGAAACTTAGAGTGTCAGTCCTCTTGTACTTAAGTCGGCATTGTGAATTTTGTATTAAATTCGGATGCAATTTCTGTGTTTCATCGTCAATAAGAAGGTCCAAGGGATACAGAAAACCTGAAGTGAAGCATCGGAATCTAAAACTGGAATCACAGGAGAAGTTCAATTCAAAGAAAGTTAGAGTGTCAGTCCTCTTGTACTTAAGTCGGCATTGTGCATTTTGTATTAATTTCGTATACAATTTCTGTGTTTCATCGTCAATAAGACGGTCAAATGGATACAGTAAACCTGAAGTGAAGTATCGGAATCAAAAACTGGCCTCACAGGAGGGGTTCAAATCATAGAAAGATAGAGTGTCTGTCCTCTTCTACTTAAGTCGGCATTGTGCCTTTTGTATTAAATTCGTATACAATTTCTGTGTTTCATCGTCAATAAGACGGTCAAATGGATACAGTAAACCTGAAGTGAAGTATCGGAATCTAAAACTGGCCTCACAGGAGGGGTTCAAATCATAGAAAGTTAGAGTGTCTGTCCTCTTCTACTTAAGTCGGCATTGTGCCTTTTGTATTAAATTCGGATGCAATTTCTGTTACGTCGTCAATAAGAAGGTCCAAGGGATACAGTAAACCTGAAGTGAAGCATCGGAATCTAAAACTGGACTCACAGGTGAGGTACAAATCATAGAAAGTTAGAGTGTCGGTCCTCTTGTACTTAAGTCGGCATTGTGCATTTTGTATTAAATTCGGATGCAATTTCTGTGTTTCATCGTCAATAAGAAGGTCCAGGGGATACAGTAAACCTGAAGTGAAGCATCGGAATCTAAAACTGGACTCACAGGAGAGGTTCAAATAATAGAAACTTAGAGTGTCAGTCCTCTTGTACTTAAGTCGGCATAGTGCCTTTTGTATTAAATTCCGATGCAATTTCTGTGTTTCATCGTCAGTAAGAGTGTCCAAGGGATACAGAAAACCTGAAGTGAAGCATCGGAATATAAAACAGGAATCACAGGAGAGGTTCAATTCAAGGAAAGTTAGAGTGTCAGTCCTCTTGTACTTAATTCGTCATTGTGCATTTTGTATTAAATTCGGATGCAATTTCTGTGTTTCATCGTCAATAAGAAGGTCCAAGGGATACAGTAAACCTGAAGTGAAGCGTCGGAATCTAAAACTGGACCCACAGGAGAGGTTCAAATCATAGAAACTTAGAGTGTCAGTCCTCTTGTACTTAAGTCGGCATTGTGAATTTTGTATTAAATTCGGATGCAATTTCTGTGTTTCATCGTCAATAAGAAGGTCCAAGGGATACAGAAAACCTGAAGTGAAGCATCGGAATCTATAACTGGAATCACAGGAGAGGTTCAATTCAAAGAAAGTTAGAGTGTCTGTCCTCTTGTACTTAAGTCGGCATTGTGCCTTTTGTATTAAATTCGGATGCAATTTCTGTGTTTCATCGTCAATAAGAAGGACCAAGGGATACAGTAAACCTGAAGTGAAGCATCGGAATCTAAAACTGGACTCACAGGAGAGGTTCAAAACATAGAATGTTAGGGTGTCAGTCCTCTTGTACTTAAGTCGGCATTGTGCCTTTTGTATTAAATTCGGATGCAATTTCTATGTTTCATCGTCAATAACAAGGTCCAAGGGATACAGTAAACCTGAAGTGAAGCATCGGAATCTAAAACTGGACTCACAGGAGTGGTTCAAATCATAGAAAGTTAGAGTGTCAGTCCTCTTGTACTTAAGTCGGCACTGTGCCTTTTGTATTAAATTTGTATGCAATTTCTGTGTTTCATTGTCAATAAGAAGGTCCAAGGGATTCAGTAAACCTGAAGAGAAGCATCGGAAACTAAAACCTGACTCACAGGAGAGGTTCAAATCATAGAAACATAGAGTGTCAGTCCTCTTGTACTTAAGTCGGCATTGTGCCTTTTGTATTAATTTCGGATGCGATTTCTGTGGTTCATCGTCAATATGAAGGACCAAGGGATACAGTAAACCTTCAGTGAAGCATCGGAATCTAAAACTGGAATCACAGGAGAGGTTCAATTCAAAGAAAGTTAGAGTGTCAGTTCTCTTGTACTTAAGTCGGCATTGTGCCTTTGTATTAAATTCGGATGCAATTTCCGTGTTTCATCGTCAATAAGAAGGTCCAAGGGATACAGTAAACCTGAAGTGAAGCATCGGAATAAAAAACTGGACTCACAGGAGTGGTTCAAATCATAGAATGTTAGAGTGTCAGTCCTCTTGTACTTAAGTCGGCACTGTGCCTTTTGTATTAAATTTGTATGCAATTTCTGTGTTTCATTGTCAATAAGAAGGTCCAAGGGATTCAGTAAACCTGAAGTGAAGCATCGGAAACTAAAACCTGACTCACAGGAGAGGTTCAAATCATAGAAACATAGAGTGTCAGACCTCTTGTACTTAAGTCGGCATTGTGCCTTTTGTATTAATTTCGGATGCAATTTTTGTGGTTCATCGTCAATATGAAGGTCCAAGGGATACAGTAAACCTGTTGTGAAGCCTCGGCAACAAAAACTGGACTCACAGGAGAGATTCAAATCAAAGAAAGTTAGAGTGTCAGTCCTCTTGTACTTAATTCGTCATTGTGCATTTTGTATTAAATTCGGATGCAATTTCTGTGTTTCATCGTCAATGAGAAGGTCCAAGGGATACAGTAAACCTGAAGTGAAGCATCGGAATCTAAAACTGGACTCACAGGAGAGGTTCAAATCATAGAAACTTAGAGTGTCAGTCCTCTTGTACTTAAGTCGGCATTGTGAATTTTGTATTAAATTCGGATGCAATTTCTGTGTTTCATCGTCAATAAGAAGGTCCAAGGGATACAGAAAACCTGAAGTGAAGCATCGGAATCTAAAACTGGAATCACAGGAGAAGTTCAATTCAAAGAAAGTTAGAGTGTCAGTCCTCTTGTACTTAAGTCGGCATTGTGCCTTTTGTATTAAATTCGGATGCAATTTCTGTGTTTCATTGTCAATAAGAAGGTATAAGGGATTCAGTAAACCTGAAGTGAAGCATCGGAAACTATAACCTGACTCACAGGAGAGGTTCAAATCATAGAAACATAGAGTGTCAGACCTCTTGTACTTAAGTCGGCATTGTGCCTTTTGTATTAATTTCGGATGCAATTTCTGTGGTTCATCGTCAATATGAAGGTCCAAGGGATACAGTAAACCAGTTGTGAAGCCTCGGCAACAAAAACTGGACTCACAGGAGAGGTTCAAATCAAAGAAAGTTAGAGTGTCAGTCCTCTTGTACTTAATTCGTCATTGTGCATTTTGTATTAAATTCGGATGCAATTTCTGTGTTTCATCGTCAATGAGAAGGTCCAAGGGATACAGTAAACCTGAAGTGAAGCATCGGAATCTAAAACTGGACTCACAGGAGAGGTTCAAATCATAGAAACTTAGAGTGTCAGTCCTCTTGTACTTAAGTCGGCATTGTGAATTTTGTATTAAATTCGGATGCAATTTCTGTGTTTCATCGTCAATAAGAAGGTCCAAGGGATACAGAAAACCTGAAGTGAAGCATCGGAATCTAAAACTGGAATCACAGGAGAAGTTCAATTCAAAGAAAGTTAGAGTGTCAGTCCTCTTGTACTTAAGTCGGCATTGTGCCTTTTGTATTAAATTCGGTTGCAATTTCTATGTTTCATCGTCAATAACAAGGTCCAAGGGATACAGTAAACCTGAAGTGAAGCATCGGAATCTAAAACTGGACTCACAGGAGTGGTTCAAATCATAGAAAGTTCGAGTGTCAGTCCTCTTGTACTTAAGTCGGCACTGTGCCTTTTGTATTACATTTGTATGCAATTTCTGTGTTTCATTGTCAATAAGAAGGTCCAAGGGATTCACTAAACCTGAAGAGAAGCATCGGAAACTAAAACCTGACTCACAGGAGAGGTTCAAATCATAGAAACATAGAGTGTCAGTCCTCTTGTACTTAAGTCGGCATTGTGCCTTTTGTATTAATTTCGGATGCAATTTCTGTGGTTCATCGTCAATATGAAGGACCAAGGGATACAGTAAACCTGTTGTGAAGCCTCGGCAACAAAAACTGGACTCACAGGAGAGGTTCAAATCATAGAAAGTTAGAGTGTCGGTCCTCTTGTACTTAAGTCGGCATTGTGCATTTTGTATTAAATTCGTATACAATTTCTGTGTTTCATCGTCAATAAGACGGTCAAATGGATACAGTAAACCTGAAGTGAAGTATCGGAATCTAAAACTGGCCTCACAGGAGGGGTTCAAATCATAGAAAGATAGAGTGTCTGTCCTCTTCTACTTAAGTCGGCATTGTGCCTTTTGTATTAAATTCGTATACAATTTCTGTGTTTCATCGTCAATAAGACGGTCAAATGGATACAGTAAACCTGAAGTGAAGTATCGGAATCTAAAACTGGCCTCACAGGAGGGGTTCAAATCATAGAAAGTTAGAGTGTCTGTCCTCTTCTACTTAAGTCGGCATTGTGCCTTTTGTATTAAATTCGGATGCAATTTCTGTTACGTCGTCAATAAGAAGGTCCAAGGGATACAGTAAACCTGAAGTGAAGCATCGGAAACTAAAACTGGACTCACAGGTGAGGTACAAATCATAGAAAGTTAGAGTGTCGGTCCTCTTGTACTTAAGTCGGCATTGTGCATTTTGTATTAAATTCGGATGCAATTTCTGAGTTTCATCGTCAATAAGAAGGTCCAAGGGATACAGTAAACCTGAAGTGAAGCATCGGAATCTAAAACTGGCCTCACAGGATTGGTTCAAATCATAGAAAATTAGAGTGTCTGTCCTCTTCTACTTAAGTCGGCATTGTGCCTTTTGTATTAATTTCGGATGCAATTTCTGTGTTTCATCGTCAATAAGGAGGTCCAAGGGATACAGTAAACCTGATGTCGTGTGGCTAGGGCCTCCCGTCGGTTAGACCGCTCGCCTAGTGCAGGTCTTTCGATTTGACGCCACTTCGGCGACCTGCGTGTCGATGGGGATGAAATGATGATGATTAGGACAACACAACACCCAGTCCCTGAGCGGAAAAAGTTTCCGACCCAGCCGGGAATCGAACCTGGGCCTTAGGATTGACAGTCTGTAACGCTGACCACTCAGCTACAGGGGCGGACAACCTGAAGTGAAGCATCGGAATCTAAAACTGGCCTCACAGGAGGGGTTCAAATCATAGAAAGTTAGAGTGTCGGTCCTCTTGTACTTAAGTCGGCATTGTGCATTTTGTATTAAATTCGGATGCAATTTCTGTGTTTCATCGTCAATAAGAAGGTCCAAGGGATACAGTAAACCTGATGTGAAGCATCGGAATCTAAAACTGGACTCACAGGAGAGGTTCAAATAATAGAAACTTAGAGTGTCAGTCCTCTTGTACTTAAGTCGGCATTGTGCCTTTTGTATTAAATTCGGATGCAATTTCTGTGTTTCATCGTCAATAAGAAGGTCCAAGGGAATCAGAAAACCTTCAGTGAAGCATCGGAATCTAAAACTGGAATCACAGGAGAGGTTCAATTCAAAGAAAGTTAGAGTGTCAGTTCTCTTGTACTTAAGTCGGCATTGTGCCTTTGTATTAAATTCGGATGCAATTTCCGTGTTTCATCGTCAATAAGAAGGTCCAAGGGATACAGTAAACCTGAACTGAAGCATCGGAATCTAAAACTGGACTCACAGGAGAGGTTCAAATCATAGAAAGTTAGGTTGTCAGTCCTCTTGTACTTAAGTCGGCATTGTGCCTTTTGTATTAAATTCAGATGCAATTTCTGTGTTTCAGCGTCAATAAGAAGGTCCAAGGGATACAGTAAACCTGAAGTGAAGCATCGGAATCAAAAACTGGACTCACAGGAGTGGTTCAAATCATAGAATGTTAGAGTGTCAGTCCTCTTGTACTTAAGTCGGCACTGTGCCTTTTGTATTAAATTTGTATGCAATTTCTGTGTTTCATTGTCAATAAGAAGGTCCAAGGGATTCAGTAAACCTGAAGTGAAGCATCGGAAACTAAAACCTGACTCACAGGAGAGGTTCAAATCATAGAAACATAGAGTGTCAGACCTCTTGTACTTAAGTCAGCATTGTGCCATTTGTATTAATTTCGGATGCAATTTCTGTGGTTCATCGTCAATATGAAGGTCCAAGGGATACAGTAAACCTGTTGTGAAGCCTCGGCAACAAAAACTGGACTCACAGGAGAGGTTCAAATCAAAGAAAGTTAGAGTGTCAGTCCTCTTGTACTTAATTCGTCATTGTGCATTTTGTATTAAATTCGGATGCAATTTCTGTGTTTCATCGTCAATGAGAAGGTCCAAGGGATACAGTAAACCTGAAGTGAAGCATCGGAATCTAAAACTGGACTCACAGGAGAGGTTCAAATCATAGAAACTTAGAGTGTCAGTCCTCTTGTACTTAAGTCGGCATTGTGAATTTTGTATTAAATTCGGATGCAATTTCTGTGTTTCATCGTCAATAAGAAGGTCCAAGGGATACAGAAAACCTGAAGTGAAGCATCGGAATCTAAAACTGGAATCACAGGAGAAGTTCAATTCAAAGAAATTTAGAGTGTCAGTCCTCTTGTACTTAAGTCGGCATTGTGCCTTTTGTATTAAATTCGGATGCAATTTCTGTGTTTCATTGTCAATAAGAAGGTCCAAGGGATTCAGTAAACCTGAAGTGAAGCATCGGAAACTATAACCTGACTCACAGGAGAGGTTCAAATCATAGAAACATAGAGTGTCAGACCTCTTGTACTTAAGTCGGCATTGTGCCTTTTGTATTAATTTCGGATGCAATTTCTGTGGTTCATCGTCAATATGAAGGTCCAAGGGATACAGTAAACCTGTTGTGAAGCCTCGGCAACAAAAACTGGACTCACAGGAGAGGTTCAAATCAAAGAAAGTTAGAGTGTCAGTCCTCTTGTACTTAATTCGTCATTGTGCATTTTGTATTAAATTCGGATGCAATTTCTGTGTTTCATCGTCAATGAGAAGGTCCAAGGGATACAGTAAACCTGAAGTGAAGCATCGGAATCTAAAACTGGACTCACAGGAGAGGTTCAAATCATAGAAACTTAGAGTGTCAGTCCTCTTGTACTTAAGTCGGCATTGTGAATTTTGTATTAAATTCGGATGCAATTTCTGTGTTTCATCGTCAATAAGAAGGCCCAAGGGATACAGAAAACCTGAAGTGAAGCATCGGAATCTAAAACTGGAATCACAGCAGAAGTTCATTTCAAAGAAAGTTAGAGTGTCAGTCCTCTTGTACTTAAGTCGGCATTGTGCCTTTTGTATTAAATTCGGATGCAATTTCTATGTTTCATCGTCAATATCAAGGTCCAAGGGATACAGTAAACCTGAAGTGAAGCATCGGAATCTAAAACTGGACTCACAGGAGTGGTTCTAATCATAGAAAGTTCGAGTGTCAGTCCTCTTGTACTTAAGTCGGCACTGTGCCTTTTGTATTACATTTGTATGCAATTTCTGTGTTTCATTGTCAATAAGAAGGTCCAAGGGATTCAGTAAACCTGAAGAGAAGCATCGGAAACTAAAACCTGACTCACAGGAGAGGTTCAAATCATAGAAACATAGAGTGTCAGTCCTCTTGTACTTAAGTCGGCATTGTGCCTTTTTTATTAATTTCGGATGCAATTTCTGTGGTTCATCGTCAATATGAAGGACCAAGGGATACAGTAAACCTGTTGTGAAGCCTCGGCAACAAAAACTGGACTCACAGGAGAGGTTCAAATCATAGAAAGTTAGAGTGTCGGTCCTCTTGTACTTAATTCGTCATTGTGCATTTTGTATTAAATTCGGATGCAATTTCTGTGTTTCATCGTCAATAAGACGGTCAAATGGATACAGTAAACCTGAAGTGAAGTATCGGAATCTAAAACTGGCCTCACAGGAGGGGTTCAAATCATAGAAAGATAGAGTGTCTGTCCTCTTCTACTTAAGTCGGCATTGTGCCTTTTGTATTAAATTCGTATACAATTTCTGTGTTTCATCGTCAATAAGACGGTCAAATGGATACAGTAAACCTGAAGTGAAGTATCGGAATCTAAAACTGGCCTCACAGGAGGGGTTCAAATCATAGAAAGTTAGAGTGTCTGTCCTCTTCTACTTAAGTCGGCATTGTGCCTTTTGTATTAAATTCGGATGCAATTTCTGTTACGTCGTCAATAAGAAGGTCCAAGGGATACAGTAAACCTGAAGTGAAGCATCGGAAACTAAAACAGGACTAACAGGTGAGGTACAAATCATAGAAAGTTAGAGTGTCGGTCCTCTTGTACTTAAGTCGGCATTGTGCATTTTGTATTAAATTCGGATGCAATTTCTGAGTTTCATCGTCAATAAGAAGGTCCAAGGGATACAGTAAACCTGAAGTGAAGCATCGGAATCTAAAACTGGACTCACAGGAGAGGTTCAAATAATAGAAACTTAGAGTGTCAGTCCTCTTGTACTTAAGTCGGCATTGTGCCTTTTGTATTAAATTCCGATGCAATTTCTGTGTTTCATCGTCAATAAGAATGTCCAAGGGATACAGAAAACCTGAAGTGAAGCATCGGAATATAAAACTGAAATCACAGGAGAGGTTCAATTCAAAGAAAGTTAGAGTGTCAGTCCTCTTGTACTTAATTCGTCATTGTGCATTTTGTATTAAATTCGGATGCAATTTCTGTGTTTCATCGTCAATAAGAAGGTCCAAGGGATACAGTAAACCTGAAGTGAAGCCTCGGAATCTAAAACTGGACTCACAGGAGAGGTTCAAATCATAGAAACTTAGAGTGTCAGTCCTCTTGTACTTAAGTCGGCATTGTGAATTTTGTATTAAATTCGGATGCAATTTCTGTGTTTCATCGTCAATAAGAAGGACCAAGGGATACAGTAAACCTTAAGTGAAGCATCGGAATCTAAAACTGGACTCACAGGAGAGGTTAAAACATAGAATGTTAGGGTGTCAGTCCTCTTGTACTTAAGTCGGCATTGTGCCTTTTGTATTAAATTCGGATGCAATTTCTATGTTTCATCGTCAATAACAAGGTCCAAGGGATACAGTAAACCTGAAGTGAAGCATCGGAATCTAAAACTGGACTCACAGGAGTGGTTCAAATCATAGAAAGTTAGAGTGTCAGTCCTCTTGTACTTAAGTCGGCACTGTGCCTTTTGTATTAAATTTGTATGCAATTTCTGTGTTTCATTGTCAATAAGAAGGTCCAAGGGATTCAGTAAACCTGAAGAGAAGCATCGGAAACTAAAACCTGAGTCACAGGAGAGGTTCAAATCATAGAAACATAGAGTGTCAGTCCTCTTGTACTTAAGTCGGCATTGTGCCTTTTGTATTAATTTCGGATGCAATTTCTGTGGTTCATCGTCAATATGAAGGACCAAGGGATACAGTAAACCTTTTGTGAAGCCTCGGCAACACAAACTGGACTCACAGGAGAGGTTCAAATTATAGAAAGCTAGAGTGTCAGTCCTCTTGTACTTAATTCGGCATTGTGCATTTCGTATTAAATTCGGATGCAATTTCTGTGTTTCATCGTCAATAAGAAGGTCCAAGGGATTCAGAAAACCTGAAGTGAAGCATCGGAATCTAAAACTGGAATCACAGGAGAGGTTCAAATCATAGAAAGTTACAGTGTCGGTCCTCTTGTACTTAATTCGGCATTGTGCCTTTTCTATTAAATTCGGATGCAATTTCTGTTACGTCGTCAATAAGAAGGTCCAAGGGATACAGTAAACCTGAAGTGAAGCATCGGAAACTAAAACTGGACTCACAGGTGAGGTACAAATCATAGAAAGTTGAGTGTCGGTCCTCTTGTACTTAAGTCGGCATTGTTCATTTTGTATTAAATTCGTATACAATTTCTGTGTTTCATCGTCAATAAGACGGTCTAAGGGATACAGTAAACCTGAAGTGAAGTATCGGAATCTAAAACTGGCCTCACAGGAGGGGTTCAAATCATAGAAAGTTAGAGTGTCTGTCCTCTTCTACTTAAGTCGGCATTGTGCCTTTTGTATTAATTTCGGATGCAATTTCTGTGTTTCATCGTCAATAAGAAGGTCCAAGGGATACAGTAAACCTGATGTCGTGTGGCTAGGGCCTCCCGTCGGGTAGACCGCTCGCCTAGTGCAGGTCTTTCGATTTGACGCCACTTCGGCGACCTGCGTGTCGATGGGGATGAAATGATGATGATTAGGACAACACAACACCCAGTCCCTGAGCGGAAAAAATTTCCGACCCAGCCGGGAATCGAACCTGGGCCTTAGGATTGACAGTCTGTCACGCTGACCACTCAGCTACAGGGGCGGACAACCTGAAGTGAAGCATCGGAATCTAAAACTGGCCTCACAGGAGGGGTTCAAATCATAGAAAGTTAGAGTGTCGGTCCTCTTGTACTTAAGTCGGCATTGTGCATTTTGTATTAAATTCGGATGCAATTTCTGTGTTTCATCGTCAATAAGAAGGTCCAAGGGATACAGTAAACCTGATGTGAAGCTTCGGAATCTAAAACTGGACTCACAGGAGAGGTTCAAGTAATAGAAACTTAGAGTGTCAGTCCTCTTGTACTTCAGTCGGCATTGTGCCTTTTGTATTAAATTCGGATGCAATTTCTGTGTTTCATCGTCAATAAGAAGGTCCAAGGGAATCAGAAAACCTTCAGTGAAGCATCGGAATCTAAAACTGGAATCACAGGAGAGGTTCAATTCAAAGAAAGTTAGAGTGTCAGTTCTCTTGTACTTAAGTCGGCATTGTGCCTTTTGTATTAAATTCGGATGCAATTTCTGTTACGTCGTCAATGAGAAGGTCCAAGGGATACAGTAAACCTGAAGTGAAGCATCGGAAACTAAAACTGGACTCACAGGTGAGGTACAAATCATAGAAAGTTAGAGTGTAGGTCCTCTTGTACTTAAGTCGGCATTGTGCATTGTGTATTAAATTCGGATGCAATTTCTGTGTTTCATCGTCAATAAGAAGGTCCAAGGGATACAGTAAACCTGAACTGAAGCATCGGAATCTAAAACTGGACTCACAGGAGAGGTTCAAATCATAGAAAGTTAGGTTGTCAGTCCTCTTGTACTTAAGTCGGCATTGTGCCTTTTGTATTAAATTCAGATGCAATTTCTGTGTTTCATCGTCAATAAGAAGGTCCAAGGGATACAGTAAACCTGAAGTGAAGCAACGGAATCAAAAACTGGACTCACAGGAGTGGTTCAAATCATAGAATGTTAGAGTGTCAGTCCTCTTGTACTTAAGTCGGCACTGTGCCTTTTGTATTAAATTTGTATGCAATTTCTGTGTTTCATTGTCAATAAGAAGGTCCAAGGGATTCAGTAAACCTGAAGTGAGGCATCGGAAACTAAAACCTGACTCACAGGAGAGGTTCAAATCATAGAAACATAGAGTGTCAGACCTCTTGTACTTAAGTCGGCATTGTGCCTTTTGTATTAATTTCGGATGCAATTTCTGTGGTTCATCGTCAATATGAAGGTCTAAGGGATACAGTAAACCTGTTGTGAAGCCTCGGCAACAAAAACTGGACTCACAGGAGAGGTTCAAATCAAGAAAAAATTAGAGTGTCAGTCCTCTTGTACTTAATTCGTCATTGTGCATTTTGTATTAAATTCGGATGCAATTTCTGTGTTTCATCGTCAATGAGAAGGTCCAAGGGATACAGTAAACCTGAAGTGAAGCATCGGAATCTAAAACTGGACTCACAGGAGAGGTTCAAATCATAGAAACTTAGAGTGTCAGTCCTCTTGTACTTAAGTCGGCATTGTGAATTTTGTATTAAATTCGGATGCAATTTCTGTGTTTCATCGTCAATAAGAAGGTCCAAGGGATACAGAAAACCTGAAGTGAAGCATCGGAATCTAAAACTGGAATCACAGGAGAAGTTCAATTCAAAGAAAGTTAGAGTGTCAGTCCTCTTGTACTTAAGTCGGCATTGTGCCTTTTGTATTAAATTCGGATGCAATTTCTATGTTTCATCGTCAATAACAAGGTCCAAGGGATACAGTAAACCTGAAGTGAAGCATCGGAATCTAAAACTGGACTCAATGGAGTGGTTCAAATCATAGAAAGTTAGAGTGTCAGTCCTCTTGTACTTAAGTCGGCATTGTGCCTTTTGTATTAATTTCGGATGCAATTTCTGTGGTTCATCGTCAATATGAAGGACCAAGGGATACAGTAAACCTGTTGTGAAGCCTCGGCAACAAAAACTGGACTCACAGGAGAGGTTCAAATCATAGAAAGTTAGAGTGTCGGTCCTCTTGTACCTAAGTCGGCATTGTGCATTTTGTATTAAATTCGTATACAATTTCTGTGTTTCATCGTCAATAAGACGGTCAAATGGATACAGTAAACCTGAAGTGAAGTATCGGAATCTAAAACTGGCCTCACAGGAGGGGTTCAAATCATAGAAAGATAGAGTGTCTGTCCCCTTCTACTTAAGTCGGCATTGTGCATTTTGTATTAAATTCGGATGCAATTTCTGTGTTTCATCGTCAATTAGAAGGTCCAAGGGATACAGTAAACCTGATGTGAAGCTTCGGAATCTAAAACTGGACTCACAGGAGAGGTTCAAATAATAGTAACTTAGAGTGTCAGTCCTCTTGTACTTCAGTCGGCATTGTGCCTTTTGAATTAAATTCGGATGCAATTTCTGTGTTTCATCGTCAATAAGGAGGTCCAAGGGAATCAGAAAACCTTCAGTGAAGCATCGGAATCTAAAACTGGAATCACAGGAGAGGTTCAATTCAAAGAAAGTTAGAGTGTCAGTTCTCTTGTACTTAAGTCGGCATTGTGCCTTTTGTATTAAATTCGGATGCAATTTCTGTGTTTCATCGTCAATAAGAAGGTCCAAGGGATACAGTAAACCTGAACTGAAGCATCGGAATCGAAAACTGGACTCACAGGAGAGGTTCAAATCATAGAAAGTTAGGTTGTCAGTCCTCTTGTACTTAAGTCGGCATTGTGCCTTTTGTATTAAATTCAGATGCAATTTCTGTGTTTCATCGTCAATAAGAATTTCCAAGGGATACAGTAAACCTGAAGTGAAGCATCGGAATCAAAAACTGGACTCACAGGAGTGGTTCAAATCATAGAATGTTAGAGTGTCAGTCCTCTTGTACTTAAGTCGGCACTGTGCGTTTTGTATTAAATTTGTATGCAATTTCTGTGTTTAATTGTCAATAAGAAGGTCCAAGGGTTTCAGTAAACCTGAAGTGAAGCATCGGAAACTAAAACCTGACTCACAGGAGAGGTTCAAATCATAGAAACATAGAGTGTCAGACCTCTTGTACTTAAGTCGGCATTATGCCTTTTGTACTAATTTCGGATGCAATTTCTGTGGTTCATCGTCAATATGAAGGTCTAAGGGATACAGTAAACCTGTTGTGAAGCCTCGGCAACAAAAACTGGACTCACAGGAGAGGTTCAAATCAAAGAAAGTTAGAGTGTCAGTCCTCTTGTACTTAATTCGTCATTGTGCATTTTGTATTAAATTCGGATGCAATTTCTGTGTTTCATCGTCAATGAGAAGGTCCAAGGGATACAGTAAACCTGAAGTGAAGCATCGGAATCTAAAACTGGACTCACAGGAGAGGTTCAAATCATAGAAACTTAGAGTGTCAGTCCTCTTGTACTTAAGTCGGCATTGTGAATTTTGTATTAAATTCGGATGCAATTTCTGTGTTTCATCGTCAATAGGAAGGTCCAAGGGATACAGAAAACCTGTAGTGAAGCATCGGAATCTAAAACTGGAATCACAGGAGAAGTTCAATTCAAAGAAAGTTAGAGTGTCAGTCCTCTTGTACTTAAGTCGGCATTGTGCCTTTTGTATTAAATTCGGATGCAATTTCTGTTACGTCGTCAATGAGAAGGTCCAAGGGATACAGTAAAATTGAAGTGAAGCATCGGAAACTAAAACTGGACTCACAGGTGAGGTACAAATCATAGAAAGTTAGAGTGTAGGTCCTCTTGTACTTAAGTCGGCATTGTGCATTGTGTATTAAATTCGGATGCAATTTCTGTGTTTCATCGTCAATAAGAAGGTCCAAGGGATACAGTAAACCTGAACTGAAGCATCGGAATCTAAAACTGGACTCACAGGAGAGGTTCAAATCATAGAAAGTTAGGTTGTCAGTCCTCTTGTACTTAAGTCGGCATTGTGCCTTTTGTATTAAATTCAGATGCAATTTCTGTGTTTCATCGTCAATAAGAAGGTCCAAGGGATACAGTAAACCTGAAGTGAAGCAACGGAATCAAAAACTGGACTCACAGGAGTGGTTCAAATCATAGAATGTTAGAGTGTCAGTCCTCTTGTACTTAAGTCGGCACTG
The DNA here is from genome assembly GCF_021461395.2 of Schistocerca americana. Lineage (NCBI taxonomy): Eukaryota > Metazoa > Arthropoda > Insecta > Orthoptera > Acrididae > Schistocerca > Schistocerca americana. Next base: position 83,610 of record NC_060129.1, on the reverse strand, counting down.
TGCCTTTTGTATTAAATTTGTATGCAATTTCTGTGTTTCATTGTCAATAAGAAGGTCCAAGGGATTCAGTAAACCTGAAGTGAGGCATCGGAAACTAAAACCTGACTCACAGGAGAGGTTCAAATCATAGAAACATAGAGTGTCAGACCTCTTGTACTTAAGTCGGCATTGTGCCTTTTGTATTAATTTCGGATGCAATTTCTGTTTTTCATCGTCAATATGAAGGTCTATGGGATACAGTAAACCTGTTGTGAAGCCTCGGCAACAAAAACTGGACTCACAGGAGAGGTTCAAATCAAAGAAAGTTAGAGTGTCAGTCCTCTTGTACTTAATTCGTCATTGTGCATTTTGTATTAAATTCGGATGCAATTTCTGTGTTTCATCGTCAATGAGAAGGTCCAAGGGATACAGTAAACCTGAAGTGAAGCATCGGAATCTAAAACTGGACTCACAGGAGAGGTTCAAATCATAGAAACTTAGAGTGTCAGTCCTCTTGTACTTAAGTCGGCATTGTGAATTTTGTATTAAATTCGGATGCAATTTCTGTGTTTCATCGTCAATAAGAAGGTCCAAGGGATACAGAAAACCTGAAGTGAAGCACCGGAATCTAAAACTGGAATCACAGGAGAAGTTCAATTCAAAGAAAGTTAGAGTGTCAGTCCTCTTGTACTTAAGTCGGCATTGTGCCTTTTGTATTAAATTCGGATGCAATTTCTATGTTTCATCGTCAATAACAAGGTCCAAGGGATACAGTAAACCTGAAGTGAAGCATCGGAATCTAAAACTGGACTCAATGGAGTGGTTCAAATCATAGAAAGTTAGAGTGTCAGTCCTCTTGTACTTAAGTCGGCATTGTGCCTTTTGTATTAATTTCGGATGCAATTTCTGTGGTTCATCGTCAATATGAAGGACCAAGGGATACAGTAAACCTGTTGTGAAGCCTCGGCAACAAAAACTGGACTCACAGGAGAGGTTCAAATCATAGAAAGTTAGAGTGTCGGTCCTCTTGTACTTAAGTCGGCATTGTGCATTTTGTATTAAATTCGTATACAATTTCTGTGTTTCATCGTCAATAAGACGGTCAAATGGATACAGTAAACCTGAAGTGAAGTATCGGAATCTAAAACTGGCCTCACAGGAGGGGTTCAAATCATAGAAAGATAGAGTGTCTGTCCCCTTCTACTTAAGTCGGCATTGTGCCTTTTGTATTAAATTCGTATACAATTTCTGTGTTTCATCGTCAATAAGACGGTCAAATGGATACAGTAAACCTGAAGTGAAGTATCGGAATCTAAAACTGGCCTCACAGGAGGGGTTCAAATCATAGAAAGTTAGAGTGTCTGTCCTCTTCTACTTAAGTCGGCATTGTGCCTTTTGTATTAAATTCGGATGCAATTTCTGTTACGTCGTCAATAAGAAGGTCCAAGGGATACAGTAAACCTGAAGTGAAGCATCGGAAACTAAAACTGGACTCACAGGTGAGGTACAAATCTTAGAAAGTTAGAGTGTAGGTCCTCTTGTACTTAAGTCGGCATTGTGCATTTTGTATTAAATTCGGATGCAATTTCTGTGTTTCATCGTCAATAAGAAGGTCCAAGGGATACAGTAAACCTGAAGTGAAGCATCGGAATCTAAAACTGGACTCACAGGAGAGGTTCAAATAATAGAAACTTAGAGTGTCAGTCCTCTTGTACTTAAGTCGGCATTGTGCCTTTTGTATTAAATTCCGATGCAATTTCTGTGTTTCATCGTCAATAAGAATGTCCAAGGGATACAGAAAACCTGAAGTGAAGCATCGGAATATAAAACTGGAATCACAGGAGAGGTTCAATTCAAAGAAAGTTAGAGTGTCAGTCCTCTTGTACTTAATTCGTCATTGTGCATTTTGTATTAAATTCGGATGCAATTTCTGTGTTTCATCATCAATAAGAAGGTCCAAGGGATACAGTAAACCTGAAGTGAAGCATCGGAATCTAAAACTGGACTTACAGGAGAGGTTCAAATCATAGAAACTTAGAGTGTCAGTCCTCTTGTACTTAAGTCGGCATTGTGAATTTTGTATTAAATTCGGATGCAATTTCTGTGTTTCATCGTCAATAAGAAGGTCCAAGGGATACAGTAAACCTGAAGTGAAGCATCGGACTCAAAAACTGGACTCACAGGAGTGGTTCAAATCATAGAATGTTAGAGTGTCAGTCCTCTTTTACTTAAGTCGGCACTGTGCCTTTTGTATTAAATTTGTATGCAATTTCTGTGTTTCATTGTCAATGCGAAGGTCCAAGGGATTCAGTAAACCTGAAGTGAAGCATCGGAAACTAAAACCTGACTCAAAGGAGAGGTTCAAATCATAGAAACATAGAGTGTCAGTCCTCTTGTACTTAAGTCGGCATTGTGCCTTTTGTATTAATTTCGGATGCAATTTCTGTGGTTCATCGTCAATATGAAGGTCCAAGGGATACAGTAAATCTGTTGTGAAGCCTCAGCAACAAAAACTGGACTCACAGGAGAGGTTCAAATCATAGAAAGTTAGAGTGTCAGTCCTCTTGTACTTAATTCGGCATTGTGCCTTTTGTATTAAATTCGGATGCAATTTCTGTGTTTCATCGTCAATAAGAAGGTCCAAGGGATACAGTAAACCTGAAGTGAAGCATCGGAATCTAAAACTGGACTCACAGGAGAGGTTCAAATCATAGAAACTTAGAGTGTCAGTCCTCTTGTACTTAAGTCGGCATTGTGAATTTTGTATTAAATTCGGATGCAATTTCTGTGTTTCGTCGTCAATAAGAAGGTCCAAGGGATACAGAAAACCTGAAGTGAAGCATCGGAATCTAAAACTGGAATCACAGGAGAAGTTCAATTCAAAGAAAGTTAGAGTGTCAGTCCTCTTGTACTTAAGTCGGCATTGTGCCTTTTGTATTAAATTCGGATGCAATTTCTATGTTTCATCGTCAATAACAAGGTCCAAGGGATACAGTAAACCTGAAGTGAAGCATCGGAATCTAAAACTGGACTCACAGGAGTGGTTCAAATCATAGAAAGTTCGAGTGTCAGACCTCTTGTATTTAAGTCGGCACTGTGCCTTTTGTATTAAATTTGTATGCAATTTCTGTGTTTCATTGTCAATAAGAAGGTCCAAGGGATTCAGTAAACCTGAAGAGAAGCATCGGAAACTAAAACCTGACTCACAGGAGAGGTTCAAATCATAGAAACATAGAGTGTCAGTCCTCTTGTACTTAAGTCGGCATTGTGCCTTTTGAATTAATTTCGGATGCAATTTCTGTGGTTCATCGTCAATATGAAGGACCAAGGGATACAGTAAACCTGTTGTGAAGCCTCGGCAACAAAAACTGGACTCACAGGAGAGGTTCAAATCATAGAAAGTTAGAGTGTCGGTCCTCTTGTACTTAAGTCGGCATTGTGCATTTTGTATTAAATTCGTATACAATTTCTGTGTTTCATCGTCAATAAGACGGTCAAATGGATACAGTAAACCTGAAGTGAAGTATCGGAATCTAAAACTGGCCTCACAGGAGGGGTTCAAATCATAGAAAGAAAGAGTGTCTGTCCTCTTCTACTTAAGTCGGCATTGTGCCTTTTGTATTAAATTCGTATACAATTTCTGTGTTTCATCGTCAATAAGACGGTCAAATGGATACAGTAAACCTGAAGTGAAGTATCGGAATCTAAAACTGGCCTCACAGGAGGGGTTCAAATCATAGAAAGTTAGAGTGTCTGTCCTCTTCTACTTAAGTCGGCATTGTGCCTTTTGTATTAAATTCGGATGCAATTTCTGTTACGTCGTCAATAAGAAGGTCCAAGGGATACAGTAAACCTGAAGTGAAGCATCGGAAACTAAAACTGGACTCACAGGTGAGGTACAAATCATAGAAAGTTAGAGTGTCGGTCCTCTTGTACTTAAGTCGGCATTGTGCATTTTGTATTAAATTCGGATGCAATTTCTGTGTTTCATCGTCAATAAGAAGCTCCAAGGGATACAGTAAACCTGAAGTGAAGCATCGGAATCTAAAACTGGACTCACAGGAGAGGTTCAAATAATAGAAACTTAGAGTGTCAGTCCTCTTGTACTTAAGTCGGCATTGTGCCTTTTGTATTAAATTCCGATGCAATTTCTGTGTTTCATCGTCAATAAGAATGTCCAAGGGATACAGAAAACCTGAAGTGAAGCATCGGAATATAAAACTGGAATCACAGGAGAGGTTCAATTCAAAGAAAGTTAGAGTGTCAGTCCTCTTGTACTTAATTCGTCGTTGTGCATTTTGTATTAAATTCGGATGCAATTTCTGTGTTTCATCGTCAATAAGAAGGTCCAAGGGATACAGTAAACCTGAAGTGAAGCATCGGAATCTAAAACTGGACTCACAGGAGAGGTTCAAATCATAGAAACTTAGAGTGTCAGTCCTCTTGTACTTAAGTCGGCATTGTGTATTTTGTATTAAATTCGGATGCAATTTCTGTGTTTCATCGTCAATAAGAAGGTCCAAGGGATACAGAAAACCTGAAGTGAAGCATCGGAATCTATAACTGGAATCACAGGAGAGGTTCAATTCAAAGAAAGTTAGAGAGTCTGTCCTCTTGTACTTAAGTCGGCATTGTGCCTTTTGTATTAAATTCGGATGCAATTTCTGTGTTTCATCGTCAATAAGAAGGACCAAGGGATACAGTAAACCTGAAGTGAAGCATCGGAATCTAAAACTGGACTCACAGGAGAGGTTCAAAACATAGAATGTTAGGGTGTCAGTCCTCTTGTACTTAAGTCGGCATTGTGCCTTTTGTATTAAATTCGGATGCAATTTCTATGTTTCATCGTCAATAACAAGGTCCAAGGGAAACAGTAAACCTGAAGTGAAGCATCGGAATCTAAAACTGGACTCACAGGAGTGGTTCAAATCGTAGAAAGTTAGAGTGTCAGTCCTCTTGTACTTAAGTCGGCACTGTGCCTTTTGTATTAAATTTTTATGCAATTTCTGTGTTTCATTGTCAATAAGAAGGTCCAAGGGATTCAGTAAACCTGAAGAGAAGCATCGGAAACTAAAACCTGACTCACAGGAGAGGTTCAAATCATAGAAACATAGAGTGTCAGTCCTCTTGTACTTAAGTCGGCATTGTGCATTTCGTATTAAATTCGGATGCAATTTCTGTGTTTCATCGTCAATAAGGAGGTCCAAGGGATTCAGAAAACCTGAAGTGAAGCATCGGAATGTAAAACTGGAATCACAGGAGAGGTTCAAATCATAGAAAGTTAGAGTGTCGGTCCTCTTGTACTTAATTCGGCATTGTGCTTTTGTATTAAATTCGGATGCAATTTCTGTTACGTCGTCAATAAGAAGGTCCAAGGGATACAGTAAACCTGAAGTGAAGCATCGGAATCTAAAACTGGACTCACAGGTGAGGTACAAATCATAGAAAGTTGAGTGTCGGTCCTCTTGTACTTAAGTCGGCATTGTTCATTTTGTATTAAATTCGTATACAATTTCTGTGTTTCATCGTTAATAAGACGGTCCAAGTTATACAGTAGACCTGAAGTGAAGTATCGGAATCTAAAACTGGCCTCACAGGAGGGGTTCAAATCATAGAAAGTTAGAGTGTCTGTCCTCTTCTACTTAAGTCGGCATTGTGCCTTTTGTATTAATTTCGGATGCAATTTCTGTGTTTCATCGTCAATAAGAAGGTCCAAGGGATACAGTAAACCTGATGTCGTGTGGCTAGGGCCTCCCGCAGTGTAGACCGCTCGCCTAGTGCAGGTCTTTCGATTTGACGCCACTTCGGCGACCTGCGTGTCGATGGGGATGAAATGATGATGATTAGGACAACACAACACCCAGTCCCTGAGCGGAAAAAATTTCAGACCCAGCCGGGAATCGAACCTGGGCCTTAGGACTGACAGTCTGTCACGCTGACCACTCAGCTACAGGGGCGGACAAGCTGAAGTGAAGCATCGGAATCTAAAACTGGCCTCACAGGAGGGGTTCAAATCATAGAAAGTTAGAGTGTCGGTCCTCTTGTACTTAAGTCGGCATTGTGCATTTTGTATTAAATTCGGATGCAATTTCTGTGTTTCATCGTCAATAGGAAGGTCCAAGGGATACAGTAAACCTGATGTGAAGCATCGGAATCTAAAACTGGACTCACAGGAGAGGTTCAAATAATAGAAACTTAGAGTGTCAGTCCTCTTGTACTTCAGTCGGCATTGTGCCTTTTGTATTAAATTCGGATGCAATTTCTGTGTTTCATCGTCAATAAGAAGGTCCAAGGGAATCAGAAAACCTTCAGTGAAGCATCGGAATCTAAAACTGGAATCACAGGAGAGGTTCAATTCAAAGAAAGTTAGAGTGTCAGTTCTCTTGTACTTAAGTCGGCATTGTGCCTTTTGTATTAAATTCGGATGCAATTTCTGTGTTTCATCGTCAATAAGAAGGTCCAAGGGATACAGTAAACCTGAACTGAAGCATCGGAATCTAAAACTGGACTCACAGGAGAGGTTCAAATCATAGAAAGTTAGGTTGTCAGTCCTCTTGTACTTAAGTCGGCATTGTGCCTTTTGTATTAAATTCAGATGCAATTTCTGTGTTTCATCGTCAATAAGAAGGTCCAAGGGATACAGTAAACCTGAAGTGAAGCATCGGAATCAAAAACTGGACTCACAGGAGTGGTTCAAATCATAGAATGTTAGAGTGTCAGTCCTCTTGTACTTAAGTCGGCACTGTGCCTTTTGTATTAAATTTGTATGCAATTTCTGTGTTTCATTGTCAATAAGAAGGTCCAAGGGATTCAATAAACCTGAAGTGAAGCATCGGAAACTAAAACCTGACTCACAGGAGAGGTTCAAATCATAGAAACATAGAGTGTCAGTCCTCTTGTACTTAAGTCGGCATTGTGCCTTTTGTATTAATTTCGGATGCAATTTCTGTGGTTCATAGTCAATATGAAGGACCAAGGGATACAGTAAACCTGTTGTGAAGCCTCGGCAACAAAAACTGGACTCACAGGAGAGGTTCAAATCATAGAAAGTTAGAGTGTCGGTCCTCTTGTACTTAAGTCGGCATTGTGCATTTTGTATTAAATTCGTATACAATTTCTGTGTTTCATCGTCAATAAGACGGTCAAATGGATACAGTAAACCTGAAGTGAAGTATCGGAATCAATAACTGGCCTCACAGGAGGGGTTCAAATCATAGAAAGAAAGAGTGTCTGTCCCCTTCTACTTAAGTCGGCATTGTGCCTTTTGTATTAAATTCGTATACAATTTCTGTGTTTCATCGTCAATAAGACGGTCAAATGGATACAGTAAACCTGAAGTGAAGTATCGGAATCTAAAACTGGCCTCACAGGAGGGGTTCAAATCATAGAAAGTTAGAGTGTCTGTCCTCTTCTACTTAAGTCGGCATTGTGCCTTTTGTATTAAATTCGGATGCAATTTCTGTTACGTCGTCAATGAGAAGGTCCAAGGGATACAGTAAACCTGAAGTGAAGCATCGGAAACTAAAACTGGACTCACAGGTGAGGTACAAATCATAGAAAGTTAGAGTGTAGGTCCTCTTGTACTTAAGTCGGCATTGTGCATTTTGTATTAAATTCGGATGCAATTTCTGTGTTTCATCGTCAATAATAAGGTCCAAGGGATACAGTAAACCTGAAGTGAAGCATCGGAATCTAAAACTGGACTTACAGGAGAGGTTCAAATAATAGAAACTTAGAGTGTCAGTCCTCTTGTACTTAAGTCGGCATTGTGAATTTTGTATTAAATTCGGATGCAATTTCTGTGTTTCATCGTCAATAAGAAGGTCCAAGGGATACAGTAAACCTGAAGTGAAGCATCGGACTCAAAAACTGGACTCACAGGAGTGGTTCAAATCATAGAATGTTAGAGTGTCAGTCCTCTTTTACTTAAGTCGGCACTGTGCCTTTTGTATTAAATTTGTATGCAATTTCTGTATTTCATTGTCAATGAGAAGGTCCAAGGGATTCAGTAAACCTGAAGTGAAGCATCGGAAACTAAAACCTGACTCAAAGGAGAGGTTCAAATCATAGAAACATAGAGTGTCAGTCCTCTTGTACTTAAGTCGGCATTGTGCCTTTTGTATTAATTTCGGATGCAATTTCTGTGGTTCATCGTCAATATGAAGGTCCAAGGGATACAGTAAACCTGTTGTGAAGCCTCAGCAACAAAAACTGGACTCACAGGAGAGGTTCAAATCATAGAAAGTTAGAGTGTCAGTCCTCTTGTACTTAATTCGGCATTGTGCCTTTTGTATTAAATTCGGATGCAATTTCTGTGTTTCATCGCCAATAAGAAGGTCCAAGGGATACAGTAAACCTGAAGTGAAGCATCGGAATCTAAAACTGGACTCACAGGAGAGGTTCAAATCATAGAAACTTAGAGTGTCAGTCCTCTTGTACTTAAGTCGGCATTGTGAATTTTGTATTAAATTAGGATGCAATTTCTGTGTTTCATCGTCAATAAGAAGGTCCAAGGGATACAGAAAACCTGAAGTGAAGCATCGGAATCTAAAACTGGAATCACAGGAGAAGTTCAATTCAAAGAAAGTTAGAGTGTCAGTCCTCTTGTACTTAAGTCGGCATTGTGCCTTTTGTATTAAATTCGGATGCAATTTCTATGTTTCATCGTCAATAACAAGGACCTAGGGATACAGTAAACCTGAAGTGAAGCATCGGAATCTAAAACTGGACTCACAGGAGTGGTTCAAATCATAGAAAGTTCGAGTGTCAGTCCTCTTGTACTTAAGTCGGCACTGTGCCTTTTGTATTAAATTTGTATGCAATTTCTGTGTTTCATTGTCAATAAGAAGGTCCAAGGGATTCAGTAAACCTGAAGAGAAGCATCGGAAACTAAAACCTGACTCACAGGAGAGGTTCAAATCATAGAAACATAGAGTGTCAGTCCTCTTGTACTTAAGTCGGCATTGTGCCTTTTGAATTAAATTCGGATGCAATTTCTGTTACGTCGTCAATAAGAAGGTCCAAGGGATACAGTAAACCTGAAGTGAAGCATCGGAAACTAAAACTGGACTCACAGGTGAGGTACAAATCATAGAAAGTTAGAGTGTCGGTCCTCTTGTACTTAAGTCGGCATTGTGCATTTTGTATTAAATTCGGATGCAATTTCTGTGTTTCATCGTCAATAAGAAGCTCCAAGGGATACAGTAAACCTGAAGTGAAGCATCGGAATCTAAAACTTATCTCACAGGAGAGGTTCAAATAATAGAAACTTAGAGTGTCAGTCCTCTTGTACTTAAGTCGGCATTGTGCCTTTTGTATTAAATTTGTATGCAATTTCTGTGTTTCATTGTCAATAAGAAGGTCCAAGGGATTCAATAAACCTGAAGTGAAGCATCGGAAACTAAAACCTGACTCACAGGAGATGTTCAAATCATAGAAACATAGAGTGTCAGTCCTCTTGTACTTAAGTCGGCATTGTGCCTTTTGTATTAATTTCGGATGCAATTTCTGTGGTTCATCGTCAATATGAAGGTCTAAGGGATACAGTAAACCTGTTGTGAAGCCTCGGCAACAAAAACTGGACTCACAGGAGAGGTTCAAATCAAAGAAAGTTAGAGTGTCAGTCCTCTTGTACTTAATTCGTCATTGTGCATTTTGTATTAAATTCGGATGCAATTTCTGTGTTTCATCGTCAATGAGAAGGTCCAAGGGATACAGTAAACCTGAAGTGAAGCATCGGAATCTAAAACTGGACTCACAGGAGAGGTTCAAATCATAGAAACTTAGAGTGTCAGTCCTCTTGTACTTAAGTCGGCATTGTGAATTTTGTATTAAATTCGGATGCAATTTCTGTGTTTCATCGTCAATAAGAAGGTCCAAGGGATACAGAAAACCTGAAGTGAAGCATCGGAATCTAAAACTGGAATCACAGGAGAAGTTCAATTCAAAGAAAGTTAGAGTGTCAGTCCTCTTGTACTTAAGTCGGCATTGTGCCTTTTGTATTAAATTCGGATGCAATTTCTATGTTTCATCGTCAATAACAAGGTCCAAGGGATACAGTAAACCTGAAGTGAAGCATCGGAATCTAAAACTGGACTCACAGGAGTGGTTCAAATCATAGAAAGTTAGAGTGTCAGTCCTCTTGTACTTAAGTCGGCATTGTGCCTTTTGTATTAATTTCGGATGCAATTTCTGTGGTTCATCGTCAATATGAAGGACCAAGGGATACAGTAAACCTGTTGTGAAGCCTCGGCAACAAAAAACTGGACTCACAGGAGAGGTTCAAATCATAGAAAGTTAGAGTGTCGGTCCTCTTGTACTTAAGTCGGCATTGTGCATTTTGTATTAAATTCGTATACAATTTCTGTGTTTCATCGTCAATAAGACGGTCAAATGGATACAGTAAACCTGAAGTGAAGTATCGGAATCTAAAACTGGCATCACAGGAGGGGTTCAAATCATAGAAAGATAGAGTGTCTGTCCTCTTCTACTTAAGTCGGCATTGTGCCTTTTGTATTAAATTCGTATACAACTTCTGTGTTTCATCGTCAATAAGACGGTCAAATGGATACAGTAAACCTGAAGTGAAGTATCGGAATCTAAAACTGGCCTCACAGGAGGGGTTCAAATCATAGAAAGTTAGAGTGTCTGTCCTCTTCTACTTAAGTCGGCATTGAGAATTTTGTATTAAATTCCGATGCAATTTCTGTGTTTCATCGTCAATAAGAATGTCCAAGGGATACAGAAAACCTGAAGTGAAGCATCGGAATATAAAACTGGAATCACAGGAGAGGTTCAATTCAAAGAAAGTTAGAGTGTCAGTCCTCTTGTACTTAATTCGTCATTGTGCATTTTGTATTAAATTCGGATGCAATTTCTGTGTTTCATCGTCAATAAGAAGGTCCAAGGTATACAGTAAACCTGAAGTGAAGCATCGGAATCTAAAACTGGACTCACAGGAGAGGTTCAAATCATAGAAACTTAGAGTGTCAGTCCTCTTGTACTTAAGTCGGCATTGTGAATTTTGTATTAAATTCGGATGCAATTTCTGTGTTTCATCGTCAATAAGAAGGTCCAAGGGATACAGTAAACCTGAAGTGAAGCATCGGACTCAAAAACTGGACTCACAGGAGTGGTTCAAATAATAGAATGTTAGAGTGTCAGTCCTCTTTTACTTAAGTCGGCACTGTGCCTTTTGTATTAAATTTGTATGCAATTTCTGTGTTTCATTGTCAATGAGAAGGTCCAAGGGATTCAGTAAACCTGAAGTGAAGCATCGGAAACTAAAACCTGACTCACAGGAGAGGTTCAAATCATAGAAACATAGAGTGTCAGTCCTCTTGTACTTAAGTCGGCATTGTGCCTTTTGTATTAATTTCGGATGCAATTTCTGTGGTTCATCGTCAATATGAAGGTCCAAGGGATACAGTAAACCTGTTGTGAAGCCTCAGCAACAAAAACTGGACTAACAGGAGAGGTTCAAATCATAGAAAGTTAGAGTGTCAGTCCTCTTGTACTTAATTCGGCATTGTGCCTTTTGTATTAAATTCGGATGCAATTTCTGTGTTTCATCGTCAATAAGAAGGTCCAAGGGATACAGTAAACCTGAAGTGAAGCATCGGAATCTAAAACTGGACTCACAGGAGAGGTTCAAATAATAGAAACATAGAGTGTCAGTCCTCTTGTACTTAAGTCGGCATTGTGCCTTTCGTATTAAATTCGGATGCAATTTCTGTGTTTCATCGTCAATAAGAAGGTCCAAGGGATACAGAAAACCTGAAGTGAAACTTCGGAATCTAATACTGGAATCACAGGAGAGGTTCAATTCAAAGAAAGTTAGAGTGTCAGTCCTCTTCTACTTAAGTCGGCATTGTGCCTTTTGTATTAAATTCGGATGCAATTTTTGTGTTTCATCGTCAATAAGAAGGTCCAAGGGATACAGTAAACCTGAAGTGAAGCATCAGAATCTAAAACTGGACTCACAGGAGAGGTTCAAATCATAGAAAGTTAGGGTGTCAGTCCTCTTGTACTTAAGTCGGCATTGTGCCTTTTGTATTAAATTCAGATGCAATTTCTGTGTTTCATCGTCAATAAGAAGGTCCAAGGGATACAGTAAAGCTGAAGTGAAGCATCGGAATCAAAAACTTTACTCACAGGAGTGGTTCATATCATAGAATGTTAGAGTGTCAGTCCTCTTGTACTTAAGTCGGAACTGTGCCTTTTGTATTAATTTTGTATGCAATTTGTGTGTTTCATTGTCAATAAGAAGGTCCAAGGGATTCAGTAAACCTGAAGTGAAGCATCGGGATCTAAAACTGGACTCACAGGAGAGGATCAAATCATAGAAACATAGAGTGTCAGTCCTCTTGTACTTAAGTCGGCATTGTGCCTTTTGTATTAATTTCGGATGCAATTTCTGTGGTTCATCGTCAATATGAAGGTCCAAGGGATACAGTAAACCTGTTGTGAAGCCCCGGCAACAAAAACTGGAGTCACAGGAGAGGTTCAAATCATAGAAAGTTAGTGTGTCAGTCCTCTTGTACTAAATTCGGCATTGTGCATTTCGTATTAATTTCGGATGCAATTTCTGTGTTTCATCGTCAATAAGAAGGTCCAAGGGATACAGTAAACCTGAAGTGAAGCATCGGAATCTAAAACTGGACTCACAGGTGAGGTGCAAATCATAGAATGTTAGAGTGTCGGTCCTCATGTACTTAAGTCGGCATTGTGGATGTTGTATTAAATTTGGATGAAATTTCTGTGTTCCATCGTCAATAAGAAGGTCCAAGGGATACAGTAAACCTGACGTGAAGCATCGGAATCTAAAACTGGACTCACAGGAGAGGTTCAAATAATAGAAACTTAGAGTGTCAGTCCTCTTGTACTTAAGTCGGCATTGTGCCTTTTGTATTAAATTCGGATGCAATTTCTGTGTTTCATCGTCAATAAGAAGGTCCAAGGGATACAGAAAACCTGAAGTGAAGCATCGGAATCTAAAACTGGAATCACAGGAGAGGTTCAATTCAAAGAAAGTTAGAGTGTCAGTTCTCTTGTACTTAAGTCGGCATTGTGCCTTTTATATTAAATTCGGATGCAATTTCTGTGTTTCATCGTCAATAAGAAGGTCCAAGGGATACAGTAAACCTGAACTGAAGCATCGGAATCTAAAACTGGACTCACAGGAGAGGTTCAAATCATAGAAAGTTAGGGTGTCAGTCCTCTTGTACTTAAGTCGGCATTGTGCCTTTTGTATTAAATTCAGATGCAATTTCTGTGTTTCATCGTCAATAAGAAGGTCCAAGGGATACAGTAAACCTGATGTCGTGTGGCTAGGTCCTCCCGTCGGGTAGACCGTTCGCCTGGTGCAGGTCTTTCGATTTGACGCCACTTCGGCGACCTGCGTGTCGATGGGGATGAAAAGATGATGATTAGGACAACACAACACCCAGTCCCTGAGCGGAAAAAATTTCCGACCCAGCCGGGAATCGAACCCGGGCCTTAGGATTGACAGTCTGTCACGCTGACCACTCAGCTACCGGGGCGGACAACCTGAAGTGAAGCATTGGAATCTAAAACTGGACTCACAGGTGAGGTGCAAATCATAGAAAGTTAGGGTGTCAGTACTCTTGTACTTAAGTCAGCATTGTGCCTTTTGTATTAAATTCGGATGCAATTTCTGTGTTTCATCGTCAATAAGAAGGTCCAAGGGATACAGTAAACCAGAAGTGAAGCATCGGAATCTAAAACTGGACTCACAGGAGAGGTTCAAATCATAGAAAGTTAGGGTGTCAGTACTCTTGTACTTAAGTCAGCATTGTGCCTTTTGTATTAAAACCGGATGCAATTTCTGTGTTTCATCGTCAATAAGAAGGTCCAAGGGATACAGTAAACCTGAAGTGAAGCATCGGACTCAAAAACTGGACTCACAGGAGTGGTTCAAATCATAGAATGTTAGAGTGTCAGTCCTCTTTTACTTAAGTCGGCACTGTGCCTTTTGTATTAAATTTGTATGCAATTTCTGTGTTTCATTGTCAATGAGAAGGTCCAAGGGATTCAGTAAACCTGAAGTGAAGCATCGGAAACTAAAACCTGACTCACAGGAGAGGTTCAATTCATAGAAACATAGAGTGTCAGTCCTCTTGTACTTAAGTCGGCATTGTGCCTTTTGTATTAATTTCGGATGCAATTTCTGTGGTTCATCGTCAATATGAAAGTCCAAGGGATACAGTAAACCTGCTGTGAAGCCTCGGCATCAAAAACTGGACTCACAGGAGAGATTCAAATCAAAGAAAGTTAGAGTATCAGTCCTCTTGTACTTAATTCGGCATTGTGCCTTTTGTATTAAATTCGGATGCAATTTCTGTGTTTCATCGTCAATAAGAAGGTCCAAGGGATTCAGAAAACCTGAAGTGAGGCATGGGAATCTAAAACTGGAATCACAGGAGAGGTTCAAATCATAGAAAGTTAGAGTGTCGGTCCTCTTGTACTTAAGTCGGCATTGTGCCTTTTGTATGAAATTCGGATGCGATTTCTGTTTTTCATCGTCAATAAGAAGGTCCAAGGGATTCAGAAAACATGAAGTGAAGCATCGGACTCTAAAACTGGAAATACAGGAAAGATTCAAATCAAAGAAAGAAAGAGTGTCAGTCCTCTTGTACTTAAGTAGCTTTGTGCCCTTTGTATTAAATTCGGATGCAATTTCTGTGTTTCATCGTCAATAAGAAGGTCCAAGGGATACAGTAAACCTGAGGTGAAGCATCGGAATCTAAAACTGGACTCACAGGTGAGGTTCAAATCATAGAAAGTTAGAGTGTCAGTCCTCTTGTACTTAAGTCGGCATTGTGCATTTTGTATTAAATTCGGATGCAATATCTGAGATTCATCGTCAATAAGAAGGTCCAAGGGATACAGTAAACCTGAAGTGAAGCATCGGAATCTAAAACTGGACTCACAGGAGAGGTTCAAATAATAGAAAGTTAGAGTGTCAGTCCTCTTGTACTTAAGTCGGCATTGTGCCTTTCGTATTAAATTCGGATGCAATTTCCATGTTTCATCGTCAATAAGAAGGTCCGAGGGATTCAGAAAACCTGAAGTGAAGCATCGGAATCTAAAACTGGAAACACAGGAGAGGTTCAAATCATAGAAAGTTAGAGAGCCGGTCCTCTTGTACTTTAGTCGGCATTGTGCGTTTTGTATTAAATTCGGATGCAATTTCTGTGTTTCATTGTCAATAAGAAGGTCCAAGGGGTACAGTAAACCCGAAGTGAAGCATCGGAATCTAAAACTGGACTCACAGGTGAGGTTCAAATCATAGAAAGTTAGAGTGACAGTCCTCTTGTACTTAAGTCGGCATTAAGTCGGCATGCAACAAATCAACGAAAGTTAGACTGTCGGTCCTCTTGTACTTAAGTCGGCATTGTTCATTTTGTATTAAATTCGGATGCAATTTCTGTGTTTCATCGTCAATAAGAAGGTCCAAGGGATACAGAAAACCTGAAGTGAAGCTTCGGAATCTAAAACTGGAATCACAGGAGAGGTTCAATTCAAAGAAAGTTAGAGTGTCAGTCCTCTTGTACTTAAGTCGGCATTGTGCCTTTTGTATTAAATTCGGATGCAATTTCTGTGTTTCATCGTCAATAAGAATGTCCAAGGGATACAGTAAACCTGAAGTGAAGCATCGGAATCTAAAACTGGACTCATAGGAGAGGTTCAAATAATAGTAAGTTAGTGTGTCAGTCCTCTTGTACTTAAGTCGGCATTGTGCCGTTTGTATTAAATTCGGATGCAATTTCTGTGTTTCATCGTCAATAAGAAGGTCCAAGGGATACAGTAAACCTGAAGTGAAGCATCGGAATCTAAAACTGGACTCACAGGAGAGGTTCAAATCATAGAAATTTAGAGTGTCAGTCTTCTTGTACTTAAGCTGGCACTGTGCCTTTTGTATTAAATTTGTATGCAATTTCTGTGTTTCATTGTCAATAAGAAGGTCCAGGGGATTCAGTAAACCTGAAGTGAAGCATCGGAAACTAAAACCTGACTCACAGGAGAGGTTCAAATCATAGAAACTTAGAGTGTCAGTCCTCTTATACTTATGTCGGCATTGTGCCTTTTGTATTAATTTCGGATGCAATTTCTGTGTTTCATCGTCAATAAGAAGGTCCAAGGGATACAGTAAACCTAAAGTGAAGCATCGGAATCTAAAACTGGACTCACAGGAGAGGTTCAAATCATAGAAAGTTAGAGTGTCAGTCCTCTTGTACTTAGGTCGGCATTGTGCGTTTTGTATTAAATTCGGATGTAATTTCTGTGTTTCATCGTTTATAAGAAGGTCCAAGGGATACAGTAAACCTGAAGTGAAGCATTGGAATCTAACACGGGACTCACAGGAGTGGTTCAAATCATAGAAAGTTAGAGTGCCAGTCCTCTTGTACTTAATTCGGCATTGTGCCTTTTGTATTAAATTCGGATGTAATTTCTGTGTTTCATCGTCAATAAGAGGGTCCAAGGGATACATTAAATCTGAAGTGAAGCACCGGAATCTAAAACTGGACTCATAAGAGAGGTTCAAATCATAGAAAGTTAGAGTATCAGCCCTCTTGTACTTAAGTCGGCATTGTGCCTTTTGTATTAAATTCGGATGCAATTTCTGTGTTTCATCGTCAATAAGAAGGTCCAAGGGACACAGTAAACCTGAAGTGATGATTCGGCATCTAAAACTGGACTCACAGGAGAGGTTCAAATCATAGAAAATTAGAGTGTCAGTCCTCTTGTACTTAAGTCTACATTGTGCATTTTGTATTAAAATCGGATGCAATTTCTGTGCATCATCGTCAATAAGAAGGTCCAAGGGATACAGTAAACCTGAAGTGAAACATCGGAACCTAAAACTGGACTCACAGGAGAGGTTCAAATCATGGAATGTTAGAGTGTCAGTCCACTTCTACTTAAGTCGGCACTGTGCCTTTTGTATTAAATTTGTATGCAATTTCTGTGTTCATTGTCAATATGAAGGTCCAAGGGATTCAGTAAACCTGAAGTGAAACATCGGAAACTAAAACCTGACTTACAGGAGAGGTTCAAATCATAGAAACATAGAGTGTCAGTCCTCTTGTACTTAAGTCGGCATTGTGCCTTTTGTATTAATTTCGGATGCAATTTCTGTGGTTCAGCGTCAATATGAAGGTTCAAGTGATACAGTAAACCTGTTGTGAGGCCTCCGCAACAAAAACTGGACTCACAGGAGAGGTTCAAATCATAGAAAGTTAGAGTGCCAGTCCTCTTGTACTTAATTCGGCATTGTGCCTTTTGTATTAAATTCGGATGCAATTTCTGTGTCTCATCGTCAATAAGAAGGTCCAAGGGATTCAGAAAACCTGAAGTGAAGCATCGGAATCTAAAACTGGACTCACAGGAGAGGTTCAAATAATAGTAAGTTAGTGTGTCAGTCCTCTTGTACTTAAGTCGGCATTGTGCCGTTTGTATTAAATTCGGATGCAATTTCTGTGTTTCATCGTCAATAAGAAGGTCCAAGAGATACAGTAAACCTGAAGTGAAGCATCGGAATCTAAAACTGGACTCACAGGACAGGTTCAAATCATAGAAATTTAGAGTGTCAGTCTTCTTGTAGTTAAGCTGGCTTTGTGGCTTTTGTATTAAATTTGTATGCAATTTCTGTGTTTCATTGTCAATAAGAAGGTCCAGGGGATTCAGTAAACCTGAAGTGAAGCATCGGAAACTAAAACCTGACTCTCAGGAGAGGTTCAAATCATAGAAACTTAGAGTGTCAGTCCTCTTATACTTATGTCGGCATTGTGCCATTTGTATTAATTTCGGATGCACTTTCTGTGTTTCATCGTCAATAAGAAGGTCCAAGGGATACAGTAAACCTAAAGTGAAGCATCGGAATCTAAAACTGGACTCACAGGAGAGGTTCAAATCATAGAAATTTAGAGTGTCAGTCTTCTTGTACTTAAGCTGGCACTGTGCCTTTTGTATTAAATTTGTATGCAATTTCTGTGTTTCATTGTCAATAAGAAGGTCCAGGGGATTCAGTAAACCTGAAGTGAAGCATCGGAAACTAAAACCTGACTCACAGGAGAGGTTCAAATCATAGAAACTTAGAGTGTCAGTCCTCTTATACTTATGTCGGCATTGTGCCTTTTGTATTAATTTCGGATGCAATTTCTGTGTTTCATCGTCAATAAGAAGGTCCAAGGGATACAGTAAACCTAAAGTGAAGCATCGGAATCTAAAACTGGACTCACAGGAGAGGTTCAAATCATAGAAAGTTAGAGTGTCAGTCCTCTTGTACTTAGGTCGGCATTGTGCGTTTTGTATTAAATTCGGATGTAATTTCTGTGTTTCATCGTTTATAAGAAGGTCCAAGGGATACAGTAAACATAAGTGAAGCATTGGAATCTAACACGGGACTCACAGGAGTGGTTCAAATCATAGAAAGTTAGAGTATCAGTCCTCTTGTACTTAAGTCAGCATTGTGCCTTTTGTATTAAATTCGGATGTAATTTCTGTGTTTCATCGTCAATAAGAGCGTCCAAGGGATACATTAAATCTGAAGTGAAGCACCGGAATCTAAAACTGGACTCATAAGAGAGATTCAAATCATAGAAAGTTAGAGTATCAGCCCTCTTGTACTTAAGTCGGCATTGTGCCTTTTGTATTAAATTCGGATGCAATTTCTGTGTTTCATCGTCAATAAGAAGGTCCAAGGGACACAGTAAACCTGAAGTGATGATTCGGCATCTAAAACTGGACTCACAGGAGAGGTTCAAATCATAGAAAATTAGAGTGTCAGTCCTCTTGTACTTAAGTCTACATTGTGCATTTTGTATTAAAATCGGATCCAATTTCTGTGCATCATCGTCAATAAGAAGGTCCAAGGGATACAGTAAACCTGAAGTGAAGCATCGGAACCTAAAACTGGACTCACAGGAGAGGTTCAAATCATGGAATGTTAGAGTGTCAGTCCTCTTCTACTTAAGTCGGCACTGTGCCTTTTGTATTAAATTTGTATGCAATTTCTGTGTTCATTGTCAATAAGAAGGTCCAAGGGATTCAGTAAACCTGAAGTGAAGCATCGGAAACTAAAACCTGACTTACAGGAGAGGTTCAAATCATAGAAACATAGAGTGTCAGTCCTCTTGTACTTAAGTCGGCATTCTGCCTTTTGTATTAATTTCGGATGCAATTTCTGTGGTTCAGCGTCAATATGAAGGTCCAAGTGATACAGTAAACCTGTTGTGAGGCCTCCGCAACAAAAACTGGACTCACAGGAGAGGTTCAAATCATAGAAAGTTAGAGTGCCAGTCCTCTTGTACTTAATTCGGCATTGTGCCTTTCGTATTAAATTCGGATGCAATTTCTGTGTTTCATCGTCAATAAGAAGGTCCAAGGGATTCAGAAAACCTGAAGTGAAGCATCGGAATCTAAAACTGGACTCACAGGAGAGGTTCAAATAATAGTAAGTTAGTGTGTCAGTCCTCTTGTACTTAAGTCGGCATTGTGCCGTTTGTATTAAATTCGGATGCAATTTCTGTGTTTCATCGTCAATAAGAAGGTCCAAGAGATACAGTAAACCTGAAGTGAAGCATCGGAATCTAAAACTGGACTCACAGGACAGGTTCAAATCATAGAAATTTAGAGTGTCAGTCTTCTTGTAGTTAAGCTGGCTTTGTGGCTTTTGTATTAAATTTGTATGCAATTTCTGTGTTTCATTGTCAATAAGAAGGTCCAGGGGATTCAGTAAACCTGAAGTGAAGCATCGGAAACTAAAACCTGACTCTCAGGAGAGGTTCAAATCATAGAAACTTAGAGTGTCAGTCCTCTTATACTTATGTCGGCATTGTGCCATTTGTATTAATTTCGGATGCAATTTCTGTGTTTCATCGTCAATAAGAAGGTCCAAGGGACACAGTAAACCTGAAGTGATGATTCGGCATCTAAAACTGGACTCACAGGAGAGGTTCAAATCATAGAAAATTAGAGTGTCAGTCCTCTTGTACTTAAGTCTACATTGTGCATTTTGTATTAAAATCGGATCCAATTTCTGTGCATCATCGTCAATAAGAAGGTCCAAGGGATACAGTAAACCTGAAGTGAAGCACTGGATCCTAAAACTGGACTCACAGGAGAGGTTCAAATCATGGAATGTTAGAGTGTCAGTCCTCTTCTACTTAAGTCGGCACTGTGCCTTTTGTATTAAATTTGTATGCAATTTCTGTGTTCATTGTCAATAAGAAGGTCCAAGGGATTCAGTAAACCTGAAGTGAAGCATCGGAAACTAAAACCTGACTTACAGGAGAGGTTCAAATCATAGAAACATAGAGTGTCAGTCCTCTTGTACTTAAGTCGGCATTCTGCCTTTTGTATTAATTTCGGATGCAATTTCTGTGGTTCAGCGTCAATATGAAGGTCCAAGTGATACAGTAAACCTGTTGTGAGGCCTCCGCAACAAAAACTGGACTCACAGGAGAGGTTCAAATCATAGAAAGTTAGAGTGCCAGTCCTCTTGTACTTAATTCGGCATTGTGCCTTTCGTATTAAATTCGGATGCAATTTCTGTGTTTCATCGTCAATAAGAAGGTCCAAGGGATTCAGAAAACCTGAAGTGAAGCATCGGAATCTAAAACTGGACTCACAGGAGAGGTTCAAATAATAGTAAGTTAGTGTGTCAGTCCTCTTGTACTTAAGTCGGCATTGTGCCGTTTGTATTAAATTCGGATGCAATTTCTGTGTTTCATCGTCAATAAGAAGGTCCAAGAGATACAGTAAACCTGAAGTGAAGCATCGGAATCTAAAACTGGACTCACAGGACAGGTTCAAATCATAGAAATTTAGAGTGTCAGTCTTCTTGTAGTTAAGCTGGCTTTGTGGCTTTTGTATTAAATTTGTATGCAATTTCTGTATTTCATTGTCAATAAGAAGGTCCAGGGGATTCAGTAAACCTGAAGTGAAGCATCGGAAACTAAAACCTGACTCTCAGGAGAGGTTCAAATCATAGAAACTTAGAGTGTCAGTCCTCTTATACTTATGTCGGCATTGTGCCATTTGTATTAAATTCGGATGCAATTTCTGTGTTCCGTCGTCAATAAGATGGTCCAAGGGATACAGTAAACCAGAAGAGAAGCATCGGAAACTAAAACCTGACTCACAGGAGAGGTTCAAATCATAGAAACTTAGAAAGTCAGTCCTCTTGTACTTACGTCGGCATTGTGCCTTTTGCATTAATTTCGGATGCAATTTCTGTGTTTCATCGTCAATAAGAAGGTCCAAGGGATACAGTAAACCTAAAGTGAAGCATCGGAATCTAAAACTGGACTCACAGGAGAGGTTCAAATAATAGAAAGTTAAAGTGTCAGTCCTCTTGTACTTAAGTCGGCATTGTGCCTTTTGTATTAAATTCGGATGCAATATCTGTGATACATCGTCAATAAGAAGGTCCAAGGGATACAGTAAACCTGAAGTGAAGCATCGGAATCTAAAACTGGACTCACAGGAGAGGTTCAAATCAAAGAAAGTTAGAGTGTCAGTCCCCTTGTACTTATGTCGGCATTGTGCCTTTTGTATTAAATTCGGATGCAATTTCTGTGTTTCATCGTCAATAAGAAGGACCAAGGGATACAGTAAACCTAAAGTGAAGCATCGGAATCTAAAACTGGACTCACAGGAGAGGTTGAAATCATAAAAAGTTAGAGTGTCAGTCCTCTTGTACTTAGGTCGGCATTGTGCGTTTTGTATTAAATTCGGATGTAATTTCTGTGTTTCATCGTTTATAAGAAGGTCCAAGGGATACAGTAAACCTGAAGTGAAGCATCGGAATCTAACACGGGACTCACAGGAGTGGTTTAAATCATAGAAAGTTAGAGTGTCAGTCCTCTTGTACTTAAGTCAGCATTGTGCCTTTTGTATTAAGTTCGGATGTAATTTCTGTGTTTCATCGTCAATAAGAAGGTCCAAGGGATACAGTAAACATGAAGTGAAGCATCGGAATCGAAAACTGGACTCACAGGAGAGGTTCAAATCATAGAAAAATGGAGTGTGAGTCCTCTTGTACTTAAGTCGGCATTGTGCCTTTAATATTGAATTCGGATGTAATTTCTGTGCTTCATCGTCAATAAGAAGGTCCAAGGGATACAGAAAACCTGAAGTGAAGCATCGTAATCTAAAACTGGACTCACAGGAGAGGTTCAAATCATAGAAAGTTAGGGTGTCAGTACTCTTGTACATAAGTCGGCATTGTGCCTTTTGTATTAAATTCGGATGCAATTTCTGTGTATCATCGTCAATAAGAAGGTCCAAGGGATACAGTAAACCTGAAGTGAAGCATCGGAATCTAAAACTGGACTCACATGAGAGGTTCAAATCATAGACAGTTAGAGTGTCAGTCCTCTTGTACTTAGGTCGGCATTGTGCCTTTTGTATTAAATTCGGATGTAATTTCTGTGTTTCATCATTTATAAGAAGGTCCAAGGGATACAGTTAACCTGAAGTGATGCATCGGAATCTAACACGGGACTCACAGGAGAGGTTCAAATCAAAGAAAAGTTAGAGGGTCAGTCCTCTTGTACTTAAGTCGGCATTGTGCCGTTTGTATTAAATTCGGATGCAATTTCTGTGTTTCATCGTCAATAAGAAGGTCCAAGAGATACAGTAAACCTGAAGTGAAGCATCGGAATCTAAAACTGGACTCACAGGACAGGTTCAAATCATAGAAATTTAGAGTGTCAGTCTTCTTGTAGTTAAGCTGGCTTTGTGGCTTTTGTATTAAATTTGTATGCAATTTCTGTGTTTCATTGTCAATAAGAAGGTCCAGGGGATTCAGTAAACCTGAAGTGAAGCATCGGAAACTAAAACCTGACTCTCAGGAGAGGTTCAAATCATAGAAACTTAGAGTGTCAGTCCTCTTATACTTATGTCGGCATTGTGCCATTTGTATTAATTTCGGATGCAATTTCTGTGTTTCATCGTCAATAAGAAGGTCCAAGGGATACAGTAAACCTAAAGTGAAGCATCGGAATCTAAAACTGGACTCACAGGAGAGGTTCAAATCATAGAAAGTTAGAGTGTCAGTCCTCTTGTACTTAGGTCGGCATTACGCGTTTTGAATTAAATTCGGATGTAATTTCTGTGTTTCATCGTTTATAAGAAGGTCCAAGGGATACAGTAAACCTGAAGTGAAGCATTGGAATCTAACACGGGACTCACAGGAGTGGTTCAAATCATAGAAAGTTAGAGTATCAGTCCTCTTGTACTTAAGTCAGCATTGTGCCTTTTGTATTAAATTCGGATGTAATTTCTGTGTTTCATCGTCAATAAGAGGGTCCAAGGGATATATTAAATCTGAAGTGAAGCACCGGAATCTAAAACTGGACTCATAAGAGAGGTTCAAATCATAGAAAGTTAGAGTATCAGTCCTCTTGTACTTAAGTCGGCATTGTGCCTTTTGTATTAAAATCGGATGCAATTTCTGTGCATCATCGTCAATAAGAAGGTCCAAGGGATACAGTAAACCTGAAGTGAAGCATCGGCATCTAAAACTGGACTCACAGGAGAGGTTCAAATCATAGAAAATTAGAGTGTCAGTCCTCTTGTACTTAAGTCGGCATTGTGCCTTTTGTATTAAAATCGGATGCAATTTCTGTGCATCATCGTCAGTAAGAAGGTCCAAGGGATACAGTAAACCTGAAGTGAAGCATCGGAATCTAAAACTGGACTCACAGGAGAGTTTCAAATCATAGAATGTTAGAGTATCAGTCCTCTTCTACTTAAGTCGGCACTGTGCCTTTTGTATTAAATTTGTATGCAATTTCTGTGTTCATTGTCAATAAGAAGGTCCAAGGAATTCAGTAAACCTGAAGTGAAGCATCGGAAACTAAAACCTGACTCACAGGAGAGATTCAAATCATAGAAACATAGAGTGTCAGTCCTCTTGTACTTAAGTCGGCATTGTGCCTTTTGTATTAATTTCGGATGCAATTTCTGTGTTTCATCGTCAATAAGAAGGTCCAAGGGATTCAGAAAACCTGAAGTGAAGCATCGGAATCTAAAACTGGCATCACAGGAGAGGTTCAAATCATAGAAAGTTAGAGTGTCGGTCGTCTTGTACTTAAGTCGGCATTGTGCCTTTTGTATGAAATTCGGATGCACTTTCTGTGTTTCATCGTCAATAAGAAGGTCCAAGGGATTCAGAAAACCTGTAGTGAAGCATCGGACTCTAAAACTGGAATCACAGAAGAGATTCAAATCAAAGAAAGTTAGAGTGTCAGTCCTCTTGTACTTAAGTCGGCATTGTGCATTTTGTATTAAATTCGTATGCAATATCTGTGATTCATCGTCAATAAGAAGGTCCAAGGGATACAGTAAACCTGAAGAGAAGCATCGAAATCTAAAACTGGACTCACAGGAGAGGTTCAAATAATAGAAAGTTAGAGTGTCAGTCCTCTTGTACTTAAGTCGGCATTGTGCCTTTTGTATTAAATTCGGATGCAATTTCTGTGTTTCGTCGTCAATAAGATGGTCCAAGGGATACAGTAAACCAGAAGAGAAGCATCGGAAACTAAAACCTGACTCACAGGAGAGGTTCAAATCATAGAAACTTAGAAAGTCAGTCCTCTTGTACTTACGTCGGCATTGTGCCTTTTGCATTAATTTCGGATGCAATTTCTGTGTTTCATCGTCAATAAGAAGGTCCAAGGGATACAGTAAACCTAAAGTGAAGCATCGGAATCTAAAACTGGACTCACAGGAGAGGTTCAAATAATAGAAAGTTAAAGTGTCAGTCCTCTTGTACTTAAGTCGGCATTGTGCCTTTTGTATTAAATTCGGATGCAATATCTGTGATTCATCGTCAATAAGAAGGTCCAAGGGATACAGTAAACCTGAAGTGAAGCATCGGAATCTAAAACTGGACTCACAGGAGAGGTTCAAATCAAAGAAAGTTAGAGTGTCAGTCCCCTTGTACTTATGTCGGCATTGTGCCTTTTGTATTAAATTCGGATGCAATTTCTGTGTTTCATCGTCAATAAGAAGGACCAAGGGATACAGTAAACCTAAAGTGAAGCATCGGAATCTAAAACTGGACTCACAGGAGAGGTTGAAATCATAAAAAGTTAGAGTGTCAGTCCTCTTGTACTTAGGTCGGCATTGTGCGTTTTGTATTAAATTCGGATGTAATTTCTGTGTTTCATCGTTTATAAGAAGGTCCAAGGGATACAGTAAACCTGAAGTGAAGCACCGGAATCTAACACGGGACTCACAGAAGTGGTTTAAATCATAGAAAGTTAGAGTGTCAGTCCTCTTGTACTTAAGTCAGCATTGTGCCTTTTGTATTAAGTTCGGATGTAATTTCTGTGTTTCATCGTCAATAAGAAGGTCCAAGGGATACAGTAAACATGAAGTGAAGCATCGGAATCGAAAACTGGACTCACAGGAGAGGTTCAAATCATAGAAAGTTGGAGTGTGAGTCCTCTTGTACTTAAGTCGGCATTGTGCCTTTAATATTGAATTCGGATGTAATTTCTGTGCTTCATCGTCAATAAGAAGGTCCAAGGGATACAGAAAACCTGAAGTGAAGCATCGTAATCTAAAACTGGACTCACAGGAGAGGTTCAAATCATAGAAAGTTAGGGTGTCAGTACTCTTGTACATAAGTCGGCATTGTACCTTTTGTATTAAATTCGGATGCAATTTCTGTGTATCATCGTCAATAAGAAGGTCCAAGGGATACAGTAAACCTGAAGTGAAGCATCGGAATCTAAAACTGGACTCACATGAGAGGTTCAAATCATAGACAGTTAGAGTGTCAGTCCTCTTGTACTTAGGTCGGCATTGTGCCTTTTGTATTAAATTCGGATGTAATTTCTGTGTTTCATCATTTATAAGAAGGTCCAAGGGATACAGTTAACCTGAAGTGATGCATCGGAATCTAACACGGGACTCACAGGAGAGGTTCAAATCAAAGAAAAGTTAGAGGGTCAGTCCTCTTGTACTTAAGTCGGCATTGTGCCTTTTGTATTAAATTCGGATGCAATTTCTGTGTTTCATCGTCAATAAGAAGGTCCAAGGGATACAGTAAACCTGAAGTGAAGCATCGGAATCAAAAACTGGAGTCACAGGAGAGGTTCAAATCATAGAAAGTTAGAGTGTCAGTCCTCTTGTACTTAAGTCGGCATTGTGCCTTTTGTATTAAATTCGGATGCAATTTCTGTGTTTCATAGTCAATAAGAAGGTCCAAGGGATACAGTAAACCTGAAGTGAAGCATCGGAATCGAAAACTGGAGTCACAGGAGAGGTTCAAATCATAGAAAGTTAGAGTGTCAGTCCTCTTGTACTTAGGTCGGCATTGTGCGTTTTGTATTAAATTCGGATGTAATTTCTGTGTTTCATCGTTTATAAGAAGGTCCAAGGGATACAGTAAACCTGAAGTGAAGCATCGGAATCTAACACGGGACTCACAGGAGTGGTTTAAATCATAGAAAGTTAGAGTGTCAGTCCTCTTGTACTTAAGTCAGCATTGTGCCTTTTGTATTAAGTTCGGATGTAATTTCTGTGTTTCATCGTCAATAAGAAGGTCCAAGGGATACAGTAAACATGAAGTGAAGCATCGGAATCGAAAACTGGACTCACAGGAGAGGTTCAAATCATAGAAAGTTGGAGTGTGAGTCCTCTTGTACTTAAGTCGGCATTGTGCCTTTAATATTGAATTCGGATGTAATTTCTGTGCTTCATCGTCAATAAGAAGGTCCAAGGGATACAGAAAACCTGAAGTGAAGCATCGTAATCTAAAACTGGACTCACAGGAGAGGTTCAAATCATAGAAAGTTAGGGTGTCAGTACTCTTGTACATAAGTCGGCATTGTGCCTTTTGTATTAAATTCGGATGCAATTTCTGTGTATCAACGTCAATAAGAAGGTCCAAGGGATACAGTAAACCTGAAGTGAAGCATCGGAATCAAAAACTGGACTCACAGGAGTGGTTCAAATCATAGAATGTAAGAGTGTCAGTCTTCTTCTACTTAAGTCGGCACTGTGCCTTTTGTATTAAATTTGTATGCAATTTCTGTGTTTCATTGTCAATAAGAAGGTCCAAGGGATTCAGTAAACCTCAAGTGAAGCATCGGAAACTAAAACCTGACTCACAGGAGAGGTTCAAATCATATAAACATAGTGTGTCAGTCCTCTTGTACTTAAGTCGGCATTGTGCCTTTTGTATTAATTTCGGATGCAATTTCTGTGGTTCATCGTCAATATGAAGGTCCAAGGGATTCAGAAAACCTGAAGTGAAGCATCGTAATCTAAAACTGGAATCACAGGAGAGGTTCAAATCATAGAAAGTAAGAGTGTCGGTCCTCTTGTACTTAAGTCGGCATTGTGCCTTTTGTATGAAATTCGGATGCAATTTCTGTGTTTCATCGTCAATAAGAAGGTCCAAGGGATTCAGAAAACCTGAAGTTAAGCATCGGACTCTAAAACTGGAATCACAGGAGAGGTTCAAATCATAGAAAGTTAGAGTGTCAGTTCTCTTGTACTTAAGTCGGCATAGTGCTTCTTGTATTAAATTCGGATGCAATTTCTGCGTTTCATCGTCAATAGGAAGGTCCAAGGGATTCAGAAAACCTGAAATGAAGCATCGGAATCTGAAACTGGAATCACAGGAGAGGTTAAAATCAAAGAAAGTTAGAGTGTCAGTCCTCTTGTACTTAAGTCGGCATTGTGCATTCTGTATTAAATTCGGATGCAATTTCTGTGTTTCATCGTCAATAAGAAGGTCCAAGGGATACAGTAAACCTGAAGTGAAGCATCGGAATCGAAAACTGGACTAAAAGGAGACGTTCAAATCATAGAAAGTTATGGTGTCAGTCCTCTTGTACTTAAATCGGCATTGTGCCTTTTGTATTAAATTCGGATGCAATTTCTGTGTTTCATCGTCAATAATAAGGTCCAAGGGATACAGTAAACCTGAAGTGAAGCATCGGAATCTAAAACTGGACTCACATGAGAGGTTCAAATCATAGACAGTTAGAGTGTCAGTCCTCTTGTACTTAGGTCGGCATTGTGCCTTTTGTATTAAATTCGGATGTAATTTCTGTGTTTCATCATTTATAAGAAGGTCCAAGGGATACAGTTAACCTGAAGTGATGCATCGGAATCTAACACGGGACTCACAGGAGAGGTTCAAATCAAAGAAAAGTTAGAGGGTCAGTCCTCTTGTACTTAAGTCGGCATTGTGCCTTTTGTATTAAATTCGGATGCAATTTCTGTGTTTCATCGTCAATAAGAAGGTCCAAGGGATACAGTAAACCTGAAGTGAAGCATCGGAATCGAAAACTGGAGTCACAGGAGAGGTTCAAATCATAGAAAGTTAGAGTGTCAGTCCTCTTGTACTTAAGTCGGCATTGTGCCTTTTGTATTAAATTCGGATGCAATTTCTGTGTTTCATAGTCAATAAGAAGGTCCAAGGGATACAGAAAACCTGAAGTGAAGCATCGTAATCTAAAACTGGACTCACAGGAGAGGTTCAAATCATAGAAAGTTAGGTTGTCAGTACTCTTGTACTTAAGTCGGCATTGTGCCTTTTGTATTAAATTCGGATGCAATTTCTGTGTATCATCGTCAACAAGAATGTCCAAGGGATACAGTAAACCTGAAGTGAAGCATCGGAATCAAAAACTGGACTCACAGGAGTGGTTCAAATCATAGAATGTTAGAGTGTCAGTCTTCTTCTACTTAAGTCGGCACTGTGCCTTTTGTATTAAATTTGTATGCAATCTCTGTGTTTCATTGTCAATAAGAAGGTCCAAGGGATTCAGTAAACCTGAAGTGAAGCATCGGAAACTAAAACCTGACTCACAGGAGAGGTTCAAATCATAGAAACATAGTGTGTCAGTCCTCTTGTACTTAAGTCGGCATTGTGCCTTTTGTATTAATTTCGGATGCAATTTCTGTGGTTCATCGTCAATATGAAGGTCCAAGGGATTCAGAAAACCTGAAGTGAAGCATCGGAATCTAAAACTGGAATCACAGGAGAGGTTCAAATCATAGAAAGTTAGAATGTCGGTCCTCTTGTACTTAAGTCGACATTGTGCCTTTTGTATGAAATTCGGATGCAATTTCTGTGTTTCATCGTCAATAAGAAGGTCCAAGGGATTCAGAAAACCTGAAGTTAAGCATCGGACTCTAAAACTGGAATCACAGGAGAGGTTTAAATCAAAGAAAGTTAGAGTGTCAGTCCTCTTGTACTTAAGTCGGCATTGTTCCTTTTGTATTAAATTCGGATGAAATTTCTGTGTTTCATCTTCAATAAGAAGGTCCAAGGGATACTGTAAATCTGAAGTGAAGCACCGGAATCTAAAACTGGACTCATAAGAGATGTTCAAATCATAGAAAGTTAGAGTATCAGTCCTCTTGTACTTAAGTCGGCATTGTGCCTTTTGTATTAAATTCGGATGCAATTTCTGTGTTTCATTGTCAATAAGAAGGTCCAAGGGATACAGTAAACCTGAAGTAATGCCTCGGCATCTACAACTGGACTCACAGGAGAGGCTCAAATCACAGAAAATTAGAGTGTCAGTCCTCTTGTACTTAAGTCGGCATTGTGCCTTTTGTATTAAAATCGGATGCAATTTCTGTGCTTCATCGTCAATAAGAAGGTCCAAGGGATACAGTAAACCTGAAGTGAAGCATCGGAATCTAAAACTGGACTCACAGGAGAGGTTCAAATAATCGAAAGTTAGAGTGTCAGTCCTCTAGTACTTAATTCAGCATTGTGTCTTTTGTATTAAATTCGGATGCAATTTCTGGGTTTCATCGTCAATAGGAAGGTCCAAGGGATTCAGAAAACCTGAAATGAAGCATCGGAATCTGAAACTGGAATCACAGGAGAGGTTAAAATCAAAGAAAGTTAGAGTGTCAGTCCTCCTGTACTTAAGTCGGCATTGTGCATTCTGTATTAAATTCGGATGCAATTTCTGTGTTTCATCGTCAATAAGAAGGTCCAAGGGATACAGTAAACCTGAAGTGAAGCATCGGAATCGAAAACTGGACTAAAAGGAGACGTTCAAATCATAGAAAGTTATGGTGTCAGTCCTCTTGTACTTAAATCGGCATTGTGCCTTTTGTATTAAATTCGGATGCAATTTCTGTGTTTCATCGTCAATAAGAAGGTCCAAGGGATACAGTAAACCTGAAGTGAAGCATCGGAATCTATAACTGGACTCACAGGAGAGGTTCAAATCATAGACAGTTAGAGTGTCAGTCCTCTTGTACTTAGGTCGGCATTGTGCCTTTTGTATTAAATTCGGATGTCATTTCTGTGTTTCATCATTTATAAGAAGGTCCAAGGGATACAGTTAACCTGAAGTGACGCATCGGAATCTAACACGAGACTCACGGGAGAGGTTCAAATCAAAGAAAGTTAGAGGGTCAGTCCTCTTGTACTTAAGTCGGCATTGTGCCTTTTGTATTAAATTCGGATGCAATTTCTGTGTTTCATCGTCAATAAGAAGGTCCAAGGGATACAGTAAACCTGAAGTGAAGCGTCGGAATCTAAAACTGGGCTCACAGGAGAGGTTCAAATCATAGAAAGTTAGAGTGTCAGTCCTCTTGTACTTCGGTCGGTATTGTGCCTTTTGTATTAAAATCGGATGCAATTTGTGTGCTTCATCGTCAATTAGAAGGTCCAACGGATACAGTAAACCTGAAGTAAAGCCTCGGCATCTAAAACTGGACTCAAAGGAGATTTTCAAATCATAGAAAATTCCAGTGTCAGTCCTCTTGTACTTAAGTCGGCATAGTGACTTTTGTATTAAAATCGGATGCAATTTCTGTGCTTCATCGTCAATAAGATGGTCCAAGGGATACAGTAAACCTGAAGTGAAGCATCGGAATCTAAAACTGGACTCACAGGAGAGGTTCAAATCACAGGAACCTAGAGTGTCACTCCTCTTGTACTTAAATCGGCATTGTGCCTTTTGTATTAAATTCGTATGCAATTTCTGTGTTTCATTGTCAATAAGAAGGTCCAACGGATTCAGTAAACCTGAAGTGAAGCATCGGAAACTAAAATCGGACTCACAGGAGAGGTTCAAATCATGGAAACTTAGAGTGTCAGTCCTCTTGTACTTAAGTCGGCATTGTGCCTTTTGTATTAATTTCGGATGCAATTTCTGTGTTTCATCGTCAATAAGAAGGTCCAAGGGATACAGAAAACCTGAAGTGAAGCATCGGAATCTAAAACTGTAATCACAGGACAGGTTCAAATCATAGATTGTTAGAGCGTCGGTCCTCTTGTACTTAAGTCGGCATTGTGCCTTTTGTATTAAATTCGGATGCAATATCTGTGTTTTATCGTCAATAAGAAGGTCCAAGGGATTCAGAAAACCTGAAGTGAAGCATCGGAATCTAAAACTGGCATCACAGGAGAGGTTCAAATCAATCTTGTACTTAAGTCGCCATTGTGCCTTTTGTATTAAATTCGGATGCAATTTCTGTGTTTCATCGTCAATAAGAAGGTCCAAGGGATACAGAAAACCTGAAGTGAAGCATCGTAATCTAAAACTGGACTCACAATAGAGGTTCAAATCATAGAAAGTTAGGTTGTCAGTACTCTTGTACTTAAGTCGGCATTGTGCCTTTTGTATTAAATTCGGATGCAATTTCTGTGTATCATCGTCAATAAGAAGGTCCAAGGGATACAGTAAACCTGAAGTGAAGCATCGGAATCAAAAACTGGACTCACAGGAGTGGTTCAAATCATAGAATGTTAGAGTGTCAGTCTTCTTCTACTTAAGTCGGCACTGTGCCTTTTGTATTAAATTTGTATGCAATTTCTGTGTTTCATTGTCAATAAGAAGGTCCAAGGGATTCAGTAAACCTGAAGTGAAGCATCGGAAACTAAAACCTGACTCACAGGAGAGGTTCAAATCATAGAAACGTAGTGTGTCAGTCCTCTTGTACTTAAGTCGGCATTGTGCCTTTTGTATTAATTTCGGATGCAATTTCTGTGGTTCATCGTCAATATGAAGGTCCAAGGGATTCATAAAACCTGAAGTGAAGCATCGGAATCTAAAACTGGAATCACAGGAGAGGTTCAAATCATAGAAAGTTAGAATGTCGGTCCTCTTGTACTTAAGTCGGCATTGTGCCTTTTGTATGAAATTCGGATGCAATTTCTGTGTTTCATCGTCAATAAGAAGGTCCAAGGGATTCAGAAAACCTGAAGTTAAGCATCGGACTCTAAAACTGGAATCACAGGAGAGGTTCAAATCAAAGAAAGTTAGAGTGTCAGTCCTCTTGTACTTAAGTCGGCATTGTTTCTTTTGTATTAAATTCGGATGAAATTTCTGTGTTTCATCTTCAATAAGAAGGTCCAAGGGATACTGTAAATCTGAAGTGAAGCACCGGAATCTAAAACTTTACTCATAAGAGATGTTCAAATCATAGAAAGTTAGAGTATCAGTCCTCTTGTACTTAAGTCGGCATTGTGCCTTTTGTATTAAATTCGGATGCAATTTCTGTGTTTCATTGTCAATAAGAAGGTCCAAGGGATACAGTAAACCTGAAGTAATGCCTCGGCATCTACAACTGGACTCACAGGAGAGGCTCAAATCACAGAAAATTAGAGTGTCAGTCCTCTTGTACTTAAGTCGGCATTGTGCCTTTTGTATTAAAATCGGATGCAATTTCTGTGCTTCATCGTCAATAAGAAGGTCCAAGGGATACAGTAAACCTGAAGTGAAGCATCGGAATCTAAAACTGGACTCACAGGAGAGGTTCAAATCAGAGAAACCTAGAGTGTCAGTCCTCTTGTACTTAAGTCGGCATTGTGCTTTTGTATTAAAGTCGTATGCAATTTCTGTGTTTCATTGTCAATAAGAAGGTCCAAGGGATTCAGTAAGCCTGAAGTGAAGCCCTGGAAACTAAAACCTGACCCACAGGAGAAGTTCAAATCATTGAAACTTAGAGTGTCAGTCCTCTTGTACTTAAGTCGGCATTGTGCCTTTTGTATTAATTTCGTATGCAATTTCTGTGTTTCATCGTGAATATGAAGGTCCAAGGGATACAGTAAACCTAAAGTGAAGCCTCGGCATCATAAACTGGACTCTCAGGTGAGTTTCAAATCATAGAAAGTTAGAGTGTCAGTCCTCTTGTACTGAAGTCGGCAGTGTGCCTCTTGTATTAAATTCGGATGCAATTTCTGTGTTTCATCGTCAATAAGAAGGTCCAAGGGATTCAGAAACCTGAAGTGAAGCATCGGTATCTGAAACTCGAATCACAGGAGAGGTTCAAATCAAAGAAAGTTAGAGTGTCAGTCCTCTTGTACTTAAGTCGGCTTTGTGCCTTTTGTATTAAATTCGGATGCAATTTCTGTGTTTCATCGTCAATAAGAAGGTCCAAGGGATACAGTAAACCTGAAGTGAAGCATCGGAATCGAAAACTGGACTAAAAGGATACGTTCAAATAATAGAAAGTTAGAGTGTCAGTCCTCTTGTACTTAAGTCGGCATTGTGCCTTTTGTATTAAATTCGGATGCAATTTCTGTGTTTCATCGTCAATAAGAAGGTACAAGGGATACAGTAAACCTGAAGTGAAGCATCGGAATCGAAAACTGGACTCACAGGAGAGGTTCAAATCAAAGAAAGTTAGAGTGTCAGTCCTCATGTACTTAGGTCGGCATTGTGCCTTTTGTATTAAATTCGGATGTAATTTCTGTGTTTCATCGTTTATAAGAAGGTCCAAGGGATACAGTAAACCTGAAGTGAAGCATCGGAATCTAACACGGGACTCACAGGAGAGGTTCAAATCAAAGAAAGTTAGAGTGTCAGTCCTCTTGTACTTAAGTCGGCATTGTGCCTTTTGTATTAAATTCGGTTGCAATTTCTATGTTTCATCGTCCATAAGAAGGTCCAAGGGATACAGCAAACCTGAAGTGAAGCATCGGAATCTAAAACTGGACTCACAGGAGGGGTTCAAATCATAGAAAGTTAGAGTGTCAGTCCTAATGTACTTAGGTCGGCATTGTGCCTTTTGTATTAAATTCGGATGTAATTTCTGTGTTTCATCGTTTATAAGAAGGTCCAAGGTATACAGTAAACCTGAAGTGAAGCATTGGAATCTAACACGGGACTCACAGGAGTGGTTCAAATCATAGAAAGTTAGGGTGTCAGTCCTCTTGTACTTAAGTCAGCATTGTGCCTTTTGTATTAAATTCGGATGTAATTTCTGTGTTTCATCGTCAATAAGAGGGTCCAAGGGGTACAGTAAACCTGAAGTGAAGCATCGGAATCTAAAACTGGACTCAAAGGAGAGGTTCAAATAATAGAGAGTTAGAGTGTCAGTCCTCTTGTACTGAAGTCGGCAGTGTGCCTTTTGTATTAAATTCGGATGCAATTTCTGTGTTTCATCGTAAATAAGAAGGTCCAAGGGATTCAGAAAACCTGAAGTGAAGCATCGGAATCTGAAACTCGAATCACAGGAGAGGTTAAAATCAAAGAAAGTAGAGTGTCAGTTCTCTTGTACTTAAGTCGGCATTGTGCCTTTTGTATTAAATTCGGATGCAATTTCTGTGTTTCATCGTCAATAAGAAGGTCCAAGGGATACAGTAAACCTGAAGTGAAGCATCGGAATCGAAAACTGGACTAAAAGGAGAAGTTCAAATCATAGAAAGTTAGAGTGTCAGTCCTCTTGTACCTAAGTCGGCATTGTGCCTTTTCTATTAAATTCGGATGCAATTTCTGTG
Organism: Schistocerca americana; assembly: GCF_021461395.2. Taxonomy (NCBI): domain Eukaryota; kingdom Metazoa; phylum Arthropoda; class Insecta; order Orthoptera; family Acrididae; genus Schistocerca; species Schistocerca americana. The sequence goes on along the minus strand of NC_060129.1, from coordinate 48,881 downwards.
TTTCATCGTCAATAAGAAGGTCCAAGGGATAAAGGAAACCTGAAGTAAAGCATCGGAATCTAAAACTGGACTCACAGGAGAGGTTTAAATCAGAGATAGTTAGAGTGTGAGACCTCTTGTACTTAGGTCGGCATTGTGCATTTTCTATTAAATTCGGATGTAATTTCTGTGTTTCATCATTTAATAGAAGGTCCAAGGGATACAGTCAACCTGAAGTGAGCATCGGAATCTAACACGGGACTCACAGGAGAGGTTCAAATCAATGAAAGTTAGAGGGTCAGTCCTCTTGTACTTAAGTCGGCATTGTGCTTTTGTATTAAATTCGGATGCAATTTCTGTGTTTCATCGTCAATAAGAAGGTCCAAGGGATACAGTAAACCTGAAGTGAAGCATCGGAATCGAAAACTGGACTCACAGGAGAGGTTCAAATCATAGAAAGTTAGAGTGTCAGTCCTCATGTACTTAGGTCGGCATTGTGCCTTTTGTGTTAAATTCGGATGTAATATCTGTGTTTCATCGCTTATAAGAAGGTCCAAGGGATACAGTAAACCTGAAGTGAAGCATCGGAATCTAACACGGGACTCACAGGAGAGGTTCAAATCAAAGAAAGTTAGAGTGTCAGTCCTCTTGTACTTAAGTCGGCATTGTGCCTTTTGTATTGAATTCGGATGTAATTTCTGTGTTTCATCGTTTATAAGAAGATCCAAGGGATACAGTAAACCTGAAGTGAAGCATTGGAATCTAACACGGGACTCACAGGAGTGGTTCAAATCATAGAAAGTTAGGGTGTCAGTCCTCTTGTACTTAAGTCAGCATTGTGCCTTTTGTATTGAATTCGGATGTAATTTCTGTGTTTCATCGTCAATAAGAGGGTCCAAGGGATACAGTAAACCTGAAGTGAAGTATCGGAATCTAAAACTGGACTCAAAGGAGAGGTTCAAATAATAGAGAGTTAGAGTGTCAGTCCTCTTGTACTGAAGTCGGCAGTGTGCCTTTTGTATTAAATTCGGATGCAATTACTGTGTTTCATCGTAAATAAGAAGGTCCAAGGGATTCAGAAAACCTGAAGTGAAGCATCGGAATCTGAAACTCGAATCACAGGAGAGGTTCAAATCAAAGAAAGTTAGAGTGACAGTTCTCTTGTACTTAAGTCGGCATTGTGCCTTTTGTATTAAATTCGGATGCAATTTCTGTGTTTCATCGTCAATAAGAAGGTCCAAGGGATACAGTAAACCTGAAGTGAAGCATCGGAATCGAAAACTGGACTAAAAGGAGAAGTTCAAATCATAGAAAGTTAGAGTGTCAGTCCTCTTGTACTTAAGTCGGCTTTGTGCCTTTTGTATTAAATTCGGATGCAATTTCTGTGTTTCATCGTCAATAAGAAGGTCCAAGGGATACAGTAAACCTGAAGTGAAGCATCGGAATCGAAAACTGGACTAAAAGGATACGTTCAAATAATAGAAAGTTAGAGTGTCAGTCCTCTTGTACTTAAGTCGGCATTGTGCCTTTTGTATTAAATTCGGATGCAATTTCTGTGTTTCATCGTCAATAAGAAGGTACAAGGGATACAGTAAACCTGAAGTGAAGCATCGGAATCGAAAACTGGACTCACAGGAGAGGTTCAAATCAAAGAAAGTTAGAGTGTCAGTCCTCATGTACTTAGGTCGGCATTGTGCCTTTTGTATTAAATTCGGATGTAATTTCTGTGTTTCATCGTTTATAAGAAGGTCCAAGGGATACAGTAAACCTGAAGTGAAGCATCGGAATCTAACACGGGACTCACAGGAGAGGTTCAAATCAAAGAAAGTTAGAGTGTCAGTCCTCTTGTACTTAAGTCGGCATTGTGCCTTTTGTATTAAATTCGGTTGCAATTTCTATGTTTCATCGTCCATAAGAAGGTCCAAGGGATACAGCAAACCTGAAGTGAAGCATCGGAATCTAAAACTGGACTCACAGGAGGGGTTCAAATCATAGAAAGTTAGAGTGTCAGTCCTAATGTACTTAGGTCGGCATTGTGCCTTTTGTATTAAATTCGGATGTAATTTCTGTGTTTCATCGTTTATAAGAAGGTCCAAGGTATACAGTAAACCTGAAGTGAAGCATTGGAATCTAACACGGGACTCACAGGAGTGGTTCAAATCATAGAAAGTTAGGGTGTCAGTCCTCTTGTACTTAAGTCAGCATTGTGCCTTTTGTATTAAATTCGGATGTAATTTCTGTGTTTCATCGTCAATAAGAGGGTCCAAGGGGTACAGTAAACCTGAAGTGAAGCATCGGAATCTAAAACTGGACTCAAAGGAGAGGTTCAAATAATAGAGAGTTAGAGTGTCAGTCCTCTTGTACTGAAGTCGGCAGTGTGCCTTTTGTATTAAATTCGGATGCAATTTCTGTGTTTCATCGTAAATAAGAAGGTCCAAGGGATTCAGAAAACCTGAAGTGAAGCATCGGAATCTGAAACTCGAATCACAGGAGAGGTTAAAATCAAAGAAAGTAGAGTGTCAGTTCTCTTGTACTTAAGTCGGCATTGTGCCTTTTGTATTAAATTCGGATGCAATTTCTGTGTTTCATCGTCAATAAGAAGGTCCAAGGGATACAGTAAACCTGAAGTGAAGCATCGGAATCGAAAACTGGACTAAAAGGAGAAGTTCAAATCATAGAAAGTTAGAGTGTCAGTCCTCTTGTACCTAAGTCGGCATTGTGCCTTTTCTATTAAATTCGGATGCAATTTCTGTGTTTCATCGTCAATAAGAAGGTCCAAGGGATAAAGGAAACCTGAAGTAAAGCATCGGAATCTAAAACTGGACTCACAGGAGAGGTTTAAATCAGAGATAGTTAGAGTGTGAGACCTCTTGTACTTAGGTCGGCATTGTGCATTTTCTATTAAATTCGGATGTAATTTCTGTGTTTCATCATTTAATAGAAGGTCCAAGGGATACAGTCAACCTGAAGTGAGCATCGGAATCTAACACGGGACTCACAGGAGAGGTTCAAATCAATGAAAGTTAGAGGGTCAGTCCTCTTGTACTTAAGTCGGCATTGTGCTTTTGTATTAAATTCGGATGCAATTTCTGTGTTTCATCGTCAATAAGAAGGTCCAAGGGATACAGTAAACCTGAAGTGAAGCATCGGAATCGAAAACTGGACTCACAGGAGAGGTTCAAATCATAGAAAGTTAGAGTGTCAGTCCTCATGTACTTAGGTCGGCATTGTGCCTTTTGTGTTAAATTCGGATGTAATATCTGTGTTTCATCGCTTATAAGAAGGTCCAAGGGATACAGTAAACCTGAAGTGAAGCATCGGAATCTAACACGGGACTCACAGGAGAGGTTCAAATCAAAGAAAGTTAGAGTGTCAGTCCTCTTGTACTTAAGTCGGCATTGTGCCTTTTGTATTGAATTCGGATGTAATTTCTGTGTTTCATCGTTTATAAGAAGATCCAAGGGATACAGTAAACCTGAAGTGAAGCATTGGAATCTAACACGGGACTCACAGGAGTGGTTCAAATCATAGAAAGTTAGGGTGTCAGTCCTCTTGTACTTAAGTCAGCATTGTGCCTTTTGTATTGAATTCGGATGTAATTTCTGTGTTTCATCGTCAATAAGAGGGTCCAAGGGATACAGTAAACCTGAAGTGAAGTATCGGAATCTAAAACTGGACTCAAAGGAGAGGTTCAAATAATAGAGAGTTAGAGTGTCAGTCCTCTTGTACTGAAGTCGGCAGTGTGCCTTTTGTATTAAATTCGGATGCAATTACTGTGTTTCATCGTAAATAAGAAGGTCCAAGGGATTCAGAAAACCTGAAGTGAAGCATCGGAATCTGAAACTCGAATCACAGGAGAGGTTCAAATCAAAGAAAGTTAGAGTGACAGTTCTCTTGTACTTAAGTCGGCATTGTGCCTTTTGTATTAAATTCGGATGCAATTTCTGTGTTTCATCGTCAATAAGAAGGTCCAAGGGATACAGTAAACCTGAAGTGAAGCATCGGAATCGAAAACTGGACTAAAAGGAGACGTTCAAATCATAGAAAGTTAGAGTGTCAGTCCTCTTCTACTTAAGTCGGCATTGTGCCTTTTGTATTAAATTCGGATGCAATTTCTGTGTTTCATCGTCAATAAGAAGGTCCAAGGGATAAAGGAACCCTGAAGTAAAGCATCGGAATCTAAAACTGGACCCACAGGAGAGGTTTAAATCAGAGATAGTTAGAGTGTGAGACCTCTTGTACTTAGGTCGGCATTGTGCCTTTTCTATTAAATTCGGATGTAATTTCTGTGTTTCATCATTTATTAGAAGGTACAAGGGATACAGTATACCTGAAGTGAGCATCGGAATCTAACACGGGACTCACAGGAGAGGTTCAAATCAAAGAAAGTTTGAGGGTCAGTCCTCTGGTACTTAAGTCGGCATTGTGCCTTTTGTATTAAATTTGGATGCAATTTCTGTGTTTCATCGTCAATAAGAAGGTCCAAGGGATACAGTAAACCTGAAGTGAAGCATCGGAATCGAAAACTGGACTCACAGGAGATGTTCAAATGATAGAAAGTTAGAGTGTCAGTCCTCTTGTACTTAAGTCGGCATTGTGCCTTTTTTATTAAATTCGGATGCAATTTCTGTGTTTCATCGTCAATAAGAAGGTCCAAGGGAGACAGTAAACCTGAAGTGAAGCATCGGAATCTAAAACTGGACTCACAGGAGAGGTTCAAATCATAGAAAGTTAGAGTGTCAGTCCTCTTGTAATTCGGTCTGTATTGTGCCTTTTGTATTAAATTCGTATATAACTTCTGTGTTTCATCGTATATAAGAAGGTCAAAGGGATACAGTAAACCTGAAGTGAAGCATCTGAATCTAACAAGGGACTCACAGGAGTGGTTCAAATCATAGAAAGTTATAGTGTCAGTCCTCTTATACTTAAGTCAGCATTGATCCTTTTGTATTAAAATCGGATGCAATTTCTGTGCTTCATCGTCAATAAGAAGGTCCAAGGGATTCAGTAAACCTGAAGTGAAGCCTCGGAAACTAAAACCTGACTCACAGAAGAAGTTCAAATCATAGAAACTTAGAGTGTCAGTCCTCTTGTACTTAAGTCGGCATTGTGCCTTTTGTATTAATTTCGTGTGCAATTTCTGTGTTTCATCGTGAATATGAAGGTCCAAGGGATACAGTGAACCTGAAGTGAAGCCTCGGCAACATAAACTGGACTCACAGGTGAGGTTCAATCATAGAAAGTTAGAGTGTCAGTCCACTTGTACTGAAGTCGGCAGTGTGCCTCTTGTATTAAATTCGGATGCAATTTCTGTGTTTCATCGTCAATAAGAAAAGGGATTCAGAAAACCTGAAGTGAAGCATCGGTATCTGAAACTCGAATCACAGGAGAGGTTCAAATCAAAGAAAGTTAGAGTGTCAGTCCTCTTGTACTTAAGTCGGCATTGTGCCTTTTGTATTAAATTCGGATGCAATTTCTGTGTTTCATCGTCAATAAGAAGGTCCAAGGGATACAGTAAACCTGAAGTGAAGCATCGGAATCGAAAACTGGACTAAAAGGAGATGTTCAAATCATAGAAAGTTAGAGTGTCAGACCTCTTGTACTTAAGTCGGCATTGTGCCTTTTGTATTAAATTCGGATGCAATTTCTGTGTTTCATCGTCAATAACAAGGTCCAAGGGATAAAGGAAACCTGAAGTGAAGCATCGGAATCTAAAACTGGACTCACAGGAGAGGTTCAAATCAGAGAAAATTAGAGTGTCAGACCTCTTGTACTTAGGTCGGCATTGTGCCTTTTCTATTAAATTCCGATGTAATTTCTGTGTTTCATCTTTTATAAGAAGGTCCAAGGGATACAGTAAACCTGAAGTGAAGCATCGGATTCTTACACGGGACTCACAGGAGAGGTTCAAATCATAGATAGTTAGAGTGTCAGTCCTCTTGTACTTAAGTCGGCATTGTGCCTTTTGCATTAAATTCGGATGCAATTTCTGTGTTTCATCGTCAATAAGAAGGTCCAAGGGATACAGTAAACCTGAAGTGAAGCATCTGAATCAAACACGGGACTCACAGGAGTGGTTCAAATCATAGAAAGTTATAGTGTCAGTCCTCTTGTACTTAAGTCAGCATTGTGCCTTTTGTATTAAATTCGGATGAAATTTCTGTGTTTCATCGTCAATGAGAAGCTCCAAGGGATTCAGTAAACCTGAAGTGAAGCATCGGAAACTAAAACCTGACTCACAGGAGAAGTTCAAATCATAGAAACTTAGAGTGTCAGTCCTCTTGTAATTAAGTCGGCATTGTGCATTTTGTATTAATTTCGTATGCAATTTCTGTGTTTCATCGTCAATATGAAGGTCCAAGGGATACAGTAAACCTGAAGTGAAGCCTCGGCAACATAAACTGGACTCACAGGTGAGGTTCAAATCATAGAAAGTTAGAGTGTCACTCCTCTTGTACTTAAGTCGGCATTGTGCCTTTTGTATTAAATTCGGATGCAATTTCTGTGTTTCATCGTCAATAAGAAGGTCCAAGGGATACAGTAAACCTGAAGTGAAGCATCGGAATCGAAAACTGGACTCACAGGAGAGGTTCAAATCATAGAAAGTTAGAATGTCAGTCCTCTTGTACTTAAGTCGGCATTGTGCCTTTTATATTAAATTCGGATGCAATTTCTGTGTTTCATCGTCAATAAGAAGGTCCAAGGGATACAGTAAACCTGAAGTGAAGCATCGGAATCTAAAACTGGACTCACAGGAGAGGTTCAAATCATAGGAAATTAGAGTGTCAGTCCTCTTGTACTGAGGTCGGCATTGTGCCTTTTGTATTAAATTCGGATGTAATTTCTGTGTTTCATCGTTTATAAGAAGGTCCAAGGGATACAGTAAACCTGATGTGAAGCATCGGAATCTATCACGGGACTCACAGGAGTGGTTCAAATCATAGAAAGTTAGAGTGTCAGTCCTCTTGTACTTAAGTCAGCATTGTGCTTTTTGTATTAAATTCGGATGTAATTTCTGTGTTTCATCGTCAATAAGAGGGTCCAAGGGATACAGTAAATCTGAAGGGAAGCATCGGAATCTAAAACTGGACTCATAAGAGAGGTTCAAATCATAGAAAGTTAGAGTGTCTGTCCTCTTGTTCTTAAGTCGGCATTGTGCCTTTTGTATTAAATTCGGATGCATTTTCTGTGTTTCATCGTCAATAAGAAGGTTTAAGGGATACAGTAAACCTGAAGTGAAGCCTCGGCATCTAAAACTGGACTCACAGGAGAGGTTCGAATCATAGAAAATTAGAGTGTCAGTCCTCTTGTACTTAAGTCGGCATTGTGCCTTTTGTATTAAATTCGTATGCAATTTCTGTGTTTCATTGTCAATAAGAAGGTCCAAGGGATTCAGTAAATCTGAAGTGAAGCATCGGAAACTAAAACATGACTCACAGGAGAGGTTCAGATCATAGAAACTTAGAGTGTCAGTCATATTGTACTTAAGTTGGCATTGAGCCTTTTGTATTAATTTCGGATGCAATTTCTGAGTTTCATCTTCAATATGAAGGTCCAAGGGATGCAGTAAACCTGAAGTGAAGCCTCGGCAACATAAACTGGACTCACAGGTGAGGTTCAAATCATAGAAAGTTAGAGTGTCAGTCCTCTTGTACTTAAGTCGGCATTGTGCCTTTTGTATTAAATTCGGATGCAATTTCTGTGTTTCATCGTCAATAAGAAGGTCCAAGGGATACAGTAAACCTGAAGTGAATAATCGGAATCGAAAACTGGACTCACAGGAGAGGTTCAAATCATAGAAAGTTAGAGTGTCGGTCCTCTTGTACTTAAGTCGGCATTGTGCCTTTTGTATTAAATTCGTATGCAATTTCTGTGTTTCATCGTCAATAAGAAGGTCCTCGGGATACAGTAAACCTGAAGGGAAGCATCGGAATCTAAAACTGGACTCACAGGAGAGGTTCAAACCATAGGAAGTTAGAGTGTCAGTCCTCTTGTACTTAGGTCAGCATTGTGCCTTTTGTATTAAATTCGGATGTAATTTCTGTGTTTCATCTTTTATAAGAAGGTCCATGGGATACAGTAAACCTGAAGTGAAGCATCGGAATCTAACACGGGACTCACAGGAGTGGTTCAAATCATAGAAAGTTAGAGTGACAGTCCTCTTGTACTTAAGTCAGCATTGTGCTTTTTGTATTACATTCGGATGTAATTTCTGTGTTTCATCGTCAATAAGAGGGTCCAAGGGATACAGTAACTCTGATGTGAAGCATCGGAATCTAAAAATGGACTCATAAGAGAGGTTCAAATCATAGAAAGTAAGAGTGTCAGTCCTCTTGTACTTAAGTCAGCATTGTGCCTTTTGTATTAAATTCGGATGTAATTTCTGTGTTTCATCGTCAATAAGAGGGTGCAAGGGATACAGTAAATCTAGAGTGAAGCATCGGAATCTAAAACTGGACTCATAAGAGAGGTTCAAATCATTGAAACTTAGAGTGTCAGTCCTCTTTTACTTAAGTCGGCATTGTGCCATTTGTATTAAAATCGGATGCAATTTCTGTGCTTCATCGTCAATTAGAAGGTCCAAGGGATACAGTAAACCTGAAGTAAAGCCTCGGCATCTATAACTGGACTCACAGGAGAGGTTCAAATCATAGAAAATTAGAGTGTCAGTCCTGTTGTACTTAAGTCGGCATTGTGCTTTTTGTATTAAAATCGGACGTAATTTCTGTGCTTCTTCGTCAATAAGAAGGTCCAAGGGATACAGTAGACCTGAAGTGAAGCATCAGGATCTAAAACTGGACTAACAGGAGAGGTTCAAATCAGAGAAACCTAGAGTGTCAGTCCTCTTGTACTGAAGTCGGCAGTGTGAGTCTTGTATTAAATTCGGATGCAATTTCTGTGTTTCATCGTCAATAAGAAGGTCTAAGGGATACAGTAAACCTGAAGTGAAGCATCGGAATCGAAAACTGGACTAAAAGGAGACGTTCAAATCATAGAAAGTTAGAGTGTCAGTCCACTTGTACTTAGGTCGGCATTGTGCCTTTTCTATTAAATTCCGATGTAATTTCTGTGTTTCATTGTCAATAAGAAGGTCCAAGGGATTCAGTAAACCTGAAGTGAAGCATCGGAAACTAAAACCTGACTCACAGGGGAGGTTCAGATCCTAGAAACTTAGAGTGTCAGTCCTCTTGTACTTAAGTTGGCATTGTGCCTTTTGTATTAATTTCGGATGCAATTTCTGAGTTTCATCGTCAATATGAAGGTCCAAGGGATGCAGTAAACCTGAAGTGAAGCCTAGGCAACATAAACTGGACTCACAGGTGAGGTTCAAATCATAGAAAGTTAGAGTGTCAGTCCTCTTGTACTTAAGTCGGCATTGTGCCTTTTGTATTAAATTCGGATGCAATTTCTGTGTTTCATCGTCAATAAGAAGGTCCAAGGGATACAGTAAACCTGAAGTGAATAATCGGAATCGAAAACTGGACTCACAGGAGAGGTTCAAATCATAGAAAGTTAGAGTGTCGGTCCTCTTGTACTTGAGTCGGCATTGTGCCTTTTGTATTAAATTCGTATGCAATTTCTGTGTTTCATCGTCAATAAGAAGGTCCTAGGGATACAGTAAACCTGAAGGGAAGCATCGGAATCTAAAACTGGACTCACAGGAGAGGTTCAAACCATAGGAAGTTAGAGTGTCAGTCCTCTTGTACTTAGGTCAGCATTGTGCCTTTTGTATTAAATTCGGATGTAATTTCTGTGTTTCATCTTTTATAAGAAGGTCCATGGGATACAGTAAACCTGAAGTGAAGCATCGGAATCTAACACGGGACTCACAGGAGTGGTTCAAATCATAGAAAGTTAGAGTGTCAGTCCTCTTGTACTTAAGTCAGCATTGTGCCTTTTGTATTACATTCGGATGTAATTTCTGTGTTTCATCGTCAATAAGAGGGTCCAAGGGATACAGTAACTCTGATGTGAAGCATCGGAATCTAAAAATGGACTCATAAGAGAGGTTCAAATCATAGAAAGTAAGAGTGTCAGTCCTCTTGTACTTAAGTCAGCATTGTGCCTTTTGTATTAAATTCGGATGTAATTTCTGTGTTTCATCGTCAATAAGAGGGTCCAAGGGATACAGTAAATCTGGAGTGAAGCATCGGAATCTAAAACTGGACTCATAAGAGAGGTTCAAATCATTGAAACTTAGAGTGTCAGTCCTCTTGTACTTAAGTCGGCATTGTGCCTTTTGTAATAAAGTCGGATGCAATTTGTGTGTTTCATCGTCAGTAAGAAGCTCCAAGGGATACAGTAAATCTGAAGTGAAGCATCGGAATCTAAAACTGGACTCACAAGAGAGGTTCAAATCATAGAAAGTTAGAGTGTCAGTCCGCTTGTACTTAAGTCGGCATTGTGCCTTTTGTATTAAATTCGGATGCAATTTCCGTGTTTCATTGTCAATAAGATGGTCCAAGGGATACAGTAAACCTGAAGTGAAGCCTCGGCATCTAAAACTGGACTCAAAGGGGAGGTTCAAATCATAGAAAATTAGAGTGTCAGTCCTCTTTTACTTAAGTCGGCATTGTGCCTTTTGTATTAAAATCGGATGCAATTTCTGTGCTTCATCGTCAATTAGAAAGTCCAAGGGATACAGTAAACCTGAAGTGAAGCCTCGGCATCTAAAACTGGACTCAAAGGGGAGGTTCAAATCATAGAAACTTAGAGTGTCAGTCCTCTTGTACTTAAGTTGGCATTGTGCCTTTTGTATTAATTTCGGATGCAATTTCTGAGTTTCATCGTCAATATGAAGGTCCAAGGGATGCAGTAAACCTGAAGTGAAGCCTCGGCAACATAAACTGGACTCACAGGTGAGGTTCAAATCATAGAAAGTTAGAGTGTCAGTCCTCTTGTACTTAAGTCGGCATTGTGCCTTTTGTATTAAATTCGGATGCAATTTCTGTGTTTCATCGTCAACAAGAAGGTCCAAGGGATACAGTAACCCTGAAGTGAATAATCGGAATCGAAAACTGGACTCACAGGAGAGGTTCAAATCATAGAAAGTTAGAGTGTCGGTCCTCTTGTACATAAGTCGGCATTGTGCCTTTTATATTAATATCGGATGCAATTTCTGTGTTTCATCGTCAATAAGATGGTCCAAGGGATACAGTAAACCTGAAGGGAAGCATCGGAATCTAAAACTGGACTCACAGGAGAGGTTCAAACCATAGGAAGTTAGGGTGTCAGTCCTCTTGTACTTAGGTCAGCATTGTGCCTTTTGTATTAAATTCGGATATAATTTCTGTGTTTCATCTTTTATAAGAAGGTCCATGGGATACAGTAAACCTGAAGTGAAGCATCGGAATCTAACACGGGACTCACAGGAGTGGTTCAAATCATAGAAAGTTAGAGTGTCAGTCCTCTTGTACTTAAGTCAGCATTGTGCCTTTTGTATTACATTCGGATGTAATTTCTGTGTTTCATCGTCAATAAGAGGGTCCAAGGGATACAGTAACTCTGATGTGACGCATCGGAATCTAAAACTGGACTCATAAGAGAGGTTCAAATCATAGAAAGTAAGAGTGTCAGTCCTCTTGTACTTAAGTCAGCATTGTGCCTTTTGTATTAAATTCGGATGTAATTTCTGTGTTTCATCGTCAATAAGAGGGTCCAAGGGATACAGTAAATTTGAAGTGAAGCATCGGAATCTAAAACTGGACTCATAAGAGAGGTTCAAATCATTGAAACTTAGAGTGTCAGACCTCTTGTACTTAAGTCGGCATTGTGCCTTTTGTAATAAAGTCGGATGCAATTTCTGTGTTTCATCGTCAATAAGAAGGTCCAAGGGATACAGTAAACCTGAAGTGAAGCCTCGGCATCTAAAACTGGACTCACAGGAGAGGTTCAAATCATAGAAAATTAGAGTGTCAGTCCTGTTGTACTTAAGTCGGCATTGTGCCATTTGTATTAAAATCGGACGTAATTTCTGTGCTTCATCGTCAATAAGAAGGTCCAAGGGATACACTAGACCTGAAGTGAAGCATCAGGATCTAAAACTGGACTCACAGGAGAGGTTCAAATCAGAGAAACCTAGAGTGTCAGTCCTCTTGTACTGAAGTCGGCAGTGTGCCTCTTGTATTAAATTCGGATGCAATTTCTGTGTTTCATCGTCAATAAGAAGGTCTAAGGGATACAGTAAACCTGAAGTGAAGCATCGGAATCGAAAACTGGACTAAAAGGAGACGTTCAAATCATAGAAAGTTAGAGTGTCAGTCCACTTGTACTTAGGTCGGGATTGTGCCTTTTCTATTAAATTCCGATGTAATTTCTGTGTTTCATTGTCAATAAGAAGGTCCAAGGGATTCAGTAAATCTGAAGTGAAGCATCGGAAACTAAAACCTGACTCATAGGAGAGGTTCAGATCCTAGAAACTTAGAGTGTCAGTCCTCTTGTACTTAAGTTGGCATTGTGCCTTTTGTATTAATTTCGGATGCAATTTCTGAGTTTCATCGTCAATATGAAGGTCCAAGGGATGCAGTAAACCTATAGTGAAGCCTCGGCAACATAAACTGGACTCACAGGTGAGGTTCAAATCATAGAAAGTTAGAGTGTCAGTCCTCTTGTACTTAAGTCGGCATTGTGCCTTTTGTATTAAATTCGGATGTAATTTCTGTGTTTCATCGTCAATAAGAGGGTCCAAGGGATACAGTAAATCTGAAGTGAAGCATCGGAATCTAAAACTGGACTCAAAAGAAAGGTTCAAATCATTGAAACTTAGAGTGTCAGTCCTCTTGTACTTAAGTCGGCATTGTGCCTTTTGTAATAAAGTCGGATGCAATTTCTGTGTTTCATCGTCAATAAGAAGGTCCAAGGGATACAGTAAACCTGAAGTGAATAATCGGAATCGAAAACTGGACTCAAAGGAGAGGTTCAAATCATAGAAAGTTAGAGTGTCGGTCCTCTTGTACTTGAGTCGGCATTGTGCCTTTTGTATTAAATTCGTATGCAATTTCTGTGTTTCATCGTCAATAAGAAGGTCCTAGGGATACAGTAAACCTGAAGGGAAGCATCGGAATCTAAAACTGGACTCACAGGAGAGGTTCAAACCATAGGAAGTTAGAGTGTCAGTCCTCTTGTACTTAGGTCAGCATTGTGCCTTTTGTATTAAATTCGGATGTAATTTCTGTGTTTCATCTTTTATAAGAAGGTCCATGGGATACAGTAAACCTGAAGTGAAGCATCGGAATCTAACACGGGACTCACAGGAGTGGTTTAAATCATAGAAAGTTAGAGTGTCAGTCCTCTTGTACTTAAGTCAGCATTGTGCCTTTTGTATTACATTCGGATGTAATTTCTGTGTTTCATCGTCAATAAGAGGGTCCAAGGGATACAGTAACTCTGATGTGAAGCATCGGAATCTAAAAATGGACTCATAAGAGAGGTTCAAATCATAGAAAGTAAGAGTGTCAGTCCTCTTGTACTTATGTCAGCTTTGTGCCTTTTGTATTAAATTCGGATGTAATTTCTGTGTTCCATCGTCAATAAGAGGGTCCAAGGGATACAGTAAATCTAGAGTGAAGCATCGGAATCTAAAACTGGACTCATAAGAGAGGTTCAAATCATTGTAACTTAGAGTGTCAGTCCTCTTGTACTTAAGTCGGCATTGTGCCTTTTGTAATAAAGTCGGATGCAATTTCTGTGTTTCATCGTCAATAAGAAGCTCCAAGGGATACAGTAAATCTGAAGTGAAGCATCGGAATCTAAAACTGGACTCACAAGAGAGGTTCAAATCATAGAAAGTTAGAGTGTCAGTCCGCTTGTACTTAAGTCGGCATTGTGCCTTTTGTATTAAATTCGGATGCAATTTCCGTGTTTCATTGTCAATAAGAAGGTCCAAGGGATACAGTAAACCTGAAGTGAAGCCTCGGCATCTAAAACTGGACTCAAAGGGGAGGTTCAAATCATAGAAAATTAGAGTGTCAGTCCTCTTTTACTTAAGTCGGCATTGTGCCTTTTGTATTAAAATCGGATGCAATTTCTGTGCTTCATCGTCAATTAGAAGGTCCAAGGGATACAGTAAACCTGAAGTAAAGCCTCGGCATCTAAAACTGGACTCACAGGAGAGGTTCAAATCATAGAAAATTAGAGTGTCAGTCCTGTTGTACTTAAGTCGGCATTGTGCTTTTTGTATTAAAATCGGACGTAATTTCTGTGCTTCATCGTCAATAAGAAGGTCCAAGGGATACAGTAGACCTGAAGTGAAGCATCAGGATCTAAAACTGGACTCACAGGAGAGGTTCAAATCAGAGAAACCTAGAGTGTCAGTCCTCTTGTACTGAAGTCGGCAGTGTGCCTCTTGTATTAAATTCGGATGCAATTTCTGTGTTTCATCGTCAATAAGAAGGTCTAAGGGATACAGTAAACCTGAAGTGAAGCATCGGAATCGAAAACTGGACTAAAAGGAGACGTTCAAATCATAGAAAGTTAGAGTGTCAGTCCACTTGTACTTAGGTCGGCATTGTGCCTTTTCTATTAAATTCCGATGAAATTTCTGTGTTTCATTGTCAATACGAAGGTCCAAGGGATTCAGTAAACCTGAAGTGAAGCATCGGAAACTAAAACCTGACTCACAGGAGAGGTTCAGATCCTAGAAACTTAGAGTGTCAGTCCTCTTGTACTTAAGTTGGCATTGTGCCTTTTGTATTAATTTCGGATGCAATTTCTGAGTTTCATCGTCAATATGAAGGTCCAAGGGATGCAGTAAACCAGAAGTGAAGCCTCGGCAACATAAACTGGACTCACAGGTGAGGTTCAAATCATAGAATGTTAGAGTGTCAGTCCTCTTGTACTTAAGTCGGCATTGTGCCTTTTGTAATAAAGTCGGATGCAATTTCTGTGTTTCATCGTCAATAAGAAGGTCCAAGGGATACAGTAAACCTGAAGTGAATAATCGGAATCGAAAACTGGACTCACAGGAGAGGTTCAAATCATAGAAAGTTAGAGTGTCGGTCCTCTTGTACATAAGTCGGCATTGTGCCTTTTATATTAATTTCGGATGCAATTTCTGTGTTTCATCGTCAATAAGAAGGTCCAAGGGATACAGTAAACCTGAAGGGAAGCATCGGAATCTAAAACTGGACTCACAGGAGAGGTTCAAACCATAGGAAGTTAGAGTGTCAGTCCTCTTGTACTTAGGCCAGCATTGTGCCTTTTGTATTAAATTCGGATGTAATTTCTGTGTTTCATCTTTTATAAGAAGGTCCATGGGATACAGTAAACCTGAAGTGAAGCATCGGAATCTAACACGGTACTCACAGGAGTGGTTCAAATCATAGAAAGTTAGAGTGTCAGTCCTCTTGTACTTAAGTCAGCATTGTGCCTTTTGTATTACATTCGGATGTAATTTCTGTGTTTCATCGTCAATAAGAGGGTCCAAGGGATACAGTAACTCTGATGTGAAGCATCGGAATCTAAAAGTGGACTCATAAGAGAGGTTCAAATCATAGAAAGTAAGAGTGTCAGTCCTCTTGTACTTAAGTCAGCATTGTGCCTTTTGTATTAAATTCGGATGTAATTTCTGTGTTTCATCGTCAATAAGAGGGTCCAAGGGATACAGTAAATTTGAAGTGAAGCATCGGAATCTAAAACTGGACTCATAAGAGAGGTTCAAATCATTGAAACTTAGAGTGTCAGACCTCTTGTACTTAAGTCGGCATTGTGCCTTTTGTAATAAAGTCGGATGCAATTTCTGTGTTTCATCGTCAATAAGAAGGTCCAAGGGATACAGTAAACCTGAAGTGAAGCCTCGGCATCTAAAACTGGACTCACAGGAGAGGTTCAAATCATAGAAAATTAGAGTGTAAGTCTTCTTGTACTTAAGTCGGCATTGTGCCTTTTGTATTAAAATCGGATGCAATTTCTGTGCTTCATCGTCAATACGAAGGTCCAAGGGATACAGTAAACCTGAAGTGAAGCACCGGAATCTAAAACTGGACTCACAGGAGAGGTTCAAATAATAGAAAGTTAGAGTGTCAGTCCTCTTGTACTTAAGTCGGCATTGTGCCTTTTGTATTAAATTCGGATGCAATTTCTGTGTTTCATCGTCAATAAGAAGGTCCAAGGGATTCAGAAAACCTGAAGTGAAGCATCGGAATCTGAAACTGGAATCACAAGAGAGGTTCAAATCTAAGAAAGATAGAGTGTCAGTCCTCTTGTACCTAAGTCGGCATTGTGCCTTTTGTATTAAATTCGGATGCAATTTCTGTGTTTCATCGTCAATAAGAAGCTCCAAGGGGTACAGTAAATCTGAAGTGATGCATCGGAATCGAAAACTGGACTCACAAGAGAGGTTCAAATCATAGAAAGTTAGAGTGTCAGTCCGCTTGTACTTAAGTCGGCATTGTGCCTTTTGTATTAAATTCGGATGCAATTTCTGTGTTTCATTGTCAATAAGAAGGTCCAAGGGATACAGTAAACCTGAAGTGAAGCCTCGGCATCTAAAACTGGACTCACAGGAGAGGTTCAAATCATAGTAAATTAGAGTGTCAGTCCTGTTGTACTTAAGTCGGCATTGTGCCTTTTGTATTAAAATCGGACGTAATTTCTGTGCTTCATCGTCAATAAGAAGGTCCAAGGGATACAGTAGACCGGAAGTGAAGCATCAGGATCTAAAACTGGACTAACAGGAGAGGTTCAAATCAGAGAAACCTAGAGTGTCAGTCCTCTTGTACTTAAGTCGGCATTGTGCCTTTTGTATTAAATTCGTATGCAATTTCTGTGTTTCATTGTCAATAAGAAGGTCCAAGGGATTCAGTAAACCTGAAGTGAAGCATCGGAAACTAAAACCTGACTCACAGGAGAAGTTCAAATCATAGAAACTTAGAGTGTCAGTCCTCTTGTACTTAAGTCGGCATTGTGCATTTTGTATTAATTTCGTATGCAATTTCTGTGTTTCATCGTCAATATGAAGGTCGAAGGGATACAGTAAACCTGAAGTGAAGCCTCAGCAACATAAACTGGACTCACAGGTGAGGTTCAAATCATAGAAAGTTAGAGTGTCACTCCTCTTGTACTTAAGTCGGCATTGTGCCTTTTGTATGAAATTCGGATGCAATTTCTGTGTTTCATCGTCAATAAGAAGGTACAAGGGATACAGTAAGCCTGAAGTGAAGCATCGGAATCGAAAACTGGACTCACAGGAGAGGTTCAAATCATAGAAAGTTAGAGTGTCAGTCCTCTTGTACTTAAGTCGGCATTGTGCCTTTTATATTAAATTCGGATGCAATTTCTGTGTTACATCGTCAATAAGAAGGTCCAAGGGATACAGTAAACCTGATGTGAAGCATCGGAATCTAACACGGGACTCACAGGAGTGGTTCAAATCATAGAAGGTTAGAGTGTCAGTCCTCTTCTACTTAAGTCAGCATTGTGCCTTTTGTATTAAGTTCGGATGTAATTTCTGTGTTTCATCGTCAATAAGAGGGTCCAAGGGATACAGTAAATCTGAAGTGAAGCATCGGAATCTAAAACTGGACTCATAAGAGAGGTTCAAATCATAGAAAGTTAGAGTGTCAGTCCTCTTGTTCTTAAGTCGGCATTGTGCCTTTTGTATTAAATTCGGATGCAATTTCTGTGTTTCATCGTCAATAAGAAGGTTTAAGGGATACAGTAAACCTGAAGTGAAGCCTCGGCATCTAAAACTGGACTCACAGGAGAGGTTCAAATCATAGAAAATTGGAGTGTCAGTCCTCTTGTACTTAAGTCGGCATTGTGCCTTTTGTATTAAATTCGGATGCAATTTCTGTGTTTCATCGTCAATAAGAAGGTCCAAGGGATTCAGAAAACCTGAAGTGAAGCATCGGAATCTGAAACTGGAATCACAAGAGAGGTTCAAATCTAAGAAAGTTAGAGTGTCAGTCCTCTTGTACTTAAGTCGGCATTGTGCCTTTTGTATTAAATTCGGATGCAATTTCTGTGTTTCATCGTCAATAAGAAGCTCCAAGGGGTACAGTAAATCTGAAGTGAAGCATCGGAATCTAAAACTGGACTCACAAGAGAGGTTCAAATCATAGAAAGTTAGAGTGTCAGTCCGCTTGTACTTAAGTCGGCATTGTGCCTTTTGTATTAAATTCGGATGCAATTTCTGTGTTTCATTGTCAATAAGAAGGTCCAAGGGATACAGTAAACCTGAAGTGAAGCCTCGGCATCTAAAACTGGACTCACAGGAGAGGTTCAAATCATAGTAAATTAGAGTGTCAGTCCTGTTGTACTTAAGTCGGCATTGTGCCTTTTGTATTAAAATCGGACGTAATTTCTTTGCTTCATCGTCAATAAGAAGGTCCAAGGGATACAGTAGACCTGAAGTGAAGCATCAGGATCTAAAACTGGACTAACAGGAGAGGTTCAAATCAGAGAAACCTAGAGTGTCAGTCCTCTTGTACTTAAGTCGGCATTGTGCCTTTTGTATTAAATTCGTATGCAATTTCTGTGTTTCATTGTCAATAAGAAGGTCCAAGGGATTCAGTAAACCTGAAGTGAAGCATCGGAAACTAAAACCTGACTCACAGGAGAAGTTCAAATCATAGAAACTTAGAGTGTCAGTCCTCTTGTACTTAAGTCGGCATTGTGCATTTTGTATTAATTTCGTATGCAATTTCTGTGTTTCATCGTCAATATGAAGGTCGAAGGGATACAGTAAACCTGAAGTGAAGCCTCAGCAACATAAACTGGACTCACAGGTGAGGTTCAAATCATAGAAAGTTAGAGTGTCACTCCTCTTGTACTTAAGTCGGCATTGTGCCTTTTGTATGAAATTCGGATGCAATTTCTGTGTTTCATCGTCAATAAGAAGGTACAAGGGATACAGTAAGCCTGAAGTGAAGCATCGGAATCGAAAACTGGACTCACAGGAGAGGTTCAAATCATAGAAAGTTAGAGTGTCAGTCCTCTTGTACTTAAGTCGGCATTGTGCCTTTTATATTAAATTCGGATGCAATATCTGTGTTTCATCGTCAATAAGAAGGTCCAAGGGATACAGTAAACCTGATGTGAAGCATCGGAATCTAACACGGGACTCACAGGAGTGGTTCAAATCATAGAAGGTTAGAGTGTCAGTCCTCTTCTACTTAAGTCAGCATTGTGCCTTTTGTATTAAGTTCGGATGTAATTTCTGTGTTTCATCGTCAATAAGAGGGTCCAAGGGATACAGTAAATCTGAAGTGAAGCATCGGAATCTAAAACTGGACTCATAAGAGAGGTTCAAATCATATAAAGTTAGAGTGTCAGTCCTCTTGTTCTTAAGTCGGCATTGTGCCTTTTGTATTAAATTCGGATGCAATTTCTGTGTTTCATCGTCAATAAGAAGGTTTAAGGGATACAGTAAACCTGAAGTGAAGCCTCGGCATCTAAAGCTGGACTCACAGGAGAGGTTCAAATCATAGAAAATTGGAGTGTCAGTCCTCTTGTACTTAAGTCGGCATTGTGCCTTCTGTATTAAACTCGGATGCAATTTCTGTGCTTCATCGTCAATAAGAAGGTCCAAGGGATACAGTAAACCTGAAGTGAGGCATCGGAATCTAAAACTGGCCTCACAGGAGAGGTTCAAATCAGAGAATCTTAGAGTGTCAGTCCTCTTGTACTTAAGTCGGCATTGTGCCTTTTGTATTAAATTCGTATGCAATTTCTGTGTTTCATTGTCAATAAGAAGGTCCAAGGGATTTAGTAAACCTAAAGTGAAGCATCGCAAACTAAAACCTGACTCACAGGAGAGGTTCAAATCGTAGAAAGTTAGAGTCTCGGTCCTCTTGTACTTAAGTCGGCATTGTGCCTTTTATATTAAATTCGGATGTAATTTCTGTGTTTCATCGTCAATAAGAGGGTCCAAGGGATACAGTAAATCTCAAGTGAAGCATCGGAATCTAAAACTGCACTCATAAGAGAGGTTCAAATCATATAAAGTTAGAGTGTCAGTCCTCTTGTACTTAAGTCAGCATTGTGCCTTTTGTATTAAATTCGGATGTAATTTCTGTGTTTCATCGTCAATAAGAGGGTCCAAGGGATACAGTAAATCTGAAGTGTAGCATCGGAATCTAAAACTGGACTCATAAGAGAGGTTCAAATCATTGGAACTTAGAGTGTCAGTCCTCTTGTACTTAAGTCGGCATTGTGCCTTTTGTAATAAAGTCGGATGCAATTTCTGTGTTTCATCGTCAATAAGAAGGTCCAAGGGATACAGTAAACCTGAAGTGACGCCTCGGCATCTAAAACTGGACTCACAGGAGAGGTTCAAATCATAGAAAATTAGAGTGTTAGTCCTCTTGTACTTAAGTCGGCATTGTGCCTTTTGTATTAAAATCGGATGCAATTTCTGTGCTTCATCGTCAATAAGAAGGTCCAAGGGATACAGTAAACCTGAAGTGAAGCATCGGAATCTAAAACTGGACTCACAGGAGAGGTTCAAATAATAGAAAGTTAGAGTGTCAGTCCTCTTGTACTTAAATCGGCATTGTGCTTTTGTATTAAATTCAAATGCAATTTCTGTGTTTCATCGTCAGTAAGAAGGTCCAAGGGATTCAGAAAACCTGAAGTGAAACATCGGAATCTGAAACTGGAATCACAGGAGAGGTTCAAATCAAAGAAAGTTAGAGTGTCAGTCCTCTTGTACTTAAGTCGGCCTTGTGCCTTTTATATTAAATTCGGATGCAATTTCTGTGTTTCATCGTCAATAAGAAGGTCCAAGGGATACAGTAAACCTGAAGTGAAGCATCGGAATCGAAAACTGGACTCAAAGGAGACGTTCAAATCATAGAAAGTTAGAGTGTCAGTCCACTTGTACTTAGGTCGGCATTGTGCCTTTTCTATTAAATTCCGATGTAATTTCTGTGTTTCATTGTCAATACGAAGGTCCAAGGGATTCAGTAAACCTGAAGTGAAGCATCGGAAACTAAAACCTGACTCACAGGAGAGGTTCAGATCCTAGAAACTTAGAGTGTCAGTCCTCTTGTACTTAAGTTGGCATTGTGCCTTTTGTATTAATTTCGGATGCAATTTCTGAGTTTCATCGTCAATATGAAGGTCCAAGGGATGCAGTAAACCTGAAGTGAAGCCTCGGCAACATAAACTGGACTCACAGGTGAGGTTCAAATCATAGAAAGTTAGAGTGTCAGTCCTCTTGTACTTAAGTCGGCATTGTGCCTTTTGTATTAAATTCGGATGCAATTTCTGTGTTTCATCGTCAATAAGAAGGTCCAAGGGATACAGTAAACCTGAAGTGAATAATCGGAATCGAAAACTGGACTCACAGGAGAGGTTCAAATCATAGAAAGTTAGAGTGTCGGTCCTCTTGTACATAAGTCGGCATTGTGCCTTTTATATTAATTTCGGATGCAATTTCTGTGTTTCATCGTCAATAAGAAGGTCCAAGGGATACAGTAAACCTGAAGGGAAGCATCGGAATCTAAGACTGGACTCACAGGAGAGGTTCAAACCATAGGAAGTTAGAGTGTCAGTCCTCTTGTACTTAGGTCAGCATTGTGCCTTTTGTATTAAATTCGGATGTAATTTCTGTGTTTCATCTTTTATAAGAAGGTCCATGGGATACAGTAAACCTGAAGTGAAGCATCGGAATCTAACACGGGACTCACAGGAGTGGTTCAAATCATAGAAAGTTAGAGTGTCAGTCCTCTTGTACTTAAGTCAGCATTGTGCCTTTTGTATTACATTCGGATGTAATTTCTGTGTTTCATCGTCAATAAGAGGGTCCAAGGGATACAGTAACTCTGATGTGAAGCATCGGAATCTAAAACTGGACTCATAAGAGAGGTTCAAATCATAGAAAGTAAGAGTGTCAGTCCTCTTGTACTTAAGTCAGCATTGTGCCTTTTGTATTAAATTCGGATGTAATTTCTGTGTTTCATCGTCAATAAGAGGGTCCAAGGGATACAGTAAATTTGAAGTGAAGCATCGGAATCTAAAACTGGACTCATAAGAGAGGTTCAAATCATTGAAACTTAGAGTGTCAGACCTCTTGTACTTAAGTCGGCATTGTGCCTTTTGTAATAAAGTCGGATGCAATTTCTGTGTTTCATCGTCAATAAGAAGGTCCAAGGGATACAGTAAACCTGAAGTGAAGCCTCGGCATCTAAAACTGGACTCACAGGAGAGGTTCAAATCATAGAAAATTAGTGTGTAAGTCCTCTTGTACTTAAGTCGGCATTGTGCCTTTTGTATTAAAATCGGATGCAATTTCTGTGCTTCATCGTCAATAAGAAGGTCCAAGGGATACAGTAAACCTGAAGTGAAGCACCGGAATCTAAAACTGGAATCACAGGAGAGGTTCAAATAATAGAAAGTTAGAGTGTCAGTCCTCTTGTACTTAAGTCGGCATTGTGCCTTTTGTATTAAATTCGGATGCAATTTCTGTGTTTCATCGTCAATAAGAAGGTCCAAGGGATTCAGAAAACCTGAAGTGAAGCATCGGAATCTGAAACTGGAATCACAAGAGAGGTTCAAATCTAAGAAAGTTAGAGTGTCAGTCCTCTTGTACTTAAGTCGGCATTGTGCCTTTTGTATTAAATTCGGATGCAATTTCTGTGTTTCATCGTCAATAAGAAGCTCCAAGGGGTACAGTAAATCTGAAGTGAAGCATCGGAATCTAAAACTGGAGTCACAAGAGAGGTTCAAATCATAGAAAGTTAGAGTGTCAGTCCGCTTGTACTTAAGTCGGCATTGTGCCTTTTGTATTAAATTCGGATGCAATTTCTGTGTTTCATTGTCAATAAGAAGGTCCAAGGGATACAGTAAACCTGAAGTGAAGCCTCGGCATCTAAAACTGGACTCACAGGAGAGGTTCAAATCATAGTAAATTAGAGTGTCAGTCCTGTTGTACTTAAGTCGGCATTGTGCCTTTTGTATTAAAATCGGACGTAATTTCTGTGCTTCATCGTCAATAAGAAGGTCCAAGGGATACAGTAGACCTGAAGTGAAGCATCAGGATCTAAAACTGGACTAACAGGAGAGGTTCAAATCAGAGAAACCTAGAGTGTCAGTCCTCTTGTACTTAAGTCGGCATTGTGCCTTTTGTATTAAATTCGTATGCAATTTCTGTGTTTCATTGTCAATAAGAAGGTCCAAGGGATTCAGTAAACCTGAAGTGAAGCATCGAAAACTAAAACCTGACTCACAGGAGAAGTTCAAATCATAGAAACTTAGAGTGTCAGTCCTCTTGTACTTAAGTCGGCATTGTGCATTTTGTATTAATTTCGTATGCAATTTCTGTGTTTCATCGTCAATATGAAGGTCGAAGGGATACAGTAAACCTGAAGTGAAGCCTCAGCAACATAAACTGGACTCACAGGTGAGGTTCAAATCATAGAAAGTTAGAGTGTCACTCCTCTTGTACTTAAGTCGGCATTGTGCCTTTTGTATGAAATTCGGATGCAATTTCTGTGTTTCATCGTCAATAAGAAGGTACAAGGGATACAGTAAGCCTGAAGTGAAGCATCGGAATCGAAAACTGGACTCACAGGAGAGGTTCAAATCATAGAAAGTTAGAGAGTCAGTCCTCTTGTACTTAAGTCGGCATTGTGCCTTTTATATTAAATTCGGATGCAATTTCTGTGTTTCATCGTCAATAAGAAGGTCCAAGGGATACAGTAAACCTGATGTGAAGCATCGGAATCTAACACGGGACTCACAGGAGTGGTTCAAATCATAGAAGGTTAGAGTGTCAGTCCTCTTCTACTTAAGTCAGCATTGTGCCTTTTGTATTAAGTTCGGATGTAATTTCTGTGTTTCATCGTCAATAAGAGGGTCCAAGGGATACAGTAAATCTGAAGTGAAGCATCGGAATCTAAAACTGGACTCATAAGAGAGGTTCAAATCATAGAAAGTTAGAGTGTCAGTCCTCTTGTTCTTAAGTCGGCATTGTGCCTTTTGTATTAAATTCGGATGCAATTTCTGTGTTTCATCGTCAATAAGAAGGTTTAAGGGATACAGTAAACCTGAAGTGAAGCCTCGGCATCTAAAACTGGACTCACAGGAGAGGTTCAAATCATAGAAAATTGGAGTGTCAGTCCTCTTGTACTTAAGTCGGCATTGTGCCTTTTGTATTAAACTCGGATGCAATTTCTGTGCTTCATCGTCAATAAGAAGGTCCAAGGGATACAGTAAACCTGAAGTGAGGCATCGGAATCTAAAACTGGCCTCACAGGAGAGGTTCAAATCAGAGAATCTTAGAGTGTCAGTCCTCTTGTACTTAAGTCGGCATTGTGCCTTTTGTATTAAATTCGTATGCAATTTCTGTGTTTCATTGTCAATAAGAAGGTCCAAGGGATTTAGTAAACCTAAAGTGAAGCATCGCAAACTAAAACCTGACTCACAGGAGAGGTTCAAATCATAGAAAGTTAGAGTCTCGGTCCTCTTGTACTTAAGTCGGCATTGTGCCTTTTATATTAAATTCGGATGTAATTTCTGTGTTTCATCGTCAATAAGAGGGTCCAAGGGATACAGTAAATCTCAAGTGAAGCATCGGAATCTAAAACTGCACTCATAAGAGAGGTTCAAATCATATAAAGTTAGAGTGTCAGTCCTCTTGTACTTAAGTCAGCATTGTGCCTTTTGTATTAAATTCGGATGTAATTTCTGTGTTTCATCGTCAATAAGAGGGTCCAAGGGATACAGTAAATCTGAAGTGAAGCATCGGAATCTAAAACTGGACTCATAAGAGAGGTTCAAATCATTGGAATTTAGAGTGTCAGTCCTCTTGTACTTAAGTCGGCATTGTGCCTTTTGTAATAAAGTCGGATGCAATTTCTGTGTTTCATCGTCAATAAGAAGGTCCAAGGGATACAGTAAACCTGAAGTGACGCCTCGGCATCTAAAACTGGACTCACAGGAGAGGTTCAAATCATAGAAAATTAGAGTGTTAGTCCTCTTGTACTTAAGTCGGCATTGTGCCTTTTGTATTAAAATCGGATGCAATTTCTGTGCTTCATCGTCAATAAGAAGGTCCAAGGGATACAGTAAACCTGAAGTGAAGCATCTTAATCTAAAACTGGACTCACAGGAGAGGTTCAAATAATAGAAAGTTAGAGTGTCAGTCCTCTTGTACTTAAGTCGGCATTGTGCTTTTGTATTAAATTCAAATGCAATTTCTGTGTTTCATCGGCAGTAAGAAGGTCCAAGGGATTCAGAAAACCTGAAGTGAAACATCGGAATCTGAAACTCGAATCACAGGAGAGGTTCAAATCAAATAAAGTTAGAGTGTCAGTCCTCTTGTACTTAAGTCGGCCTTGTGCCTTTTGTATTAAATTCGGATGCAATTTCTGTGTTTCATCGTCAATAAGAAGGTCCAAGGGATACAGTAAACCTGAAGTGAAGCATCGGAATCGAAAACTGGACTCAAAGGAGACGTTCAAATCATAGAAAGTAAGAGTGTCAGTCCTCTTGTACTTAAGTCGGCATTGTGCCTTTTGTATTAAATTCGGATGCAATTTCTGTGTTTCTTCGTCAATAAGAAAGTCCAAGGGATACAGTAAACCTGAAGTGAAGCATCGGAATCTAAAACTCGACTCACAGGAGAGGTTCAAATCATAGAAAGTTAGAGTGTCTGTCCTCTTGTACTTAGGTTGGCATTGTGCCTTTCGTATTAAATTCGGATGTAATTTCTGTGTTTCATCATTTATAAGAAGGTCCAAGGGATACAGTAAACCTGAAGTGAAGCCTCGGCATCTAAAACTGGACTCACAGGGGAGGTTCAAATCATAGAAAATTAGAGTGTCAGTCCTCTTTTACTTAAGTCGGCATTGTGCCTTTTGTATTAAAATCGGATGCAATTTCTGTGCTTCATCGCCAATTAGAAGGTCCAAGGGATACTGTAAACCTGAAGTGAAGCATCGGAATCGAAAACTGGACTCAAAGGAGACGTTCAAATCATAGAAAGTTAGAGTGTCAGTCCTCTTGTACTTATGTCGGCATTGTGCCTTTTGTATTAAATTCGGATGCAATTTCTGTGTTTCATCGTCAATAAGAAGGTCCAAGGGATACAGTAAATCTGAAGTGAAGCATCGGAATCTAAAACTGGACTTACAAGAGAGGTTCAAATCATAGAAAGTTAGAGTGTCAGTCCGCTTGTACTTAAGTCGGCATTGTGCCTTTTGTATTAAATACGGATGCAATTTCTGTGTTTCATTGTCAATAAGAAGATCCAACGGATACAGTAAACCTGAAGTGAAGCCTCGGCATCTAAAACTGGACTCACAGGGGAGGTTCAAATCATAGAAAATTAGAGTGTCAGTCCTCTTTTACTTAAGTCGGCATTGTGCCTTTTATATTAAAATCGGATGCTATTTCTGTGCTTCATCGTCAATTAGAAGGTCCAAGGGATACAGTAAACCTGAAGTAAAGCCTCGGCATCTAAAACTGGACTCACAGGAGAGGTTCAAATAATAGAAAATTAGAGTGTCAGTCCTCTTGTACTTAAGTCAGCATTGTGCCTTTTTTATTAAAATCGGACGTAATTTCTGTGCTTCATCGTCAATAAGAAGGTCCAAGGGATACAGTAGACCTGAAGTGAAGCATCAGGATATAAACTGGACTCACAGGAGAGGTTCAAATCAGAGAAACCTAGAGTGTCAGTCCTCTTGTACTTAAGTCGGCATTGTGCCTTTTGTATTAAGTTCGTATGCAATTTCTGTGTTTCATTGTCAATGAGAAGGTCCAAGGGATTCAGTAAACCTGAAGTGAAGCATCGGAAACTAAAACCTGACTCACAGGAGAAGTTCAAATCATCGATACGTAGAGTGTCAGTCCTCTTGTATTTAAGTCGGCATTGTGCATTTTGTATTAATTTCGTATGCAATTTCTGTGTTTCATCGTCAATATGGAGGTCGAAGGGATACAGTAAACCTGAAGTGAAGCCTCGGCAACATAAACTGGACTCACAGGTGAGGTTCAAATCATAGAAAGTTAGAGTGTCACTCCTCTTGTACTTAAGTCGGCATTGTGCCTTTTGTATGAAATTCGGATGCAATTTCTGTGTTTCATCGTCAATAAGA
The DNA here is from genome assembly GCF_021461395.2 of Schistocerca americana. Classification (NCBI taxonomy): domain Eukaryota; kingdom Metazoa; phylum Arthropoda; class Insecta; order Orthoptera; family Acrididae; genus Schistocerca; species Schistocerca americana. The sequence goes on along the minus strand of NC_060129.1, from coordinate 21,861 downwards.
AGGTCCAAGGGATACAGTAAGCCTGAAGTGAAGCATCGGAGTCGAAAACTGGACTCACAGGAGAGGTTCAAATCATAGAAAGTTAGAGTGTCAGTCTTCTTGTACTTAAGTCGGCATTGTGCCTTTTATATTAAATTCGGATGCAATTTCTGTGTTTCATCGTCAATAAGAAGTTCCAAGGGATACAGTAAACCTGATGTGAAGCATCGGAATCTAACACGGGACTCACGGGAGTGGTTCAAATCATAGAAGGTTAGAGTGTCAGTCCTCTTGTACTTAAGTCAGCATTGTGCTTTTGTATTAAATTCGGATGTAATTTCTGTGTTTCATCGTCAATAAGAGGGTCCAAGGGATACAGTAAATCTGAAGTGAAGCATCGGAATCTAAAACTGGACTCATAAGAGAGGTTCAAATCATAGAAAGTTAGAGTGTCAGTCCTCTTGTTCTTAAGTCGGCATTGTGCCTTTTGTATTAAATTCGGATGCAATTACTGTGTTTCATCGTCAATAAGAAGGTTTAAGGGACACAGTAAACCTGAAGTGAAGCCTCGGCATCTAAAACTGGACTCACAGGAGAGGTTCAAATCATAGAAAATTAGAGTGTCAGTCCTCTTGTACTTAAGTCGGCATTGTGCCTTTTGTACTAAACTCGGATGCAATTTCTGTGCTTCATCGTCAATAAGAAGGTCCAAGGGATACAGTAAACCTGATGTGAAGCATCGGAATCTAAAACTGGACTCACAGGAGAGGTTCAAATCAGAGAAACTTAGAGTGTCAGTCCTCTTGTACTTAAGTCGGCATTGTGCCTTTTGTATTAAATTCGTATGCAATTTCTGTGTTTCATTGTCAATAAGAAGGTCCAAGGGATTTAGTAAACCTGAAGTGAAGCATCGGAAACTAAAACCTGACTCACAGGGGAGGTTCAGATCATAGAAACTTAAAGTGTCAGTCCTCTTGTACTTAAGTTGGCATTGTGCTTTTTGTATTAATTTCGGATGCAATTTCTGAGTTCCATCGTCAATATGAAGGTCCAAGGGATGCAGTAAACCTGAAGTGAAGCCTCGGCAACATAAACTGGACTCACAGGTGAGGTTCAAATCATAGAAAGTAAGAGTGTCAGTCCTCTTGTACTTAAGTCGGCATTGTGCCTTTTGTATTAAATTCGGATGCAATTTCTGTGTTTCATCGTCAATAAGAAGGTCCAAGGGATACAGTAAACCATAAGTGAAGCATCGGAATCGAAAACTGGACTCACAGGAGGGGTTCAAATCATAGAAAGTTAGAGTGTCAGTCCTCTTGTACTTAAGTCAGCATTGTGCCTTTTGTATTAAATTCGGATGTAATTTCTGTGTTTCATCGTCAATAAGAGGGTCCAAGGGATACAGTAAATCTGAAGTGAAGCATCGGAATCTAAAACTGGACTCATAAGAGAGGTTTAAATCATAGAAAGTTAGAGTGTCAGACCTCTTGTACTTAAGTCAGCATTGTGCCTTTTGTATTAAATTCGGATGTAATTTCTGTGTTTCATCGCCAATAAGAGGGTCCAAGGGATACAGTAAATCTGAAGTGAAGCATCGGAATCTAAAACTGGACTCAAAAGAAAGGTTCAAATCATTGAAACTTAGAGTGTCAGTCCTCTTGTACTTAAGTCGGCATTGTGCCTTTTGTAATAAAGTCGGATGCAATTTCTGTGTTTCATCGTCAATAAGAAGGGCCAAGGGATACAGTAAACCTGAAGTGACGCCTCGGCATCTAAAACTGGACTCACAGGAGAGGTTCAAATCATAGAAAATTAGAGTGTCAGTCCTCTTGTACTTAAGTCGGCATTGTGCCTTTTGTATTAAAATCGGATGCAATTTCTGTGCTTCATCGTCAATAAGAAGGTCCAAGGGATACAGTAAACCTGAAGTGAAGCATCGGAATCTAAAACTGGACTCACAGGAGAGGTTCAAATAATAGAAAGTTAGAGTGTCAGACCTCTTGTACTTAAGTCAGCATTCTGCCTTTTGTATTAAATTCGGATGTAATTTCTGTGTTTCATCGTCAATAAGAGGGTCCAAGGGATACAGTAAATCTGAAGTGAAGCATCGGAATCTAAAACTGGACTCAAAAGAGAGGTTCAAATCATTGAAACTTAGAGTGTCAGTCCTCTTGTACTTAAGTCGGCATTGTGCCTTTTGTATTAAATTCGGATGCAATCTCTGTGTTTCATCGTCAATAACAAGGTCCAAGGGATACAGTAAACCTGAAGTGAAGCATCGGAATCTAAAACTGGACTCACAGGACAGGTTCAAATCATAGAAAGTTAGAGTGTCAGTCCTCATGTACTTCGGTCGGTATTGTGCCTATTGTATTAAAAGCGGAATTAATTTCTGTGTTTCATCGCTTATAAGAAGGTCCAAGGGATACAGAAAACCTGAAGTGAAGCATCGGAATCTAACACGGGACTCACAGGAGTGGTTCAAATCCTTGAAAGTTATAGTGTCAGTCCTCTTGTACTTAAGTCAGCATTGTGCCGTTTGTATTAAATTAGGATGCAATTTCTGTGTTTCATCGTCAATAAGAAGGTCCAAAGGATACAGTAAACCTGAAGTGAAGCATCGGAATCGAAAACTGGACTCACAGGAGAGGTTCAAATCATACAAAGTTACAGTGTCAGTCCTCTTGTACTTAAGTCGGCATTGTGCCTTTTATATTAAATTCGGATGCAATTTCTGTGTTTCATCGTCAATAAGAAGGTCCAAGGGATACAGTAAACCTGAAGGGAAGCATCGTAATCTAAAACTGGACTCACAGGAGAGGTTCAAATCATAGGAAGTTAGAGTGTCAGTCCTCTTGTACTTAGGTCAGCATTGTGCCTTTTGTATTAAATTCGGATGTAATTTCTGTGTTTCATCTTTTATAAGATGGTCCATAGGATACAGTAAACCTGAAGTGAAGCATCGGAATCTAACACGGGACTCACAGGAGTGGTTCAAATCATAGAAAGTTAGAGTGTCAGTCCTCTTGTACTTAAGTCAGCATTGTGCCTATTGTATTAAAGTCGGATGCAATTTCTGTGTTTCATCGTCAATAAGAAGGTACAAGGGATACAGTAAACCTGAAGTGACGCCTCGGCATCTAAAACTAGACTCACAGGAGAGGTTCAAATCATAGAAAATTAGAGTGTCAGTCCTCTTGTACTTAAGTCGGCATTGTGCCTTTTGTATTAAAATCGGATGCAATTTCTGTGCTTCATCGTCAATAAGAAGGTCCAAGGGTTTCAGTAAACCTGAAGTGAAGCATCGGAATCCAAAACTGGATTCACAGGAGAGGTTCAAATAATAGAAAGTTAGAGTGTCAGTCCTCTTGTACTTAAGTCGGCATTGTGCTTTTGTATTAAATTCGGATGCAATTTCTGTGCTTCATCGTCAATAAGAAGGTCCAAGGGATTCAGAAAACCTGAAGTGAAGCATCGGAATCTGAAACTGGAATCACAGGAGAGGTTCAAATCAAAGAAAGTTAGAGTGTCAGTCCTCTTGTACTTAAGTCGGCATTGTGCCTTTTGTATTAAATTCGGATGCAATTTCTGTGTTTCATCGTCAATAAGAAGGTCCAAGGGATACAGTAAACCTGAAGTGAAGCATCGGAATCGAAAACTGGACTCAACGGAGACGTTCAAATCATAGTAAGTTAGAGTGTCAGTCCTCTTGTACTTAAGTCGGCATTGTGCCTTTTGTATTAAATTCGGATGCAATATCTGTGTTTCATCGTCAATAAGAAGCTCCAAGGGATACAGTAAACCTGAAGTGAAGCATCGGAATCTAAAACTGGACTCACAGGAGAGGTTCAAATCATAGAAAGTTAGAGTGTCAGTCCTCTTGTACTTAGGTTGGCATTGTGCCTTTCGTATTAAATTCGGATGTAATTTCTGTGTTTCATCATTTATAAGAAAGACCAAGGGATACAGTAAACCTGAAGTGAAGCATCGGAATCTAACACGGGACTCACAGGAGAGGTTCAAAACAAAGAAAGTTAGAGGGTCAGTCGTCTTGTACTTAAGTCGGCATTGTGCCTTTTGTATTAAAATCGGATGCAATTTCTGTGTTTCATCGTCAATAAGAAGGTCCAAGGGATACAGTAAACCTGAAGTGAAGCATCGGAATCGAAAACTGGACTCACAGGAGAGGTTCAAATCATAGAAAGTTAGAGTGTCTGTGCTCTTGTACCTAAGTCGGCATTGTGACTTTTGTATTAAATTCGGATGCAATCTCTGTGTTTCATCGTCAATAAGAAGGTCCAAGGGATACAGTAAACCTAAAGTGAAGCATCGGAATCTAAAACTGGACTCACAGGAGAGGTTCAAATCATAGGAAGTTAGAGTGTCAGTCCTCTTGTACTTAGGTTGGCATTGTGCCTTTCGTATTAAATTCGGATGTAATTTCTGTGTTTCATCGTTTATAAGAAGGTCCAAGGGATACAGAAAACCTGAAGTGAAGCATCGGAATCTAACACGGGACTCACAGGAGTGGTTCAAATCCTTGAAAGTTATAGTGTCAGTCCTCTTGTACTTAAGTCAGCATTGTGCCTTTTGTATTAAATTAGGATGCAATTTCTGTGTTTCATCGTCAATAAGAAGGTCCAAGGGATATAGTAAATCTGAAGTGAAGCATCGGAATCTAAAACTGGACTCACAAGAGAGGTTCAAATCATAGAAAGTTTAAGTGTCAGTCGTCTTGTACTTAAGTCGGCATTGTGCCTTTTGTATTAAATTCGGATGCAATTTCTGTGTTTCATCGTCAATAAGAAGGTCCAAGGGATACAGTAAACCTGAAGTGAAGCCTCGGCATCTAAAACTGGACTCACAGGAGAGGTTGAAATCATAGAAAATTAGAGTGGCAGTCCTCTTGTACTTAAGTCGGCATTGTGCCTTTTGTATTAAATTCGTATGCAATTTCTGTGTTTCATTGTCAATAAGAAGGTCCAAGGGATTCAGTAAACCTGAAGTGAAGCATCTGAAACTAAAACCTGACTCACAGGAGACCTTCAAATCATAGAAACTTAGAGTGTCAGTCCTCTTGTACTTAAGTCGGCTTTGTGCCTTTTGTATTAATTTCGGATGCAATTTCTGTGTTTCATCGTCAATATGAAGGACCAAGGGATACAGTAAACCTGAAGTGAAGTCTCGGCAACATAAACTGGACTCACAGGTGAGATTCAAATCATAGAAAGTTAGAGTGTCAGTCCTCTTGTACTTAAGTCGGCATTGTGCCTTTTATATGGAATTCGGATGCAATTTCTGTGTTTCATCGTCAATAAGAAGGTCCAAGGGATACAGTAAACCTGAAGTGAAGCATCGGAATCTAAAACTGGACTCAAAGGAGAGGTTCAAATCATAGGAAGTTAGAGTGTCAGTCCTCTTGTACTTAGGTCGGCATTGTGCCTTTTGTATTACATTCGGATGTAATTTCTGTTTTTCATCCTTACAAGAAGGTCCAAGGGATACAGCAAAATTTGAAGTGAAGCATCGGAATCTAACACGGGACTCACAGGAGTGGTTCAAATAATAGAAAGTTAGAGTGTCAGTCCTCTTGTACTTAAGTCAGCATTGTGCATTTTGTATTAAATTCGGATGTAATTTCTGTGTTTCATCGTCAATAAGAAGGTCCAAGGGATACAGTATATCTGAAGTGAAGCATCGGAATCTAAAACTGGACTCACAAGAGAGGTTCAAATCATAGAAAGTTAGAGTCTCAGTCCTCTTGTACTTAAGTCGGCATTGTGCCTTTTGTATTAAATTCGGATGCAATTTCTGTGTTTCATCGTCAATAAGAAGGTCCAAGGGATACAGTAAAACTGAAGTGAACCATCGGAATCTAAAACTGGACTCACAGGAGAGGTTCAAATAATAGAAAGTTAAAGTTTGAGTCCTCTTATACTGAAGTCGGCATTGTGCCTTTTGTATTAAATGCGGATGCAATTTCTGTGTTTCATCGTCAATAAGAAGGTCCAAGGGATACAGTAAACCTGAAGTGAAGCATCGGAAACTAAAACCTGACTCACAGGAGAGGTTCAAATCATAGAAACTTATAGTGTCAGTCCTCTTGTACTTAAGTCGGCATTGTGCCTTTTGTATTAATTTCGGATGCAATTTCTGTGTTTCATCGTCAATAAGAAGGTTCAAGAGATACAGTTAACCTGAAGTGAAGCCTCGGCAACAAAAACTGGACTCTCAGGAGAGGTTCAAATCAGAGTAAAATAGTTTGCCAGTCCTCTTGTACTTAAGTCTGCATTGTGCCTTTTGTATTAAATTCGGATGCAATTTCTGTGTTTCATCGTCAATAAGAAGGTCCAAGGGATACAGTAAACCTGAAGGGAAGCATCGGAATCGAAAACTGGACTCACAGGAGAGGTTCAAATCATAGAAAGGTAGAGTGTCAGTCCTCTTGTACTTAAGTCGGCATTGTGCCTTTTATATTGAATTCGGATGCAATTTCTGTGTTTCATCGTCAATATGAAGGTCCACGGGATACAGTATACCTGAAGTGAAGCATCGGAATCTAAAACTGGACTCACAGGAGAGGTTCAAATCATAGGAAGTTAGAGTGTCAGTCCTCTTGTACTTAGGTCAGCATTGTGACTTTTGTATTAAATTCTGATGTAATTTCTGTGTTTCATCGTTTATAAGAAGGTCCAAGTGATACAGTAAACCTGAAGTGAAGCATCGGAATCTAACACAGGACTCACAGGAGTGGTTCAAATCATAGAAAGTTAGTGTGTCAGTCCTCTTGTACTTAAGTCAGCATTGTGCCTTTGGTATTAAATTCGGATGCAATTTCTGTGTTTCATCGTCAATAAGAAGGTCCAAGGGTTACAGTAAATCTGAAGTGAAGCATCGGAATCTAAAACTGGACTCACAAGAGAGGTTCAAATCATAGAAAGTTAGAGTGTCAGTCCTCTTGTACTTACGTCGGCATTGTGCCATTTGTATTAAATTCGTATGCAATTTCTGTGTTTCATCGTCAATAAGAAGGTCAAAGGGATACAGTAAACCTGAAGTGAAGCCTCGGCATCTAAAACTGGACTCACAGGAGAGGTTCAAATCATAGAAAATTAGAGTGTCAGTCCTCTTGTACTTAAGTCGACATTGTGCCTTTTTTATTAAAATCGGATACAATTTCTTTGCATCATCGTCAGTAAGAAGGTCCAAGGGATACAGTAAACCTGAAGTGAAGCATCGGAATCTACTGCTGGACTCACAGGAGAGGTTCAAATCATAGAAAGTTAGAGTGTCAGTCCTCTTCTACTTAAGTCGGCATTGTGCCTTTTGTATTAAATTCGGATGCAATTTCTGTGTTTCATCGTCAATAAGAATGTCCAAGGGATACAGTAAACCTGAAGTGAAGCATCGGAATCTAAAACTGGACTCACAGGAGAGGTTCAAATCATAGAAAGCTAGAGTGTCAGTCCTCTTGTACTTAAGTCGGCATTGTGCCTTTTGTATTAAATTCGGATGCAATTTCTGTGTTTCATCGTCAGTAACAAGGTCTAAGGTATACAGTAAACCTGAAGTGAAGCATCGGAATCTAAAGCTGGACTCACAGGTGAGGTTCAAATCATAGAAAGTTAGAGTGTCAGTCCTCTTGTACTTAAGTCGGCATTGTGCCTTTTGTATTAAATTCGGATTCAATTTCTGTGCTTTAACGTCAATAAGAAGGTCCAAGGGATACAGTAATCCTGAAGTGAAGCATCGGAATCTAAATCTGTACTCACAGGAGCGGTCCATATCATAGAAAGTTAGAGTGTCAGTCCTCTTGTACTTAAGTCGGCATTGTGCCTTTTGTATTAAATTCGGATGCAATTTCTGTGTTTCATCGTCAATAAGAAGGTCCAAGGGATACAGTAAACATGAAGTGAAGCATCGGAATCGAAAACTGGACTCACAGGAGAGGTTCAAATCATAGAAAGTTGGAGTGTCAGTCCTCTTGTACTTAAGTCGGCATTGTGCCTTTAATATTGAATTCGGATGCAATTTCTGTGTTTCATCGTCAATGAGAAGGTCAAGGGATACAGTAAACATGAAGTGAAGCATCGGAATCTGAAACTGGACTCACAGGAGAGGTTCAAATCTTAGGAAGTTAGAGTGTCAGTCCTCTTGTACTTAGGTCGGCATTGTGCCTTTTGTATTAAATTCGGATGTAATTTCTGTGTTTCATCGTTTATAAGAAGGTCCAAGGGATACGGTAAACCTGAAGTGAAGCATCGGAATCTAACACGGGACTCACAGGAGTGGTTCAAATCATAGAAAGTTAGAGTGTCAGTCCTCTTGTACTTAAGTCAGCATTGTGCCTTTTGTATTAAATTCGGATGCAATTTCTGTGTTTCATCGTCAATAAGAAGGTATAAGGGATACAGTAAACCTGAAGTGAAGCCTCGGCAACAAAAACTGGACTATCAGGAGAGATTCAAATCAGAGAAAGTTAGTTTGCCAGTCCTCTTGTACTTAAGTCGGCATTGTTCCTTTTGTATTAAAATCGGATGCAATTTCTGTGCTTCATCATCAATAAGAAGGTCCAAGGTGTACAGTAAACCTGAAGTGAAGCATCGGAATCTAAAACTGGACTCACAGGAGAGGTTCAAATCAGAGAAAGTTAGAGTGTTAGTCCTCTTGTAATTAAGTCGGCATTGTGCCTTTTGTATTAATTTCGGATGCAATTTCTGTGTTTCACCGTCAATAAGAAGGTCCAAGGGATACTGTAAACCTGAAGTGAAGCCTCGGCATCAAAAACTGGACTCTCAGGAGAGGTTCAAATCATAGAAACTTAGAGTGTGAGTCCTCTTGTTTTTAAGTTGTCATTGTGCCTTTTGTATTAATTTCGGATGCAATTTCTGTGTTTCATCGTCAATATGAAGGTCCAAGGGATACAGTAAACCTGAAGTGAGGCCTCGGCAACATAAACTGGACTCACAGGTGAGGTTCAAATCATAGAAAGTTAGAGTGTCAGTCCTCTTGTACATAAGTCGGCATTGTGCCTTTTGTATTAAATTCGGTTGCAATTTCTGTGTTTCATCGTCAATACGAAGGTCCAAGGGATACGGTAAACCTGAAGTGAAGCATCGGAATCAAAAACTGGACTCACAGGAGAGGTTCAAATCATAGAAAGGTAGAGTGTCAGTCCTCTTGTACTTAAGTCGGCATTGTGCCTTTTATATTGAATTCGGATGCAATTTCTGTGTTTCATCGCCAATAAGAAGGTCCAAGGGATACAGTAAACCTGAAGTGAAGCATCGGAATCTAAAACTGGACTCACAGCAGAGGTTCAAATCATAGGAAGTTAGAGTGTCAGTCCTCTTGTACTTAGGTCGGCATTGTGACTTTTGTATTAAATTCGGATTAAATTTCTGTGTTTTAACGTCAATAAGAAGGTCCAAGGGATACAGTAATCCTGAATTGAAGCATCGGAATCTAAATCTGTACTCACAGGAGAGGTCCATATCATAGAAAGTTAGAGTGTCAGTCCTCTTGTACTTAAGTCGGCATTGTGCCTTTTGTATTAAATTCGGATGCAATTTCTGTGTTTCATCGTCAATAAGAAGGTCCAAGGGATACAGTAAACATGAAGTGAAGCATCGGAATCGAAAACTGGACTCACAGGAGAGGTTCAAATCATAGAAAGTTGGAGTGTCTGTACTCTTGTACTTAAGTCGGCATTGTGCCTTTAATATTGAATTCGGATGCAATTTCTGTGTTTCATCGTCAATGAGAAGGTCCAAGGGATACAGTAAACCTGAAGAGAAGCATCGGAATCTGAAACTGGACTCACAGGAGAGGTTCAAATCATAGGAAGTTATTGTGTCACTCCTCTTGTACTTAGGTCGGCATTGTGCCTTTTGTATTAAATTCGGATGTAATTTCTGTGTTTCATCGTTAATAAGAAGGTCCAAGGGATACAGTAAACCTGAAGTGAAGCATCGGAATCTAACACGGGACTCACAGGAGTGGTTAAAATCATAGAAAGTTAGAGTGTCAGTCCTTTTGTACTTAAGACAGCATTGTGCCTTTTGTATTAAATTCGGATGCAATTTCTGTGTTTCATCGTCAATACGAAGGTCTAAGGTATACAGTAAACCTGAAGTGAAACATCGGCAACATAAACTGGACTCACAGGTGAGGTTCAAATCATAGAAAGTTAGAGTGTCAGTCCTCTTGTACTTAAGTCGGCATTGTGCCTTTTGTATTAAATTCGGATTAAATTTCTGTGTTTTAACGTCAATAAGAAGGTCCAAGGGATACAGTAATCCTGAATTGAAGCATCGGAATCTAAATCTGTACTCACAGGAGAGGTCCATATCATAGAAAGTTAGAGTGTCAGTCCTCTTGTACTTAAGTCGGCATTGTGCCTTTTGTATTAAATTCAGATGCAATTTCTGTGTTTCATCGTCAATAAGAAGGTCCAAGGGATACAGTAAACATGAAGTGAAGCATCGGAATCGAAAACTGGACTCACAGGAGAGGTTCAAATCATAGAAAGTTGGAGTGTCTGTACTCTTGTACTTAAGTCGGCATTGTGCCTTTAATATTGAATTCGGATGCAATTTCTGTGTTTCATCGTCAATGAGAAGGTCCAAGGGATACAGTAAACCTGAAGAGAAGCATCGGAATCTGAAACTGGACTCACAGGAGAGGTTCAAATCATAGGAAGTTATTGTGTCACTCCTCTTGTACTTAGGTCGGCATTGTGCCTTTTGTATTAAATTCGGATGTAATTTCTGTGTTTCATCGTTTATAAGAAGGTCCAAGGGATACAGTAAACCTGAAGTGAAGGATCGGAATCTAACACGGGACTCACAGGAGTGGTTAAAATCATAGAAAGTTAGAGTGTCAGTCCTTTTGTACTTAAGACAGCATTGTGCCTTTTGTATTAAATTCGGATGCAATTTCTGTGTTTCATCGTCAATAAGAAGGTCCAAGGGATACAGTAAACCTGAAGTGAAGCCTCGGCATCTAAAACTGGACTCACAGGAGAGGTTCAAATCATAGAAAATTAGAGTGTCAGTCCTCTAGTACTTAAGTCGGCATTGTGCCTTTTGTATTAAAATCGGATGCAATTTCTGTGCTTCATCGTCAATAAGAAGGACCAAGGGATACAGAAAACCTGAAGTGAAGCATCGGAATCGAAAACTGGACTCACAGGAGGGGTTCAAATCATAGAAAGTTAGAGTGTCAGTCCTCTTGTGCTTAAGTCAGCATTGTGCCTTTTGTATTAAATTCGGATGTAATTTCTGTGTTTCATCGTCTATAAGAGGGTCCAAGGGATACAGTAAATCTGAAGTGAAGCATCGGAATCTAAAACTGGACTCATAAGAGAGGTTTAAATCATAGAAAGTTAGAGTGTCAGACCTCTTGTACTTAAGTCAGCATTGTGCCTTTTGTATTAAATTCGGATGTAATTTCTGTGTTTCATCGTCAATAAGAGGGTCCAAGGGATACAGTAAATCTGAAGTGAAGCATCGGAATCTAAAACTGGACTCAAAAGAAAGGTTCAAATCATTGAAACTTAGAGTGTCAGTCCTCTTGTACTTAAGTCGGCATTGTGCCTTTTGTAATAAAGTCGGATGCAATTTCTGTGTTTCATCGTCAATAAGAAGGGCCAAGGGATACAGTAAACCTGAAGTGACGCCTCGGCATCTAAAACTGGACTCACAGGAGAGGTTCAAATCATAGAAAATTAGAGTGTCAGTCCTCTTGTACTTAAGTCGGCATTGTGCCTTTTGTATTAAAATCGGATGCAATTTCTGTGCTTCATCGTCAATAAGAAGGTCCAAGGGATACAGTAAACCTGAAGTGAAGCATCGGAATCTAAAACTGGACTCACAGGAGAGGTTCAAATAATAGAAAGTTAGAGTGTCAGACCTCTTGTACTTAAGTCAGCATTGTGCCTTTTGTATTAAATTCGGATGTAATTTCTGTGCTTCATCGTCAATAAGAGGGTCCAAGGGATGCAGTAAATCTGAAGTGAAGCATCGGAATCTAAAACTGGACTCAAAAGAGAGGTTCAAATCATTGAAACTTAGAGTGTCAGTCCTCTTGTACTTAAGTCGGCATTGTGCCTTTTGTAATAAAGTCGGATGCAATTTCTGTGTTTCATCGTCAATAAGAAGGTCCAAGGGATACAGTAAACCTGAAGTGACGCCTCGGCATCTAAAACTGGACTCACAGGAGAGGTTCAAATAATAGAAAGTTAGAGTGTCAGTCCTCTTGTACTTAAGTCGGCATTGTGCCTTTGTATTAAATTCGGATACAATTTCTGTGTTTCATCGTCAATAAGAAGGTCCAAGGTATTCAGAAAACCTGAATTGGAGCATCGGAATCTGAAACTGGAATCACAGGAGAGGTTCAAATCAAAGAAAGTTAGAGTGTCAGTCCTCTTGTACTTAAGTCAGCATTGTGAATTTTGTATTAAATTCGGGTGCAATTTCTGTGTTTCATCGTCAATAAGAAGGTCCAAGGGATACAGTAAACCTGAAGTGAAGCATCGGAATCGAAAACTGGACTCAAAGGAGACGTTCAAATCATAGAAAGTTAGAGTGTCAGTCCTCTTGTACTTAAGTCGGCATTGTGCCTTTTGTATTAAATTCGGATGCAATTTCTGTGTTCCATCGTGAATAATAAGGTCCAAGGGATACAGTAAACCTGAAGTGAAGCATCGGAATCTAAAACTGGACTCACAGGAGAGGTTCAAATCATAGAAAGTTAGAGTGTCAGTCCTCTTGTACTTAGGTTGGCATTGTGCCTTTCGTATTAAATTCGGATGTAAGTTCTGTGTTTCATCATTTATAAGAAGGTCCAAGGGATACAGTAAACCTGAAGTGAAGCATCGGAATCTAACACGGGACTCACAGGAGAGGTTCAAATCAAAGAAAGTTAGAGGGTCAGTCGTCTTGTACTTAAGTCGGCATTGTGCCTTTTGTATTAAATTCGGATGCAATTTCTGTGTTTCATCGTCAATAAGAAAGTCCAAGGGATACAGTAAACCTGAAGTGAAGCATCGGAATCGAAAACTGGACTCACAGGAGAGGTTCAAATCATAGAAAGTTAGAGTGTCGGTGCTCTTGTACTTAAGTCGGCATTGTGCCTTTTGTATTAAATTCGGATGCAATCTCTGTGTTTCATCGTCAATAAGAAGGTCCAAGGGATACAGTAAACCTGAAGTGAAGCATCGGAATCTAAAACTGGACTCACAGGACAGGTTCAAATCATAGAAAGTTAGAGTGTCAGTCCTCATGTACTTCGGTCGGTATTGTGCCTATTGTATTAAAAACGGAATTAATTTCTGTGTTTCATCGTTTATAAGAAGGTCCAAGGGATACAGAAAACCTGAAGTGAAGCATCGGAATCTAACACGGGACTCACAGGAGTGGTTAAAATCCTTGAAAGTTATAGTGTCAGTCCTCTTGTACTTAAGTCAGCATTGTGCCTTTTGTATTAAATTAGGATGCAATTTCTGTGTTTCATCGTCAATAAGAAGGTCCAAGGGATACAGTAAACCTGAAGTGAAGCATCGGAATCGAAAACTGGACTCACAGGAGAGGTTCAAATCATAGAAAGTTACAGTGTCGGTCCTCTTGTACTTAAGTCGGCATTGTGCCTTTTATATTAAATTCGGATGCAATTTCTGTGTTTCATCGTCAATAAGAAGGTCCAAGGGATACAGTAAACCTGAAGGGAAGCATCGTAATCTAAAACTGGACTCACAGGAGAGGTTCAAATCATAGGAAGTTAGAGTGTCAGTCCTCTTGTACTTAGGTCAGCATTGTGCCTTTTGTATTAAATTCGGATGTAATTTCTGTGTTTCATCTTTTATAAGATGGTCCATAGGATACAGTAAACCTGAAGTGAAGCATCGGAATCTAACACGGGACTCACAGGAGTGGTTCAAATCATAGAAAGTTAGAGTGTCAGTCCTCTTGTACTTAAGTCAGCATTGTGCCTTTTGTATTAAAGTCGGATGCAATTTCTGTGTTTCATCGTCAATAAGAAGGTCCAAGGGATACAGTAAACCTGAAGTGACGCCTCGGCATCTAAAACTGGACTCACAGGAGAGGTTCAAATCATAGAAAATTAGAGTGTCAGTCCTCTTGTACTTAAGTCGGCATTGTGCCTTTTGTATTAAAATCGGATGCAATTTCTGTGCTTCATCGTCATTAAGAAGTTCCAAGGGATACAGTAAACCTGAAGTGAAGCATCGGAATCTAAAACTGGATTCACAGGAGAGGTTGAAATAATAGAAAGTTAGAGTGTCAGTCCTCTTGTACTTAAGTCGGCATTGTGCTTTTGTATTAAATTCGGATGCAATTTCTGTGTTTCATCGTCAATAAGAAGGTCCAAGGGATTCAGAAAACCTGAAGTGAAGCATCGGAATCTGAAACTGGAATCACAGGATAGGTTCAAATCAAAGAAAGTTAGAGTGTCAGTCCTCTTGTACTTAAGTCAGCATTGTGCCTTTTGTATTAAATTCGGATGCAATTTCTGTGTTTCATCGTCAATAAGAAGGTCCAAGGGATACAGTAAACCTGAAGTGAAGCATCGGAATCGAAAACTGGACTCAACGGAGACGTTCAAATCATAGAAAGTTAGAGTGTCAGTCCTTTTGTACTTAAGTCGGCATTGTGCCTTTTGTATTAAATTCGGATACAATTTCTGTGTTTCATCGTCAATAAGAAGGTCCAAGGGATACAGTAAACCTGAAGTGAAGCATCGGAATCTAAAACTGGACTCACAGGAGAGGTTCAAATCATAGAAAGTTAGAGTGTCAGTCCTCTTGTACTTAGGTTGGCATTGTGCCTTTCGTATTAAATTCGGATGTAATTTCTGTGTTTCATCATTTATAAGAAAGACCAAAGGATACAGTAAACCTGAAGTGAAGCATCGGAATCTAACACGGGACTCACAGGAGAGGTTCAAAACAAAGAAAGTTAGAGGGTCAGTCGTCTTGTACTTAAGTCGGCATTGTGCCTTTTGTATTAAAATCGGATGCAATTTCTGTGTTTCATCGTCAATAAGAAGGTCCAAGGGATACAGTAAACCTGAAGTGAAGCATCGGAATCGAAAACTGGACTCACAGGAGAGGTTCAAATCATAGAAAGTTAGAGTGTCAGTGCTCTTGTACTTAAGTCGGCATTGTGACTTTTGTATTAAATTCGGATGCAATCTCTGTGTTTCATCGTCAATAAGAAGGTCCAAGGGATACAGTAAACCTGAAGTGAAGCATCGGAATCTAAAACTGGACTCACAGGAGAGGTTCAAATCATAGAAAGTTAGAGTGTCAGTCCTCTTGTACTTCGGTCGGTATTGTGCCTATTGTATTAAAAACGGATATAATTTCTGTGTTTCATCGTTTATAAGAAGGTCCAAGGGATACAGAAAACCTGAAGTGAAGCATCGGAATCTAACACGGGACTCACAGGAGTGGTTCAAATCCTTGAAAGTTATAGTGTCAGTCCTCTTGTACTTAAGTCAGCATTGTGCCTTTTGTATTAAATTAGGATGCAATTTCTGTGTTTCATCGTCAATAAGAAGGTCCAAGGGATACAGTAAATCTGAAGTGAAGCATCGGAATCTAAAACTGGACTCACAAGAGAGGTTCAAATCATAGAAAGTTTAAGTGTCAGTCGTCTTGTACTTAAGTCGGCATTGTGCCTTTTGTATTAAATTCGGATGCAATTTCTATGTTTCATCGTCAATAAGAAGGTCCAAGGGATACAGTAAACCTGAAGTGAAGCCTCGGCATCTAAAACTGGACTCACAGGAGAGGTTGAAATCATAGAAAATTAGAGTGTCAGTCCTCTTGTACTTAAGTCGGCATTGTGCCTTTTGTATTAAAATCGGATGCAATTTCTGTGCTTCATCGTCAATTAGAAGGTCCAAGGGATACAGTAAACCTGAAGTAAAGCCTCGGCATCTAAAACTGGACTCACAGAAGAGGTTCAAATCAAAGAAAATTAGAGTGTCAGTCCTCTTGTACTTAAGTCGGCATTGTGTCTTTTGTATTAAAATTGGATGCAATTTCTGTGCTTCATCGTCAATAAGAAGGTCCAAGGGATACAGTAAACCTGAAGTGAAGCATCGGAATCTAAAACTGGACTCACAGGAGAGGTTCAAATCAGAGAAACGTAGAGTGGCAGTCCTCTTGTAATTAAGTCGGCATTGTGCCTTTTGTATTAAATTCGTATGCAATTTCTGTGTTTCATTGTCAATAAGAAGGTCCAAGGGATTCAGTAAACCTCAAGTGAAGCATCTGAAACTAAAACCTGACTCACAGGAGACCTTCAAATCATAGAAACTTAGAGTGTCAGTCCTCTTGTACTTAAGTCGGCTTTGTGCCTTTTGTATTAATTTCGGATGCAATTTCTGTGTTTCATCGTCAATATGAAGGACCAAGGGATACAGTAAACCTGAAGTGAAGTCTCGGCAACATAAACTGGACTCACAGGTGAGATTCAAATCATAGAAAGTTAGAGTGTCAGTCCTCTTGTACTTAAGTCGGCATTGTGCCTTTTATATAGAATTCGGATGTAATTTCTTTGTTTCATCGTCAATAAGAAGGTCCAAGGGATACAGTAAACCTGAAGTGAAGCATCGGAATCTAAAACTGGACTCACAGGAGAGGTTCAAATCATAGGAAGTTAGAGTGTCAGTCCTCTTGTACTTAGGTCGGCATTGTGCCTTTTGTATTACATTCGGATGTAATTTCTGTTTTTCATCCTTACAAGAAGGTCCAAGGGATACAGCAAAACCTGAAGTGAAGCATCGGAATCTAACACGGGACTCACAGGAGTGGTTCAAATAATAGAAAGTTAGAGTGTCAGTCCTCTTGTACTTAAGTCAGCATTGTGCATTTTGTATTAAATTCGGATGTAATTTCTGTGTTTCATCGTCAATAAGAAGGTCCAAGGGATACAGTATATCTGAAGTGAAGCATCGGAATCTAAAACTGGACTCACGAGAGAGGTTCAAATCATAGAAAGTTAGAGTCTCAGTCCTCTTGTACTTAAGTCGGCATTGTGCTTTTTGTATTAAATTCGGATGCAATTTCTGTGTTTCATCGTCAATAAGAAGGTCCAAGGGATACAGTAAACCTGAAGTGAACCATCGGAATCTAAAACTGGACTCACAGGAGAGGTTCAAATAATAGAAAGTTAAAGTTTCAGTCCTCTTATACTGAAGTCGGCATTGTGCCTTTTGTATTAAATGCGGATGCAATTTCTGTGTTTCATCGTCAATAAGAAGGTCCAAGGGAAACAGTAAACCTGAAGTGAAGCATCGGAATCTAAAACTGGACTCACAGGAGAGGTTCAAATCATAGAAAGTTAGAGTGTCAGTCCTCTTGTACTTAAGTCAGCATTGTGCCTTTTGTATTAAATTCGGATGCAATTTCTGTGTTTCATCGTCAATAAGAAGGTCCAAGGGATACAGTAAACCTGAAGTGAAGCATCGGAATCTAAAACTGGACTCACAGGAGTGGTTCAAATCATAGAAAGTTAGAGTGTCAGTACTCTTGTACTTAAGTCTGCACTGTGCCTTTTGTAGTAAATTCGGATGCAATTTCTGTGTTTCATTGTCAATAAGAAGGTCCAACGGATTCAGTAAACCTGAAGTGAAGCATCGGAAACTAAAACCTGACTCACAGGAGAGGTTCAAATCATAGAAACTTATACTGTCAGTCCTCTTGTACTTAAGTCGGCATTGTGCCTTTTGTATTAATTTCGGATGCAATTTCTGTGTTTCATCGTCAATAAGAAGGTTCAAGAGATACAGTTAACCTGAAGTGAAGCCTCGGCAACAAAAACTGGACTATCAGGAGAGGTTCAAATCAGAGAAAGTTAGTTTGCCAGTCCTCTTGTCGGCATTGTTCCTTTTGTATTAAAATCGGATGCAATATCTGTTCTTCATCGTCAATAAGAAGGTCCAAGGGGTACAGTAAACCTGAAGTGAAGCATCGGAATCTAAAACTGGACTCACAGGAGAGGTTCAAATCAGAGAAAGTTAGAGTGTCAGTCCTCTTGTAATTAAGTCGGCATTGTGCCTTTTGTATTAATTTCGGATGCAATTTCTGTGTTTCACCGTCAATAAGAAGGTCCAAGGGATACAGTAAACCTGAAGTGAAGCCTCGGCAACAAAAACTGGACTCTCAGGAGAGGTTCAAATCAGAGAAAGTTAGTTTGCCAGTCCTCTTGTACTTAAGCCTGCATTGTTCCTTTTGTATTAAAATCGGATGCAATTTCTGTGCTTCATCGTCAATAAGAATGTCCAAGGGGTACAGTAAACCTGAAGTGAAGCATCGGAATCTACTGCTGGACTCACAGGAGAGGTTCAAATCATAGCAAGTTAGAGTGTCAGTCCTCTTGTACTTAAGTCGGCATTGTGCCTTTTGTATTAAATTCGGATGCAATTTCTGTGTTTCATCGTCAATAAGAAGGTCCAAGGGATACAGTAAACCTGAAGTGAAGCATCGGAATCTAAAACTGGACTCACAGGAGAGGTTCAAATCATAGAAAGCTGAAGTGTCAGTCCTCTTGTACATAAGTCGGCATTGTGCCTTTTGTATTAAATTCGGATGCAATTTCTGTGTTTCATCGTCAATAAGAAGGTCTATGGTATACAGTAAACCTGAAGTGAAGCATCGGAATCTAAAACTGGACTCACAGGTGAGGTTCAAATCATAGAAAGTTAGAGTGTCAGTCCTCTTGTAATTAAGTCGGCATTGTGCCTTTTGTATTAAATTCGTATTCGATTTCTGTGTTTCATCGTCAATAAGAAGGTCCAAGGGATACAGTAAACCTGAAGTGAAGCATCGGAATCTAAAACTGGACTCACAGGAGTGGTTCAAATCATAGAATATTAGAGTGTCAGTCCTCTTGTACTTAAGTCTGCACTGTGCCTTTTGTATTAAATTCGTATGCAATTTCTGTGTTTCATTGTCAATAAGAAGGTCCAACGGATTCAGTAAACCTGAAGTGAAGCATCGGAAACTAAAACCTTACTCACAGGAGAGGTTCAAATCATAGAAACTTAGAGCGTCAGTCCTCTTGTACTTAAGTCGGCATTGTGCCTTTTGTATTAATTTCGGATGCAATTTCTGTGTTTCATCGTCAATAAGAAGGTCCAAGGGATACAGTAAACCTGAAGTGAAGCCTCGGCAACAAAAACTGGACTATCAGGAGAGGTTCAAATCAGAGAAAGTTAGTTTGCCAGTCCTCTTGTCGGCATTGTTCCTTTTGTATTAAAATCGGATGCAATTTCTGTTCTTCATCGTCAATAAGAAGGTCCAAGGGGTACAGTAAACCTGAAGTGAAGCATCGGAATCTAAAACTGGACTCACAGGAGAGGTTCAAAACAGAGAAAGTTAGAGTGTTAGTCCTCTTGTAATTAAGTCGGCATTGTGCCTTTTGTATTAATTTCGGATGCAATTTCTGTGTTTCACCGTCAATAAGAAGGTCTAAGGGATACAGTAAACCTGAAGTGAAGCCTCGGCAACAAAAACTGGACTCTCAGGAGAGGTTCAAATCATAGAAACTTAGAGTGTCAGTCCTCTTGTACTTAAGTCGGCATTGTGCCTTTTGTATTAATTTCGGATGCAATTTCTGTGTTTCATCGTCAATATGAGGGTCCAAGGGATACAGTAAACCTGAAGTGAAGCCTCGGCAACATAAACTGGACTCACAGGTGAGGTTCAAATCATAGAAAGATAGAGTGTCAGTCCTCTTGTACTTAAGTCGGCATTCTGCCTTTTGTATTAAATTCGGATGCAATTTCTGTGTTTCATCGTCAATAAGAAGGTCCAAGGGATACAGTAAACCTGAAGGGAAGCATCGGGATCGAAAACTGGACTCACAGGAGAGGTTCAAATCATAGAAAGGTAGAGTGTCAGTCCTCTTGTACTTAAGTCGGCATTGTGCCTTTTATATTGAATTCGGATGCAATTTCTGTGTTTCATCGTCAATAAGAAGGTCCAAGGGGATACAGTATACCTGAAGTGAAGCATCGGAATCTAAAACTGGACTCACAGGAGAGGTTCAAATCATAGGAAATGGAGTGTCAGTCTTCTTGTACTTAGGTCGGCATTGTGACTTTTGTATTAAATTCGGATGTAATTTCTGTGTTTCATCGTTTATAAGAAGGTCCAAGGGATACAGTAACCTGAAGTGAAGCATCGGAATCTAACACGGGACTCACTGGAGTGGTTCAAATCATAGAAAGTTAGAGTGTCAGTCCTCTTGTACTTAAGTCAGCATTGTGCCTTTGGTATTAAATTCGGATGCAATTTCTGTGTTTCATCGTCAATAAGAAGGTCCTAGGGTTACAGTAAATCTGAAGTGAAGCATCGGAATCTAAAACTGGACTCACAAGAGAGGTTCAAATCTTAGAAAGTTAGAGTGTCAGTCCTCTTGTACTTAAGTCGGCATTGTGCCATTTGTATTAAATTCGTATGCAATTTCTGTGTTTCATCGTCAATAAGAAGGTCAAAGGGATACAGTAAACCTGAAGTGAAGCCTCGGCATCTAAAACTGGACTCACAGGAGAGGTTCAAATCATAGAAAATTAGAGTGTCAGTCCTCTTGTACTTAAATCGACATTGTGCCTTTTTTATTAAAATCGGATACAATTTCTGTGCATCATCGTCAGTAAGAAGGTCCAAGGGATACAGTAAACCTGATGTGAAGCATCGGAATCTACTGCTGGACTCACAGGAGAGGTTCAAATCATTGAAAGTTAGAGTGTCAGTCCTCTTGTACTTAAGTCGGCATTGTGCCTTTTGTATTAAATTCGGATGCAATTTCTGTGTTTCATCGTCAATAAGAAGGTCCAAGGGATACAGTAAACCTGAAGTGAAGCATCGGAATCTAAAACTGGACTCACAGGAGAGGTTCAAATCATAGAAAGCTAGGGTGTCAGTCCTCTTGTACTTAAGTCGGCATTGTGCCTTTTGTATTAAATTCGGATGCAATTTCTGTGTTTCATCGTCAGTAACAAGGTCTAAGGTATACAGTAAACCTGAAGTGAAGCATCGGAATCTAAAGCTGGACTCACAGGTGAGGTTCAAATCATAGAAAGATAGAGTGTCAGTCCTCTTGTACTTAAGTTGGCATTGTACCTTTTGTATTAAAGTCGGATTCAATTTCTGTGCTTTAACGTCAATAAGAAGGTCCAAGGGATACAGTAATCCTGAAGTGAAGCATCGGAATCTAAATCTGTACCCACAGGGGCGGTCCATATCATAGAAAGTTAGAGTGTCAGTCCTCTTGTACTTAAGTCGGCATTGTGCCTTTTGTATTAAATTCGGATGCAATTTCTGTGTTTCATCGTCAATGAGAAGGTCCAAGGGATACAGTAAACATGAAGTGAAGCATCGGAATCGAAAACTGGACTCACAGGAGAGGTTCAAATCATAGAAAGTTGGAGTGTCAGTCCTCTTGTACTTAAGTCGGCATTGTGCCTTTAATATTGAATTCGGATGCAATTACTGTGTTTCATCGTGAATGAGAAGGTCAAGGGATACAGTAAACATGAAGTGAAGCATCGGAATCTGAAACTGGACTCACAGGAGAGGTTCAAATCTTAGGAAGTTAGAGTGTCAGTCCTCTTGTACTTAGGTCGGCATTGTGCCTTTTGTATTAAATTCGGATGTAATTTCTGTGTTTCATCGTTTATAAGAAGGTCCAAGGGATACGGTAAACCTGAAGTGAAGCATCGGAATCTAACTCGGGACTCACAGGAGTGGTTCAAATCATAGAAAGTTAGAGTGTCAGTCCTCTTGTACTTAAGTCAGCATTGTGCCTTTTGTATTAAATTCGGATGCAATTTCTGTGTTTCATCGTCAAT